>NC_134643.1:219333425-220764363 GCF_030463565.1 Pelecanus crispus
AAATGAGATAATTTTTGACTGACCTTGACCTGGCCTGAGGATTATGCATCAAAATTATGTGAAATTTGCAAGTTCTTGGGTTTGATTCTTTTTCTCCTCATGCATATGAAGTGAAGCTGCTGCTTGATGGCATCTCTGGTTTCTGTCTAAGGAATCTGCACAGTTTCTCAGCACAGATTTCTGTGTTGTGACATTTAAGATTATCCATATCCAGAAAAGAAAAGAAAAGTGACTGGATGTCGAATCAGGGATACTTTAAACTACCGGGTAATTCACCTGAAATTGCAATCTGTGGGTTGCACAGTTTGACACAAGAGCCAAAGAGTCATTCTGTGATTCTTAGTTTTAAAGAAATAGTAACTTATTTACTGTCTGAGAATATTCATTTGGGAATTTTTTTCCCCCAGGGAAAATAAAATAAAATAAAATGAAATGAAATAAAATAAAATAAAATAGAAGTTTATTTCAAAGACAATGAGACTTAAAGGGAATATTGTGACTCAGTGTAGCAGAGCCTGTTGCCACCCCCCCTCCCTCCCTGCTCCCAAATGTATCTTTCTTCTAATACAGAATACACTGTAAAAAAGCACTCATTTTTTTTTTTTTTTAAATAATTGGTCTACAATAGTTCTAAGTATTACAATAATTCTCAAGATCTGCTTTGGGTAGTTGGGTTTTTCAGGTATTTGTCTCAGATATCCTGTAGCTTGCAATTGCTTTCTTTTAGACCTAATCACGACCCATATCAGTTAGCAGCTTTTAAAATTACATTGTGGCCAGGCTGCCCACAGAATTCATTGTGCTTCCACTGGCTTATAATCAAAAGGAAATTTTCAGCACACGAAAGAACCCCACTGATAACATAATTATTAGTACCAGCCAGATATATGATGGCTTCTTTGGTTTTTTGGACAAGGATATTAGACATCTGGAGAACTAAAGTAAGAGAAAGCCTTCCTATGGAAAATGATCCATGTTTATGATTTTTATAATTTGAACATAATGGCGACAAAAAGAGTGGTAAGAGATGGACTAAACACAATGCCTGTAGTACTGAAAAATACCCCACCAGCCAAAATTCAGGCAATTGTGGCAGCAAAATGGATTCCCCCCCCCCCCCCCCAGAAATCAACATGTAATACTGGAGAATATTCTTTCTTACTTCTGTGCAAGAAGTGTAAGAGGTGGGGAAAGTCTACAGACTTTCCTAGCATGGAAGTGCTCTTTTGTTCCTGTCATAATAAATCTGTTTATACATTCCAACCTTTAGAGATTATTTTTGAAAAAGAATTGTTCTCCAGCTATTAAAAAAGTGTAGGCAAACAAAACGAGGAGAAAGTATCAACAAGACAGAACACTGACTGCTCTGGAGAGAGGGCATTTTGGAGAAGTCAAGATATTTGTTTGCAACAGCTCTTTCTTAGTAACTGTTTCTGCTTGGCCTTGAATGTTGTCCTTTGACAATTAAAGCGTCAGAAGTCAGATTTGCATTGTTATTGTGTCGAGTGACTACGTTCTTCTGAAATAATGAGGTTTCACATGCATAAAGGAACTACACCATGGAAAACCACTGAAAATTATTATGGAAATTAATTCTCCTGCCTAATGTGGAGAAATGTACTAAATCCATAAACCCTCCTGGATGCAAGTATTTGAGAAATCATAAAATCCTTTTGTCTCTAGGCGAAAACTTGAAGAGCTCATTAAGAGTTTACTCAGTCAGTGGGAGGTTGCTGATAGAGCGAGTCCTTTCTGTTTTAACACAGACTTCAACAGGAAGCAAAGCAATTAATTTTTGGTTTTGACTCCGTCTCTTTTAAAGAAGGGTGATTTTGCAAAGATCCAAATGCTATCAAAGTCTAAACCTGTATTTTTATGGCACAAAGGTCAAGTGACTCTACATAACCTCTGGTTCATGAGGCCAAACATGAAATCTCTAAAGGCTTCACATTTACAAGGTGTAACTCTATGGAAATCAATAGATACGGAACAATGCCGAAGGCCTGAGCTGAAATCAGCTGAAATTTTCTAAACTGTAATGGAAATAACACAGAAAGTTGCCTGAAAGGGCAGCAGCTATGAGACAAAATGTACTATTTGGTCAACCAGTTCTGTGGATTCCTTGAGCGTTTATCTGTCAACCATTAGCTATCATAAAGAGCTTTATCCCACTAAGTTTCATTCTGTGATTGGGTTAAACATTCTCCTGGTAGATGATTTTTCCTGTAAACCTCCATCTTCTGGAGTCAAATGAATGCTTCAAAAGCTCAGTTTTCATTCGTATCCCCTTCTCATGGAGAAAAGCTTGAAAATAAGATGCCAGAGTATGCAAAAGCAGAAACAAACAAACAAAAAGGGCAAATACAAATAATAGTCTTTGGTGTCACCTCATCAATGTCAAAACATTATGATTGTTTATTCTTTTTAGTGGTAAGATTTGGTGGTTTCACTCTGTGTGTGGTTATCAATCCTCTTTAGAAACAGACTTTGAAGAAAAAAGTGCTGATCAACTACTATTACCAAAAATATTTAACAGCAGCAATATGTATTTTAATATTTATTAAATGAAGTTGCAGGAGGATGATGCTAAACTTCTTAGCTTCTGTCCTTTAAACACAAAATTAAGCCCATGGTGCACTGAGCTCCTTGCAGCTAATCATTCTCCCCATTGCATTATGCACATCCTCCTTCCCTGGGAGCCCCAGTTCTCATGTGCTCAAAAGCAGGATTAAGGGTAACATCAGAAGTTCCTGTGTCCCGTTTTTAAAGGTAAATTAAGCACATCTGAGCCTAGGTTTTGTTGACTTTCAATGAAGATTAGACTTTGACTTGCTAAGTCACTTTGAAAATGTTACCCTAAGCAGCTTTAAGATTGACAGAATTTGCCTTAAGCTGCTCTGAGGCTGACAAGACGAAGGTCTGGCACAGTAAGAAGAGTGCTTTGATTCTTTGCTCTTGGATGTTGCTAGGACCTAGGACAAGCCATTTTTTTTTCACTACCATAAATGAAGCCCAGCGTTTTGATGGGTTTGTCCATAATGACACTTCCTTGTTCTGTGTGTAATTCCTGATTTAAGCAAAGACACTAAGCAACAGAAATGGGACCTTTCTTTTTAATATCTTCACTTAAAAGTACTCTTGTGGCAATAAAAAGCCTAAAAATAAATCTTCCAGGAAAACCAGTTCTGTTCTTCTGCCTCCCCCCTACCTTGAAAAGTTTTTACCTATACTGGCTTAAGCTTACCTTGATTTTAAGATACTCCACTGTCCTGCAGGAAAAAAGATTTACCATGAACCCCTAGTTCTACTTAGCAATTAATTTTAGATGGGAAATGTTTATCAAAAGCCATGTCCTTAAGTTTAGGTAAAGTAATAATAGCAGTCTCTTGAGTCAGGCTCCTAAAAATAATTTTCTTTAGCATTTGAGTAATCTGACCAATTTCAAGCTCATTACACATACTTAAAATCATGCATTGAGACTTATCTGTGCCATAACACATTTTATGTAATAGAAAATAATTCATGGATGCAGTTGCTTTTCTAATATTGCTCATAGGTAAATATTTATCAAATTTATTTTAAAAAATTGACTGCACATTTCAGGACATAAAACTCAGTTTGAAATGTCATACACTACCACCATTTCCTAAGCCTGAATCAAATGATTGTGTCATGCTGGAAGCTGGAACGTGATACACCTTAATGTTAGGTTTGTGTGTGCAGGAAATACAAGAGTGAGGCAGGAATGATACAAGTCTTGTTTATGTCTTCAGCAGCTACAAATGAACAGTAACTCCTTCACTGGCTTATAGGTTATGCTGGCATCTTTCCTCATTTTTTTTAAAACATTGAATAATGCCCTCTACAAAAAGGTTTTGTAGCTGGGAAAGTTGTAGAAGAGGTCAGTTTAACAAACATGTCTTTGTATGTCATGTTCATCATAGGCTGATCCAAAAATTTCCTCATTTTATGTTGCTTCCTGACCTTGATGAGGTACTTTGGGGAGGAAAAGCCTCTGTAAGAACAAGAAACCTTGTCATTAACAAAGAAGATGCATGAGGTCAACTATCTTGCTTCCACTATAGGAAGGAAGAGCAAATCCCACTCCCCCAGTATTGAAATCCATAGAAAGCATGACAAAAACTTTTCTGAAAATCCAGTCCATGATATGTAATGGACCGTGTAGGACTAAGGAACAGCTCTGGATCACATTCACATTTGCATTACTCAGGGATCAGTTCATCACTAGTGGAGCTGCTCTGAACGTGTGGGAGAGGGCAGAATCTCACCAGGAGGATGGCGAGTGTTGGTGCAGGCAGAGCAGAGAGGTTCTGCAGTCTTGGGGGATACTCAAAACTCAGCTGGACAAGGCCCTGAGCAACTTAATGTAATTTTGAAGTTGACTCTGCTTTGAGAGGGGGGTTGGACATACAACCTCAGGGTGGTCTCCTCCAAGCTAAATTACTAATGATTGTATCTGTTCAGAAGGACTGAAGTATAAAAATATGTTGAGACACAGGAGTTTATCTCAGATCATATTTATCACTTTTGAGCATATCAAGAATTTTTAATATATATTCTGTGTACAATGTCAGTCAGACGTTGGTGTCTGAGAGACAGCATTTTCTGCAGTGGATAAAAATAATTCACTTTGCTTAAACGTTCCTTGATGTATGCAACTGAGGATGGTACAGAGATGCTCAAGATATGTACAAGTTCAGGTGATGTTCTCCAGAACTGTGCACTGGTACTAACCCAATCTTGAAAGCGCTATAGCCAAGTTAAAGCTGTACCTCACCATGGCTGATATGGCTGTACTGTAGTGATTTGGGAACTACAGTGTGTTTGGTAGCTCAGCCATCTTTGGGCAGTGTAGGCACCCCCGAAGTGACTGTGGGCTTATAGTAGAGAGGGCTTTCTTTTGTTCATATTTTGGGAAAACAAATTAGGTGCAATGCAGCGATTATTAGAGGAATCTGAACTCCCTAGACAGTAAAGGAGAGAGCTAGGTACATATGGGAAAGGAAGAATTCAGAGCATTTACATTAAATGAGAAAAATACGCTGATATAGGTGGTGTGAACATTTCTGTAATTCGATGTCCTGTTTCCCTACTTGTAAAATAAGAATATTTAAGTAGTGCTCAGAGAGTACAGTAAAATGGCCATATCAATGCCTGTGATGGGTAAATTAAACATAAAGGGTGAAATCTCTTTGATGTCAATAGAAGAAAGCATCTATTGAAGCTACATATTTTGTCAGAAAAGCCTGCAGTGTAAATTACACTGTCATTTAGCATTTGCTTATACAAAAACTGTGCCAGTAAAATGAATTGAGTCTTACAGAATAACAGAATAGAGACCCAAAAGTAAGTTCTTTTTTTTGATTCTGACATCCCAGGGAGTCATGGAAAAACAAACAAGCAAGAAAGTGAACAAACAAATGCCTCTGACTGAAGAGATGTTTTTGTTTCACTTCATGTGGACAAGATTGTTTGAAATATTCATCAATGACATTTTTTTTTGCCTGGACCAATTCTTAGACTTTTTTTTTAATATTTCATAGCCTCATTTGCAAGCTGTAGGAACTTCCTATTTGTTCACTTCCAACATGGAAACAGCAGTGCAATTTACCGGGTGATTTAAGGTCTAAGTAAGGATGCTGTCTTTGGAGAAGGCTCTGGTGTACAGCGGGGAGAAGATCAGACCATATGTGCCCTGTTCCTATATGTTCCTTAAACATCTGCTGCTAAACACTGTCACACTTGGCTACATGCACCTTTATTCTGAGCCAGGGTAGCTGCAAACAAAATTGATGTAACTTTTATAGAGGAAAATAGTTACAAAAGGTGGGAAACTGAAATTGCCTGCACGACTTGTATTAGTGCCAACAGGAGAAAGGACATGGAAAATTTTCAGTGTTTAAAAAAATGAACAAAGCAATCCAGATGGGAAAAAAGATCAAACACTTGAAATATCTGCAGGTGACAAATTATGAAAACTTGTGGCATAAGGAGAATCAGGTTGAACTCTTCAGTTTGCTGACAGGTTTCCCCGTATGTAGGTGATGACTCTCACCAGTTAGTCAGTGGGGGAAGAGGAATTCCCAGTGCCCAGGATCCTGCACAGGCAGCCCATGGACTGCCAGACATCTTAGGGAGCTGGTAAAACTCATAGGGGCCAGGGAGGGACAATTACTGTGGAGCTGTGGAGTTTCTATGTATGTGTCAATCCCAATGTTATATTAGAAAAGTTTTGACCCAGGGCTACCTTGTGTCTCCTTGATCAAGGGCTGCGTTTGATGATTAGGATTACTTCAGCAACCCAAAAGCTGCCATAGCATATAAAGTGCTGTGTTGCATTAAACAGCAATACGTAGCATAAATAGGAGTTTCAAATCACCTTTGCGTGTCTGCCTTAACTTTGCAGATTCACCACACCACAGCACCTGGTCCCCAGATGTGTTGTCTTCAAATCATTTTACTAACATCAATATCCAAACATTTATCTCATGTTTGCCTCTTTAATTCCTACCTCTGGTCTTATAGGATCAAACTCCTTTTGTTGTTTAATACAACTTGTGACTAGCAGTGCAAATGCCATCTTTTTTATGGTTTTTCTTCTGTCTCTGTCTCACTAACTTAGTATTTCCCATCAAACATCAACCAAAGAAATACTGTTTCTCTAGCAAAGTCTGAAATACTTCTTTTCCATAGGTATGATTTATCACTGCAGTTCTGTCATTAAGCTCTGTAAAGTGAACCAAGTTAATGGAAAAGCTCTAAACAGAGTGAGCTTGTATTGTGATGAATGACTTTCAGTTTTTCTATATAAGCAAGCAAGTCAGTACAAGATATGATGCGATGAAATAAATATAAATGAAAAAAAATTAAAAATAGACTGTATAAAACTTAATTTATCTTCAAAGGTTCCTTTGCCTTATGATCTCAAAATCTATATCTTAAAATCCTTATCTGAAGTTAAGAGCAAGAGCTTCTCTTCCTCTAAATAACAGATACAGACACTATCTTCTTTACCGGAAAGTCATTCATTAAGCAAATCCTCATTGCAACATGTGACTGCCTCTGAGGGATAATTTCAAAAAATCTTCCCAAGTGTATCACATAACAAGGCCATATCTGAAAATCTTTGTATCTCCTGCAGCTGTAGAAATAATTTGCTGCCACTAATTTATCAGCCCCATTGCATTATTGGTCTTTAGTGAGGTGGGTTGAGATTTTTCATTTTCTTGGTTTGTTTTTAAGAGTTTGTGTTAATGTTCCTCCCTTTACACACAAGGCTGACAGATCTTCTGCATGCAACAGTGGAGACTGTGCTTTCAGATAATGTCCAAGTGAGCCTATGCCCAAGCCCAGACTGACTCGGTGTTCAGAGACCAGCAGATGCTTGGGGCAGGCATGGCTCTGCATTGCCAGACTCTGCAGGGACAGTGAGGAGAAGAGGACGTGCTCCTTCAAATCTTTTAACAACCAAGGTGCCAAACAAGACAAAGAAAGGCTGTGCTGTTCTCAAGACATTATTTTCAGCACGTTTGACATACTCTTCTACCTCCTCAAATGCTTGTTGGCAGCTCGTGCAAGACCAGCCTGAAGGAACTGGCGTACCTAGCTCCCGCTAGACCAGGTCACCAAAATAAGGCTGGGAGCAAGGAATTCCTTCCAGCTCTGAATCACAGAGACCAACAGGGGTCAGAGCTTCAGACACATCTCTTACCTTCTTAGCTTTTCTGGTTGGCTACTGTAGGTATCCCCACACTCAATGTACTTGCTGCCACGAATCCAATCCTTGGCACCTAATTCATCTCCCCCTTCCAAGCTGATACCTTTTAGGCCCCGAGATCAGTCCTTGGGAGTTCTGCGCTCAAAGCTGGAGACAATTTCGAGGCATGTCAAACCTGAGTGTTTCATTACTCAGCACCCTTTACCAAATGCCTGTCTCTGGGATCCTGCCTCTGTCTTTATAAAGCAAGGATGGATAGCATTTCCCTGCCATAAAGGAGAATAGTGAAGACAACTACAGTAAGGATTGTACAGCATTCAGATACTAAATACCAATTACACAGGGCATGGGGGTGTAATAAGAAAGCTCAGGAAAGAAAAGGCCATAGCAATAAAGCTAAATGAATTATTTACAATCAACTCCAGGATGCTTTTAAGGATGAACCCACACAAAAGACTTTCAGACCCGTCCAATCAATGGAACTGTCTGCACTTATGTGTCAGTAGACAAAGTTTAATAAAAAATCAATAGAATGAATAGCAATAAATTACCAGGATGAGATGAATGACTCAAGTGTGTGGAAGTGGAAGATACGAAGCCAGTTTTTTCAAGGGAGGCCACAAATAAATTAAATATCACTTGAGTAACAGGTAGATCTTCTTAACCTCTTTAGAGGAACAGGGAACTCCTGGACCAGGAATATCACTTGGATTTCCAGAAAGCTTATGACAGACTTCCTCACCAAAAGATCATAAAATATAAAAGATACAGTGGTCTAGGAGTGAAGGATTAATAAATGTTTAAAAGATGGGAAACAAGGGTTAACAAATAAGGTTTCATTTTCACAACGGAGGAATTCCTATAAGTGATCTAGAAAAGGTGGAGAAAAATGAGACAATAATATTTACTGAAGACACTGAAGTATCAATGGTAGCAAACCTCAAAACTGACTGAGAAGACTTGCAAAAGGATTTAAAAATGTCAAGTGATAAGATGATAACATATTTGATGAAATTCAATGTCTGTAAATGCAAAGTGAGACATGGGGAATATCAGTCCTTCGTAAATGTACATACTGATATACACTAGCTAAGCAATTACCCCACAGGGAAGAAATTCTGGAGAATTCTTTGTATGTTGTTCTAGGAAAACATGAATTCAATGCCTATTAGTAGTGAAAAGGGCAAATTTGTTCCTACAATTTAAGGAAATGAATAAAGAACTGAACAGAAATCATTGCTATTATACCACTATACAGACCCCCCCAGACTTCTACTACAGACAGGCTTGATCCCCTCATCCCAAAGAGGACCTGGAAAAGGCAGAGAAGAGAGGCCAATAAGGGCAATTTTCTCACGGGGACAGATTATACAGACTAAGCCTTCTCAGCTTTAAAAAAGATGACCAAGAAAAGTGCATAACAAAAGTTAATGAAATTATGAATTTCAGGGAAGAGGGAATAGGGGACACTTGTTCACTCTTCTCACAATACAAGTAATGGAGGGAATCGTAATTTAACTACTAACAGATAATATACAGTATGCAATTAACCAGTGGATGGTGTAGAATCTGAAGATTTAAATGGGCCTATAAGAATTCTTTCAAAGAAGAGACAAATCCATCAAGGGCTATTTGTATAGTCTCAGAGGTCCTGCTATCAGATTCTATTTGACACAGAACAATGGGTGGGAAGGACCTTTGGTCCAGCAGGGCTTGGTGGTCATGTTCACCTTCACACGTTCACCCTATGCCACTGGGGCTTGGGTTTGATCTGTACAACTTGAAACAGTAGTCATTTGGCTTGCGACAACCTGCTTGGAAGAAAACTTTTATGTTTATGTCCTACCATATTTGTGGAAACCAACGAAGGAATTCAAGCTGCAACCTCGTTTTTACATAAGCAACGCAGCTGCCCATAAACAGAGCATTAGGCTGGGACCAAGTACAGAGCTGGGCCAACAATTTTCTTCAGGCTAGGTAAGTCACTGTCTATATGTCTATTTCTTCACCTAGTCCTTCATTCAGAGAAAGCTAGAGATATGAAAAACACTAATTGAGATATGGATATGACTATTTTTATGTTATTATCAAAACATTTCTTTCGGACAATGCCCTTCCCTTTGCTTTTCTTCTGATGGTCAGGTTTAAAGGGACGGTGCACTTAATTTTTATCTGAAAGTCTTGGCACAGTTACTAAGGATTTTAAATCAAAATAATTTAAATCAATTTATAGAATATTATTTTGGATAATCTTTTGTTTTTCCACTAGTGAGTTATGTTGCACAATTACACTGAATATAAGGATTGAAAACACATCGCAGTTTGAAGGGCACTGAAAAATCTTCCTGAAACACAAATTTTACTGATTCATTGTTTTCATGAAAAACTACAATTTTTTTTTTGGTTACAGGATTTCATTGGTACAAGACTTAGCACATAAGATAATTAAAAAGTACCTATATATGTTTAGGTTTGCAAGATAGTGGATGCATGCGCATCTTCCTAACCTAGCAGAGTAATATTAGGATTTTAACCAAACAGTTGAATACATCTAATGTTCTCATACAGCACCATATTTCTTTTTGCAGTTAATCCAAGCATTCATTGTTTTTAGAGAAAAATCTCCCACTACAAATCAAGGTCCTTTTGCCTTTGGGTAAAGATATGCGTAGAAGGGTAATTTCCTGGAAAGTGTTTCTCAAACCTCATTAGTAAAAATGTTTGCATTTCCAGGGAAAATAAACTATTAAACTGGATTCTAAATAGATGCTTAAACAGAAACGTCTAAATAAAAGTTTTAAGAAATATTTTCATATGCTTACACCTCATAATAAACTAAATAAGAGAAATAGCATCATAATGTTCATACAAAAAATGCCTTGGAGAAAAAAGATGCCATGTATTCCCTAAAGATATCTTTGTTCTTACCTCTTGCTAAATGATTGACAGGGTAAAAAATGAAGTGATGAACTTCTAGCTGACAAAAAACAGTAACACGGGTCTGTAATGATGGCACCCGCAAGTGGAATAGTGTCCTACTTATCTGCATTTTAAAGCAACAGCTGCTGGGTCTTTTGCAGTGTCTGCAGAATTTTAAAGAGAAGCAAGATTAGAAACAACAGTACATCTTTGCTACAAATGCCATGAAACTGGCCCTCACAAGACAGAGATTGAACAGAAAGTGTTGGGCCTACGCGAAATAATTGGGCGGGGGGAAGCAGTTCTTATAACTCTTGGCATCTATGTAGAAATACCCTGATTTTTCTGAATCAACATAAGCCAGATGTATGGTTTCACTGTCTACCAAATTTCCGCTAGACAGAGACATTTGTCTTGAAGATCTTTTTGAATCTGGACACTTTTCCTAAAAGGAGTTAATTATAAAAGGATGCAGATGCCTTATTATTAGGCTATATTTATGCAGTTAGCCATACCTACAGCAGAGTGCTCAGTCCTGCCAACTGGTTTGCAACCTCACTGTCCCAGGCTAATCCCCTCTAGCACACATGAGCCACACTGCTTAGCACTGGGCTCGGGGCTGCTTTGAGCCCATGTCACATCCTATGGCCCTGAGAAACAATTATTCTATGAATGTGGTACTCTTCCTTTTCAAAGTGGCTGAGGTGATGTGAACAGTATGTCGTAGCCTCACAGACCATGTTTTACAGCCCAACACCAGAATAGCGTTGCAGGTCCTAAACAAGTAGTGTGAGGGTGTATAGGAGTCTCTTAGAGTGCAAGTCTGCAAGACTGTGTCATGCAAAGGGAACCAAACCCAGTGATGTATTATCCATGCTGCCCAAAGGAATCTCTGGAGTGAACCGTCCTAAAAATAACCTATCCACATTTGGTCTTGAAGGGAACTAGTTATTTTGCTCCAGAAGAGAGCTTGGGAGTAAACAAGTAGTACAGTGTGAGCAATCAAGGCCCTAGGTGCAAACTGGGCTGCTAGATTATCTGGATTATATAGTCATACCCAAAGAATTGTGCCACAGTAACATATTTTTCAAAATAGTATCATTTTGTTGGTGAGATAAAGGCATATCTAATATATCACATTGCAGTAGCCTGAATTCCTATTTTGGAGTGAAATGAATTCATTAATAAGAATGTGGCTCACAAATTAACTGTGGTATTTTCTTTGTTAATCATTGATATTATCTTTAAAATGGCCTGCTAGTTTAAGGGTTTCTTTGGGAGAAAACGGCAGCTCTGAGAGCTCTACAGCAGCATGAAATTCCAGGCTGACATGTGATTTGTTTTAGATATAGCTATGACTGTGATTGTAATTGCCTTGGACTTTCTTGATGATCACTATTCAGAAAGCTTCAGATGATCCTGAAAATCAGAACCATTTCTAATCTCACCCCTTTGATAGTTGCTTGAAGTACAGTAAGGTAAAAGGGTATTGAATACAGTCTATGACGAAACTTTCTGGAGACTGATAGGTTACTCAAAGCTGAGAATAAGATTCAGACTATTTTTAATGCCTAAAATGGACTTAGATGGATTTTAAGCACCAAGGCCTTACTGCAAAATTCAGAGTTCCTACTCCCTTCAGTAGACCAAGTATTTTAGACTACATTTGCTCTCACATATTTATGAGAAGCTGGATGCCTCTCTCTCTCATTTAAACATTTATGGAATTCACATTGAAAGCAGAGAAATATCCAGACTGCATTTAAACCCTAAAGGGGTCAATCTTACTATGCTTCGAATATGCCTAACAAACATATACAAAAGTGAATGCAGAAAAAAACACAATAGGAAAGGCTATTCCCATTCAAAAATACAGCTATGATATTTACCTTTTTCTAGTAGTCTAGTGGTTAGAGACTTACCTGAGTATGGTAAATTCAAGATTTTGCCACACCATTGACTGAGGATGTGGGAGATACAAATACAGTTCCCTCAGCAGACTGAAGGGATTCAAAGCCAGAACTCTCTTGTCTTCATAAAGTGCCCTAACCGCCAGGTTGCCATTTGTGGAAAGGACATTTTTCACACCCTCCCTTGAAAGGGCAGAGGGACCAAGGTCAGGAAGGTTAAAGTTTGTGACAAAGAAGTTGGTGGGGACCCCTCAACTGAAGGCTGAGGAATGCGGTGGTGAATGAGCTGTCCTGACCGTCATCAATGATTCCAGGCTGGCTTTGACTGAAACAGCAATAATGCAGGGAAAAGGGATATGCACCTGCCAAGGTGTTTTGCAAAATGAGAGGAACACCATCATCACCACCATCTCTTCCTCTTACATTTTCGGCAGACATTGCTGCTCAGTAAAGTGCCTATCCTCATTTGTACAACTTTGGTCTCAAATTCCCAGAAGAGTTGGTACCTAATACACAGACTGAAGCCAGGCTTTAGGCAAGAGTGAGAATTCAGCCATATTCCAGCATTTAGTTTTTCCTCTAAGCTAAACCCAGCGCAGAGTGATTGAACCTAACCCACCCCTAAGGTGTTGCTGTGCTCTGTACGGGAGGTCCATTAAGGATGCATTTGGCCAAACTCCCTGCTTAGCACAGCAAAACTGAATTCCCTACTCGACACTTCCATTTCCTGTATGCAGAATTTATATAACTAAGTTAAGCACCTTGGATCACCCTCTATAGACCATGTTTTATGAGATGTTGCGATGCCAAAGCTGGTCCCCTGTAGGTCATAATATGGCCTGAAAGATGCGTGTACTACTATCAGTTCTATGGGTAATATTTGAGTCAGCCATGCTCACTGCCTCTGCATCCTCATCACGCTGCCTGAGGATTGCTTACTCTGACAAGCCACCTTGGACAATGCTTTAAACAAAGTCAGTTCCAAGTTGCTCCCCCCATCAACCAGCAATAATGTTTTTTATACAGGCTGCTAAATTCTCTACTTTGACCAAGAAGTCTGTTCTCCTTGAGTGACACTGAAAACTATTCAGTATGTAGAGTGGTGGTTCAAGGTCTGACCCATTTTGTATTGACTGGAGGGAGAACAAGAGTGTGCCATGTTGCTGAATGGCAACATCAATTCCTTAAACACTGTGCAGCGAAATCAATGAAAATAAATCAATACATCACTTTAAAAATGGTGTCATGGAAAGAAGTCTCATAGGCTTTCCCTTAAGAGATAAAAGATGTAAAGAACAGTATTTGCTGCTAACACAATAAACCAAATACTGGGAAAGTCCTACAAAAAATGCATTAACCTCCTTCACAGACTGTCACCAAAAGGGATTATCTCAAAGCTCACTTTGCTCCCTGTCATTAAGAGAAGCAGCTCATCCCTGAGTTTTACTATACAAAACGTAGAGGCTTACCAAATAAAATGAGATTATCTTCTGCCTACATAGCATAAGGAAAAGGATGAGAATAGGATTTAAAATAAGGTAGGAGTGATGTGATAGCAATGAAAAAGATTTATGTTATTACAAAGGTCTGGGAGAGCCTGAAAAAATCAGAATACTAAAACATGGGGACCGTCATGCTACCATGCCTTGCTAAAATTTAGGCATTTCTTCATTTCCAATTAACATGACTCTGAAAGGAATGCTGTTGAAACAGCATTATTTATATGGTTGTATTAGGTGTAGAAATATGTGTTCAAGTAGTTAAAATTCTTCTGTTTCCCTCATCCCACTTAATTAATTATGAGGGGTGATTTGTTTGAGAAGAAGACAGACTGGAAGCAGAAGGCATTCATGATGGTTTAATTATGGTTTATCTGATGTGTTATGAAATTTGAGAAAATGGCCAGATTATTGAATGGATGAGAATTTATTGTGATGCTTTTCTTATATCAAAGTGGATTAGAATACTAAAATACATCATTGATAAAGGTGTATTTTTTCAGTTACCATTTTATTTGCATATTGATGCAAGGACCTGAATGGAGTAATTTTTTGGAGGAGTGTAATCCCATTCTTTCTGAAACCCAGCAAGGACTGAATCCAAATTAAGCTAGAAAAATTCATTTGAAAAACACAACTGGACTGCAAGAGTGGAAATGTGTATCAAGGGATGGACTATAATTTCAAAACACTGCCCTGGGGAACAAGTACTGAACAGTGGAGTCTCACTAATTTGCTTCTCAATCAACGCCCCAAAATAATAGATGTCTGTAACAATAATCACAGTGAACATCCTCTAGGTTTGTGCATTACAGCCTGAGTGCTAGACAGCCAAAATTCCATCCACTTCACTCTGAGTTCCAGACAGACACAAAAGCATGGCTCTGAAGGGTTGAAAGATGTGAAATGTAATGACTGTAGCTGTGCTATTGAAGTAATGAAGAGCTGAAAAGCATGAGTGATGAGCTCTTAGATAACGGATTAATGAGCAAGATGCCTGTAGTTCATTAAAGGACTAATGGAAATCTACACAAGGTACCTGTGGTATACTATGGAGAAGGATGTGGAGACCAGGAACCATCCAAATATAGCATTAAAGAGATGGATAGAGAAGGACAGAACAGAGTGATGTTAATAATTTCAGCTCATATGTATATTTCATGTATGTTAGCCAATTAGAGCATAAAAAAGACATGATGGAAAATAACTTGCAGAAGACCATGATTTAATGTATAAAGAACAGATAAAACATGAGTAAAAGAAAGATGCAACTTGAGCTTTTTTTAAAATTTGAGCTACTAGGCAGATACTACTGTGTCATGTTTGACCACTGACATGCCGTGTTATATGCAAAAATGCAGTATATGGGGGTGGACGCAGGGACAGGCTACAAAGGAGGAATTTAGAAATGTTGTCCAGGCATGTAAGGGATGGTTTCAGGAAAGCCAAAGCTCTGCTTGAGTTGAGGCTTGCCAGGGGTGTCAAGGTCAACAAGAGCTTTTACACCTACATTGGAAGTAAAAGGCTGAACAAAGGAAATGTGAGTTCATTGTGGGAGTGGGGTGGGCGATTTAGTGACAGCAGACACAGATAAGGCTGAGCAGCTCAGTGCCTACCTTGTCTCAGTCTTCACCAACAAGGTTTCCCAGGGTGCTGTGCTTAGAGATGGGGTTCAGGAATAAGAATGACCAGCAGTGGCTGAGGACTGAACTTGACCCATGCAAGTCCATGGGGCCTGACAAGCTGTGTCCAAGGGGGTGGAGAGAGCTGGCCAATGTCACAGCCAGGCCTCTGTCATCTTTGAAAGATTGTGGAGATAGGGGCAGTCCCTGATGACTAGTAATGTCAAACCCATCTTCAAAAAAAGGCCAAATGATTTGAGGAACTACAAGCTGGTCAGCCTTCTTTTTGTGCCTAACAAAGTCAAGGAGCGAGGAGTTGTACTCTACCTGGAGGGCAGTATGAAGTAGGGTATCACAAAGGTCTATGCTGGGATGTCTGTCCTGGGGTCTATACCTGTCATGTATAACATCTTTATCAATGACCTGGAGAAGGTGAGATGTGCACTCTCATGAAGTGAGCAGACAGCACTACACCAGGTCCAGCTGATATGCTTGAGAGCTGGGCTGACATCCAGAGCGACCAAGGCAGGCTGGTGTATGGTGCCAACAGGAACCTTATGAAATTCAAGAAGGACAAGTGCAAAGTCCTGCACCTGGAACAGACTAACCTCCTTATTGTCACAGGTCGTGGACTGACACCCTGGGGAGCAGCTCTGCAGGCCCTGAGAGTCCTGGAGGATGGCAAGCTAGGCATGAGCCAGCCATGTGCCCTGGCAGCAAAGTTGCAGGAGCGTTATTGCTTGTGCCTGATCCTACTGAAATGCCCCAGGGCATCATGGGAATGGCCTGGTAGAGAAGGAAAACAAAAGCCAGCTTTCTAAATCTAAGACTATTGATCTAACCATAGGACTATCCATTATTAGATGTTTCTAGTGGTGACTATGTGGAAGTTTTCCAGACAGGTTTAGCAGTCTACCATCCTTTAACACACAGGGACTATCCACAAGAATGTTCATTCCTCACTGTGGGAAGCCACCTCCTTGTTCCATGTCCGTTTTGGGGACTTGTGCTCCAGAAGGCATTTAACCCTTGTGTAATGGGAATAAGAGCTATTTCCACTGCAGGAGACAAGGTATTCCCATCAGGGGCCTAGAAGGGAATAGAAACAGGAAGTACATTCTTCTAACATTACTTTCTCTTGCTCATAGGAGAAGTGGGATGACTGAAGCCATCATACTTATTCAATTATTGTAATTTTAAGCTGCAAATGCACTGAGGTCAAACTGTAAATGCTCCTCCTCCATTAAAGCATGAAGTACAATTTCATAGGCCTTCAGGAAATGTAAAAACCAGCCCCTTTCTACAGAGCACGATTGCTTAGCAACCCAAAACTATAAACATCTAATTTTTTATTTTACCAAGCACAATTACCAATTAATCAGCCGTTAGGGAAATCTATGTCAAACAAAATATTGGCAGAGGAAGCTTTAGCCTGCCTAGTAGATGGCTGCTTTTATTAGTGAAAAATGCTAAGAAATCAGAAAACAAATTGTAAAATTAGTTAATCAGCTAAAACAAAGTTTCAATTATTCTTGTAATTGGCGATGCTTAGATAATTCCATACACACACTGGGAAAAAAAAATCACAGAAATACAGAATCTTATAGTCCCAGACTATCGTGATTATTTAAAAAGTATTTATATCTTCATACAAGCATTCCTCACCAGATCTAATTAGACTAAATTACTTCTGTTGGTACTTCATTCTTCCAAGAACAGTCTGCACAGCTGATTTTTTAAATGATCTTTACCCCATAAAGTGCTAATATCATGTACACAGTGTGAGCAGAGGTAAAGCACATAAAGAAAAACATCCAGTCTTTGAATTCAAGAGATTGTAATGCTTCTGGCATAAATATCACTCAGAGAGAATCTTACTGAAGTATTTGACCTAAATGTCAGCAAGTCTACTTTCTAGCAATACTCAAAGAGAGCACAAGTGTTGTTTTTGCCCACATCTCAGCACTCCTGAGCCTCTCTTGTGGGTGTAGCCTTTTTGGTATGTAATAAAGACACAATTACAATAAATATTCCCTTTTTGCTGACTGAAAAGACAAAGCCCTTGACTTAGAAGGTTATACCTCTAAATTAAGGGCGGAGACAGATCAGATTCCATCAGATTGGACTGCTATCAGCTCTGCAGAGAAATAATAGCACTGAAAACTCCATAGAGTTTTACTTTTCTTTGTTCTGCCTGTCATAACAGAAATGGATGAAAGGCTAGATATGTGTTGTGCTTTCAAAGGATATGGTGATGTGTTTTCAATGGAGTTTATCTGAGTCAACATGGTTTCTTCATGATTTGTGGTTCCAGTACCTTAATAATATGACAGAAGTTAGTGAGCGAGAGACTGGATTATCCTTTTCTTAAACCTGTTGGGATTTTTTTTGTTTATAACACATCATAACTACAACCAGAGCCTAGGTCATGTTGACCTGAAACTTAAGCATTAGAAGTACTCTTCTGACCCCATTAGAAAAACTGTCTCTGGTGAGTCTCCTTTTCTATTTTGGCTGCAATAAAAAAAACCAACCTCTTTTCACACATCAGATTCAGAAAGTTCGGATAAAGTTTGACCTGAGGCTTTTCAGAGTTCTGTGACTTAAAGTCTCAGATGGTTTATTCAAAATCTATTTATCTCCAATAACCGTAAGCAGGTGTCCTACAATGAACAAACAGCTCATCGTAGTGCTTCAGCACCACTCCATATCTCTCTAACAATATAACTGTGTATTTTTAGGTCCTAAATCAATGCAGAATCTGAGCTCCTCAATTCCAGAATGACACCACTTATCTCCCTGGAGGAAGAGCTCAAACGGGATGGAAAATTCTTTGTGTTCTTTAAACAGGCAGAGCACTTCTAAACAGTAACTTGGAGTAAAATTCTTGTTAGCACTAAGATTTTTGTCTGAGTTATGATGGCATATGACTCCTTGATTCACACCACATTAACCATTAGTTATACTGCCTGCAGATGGGTTTTACTGCTGTTTGTAGAAGACATAATTATTACTGAATGTTTAATAAACACATTCAGAATGTTTCCCTTATTCCATATACTTATCTGTCTGCTCTTCCCAAATATAACAGAATCCCATTTCAAACTGATGTCCCCTGCAGCTCTGGAATATATTTAGGACCCAAGGCAACTGGTAGAAAAACAAAGTAAGACTTTTGTGTAATGCACTGGGGTATGTAGTGCATTTCCATAGACGGAACGCTAAAAGTGCAACTGCAGTGACTTGTTTTATAAAATTCCCTAAAAAACAGCATTGAAACCTTAGTATAATTGAAGTGTCCTTTCTTAAAAATTCAGATGCCAAAAAAACAAGTAGGGATTTTCCTTTCACTCGTCTTAATGCAAATTAAGAGCTGCTGCACTGAACCAAGGAAATTATAGCAATGAAGAAGTTTAGGGAAAGGAAACTTTCACCCTTCTGCACACTGTCCATATTAAAAAGGAATATATTCTTACGTTCAGGGCCTGATGGCTTTGGGATGGCAATACAGAAAAAATAAAACTAAAGTAGCTTAAGAAGCACCTACCATACAACTGTTTCACACTCTATTAAGAGGAAAACAACCGCATCTTCTACAGGCTCTAAATTCAGCAATGGTCCTTGCATACAGCTGGATAATTTTCAAGTCATTAATTCAGAAAAATTCACGATTATTTCATACCCTCAGTGAGAAAAATATCCTGTCTGCTGATAGTTATTTCTTTTACATTTTTTTTCCAGATTTCTTGCAGCTAAAGCTGCTGCCATCATCCTTAAAGGCAAAACTATCTGTTGAATTTTATCTAAACTTTTAAAATTGTTTTGATATTCTTAAAGGGAACCTATAGGTGACTACTGTTAACTGAATCACTGTCTACTACTTGTGCAGCAGACAGACAAAGGCAGAGAAATCAGTTACTGAGGACAAAGAATTTAAAAGAAATCCCTGTATTTCTACCGATGTTCTGTTTAACCATTTTCTGAATTTGAGCAGCAAACAACAATATAAATGAAAGTAAACTACAAAAACCTTTAAAAATGCACAATCCTGAAAGCATCAACAAAATAAAAGATGATTACATTAACACAGTAGCTATAATAAAATCATACTTATTGGCCTATGTGAAAAGGCAGCATATTCAGATATTGAAATAAATGCTCAGGCATTTGCTGAATGAGATCAGATTTACATGAAAGAACAGTTATTTACCAAAAAACCAGTGAAACTCGCCTGGCTGCAAGGCTTAATTTCTGTTGTGCATGGAAGTTTATAACCTGTGCTGAATACCTGTGGTTAATGCACTTGCATCAGGAAATGTTGTGAGCTGTTGACTTCAAACTGACCCATCCTCTTCTAGCAGTAACTGCTAGATCTGGCTGGATGGTAAGCCCAACACCGAAACTGATATGAAGCGTGTAAGGGTCCACTTCTATTAATTAATATTTTGTTTTCCCTACTGATATTCTAATTATTTATTAAAGTATAAGCAGATTATTAGATTTCCAGAGACTTAGCAAGAAAATTCAGGTCTTGTTCAGTTTTGCTGAAAGATCTGCTAAAGTTCGCGAGACTTTCAAGATGAATCCACATGCAAATATCAATGATGAAGGAAGAATTCTGATTTTTACTCCTGGAAAATCTCATGATTCTGACTTGAAACCAGGGTAAAGACTGATGACTCCGATTGCTCTTTAGTTGGGGCTAACTTTAGCCAGAATGAAACCCGTGTGAATCAGATTTGAAGCAGTGCTGTGGACTGAAATCATGCTGCTCCTCATAACTCTAGTAGAGGCTTTAGGAACCTAGTTCTGACCATGCCAATGCCAGTGTAGCTCATCCTTTTTTCTGTTAAGAGAGGCAGGTGTGAAATCAGGACCAGACATTAGAGAGCTAAACAACAACAAGATATAGTATTAAAATCTAAGTTATTTAATAATGTGATAAACTTGCTATTAAATTAATAATAGGTGGATGTCATAAAAATCTGTCTGTAATGCCATGTCTGAATGAGACACTGGGGCAGAATAACTCAGAGGGTGAATGTACTTTCCAGGGCATCTCACAGGACATTACATTCACAGCTTCTCGCTGCAGCAGAGCCTTCTTGTTGCAATAGCTCTCCATGGAAGTGGCAATGCTCTGACTGCCAGTGTAGAAAAGACAAAATCAGTTTCAATGCTTATACTGAACGAGTGATTGCGTTTTGAACCTGCAAACCATGTTAGAAACATTGCTTCTACCATATTTCCTTCAGTACTACTGAAAAAGTTTTTGATTCTGTTTAGTCTCAGTTAACCTGTTTTCAAGATGAATTCACATAGATATCTGTTTCCTTGTACAGAAATACTTGAAGAAACCATGGATGTTTTTCAAATCTAAACTTTACTTCTTGTACAAGAATAGTTCTTGAAGTATTCTCAGCAACACAGGTCTTGACAGACAAACAAAGTCTGACTGGTGACTGGCTGGGTACAGAGGGGAACAGCCGAAAGGACTGAACTGTGGCTTTGCATCTTGAACCATCTGCAAGAAAGTGGCAAAATACTGCTTAATGGCCATTAGGCTGGGCTTCCATTTTGTGATTGATAACCTATGAACCTTATCTGTAGAAATTGTCTTACAGTCTCTGCAGAAAGGAGTAATTACAACAGTCAGTCACTGCAACCTGGATTCTAAAATGTCTCAAGGACATCAAGCAGAGAAAGCATGTCTGCAAAGATAGTGCTTTTTAAAAGGGAAAATTACAGACCTTTTTGGCTCCCAGAAAGAAAGGAATATTGATACTTCTTGGAAATAGAGAGGACATGTATCATCAGCAGCACACCAAGGTAAAAACTATTCCAACCTGGCGTAACTAAAATCTGATTGGTTAGAAATATGAGTTTACCAAAAAAATCTTCATATTCCATCAAGTAACTGCTTCTGTCCTAGTTTTTCGTAAAGCTTTCAGCTGCTGGCCACTGTGCCAGGACCCTTTTGAACAACTAGGAGGAAGATGTAGGAGCAGAAATAGCAACATGATATTGCCTTCTCTGTAAGCAGTGGTTTGTATAGCAGTAGGTATTATGTGGTGCTAGCAGCTGTATTGATAATTATAGCAGCACAAGTTGGGTGAAGGAATGGGGTTGCCTGCAAGGTCAATTGAAAAGCATAAGAAAAAGAAATGGAATTTACGGAAAGTGGGTGAATGTTTCATTATCTTAATTCCTATTTAGTGAGGAACATCTGGCAAACTCCACCAGACAGCTCTGTTTGTTAGTCTTCTTTTATTTGCTACATTTGTAGATAAAGCAATTAGAGTAAGCACTTGTAAGAAAAGCATGACCCACAATCAGAGTCTACACAAGAGATGAATTTGGAGACATGGCAGAATGCAGATGTACGCACACACACATATATATAAAGACACACAGAGTTATAATCACTGAAATCTTCTTTTATTCCATTTGCTCTGAATATGAGCCACATTCAGAGAGGATCAAATCCCACCTGCGGAGGCTGGTGTGCGAGAGGGACAGAGACAGGACAAGCAGTGCAAGCCCTGCACTTGCACATCACCCTGCTGGGGCCGGTACCCCCACGTTGAGCTGGGTCCCCTTGGGCAGCAGCTTCCCCTATTGACCAGCACCTCACAACCACCACTCACAACAAACTTAGCAAAATAGCCACATCTAAACCAAGATCTATTCAACGTGATGCCAGCAAGGCCTGGGAGGTCTCAGACTTTCTGTTGCAGGACTTTGTTCCCTCTTACAACAGTGGCGTGGCAGGGAATGACCAAATGGAGTTGCTGAGGAGATCCTTATGAACCCCATGTCTGGTAAGCAAGTCCCTGCATCCTTCCCAGGCTCACTGTAATTAGTACAGTCATTTCCATTTCTGATGAGAAATAAAAGGGTCAGCAAAGCCTACTGGCAGTCCCTCAGCTTCATCACTTAACTTGGCTGGGCTCCCTTCTCATAGATGGACTTCCTTGTGGTGAGACGAAAGATCGTCCTCATTTATCTTTATCAGAAGGCATTTCAAATGGGAATGCCCACTGCTCTTTTCAGCAGGGTTATGTCCTGTTTCAACACTGTTCTCAACTTTGTTCCAATGCAGCTAATTTGGAGACCTGTTCTACAGTCTCTTTATAACTTTTTTCCATATAAGATTTCAGATAGAGAACTCTTTAATAGGGGCCGAGCCTCTTTCTCTCACATTGGCCACTGTGCCAAGATCCTCTGCTAGCTTGCACTGTGCCAATGCACATATTTAGATTTCCAACTTTTGACTGTATTCCCACAAGCTTTTATTTCAATGGGTTGCCTTCTCTATGTTCATGACTTAACTTACTGTCTTGTACTTTTCCAGTTGAGAACTGCACGAACTAATGGTGTCCTATTATAGCTGTTGACATGGAAACATCATAAGAAACTGTTTGTTGGATAAGACTGCTTTTTCACATAGAACAGACACAGCTTAAATGCATGTTTTGCTGACTCACTTTCAGCCATTTTAAGCCACAGATAGTTTATCTTCATTGTCACTATTCCCCCCCTGCACGGATGGATCATGTTCTGAGTCTCTGCTTAGAAATGAGGCTGTCTGAAACTGTGACTGTTTTGGTTACAGAAATCTCAACCAAATCCTATTCCCCCACGTGGCCAAGTTCTTCATCATCATCTTCTGGCTTGGAAATCATTTTAGCTGACACTTTCCTGCCGGCTGAGGCTCCGAACCAGAAAGCAGGCAGTCCCACTGGGGAACTGGAAAGTAGAATATATGTGCAATGAAAAGCCATTAAAGCATCTCTTAAGAAAAGAAAAAGGTGTGCTGTTTCTTTAGAGCAGACATCACATGTCAAGCACATTACCTGTTCTGGGACATTATTTCAATAACTCATGAAACAGAACAATAAGGAAAAAGGCCAGAAGTATGTACTACTTACTCCTACTGAAGCTGCTAATAGAAAAGCTGTTTCAGCAGGCATTAATAATTCAGCACTGAGGACATGATTTCAGGTCTCAGCCAGTTATTTCATATCTAACAAGTTTTACTGATAATGTAAAGATAAGACAAATTAGACAAGAAAGGCTTTGATAAGGAGCTGCTTTATATTCTGAAATTTAGGCAGAGCTTGTTATCTGAGATTACTGTAGGCTGTGGTTTATTCACGTGGGGCTCAGTCATTTGAGATGCTCAGTACCGTGTGCATTAGTTCTTAATCTTGAACACAAAGTATTCAATGATTTGCAAAGCCACAACCAGATAGAAGTAAATCTGCTTTTTGTCTCTTTTCAGCACAACTGGAGAAACGTCCCTTGCTAAAAGGCTTGCTGGGCTGTTGGTTCACGCTGTAGCTAATGATGCATCAGACTGCGTCTCAGGAAGGAATCAGCTGGGCTCATTTCTTACTGGGTACCTAAGACTAGCAGATCTGATAAACATGAAGATGTGAAGGAGAGAGCTGGTGTCAGAAGCAGAGATGAGACTGTTTTGACTGATGTGTTTACATGTTCAGTTTTCACTCTCCATTAACTGCTTCTTCTTTGTATGTGAAATGTTATTAAAAATTGCAAATGAACCTCATTTTTCCTTCATTAGTGTCAACACTGCCAAAAAATAACAGATGAATAAGAAACACAGGAAGTGTTAGGAAAACCTGTAGTATCTTGTGAGGTGGCTAATAGTTTCAACTGACTATATATTAAATATATTGATTTTCACAGTCCTAGGGTATAGGTGAGGCATATTTTTATATTTACAGCATCACATTTCAGGGTGTTTTTTTTAGCACCAAAATGCCATCAAACTATAAGCCTGAAGGCCTTTGAATTGTGAATACTCTGAGATTAATAATTCTCACATCCGTCTTTCAGCTGAGAGTGACAACTCTGCTGTGTGTCTTACTTAAGGCACTTCAGTGAAGGATCTATGAAAACTTCACAGGCATAATACAAAAAAGTGTGAAAAGCTTGCAGCTTCCACTGACATCAGCAAGAGGCCACCTCAAAAAAACCCCAGCCTCTTTCCAGATATTCTGTGTTCTTCAATTTTTAGTTGATTTTTTTCTCATTTAGGCTGTACTTAGTGCAGCAGGATGAGGAACATAGTCCTTTTTGTAAATGCCAAAAAAAAGATCCTCCAAGCACATAAACAGTCTGAGTTTCATAAGAAAACATTATGTTTGCATTGCCAAAGACAAGAGTTGGTCTCATTTTCCTTCTTCATTTTACAGATAATCACAGGTTGTGTGAGCCAAATACTTTTGCTCTAAACATAAATTTCAAAATAATACTGGATTTATTGCCCATCGTATTAGGTGATTCTTGTCTTCCAGCATAACCATCATCTTTCTCTGTTCCTCAGTGTCTCTGCTTATTAATAAAGACCTGAGTGAATAGTTATTCAATTACACTGGTTCAGCTCCTGAACATCCACCTGGGGAAAAGGTCTCTCAAGCACACAAAGCGACCCTCCTTGCTTTGAAAAATAAAGATTTGTGCTATTTCCTTGGTTCGGACTCTGAGCAACTCTCACTGAAGCCAGTGCGAATACTGGTGCCAACAGGATCTGGAGAATCATAGAATCATAGACTCTATATGCAGAGAAAGAACAGCTAAAAAGTAGTAATTGAATATTCAGAAACTCATACTTAACCAGGACATGTGAAATGAGTAATGTCCCTTGCAGGTTTCAATTTTCCAGTCTGAAATGGCATTTCAAGTGCAACAGGCCATTTCACGAGTGTCGGTTATGTGCATACCTATCTGACCATTTCCAAACATGTCTGCTAAATGCTATCATAAAACCCAGCTTTCTGTATTACACCATTTAGTACAGATTTTCTGACTGCATGTTTCCATTCTGTACTATAATTTGGGGCATTCAATTGCCTAAGAATGATCCAAGGTAAATGAACAAACTGTGCTAAAATTCCACTTACCTTCACTTACCGTTCAGTAAAGAGAATTCTAATAATTTCTATCATGCCACTAAAGTACAGGCACAGCTATGTAAGCTCTAGCTATTTCCCCATCAAAACCAAACAGTAATGCCTAGGTGCCAAACTCACCTACAGTCAGTCTCCAGAAATCTAGATTGACCTACAGTGCTCTGAAGCTGAAAGAAATGTACAGTGAGATGCCATAGCTGGAATCATAAACTCATCCAGCTTGATGACCACGCACTGAACACGTGTATCCTCGATATCTCTCAATAGTGCTAATAAAGTGTCAAATGAATTTAGAAGGAATCCTGGGGGATAAGAATATGGGGAACAAACCAGCCTATTTAAACAGGACTGTCAGTGTTTCAAAGCTGTGTTGCAGCGTCTTGCTGAAACACACAGCAGAAGCATTCGCAGACAACAGCCAGAGAGCCTGATGTTACAGCTTCTTCGTTGCATATGCACACTCTGTGTGTGTGCGTGCGCGCGTGTGTGCGTGTGCGTGCGCGCGCGCGTGTGTGTGTGTAAGACCGGGCGGGGGGGAGAGATAGAGAGAGAAAGACATTCAGTGTGGGTGGGATTCAGGTCACACAACTTTAAGTGTCTCTAATATGGATGTTTACATCTCAGCTAATCACCTGAGGCTCCTTCCACTCAGCTGTAAGAAATAGATGTCTTTAGGGCATGATTTGCTGGAGCAATTTTAGATGTCTACTTCTGGATGAGGTGAATTGTACTCTGAAAGTACCAAGTGTACTCCACTGACTCAAGAGAGATACTAGGCAACTAGCTTAAGTGAATATGTTTGCAATGTATATGTGGATATATTTATCACTAACATGTATCTATTTAGATTTTTTTTATATATATATACATATAGATTTTTTTTTTCCTCTGTCCTTGCAATGAGTATTTAGGTATGACCATTTCATACCTCTCTCTGGTTCCCTCAGTGCCTCCCTCCGAAAAGCCGTGATGAAATTATATCTTGATCACATTTCTCCTTCCAGATCTACATGTAGAGCTTTCCATCACCCACTCTGATGTTATCACGTGTTCAGATTTCACTACCAAGATGTCTCCAAGAATTGCATGTCTCATGTGGATTTCAGATTGCATTGCAGCCTGCTGTGCAGCTCTCCCAGGAGAATTTTGCCCATGGAGCCTTGAGCTGATGCTCACTGGCCTATGGAATTTCAGTGGCTGTAACAGACATTACATAAAACCAGCCCCGGGTGCCAGATGCAATCTTCACAAGCTGCCTCAGCCAAACTTCAACTGCAACTTGACAAAGTTCCCGAGTGAGAATTTCTGTGATGTGTTGAAAATCAAAGTCTCTTTAAGCAATATGGCAACATGCTGATTTCTAAGAAGTTCAGGACGTGTATAAAGGTATCTAATGCCTAATGGAGAATTCATTGTGCTGGAAATCAGAGTAAACAACCCAAAGTACCTCAACGTTGACTTCCTTTCAGCTGCTGCTAAGTTGCTATGGCAAATCTTCAGATTCTGTTCCTCATGGCTCAATAAAAAAAGAACCAGAACACACTCATTTTTAACACATAATGTTTTGTGTTTGTACAGTATATACTTATCAAAGCTATGAAATGCTTAGCACTAATTACAGCTAGAAGAAGACAAGAATGTAGTTTGCACTGTGCATAGTTTTTATAATTAGTGCAGCATGGGGAGGAACAAAAAGATTGATCTTAAACTTCCTCATCTTATTGGGAAGAGGCTCTGCCCGTGGTTACACTTCCCACTGTAGTGCTCTCCCCTGGACAATTGGTGCAGAGGCAGCTGCAGAACTAATTCTTCTGAAATTACAGCTGGATCCAACCCTGTCCCAGCTCTGTTTTCGATACCCACTTTACAGCCAACTGTACAATTCTTATTGTGCTGATATATTTAAAAGCAGTGCTGAAGTTGAAATATCTGCATTTCAGTAAGCTCAACCAGTCCCTTTATACAAGGCAACAAGTAGCCATGATTAAGTGCAATGATGTTTGGTCACCAATGGTACTGAACGGATTTTAAACAGTGAAGTGGCAATGAAAGGGCTGGGGGGTTGTGAAGCTTTTGAGTTGTTTCTGCAGCTTTTGAGTTGTTTCTGCAGAGTGATGCACCTCCTTTGTGGCTTTGGACAATTGGAATTTTTAATTATAGACATTATTTCAGAAGCTGTCTGGTTTGAATAAAGATTAAAAGGTGCCGTGGCTGTTTAAGCTTATCTAATTATTTTTCATCTGTAAATCAACAACAGACTGGAAGAAGGCAGTTCTTGGATGTCAGATGATTCCTGAAAACCTTTTCTTTGTATATCTAGTAGCAATTACCAAAGTATCTACTTTTACCCTCAGAAATCTAGCACAAGTACTTGAAGCTCAGGAGGAATCTAGTAAATCAACAGGAAAACCTCTTCATCATGCTTAAGTTCTCAGTTTCCTCCAAAGCTTGGCAATTTTATACTAAAGTTTCAATGGCTGCTCACATTCACCAAATATTTTAAAGGACTGTACTTCTCTGATGCTTAACTCTTCAGAAGGCTGTCATGTTCCATAGCTTGTGGGTTAAATAACATGATCTGGTATTTCCTAAGAGTATCAATAGTCACCACATGTAGCCTGAAAAATTTGACTATGGATCTGGACCTAGAAGGACAAAGCAAAGCACGTATCTATTTCAAGACAACCAAATATATAATCTTACAAGAGCAGATTTTAAAACCTGGAGCCAAAAAGACAAAAAGGAAGATATGAATTTGCATAAGAAACACTAAAACCCCCGCTACGTATGTATATAGAACAGCATTTAGCTGGTGGTGGGTTTGTTTACTTTCCTCATTAATCATGAGCTGATGGCTGAATTCCAATGAATTAAAAAGGATAATAGCAGAAATTTATTTAGCCTTTCATTTCTCAGTTATTGAATTCAAATAAAGTTAATTCACTTTCACCAACAAAAAATTATAAATAATAAAATTTGCTATGTTTCATATCTATTCTCTCACTTTCTGCTTTTCTTTCTGTATTTCTTTTCATTAACAGAGAGATTTAGTGACAAAGAGAATGTGGGCTCCCAAAAGAGTTAACAGCATTTTCTACTGCTCTGTCCTCCCCTCAGGTCTCACACTTTGCCTTTAGTGTCATGGACTTTCTGATAGCATCCCAAACAGAGATATAGGGTCTGTGATACAAAAGGAACAGGTAGTACTGAAAAAAAAAATGTGGAAATTCCTGGGAAATATTCCAGGAAGCATCATAAAGACAGACTGGGATAAAGAAAGAAAACAAAACAAAAATCAGAAACACCAGAGAATGCACAGATAAAAGATCATGTTGAAGAGCTACACAATTTCTTCTGAACAAATAATTCTTGATTGCTTTCCTGTGGTTGTATACCCTGCTTAAGTGTGACTTTTAATTGCTTTCAGCTAACTGCTTCTAGTCCTGCATTCAACCCATTTTCCCAATATTAAATTTTACCTCACTTCATTTAATATAACTTCTTTGATATAGAATCATAGAATTGTTTAGGTTGGAAAAGACCTTTAAGATCATCAAGTTCAATTAAAAATGCTATGCTATTTTAGTAGGGGCTGGATGGGGAAATCACAGTCTGTAAGGTAAAGAAGAAAACCCCGCATCCAATGAAGCCCACATCCACTGGCAAATCTGTTTACAGAGCTTTGATTTTTCTCACCCTCTTTTCTGTTGGCTTTTCTATGAGCAGATAATGACACTTATTTTCAATTATTACAACCTATACGGACCTTAATTTATTTCCTTGTGCTGCCTAGAACACAGTTATTTACTTTGATTAAGCTCTCTGGCTAAAAAATAACTATGCTTGTACTTGGTGAAGGACAGCAAAATCACTACATCCCAAAGAAAGGAAAACAGCAAACTTGAATCATAAACTTGGCATTACAGCTACAGATTTGCAACATACGGTAATTTGCTTCTAGTTCTCTTGCACATGCTGACCAAAATAATCCATTGAAACAGAAACATCCTGAGTTGTAAGAATAAAAGAAAAAAATGCTAAATCCCAAATATTTTACATGGGTCCCTGGCTGTAAAGAGTTTATCCGTAAAGTAAAAATTTCAGTCTCTGAAAACAAGCACATTTCTGAACCCACATTTATTTTTTCCTTAGTGCCTAACGTAGACATAGGCTACCTTTGCAATTAGCATATATGATTTGAACCAACAGTGCCTAGCACAATGCTGCAGGCGCTGCTGCACTACAAACACATTATGATACGTGAAATACAGAGCCTCTCAAACAGACTTCTCAGAGTTGGACACAGCCAATTGTGTGGGTTTGACTGCAAAAAAATTATGCTAACAAAAGTGACTGAGGCTTTTGAGGTTTTGTGCCTGAGAGGTTTGGGGCATTTTTTGGAACGACTCTGGAATAAAAGAACAGTTTTTGCATTTATGGCTTGGGAAGTCATATTTAGATATGCAGCTAAGACATCAAAGATTCCTGCAGTGAAGCACCAGGGCATATCAGCTTAGTGAGACAGACCACATCCAGAATTCATGAACTAGCAGAAAGCCGGGCTCATCAGTGCACACAGAGCAATACCACAGAGAAGAAGTAGGCTAGTCCAGATGCGGCACAGATTCATTAGCTCGGCTCAGTGTGCAAGCTAATAAGCCTCAGTTCTCAGCAGGGCTTACCAGGTCGGTGCTGATACAGGGGTAATTGAGCTTTGCTGCAGCTCAGACCAGTAGGTTGTTCAGGACCCTGTGTTAGCCCTTTAGGTGTACACCTGCATTAACTTGTGGTTGCTGGCTTGGACTTCTTGCACCATTGCTCCCCACATTTTGGGTTCTTGGTTTACCTCAAGCAAAGTATGCTTGGGTCCATCCTTACATGTCCAATGACTGTATCTTTTCATAAAATGCAAATTCAGGGAGCTGACCAAAGCCTTTGACATCAAAGTCACTCTGTGTTTGGTCTGGAAAAAAACTACCGCAGGTGGAATAGCTCCAGAAGGAAACACAAAGCCGGAGAGGTCAGAGAAGGTTACAGATGCATCGAAAACCATGACACTTCCAACCTGACCTTGCCCAACAGCAAGATCGCTTGTAACAGTGATCCATATCCTTTCAGTCCTTGCTCTTTCTGGCAGCAGAACCAATTAGGACTTCATGTGGTTGCTGCACACTAGAATAAGATCATCCATGCTAACATTTAAGTTTTCCCTTCCTTCTCTGCTACCTTACCCTTTCATGCTGAGGGCATAATGACAAAATGTAGAATTTATCCTTAATTGGATCTCTGCAATGTTATCACCTGAATTAGCTTCCCCCATGAATAATTATCACTGCCTGGAGGCTGACAAATTGCTTCCCTCTACTTCATGATTGTCAGGAATTTCAAATTATATGCTGAGCATGGGGGGGGGGGGGGGAATGAAAATTAAAAGCCTAGAGAAGCATAATTATTAAGATTATTAAAATATTTGGCACAGAGTCCCATAGTATCCCCAAGTCCCAAAAGGTGCGAGTGACAGCAAGAACTTTGCTAGGGGCAATTCGGCAACACCCAGTCTTTCACCCAGCAATGACTACGGCAATAGACTTGCACAGTCAAAGCAAAACTATAACAACTGCTACCGCCTGGCTCGCAGTTCGACAGTTCCTATGTTATTCACTACCCCATTTAAGCTATGTACATCAGCTTGCTTAGCATCTCATCTGCATGTTTGATCTTGCTAGGTAAATGGTAAATTCTTTGTAGCATAGGCTGATAGAAGGGTAAACATATGCAAAGGGATAGCAGCAGATTGTCATGCATTTAGAATAGCATACAACAGTCCTTGCTTTGTAAGAACAAGGTCTTGGGGAAAATGTGCTCTTTATGAGAATAATCATTCCATGCCTGGGCAAGACCTCACACAGAAACGCAATGCGTCACTACACCACAATATCCATCTCAGATATTAAAAGAGCTGACAACTGGTAAGAAATCTTCATCTCATAAAACCAAATCACTATAAAAGTATAATGCTCTTTGAAAATGGCTTGAAACAATGGGATTAAGCAATAGGGCTTTATCCAATTTTCACATTAATGATGATGTGCTTGTAAGATTGATGCATTTCTCAGTTCAATTCAATGCAGTTCCTCAAACTTCTTTCCCACCTCGCCAAACCCACGACACACAAGTCAGGCATACACAAGGTAGCTGCCAACGTATTCATAGGAGAAAAGGTCTCCCTGCTTACCTGACATACAGTGACCTCTTCTGATTAGTCCTCAGGGAGCCGGACCCAGAACTCATGCTGTGATTCATCATCTGCTCACGCAGGTCATGGATTTTTGCCTCAAACCGAGCGTACTCTGAGGAGATAAAAAAACCAGAGAATAAAGATATTTTAGTTTTCTTGACCTATATAATCATTAGGGCTGCTAAATGCGAATTAATATTAAATGAATGAGTGTAAGGTACGTCCTGAAAATTGAGGTCTAATAGAACCTCACATTAATATATTATTTTAGGTAAATATATGCCCTCTTTATTGTGGTACCTGAATATTTCAGCACTGACTATGTGAAAAGTCAAATAGCTAGACCCTCTCTCCGGCAGTTTCAGGAAAGGAAAGGAGGTTTAAAGTGTGTTACCAAATATCTTTCAGTGTGTAAAAAGGATGTTGAAAGCAGTTTTCCAGTATATCATTCCTCCTTCCAAACAATGAGATACCTTGTTAGGGTCAGTGGGATGATGCACCGAAGTTACGGAGTCAAGTGTTGTAGTGCAAAGTCCCACTGGACTGAAGGAGATATATGAAAGTCTAATTACCCCTGAAGCAGCTGTGAAATCGTTGTATGAGCAATAAGCCACCTTATTTACCCAGTCCACTGAGGACTGGGCTCTGTTTCTTTTAAATAGGTGGAGCCATAGCTCGGTCTTAGGGTGGGTGATCCCAGAAATTCCAGACCTGTTTAAGCTGCATGAGAACGGCATGAAACTACCTCCCACACCTTTTTCTCCTCCACAGCTTTGCTAGTAGCTTTGTAAAACTGTGACCTGCTGACCAGCAACATGGGACCAGCGTTGGGGCAAGGATTCGGCTAGAGGTGTATCATCTGGTGAGGCTCCTCTCTGAAAGGACACCTCCCTCTTACAGCCTGGTCAACGGTCCCTCCTGCTGGCACATTCCCCGTGCTCACTGTGTGACCTAATGGGCTGAGTTTTGTTTTGCAAGAGGAAAAGTTGAAGTTTTGGAGACAAGCTCTAATTCCTTGAAACCGACAAACTAAAGGCAATGCTCCAGCAACACAGAGAGTCATAATTCAACCTAAACCTGGGAAATCTACCAGTGTGAGCTAGAAGACAACTTGAGGGGGTGTATAAAATCCATTTCAGTGAGTCAGTGACACTTTGAAGAGTAAGATGTTGCAGACTGATGCCAGCAAAGAGAAGATGATGTTCCCTGCACCTCAATGTTTTATTTCATTGCCTGCTTCAAAAGGAGGGTCTACATTTCCCCACAGCAAGTCTGGAGCAGAAGTGAAACAAGCACACAAGGTTTCCTCCCTTAAAGAATGTACGTACATTCCACCAAATCACACCGTATCTCAGTTTAAGCAAGTAAATCTTTACTGTGCATTTATAACCTATTGGTCTGCTCCCTGTTTGTTGCTGTTTGAGCTACGTAAGAATGCTGTAAACCAGCTATATTCTCATTTTCTCCTAGCAGAAATCTCAGCATTATTTTTGTTTATCATTTGCCGTTCACACTGGCTCAGTTCCCAGAGTGTCTAGATGCTTTGCAACAACAACTAATTCATTTTATTAAGTGCCCTTTAACTTCTCATTGGATAATAACATCTGACTTTTCCAAGGTCCCACATTTTGCATGGATGCTAGCTACCTTCAAGCTGGTTTAGCAGGGTGGTTTGATTTGGGCTTTTGTGTTTGGTTTCTTTCCCTTCTTCTTCTTACTTGATGTGTTTTAACTCCCTTCCCACTCCCTTCTTTGGCATTACCTACTGAGTTTGTTAAGTGGCAGTGGCTACTTTGCCAATCAGCTGGGAACCACTGCTGTGGTATAAGACTCTTCAGTCTTCCCACATATCTATGACTATCACTGACTGCAGCTGAAATTCTGCATATCAGGAGAAGAGACACTCCTACATGCAGACTGTATTTCAGATTTATTTTGTAGCTTGTTTCTTGCTCATTTCTTGCACCTAGAGTACATCTTTAAACTTCTCGGTGATTTAAAATCCCACATCCTCAGAGGAACTAAGGCTCCTACAAACCTGTATTGTTTTTTAAAGTGGAGTTTAGTTTTGAAGTGTTTATCCCAGTGTAGGACTTGTTTGCTCTATGTGAGTCATATTTGTTCTATTCCCCCGCTCTAGAATTTATTTAGTAAATAATCATCTTCTGAGCAGGGCTTTGTTTAACTTGTATTTCATTATAGCAGATTTAACATTTCTTCTTGGCAAATAGGAAAGGTGATCTTAAAAACAAAAAGCTTGCATTTCTCTTCATACATTGTCAGTCCTCTGCATACGGACAGAATACTACAATTTTAAGGTTTGTTACTAGGTCTTTTTCATGTGTGGTGGATACACTGAAGAAGTCAGTAAACACAGAGTGTAATTCAGCTTCTTTGATGTTTTATGTCTGGGTGAGGCCACAGATATGAATGATTTACATCAGAGTAGCTGTAATGGCAGCTTTCCCTTTAATAAGCAACCATACCATATCCCAGGCAGACTCTGTATGTGAGGCGTGGGAGTAGCTCCCAGATTTAGACACTGATTTGGAGAGTGAGAAGAGGGGATTGAAAATCTGACTCTCTCTAGCACAGCATCCAGCTATTTGCAACTTGAACACCAGCTCATGAGATCCTCGGATGACTACGGCTTGGTCAGATGATGATATTATAGCTTGTGTTCTGACTTCAGAGCACACTTGTAATTTAACTGATTTTAACTGACTGTAAATTTATTCTGAATTTAGTAATATCTCTTTTTCCAGAGGACATTTTGAAACCACAACATATGTCAAAAATTGTCTAATAAGTGTGTGATGGAAGTTCAGGGTTCAAGCTACTGCTCCCTGCTTGATATTAAAAAATCCTGAAGTACTAATGACAGTTCTGTTACTTTGTGTTCTTGAGATGTTTTTCCTTTGGATTGAAATACACAGATGATTTGAAAATAACCAAATTTATGGGCCTATTTTCCTACAGTACCTTCTTCATATTATGCATCAAAAAATACTGAAGTGTACACCTGCCTCTCCTGACAAACGCCTGAACCAAAAACTGTAAGGCCATCAGTGCAGGTAGTATTTAACCCAGCTCAGATAGGGATTTTTAATTTCAGTCCTCCTAGTTCTCCTTCTGATGCCTAGATACTACAGTGACAGCTGCATTTGAAATGTGAACAGAAAAAGAGAGAGTGATGCTCAATTTCTGCCATCAGAACAGCTATGGTAGTCCGACCCACTGGGAAAAAGTCCTTTTTTCTTAACACTTCTTTACATATGGGGTCATTCCAGAGGTGCTGCTTCCTAATAGCTTTGCATTTGCTAGGTGTGAATAAGTGTCAGTGCTAAAGTCCAGAAAAACACTTCATGCTTCCTTCAAATTCAGCAATGAATTTAAATAACACACTTTCAAGGCTCCTACACAATTAAAAGGACACTGAGGTTGTGACATACTGACAAGAAATACAGTTAAAGCTGATTCACTAATTTCATGCCCTTTAAAGAAAGGGAGAACAAAGACAGTATTGCTGCTGGAGCGCATCATTAGCGAAATTTGCCAAATTTTACTTACCAAAATCCATCTGCAAAGGTCCTACCCATTGCTGATTCACTAATGATCTAGCAAACTACCTCTGGGAGCTTAAGAAACTGATAAAGTTATGCATTAGACTAAAAGGGCAAATAGGTGAGCAAACCGTAACCTATATTAATGCTGGGGTCAGACCAGATGGTATAATGGTTTGTGCTGGTCTGTGGCTCTGGAAATGCTGTAAGAAACTGGGCAGATGAGACGGAGGGAGGTGTTTGCTCATACTCCGCTTTAGAGCTGGCTCAGGGCTCACAGCAGGGTAGGCAGACCTCCATTTAGCCATCCCAAGGGTACAAATACAGCTTGCTAGCCCTGGAGATGTGGAGCTAGTGCCGTTGGGTGTGGGAGAGGAGATTGCTGCTGCGAGGAATGGCCTGGCTGCAGGGACAGCAGGACCATTTTCAGGGCTCTGGCGCTGACATTTTGGGCTCTGTGTGGGCTGCCAGCCCAGCAGTGCTGTCCCAAGCAAGCACCCATTTTTCCAGGGATCTATTTTCTGGTCTGGGTGTTGGTCTCTTCTCCCAAGCAGTTAGTGATAGGACGAGAGGAAATGGGCTCAAGCTGCGCCAGGGGAGGTTTAGGTTGGATATTAGGAAAAATTTCTTCACGGAAAGGGTGGTCAGGCATTGGAACAGGCTGCCCAGAGAGGTGGTGGATTCACCACCCCTGGAAGTGTCAAAAAACAGGTAGATGTGGCACTTGGGGACATGGTTTAGTCTAGTCTACCCTTGATTGGTTTAGTGTGGACTTGGTAGTGTAGGTTAATGGTTGGACTGGATGATCTTAAAGGTCTTTTCCAACCTAAGCAATCCTATGATTCTATGATTCTAAAGTTGGATCTGCTCAACTCTCTGGGCAGTCAGGAGAGAGAAGTCTTAGATACATTTGAGACACCAAAAATAAATGCAAGAAACCACACCTCAAGAAATTTTTAGAAAATCATAGTGAAATTCAAATAATTTCTAAATCTAAAAGAAGTAAAGACAGAGATTTTATATCTGTTGGCTTGGTGCTACTCTTTGGTCATATAAATAAAGAATAGCTATGATAAATGAATAAATATGCTGCAGCTCTTCTATGAGAAAGAGTTGCAGAATTTTATAAAGCTACATTATTGTTATTTTTCACTTTTAAGTTTATAATAAAGATTATAGCTTTGATTGAATTTAGAGAATGTGAAAACAAAAAATCCCTGATCCTACAAGTAAAGTATAGTTAAGCAACTGGAATGCTGATGTATTATACAATAGTGAAGATAATAGTTCAGCATCACAGTCCAAGTCTTTATTAGTTTGAACTCTTTTAGTGCTGGCACCTTTAGAGAGACAGCAATTCTTTCTGTCAGCAGGTATCAAAATTTGCTTTCCTGTGTAATTCAGGATCACCCCTGTTTGCTTCTAGATGATAACAGATTTCCTAATTGCTGCTTTTGTGCTTCAAAAATAATACATCTCTAACCCACTTCAGCAAATGGTGAAGCAGTGATGGCTATAATGCAAGTGGGGGGTTGGAAAAGGTACTGTATATGTTTTGGACTCTGTCAGGGGCTGGAAGGAAAGTAAAACTCGAACCGTTCAATTTGAAGAGATTACACTGCTTAAAAAAACCCAAACACAACAAAAACCTAGGAAGGCATTAGTTAGAGACAGAATTTTATCACCTCAAAAAGGGTATGTCAAATAACTCTAGACACTATAATAAAGGAATAGCTGCCAGACCAGCTTCTCCATCAGTATCAATTTGGCATAATTTCAGTGGATCCAGGCCAGCTTAAACCTTCTGAGTTTTTCTTCTCTTCTGTTTATGGGAACACAAATTGTATGCTACTACGGCAAGTCATGAACTTATTGCCTTGGACATCTGAGATAGCAATGTGCATGATACTATTATTATGGTGACATTATTTATGCTATTTATGTAAATCTTTTTTTTCCCCCCCTCTACCTCCTCTTAGCAGATGTCTGAATCTGAATCGTTTAAGATTTAAAATAACAGAAGAATACATTTCTTCCTACAGTGAGTATTTCCCATTTCTGCCCGTTGCCCACCGTGCTGTCCAGTCAGCACTCTTTTACACATGGAAGTGAGAGGAGGGTGAGCAGACCAGCATCAAGACTTCAGAGGACTGGGTCTGATTCTTGCTTTTCCACAGATTTACAGTGTGAACCTGGGTGAGTCACAAAGAATAAGTCCCAGCACCTAGGGCAGGGATACGGAAGCTAGATTAACATTGTGTCTTTCATTATGCCTGCCAGATGCCTAGTATCCCACAGCTCTGGAAGCCTTTGAAACTACTGTAATATACATAAAGAGTGAAGGAGTGTGCAAAAAGAGGTGAACTGCAAATAATTTTGGTTAGTATTTTGTCTTCTGTTTATGATTTCTTTTTGTTTCAATTTTTGCTAAAAGTACCCTGACCATTGTTCTTAGATGATTAGGAGGTCAACTTTATAGCTGTCTTTGGTTGCAAGCAATTACACAGCAGGTTAATGATGATGAACAATCTTTGTGGACTGTGGTAATTCTGAAGAAACAAACAAACAAACATACTATTTTTAGGTACAGTTCACTGCACCTTTGCTTCTTATATCTTCCTCTGCCGTGTCTGGTGTTGGCCACTGCCAGGGACAAAGTTCTGGACAAGGCTGGCTTTGGATCTCATATTGTATGGCAAATGCTATGGTTTAGTAAGTCCAAAAGATCAATTAGATTTAACATCAGCTAAATTAATCACTTGACCAGAAAAAATGCACACAATTCTGATACCATCAATAGGCAATGCAATAGTGTGCATTATTTATTGGAGAGAGTGTTGCTCAAAAGGCATCGCTCCATTCATGATGCACTGAGCAACAGAACAAGTTATGCTGCTATTTCTTATCTGTCATATAACTCCCCTGAGCTCACTCAAAGGAAATGAAAAACACAGATTTCAATACTGGGGAAGGGAAGATACATTTACATTTTATTAGTTTTTATTAGTTTGAATATATCTGCTTGTTTTTATTGGAATATTTTCAACACACTTTTTCAGGAACCTTTCAAAAATAATTACACAGGCATATTTACTAATTTTACTCATTGCTTTGGCCTTTAAAACTTCAGTACAGTAGGACTGTTAACGTCTTTGTTCTTTGATATTGGTTGGTTGTCTTCCTTTACCAATATATAGGTATTTACACTTGAGCCTGTCTTCTAATTAAAATTTCACCTTGCATATTTGTTCTGTAGCTGGTGTCATTGCCTAAACATCACTACTAACTTTATTTTCATTTGCTTTATTACTGAAGATAATGCTTCTTCCATCTGTTGCACCATTAGATGCAACCCTCATATTGTGTTAGTTGTGAATATAAATACACCTGAAAAGATATCTTTCGTCCACAGTATGTTCAGGAGACTAATATTGTGCTCTATTCTTAGTCATGGGGAATATAATTCCAATCCAAATTAGTCTCTGGAAGCTTTAGTTTCAGAGACTTCATGCCTCACAATGAAAGAGATGTACTGAAATAAATCAAGCTATTAGTGAGTGACAAGGACTTTGTATCCCACTGAGGTGTTATTCTACTTGTTCCCTTAAAGCCTATCCTTGGCTTACAAAGTGTCAGCCTGGACTTTCTCACCTGGGAATTCCTTGCAGCTTCTTCCAACCATTGAAGAAAACTGCAAGTAACTCAATAGCTTTTAAAAACAACCCTTTCTTCCCTCCCAAGATTTCGGGAACCTTTTTCCTGCACAGAATTTTACTGTATTCTCAAAAATTTATCCCTCCCTTTATTTGAATTGATGCACCCCTGAACTAAACAAGACTGTTTGTGGCACTTTTTCAAATTCCCTGAGGCTCACACTGAGCTAACATCCTGGACAATGTTGTGTGTACACATGTCCAAGGAGGGGCAAGGCAAATAAAGAGCAGAGAGTTAGATCTGAAACAACCATATCGCAACACATGGTCTGCCTTGGCAGCACAGTGTGAAATCTTGGAAAAGCTGGGCACATCACCCCAGACATCCAACTTGCACAGCCATGCTTGCCCAGCAGAGCAGCATATGTCTCATTAACCTTGATAGCTTTGTAGGAGTTACTGTTTTGTACAGTGCAGAAACATTTCAAGGTGTCTGGTGTTTTAGGCACAAAATGATTCTGTCAAGGTGAAAAAAAAAAGCTTCCCTGCACTGGAATCCTCTTTCTTCAACAAATATTTATGTGGGACATTGCAAAGAAACAAAACCTACTTTCTATTAATAGCTAAGCTAATTCACTTAGCTGTTCTGTTGCTTCAGGCTAGTGGTGGAGGATCTTATTTTCAGATATTTATTCAATTTCCACAATTCCCCATCCAAAATCATTGTCCTGGGGCAATTGTTACTTATTATTTTTGCTTTGTTGCTTTTTCTTGCTTCCACTTTTTACCAAGAGCAGTTCTATTTATTGGGAGTTGAGCATATTGTACTGATTAGCCGTATCTTCTTAATGATGATGCTGGCTTAGCCTGCTTCCAGATCTTAAAGACATGAATTGACAGGAGGAAACAAAAGACAGAGCTGACGGCTTCTAGAGCATCTAAGGCATGGCAACACAGGGAGGCCATTTTGGCGGTCTTGACTAACCCTGTATCTACTTTGGGTAGATACTCTTCTTTTTCAGACTCTGATGGTAAATGATTCCTACCTGCCTCCAGCTGTTTATAAATTTCCTCCTTCCAGAAGTCTCCTGAGTGCCCCACCTACCAGCTACATGGCTCATGTGAGTTTTCCCAAACACAGTTCAATAAGAATGAACTGAGTGAGCCTTGTTTAGTCTATTTATGTTAACCTGGCTGTGTCTGATTACTGCAGATTGGAAAGCACTCGGACACAAAACTGCCTGAAAATGTGAAGAGGGCAGGATACAGTGATGTGGAGCTAGGAGCAGGTTGGGGCAGATGGTATCTTCCCCAGCACCATTGTATGCAGAAGATGCCACCTTGTACTAAACCCTGTTGGGAAAAGAAAAAGGGTACAATCCTACTTCAACATCTCCAGAATCAATAACAACTTAATATGACTAAGGAGATGAATGACCTGCCTAGGAATTGTTGAAGAATCTTTTTGAAAGAAAACTGGAAATGTAGACCAGTCTGACCCACCTAATTTTCATACAAAAATGAAAAAAAAAAAAAAAAAAAAAGACACTGCTAAATCAGGGCTCAAAACTCCCAAGTGAACTTTTAGGAAAACTTACATGAAAACTTTCACAGCTAAGACATCATATGCCAGTTTTGTACTTATACTCCAGGAAATTCTGATATACCTGAGAGGGAAGACATAAAAAAAGGGGTTCCTAAAAGAGACTTGGGGAAAAAAAAAGTTTCTTTCTGAAAATAGAGTGGTAGGGAAGCTAATGTGATTTTATTAATTCCATAAACAAGCATGAAAGCTGTAACCTACAGTAAAAAAAACCCTTAAAAAGCACAACCCACAAATCATTTAAAAATTATAAGCTAAATAAGAAAATTAAATACTAGCAAGAATACCAATACTACCTAATTATTCTATAACAGGATAGCCTTACAGACTAGCAAAAAACCAGAGATCAGAAGAACCATCAGTAATACAACCAGAATCTTGGCAAAAGTGTTATGAAAATAAACATGGATATACCTCATTGGGTTGAACTATTTTGCTATTATGATTGATAACATTTGTTAACATTGAATAATGCCATTAATAAATGACTCACTCCCTGACTTCAAAATCTGCTAGGTAAAAACTACCTCCCCCTGTAACCTTCACTTTCCTATACTCAGCTGTGCTGTTCTTTCAGGCAAGGATATCTTCAGCCATCTCCTAAGGCTGCCTGGGATACTCTATTGAATTGAAAAAAAAGAACAGAGCAAAGACTGGAAACAAAACTATTCATTTTTACCATTAAAAAAACTTAAACAAAAATCCCAAATGTCCTGAACAAAAAAGAAAAGTATGCAGAAAGGAATGAAATGGATAAAAACATTCCCACAAGTGTATTGATCTTTTCTAAGAGGGAAAATTGAGAGCAGCTGCAGAATTGTATTAGTTTGCTAGAGCTTCCTGATTAAGGGGGATTACTATTCCTAATACAAACAGGTAATAGGGAATGGTTGGGCACATTACAAGCCTGAATGGATTTAAACAAGACAAATACACATATTACTTCAGGATAAGTCATGCTGCCTGCCTGCCGCTTAGCTTATTATATGGAATATTCTGAGTACCGTGCAACAAGATATCTAAGCTGCAAACATGTATGTTGTGCAGTTGGCCACTAATTAGACACGGAGGCTACAGTTGATGGTCTGGATGCTCTGAAATGTTGATTAACCTGAGCATCAGATCATGTAAACTTGGAATAATGTCTGAAAAATCAATGTAATACCAACAAATGCTTTGCAATTACTGCTGATACTCTTGACCTCATCATTCACAGAACCACAGAAACCCACCTTTACAGCATAAGAGACTTAGCTGGAAAAGGTCTTCTTAAGTCCAATTCCTGCTTTTACAGAAAATCAAAAGCTAAAATACCGTGCATAAACTGTTCAAATAGTTTCTTACAATTAGTTCAATTTTGGCATTTCATAACTGTTGGACGACCACACAGAATGCAGTCCTCAAATGGTTAGACTCATTCTTCTAACTAAATGCAGCTGAAGCCTACTTATTGGCTTTTGCACCAACATAGTTCCTCTGTGTAAATTGCTCTTTTCCACTGTATATTGATTCTCATGACAGAGAGAACACGACTTCACCTACCAATCTCCATTTTGCTAAATAAACAATCCAATCTTTGTTTCAATCTTTTCCGGTATGCTTGCCTCTCCTTTAGTTGCTTTTTAAATCCTTGTTACAATGTTTAATCTATGTCTTCACTGGTTTAAATAACAGTGTCCTACATCATGCGATATCAAATTACTTTCCTGAAAAATGAGATGTATTGAATCAATCATAGTCCTCTTTCTAAAAATTAAATGTATTATCAAAGACTGATATCAAGAAAATTTGCCTGTCTATACTATATTACTTTTTTACCCCATTTTGAATTTACCTCCTTGTTTTGTTTCTAAAGGTATGTTTTAAAGTATGTTTCTATTTGCTACTGAGGAGAGACTTATGAATCTCCAGATCTGTTGGATGAACATCATTCATCTGTCTCCTTTCCTGATGGACACTGTAGATGTAATTTTCCAGATAAAGCACTATCTGTAGTTGAATAGGTAGTTGAGAGGTCCTTCCTACTCCCTGTGCCAATTCTCCAGTGTTCTGTCATGGAGTAACCAGGTCTGCCTAACCTCAGCCCAGCAACATCTTCCAGTTATTACCCATCTCATCATTGGTCCTGTGTACTATGTAAACAGTTTTACTGTATTAAAGCCTTTCCATTGAGTGAAAACTGAAAATGCAAAGTTAATTTGACATGTACATCAGTGAATATTACTAACCACCATGCCCTTCAAGGTTTCCGTCTGTTCAATGAGTGTCTTCATCAAATCAATACCTTCAGTGATTTTGTTCAACTCAGGTGTGCCAGGCACACAGACTTAGGTAAAAAAGAAAAGATCAGGGTCAATCCTACAGGAAGCAGAAGACCTCTGCTGTCTCCCTGCTGTGCTGGTGAGTCACGTTATGGACCATGCTTACAGACTAGTAGAAAATAGAAGTGCTGAAAACTTCCCACCTGATATTCAGGCTTCTGATACTCTTTCATGATTCTGACAAGTGTACCAGAATAAGAATGACAACCTCAACAGCTTTTCCCAAGGACCAGCTGTTTGTTCTCTGGAGTAAGTGAATGCTTTGTTACCCTAACGTGGTGGGTATTACCGATTTGTCAGTGTTTTACACTACCTTACAGAAAGTCAATTCAATGCATATATATATTTTTTTTCATTGAATGCAAATATATATATATATATAATGTGTATGTATATGTATATATATGGAATGCAGAGAGAGGGAGAGAGAAAAAAGGGGCTATGTCAAATGCTATTTACTGGTGCAGACTTTCCCACAGTTGCCAGCCTACAGCTAGTGACAGCAGTTGGATTGCAGCACCATATGCTCCCTTGAAAGGCAAATTCTTTTAGACCCATTTTCAGCGGGGAAATCATAATTTTTAATACAGTGATAGTTTTTCATGACTGCGGTCTACGGCTTTACCCTAAGATTTATTTGACATCTGCAGACTGGCTTTTCCTTTCCTGAAGAGGTCGTTGACAAAAATGGTGATAGTCTGTAATATTTTGTTGCCACTGTACTTTGGCTCAGACTTGGTAGGCTGGTTTCTCCTAGGCTCTCTGATTTTCTGTTTCACTACTTGTGACTGTCCAGGATTATCCAGGTAGGAAAAAACAGTGCATAGAGATGACACCTTCACATATGTGATTAAACAGCATTTAGTACTGATAAATGTCACATCTGTACGCTTTCAGAGACAGTTTAGACAGGGATGGTCAAAACCCATAAACACTTAAGAAATTTCTTGAAGAATAAAGAACAACTTAATTTTCCTATACACACTCTTCTAAGAAAGAGATATACTCAGATCAAATGAGAGGCTTGGGTGAGATCGTCCGGCAGTGCATTATGGTCTGGGATTTGTGATCAAGTTCCTAAATGCCATCTGTGTTGGGGCAACTGACTGCACTTTCCGAAGCAAATGGAGATGATTTAGCTTAGACCGCAATGATAAAGGATTGTATCAAATTGCACTGCCTGGCATTTTCCAAGGACAAACAGCACATGCTTGCATGGGTGCCAGGCATCAGAAACTTGCAACTGGAGCATGAGCCTGAGCAGTCAGAATGACGAGGAGACAGAGAGGTTGCCCGAGAAGGAGCAGAAAGGCCTCAGGGGCCACAAGTCACAATTATATCTTTTTACAGATGTCTGTCTAATTTGTTCTTAAAAATCCCCAGAGATAGAGACAATTCAACTATTCTGGTGCTTCACTCTCCTTTCTGCGGCCGCATTTTTTCCTAATGTCTCATCTGAAGCTTTTTTTCTGCTTTTTAAGACCATTCCTCCTAGTTCACAGTGAATATGAGAAAACGATATGGCAAACTGAAATATTTCAAAACTCACACTACAGTGAAATTAAAAAATAATGAAAAAGGGGAACACAGCTAAACAGGCAAGCAGGGATGTTTTTGCAAGTGCAAACCTTTTGAAAAAGTCTGCAAGTGTCAGAAATGAGACCTTAAAGAAAATTACTGTATACCAATTGGGACAGATGAGGCTCATTACTGCCAGTGGCCTACATGCTATAAAATGGGTTAGTATTGCTACAGAAACCTTTTTGGTGTGTTCCTGTAATTAGCACAAAAGTATTATTATTGTAATGAACTGAATCCCCTAGTACCTAATGTAGTGTCCATGGCTGTAAGCAGGTTAATGTGAAAATTAATTTGTGCTAATTCACACAAGATTAGTGATGCCCAAACCAATCTGGCTGCAGTGGCATTTTGTGGAATAACAGTATTTTCTTGTTGACTTACAAAAGGCACTGAAGCTTCAAGAATGTCACATAACCCCATCTTAGCTTTCACTTGTGATAAAACTCTTGTGATAGTTCTCTATCTTCTTTGGATAAATTTATTGTGAAACCTACTCCTAAGCGAATAAGTAATGTACTAGCTCTAGACATAGAAATTAATGGAATAAAAGACTTGGGCAGCTTCTTTAGCCTGTTCAAGGGGCTGGTTGTCTCAGCACAGACTGTTCTCCAGGATGAGTTACCTTTTCATCTTGAGAGGGTTATGTTTGACATCTAGGGCAAAGCATGGTGCCGCATACACACAAGAAAGAAGAAAAATATTTTTTCATGCACAAGACCTTAGGTGCAAGAGACTGTAGGAGAATTCAGAGGGACTTGCATTCTCCCCTTCTTAGTCATAGGCAAGATAGGAAAATAATAAAAAAGCACTACCTGGAGGACTGAGAGAGAACATGGTTGAAGTCAAGCCAATTCAGGGGGTGGCTCAGTGGTAAGGGACAGGGAGAGAGAAGATAACTGGTTTCTGTGCCTGCTGCTTTTTATTTTTCCACTAAAAAATAATGTCTTGCAGTGGACAGACAATTTCTGTCCCCTGTTAACATTAGGCTGAAGAAACACTGCCATCACCTGCCAGTGTAATAGCGCAAATTAAGCTTCGCAGCTTGAACCAAGCTGTCTCATAGCTGTGACTGTTCTTACACTGTCTGGACAGTGACTAGCTACAGTAGGAATGGCCAATTAAGTTTTTTTTCCTCTTTCTACTACCGTCTGTGTTAAACCAAACTTTTGCAACTTGCCTAGATTGCCTTTCTTCAAAGGACTACAATCCCATATGAATGTTTTTTATGAACATCTAGAACCATCAATCCTTAAGTTTAAAGCTGCAGTCTTTGGTCATCCTCCTGCAGAGATGTGTACCACAATAATGCAAAGGAAACAGAGGTGGATCCTCACAATCTTGTCCCACTGCTGGATCCCTTCTTGTTCACTGCCCTCCCACCCTGTACCTTGAGGTGAGCAAATGGCAAGGGATTCATAAAGGCTGATTTCAGGCTGTTGGGCTTAATCTTTTAAGGACCCTGAAGAGAGGCTCACTCACAGCTCAGTTCAGGGCTACCGTCCTCTAGATGACCTTCTCTCTGCACTTAGTACAGGAGGAGCCTGGTGGACCAGCCTTCCTCGCCCTTGCCAATAACAGCAGAGTTTTTGTCTGTGCTGAGCCCTTTCTGTCTTCTGTCCTCAACATAACAAATCAAAACCCAGATTTGCCCTTCTTTTGACCCTTTCTGTTACAACCTGAGACTGTAACTTCACAAAACACTGCATTTCATGGTAAAACTAGCCTATATGTCTCTGCCTCCACCACCCCAACAGTTCTCATCTAGGGGTACACTGTTGATGGGACTAGAGTTAAAGAGTAGCCTTGTTTTTAATGAGCATAACAGTGAGCTCTGGCAAGGAGCTGGGTACAAGTGGGTAGAGGAGAGATCTTCTTAGCAGCTTTACCAGCCCCTACAAAGCAAGGAAAGCCATAAAGCTTCAGGCTTCCCAGCTTCTCCATCCCCTTTGCAGCTCCCTGGGCCCATCCTTAACCCCACTGGAGGCTCAGCGAGAGCCAGGCATCCTCCCTGCACCTCCTACAGCCCTCAGTGCACCGTGGGCTGGGGAGTAACTACTCTGTATTTCTCCACTTCAAACTGCCCAGCATATGTCAGTGTGCCCTGTGCCTTGTTCTTTGCCCATCCAGAGTGGTTAATCCCTGCAATTCTTTCCTCCTTTCAGTCGTCTGCCTCACCTCTCCACTATCCCTCTTAAATTACCTATAAAATAATTTTTAAAGAATACATAAGCCTGCTTCCTCTTCCTTTTCTTCAGCCTAACTGCTCTTTTGTCTTTTTCCCAAAGCCTTCAGTGTTCTACCTATTCCAGATCTGGCAGGGTCATGAGGTTTTTGAAGACCAGGTAAATTTGATTTTCCTTTCTATATATGCATCTGGGTTTTTTTCCTGTTTCCCTAACTTCTGCCAGATATTGAGCTTGTTGGGTCAAATTTGACTGCATTCTTACATCAGATATACATCTGTAGATGGAGGATTTCAGGTGAAATTTGCTATCATTACTTTAACTTTCCTTTTCACAAGGCCATTTAGTTGAAAGACAAGTTGAGAGAGGCTTGAGTTGGGAGTGGAAAAAATAAAGTGAATAAAGGGCAGTGAAACAAACTCTCTTTTCTATAAAATGTAATGTGAAGCTTTCTGGAAGCTAGGCAGATCACATTGGTGTTGATACTTTAATTTTTTAATACTATTAAATACATACTGTAAATATGTAAAATTGTAAAGGACAATCGATAAAGCTTTGTTAATTTATTAAAAGTAAACAGAAAGCAGAGAATATTTTACTATTCCATGCTTAGAAGACACAGAAGAGGGGGGTCCTGATGACACTACAAACACAGCTTCAAAATGTTTCAGAGTCAAGATTTCAACAGGGTGTAAGAGTTCAGTTCATTACAAAAAAATATGTGTCTCTGAAATTACGAGCCTAGTTTGACTTTCATGTGTTATTAGCTCTCAGTGGAACTGAAGCATTTAAATTGATTGTAATGAGACATTAGCAGACACTATCAGTGCAGCAACCCGTTCCTGTTTTGAGATGGCTGGCTCAGGAGGCCTCTAAAAGCATCCCAACAGGCAGCGAGCATCGTGCACTGACAAAGGGAAACAAAAATCAGCTTCGTAGAGGTCTGCCATGCAGCTGGCATTGCTGTGCAGAGAATGCCAAGCGGCTGCTCTGAAGGGCACCAGTAAAGGAGGGCAGCACCCTTCAAAAGATGGGAAGGGATGCCAAGGGGATTGCTGGTTAAACGCACATATGTTTTTAAACATACGCAAATGAATTTCTGCCAGACATTAAAACAAAAAGAATTGAATCTCTAGTAAAAAAAAAGAAAGACTAAATCAAAGCAGACTTCTCAAAGCAATAATAATAATCATTACTCACATACCTCTCACACCAGGATGCTGAAGGTGAATCTATTCTGAGAATTATAAGACTTCTTACCTTGTGACTTCTACCTCAGCTCCTTCATTTTCAAAAGCGTCTCTCACCCTTGTCAACCTTTTCTAGTTTCTGCTAGATTTTAAATACAATTCAATGAATGACCTGTGTCAGTGACTCTCTCTTTTCTCCCCTTATCTTTCTCTATTTCTTTGCTATCTAATTATGGCAAAAGCGTGGAATAGTCTCTCACAATTACCCTGTTTTCATGAAGCTTAAAAGAATTTCATAGCTTTAAGACTGTCGTAGATTCTTGTGTGTGTATATACACATCTTTTTGTTTATTCATTTATAGTGATTGTGTAACCTAAATTTCTAAGGCAAGTACACTGAAAAAAAGGATTATGAAATACTCTGGAGAGAAACCATTGCAAATGTGACAGCTGCTAAGAATCACTATGACTTTCATATTCCTCCTTCCCCCAGAGGTTACTATCATTGCTGGCTGAGGAAACAGCTGTAGCACGCTCATGAAGGGCAGAAAAGGCCTGGAGAAGGCAGAATTGCCCTTTGGCAGTTTGATGTCTTGCTGGAAAGCTTGTCAACCTTATTTACATTTTAATTTGCATGCCAGCCTCTACAAGACTTTATATTCAGATTCTGCTTTAAAGTATCTCCTTCACTATAATCACAACGACCTTTACATGTCTTCCCCATTACCCTCTGGGGCTGCAGCCCTGGCTCGCCGAGTTATCCCGAGGACTAGCAGCAAGAAATGTCAGGCTGAGCATGACATTTATCCAAACAGTTGGCTGCTCTTAAGGTAGCCTTTTCTTCATGGTTTTTTTATTAGTATTTCCTGTAGGAGATTAAAGAGTGGTGTGGGCAATGGCCACATCCTGCTGAAGGAGAGTGCTAAGGGAAAATCCCTTTTCTGTAAGACACGAGCAAAAGTAGTAGTCTGACAGTAGACTACCCCTAAGAGCAAAGAAGGCAGGAGGGATGAAAGTGGGCAGTGACTGATTACTGTTGACATTATTTTTACTGGCAGACTGACAACAGAACTTGACAGGTTTGTACCCACTGGTTAGTTAAGAGGAGCACTGCCATAAACATGCCCTGCTCCAAATAAATCACAGCACAGGCACAGAAGTACAATGAATGCATTAGTCCCCAGCCTGTCAAGCTGCTACAAAAATACGTGGTCTTTATTACACCCAAAATAATGCCAGTTGAAAACATACACAGATTATTCAAGGTTTGATGAGAATTAGTTCTGTGGCACTTCTTGGTCATTACAGAAAAGACTAGTGAATATATTTTGATCAAGTAAAGCTTTCAAAGCCTCTGAACTACCCCCGGCACAGAGAGTGGTGTTTTTATTGTTACTGGCTAATCTCAACTTTCTAATGAATTCACTGCCTTGGGATCTCCAAATACAGAAGCATTCTCTGCTCAAAGTTACAGAGAACACCTCTGGGTATATAGATATCATAAACAATTTCTAACTCCATAACTTCTGCATTTCTGATTAATTTTGATATATAAAAGAAAATCTTTGTACCCTGTGACTACGAACAGCCATTGTAAGAATGAGGCCAAGGTGGGCCGTACTGTTTAGAGTTATATGAAGTGCCATATTTGGAGGGAAGGAGGATTTTTTCCTAGGTCAGATTGCAGGGACAGCAAGACCTGAGTTTCTGTCACGTATCTGCTTTCTGGGACCACCTCAGGGGTTTATTAATATATTATACAGTATTATAGGGAACCTGATTTTCCCTTTCTCTTGAGTATCCCCTGTAACACATCATCGTAGAATCCCACATTAAATAAATAGCACCAAGCCTGATTTAGTGTTTGCCAGTTTTTCCAAAGAAATAAACGGGAAAGTCATCAGGGCAACATCTGAACTTTTATATTTCAAGAGTTAATTTCAAGTGTTTGGATAGCAGTGGGGTCACCTTATCAACACAGTGGGTAGAGATGATCAACGCATTACACTTCTGTGTTACATAGCAACACTTCTTCACTTTAAGGCATGAGAAAGTCTTGTGTTGGCTTCAGGTTTGAGGAGGACGAAGATGCAGGATAATTCTTCTGAATTCTGCATCTCCTCAAACCTGTAGATGCAAACTGACTATATTGGCACCAGTCCTTTCTGTTCCATAAGATAGTATGTGCCCATGATAAGAGAAAGAAACTATTTAGGTTTTATTTGGTTTTGACTGCTTTGAGTGTTTGACTGGTCTCTTTACCACAGGTCAGACACTCTTTATCACAGGGAGCTGTCATTGCAAGCACAAAGATATATGGATCTGAAATGCCATAATTTCTGGTAGATGACACCATGCCATCAGTCTGTGATTTCAGTGCTGGAGGTTTCTGTCAATCTCTCTTATTCTTCATCTGCCACAGATTCTTAACTCAGAGTGCTGGCCTAAGAGCAGAATCTGGCCTGGCTACACGATGGCTGAGCTGAGGACCTGGGAAAGAAATGGATACATGAAACACTGTGATGATGTCCCTATTTTAAGCCTTGTCATTCTTCATCACAATTTCACTACGAAGTTTTGAAGGCATCAACATGGACAATGACAAAAGAAATAAAAAATTCTGGAAGGACTGTGACATGCTGCCTACAGCTGTAAAGAAACTAAACTTCTGAAGAGATCCAGGATCAAAGGACTGGGAGATGTCACTTGGATGGTACTTCTATCACATTACAAGGCTTGATGCAGCAAGTATGGGAGAACAAGCTCTGCAACAGATCAGAGCCAATTATCAAAGTAATCCCATTTGAGCATAAAAATATCTAGTCATTTAATACTGCTAAGCCTTGTTTGTAATCACAGAGTTTAATGAGAACAACTTACACTGAAAGGAAAGAAGGGAAATCTCTGGAGTAGAGAGGCTGCTAAAGAGGACGTTAACAAATGCAAGTAAATTTGAGGTTTTAACTTCTTTTATATAGGCCATACTCTATTCATAGAGGATTTTTTTTTAATCAGCCAACCCTATGCTGAAGCTGGCTTCAAGATTATGAAAGTGCACTTTTGTTTTCACACTCTGTGTCATGTAGGCAAGTCTCTCAATTAAGGAAAGGTTTCTTTTGTTTGAATGAGATTCTGTTTAATTTCTGGCAGGCAGATTTCAGAAATAATTACCATCTCTAGAAGGACGAATAGCAGATGAATCTGTAATTCTCATTACCTACCAGAATTTCAAAGTGAACTTAAATTTTAAGCAAGCATTTGGCAGATCTGAACAAAGGAGAAAAGGTATTGGACAATAGTGTGGTTTAATTCAAATCTTGAAGAAAAATGATATTTAGCGATGAGTGGGAACTAACATCTGGGAAGAGCCTGAGACGTGTTCTCAGAATACTGAGAAGGATTCATACATCTTTTGAGAATTCCGGCTCCTCTTTACCATATTTAAGTCATATTGGATGCCATGCCCCAAATGCTAGGGAACGGTTTGGTCAACAGTGGACGTTAGTGCTATGTGTTGAAGATTTTAGCCAGCTTACATTGTAAATTCCTGATGGAAGGGAGTGAAGATGATGGTTCTCAGTGGTTCGCAGTGAAAGGACAAGAGGCAATGGGCACAAATTGAAATACAGAAAATTCCATTTAAACATCAGAAAAACCCTTTTATTCTAAGGCTGATTGGATGCAGGAACAGGTTGCCCAGGGGGTTGTGGAGTCTCCATCTGTAGAGATATTCAACACCTGACTGTACATGACCCTGAGCAACCTGCTCTTTCTGACCCTATTAGAGCTGGGGGTGTTGGACCCAATGATCCAGCTGCCTTCCAGCCTTGACTATTCTGTGATTTTGTGAAACAATGGGTCTAATTCTTTGTGGTTATATACAGATGTAACATGCAACCAAAGCTCCTTCTCCGCTTCTACTTAGAAATACAGAGCTGGTAAACCCCACAGGCAAGATAATGTATGGTTAACAACTTCAGTCCTTCAGAATGCAAAAATCATTAGAATAAATAAAATATTACACTTAGCTGTGCTAGTGTCCCTTGGCTCACATTATCCTCCCTGGTCACAGTGCTGTTGAACAACTGGGTACAGCAATATAAAGGTTTAATATCCAGCTATATTTAATATCAAATGCCCTGATATTGGCAGTGCCCACAATGGCTACAGGTCTGTCAGCTTTTTCAAAGCTTTAAAACAGCCATAAAAACTCACAGAGTATAGAAATGAGTCAACCAGTACTTATAATTGCTGGCATTTAGCACCAGAGATGATGACTAAGAATCTATATTTAAAATACCTGGAGTTGGTGGAGTCCAAGTACAAATCCTGGGGAAGATCAACTAAGCACTACATTTTTGTGAATTAAAAACACTGAACAGTGTGCAGCTTACTGGTTGTAGAACTTCTAGGTGAGCACTTAAAAATACATTTATTCTGCACATGCACTACAAATGTATTCAGTTATCTTGCAAAATGAGTATTGTTGTGACTTGCTTTTCCCTGAATGCAGAATACTGCCATGTTTGGCATTCAGTGTCCTGCTCTTTCATCAGCAGAGGTGGCTGCATTTCACATTTTCAGAAATAATGTTTAGGAAATTCCCTAGGGCATCATTTTCAATGGCAGATGTCATGTGTCTCATGCTCAAATACAGTTTGACAGCATTTTAAATGGTCTTTCCTTTCTGCATTAACCAACCCTACAAAAAATTAAGTTGAAACAAAAATTTAGGGAACTAGTATGATCATGTCTCAGATGTTTCTCTGTCAGAGGACCTTCACTAAAAAAAGGATGTCCCAAGAGCATACATTAAATTTATTTTTATATGGCAGCTTATGCTATGTGTCTATATGGCAGTTTATGCAATTTATCTGAAAGAGGGCTGATATTCCAAACCACATGCTAACATAATTTACAATTATATTGCTATTTATCCAAAAGAATCTTGATGTGTTTCACAAACTTAATGCAGTACAAACACCATATATCAATGGTATCCACCTCAAGGATGTCAGTCACAATTACAGAAGTGCTGCAAGTAAATCAAGGAACAGAACGGTGGCTAAATTAAAGTGGTGCTTCATCTGCAGATTGAGTAGAATAATTTAACTACAACTTTATCTGAAAGACTTATAGATTGTTTTAGAGTCACATTCAGCCAGATGCAGAAGGTGAAAGGCTGAGTCAGCCCTCACAGATGTTAACCAGAGGTTAAGGCAGATGTTGACCACGTTCTCCGGCTGGTCTTTGATTTGCATGTTTTTAGTTATACGTAAATGGTCTAAGCAAGATCAGAATCAGGCTCTGTACGTTTCCAGATCAGTCTTTAGGCCTTTACAATTTCCATTACTTAATTGAGTGACAATTTGCCAGTAGGGATACCATTTTTCAGCACAGATATTCAAACCTTAGCCCCTCCTGTCCCTCTTTTCTCCCTGCCTCAAATGACAATTTGGGGCAATTGAAAGTTGAGAGGGAGGAGGGAGGAGCAATGTTGTAAATAATTTGGCAACCAACAATTAAAAGATTTTCATTAAATGTTTCCAGGTGTTGTTATTGAAATTTTCACTTTTAAGCTGCTGCCATAAATCTGAAAGCTTTGCAGCAATGTAGAAGAATACATTTTTTTCAGCAGTATCTACTTACGGTTTTATTTTCTGATTTATATTTCTTTTTCATAATGTTTTCTCCCTTCTACAAATATTTCTGTTTATATTCTAAAAATGACAACAGGAATAAGGAAAAAAGAGTTTATATATATAGGCCTGAACAAACTGGACATATTTCTGGTATTTTGAACCTCACATTGACATGAAATATCAGATATATTTTACTTTCATTGTATACTTTTAAAATAACTCCTAACTATACAAAAATTCAGCATAGTCTAGGATCTCAGGTAAGGTAACCTAACCCTGCAGAAAGGCGTAAGGGGTAAAAGAAAGACAGAAGATAAAAGTGTTATTATTGTATAGATTCAAAAGAAAGCATGCCAGGTAGCTGATTAATTTTAAGTGAAACAAGTCTTAGTCATTTTTCTTCCCATGTTTCAAATCTTAAAAATACCTCCCATGATAAATAGAAATCATTAATTATGGATCAAACTTTTTTGTTAGAACTAGTTGAAAGGCCTGCAGACAACATCTACAGCCCAAGCTTGTTTCTTCCTCTATTAACCAAGCATACCAAAAATAAACTGAAACAAAAAATTTCAATGTTCCAATCTCAATAAGTCTAGGTGTTTCTTTGGCCAGCCACTGACTCACACTTTATATTAAATATCTCAAACAATTGAGGTAAAATATATTGGGTTTTGAGGCTTATGAATAGCGTAGGGCAAAAGCCAGACTAATTTATGAATGGTAGATAAACTTGAACTAAAATTCACATGTGCATTTCACAGTAATTCCACTAGAAAATGCATAAAAATATGCAGTCTTGCCTACTTTCTGCCCTCCAGCCCTTCTCCTTTTGCTATTTCATATCACTACCATATCAATACCTATGCACTGAAATGAATTTAATAAAAACAAAGCAGAATTTATTCACATCTCTGAAAAAGCAGGAGAAAGCTGACTATGAGTGTTGTCATTTCAGCAGTCAGGTGTGAGTAGCAAGAAATGAAAGAGTCAAAACAAAGGAAGATATTTGAGTTCAAAATATTTGCACTAGATAAACTTGCAAAGGCCAATATGTAATTGCTACCATAAAAATATCTGAGCTGCTCCACAAAGTTGTTTCAGGAATCTTCTAAAACCAGATCGGTCTACCATTATAACTCAAAGATGATAGAATTTGAACTGGAATAGAAGAAACAAAACAGGAACAGGAAACACTTAAATTACATTTAGTATTCCTGAACAATTTATTTAATTCAAACAAGAACATTTTAGAACATCTATATAAAATTTTAGCGTTTTTAACTGACAAATTGCAAAATATTGTGAAATGAAAGTAATCCCATGCCTGGAAAACCTGTTTTATATGTAGGAGTGCTATTTTCTCTCTCCTCTGAAACTTGGTTCTGTGTTGGATGGGTGTATTTCACCGAAGTATTTAACTCTTGTGGTTGTACATCAAAGAGGAGAAATATAGGCAACTGCTGGTAACAGCTGAGTTTCACCTAATGCCACCTACTAATAATTTTACTTTGCATTTCTGAGCTATAGCCCAGCTCAAAGCCGGCAGCAGCCAGTGTACACTGTCATTTCTCTATGCAATGTGTATCAGAAACACCCACCTGAGAAGGGCAAGGATAGTCCAAAGGACATTAAACAGGTAATAATTTTGCCCATTCCCAGTTTTCCATTTGGGATAACAGATTCCTTTCTCAAGGAATATTTTGGTAGTGAAAGACACAGATCTACTACTATAGACAAACTGAGATTAACAGTACCATAAATAAATACAGAGAGAATGAAATACCATTTACATGAAAAGGTAGCGTATACTGAGGGTGATGGTATTTATGTTTCTACCTTCTTAAAACAGCTACAAGTAGGTTTTTTGAAAGAAAGTAGAGATTTTCTTCAGTGAGTAATACTTCCATTACTTTTCTTGGACACTGATAGGTAGAAACATTTGCTCCTCAGTATTACTAGCTGCTCTGAATGTTTTTTCTGCTCATTGTACACATTACTGAATGTAGCAAAAATGCTTCTGAGAGTACAATTTACTTAAAATATAGAGATAAATAGCTATAAAGGAAAAAAAGAAACCCACCAACAAAGTGAACTGATTACAGTCTACCTGGCTAGTTCACTTGTTCAGTTTCAGCATGTGCCTGCACACAACACAGTTCAATCAGTTCTTTATTACTTCATAATGTTAAAGGTTATTACCACAACACAAAAAAGGGATAATAGTGGGTTCTTAAATTAGCATTTGCTTAGCTCAAATGCCAGTGCACTAATCTCTTTCTTTAAAACCTAGCACAAATAGTATTGTAAATCATGCTTACAGAGTGCTTGGGTTTCTGTTGTCTTCCAAACAAGAAACATCTCATCAGGAGTACAGTAATGAATTAGAAGGGACACACCGTGTCCCACTCTGTCACTTTGCAGGTTGTTCAAACACAACACACTGACCAGTGTGATGTAAAGATGACATTAACTCTCAGGATTTTAAAACTGTTGTCAATGCACATTACACTCCTGCCTGGCTAAAATAATAGGAGAGTTCTGCTAACACTAACAAAGTATTCTAGGAATGAGGACTCGATCTGCAGTTTTATCAGGCTGACTTTTGAGTGGGTACATTGGTAATTCCCAAGTAGAAATATGGTGAGGCCATAAATTTTCCCCTGTAGTACAACATAAAACCTGTATATTAATATTAAGCTTTAGGCCACCAACTGGTAGCTTGAAGTTTGCACAGGACAGAAGACAGTATACCACTGTTGTTTAGACAATGAATTAATCTGCTGCAGATGAGCATTGCTCCTGCTTGCAAATTGGCAAGTGGAATGATGAATGTTCTCCATCTTTGATGATTCCAGGCAAGACAGAAGACAGAAGACCAGAGGAGCAGCAGCTATTTAGGAGTGCTTTCAGCCTGCAATCTGATGGGATTACTGCCACTTTCATGTAGCGCTATATAAGAGGGTCTCCACAAAATTTTTTTCTTCTACACATGGTCACAATACAGAAAAGATGAAAAGTGTTCATCTAGAGCAATGCACAGTGACTTCCAGTGCAGCTCATTCTGGGGACATGTATCTAATACTTGTCTGCAGGATTCAAAGTTGTAGGGCCTTTACTAGGGCTGGTCCTGGATGCGAGTTAAATCCTATGCATCTATTTACGGGCAGCTTCTCCATAGGTTGTAACTGTTCTGTGATGGAGACACAGCCATAGAAACCAGCACCCTTCTGACCATGCATGTCCCCTGAAAACATGGAGAAACTCCATTGAAAGCTGACATGAGCAGCTTGTCTCTTGAAAAGGACCCTTGACAGATACTGTTCATGTTGTTGGTCATCTAGGCTACATCAAATGCCACACAGAAATCAGAGCATTTGTATCACTTTATTTCATTGACATCTGGCTCCTCCTGATTTCTGGTGCTGAATTCTCCAGAACCAGCTCTATTACCCTGAAGTACACCCTCCTCACCTGGGAGGTTTCAAGGACAGACAGATCTGCTTGTTGTTTTAACCATCTGGCAGGGGTTATGCACCTTGCTTTTATTTTTATTTTTTTCCACAGAAAAGACTACTTACTTTAAAAGCTCCTTGTTTTTCTTCCCTTTTTTTTTTTACATTAGTGTAATGCACTCAGATGCCAAGACACTGAGAGCCATTAAACAAACCAAGCAAATGCATCCACAAACTAATTAAACTTAGTATTTATGAGACGTATTTTGCTTACAAGTGAATCTTTCATTGCTTTTGTAACTTGAATATCCTCTCCTGCTTGTAGCATCATACAAAATCTAAAAAAATCTTTTCTGCAGGATTAAGCCTTTGCATGTATTTCATTCCCAACACAAAGAACAGACCAACATCAAAAAGCATGTTGTGTTTATGAACACGCTCTCCCTCTACTCCAGTTGCTAAATTTGTACCTTTCATGCACTGAGTGTTTGATAAACCTTTAAAATGGTGTTTCTCTGCCTATCTATCTGGACATACAAAAAACCCTACTATTTTTCATTGACACATTATCATCTTTTACTATGTTCTGTCCCTTCCCTGCCATAAAGTTACATTGGCTATTCTCAAAATTGAGGACACTACATGTCTAACCTATCATTCCAATCCATTTTTCCACTGAAGGACTTCTCCCTGAAAGCACATCACTATGATTGCCGGTGTCTGTACAACTTTGTTTCACACCCATCATGACTACTGAATTCAAATCTGAGAATGCTGCAAAATAGCATGCAATGTCACTTTATCAGTCTCTTCAATAAAAAGTAAGAAGAGATTGAATATACAGTTCATTGTTTTCAGTTCTATGCACTACAGCTTTCTGTACTCAAGACTCAGCATTGTAAGTGTATTCCTTTATTTAAAAGTATAGTTTGTTTGTGTATGTGTGTGCTTGGAGGAGGAAAATAGAGGTGTTACAGGCACACAAATATGAGTTTGCACACCGCTGCTGCAATCTACAGTCACTTTTGACACAGTCAAAAAGCACGGTCACAGTCACACATTAGCTAAATTTCCTGCAAACTGAAAAATAACTCTCCAAAGAGTAATACTGGGTTATCCAATACCCTATTTCACCAAAAATGTCTACCATCAGCTGCCATGGGACTTCACAGCAAACCTGAGGGTCAGTAGACCTGAGGTATTTCAGACCAAAGAAAAAAGAAAAAAAAGATCCACTCCAAAGCTAAGGACATTTATCCAAGATGTTTTCCCCCAGGCATCTATATTTTATGCGAAAGATAATCTGAACATAGGTGCTTTGGCTGATTTCAGCTGTAACCAAAAGGCAAAAGCTGAGAAAGATTCCTCTCGGAGAGCAGATTTCTGCTACTCGAGAGTGCTGTGCATCAACCCTAAAATATTATCTCTATTCAGAAATGAATAGGAAGCCAACATAGTCGGTGTTGTGGGGTAGTGCGTTTCCAGCAGCGTGTAGCACTTAGCCGCACAGACGGCTGTTACCTGGACCAGCCCTGGTAACTAAGGGGATTTAAGGCACGATGCTCATGGAAAGCACTGCCGTCGCTTACTGCGAGGTGGGAGGCATGGATCACAGTAGCAAACTCATATCCAGATAAAACAACCGTGTTCTCCAGACCAGAGAGGATTTAAAATACAGTTCTCAGTCATTGCTGTTTTTCCTTCAACAGCACTCCTGGACTATGACCGCAAAGGAGCAGTAGGCATGCAGCCAGGATTAAAAGTGATTTTTGCCACATCCTCTGGCTATTTTCCATTTGGTTGGCCTCGGTCTTATCTGGACCGAACTTCAAGAAGGTGGTCTTATCTGTGCTCAAGCCTCTATCCCACTGCCTGCAGACTGAACTAGTTGGTAGCTTAATTTATTGTGTTACAACAAATAGTGAGTCTGGAGATCTGGTGCCCACAAGAGCCATATGCCCATATCATAACTTTCTCCTTTTAGGGTTGCTTTTCCTGTCCTAATTTATACTTCCTCAGTTACGGTACATACATTTACATGGCTAATGTTCAGATTGCTGAGATGACACCATAGTGATGCATGCAATATAAATGCCTAGACAGATGGATGTAATATCACAGATTTCTGAAAGGAGGAGAACTTGCAAAGCCAGAAGCTCACACTTCAAGAAATCTCATTTGCTAGCACAGGGGTCACTGAAAATAGATCTGAATGCTTAAAAAGCAGCAAAATACCCTTAAATAAAGCACTGCTGACAAAGGTATACACTCTTTCCTAGAAAAAGTCTGTAGTCTGTTAGGCTGCCAGGAAATGATCTTCTCAAGAAATTCTGATTTTCTCAAATTTATGATTTATAAAGAGTAAATGCAAATCTGTTCTGCAAAGGAAGTCTGTGGCAAAGGCCACTTTGCTAATAGCCTTCCTCTTTAAATAAAAAAATGATGCTAAAATGAGACACCTTATAATTAAACTGGTATCTATCCTGCAGGTTCGAAGCTTCACATATAACTCACAGAAGAGATGATTTCTAAGCGAGAAGCCACAATACAAGTTTAAATCACTACAGAGTAAACAGTTTGGACTGATACAAAATGAGAGGTCTCTGGAAGAGAGTGTCTCTCTCCAGTTAGCAATAATATAGCAATAAGCCAACAGGTGCTATTCTGCCAAGCCCTCTTGATATTTTGATAAAACAAACTTGCCTCTCCAACACACAGAGGAAAAAGAAAAAAAGAACAGGCACAGAGAGACAGGAGCAACGACTGCCCCTTTGATAATACTGCTACTGATACAAGGAAAAGTAAAATTGTCACTCATGACCACCTGCCTCTCCTGAGGAGGGATACAGGTATTGTACGGCAACGCTAATATCTCAGTTTCATAAACTCTGGTTTTCAGTTTCTTCCTGGTTAAAACAACAACAAAAAATTTGCTGCCTTACTGATCTTTCAAGGCTACTGGCAAGATAATGTGGACAGATATTAAAGGAGCTTGCTTGAAAAGATATCGAGGTTGTAATGAAGCAAGTGGTAATTAGAGCAAAGAAGCTAAAGCCGGTGAAATTGAAAAAGTAATGCCAACGTTATAGGAAATATACCTTTCCCTGCCTAGCTGTGCTATATCATGTTTCCCACAGTTTGTTTCAAAGTCTCCCTTTGCCTTTCATCTTACACAAATTTCAGCACTGTTGTTATGCAAGATGGGGAATCATTCATTTTAATGTGATACCAAGCATATTACCACAAAAACAGAGAGAGGCTACCATTTTACTGATTATCTAATTAAAAAGCTCTACAATATAAATTCTTTGCAGCCCCTCGCTGCACACAAAAGATTTAATGCTGCATCTGAAAAGCCACATGTACAAAAAAGCAAAGAATTTGTAAATGCTTCTGTTTTTAGCTTTTTCTTTTTCTTCCTCTTGTTACAAAAGCCACAGCTATCACTCTCTTTAACCGCTAATAAAAGCAATTTAATGACAGGTAGATTTGCTGGTTTGTAGCTTCTTTGAACCCCAACACACTCACTAAAGGGAAGTAACTTTAGCTAGAAAAGAGATCCTCGCAGCACTATGGTGAATAATTCATCATTGCATTTTTCTTTTCATCTCATTTTGTGCCAGTAATGTACACAACTGAAAACACTGCAAAATCTAAAAACAACCACAGACAAGGACTTCCAGCAGCAAAATACACATAAAACTAGCAGGCAGGTTTCCCCAGCTTATATAATAACAGCTTTAGCTCAACAGAACCCCCATCACTCACCGAGGACTGAATTCACTTGAACAAAAGCAGAGCCCAGTCACCAAATGCAGCTTCGCAGGACTCTTAATGCGAGATGCTCCTGTCTGCTGTTCAGTTCACACTTGCCTTTATAACTAAGCCAACCAACAACATTCAGTTGCTGAACCTGATGAATTATAAAACGGTAGCTCCCAGACTCTCATATTTTACATCACAGGGGGTGGTCATCCAGCATACACACTGCCTGTGTACATATATTCTGCTATAACTCATCCTGATAAACACATCAGTGCTGGCAGCAGTGACAGTAATTGGTGCTCAGGATGTACAAGCACAAACCAATAGAGCACACTCCCACCTTCTGCTCTGTGCAACATCTCTACCTGTCAATCACTGCACCTTGTTAAGGTGGAATGATCAACTGCACTTCAGGGGAGAAGCAAAACTCAGAGGAGAAACCATCTCCCCGATATGAATTCTTCACTCAAACATTTCTTAATACAGTAGTAAATGCAGCTTCAATCTCTTCTAGATACAGTTTTCATGATTTTTTTTTTTAAATCTTCATAAAATCTTCCCTTCTTAAAGACACAGTTCTTGTTTAGTGACTAACACACGGTTCACAACTTCCACTATCACGAATGGAAATTATTCAGGCAAATTCCACGGACATTAAAAAAAAAACCTAAAAGCATTACTCCAGGCAGAATGACTGTTAAAAGCAATAGACGTGTTAAGTGAAATTAGGTGTACATTTTAAAAACCTCTTAAAAATGCTGATAGGTTTTAAGAATGTCCTCTAAGTTATAAATATGTATTTGTAATGCTCTTCACTTCTCTAACACTTTATTTTTTCCATATGCTTGCATTGTTTTTAAAGTAAATGTATAGATAGAAAATAAAGGCACCAAACAGCTAAAACTTAGACCCATTAAGACAATCAATTAAACTAAACATTTTCAAATTGTATTAATTACAGAAATAGCAATCATAATTGTTGCACATGCCACAAATTAACACTCACAATTAGCCCCTAACAAGCAAAACTGGTTATGGCATTGGTAATACACAGCCAGGGATCAGTCACTGGAAAGGGTTTTGAATGGCAAGCGTTTTACGATGGAGCAGAAGTTGCTTTTTCAGAGTTGAGCTCCAGGAATTTTGTATGTGTTTTACACAAGCTCAAGGCTATTTGTATGAGCACAGAGTGTGAATGAATGCTTTATTCGGGATGATTTTCTATTTCTACATCACTGGTGATGACTCTCAGAGGGCTCCATTTGGAGCCTGCACTTGATCCAGCTCCTTTCATTCCCCATGCCTGTAAAACTCTCCCAACATTTGGTACCACGATGAAAGGTTGTGCTTGGGAAGGTGAGCACAGTTGTGTGAGCAGTTGTGCATCGCCGTGATGCTTTTCCATGAACAACTGGGCTGAGGAATGCAAATGAAGCCTGCGCCGGCAGCCCCAGGCAGAAACCCAACCCTTCTCACCATCTGGACTGACTGATGTGCGTCACGATGTGGGAACAGGGTGTTGCATTTCATGCATAGCAAAAGCAAGTCCTATATATATCCTTTTTCTCCCGTCCTCAGCTGCTTGTTCCCCCCTATTCCTCATTTGTCTCTTTGTGTTCAGCACCTTCACTATCCGAGAAAAAATTCACTAAAGGCCAGAGGCATGAGCAGTGTTTCTGCATGTGCTACTGGCTCTTACTATGGTGGCTTGTATGAAAGAAAAGCTGTATATAGTTGGGTGGCAGAACGTAGGGGAGACATATCAGGAGTTAATCAGAGTAATGGTTTTGATGTCTCTGTCTTTCTCAGAGGAAAGGGCAGCTGAGACCCAATAATTGGATCCTCCAGTGGTGCTGATTGGGAATAATCCAATATGGGCAGAAAATATTCCAAAAGACAGACCCTGGCTCATTGAGAAGCAGCAAAAAGATCTGTGCCACTGGATTTGCCTTATACAGCCAAATTCTATTCTCAGGGGTTTACACATTTCACTTGCAAATCATGGAGGTTCTTTACAATGACCCAAGCACAACAGTTTGCTGTCTTGTGCACTAATTAGGGTTTTCTGACCTATTTTTCATAAAAGACAGGTTTCAAACCATATGTGCCAGAATGCCCTAAATGGCATCTATTTTCCTTTTTGTTTTGTCGTACCTATTCAGGATTGAAGAGGCCTCCCAAGAATCTATGTAAACACGACACTGGCTTATAATAAATTGGTGTAGTGCAATTAAGACATAAGAAATGCTTGATGAATCTCCTTGACCGATATAACATTCACCCTAAAATTCAGCTCACATTTACTGAAGTACAGGTTTGTAAAACTGACCAATATCACAGGAATGTAAGACACTGCAATATTTTATAGCTGTGTGTAGGTGGCATGCATAAACCACAGTCAGTGGTATTACACAAGAGGCACGATTCCAAGAAAAATTGCTACCCCATTTCACACTTACTTGCAATTTTTATTTAGCTAGCCTGGCTTCCATATTACCTTTCCATGGGAAAAAATTCATAGCTGATACTGCCATAACATTCAGCAGCATTGTGCCTGTAAAACTGCTACCTTCTCCGTGAATGGATACACTCATCGCACAACCCATGGCCTCAGGGCCCTGTTCATACGTTCTGGTGCAGAATGTGAGATTTCACATTCAAACTTTCTCACTTCACTGACAGGTGTGTGCAAATCCCATATGGCTGCCAGATGTCTGTATACCTACATAATGGTATAGTATATATTTTCAAGGCATTTGTAACAAACACATTTAGTATTGACTTTGAGGTTCTATGCTTCAAGCTGCAGACTAGAAATGATCTAAAAATGTAAAAAAAGACAGAAGTGTTCCCATTTGCTGCCAAAACATGTCTTCTTTCTTCCATAGTCACGTGGACTATATTGACTACACATCATAGACATACTATTTGCTATCTCAAGTGAGCACACAGATCACCAGGGAAAAGATCAGGGAACTCAGCTGGAATAACAAGAGTTAACCTTTTCTGCTCAAGAAGAAGCTAAGGAGACTTCAAATTAAGAGTAACTACAGGCAGATTTGATACTATCAAGATCACAAATTAGCTAGTACAATTAACTCGCATCCCAGTGAAGCAAAACGAGATCTCCAGGATCTCCACAGTGTAGAGCCACAGTTCCAGGTGACTAAATGTGCACCAACAGAGATAATTTCCAGGCTAAGCCAGATGGTACAGATGATCACTGACGTACTGACACTAGTCAGTAATTCTTGCCATGTGGCCTAAGAAGCCATCATGCAATCTAAAGAGGTATTTATTCAGTACCTTGCATTTAGCAACTAAGCTCTTCAATTCCTGTAGTGAACTTTGTCAGATTTACACTGGCTAAAGGAAATACTCTTTCATCTGATAGCCTGTTGATGGCACTGTCAGAGAGTATCACTGAAGCAAAGAGCCCAGCAGGATTTTAAGAAGGCCTGGGCGTTTATCAGACAATAGCATCCAGAAGTGCAGTAACAACAAGAAATCTAAGCTTTCCAATGATCAGGGGATCTAAAAAACCTTTGTTTCTTATGGCTGTTTCTCCTTTGATCTCAGACTCAACCCACTGCTCTGCCTCAATCTGCAACATTTCACAACAGCCCAGCTTGTGAAATGTTTTAATGAATTTAATTGCCACAGCAAGGTAATGGAGAAATTCATTTCCTCTCAATGTAGCACACTTGCAATTCCATTTAAGAACAGTTTTTAAATAGAGTTTCAGTTTCTAAGATTAATCCCCATAAATACAAATGAATAAAACTGTATATTTAGATTAATTAATAAATTAGCTGGCACAGGGCTTTGAAGATGTAAAGGACTGTACAAGTGATACTACTATAATAATATTTTTCTGAATTATAATACTTTTCTTCCTCATGTGACATCTTTTTTGCTGCAAGTGCAGAGTGCAAGCTCAAGTCCTCTTCCTGAATGAGGATTGTGTTTGAAAAAATACAGAAAAAAGAGGATTAAAGGGGATATTCAGCTAGGTCTCAATGAACAGACACCCAAGAGAGCAACTCCAGTTGATCAAGGGCAATGACAAGAACTTGCTTTGCTAGTTAGGAAGGCTGAACTCTCTTAATGGTGGCTTCATAGTCTCAAGAATATGAATGATCTTACAAGTAATAAAGAAGAGCTGCTAAAAGGAAGGAAGGCCAGATGGCACTTTCCCTAGATGCTCTGGAGATGCTGCCTGGATTTCATATGAAAAGCCTTTTATAGCACCCCATGAACTCGGAATACTACAGCAGCCCATTTAAAAGCCAGTGGATATCTCAGGAGCAGTCTGAGACTTCATACAAATGCTGATTTTCTTTATGGCTTAGATTGGCTCAGCTGGTTAAAAGAACTGAGAAACTTGGATGATACAGTTCAGCATCCAGAATTGTTTTTTTTTGTTGTTATTGTCTGGACTTCCATTTTCCCTTTTACCCTGCATTTCCCATTGTTTTCTTTCTGTTGTTTCCTTTTAAATGAGTTAAAGTTGTCTGAAGCTCGGTATTAAAATCTAAAACCAATCATAAAGGACTTACTAACTCCAAGAGCTGGAAAGGTAGCTCAAGACACACTTTTTATTAGGTAAAAGATTAGATTCAGCAGCAGACCAGACAAGCATCTTCTACACATCTTTTACACAAACAGAAGGTCCCACAGTCAAATCCTTATAAGCCTGGTGCAGGGAACAAATGAGTTAAGAGCTTTGTACGGCAAAGAATGGCGGAGCAACATGAAGATCCTCCTGCGATTCGCAGTCTAACTCTGCATGCACTCTGTGGTGGGAGGAGTAGGTGGCTGATTTGGGGAAGAAGCACAGCACAGGAATGATACACTTGACTCCTCTGAGGATGGTGATGAAAATCTGTCAGCTTGGCATAGTCCTTCATATTACCTACAGCAATTACCGACGCATGGAGGAAGTAACAGCTCTACAGACATCACAGTAAGAGGCACGGTATGTGCGGTGGAGAAAGCAGATCTACTTCACTGAAAAAGCCCATGGCAGTACTGCAAGGGGCTATCCATGGAAAGGGACACAAGATGAACACACAGAACAGTCTTTATGAGAAAACTGTGAAATTCAGGCCTGCATTTGTGGTAGACAAAGCATTCTATGATTCTATGATTCTATGAAATAGACTGCAAAAAAATAAGTGGCATAGCCTGAGGATGCCTTCTGCACTGATTGTGACAATGAGCTAGCACAGGAATTAGTACACACAGACTTTTAGATTAAGTTTTCCCCTCCTACAGTTTTCTTTCAGGAAAGAAAATTTGAAGCCTGGATGACTAACTACAATGCAGATGGCAGAGCAATGGAGAGATATCCATGCTAGCTCCAAATGAACTAGCTTAGATGACACCATGAGTGAATTTAACCTACTCATATTGAACTCCATGGTTATGCTGTTCCTGGAGACTGAGCATTTAAAGCAGTTTGTGATGCAGACAAGCCAAGGAAGGACAGTAGGTGATACTCAAGCTAGGTCTGTGCCAGCCATTCTTGCAAAATTTACTTCTGCAGTTTTTTCGCCATTACTTGCAAATGTGCCAAGAAAGTACCTCCCAGCAAGGAAGAATATATGCAGTTACAAGAGCATCAGAGTGAAGTATTCCTCTGAAAAGAAAGGAAAAAATAACTGCTCTGCTGGGATATGGCAAACCTTCCTTCAGCTCAGCAGGAATCATCTGTAGCCTTGCATGGTTCACAAGACTGCTGAGACTGCAGATTTACTGCCTTGGCTCTAATTTTGGACCAATTAATTCAGCTCTCACCAGAAACCCTTTTGGTTAGTTCAGGGTGATGGCACCCTGGTGAACCTGCTTTGAGAGGACTTTCATGCCCAGTCAGTCTTGTTCAGGGCAGTCTGAAGGCATGAATGGCAATGATACTCCACCTACAGGTCAGCAGTAACCACGAACAGGGAAATGTCTGTCATCCCATAACATTTGTACCTGGCAACTAACTTCCACAGAGTCTGAGCTGAGTTGGGCAGTTAAAAACAAGCCACCATTTTGTAAGGATTGTGTCTGATGGGACCCAGGAACCAGGACACTGATTAGATGCTCTGTTCTTGAACTACTTATAGCTCGAGGATTAATTAGGAGTGGGAAAGTGCTCTAAGACCTTTAACTGAAGAACTGGAGAAGTAAAGGAGGTGAAATATAAATACTTATTCTCACTACAGCATCAGAATCTCTGAGCGAAACCCTACTGAAATAACTCATACTACGTAGATACAACAAGAACATTTGGTTAATATTTTTTAAATTATAAAATGGGATTTATTGGGAAATATGAAGAACTGAACAGAGAGAATGTACATGTTAAAGCTGAGGATATGCAGTTCTCAGTACTTAGATTTGTAGTTATCTATACCTTTGCTCTGACCAGCTTTCTGCTAGATGCCTGAAGTAGAAACAAACCGTATGGAAAATACAGGCCAAAGATAAAAAAAATGTTAAGGGCAGCAGTGGGGAGGAGGAAGCTGATTGCCTTCTCTCCCTTGTGCTTACAACTCCACAGCTTTTTTTAGCAGAGTGCCTTGGAAAGGGTAAGAAGGAGCAAAAGGCAGTAGTTGAGAACCTGGGACATTTGCTGCAGGAGTTTTGTTCCTGTGTGTCCTGGGATGATCATTGCTTCGGAGACTCAGTTTCTCAGCTCAGCACTGCTTCATGCAAGTACTGCGAAGATAAACTAAAAATAATGATGTATGTAAATGTTAATGCTGCAGGCCACCTAAGCACCTTCAAAGCAAACAGTTTTGCAAGAGTTGGAGAGCCCAAGCAGTGATCTTCTGCAGTCTTTTTTTCTGCTTTTAACCACAATTCGGGAAAAAAAAAAATCCTTTGGCCCTCCCAATGTTAATATTGCATAGCAGAGAGTAATATAGGTCAGTGAGAGATATAAGAGGATACAATAAAAAAGCACTGTCGCTGAGCGTGGATACAAACTAAAGGAACTTTTTCAGCTCCAGTTCTCAGAGAACACACTTATTGGCCTTTAAAATGTAATTTGGGAGTGGAATAATCAGAAGTGACATACTTGAATTAGAACAAGAAAAACAAAGTGACCCTGAGGTGAACATGGGGAAAGTGGACAATCCATACCACTTTGTGTTGATACCAAACAAGGACTTTAATAACAATGTAAAAAAAAAGCAGTAAGATGGTGAAAATGGGCCACCTTTGAAGGAAACAATATGACCCTTACATAGGAAGTGCTGTCTACAGTTCTCAATGAAAGGATGGGGCAGTTAAGAAGATGACTCCTTGTGGAGATAGTAGGCGGTTTCATATCTTAATAGATGGGATGTGTTCTGGCAATGTGTGACCCTATGGATATCGGGGTATTCTGTTAGAAAGTAATAAGACCCACATCCCTGAAAGCATCATCAAAGTTCTGGGCATGTAAAAATTAGTCAGCTTGTACCAGAAAGTTATGAGGGGAAAAAGTCCTTTTGATTTTTACTACTAAATTTTTTTTTTTTTCCCCCCAGTAGGCATCCCATTGGACTACCGTTCTTCAGCTCTTACTCAGTGAAATAACAAGGACCTTTAGGAGGATGAAAAATGCAAATCCTCTGTGTGTGTGTTTACACTATACTACCCATATCCTAGTAAAAAAAAGAGTCTAGTAAATAAATCTTTTCTGACTATGACTGTCCAGCAGAGCTGAGCAAATAATTTGCAGTGAATATATGGTTTCTTCTCTGTGGTGTTTTTTTTTTTTAAATTAGTTTTTTTGTTGTTTTCACAAATTAATGATCACATAGAAGTTAGTGGATTCCCTCTGCCCTCTGAAATGTGCTTAAAAAGACAGGTAACTGAAGTCTCTTGAAGTAATTTCAGCACAGTACCCAAGCATTATTTACACAGTTACAGTCTTTCACTGTGAACTGCACCATGATATGCATGGTTAAATCATCAATTATATTTATTTGATTGAAGTAGAAGTGTATCTTGTAAAAGATCTATTCTGATTCTCATAGACCTATTTGATTCTCATAGAATCAAAAAATAATTCAGGTTGGAAGGGACCCTCCAGTGTTCATCTTGTCCAGCCCAACACTGAAACAGGTCCAGTTAAAGCAGCTTGCTCAGGACCTTGTCCAGTTGAGTTCTGAAAATGCCTAAGGACTGACATTGCACAGACTCTCCAAGCAACTTCTTCCAATATCTGACTGTTGCCACAGTGAAGATTTTGTTCTTAATAACAAATTGGAATTTCCTTTATTGTAATCTGTGCCCATTGCCTCCCTCTCCATTGCTGTATGTCCCTGAGAAGACTCTGGCTCTTCTCTATGCCCTCCTTTCTGGCAGCTGAAGACAGCAACAAGATTCCTCCTTCCTTTGAGCACAAAGCTTCAAGATTTATTTATTTACTTGAAAAACAAGTTTAGATACATTTAAAAGAAGAAATTGTGTTTTAAAAAAATATTTTATGACTATGAAACATTGTGGAGGGGTAAAATATTTGATGGTCGGTTTGTAAGCATCGCTTCCTCCATCAATTTTACCCTTGTTTCATAGCTTTTTTCCCATCCTAATCTTCTCTATGGCAGGAAAGGGATACTGCAGTTCAGGAGAGGCACCATGAACAGTGCTGCTGATCAGAGTGCTCTGTAAGTGGAGAAGAGTAATTCACAGCAGTTAAATGGACTTGTATCTGTCTGCATGACCAGCCATAGAGGTATTCATGGAAGGTCTGTGCTAAGTAGCAGCAGGGAACAATTAGAAAATGTGGTTCATTTCCTAAGAACTGTTTTCAAAAGCCCATCAGCAGTGGGAAGAAAGGTGGACTTTAGGCCAAAAAGTGCTATTTGTTCCTTCCGCTTTGTTCACCTGGTTTGACCTCCCCATAGTTCATGAAATTGATTGATAGCATATATTAAAAATTGTAAAAAAAAGGTATGCATTAATTAAAAATGAAAAAGCTATTTAGATTATTCAAATCAGCACATTGTGCAGTGTTCAATCAATAATAAACAGGCAAATTAGGGGTGACCCTCAAGTTCCTGGCAGGCTGCCAGTTCAAGAGCTGCAAAAACTGTACGGTGCCAACAGGTTGTGTAGCACACAGCAGTATCTAGCCACCTGGAGATCTCAAACTGAGCATTTGTTCGTACCGCTCTGACATTCTGACTGCAGGGGAAAAATGTACTTTAAAAAAAAAAAAAAAAATCTTTATACCACATGTTCACGTTCTGCACTTCTTGAAGCTCTAATGACATAACGACAGCCTTTGGCTTCCAGTCAGCTCTGCTTTCACACTCACATGTGCTGGTTGGAAGCTACAGACACTGCCAGGGATGGCTTGACCCCAGTGCCACAGGACCCTGGGCCAGGTAGAACTGTGAGGCAGATCTGAAACACTTTTGGACTCAGAAGATGAAGACTTTATTAGAATCCTGAAAATTTTAATTAGAGACACCTCAAAGGCTATGTTTATAATTAGTAACTCAGATGTTTCCAAGATGATTCCAAGGCCCTGAGGCAGCTGCCTCGGAGCAGCTCACGTCTGTGCCACCAAACTCGCCTACAGTCACAAAGTTTAACCTGGCTGGTCCTGCGCCCGGGCTGGCTCCCAGATCACGTAGCACTAACCTGGGCCAAAACGTGCCAGGGACTCTGCTAGTAACTTAACAGCAAGGGCAATCACATTCCGGTTTGGGAATATTGCCAAACACTGTTTACTAGCATATATGCTACCAAAGTGACTATTTTAAATCAGAGATTATGCAGGGATTATACACAGCTTTCTTCTGGCCCATTATGGCCCCCTGGGAGGAGAGGCTCCACACTTTAAGCTGTTGCTGCTTCTAACTCAGGGTCTCTCTGAGAAGCAGCAGACCCCACACCAGCACTCCTGTTCCCTCTTCCCTGCCCCTCTCTGAAACTCTTGCAGCCTGCGCAGGAGGATCTTCTTTCTGTGATCCTTTCGCCTGTCAGACCTTGAAGTTTCTCCTAGCTTTTAAGGACGTTCCAGCCTCCATTGTGCAGGAGCTCCCTCCATCTCACCCCAAGGCCTCCATCTGGCCCAGTCTTCTTAAAGGAACTGAAGATAATGTTGAACAGTCAAGTAAAAAACCCAAATATTGTCCGCCACATCCAGGACTAATTTTAGGCCTTTTTAAATGCCAGAATTAAACCAGAATAAACTGATTCTCTATGATCTTCCTTTCAGAAAGCTCTAATTTTGGATCTGTATCAAGGTGACATTTGTTTCTTCAGAACTGTCCTCTCCTTGTACCAAAACAGGACAGTCATTGACCTTAGTCCTCTTGCAAATATGAAAAACATTTTAGCACTTCCACAAATATATTCCCTTCAAGGACAATAATTGCAACACACACTTTACACCCATGGATTAAGGAATCAGGCACATGTCAAGCAGGTAGCTAAGGGCTGGCCCTAGGACTGCTATCCCAAACCAGGACCCACGAACTTGGCTATTTAATTTCTCCCTTCCTAGTCACTCTTGATCCAACTCTGCTTTTATTTACGCACCTAAATTTTCTCTTGGGTTACATGCCCTTAATGTAGGGCACAATCTCCACGCTGAACTCCTCAGGTTGTCAGGCTGAATTTATTACATTATTCCATATCATTGATCAGCATGTCAAGCACCTAGGTAAATGCTCAGAGAGTACTTAAAAGATAACAAACTATTATTATTGTATTCCCTCAAAGCTGTGGTGAAAATTCAGTTACCTTCAGCTTTCAAGTAAAAGACGCAATTTTTGTTAGCCATACATTTGTACTTGTGAGCCTCTGGGCAGAATTTGCCACTCAGACATCCCAGCAGAAAGGAATAGGAGTCTGTTGTCAGGATTTGCTGGGTTCAGCTGAGGAGATAATTTTGCCTCTGTCCTTACATATGGTTTGTTGGGTTTATTTTTTTCATATAACCATTCAAGTGAAAACTACAGCAGAACTTGCCTCCAGAGGAAGAAAACAGAAAACTGCCAGGCGCCTTCACAATATGAAAAAATGCTGCCAAAAAAGGTACTTTCAGCACCATGGATGCAAGAAACTGTCATCAGGGACTCCCTGTTAACATTGGGGTCACAGCCACAGAGGTTGAGTCCGCCATCTGCCCCTACAGTTTATGTGCACGTGGCTGAAATGTTGGTCAGGCCTTCAGGTGGCATTATACCAGGCTGTGCCAATGGATCCTCCAACTCGCTGCTCTGCCATCGCAGACCCGAATGACCAATCTTTAGTAGCAACAGACGTGGCTCTAGAAAGGGCAGAAGAGGCTCAAAAGTTCTTCCTGATTCCATGGTGAAATAAAGGAACCAGAAATAAAAAGAAAAAATATATCACCTGATGTAACATCCTTCTCTCTAAATTGGGGAGATATGGATTTGATGGGTGGACTGTTTGGTGGATAAGGAATTGGCTGGATGGTCACATCCAGAGGGTCGTGGTCAATGGCTTGATGTCCACATGGAGACCGGTGACAAGTGGAATCCCTCGGGGGTCCGTACTGAGACCGGTGCTGTTTAATATCTTCATCAGTGACATAGTGAGATTGAGTGCACCCTCAGCAAGTTTGCAGATGACACCAAGCTGAGTGGTGCGGTTGACACGCCAGAAGGACAAGATGTCATCCAGAGGGACCTGGACAAGCTGGAGAGGTGGGCCTGTGTGAACCTCATGAGGTTCAACAAGGCCAAGTGCAAGGTCCTGCACCTGGGACGGGGCAACCCCCGGTATCAGTACAGGCTGGGGGATGAAGGGATTGAGAGCAGCCCTGCCGAGAAGGACTTGGGGGTACTGGTAGATGAAAAGCTGGACATGAGCTGGCAATGTGCGCTTGCAGCCCAAAAAGCCAACCACATCCTGGGCTGCATCAAAAGCAGCGTGGCCAGCAGGTTGAGGGAGGTGATTCTGCCCCTCTACTCTGCTCTGGTGAGACCCCACCTGCAGCCCTGCGTCCAGCTCTGGGGCCCTCAGCACAAGAAGGACATGGACCTGTTGGAGTGGGTCCAGAAGAGGGCCACAAAATGATCTGAGGGCTGGAGCACCTCTCCTATGAGGAAAGGCTGAGAGAGTTGGGGTTGTTCAGCCTGGAGAAGAGAAGGCTGCGAGGAGACCTTATTGCGGCCTTTCAGTACTTAAAGGGGGCCTACAGGAAAGATGAGGAGAATCTTTTTAACAAGGCCTGTTGTGACAGGACAAGGAGTAACGGATTTAAACTAAAGAAGAATAGATTTAGACTAGACATTAGAAATAAGTTTTTTACAATGAGGGTGGTGAGGCACTGGCACAGGTTGCCCAGAGAGGTGGTAGAGGCCCCATCCCTGGCAACATTCAAGGTCAGGTTGGACGGGGCTCTGAGCAACCTGATCTGGTTAAAGCTGTCCCTGCTCACTGCAGGGGGGTTGGGCTAGATGACCTCTAAAGGTCCCTTCCAACCCAAAGCATTCTATGATTCTATGATTCTAAATCAAAAAGTATCAAGTATAGAAAATTATAATAGGTTGTAATAATATCAAAGAAATAATCTGGCAGGACTAAGAACAATAAAAAGGACTGTTTCAGTCTATTTGGATGGAAAAAAGCCCTGAGCAATGGTGTATATCCATCATTAGGTGAAGATAATAAAATTCTTAACAGTAATGCAGAACACAGAGAACTATTCATTAAACACTTCTATTCAGGTTTTGGAAAGAAATAGGATGATGTACTTTTTTACATGAAAGGGATGAAATACCTGCCTGTAATTAGTAGAGTGCTTATGAAAAACAAAGTAAAAACCTAAACATTATTAACTGGGAATAGAAGATTGTATGTTAATAGGCATGATTAATTAATGTCTAAGAGTTCTTGAAGTGACAGGTGAGGATACATCTGGTTTATAGACTTTCCTCCTTAGTCCACCTTGGACTGCTGAGAAAAATTCAGCAGGCTGAAAGAATCATGATCCAGATGGACAGAAAAGATGCCTGGGTAAGCACAGTGTAGTCAGCTTAATATCAATGCAATTACAGTAATGACAGAAAAAATTAAAGATGGGAACATTATACCATTCACATGATTTTACTGAAAATATGTGTCCTCAAAAAAGCCTCATTCCTGACTTTAAAAAGATGACTGATTTAAAAAATTCTTTAAATATAATTGTGTTCTGTGAAGTGTTTGAATTAACACTACAGGCTGTGTGCCATATTGTATCAGTAAAGCCCATATTAAGTTACAAGGAAATGGCTTGTGTCTCAAAATGTTATTTAAAATCACAAAATGATTCCTCAATGAAGATATTTTCAGTGGGGTTTCAGAGGGCTAAATACAAGAACACACATTTTTCAGCACTTTCATCAATGCTTTTGACAGCTAAGCTTTTTTTGACTAAATTTGAGGCTAGAACAAAGACTGGTAGAAAAGTTAATACCAATTAGAGAACATCAGCCATATTTTATGATCTGGTTCATTTGTTAAGGTAGTCCCAGTTGAACGAAATCTGTCTGAATATAACCAGCTAATACGATATGTATAAAGAAACAAAGAATGAAAGCCATTGCTATGAATGCTTGAAAAGAGTGACTCGAAAAGTGATTTACCATAAAAATGGCTGGGCAATTTGCATGGGTTAGGTGTGCTTAGACTGAGCAGAAAAAGGAGTAAAACACAGACTAGAAACGTGTATTTGGGTACTGAGGACACTGGTACTAAAACCCTGAAAGAAATTCTGTTGCCCAAAAATGACAGTGAAACACTGGGGCAGAAGCCAAAACAGCCACAAAGAAAAACAGCTCAAGAAATTGTTATAAAGGTTTTTAGCTTGGCGAAGAGAAAATAGAGAAGTTGTAATGTAGAGCCACTTTCATGGGACAAAATATTAGATATTTAATGACTTTCATTTAGAAAGGCATGAAAAGAAGAGATTAAGAATTGGAAGACAGAAAAATCCACATGGGAAATAATGCACATTTTTTAATATCTATTAAAATGAATAACCATTGGAAGAAATTAGCACATGAATTGCTGAATTCTCCATTTCTCTGTGCCATCAAGTCAAGACAGGATGAAGTAACTTCTCAAAGACAGGCTTATCTTTGACTTCACTCTCATTGGAAATACAGTTTTGTTTTACCTGGGTTTTGTCCTCAGCAGCGTGGTACCAGTGTGAAAATTAAGAGCATTTGGTAGACAGGTATAAGAGTAGGTGATCCAAGCCCATATCATGGCCTTGAAGACTATTAACTGAATCCTAGGAAAATTACAACATTGCATTCCTTTAAAAAGCACTGAAGGATGAGTTTTGCCTGCTTTCTCCTTAGTTTAAAAGAAGCTTTAATTCTACAGTAATAGAATTTTACAGTAGAGCAACATCTTATACTGTATTTTCAATGCTTTCATAGATTCTCCTTTTTATTTCTCTCACTTTGGAAGCTAGGTTAGCTTTAGCTGCTAATTTTTGCAGCTCCTCTTCATCCTTTTGCATGTGTCTGCTACCCTGTGGGTGCAGGTAATTACATTTTTGTGTCTAAATACCTGATCTGGTGGATACCAGGCCCTGACAGTTTGCATTACAGCTCCAAAAACTGTGGAACAAAATTTCCTCTGTGAAAAAGAGAGGAACTGGAAGAAACGGAAAGTTAAATAATATTGCAAATTCAGCTATCGTGTTAAAGTCACTCCTAAATGGAAAAAAAAAAAAGCCAAGAAACATATAGTGGGAAAGGACAGATTAGGAAATTATCTACGATTTATGATTCAAAGAATGCCCACAATAATAACTTTATTAATATAAACCCATAAAATGCAAATATATTCTTAACATGATTTCTACGATTTGAAAAGCTTTGCGACATATTCATCCTCTAGACTTTTACATTTGTGGAAATATAATTGGTGCAGCCCTCTTCTGACATTATAGGAGTTCACCAAATAGGCATTTTATTTAAATGTTTGTGGATTTTTTTCCCCACATTTTAACAGTTTCAGAGTCTCAAAAACATAATTTTGATTAACAAAAAGACTCCCTCAAAATTTGCTTAAAATCTCTTGCATTAAATGAAACTAATCTAAACTGTAGGCAATTTTAGGCAAAAAGGCACAAAACCCCAATGTATAATGAGAACCTCTGGAATACATGGAATCATAGAATCACAGAATCGTAGAATCGTTTAGGTTGGAAAAGACCTTTAAGATCATCCAGTCCAACCATTAACCTAACATTACCAAGTCCACCACTAAACCAATTAAGGGTAGAGGAGCAATTTCATGTTTCCTGGCTTGGTGGCTGGGTTATTTATAATGAAAGTAAAAACTAGGAATCACTAAGATTGGAAAGGACCTCTAAGATCATCATTCCAATCATCAACCCAACACCACCATGACCACTAAACCATGTCCCAGAGTGCCACATCTACCCATTTTTTGAACACTTCCAGGGATGGTGACTCCACCACCTCTCTGGGCAGCCTGTTCCAATGCTTGACCACTCTTTCATACCTATACATGGAGTATAATAAAGCAGCCAGAGTACTTCTTCCCAGCTTTGCCTCCTTGAAGCACCATTAATTGTGCTCTGGGTGAGCTCTTCATCTTTCCCAAGCACAAGGTCTGTTCTCTTTTCTGTGTCATTCCTAGTCCCCTTTGCACCTCTGTACCTTAGCAAGTATAACTTAATCCTTAATCTTCCAAAGCACTTTGTGATCATGATATTAAATGCATTTGAGATGTGTAGCTGCTATTATGAACTAATTAATGACACTTTAAGGAAGAGACAAGCAGGCAGCAGCAATGTGGTTTCTTCTTTGCTACAGTAAGGTCTGCAATAAAAGCAGCAGTCACACGGAACAAAGATGTTCTCATGTAACCAAGCAATGCACATCTCTTCTGTCATCTACAATCGGCAATAATTCGTGTCAGAGCTCCACAGGGCTTCAAGATAAAAGTAGGCTGGCAGAGTTGCCCCTCTCCTCAAAAAGTGAGTTAGATACTCAGTGCAGCAGGAAATGTGCCTTCTCATATGTAGTTTACTTCAGATAACCCCATTGTAGGCATTCATGCAGAAGGAGAGGCTGAGACACTTGGGTTTGCTCAGCCTTAAGAGGAAAAGGCAAAGAGGGGATCTTGTTTCTGTCTGCAGCTACATAATGGGAAGATCTAGAGAAGATGGAGAGAGACCATTCTCAGACGTGCATGTGAAAGGATGAGAGGCAAAAACCACACGTTGCAGCAAGGGCAAATTCTGACTAAACCTTGCAGGGGGGGCAGAAAATCACCCTGAGTGGTGAAACACTGGAACAAGTTACCCAGAGAGGCTGTGGATCTCCATCCTTGGAGATACTCAGAACTTGACTGAGGAAGGCCCTGAGGAGCCTGGTTGAGTTGGCCCCACTTTGAGCAGGGGGTTTGAATAGATGACCTCCAGAGGCCCCTTCCAACCTGAATTATTCTGTGATTCCATGTAATTTGTGGGTAGTTTTCAGATCATTCCCTACTGGTCTAACTCTGTTCCTGTTAACGTCAGATTATTGAACGTTTTTGGAAAACTCCATCCCCTAGCATTAGTAATATATGGCCTTAAGGGAAGCAACTTCATCACACTATTTTTCTTTCTCTGTGCTTCAAAAAAGTATTTATATGTACTTTTCCTTCTGTTTGAGTCATGATTTTCAGCTAGAGACATAATTATTTCCACAGTATTTAATTGTGATATCAAGTAAAAAGGTTGGCATTGAGCCTTTCAAAAGAGACCCTACCTCTCACTGACATCCCTTCATGTAACAGAGATCTGCTTCCCTTTCTACAAAAACCATAAATTCTTCATGTTTTTAACAGATTGGGTTTTTTTCTTTTGCTTTTCGACCACTACTTCCCAGGTGATCAGAATCTGAGTGAAGATGTCACACAGCTCTGAAGAGCCAATGTCACATTTGCTGGTTTTAAGGAAGGACACTCCTTCCTCTGTTTTCTCTTTCCCTTTCCTTCTGCCAGGTTAATCTGACAAGGTCACTAACAAACCAGATTTTTTTTTTAATTTTGTTTTTTAGTTTGCTTCATTTTCTGGTCATTTAGAAAGCTGAATTAGCCAGTGCAGAGGCAGAAGAACACCAGAGCACTGCAAGGGAGCAGAGAAGAGCAAGAAACTCTCCAGTATCAGTTAGCCCATTACACTGGCTTGCACTGCTTAAAATAATTTCTTATTTAGGCTGAGATTTGATGATGCAATGACTTCTACAATTTCTACAATAAAGACAGGTATATCTGGCCCAGTCATTTACAGTGCCCTAATAGTCAATGGATATAAATTAGTAAATGCCTAAAACAGATCACATGGATCTTGGTCTACAACTGCTTGTTCTTGACCATAAATGAAGTCTAGGGATAAGATTTCGTTGCCTGAGCATGGGAGGCTAGTACCACGTGCGATGCCCCAACTATCTCACTTGGCCTCAGCTGCTGTGAGCTCCTGCACCAAATCTGCCTGCCCCGTGCTGGTCCCTCAGGCACTGCTGTCCATCACCCACACAGGGTGTCACTCCCCTGCTGCAGTGGGAGCTGGATCACTGCAGGTACCCACGTGGAGGAACTCAAATTTAGGAACCTTAATCTTAAATTGATGCCCACACCTGACATTAATTGTGAGCTGAACCCCATCTTGCATGTAAATGAGGCATTTCCAGGCAAGTGAAATGGCCCAGAGAATTTTCCTCTCCCTTTCTCCATAATTCGGAAAATCAAAAAAAATGCCTATTCTTGTATAATTTGAGCTATGCAACTTGGGAGATTTCCTTTCTTTTTGTTAAAAAAAAAAAAAGAAAAAAGAAAGAAAAGAAAATGCAGAGATTTGAGTAAATTAACATATTTTCATTGCTGTAATCAAATCCTATACTAAAACTGTTCCAGAAACTTTCAGAAAAATAAGATAGATGTAGAATCCAAATGCTTAATTTTTTGCGGGAAGCATTTTTATTAAACTCACTTAAGACAAAATATGCAAGCTATAAAAAATAAATATGTACCTCATGTAAAAATTAGCTTATAGTTATAGTTACATGTGGGAATATCTCCAGATTTGCACATTTTCTGAACCTCCTAATCCTGAAGAAAAGAGATGAAATTTTTCCTCACTTTACACCTCCACATTCTGAAAATCAAGATACAAGCTGCTAAGTGTCTACAATCAGTTCTGAAGAGTTTCACAAATGATACCAACCTCGGCTTCTCATTTACTGATCACAGGCACCAGCACTAATTTCTGGGGAATCACAGGATGCCAAACATTACTTGCTTAAGTCTTTAAATAATCACCAGTCAAATGCCTCTCCAAAAAAGCTCATTATGCCTCTAAAGTGTAGTACTCTGGAAAGATTATGACCAGTACTTTTAAGCATGCCCAGTGATATAAGAGGTCCAATTACCCGCTCTGGGTCTGATTTGCGTAAGTATGAACATTTGCAGTTATTGGACCTGCACATACTCACAACCACCAAACATTAGTTGAGAATATGAAAGTTAATATGTAACGGGAATTACACTGACATGACTTATGCTGAGCACCCAAGAGCTGAACCGCAATTTGACAGGTCAGCCAGTGACTAAGGAATGAATTCCCAACACCACTGAGGTAGTCTCAAAGTTCACCAGATTTGCTTTTAAACATTGTTTTTCATCTTGCTTTAAATAATATGTGTGTAGTAATATGCACATACAGATAACTTCAAAAATCCAACCGAAACACTTCTCTGCCCACACTGTTTTCCTTCAAAAGGTGAGATGAGAAGAACCGTTGTTGGCATATGTTAGTTACACTAATTAATGCAGACCTGGGAGGTGTTTTGAAATTGCAGTGATGACACAAAAATCACCAGTTTATAGCTATGTAAATTCAATAGCCCTTATCCAAAAACTTTCTGCTTTGCCTGCCCTTTGGATACATGATCTTATACAACCCATGTCTCCGGTAAATGAGACTTGATGCTAACCACAGACAAGATCTCATGATTTTCTCTAAGTTTTATACAACTGAGTAATCATATTCAGCCTCAACCAGTACAAGTAAGAATGAGTAATTTATTTTCTAATTAGGGTGCTAAGAGACAACTCTTCCTACAACTATTGTCCTATAAACTTCTGACTTCTGGACATAGTGGTTTTATTGCATAGTCTGAATAGCACCACTTCTGCTAAAGCTTAAGAAACAATATTCTCAGGATTGCTGCTGCCACAATAACATTTTTGATAGAATAGATCAAACAGATAAAAGTCATGAGTCAATTCACATCACAGGCAGAGCAACTTCTCATCTGCCTAAACACACCATGTAGACACACTTTAAATTATGAGCATTTTGTGGTTTGTTTTGGTTTTTTTTTTAAATTCTCTAGCAAGTCAATTAACCACGACCAAATGGAGAAATGAGCATTTGATGGGAACTGCAGGGAGAAGACAGCAGCTGCTTGACAAAATAAGAACAGAAAACAAATTATGAATCCAGCTTTGTAAAACAGTTAAGCAGCTCTATGGCCCAGCCACAACCTGGGACAAGCCCAGCATAAAAGGTTAGCTAAAAATTCAGAAAAAGCTTAAACGGTCTCCACTCCCAAAGTTCAAAAAATACTCAGAGTCTAAAGATGCAAGGTACCCAGTCAGATTTGTAAAAGTGTTTAGGTAGATGTCTAACCTGAAATCAGTAGTTGTTAATCAACACACCTATTTGGTGGATTCTTGGACATCTTTTTAAGTACCTACGAAGAAATATTTGTAATCTGGTCTTTAGAAGCCTTGAGTATTTTCACTCAAAGCCAAAGACATACTCACTGCTAAAAGCTTCAGTTGTTTTTCGAAATGGAAAGCATTCTCCTATGGATGCTACGGCCTCATGGATGCTTTTGAAAATTTTAGCTAAAGTCTTCAAACTACATATAATTAAAGTTATTTTTCCTGACCTAGGTAGGATTATTAATGCTTAGCAGAGTAAATTCTATTCCACGCAACTAAATCTTCTGCTCAAGCTTTCATATCACGTTTCAATTACTGCAATTTCTTTTTCTCTGTCACTGGCAAATGAAATCTTGTTTCACTGAAATCTATCCAAAATTAATTTTCCTAGATCTTTGCTTTGATCAGCTTTTCCATGAGACATACAGAACTGTAACAGTGTTTAATTTAGTAGTATTATTAGGCTGCAGTCCATCTTACTGATCATTATTGTCTTACTGTTTTCCTTGCACTCTGTCTTCTGGCTGTCTGCAAACATCTTTAATCACATCTTGTGCATAAAATATAACTGGTTTGAGCAGGTGTGACATGTAGATTCTATATTTCTAAAACATATGTAGCAGAAAAGGAATATGTAATTAAGGGTCACTGGGATAATAAAAATAAATAACAACACCTAACAGCCAGCTTGTGTCTTTGGAAAGAGCGAGTTGTTTTTGAAAAACTGATTTTATATAGATTTACCTGTATGCGCACACATACACCTATATGAATAATGGGATATATTTTATCCCATCTTCTCACATTCAGCTGAGTGGACATTGTCAAATATTATTGTGCAAATATTTAAAGATCATTTCATCCTAAGAAAAACATCACATTGGAGAGCAACGTGTTCAAACACTCGCAAAGCAGCCCAGCACTGAAACATCTGATGGGTTCGTAACAGACTGTGTCATTACAATCCAAAAGCTGCAAACGGGAACATCTTGTTGATTTTGTTTGCGATAGACTTGTTGATGGTTTGTGAGGGCTGACTGAAGGAGATGATTGTTATTTTGTGAGCACGATTTGTACCTGTACGTGGAGCAGCAATGACCATCTTACTTGACTGAAGCCCAGAGAGTCTGAACCGGGATCCCGCAGCCCCTTGCGTGCCGCAGACTGGCGGCAACCTGAAGTGCCCAGTGGCCTCTGTGAGATGCTATTTTCTGCGGCACCCTTTCATAACAGGAACACCAGTTTTGAAGATTAACAATAAATCCCACCAGCCCACCTAGACTGCTGAAGAAGACAGCAGAAAGATCATGCCTATTAAATATTTCAAACGGGGACAAAACCAGGTTTTGAATTGTGTGCAAAACACATTTACATGTTAAAAAATCCACATTCCCCCAAACAAATAGGTTTGATCCAAACCCCAGAGTGAGTCAGATAGTATCAGATGGGGGCTGGGGGTGCCTAAGCCTTCATTAAATAGAAGACAGCCTCATGCAATGTTTTTATGCTGAAGCACAACCTAAAGTGTATATGGAAAGTGTGTTGCCATAGGAACCACTTTGCTGAAATGAGTAGAAGTGCAGTGCAGGGGGGAAAGAAGTGTTTAATGAAAGGGGGGAAATACTGAATACTACTGCATATGAGAAGCCATTGAATTTGTAAGATACTAGCCAGATGTTAATAAGGTGATTAAATTCAAAAAAGCATAGCAGAAAAGGTAAACATAATCCAGTGACTAATTGGGAGGAAAAGAGCTAATTGTAACAGAACAAAACAAACCAAAAGTATAGGTAGCTTTCAGCACATACAGCTACCCAAGTACCAACAAAAAAGTAGAGCAACATCAATTTTATGAAACTGGCTCCAAACCAAGATGATGTGTAAACTTTATAACACAAGCCAAAAAAAAAAAAAAAAAAAAAAAAAAAAATACTATTAGCTTTGGTTTTCTTGCAACAACAATTTAAAAAAACTATTCAAAAAACATTTATAAGTAAGGTAATTTCTAGAATTTAGTCACTTAGTACACACAGTGGGTAGTACAGATGGATAATAACGAGTTGCTGAAGAATGTGAAACCAAGGATATATTCCCTTGGTATATATCCCTTCAGACTCCGAAAGATGAAGAGTGTTGCCCTCTACTTGAGTAGAAAAGGAAAAAAGCACCTCTGAAACACTGTTATCATCAATAACCACGTTACTAACAGTTAATAGCTCTAGGCTGACTAAAAGTAGTGACCTGCTGTGCTATGAATTATATACCTAGAGAACAGCTGCCTCCTCCTTAGAGATAAATACATGAAAAAGGCACAGGCTGTGGGGAGAGCATAACATGCAGAAACAAACACAATTATCTAGGTATCTCTTGTGCAGAGAGTTAATTAATGGGCAAAGAAGCGTAGGTACATGGGGCCTTTCAATGGATAACGAGGGATGAGGTGAGGATTAAAGAGAAAGGCAAACAATCCTGCGGCAAAGCTGAAGCACAAAGAGCAGGTGGGGGAGAGGGTAGGAGGTGAGAAGACACACTCAGAACTACAGGACCTGCAGGGGACGGAGATGCCCACGGGGTGCCCAGGGATGCTGGTGAGATGGAGTCCCCAGCTCACTCCTCTGGGCTACTGCTGAGGGGAGACCTTATCGTTCTCTACAGCTACCTGACAGGAGGTTGTAGTGAGGTGGGTGTTGGTCTCTTCTCCCACGTAGTTAGCGATAGGACAAGAGGAAATGGGCTCAAGCTGTGCCAGGGGAGGTTTAGGTTGGAAATTAGGAAAAATTTCTTTATGGAAAGGGTGGTCAGGCATTGGAACAGGCTGCCCAGGGAGGTGGTGGAGTCACCATCCCTGGAGGTGTTCAAAAAACGGGTAGATGTGGCACTTTGCGACATGGTTTAGTCTAGTCTACCCTTGATTGGCTTAGAGTGGACTTGGTAGTGTAGGTTAATGGTTGGACTGGATGATCTTAAAGGTCTTTTCCAACCTAAACGATTCTATGATTCTATGCTGTCTCCTGCAGAGCAGGAGAGAAGAGATGCGAGGCAGGTCTTGCCCGCTGGCAGCGCGGGGAGATGGGAGTCAGGCAGGAGAGCGGACGAGCCTCAGCTGTCCTGCCCCGCTCTGCTGCAGCACAGGTCAGGAGAAGCCCTACTAGCAAGTGTACCTGAAGCCCAAGGAGGAATTCACAATGCATGAAAAGCGAGTAGAGGAAACCGAAGGCTCATTACGCAAAATCTCTAAGAGGGCTTCCAAATTAAAACATACAGGGCTCTGTCCTAATATGATACGAGATTAATGAGTATGAGGAAATAATCCTTTATTCTTTGCTTGCAGCAGAGAAAACATACAGAGAGAGAATATTGGTTGATTTATTTGTAGTACTGTAAGGGTGGGTTACATAGTTTTGATTTATTCCTTATATCATAAAGGAAATGATAGGACAATGCCTGTAAAATGCACTGCAATAATATAAGTTTTAGGTGTTTTTTTTTTTTTTTTCTTTGGTGGCAATAGTTATACCAATAAAACTGTCAAGGTTAAATCAGGTTTTATTAATTCACTTAAAAAATGAGCCCTGTTCTTAAACTATAATCTAGAGACTAAATCTGGAATTCTTTATTTAATTCTCAGGCAAAACTTTTATTTTAGATCACAATTTGCTAAATAAGTGCTAAATGAAACCTTAAGTTATACTGCCTATTTCTACTATAATTTTATGTTCACTGTAGAATATAGGTTGTCTGAATCACAGAACTTGAATGTATAGATTCAAATAATATGAAATATTTTGATAGAAAATCTATAAAAAATGCATATGTATTCAAATATATGTATAAAGTAAAGAATCTGAATAATTTCTTAAACTGTATATTATCCTTAAACTATGAGAGATGCAAATAAAAAGATTCTTTACCGTTTACGTACATAGAGGTGATTCAATTTTCATTTTATACAGGGAAGTAAGGGAGGAGGAAAGAAAAGGATTATGCAGCCCTTAAATAGCTATGTTAGCTGCTCAAATTTTCGAGGCAACTAACCATTTGAAGTCACGAGGCTTTGGCAATTTACAAACACTAACCATCTGCTCTTCAGTTTCCAGAAATCAACTGCATTGAAAAGACACCCAGACCCCATATGAAACAATACGAAACAAAATGAGGGAGCCACAGCTAGGAACATCAGTAAGGAAAGAAGGGCGCAGCAAGGAACAATGGTAGTTTCTCACATTTCAAAGAACCCTTTTGGTTTCCTACAGTGTCATGAGAAGCTTTATTCCCATGGAGCATGTGTTCTTTCTCATTAATTCCTGTGCTTTTAAAGGGCTGGAACTGGATCCCAGCAGCAAAACTTTGTCAGTACATCTGCGTCTCACATTGGAGATGTTTTCCCACCTGATTTATTTTTCTTTTTAACTGTACATTTCAAAGTATTGTTAGCATTTCCTTTCTAAAGCCTGGGATTACATTTAAAATAATAACAAAATAACTCAGTCTTGGTAAACTATAATTCCCATAGCCTTATTGAATTAGCTTTACCCGTTGATGTTTCCAAAAAGAGCTGAATCTAGAAAGGAGTATGTTAGCAGCCCTTCATTTCAGAAAGATACTCCATTATGAAAGTTTCTCCCAGACATGTATCTGAAACAAACTGGTCAGAACAAACTGCCTTAGGGTTCCTGTAAACTGTATCTTTATCTATTACTGACTATCCACCCATCCTAAATAGGGATTAATTTTTTCCCCTGTAGTTTTATACGAAGAATTTACATTTGTGTGCTTGCTGTGATTGCAGTAAAAGCTCGCTGACCTGCATGTAAAAGAAACTGTCCCTGTAGGGCAGAAAAAAAGCTGTCGAAAAATAACTGCCACACAGATACCCAAACAATTCATCGTGATTAATGTTATTATCATAAATCCCATGGAAAGGAATAATGCTTTGCCACTTCTTATGAAGCGTTGCCCTCAGCAGAATTTTTAACATTGAAGTTAATACAGGGCACATCACTGCACTCCACAGGTCCCTCATCAAAATCCATTTCCCACTGGAAAATACAAATTACAGATGAGACCCCAGGGATCTTAGGAAGAAGAAAGCTCCTCAGAGCCAAAATCAACAGCAGGAGGATTCTGCAATAAAACTCAAGTATTAAGTGAGACTACATTGTGGTATAACTAGCACTGATTTCCTATTGCAACTAAACATCTGTGCTAATATAAGAAAATAGCCACGGGACAGGTTTCCCTCCCTATCCCCCATAAGCAGGCAGTGGCATCTCTCCAGGAGAGCAGACCCATGCGACACCCTTGCTGTGCCAGCACCGCCACTAAAATAGCCCAAAGTTTCTCTGATGGAGGTTTAGCACAGCACCCCGTCACACTGAAACACTGCTGGTCAAGGGGAAATCACAGAAATGTCACTTCTTGGGCTCTTCTGGCTTCAGTTAGAATGAGCTCATCCCATTGGGAAACTCATCTAAAATTCCTGTCTTTAAATGACCTTTCACATGCAGAACTTGCATCACAACCCATGACTGGACAGATAATAAACTATGCTGACCTTTCCCATCCTCTTCATCTGTCTAGATAGGATTTTTGCTCCTTAGGACAGGGCTTGTTTAGGCAGATGTTTTTATTCAAGTTATTTTAATGCATTTAAAAAAAAAAAGCAAAGCACAATCTAACTGTTGCTGTGCTTCCCTATCCCAACCCTTTTAGTCACTGCCCTTCTTCCCCATGTATTTGTAAATTGTGAGTTCCGCCGGCACCTGTGTTTCATAGGTCTTTAAAGAATCGTGAATGTTCATGGCATGGCCTAAGCATGCAAAACCAATTATGCTATTAGTATCTTCTACCACCACAGCCTGATTTCATTAGCTGCTAACCTGGAAACTGCTAAGAGCCACAATCAAAGCTGAATTTCCTCAGAAAAATCATAGCAGTGGCTTTCTAGAGGTACAGAGCATTGCAAACACAGAGCTTTCTACTCTGAGAGTACCGCTTGCAAAATCACCGTGAAGAGGAAAGATGAAGACAGTATTTGGACCTATTTTTATTAAAGCCAAGGAGAAAGCAAAGAGAAAAGTTAGGTGCAAACCTACTGTATAAAACTCTGTGAATCCTAAGGTCTTCCTAGAGCATATGTGCACAAATCAAGACCTTTGGAAGTAGACACAAACAATTTCAGGCATATCTCACAGCCTCTCAGACCACAGAGCTATTTTCCTTTTGGCAGACAGACTTTTACTTGTTCTGAAGCAATGTGAGCCAGCCAGAGGTGACCCAGCTCTGATGTAACAGCTACTAGGAGTCCTACTCCACCTAGGTGTCTGTTAGTACTTCTGAGAAGCAGCATTATTTGCCTGTCCACAGTGCTCTGCTAATGCTTCTGTGCAGCTTTTGGATCGGCTCTTGCTGCTATCCAGATGCTTTGGGGCGGCCAGTGCAGCCAGCGTGAGCTTGGCCTCCGTCCCGGCATGTTCCCGCACCCCAGGTACACCAGCACCGCTCCTCCACCGCGTGAGGCCAGCTCCGAGAGATCATCCACTGAAAACAACCAAACAATTCTTTCCCTTTTCTTTCTTTTTTTTTTTTTCCTATTCTTTTTCTAAATAAGTTTAGTTTTCAATTGGATTTGCTGCCTGGGCTGGTTCCACAATGGCATCGCTCAGCCCTAAACCAGTTGTTCTGGCATCACTGGGGCAATTCATCTACTCGGCCTTGGTAATCCTTCATGTAACAGGGAAACATCTGGAGGTATTCATGTTGAAAGCAGTACATTTTCCCCAAAAGACTCAGTTTCAGTCAATCGGGATAATCTCATTTTAAAAATCCTTAAAAATCCTGATCTCTTTTACTTGGGAATTGTCTTTATTATGATTTTTCAGTATTTTGATCTTCAGTTAAAATTATTAGTGGTTTCTCATTAGCTTTGCTTCCTAGTTTTTTGATCTCAACAGCATGCAGAAGAAAACTTATTTCCCAGAAGGTTCTAGTAGCTAGCACGATTGATATAATCAGAAAAGTTTCTAAGGAAAAGGCAATCCTGGTTTTGCAATGAATAACAATTTTGCGAATTTGAAAACAATCATTGTGTTTCTGAGGGCTGGTTTTCCTCCAGGAAAGGAAATTAGTCAGAAACACAGCAATTAGAAATCATAGAATCATAGAATCATAGAATCATCTAGGTTGGAAAAGACCTTTAAGATCATCCAGTCCAACCATTAACCTACACTACCAAGCCCACTCTAGACTAATCAAGGGTAGACCAGACTAAACCATATCCCGAAGTGCCACATCTACCCGTTTTTTAAACGCCTCCAGGGATGGTGACTCCACCACCTCTCTGGGCAGCCTGTTCCAATGCCTGACCACCCTTCCCGTAAAGAAATTTTTCCTAATTTCCAGCCTAAACCTCCCCTGGCGCAGCTTAAGCCCATTTCCTCTTGTCCTATCGCTAACTACTTGGGAGAAGAGACCAACACCCACCTCACTACAACCTCCTTTCAGGCAGTTGTAGAGAGCGATAAGGTCTCCCCTCAGCCTCCTCTTTTCCAGGCTAAACACCCCCAGTTCCCTCAGCCGCTCCTCATAAGACTTGTTCTCCAGACCCTTCACCAGCTTCGTTGCCCGCCTCTGAACACGCTCCAGCACCTCAATGTCTTTCCTGTAGTGAGGGGCCCAAAACTGGACACAGTATTCCAGGTGCGGCCTCACCAGCGCCGAGTACAGGGGGACAATCACCTCCCTGCTCCTGCTGGCCACAGCATTCCTGATAAAAGGATTAATTTCATGAAATGACAAAATATGAACGCAGGTGAACACTAAAGGGTGCCTCGCAGTGCCATATATCGGCACAGTGTAATGTGGGGGAGAGGACTCCCACTGTCTGCAGTTTCTCTTTCATCTTCGTATTTCCCCATTAAGACTTAATATCCTATAACTCTGATTCTTTTAAGGGTTATGTTGGAAGATACCAGGCTCTAGGTAAACTTAGCGGAGGGAAAGGGAAGAGGAAAATTACCATTACTGATGAACACAGGCAAGTCAGAAATCGATTACAGTGACTATAACAGTGGATTATAGCCTCCATCTGTGATGCAGGACCAGCCCTCAGCTGGGCTCTGCCTGCTCCCTTTGCTTCCCATCAGCTCGTAGGAAGGAGTTTTTAAGCAAAGAGTTCAGGTTACTTGCAGGGGTGGGAAGGGCCAGGATCCATGTGGGATTTGTGTGTCCAGTAGAGACACACAGAAAGGTTCAGGATCTGTGTCTCTGACATTTGCTTGGAGAAGAGCTGTGTCCCCCATATGCCTTTTCTCCTCTCCTTTTCACTCCTCTCTATCTGCTTTGCCACATCATGACTTAATATTCAGATTATTCCCTTCTTTTTGTATTTTGTTCCTGCTTGTATTCTTTCTTTAGGACTTAGTATTGCTTCATTTCCCTTTCCTACAAAGAAGCACATGGAGCTTTGCCACAATTACTTCTCCCATAATGCCCGACTGAGGCAACCTCCCTAATTTCACATGACATCCAAAATCCTTTAATCTCAAATCACGCCGTAAAATTACTCTTTTCCTCACAGCATGCACAAGTATGTCTGCTTAGCCTATATCTCGCTCAAAATGAGGGCTAGCTAAATTGTAAACAAAAGAAAATATTCAAAGAAAGAAGTAATTCAATCAAATACGTCCTCATTAAAGTTCTTACTGTTTCCTCATTTCTTTAAGGTTAGAGGCAATGTCTTTTTCATGTAATTGAGTTGATGAACAATTTTAGTTTGCTAAACCTTCACAGCTAAACTTTCCTATCATCTGTAAACTAGTTTAAGCTGATACAGAAACATAACAGATGCATGGAAACCTATGGTCTGATTCAGATCTTGAATCAGAAAATTCTACCTTCTTGACTGAATCATACGCTAACATAAAGAACAATGTGCACTTTCTGATTGACCAGAAATAAATATTTCCAGCCTTTTTTTCCCTAGACTTTATTCATAATGCATAATCATCGCCTAATTGCAGTAAACAAACAAAACCTAAACTCACGGAGACTGAGCACAGAACCGGTAGCAGGGATACTTCAAAAGCACTTGCTAGTGATACAAAAATAAAATTTAGAAATGGAATAGATAGTGATGATTCAGTGCCTTTCAAAGAGTCACTCTGAAATTACAATCTCTGTGCTTGGAATGAATGGGGGCAAAAAAATAAAAAGACTGGCAATAGTCCAGACTGTCAATCCGATTCTGTCAGCCCTGTTTATTTGGGCTTGATGGCCATGTTAGGTGATGGAAAATACAACACTTTCTCCCACAAGTGCACTTGACAATACTTCCCTGTGTCCTGGAAGATAGTCAATGATGTCTCTGCCAGAAAAATATGACCAAGCCTAGAAGTGAAGTTAGGCTATGAGAATCTCGCTGCTGATAATCATATAGACATCAATTTAATGCCATAATAATATTTTATAGGGTTTATCCAGAACAGGATTCTATGAGTTTGCAAAAATCTTCAATTTTTCCGTGTTTCCTATGCAACATTATGTTGTCTTTACATGATGCTCTGATTAGTCATTCCATTCTCTCAGACTGTAGCTGTGAGTCTCCCTGCTTATTGCTAGAGTCTCTTTAAGATCTGTGAGCAGAATCAATAGAAAACTTTAAATGAGTCATTATAAACCAAATGGCAGCCAATTTGAGATCAAACAAATTAAATCTTGTTTTCAGAGTTAGTCGAAGTCTGATGTCTAGCAAAATTTTAGCTACATATTTAGGATAAAATTATTTTAAAGGTGAGTGAACAGCCTCTCTATAGTAACAGACAAAAAAGCTTAAATCTGTTCTGTTGAAGGGTAGGGACTCTGCCTTTTCTTAGTTCTCTGCTTCTGAATCTAGCCAGACAAATCTAGAGCACAGGGAGTAAAAGGAGACAAATGGATGACTTCTTGCCTTGGTTCTCCATGACTTTCTGTGGCACACTGGCTTAGCCAAAGAACACATTTCTGCATACTTTGTCTTTCCAAAGCTGTAGAAAGAGGAATCCGGTACCTACAGCCACACAGCAGAGATGAAGCCACATGCTGACAGATACCTGCTTGGTTACCATCTCCACACAGTTTTCAGATTTCAGTTTTCTCTCTCTTTATAGTCCCTGCCAATTCATTAGGGGACAACAAAACAAAAAACCTGTTTTGAGTGTGAAATTATATCAAAGATAGACATCAAATCAAATCAACTATCAATATATAGACAGTCAATGAGGCAAGGCTTCTAGGAATTTGGACTTTTGGTCACAATAAATGCCATCTTTGTATTCTGGTTCATGGTTGCTTTATGGAGCAGTGTTATTTGCAGTTATCAAATGTTGTGATCACCATGGCAACTCCCCACTCACTTTTTCTACTATTTTGCTTGTCAATCTGTTAGAGGTACAGAGTCTTAAGGCACAATCCTGCAAAAGGCTGAGCAATTTTGACATCCTTCTTGGGCTCAGAAAGGGAGTGTTTTCAGCACCTCAGTAGAGCAGCTCAGCGCCTTACAATGGAAGTCATCCTGCACTACTTTGCATTCAGAAAGAGTCTGTCTCAAGTTCAGCCAGGGTGAGATACAAGAATTAGTGATTTATATACATAGGTAATTTCGTTATCTATGTTACAGCAGCCCCAGATGCTCCAATCAGCATGGCATTAAGACATCACTTAGAGATGGTAATTAATTAATTCAATGTATTTTTTTTAAAAAAGGCTCCTAGATTCTTTTTCACTTCTGTCATTTGTTCCTGTGGCATGAAGGATGTTGTCCTTCCTTCTGCCCATCACTCTGACACAGGAAGAGCAGCAGAGAAGGTAGACTATTTTGTTCTGACTGCATACTACTTCCTTATTTGTAGCAATTCATGGTCGGAGCACTCTAAACCTGGATTGACCTGTCACAGTTTGTCTTCTCTGATTTCCTACTTGTGATAGGAAGAGGGAAAAGGGAAGAACATAATGAATGAAATGAAATGAAATGAAATGAAATGAAATGAAATTAAATTAAATTAAATTAAATCAAGTGAAACGAAGCCCTCAGTCCAAACCTGTACAGTCCAAATATCATTTCTTCCAGGGACATAAGCTTCACAACAGAATGCCCTGAACTCCACACCTATGCCAACACTCCTCCAGGATCTGTCCACAGCACAATCAGAGATGTGAGTGTCACCCACACAGCCTTGTGTGACCTGTTCATGCACCACTAACAGAGGTAGCATGTGCTTTAGTGCAGGCTCTGCAAGCTGACCTGAAAAATCATAGGAACACATGTGAAGCTCAGGTGAGCAGTCAGTAGCAGAACTTATAGCTAGATTGAATGCATGTACACAGGCTACTGAGTACCTTTGGATCGGGTGTTACCTGAGTGTTTATTGTGGCTTCTAGCCTTCCATGTTATATCACCGGGAACTAAGGAGCAGGAACTTCTACGTGGGGGATTTGTCCACCCAACACTTAGTAGGATAGGACCTCCCTTATCTAAATGTAAATGTAAATGCAACTCAACTGGTATGTAATTACATTCTATTTATTTGTTTCACACAACATTGATGTTGAACTCTCTTCTAGCTTGTGGATGTTTCTAAACCTACAGGAACATCTAAAATGAGGTAATGTGCAAGCCTATTTTGTTTTAATGTGACTAACCACAAATAGCTCTAAAATGCTGAGCAAGTTTTCTTCAAAACTCAAGATTAGATGTTGTCAGATTAAGTCATCCAGACATCACTAAAGATTATAACATCATTTGTTTGGGCATTTAATGAAATTTAATGTTTGGAGCCTGAACAAGTATGAGAGAAAGATGTACTTTTTCAAACTTGAAAAAGTGATGAGAAATTGCTGTAAAGAATAACTTTTTACCAGTCTTTCTGAAAAACATGATCTTATGTATTTAACACAAATATGGTATATTTTGGTCCAGAAGAATTTTGTTAGGAAAAGTTATATAAGTTAAAACAGATGCTAGAATTCAACAGCAACAAGAACATTCAATGTGTTAACATGGTAGAAAAATGAGTTGATGCATTACAATACAGATGAATAATTAAGAAGACAGGATTTGTAGTATCAAGTTAGAATACTGATTTAGGTTTAATGGTAGGGCTTTGAAAATACCAAGTGGGACATTCATATCAAAAAGTGTACTTGCCCAGCTCCTAGCAAACAAGCATCAAAATGCTGCTTGCAACTCAGTAATGCTATATATCAAGAGAAAAGCTCTGGATACCTTGCCAAGCATCTAAATGTTTGAAATAGGAAATTTCCACTCTCTGTTATAAGCTGATCAGTAACCTTACTGCAAAATCGTGCTTGAAGCATCTGAAAAACAACAATCTGCATTACCTGCTAGCAAACCCAACAATCTTATTGCCATCACCTGTATATCATCGCTCTATTAAAACTTACAACCATCGTTCTTAGCTTCTGGTAATGGAAAGCACAAAAGACAATTAAATGGTGCTGCCAGGGCTCAAATTTGAGCCTTTCCAGTGCTGAAGGCTAACTACATTCTGGGCTGTACTACTGAGAGCATAGCAAGTGGGTTAAGTAAAGGGATTAATCCCTGCCACACAGTGTCATGAAGCTACATCTGGAATACCGTCCAATGCAGAAGAACATTACTAAACTGGAGAGCACTTGGCTGAGGGCAGGAGAACATGATATACGAGGTCAAGGGAGCTGGGTTAGTTTGACCTGGAGAAGAGATCTAATTGCTTTCTTCAGCTACATAACAAGTGGGTACAAAGAAGTCAAAATCTTCTTGGAGGTACTCAGTGATAGGACAAGAGGCATTGGACACAACCTGCAGCAAGGAAAATTCTAGTTAAGTATAAGGAAAAAATGCAGTTAATGTAGTAAAAAAAAATGGAACAGCTTGTATAATAGCCACCCTTGGACATCTCCGAAACCACCTGGACAAGGCCCTGAGCCAAATTCATCTAAGTTTGAAGGTAAGGGCTTTGAGTAGGAAGATGAGTAGATGATTTTCAGAGGTCACTTCCAATGTACATTATTCTGTGATTCTACAAAAGCAATATTTCAACTGAAGTGAATTTATCGACTATTACCAAAATGTCTCTGAACAGAATTAAAAGTTTAAAAATAACAGAATCACCCATTAGAACATGACTAGGTATGGAATGTGATAGATGTATCTCACATACTGAATGGCAGGCAATAACTGTGATATTGTCCAACACAAACGAAAATAGTTAAGGGTCCAGGACAGCACTGGAGTCTCTTCGAGGTACTGCACATTTCGTACATGCAGTACCTGTACTGCACTAAACCAGTCACTGGAAATTCCTTTTCTAAACTTTATGTTTAGATTTTGAAAATGCCTTTATCCATGAGAGCTAAGCTCTTATTTTATGTATATCTGAAAGCAGACAGTAAAAACTGAGGAGAGGCAAGGATAAAAGAAGCAGAAAATGTGAAATTATTTTACCTAGTTATGGGAACTGGAGACAGAAATATGGAATGTATTTCACCCAAAAAGGTAATAGCTTTTTTTTGTTTTACAAGAAAGTTATCCTTTTGCTTCTCAGGAACCTAGGGAAAGTGAGAATTAATGCAGGAACTGAAAGAAGGATAAGGAATTGGTTACAAGGAAGATGACAGTGGATTGGGCTGCAAAGAAAACTGTCAGGCTGGAGCCTCCTAAGGCCAGACTGTGGGCCCTGTCTTTGAGCACGGAAAGAGAGAAGTGTCTTCATGAAGCTTACTCAGGATGCTTCACTGCAGGAAAGTTGAGAAGTGCAGCACAGAGACAGGTAGGAACATCACACAGGAGAAGCTGGAGCACCCTAATGACTTCGCTACATACTCCCTGAAGTCCAGAGAAACTTAGAATCATAGAATCATTCAGGTTGGAAAAGACCTTTAAGATCATCCAGTCCTACCATTAACCTAGTCCACCACTAAACCATGTCCCTAAGCACCACATCTACACGTCTTCTAAATACCTCCAGGGATGAGGACTCAATCACCTCTCTGGGCAGCCTGTTCCAATGCTTGACCACTCTTTCAGCAAAGAAATTTCTCCTAATATCCAATCTAAACCTCCCCTGGCACAGCTTGAGCCCATTTCCTCTCATCCTATCGCTAACTACTTGGGAGAAGAGACCAACACCCACCTCACTACAACCTCTTTTCAGGGAGTTGTAGAGAGCAATAAGGTCTCCCCTCAGCCTCCTCTTCTCCACACTAAACAACCCCAGTTCCCTCGGACGTTCCTCATAAGACTTGTACTCTAGACCCTTCACCAGCTTTATTGTCATTCTTTGGACACGCTCCAGCACCTCAATGTCTTTCTTGTAGTGAGGGGCCCAAAACTGGACACAGTATTCCAGGTGCAGCCTCACCAGCGCCGACTACAGGGGCACAATCACCTCCCTGCTCTTGCTGGCCACACTACTCCTGATACAAGCCAGGATGCTGTTGGCCTTCTTGGCCACCTGGGCACACTGCTGGCTCATGTTCAGCCGGCTGTCTACCAACACCCGCAGGTCCTTTTCGGCCAGGCAGCTTTCCAGCCACTCTTCCCCAAGCCTGTAGCGTTGCATGGGGTTGTTGTGATCCAAGTGCAGGACCCGGCACTTGGCCTTGTTAAACCTCATACAGTTGGCCTTGGCCCATCGATCCAGCCTGTCCAGGTCCCTCTGCAGGGCCATCCTACCCTCCAGCAGATCGACACTCCCACCCAGTTTGGTGTCATCTGCAAATTTACTGAGGGTGCACTCGATCCCCTCATCCAGATCATTGATAAAGATATTAAACAAGGCTGGCCCCAATACTGAGCCCTGTGGAACCCCGCTTGTGACTGGCTACAAACTGGATTTTGCTCCATTCACCACAACCCTTTGGGCCCAGCCATCCAGCCAGTTTTTTACCCAGTGAAGAGTATGCCCATCCAAGCCATGAGCAACCCATTTCTCCAGGAAAATGCTGTGTGCAGCACAGATCCTTGTAGCAGATCCTACAGTTTGAGCTGTTGCTTTGTTTCAAAATATAATTCTAAATACTGTCCTCAACTTGGAGGTTATTTCATCTTAAAGGGATTAGTTTTATGATCAGATACACAGATTGGTATTTTGATTTTTAAGTTTTTCTATGCCTACTAACCTCAGTTTTGAAGAACTACGACAGATAACATGAGCTGTTATTCTCTTCTTTCTTGGCAGAAGTCTTGCAAACTTGTACCACAGTTGGCTGCGTACTGCACTCTTCCCCACAATGAGTTTCACCTTTTGTTAACTGAGCTGATTTTTTACCCCTCTCTTCTGTTGGAGAAAGATTGAGTATGTGCTTATGACTGGGCAAAGACAGTACCAAGTGTGAGCAACCTTATAAAGAACACAGTCTGACTTGAATATTTTTGTGGATGATAAATGCAGTACATGCTGCTTTGATGGGGATCAGTTCGATATTAGAATTTGCAGGTTGCTCTAAGAGCAAAGTGTATTTTTGCAACAATCAAATACCAGTGTTGATTATGCCTTCAGCATGGTTCCAGCAGAGGCACAAATTTACAGGTTTTTTTTTTTTAAATTACAAAAAAAAGGATATCTATTTGTTTAGGGAGTAAGAACAAGAAAAATGAAAAGTAAAAATGTCAAGATTACTATGTTTAGAAAAACACTACTTTATTATGGCATACTGCACCTAACCTACTAAGCAACTACAATAAGAGTTTCTTGTGAAAATTTTCCTTGAAAATGGCATTTACTATGTTTTCTCTTATGAGTGTTATTTGAGTGGCTAAAATAATATTGTGGAACAAGATGCATGAATTTTCTTTCTATTGCTTTTGCTGTTTGGGCAAATCACAGTCCTTTTGTGCCCTGTCTTGCTAAAATAACAACTCTGCAAGCTTCTTACACAATTTCATTGCTCAGTGGTTGTTAGAAGTCTTTGAAATGTTCAGATAAAAATTGTTGCTGAAAATCTAAGAATTATGGTTATTATGGCAAACACCCACCCATTTACTTTCTAGAAATATATTTATCAGATATTAACTGTACATGTATCATTTTCAAATGCTTATTCCATGTGAAAAAAGAACACAGCCATTACACATGCATATGAATGTATGAAGTCTTTGAAGAATTACTGGATGTTTAAGGGGGTCTGGGCACTGTAGTTCTAGCTACTTAAAATGGAATCAATTTCTTTCTCAGCTTAAACTGAGAAATATTTTGAATTTAAGAGCAGACTATATTAAATGGCAGAACCCCCACCCCCATGATTCAGAGGAATGAAAAGAGTTTCAAACTGAATCAGAATACAATACATTAAATCCAAATTCAAACCTTTTTCCAGCTAATTATATTGCCGCAGATGGAGGTATGCAATTTACTGAGCATCTGTGCATAGCAAAATTTTGGACAACGTGGGTGGTGCAACTTTTAAATCATACACATGCTGTGACTGAAGCAAAGCAAAAAGACTCATTGATGAGAGTTATTTTACGATTTCAAACAATCCCAAAGTATTGAATTTCATAGTGCAATTAAATGCATAAAAGCACAGTGGAAAGTCAAGTGCAAACCTGTTTTCATATTGGGAATTAGAAAAACAAATGTGTCCTTTAGGCATAATTCCACTCCTTTTGTGTAAGTCAAAGACAGACTAAAATAGAAACGTAGATAAAAACAGGGTGAGAAGCAGAGCTGGTCAAAGAGCAGAAAATCCTGTTCACAAACAGCATGCCTTCACCAGAAAATGGACTGTTCTTAGCATCTTTGCCCTCTTCTAGTATTTACTGCTTGCAGATTTCTTACAGATACAGCTTTGCCAGCTTAACTCTTCAGCTGGGGAGCTGCTACCAAAAGATTATGATCCGATATGTAGGCAATATTTCCTTCAGTTAACCCCCACTGTTGGGACCTGCTGTGACTCAGGCATCCCAATAAACTTGTGAGGCAAGGAAAGAAAGAAAGATGTGATCAAATATGCCCAAGCACAGTTGTTTGATATCTAAATCTCTGGCTTCTATTAACTGACAGTGGTACGACTACATGCTACTAAATGTATGTCGATGCACCTGATACAATGAGCTCACAGGATGTTTTGTATCACTGGTATTTTGAGTATTATTTAATGTGAGTTCATGTACAGCCACCCTCTAAGTTTACTTCAACCATCTAATACACCTGGATAGGGGCACCACGCGTACTTTATGTGATGAAAACTAAGTTCAAGAGGAAAAAAAAAAAGCCAGAAAAGTCACAATCTCATGATGTCTGCACTATCACCAGCAAGTGAATTTGATTATGAATCAAGAGAGGGTAAACACTTACCTTTCCAACCAACCAGCTAGTGCTTGTGCTACAGACTTTCTGCTGCTGTTACGTGTTGTTGCAGGCTTTATGTCTGCTGCGGGAGGACAGATGATATTTGATCTGGCATAAAGTTAGGACTCAGGTACAGAGGGTGCCATACTGGCATAAAACCAGTCAAATTTTCTGAACGTGACTGCATCAGCAGCCTAGGCTTACAGGGCATCAGCATTTCACATCATCGTGCAGCAGGGAGTTTGATCCGGTACTCAGAGCCCTACAGAGAGATTTCCTGTAACATCAAGCCACAGTCTGTGCGGCTACACGGTGCCACAAACACAGCACCCTCTTTGCCCAGGGCAGACCCTGAACCTTTCCAAATTCCCATACAAATTAATACTTTCCTCGAGTACTCTTAGGAAATAGGATCTTCACAAATACTACGTCTGTGCAGAAAACAAGGACAACTTAGCTGAAAGGGGGAAGGGTTATGTCATTCATTTGCTTGCAACAACAGTAGGAAACTAACAATATATTTATGCACAGTAAGTCATGATGAGCCTGTTTCCCATCTGCTCCCATGGCAAACATGCTTCCACATGCCATTTCTGCCTGTCTTCATTTCATGCAGCCCTCACTGAAAGCTTTGGTAAAACGTTAGTGGATCCCAGAGCAAAGGAGGCTCTACCAAAAAGCACATCTCTTGTCCCTAGTACCAATTTTCATGGAGACATGAGTTCTCATTGCCCCTGCCCTTGCAGTTCACTTTTGCTACAGGTTTTTGCCTCTTCATCTGCCTCATCCTTCACTACAGTCCAATCTCCTTAGCTGTGAATCTCACCCTACTTGGTGCTGAGAAAGAGAAGCATTAAGATCTGAAGCACAGGAATTACAGCTGTAAGGAGTAATATTTGTGGTCCTTCTCCCTCACACAGGCACTATTTATCCCTCCTTACCAGCAGCCAGAACAGCAAATGCAATTTTGCAGGGTTTTCTCACTGGCTTTTTATCCTGGTCCAATTCTTATCTCCAGTCTTTTGCCATCCCACAGTTGGAGCATCTTGGATGTTCCCTGATCCCATCCCCTTCTCTGTGGGGCAGCAGAACTGAATCTTCCTGTCCTTCTGAGAAGTCCTTAGCTGCCTCTGGAGGTGGATGCAAGCTAAACAAACATTAGGCTAGTTGCTTAATGAGCTTAGTGAGGAAAAAGCATCAATACCAGGATATGCAGCTGACCTGCCATAAGCATCAAACAGTGAATTTCATATAATTGCCTGAACACCTCCTGTCATTAGTTGGCAAACAATACAGAGCTACACAGTGATCACAAAATCTGTTCATCAAACCATATCAAGTATGAACAAATTCATAAACACTGTCATCTGACTACAAACATTTCATGAAGAGAAACAAGCCATATTTTTCCTGATAAATTGTTTAGCCATAGAAATTTGTGATAATGAAGCTATAGAAGGAATATACAATATCATCTTTTATGTGAAGAAAATTATCTGACCCCATCCAAGGTTATTATGTTAATTGAATGAGATAAATAATTTAAAAGTTTATCCAAGAGTATCTGTCTGAGTGCAAAGATCAACGAAGGTACAGTGCTTCAAACACTGTGTATACATCTATGGTTACAAGCATAAACGGTGAAACTACTCCACATCTGGCCAGAGGACAGTCTTTGGGAAAGAAAATTTTGCTGTGAATATCTCCGAATATCTATTTTCATGGTGGTTGGTTTTCTCTATATAATATTTAATTAACAGCACCTATTTTTTCTCCCTTCTTGGATTCCACAAATTAAAGTAGCATGATAATAATCCATGTGAAATGGAGACTGTGCAGCATAGCAATCATTGTTAAGTAGGACAATACTTTCAAGAACTTTCAGGTAGTTTTATATTTTCTAAAGAGGAGAAAAGTAGTTTTTCATTTTGGATCGATTAACTAGCTAACTGCCATGCCTATATTGAGCATTTCCTTGAAGGGGTAAGTAAGCCCCAAATTTCACAAGAAAGGTCCCTTCCAATACAAACCATTCTATGATTCTATGCTTTTATGATTCTATGATCTAGCCCAACCCCCCTGCCGTGAGCAGGGACAGCTTTAACCAGATCAGGTTGCTCAGAGCCCCGTCCAACCTGGCCTTGAATGTTGCCAGGGATGGGGCCTCCACTACCTCTCTGGGCAACCCATCCCAGCGTTCCACCCTCATTGTAAAAAGTTTCTTCCTTATATCCAGTCTAAATCTATTCTTCTTTAGCTTAAATCCATTACTCCTTGTCCTGTCACAACAGGCCTTGCTAAAAAGATTGTCCCCATCCTTCCTGTAGGCCCAAAGCAGGAGGGCATAGAAGAGGTTGGAAAGTTGGGAAGGGCTAGCAGAGGTTGATGTTCCCTCCTTGACTGCAGTACTCCCAGTCTGATCGCTCTGCCCATGCGGACTTCACTCCAGGGTCGTACTGAGTCCTGAACTGCAGGGTGGACCCAGAATCAACATGAGGACAGGCTACATGAGGGAAGTATAGAGAAGGCTGTACCGAAGAAAGCACAGCTTTGCATTGTCCCTCAGTGCACTGTGTATCTAGGAAGAGATCAGATAAGTCAGATTAAATGCTAGAACTATTCCTCTTTTCATTCCAAATCATACTCTCCCTCTACTTCATCTTTCTCACTTGTGACACAAATTGTTGCCTATCTCATGTGCGTGGATGAGAAATTGCTTGTTGGGGATTTGTAAAGTGCCTTAAGACCCCTGGCTGAAAGGTTGTGCAGAAATGCAAATAGTTTTTTATTTTTCTCTGAAATATTGCAATGTAATCAGTGGACAAATGCAGACAAGCCCGAAAGGCTTGTATCAATGAATAAATCCTTTCTTAAAAAAACCCTACATCAGCATCTGAAATGTAAGTAAAAAGATAAAACTATCAGTCAAGGAACACTGGCGGAAGCAAGTGATAAACAACAGGATGAGTGGATCTGAATGGCTCTATCAATTACACTGAAAGGAAAACTAATGAAACCCAGCCACATACATAAATATAGTAGTTCTAGTCATATATCTACTTAAAAATCAAAGGAAAAACATTCAATCCAATAAATTTTAGCAAGAAACCAGCTTCTAGTATTAGTTTTCTGAGAGAACTGCTTCTGCTGAATTGGTTTGCATCGGGATGCAATTATACCACCTCTACTCTGCACTTTTTAGGCCACATCTGGAATACCCTGTCCAGATTTAACCTTGCTCCAGACCAAAAGAGACATTAAGAAATTGGAGAGAGTCCAGAGGAGGGCCATGAAAATGATTAGAGGCTGGAGAACCTGATGAAGAAAGATTGAAGGAATTGTCTTTGTTCAGCCTAGAGAAAAGAAGGCTTGGGGGCACTAATTACTGTCTTCCAATACCTGAAAGTTTGTTACAGAGAAGATGGAGGTGCTCTCTTCAAGAGATGCACTGTGACAGGACAAAAGGTATGGATATGACTTGCTTTGGGGGAAATTCCATCTGGATATAGGAAAAAAATTCATCACCATGAGAAAAATTAAATATTGGAAGAGGTCACCCTGAGAAGTGGAATCACCCTTGCTGGAAATATTCAAGCCTTGACCTGACAGGTCCTTGGATGACCTAATCTAAGGCCCTGCTTTAGCCACAGAGTTGGACCAGATGATGTCCCTTCCAGCATGACCTTTTCTGTGATTCTATGATTTATAGCTACATAATGATTGCTAAACAGAAGAAACTTTTGATGGTGTAATAAGGGAAAATCATTCTTTAATGATTTGGGGCATACTTTCTGAAAGCTATGCTCCACACATTTCAAAAGCAGTCTATTAGTTATCAAATATTTGATAGAAGACCCAGCCTGAATAATTTAAAAGGGATTTCAGGAAAAAATAGTTAACAAAATGCCCATTCATCTATCACCAAAAATCTAGCTTTTATTTTTTTTTTTTCCACTCTTGAGAGCCACTGTAATTCAGATTCTATTTCTCTAATTTTTTCTATGCATTGTACAGCTTAAGAGGATTGGAAATTTTATTGCCATTGTCACTGTAAGTAAAAAGAAATACCCACGACTGATCTTCGGAGAATACCAAAACAGATGCTAATACATTGAAATGAAGATTTCCAGGGCATAATGACACAACAAACAGCACCAGAAGTCATCTGTACTGTTGGTAATTCTGTGTGCTTTTAATTTTGTGACTAATGATTTTAGACAATCTAGTCAAATACCTTTGAGAGGTATGAAGAAATAACATTAACTTATTTAAATTCATCAAGGGTAATAGAAAAAAAAAACCCATGATTCATGGGAGTATTCCCAGACCTAATGTGTAGATAATGAACAAATTACTCTCCTCTCTATATGCCAGTTTTTATAGAGTGAAAATATGTTCTCAGCATGTTAAACAACTGTGTCACCAGAATCGGCCTATAATGATAGAATGATCATCTTTATACAGGGGAAATGTTCTCATTTTCTCTGTAAGTCAGTGAAAAAGGTAGAGAGAGACCCAGATTCATCCCCAACAGAAGTCTGTGGGGAAAGGACAGTTCTTGCAGGTTTCATTTTTCAAGCCTGAATCAGTGACAATCCATGTTCCGGGGATGCATAGGAATCCTCTCTTTACACCCATCAGCAGTGTTGATGCTGTCAAGTTATAGCAGACAGCAGTATGTGGGAAAGATATAATGCATCCTCTGGGAGCTGCCAGTTATCAAGCGGTTTTCCTCAAGCCCTTCATTTCCCCGAAAGCTGTGGTCTAAAGAAACACAACCAAAATCACAAGTCCCAAATTTTACTTCCACTAACATTGCTTATGCAGCTTTGGCAGTTCAGAGAGGCTTGAAGTTGCTCTCTTGTGAGTGTAAGCATAAATTTTGTTCATATATTTGAGAATATGGCACAGAAATAATTGAACACATTATGAGTTGTGCCCATTTTCTACTTATTAGTAATATGAAGGCAGTCTGGTTTTTGTGAATTATTCAATTGTCTTCTATTCAGTAGGAAAATATCCCATTCAATTTTAATGATAAACTGAGTAACAGATCAGAGATCGGGATTTAAATTTAAAATGCCGCAAAGACCCTTTCCACCATCATCTGTTAAAATACACTGTGAAAGAGTAGCACCATATAAGTGCCACCCATGGGAAGGATCCATCTAAACGAAGATTTAGACATGAAAATTCACATAAATCCTAAACCAATATAAATCTCAAGTAAGCAATGATGCCATTTTCCCTTCTGGGACTGCCCAGCTATATAAACGCCTAAGCTCATTAAGCACTTCTCTGGTTGGCCAGAAGGTCCCCCGTGGTCACCTGTGCCTGCTTCGGCATGCCAGTTCAACAGGACCCTGAACGGATAAATGGTTTCACATGTCCTGTTGACTCCCTGTATTTTCAATTGACAAATGCATACCTAAGTAGAGCAGACTGGAAAGGACTGTGTTCCCTCCATGCCCAGTAGGGTATATAAGGCACAGAACATTCCTGATTTACATACCCAAGGGCACATGCCTTAATCTGGATTCCACCCAAGAAGAGCAGTACTTCTCAATTGTCATTATTATCTAAATATTTCACCTTGCCTATTCTGTCAAGTTTTTAATATAATTCCAAAGTTATTAGAGCAAACCAGTTAGTAATCATAAACATTATTGAACAAAAGCTGGTGTGAAAAAACTTAGTTACTTGTTATGCAATGTAAGATAACATACAAACTTTTTAAAAAGTTCTTATTTCTGAGTTATTTAATGATGACTAAGTCTCCATTTAGATGATTTCCTTTGTTTAATCCAAATAATAGAACCCGGCTATGCATTAAAACTAAAAAGTCCTGTATTTGCCAAAGATTCTGAAATCATCTAACCCAGACATCAGACACTCTTAGACACTCAGCATTTCTGAATATAAAACTTTCAGATTATCAGTGATTCACAAACAACTACATCAAAGCAGCAGCTTAGTTTAGTGTGAAGTAATATGAACACAGGAAGTGCTGAGCTGAAGCATAGAGGTGCTCCTTCATGTAACTGCTTTAACATAGTGAGAGAAACATCCCAAAGGGAACGCAGTTGCTGTGTCTCCCAAATCCCTCCTGAGTTTCACAGTATTTGACCTGTTCTTTAAGCTTCAGCACCGTATTCTCTGATTACTTGAAAATGTCAATTCTGATAAAATCATTGTACGTTTTTAGCCCTCATCACAATGAGCTTCCTGGCTTGTTCATAAGTGGGAGCTGCATTTCTGTCTCTCCATATACCATCTTTCACTACTGCTACCTCATGATCCTGGTGTCATTACCGGGATATGCTGTATCCTCAGTGTACAGATGCCCACTTTCTCTGCAGATGCATGTGGGGGTCTCTCACCACAGAACCTCCCACTTTCTCCTCCACTTTCAGATACCCAGTAAGTCCTCCAACAGTCCCTGGTCCTCCTTCAGACACACACAGAGAGTGGACAGGCACTAAACCCACCCTACAACAGAAGTGTAAAAGTTCTTGGTTTTTTAAACAATATTAAGAATTCTGGGGTCTTGGCTAGTGTTTTTACTGCTGTGAATAAGTAAGTGAAAAGAGACGCAAATAGAGCATGAAATTATATTAAAAGGTATGGCCTAAATTTTCCCACTATCGGGTTGTACACTTGCGGTAGCATTATTGTTGATGTCATGGAGTATCTAAAGGAAGCACAGTACACACCTTCCAATACAGTGGGTGATATAGGCAGTTTAAAATTCAAACTCATCAACTTAAATTCCATTCTGTATGGATTAATTGGTGTTAACTGACAATCATGTGTCAGTCTTGAAGACAAACTCACAGCATTAGAAAAATCTGATCTAAAACTGCTAATAATTTAGAAGTCATGCAAGCAAGTGTGGAAAGTAGTTCCAGACATAATGGCATGGGTTTTCTAAATTCATCATGATTTGTCCTTGATTCTGAGTCTCTATCCTCTGACACAACTTCGCCTTCAGAGGCCTGAAGCTTTCTCAAAACAAGTAGTTAATCTTCATTACAATTACTTTGCACTGCTAAAAAGGAGTTTACTAAACCCAGAACACTGAAAACGAAACATACTTATTTTCTAAACGTGGGTCATATTACCTTATCCATATTCATATTGGGATATAGGTAGGTCACGAAAAAATAACTTTCTGGACACATTACTCTTAACAGCATTTACTGAGGACCTTAGGCATGTTGACTTTACAGCAGTTGAATTCCACTGAATTTAATGGTAATTCTCTTGGTGCAGGAGAGGAAATGGAACTGCAAAGAGAGCACACAGTTCTTCTACTATGGAGGAACAACTGCCATTTGCGGACTCTTGCACATATGTAAGCATGCTTGTGTTGGGTTATGGGCATCAAGAGAAAATCTCCCAAACTAGCATTGTATCTCTGCTATTGGTTTCAAGACGGAAGAAAAAATAAGAAGACAAGAAAGTGACTGTGGAGAACTCTTTCCAAAACCACTAAGAAATACCACTAGACTCCTTGGACGTAACTGTCATGGAGAATCCCTTTTGTAGTCCAATAAGCCCTTTTCCTTTACCTTATTTAAGCAATAGAACAGAGAAACAACAAGCAGGATGAATAAATAAAAGTTTTAAGACCAGACGTCCCCTTTAAAGCTTTTCCCTGGCTGAAGTGTTGTTGGCATCCCTGAAGACTGACTGTCATCAAGATGAAGAAAGTCATATGCTACCCCCTGGAGAATGAGTGCATGCAAAAGATCACTTAATGCCAGACCAGACATTGCCCCATCACTCCCCAACACAGGGAACAGGAGCAGGCTTTGCAGCCATACACCTTAGGAGTTCAACAGAGCTTCTGTGCGACAGCAGAAGGCTGCTTTCTGCTTCACAGGGTCCCTATATATCCACCCTGAGTTTCTACAGATGGGTAAAATAATGTCAGAAACAATACCCCATCAATCCCTGGCCTGACTATCTATTCTGTATCCATTTCAGGAATATGCTGACATTTTGCATTTTCCAGAGAAGTGTACCTTGTTCTTCAAAGTTCAGGTTCCATCTCATCCTCCATGTGGTTCAAGATTTTTGTCTGTAAAGATTAAGCTTAACAGAGTACGAAGTCAGATTCACTCATCTTTCAAAGCTATGTTACTGTGGTTAAAAACCAGCACTTCTGAGAAGTACTAACAACAGTAATCTCCCTACGTGTCACCTCCTGATATTTATGTATGAAACTAGATTCCTTACATGGGTAGATTTCAGTCTTATTTCTCATTATGTTGTATGCTATAGGATATAATAACACAGCTTGATAAAGTAAAGTATTTAACAGCCAAATCTGTAGTAGAAATACTTCTTATTTTAGTATATTTGTATTTTGTTTTCTTCCCTTTTTTATTTTTAGCGTTTGATGGCACAATAAAGCTCACATTTCTCAGTGGCAATGATCAAGAGGGTTGCAAGCTGAAAAGTAAGTGCCTAGTGCTTAATTCTTGACTTTTATTTACACTGTGCTACCTGTGGTGTTGGTTTTTTTTAGCGGCTTAACTCTTATCCACTTTATTTAACATTAGGCACAAATCCATTCAAGATGATTATGATGAAAACAGTGAAAACAATTGAATAAAATCCACCATTTGTAATATTGATCCACACTTTCCTGTTTGCTACAAGCAGAATTAGAAACCAGCAATGTATTTCATTGGAATTCAATGTTTGTGAAAACTGAAAAAACAAGGTGCTATGGTCAGCATGAAACAGGAAAAAACCCATTATTGCTCACTCTGCTCATTTCCCCAAAACTTTTGGGTACTAACATACCAAGACACTAATTCACAGAAAGACTTATCGCCCCTTGTTCGAACTTAGAGCTCCTGGTTGAAACTTGCCTACTGATTGTACCATCTAACTGAGAGCAGTTAAATATCAGCACAGCAAATGTTCCCCCATATGGCACTGGCAATATTTTGTAAAATGAGATGTGAACTGCAAATACATTATTGTAGAGGGTACAACGGCTTGCTTATAATCATTCTTCAGAATGTGATAAAATAATATTGAAGAAAAAAATGCATAATTTGAAATAACAAAGAACTGCCGTCATTCCTACAGGACTTTTCTTCCTGAAAGTACAAAGTAGTGTAGTGCATCTAAGTGAACTTTCAAAACCACTCACGGTTAACCTAATCCTACTAACATGAGTGAGAGCAAGGGTAAGCAATGCAGAAATCTTTAAGAATCCCACCAGGAATGTTTCAAACCACTCTTGCTCATTGTATTTATAAATCATTCAGAAATGCACAGAAACTACAGCCAGGAGATATATATATGGGCACAGGACCACAGAATACAAAGCAACATACTCTTGTGAGAAGGGAACACACGGATTAAGAATTCCCCTTAAAACTGCAGACACAACGTATGAGGCTTTCTTCAGAAAGCAAATTTTAGATTGCTCCTCTAATGGCAAGCGTTACATAAAGACTGTCCTCGGTGGCCTGAGAGGCATTTGTTTGGGAAGGCATGCTGCGCGTTGACTCACACGTCTGGGACTACCCCAGAGCTTTTGCGAGTCCCGGCGGTATGCATGCAGCACAACTGTTTACAGTGAGGGAGGGGATGGATGGGTACATGAGCAAGGAAGGTAGGAGGGAAGATAACCAGAAGCATAGTGTGCTGAGATATAAACTGCATCCTGCAGCACTTTTGCAGTAAAGCTCACCATTCCTTTTTAGTAGTTGCATTGCAGTATCAAGCCAACACAGGAATTTGTTGACAAAATGAAGACTTAAAAGCAGGCCCCAAGAGCATTGGGCTGGCATTGCACTGCTGCATCCTTGTGCTGGTCCCTAAATGTGTCCAGAGGAGGGAAACAAAGCTGGTGAGAGGGCTGGAAGGAGTGTCCTGTGAGGAGTGGCTAAAGACTTTGGGTTTGTCTAGTTTGGAGAAAAGGAGGCTGAGGGGTGACCTCATTGCTCTCTACAGCTGCCTGAGGAGGGGACGTGGAGAGGGAGGTGCTGAGCTAGAGCAGCTATGTCATGTGGATAAGCTTAGGGTGCCAGATGGTAGCATTTGGGGGTTACACAGCACCAATGTGGAGAGGGAGGTGCTGATCTCTTCTCCCTGGTATCCAGTGACAGGACGCGTGGGAGTGGTTCAAGGCTGCGCCAGGGGAGGTTTAGACTGGACCTGAGGAAGCATTTCTTTACCGAGGGGGTGGTCAGACACTGGAACAGGCTTCCAGAGGGGGTTGATGCCCCAAGCTTGTCAGTGTTTCAGATGCATTTGGACAGTGCCCTTAACAACATGCCTTAACTTTTGGTCAGCCCTGGAGTGGTCAGGCAGTTGGACTAGATGATCCTTGTAGGTCCCTTCCAACTGAAAATATCCTACCCTACCCTACCCTACCCTATCCCATCCCATCCCATCCCATCCCATCCCATCCCATCCCATCCCATCCCATCCCATCCCATCCCATCCTATCCTATCCTATCCTATCCTATCCTATCCTATCCTATCCTATCCTATCCTATCCTAAATAGGCTCTTGAGGCAACAGCAGGGAACAGCATTGAACAGCTAGGACTTGCTGGGTATGGGTGGGATGGCTCAAGGTGAAAAGCACTATTCAAAACAAGAACAGAATCTGGCCCAGCTGCTCTTTTTAACTGGATAAAGTGGGAGTGAGCTATGTTTTCGTGCTAGCATGGCTCTTTTCTAAAGCAAATTTTGCAAAGTGTCAGTGAGCACACAGCTCCCCCAAAGCACAGGTTTTCAAAGGAAAAATGCACCAAAGATTCTCTGCAAGAATTAAGGGGCTGCAATCTTCCAAGGGGTAGATATATAGATATTTTTGTATTTCATATCATACTGAATAAAAGCCATCCCTCTTTGCAATGCAGCTATTTTTGAATCTTGATGAGTTGAGTGATAACCAGCAGCTATATTTGTGAGAAATGAATGCATTTAAATGATATGATCCTATTTTAATATTTATGAATTTTAGGCTTCATAGAAATATTGAAATGTGATAAATATCAGCAAAATTTTTTTCCGGTTGCTGACACTGAGATTAGAATAATGTTTTGGATTGTGGTTTATTCATTGCATTTCAGAGGAAAAGACAACAAGAAGTCCAAACCGCTCTCCCTTCTCTCAGGCCTACAGCAGTAATGAATGATTTACAAGAAACTTTCCCAAGCTGAGAACCACCAAAATCTTATTTTTTAAAACATTTGCCTTTTTTCTCTTTTCCACTAGTCACCTGTGCAAAAGAATCACAAGCGGGATTTATACGTCTGATTAAACACTGGAGGCAGTAAGCTGTGATGTACCTGTAATCCAAGTTTTCACAATACTTACTGTCTTATATTAAATGAAACAATAAAATATTTATATTGCTCCATAAGATTTTAAAAAGATTTTGAGGGGATCCACTGAAAATGGTCATAACTTTCATTATGAAACAATTCAAGAAAGCTCAGAAGGTACTTTAGCTGCTCTACCTAGCCTTGTGCCCATACCATGATCCCTCCAGCAGCATATCCAACTGTGTCTCTCAGCCTCTCCAACCAGGATTATTAAATGAACCAGTTAAAATAAAAAAAAAAAAAAAAAAATCCACTTTTAATTGCATTGTCATTTTGCCTTTTTTAGAAATGGTTCATGAGCAACAGCGTGCAAATATATCTCACTCCACACAGGGCTTGTGGGTGTCCCACTTCTCACAGCAGCAGAATACTAATGTTTCCTGAAAGCAGTTATTATATATTTATGGAAAAGACAGATGATGGAATGAATCAATTTATTCAACTGAATTGTCTTCAAAACAGCCAGCTTAAGTCTGAATTTTGCGCTCTTCTGATCAGGCCAGTCTGATTGGTGTCTCTTGAGACAGAGGGTGCCTCCCCGAGCACAGGCGCTGGCTAAAACCACTAAAACGCCAAACCAGGCTGGCCGTAAACTGGTCTGGAAGCTGCCTGAATTTCCATGGTGTGACTCACCACCTTGCCCTTAAAAAAAAAATTACCAGAGCAGGAACTCCAAGCAGCTTAGATTTACCAACAAACATTTGAGGTCTATAATATACACCAAAAGATGATGGTTGCAGTGATGGAAATAATTTTTAAACGAATGAAGCTGTACTTTTTTCCACTGCTGCTGGGGACACATTTAGCTGACAAGAAAACAGGACAAACTTAAGTTGTGCTGCAGCACTGTCCTGGTTTCGGCTGGGATAGAGTTAATTTTTCTTATTGTGAAGTAAATAATAAGACCCTCTACTCTTGCCTTGAAAAAACTGATTTTTAAACATTTTATAAATGTTGCCAGAAATATGCCTTTATAAATGGGATACTTCATATACCACATAGGCTCATGAAGACTTGCTGTGATATTTTGTTTATCAGTTTTTATACTGAAGCTAACTGGTAGAACCTTAACCCAAGGAATATGAGGGCAATCATTTATACTTCTTTTATGAGATTTTTCCCAATGTTTTATTTAAAGTTCAATTTCCTAAATAAATCTGCATAGGGCGTTGACAAAGTAAATTTTTAAATCCAACAAGGCAACTTCAGCACTACCTTACAAGAATTCACTATATACGAATTATTAATGCTAATAACAATGCCTGGTGTTTCTGTAGAACTGTCATTGCTGGAAATATTGTGGGTTTCTGACATCAAGACATTTATTTCTTTAAACAAAAAGCACTTGCCTTTAATACTTTAATATTTTATTTTAGACAGCTTATTACACAGCTGTTATCTGAAACTTCTGGCATCTGAGCACCCATTATACAGTCCCAGCACATCCTGCTAAGTAGAGCTGGCTAATTTTGACAGCAAAATTAATAAAAATGAATAAAAGTGCTAAGCCTTCTTCTTCATTTAAAACTATAATCAGGACCACACCAAGATGTCAATTTAATAGCACCCACAAATGACTACAGTTTGAATATTTTCCTTTCCAAATATTCTTTTCTTTATATTAGGCATTAACTCACAAGGAAAAAAAAATGCAGTAGCAAATAAACACAGTGAAAAGCTTTTCAGAATGAAAAACCAGTATTTATCCAATGAATAATATTTACTTAGGCAAGAGAAGCACAGTATGACTGAGGAAAGGGGGAGAAAAGAGGGGAATGATTAAATGATTTAGATCACAGTAATCTATAATCTGGTTTCCATTCAATTCCATTTGCACAGGCTACAATCTTTCTTATTGCCATAGCTCATGAAAGGCTATTCTTCTTTGAAAAATAAATATAATTATGCTTATAAAATATTTTTTTATGCAGAAATATACTGGGTTGCTCATTGCTGAGTGCATTTTTGCAGTTATTATATGGTACAGTAAGACTGCCAGTTAAAGTCCATTAATTGGTAGGTTATAATACAATCTAATTTATTTTGTTAAATATTATGGAATGCATAAATATTTCTATTTTACTGCTACATCTAAAAATGATAACTAGTCCTTCAATCAATGTATTTTACAGTACTGAATAGCTAGTCCAATTCTGTTTATTTCCAATGAAGCTGACTGTTAAAGATGGTCGGTATGTTAGTGCTGTGGCATCTCTACAAATTAGAGGAAATTAGACAAATCTAATATGCTATTTTTTTGCATGAACCAAGATAATTTCCATACATCCCAGAAAATACTGAAGGAATCTCTCCCAGCTTTCCACACAGTTTTTCACGCTCTCCTCCACTTCTTCCAAGCACACAGTTACTCTTTCCCTTGCTAGTAGTGACCTCAGAGCAAATATACGTGAATGGCTGGTTTGACAAGACAAATTTTAGCCAAAAGGACATTCTGAAGTGAAGGTCCCGGGTGGAAGAAAAAACTTTTCTTGGCTTTCAGAAATACGTTATTAGAAGGGCAAGTTTGGAGCTTACTGCCATCTGATTCAACTGTTGGTCAATGAATCCCCCCATCTCCTCCCATCCAAAATCTGGTGCTCGGATTTAGATTTTTTTGTGTGGCTCACAGTGAATACAAGCCAGTGCATTTGTTTTCTTTAATTCCTGTTTGCTTCCATGGTCATGCATGAATTTCTACTGTCCCATGAGCTGCTGGAGCATGTAAGTCGAGCTTCAACCAGATGGAGTCTCCTGCTTCAGCTGATGTTTTAGTTAAGTGCTCTGCTCACTGCAGCTGAGGCAGGTTTTCCCGCCCATATGGAGGGAAACAGCTACATATGGGATATAGTATACAGGGAAAATTGTTGATGCAAGATATAATTTATGATGACATTTAACTCTCTTCAGTATTGATTTGTGAAGGCTGGAGGCTGGGCATTTTCATTAAAGAATCCCCATTCAGGGAATACATTTCTTGTTTTGGTTTATAAAAACCCAAACTTGACAATTCTGTATTACTCCATCAGACTTTGTTTGCCTGTCTCCGTGACTGGAAGGTGCAGAGGAAGACAGATCTCTGGGTCTTGCAAGTTTAGTTTTCTAAGTGGCCTTTCTTCACACTTATTGCATGTTTTTTCTCAAGAACTCTATTGTCTGCCAGTTTATGGCACTTTGAAAAGTAATACTGAAGCAGCCCATTAGAGAAGCGATGTGCCTTCATGCTCCCCATAGCTTTATTCTTGTCTGGCTTTCTTGCTTTACTGTATGGCTAAAAGAGAGCTTTCTAATTCACTTTCTAAAGGCGGAATTTGGTGATTCCAAATTATTCTGAAGATGTCTTGATGACACCATATGACTGCTCACTCAGTCCCAAAACCACAGTACCTCCATTACAAGGCAGCCATTGAACTGGCCCATTACTACCCCCCTACTCATGACCCCTGAAGGACTGGAGAGCAACAATCCAAGATGCTTACTGAAACCAGTGAGATTCATTATGCTAATGCCAATATATTTTGGATCATGTGGAACATGAACTTCCTGTGGAAGTGGGATGGAGAGGTTTCAAGAAAACTTTTTTTTTAATAAATTTAAATAACACAAAGTATTCCAGATATCATAACACTTGGAAAGAGTTCCTATAATGGATATCTTGCAACCCTTGCAGGCACCTTCCTAATTCCCCAGAAAAGACAGCTCTTATTAAAGCTAAGCAGGGCAAGCTGTGATTTACCACCATGCCTCCATCCTACATCAAGGTGCCGATGTGTAACCAGCTGACAAATCACTGCTGAACAGCTCGGAATTCACACTCCCTACCTCAGGATGCACCGCATTGTTATGAGCACAAGGGTAGAAACATAAAGAATCAAATACAAGGCACATTGAACTCACTTGCTCAGCACAAGTACTACAGGCTTTCAGTATTTTAAACTCACCACCAATCTTGGTGAACAGCATATTGAACAGCGATATTGAATTTCCAGCTCTGCTCTGGAAGGACAGATGAGAATATAGTACAAGCTGGGGCACAAAGGTGTTATGACATTGGAGACAGGCAATGCAAGCAGCAAGAGTGAATTAGAAGGGTTCATTGTCTTTTTGCAGAAGCTGGATAGTGTAGACTGTTTGCATATGTGACATCCAAGCATGGTCATAAAAACTGTCACTGAAGCCTGATTTGAAAATGGACAAGATGACAGGATAAGACTTGACTAAACAATATGAAGGACACATAGTGTAAACCTCTTTGTGGGATCTTTCATATTGTAAAATTTCTAAAGGGAACCAGATGGAAACTCTATGTCTGGGACATTGCTATCCTCAGAATAGAAATGCAGGGCAAATAAAAAATTAAAGACCAAATTTCAGTGGTAGGAGGATGAGTTGCATAGGATGCCCTTTCTGTTTTTCGAGCCCCTGAGCTTTTCCAGTTCCTGACAATGCATCACAACATCTCAGGAGAGTGTTTCAAAGCTTTAGAGAGATAGCATAACCCTCCTGGCTTCCAGAGCTCATTCCCCCGGCAACACTGCAGAGTACAATTCCACCTCCGAGTTTCCTTGCAGCAGCACAGGAGCTTTCTGCCTTTCCCTTCCCCAGCCTCTCACATGCTATTGCTCCTTCAGTGATGCTGACTCAACTGTTTTGTGCTAAACTAATTTTGTGAAATCTTTTGGGTTACGTAAACCCTCCCCCACTCACTCCCCCTTTTCCTTTTTTTTTTTTTTAACTGTGATCTTTTCACTGGTCTGATGAATCAGTAATCGGAAGGGGTAATAAACTATGGTGCATATGGGGCGACGAAGGGGTAGTAGTGGCAGAGGACAGCAAAGAATGGGAAATGCCAACCTGCTTTACCATCGTATTGCCATCATGAAATCATGTTTGCTCTTTGAAGTGCATCCTCCTCTGAGTAAAACAGATGAGCAGAATATATTCTTTTTAATTTTGAGCATCCTGAGCACACAGAGGGCACAGGAGAAACTGCAGGCACCTGCCAGATGAAACACTGGGTGGGACTGAGACAGCCCCTGAGCTGTTCAACACTGCAGAGATATTCCTGCCTGCTTAACTGAGCTTGCTCCAGCTACCTCAGTAACAAAGAAAGCAATTAAAATAACAAACTTTTAAGTACAATCAGTCCATTAGTTTCAGTTTCAGAACATATAGCTCCTATTCCATCAAAATTTGTTGTGGTGAGAAGGTGGAGGCACAGCTGCTATGCTACAAGTGAATCCCAGGAACGATTCTGCTATTTACAGAATATCTACTCTAGAGAGTGACGGAAGTGAGTAAGGTGGATAATTAACTGATGTAGTACAATGCTATAAACTGAATCAGTCAGGTGCAGACCATTTAATGCAGGATTTGCATTACCTAAATCATGTATTTGTATTATGAGAGACATGATGTTATGTTCTGAAAGATGACTGGACTGTGTTATGTGTTGTATGACTGCTGAAAGGAAAGCCAGTCCTGAGCTTACAGGAGGAGAATAAAACAATGGCTGGATACAGGTGGTTGTGGGGAACAGAAGGAAATAGGACATCTAGTCAGCTGGGCAGGCTGCAGTCTTTGCTCACCTAATACATTTATCTTCTGTTTTGTTCTTTTTACAAAAAAAGAGGGTTTTTTTTCAATGTAAGACTTAAGGAGGATTGATAAGATATCCCAATAGTGGGTACAGCGGAATCAGCAGAACACAACCACATTTAACTCAATTAGGACAATTAGACCTGCTCTATAAAATGTTGTTTAAAACTACAGAAATTGCTCTGCCTTTTCACTCCTGTACTCATAGTTGATCATTACCAAAGACAGGATATTAGTCTAGAGAGGTTTTTGGTCCTTCCTGTTATGGGCATTCTCTTGCTTGTATGTTCTCAGAAGTGCATGAATTAAGGGCACTAAATCATTCCTTTTTCATACTGAAGATAAACTACAGCATTTTTTATAACGGTTTTTATCTACTACCTTTAAATTAGCCTGGAAAGAAAAGCATTAATTTTCTTTGCTGCTCTTATGCCTTGCTGTCCTTACAATATTCCCTAAAGAAAGCCCCAAGGCCTTTCCACATTCAGTGTCCAACACCATTCCTTCATAAAGTCTTTTAACCAGCCTGCAAAGTGAGTGGAAAAAGAAGATAAATGTCCACGTTTTCTAAATGAGCTGCTGGCAAAAACAATTGTTAGGTTCATAACTGGTTATCATAAATAATTAACTTAGTGAACTATTATCCAGTTGAAAAGAACTATTGTCAACAGGTACCTTCTGCATACCGTGCTGGTACTAGATGGGGATACAGGCCCCATCCGAGAAGACAATTTCTGTTGCTGTTTTGTGTGTAGCTGAGACTTTAAATTAGACCCCTTCCCCTTCATTCTGCTACATTTGAAAATAAATCGCACATAGAGAAAATTATTAAGCCGCTTTTTCTTTCAAAGTGTTTGTTGAATGACTACCACTCATTCCATATTACCCTTCTTGCAAACGTCATCTTTCCTGTTTTGAAGTATTCCTCAGTTGTTTTCTGCTCCTGTACCAAGTCTGAATGCTTCACTATAAATAGTTTTTGACATTCTCACTAATGCGCAAAATGTTTTGCTTGTTGGGATGAATATTGTATAACCTAAAATCCCCTCGCTGTTTACTTTCTTCTGTCTCTCATGTCCAGGCATTTCTTCATTTCCCCCATACGTATGTGTTGATTTTGTACATGATCCAGAGATTATCAAATTCCTAATGTCACCATCCAGTCATCCTGCTACTACTTACACAAATTTTTTCCATTCAGCATAATCTCTGTTTTGTGAATAATTCTTTGAAATTAAACAAAATGTAGTCTCTAATTAGCATTCTACTTATGAAGTTACTTTGCCCTTTGTACCATTCAGTTTTTCTCTTTCCCCTTCTTACTTATTATTCAGGTGATTGCAAGTTGAAGATTTTGCACGTTTCCCAAAATTTGGTATCCAAGATTTTAGCTGGGGCACTGATAAAGCTCCCCATTTTTCCAAGAGGTTTCTTTCTGATTTTAAAAAATATACCTAATTGGTCTCTTTTCTTAGATTTGTAAGGATAAACTTTGCTTAGTTTTGGAGGTGAATAACCTTTTACCATTCTCTTGATTCTTATTGATTCTGCCTGGATGCTAATTTCCTTCTGTCTTTTCACACATGGAAAATGAACATTGGGTTCTACTGTTCATTCTTTTTATTAAGTATTATAAGAAAAAACAGTTCAATGCAGTGTTCCTCCCTTTTTTAAACAAATTGTCATCACCATCTCTAGAAGCTTTTCTAGGTTGTTAAGGGTTTGTTTTATAATACATAATTTAGGATTTTAACCAACTTTACTTTCATTTTTCAGATTTATTTTTTCTTCCATGTTGTTAAGTTTATTCTGTCACACCTCCAGTATCAATCTCCATCTACTTTTCTTCAAATTATTTTATTTACATTTAGGTCTTTACTCTTCCTACAAAGGCAACATGCTCTATTGCTGCTGTAGATGAGTTGCATAATTCTGGAGTACTTGTCTAATCATGAAACAACTATTTATTTGATTTTTCCTCCCCTTATTTTCAAACTTTCATCAAAATAGCACCTTTTTCCAAAACATGCCCTGCTGGACTATGGTAACTATGCTCTGGAAAGGAACAAAAATGCTCATCAGTTGGTATCTGGGGGTCACGATCTTCGGTCATAACTCTGCATTACATTCATGAAACAATAATGGATTTTGAAATATTTATTATGAAATTTCAGCTACCATTTCTCTAGTTATGATGAATCTCCCTTTCCTTTTCTAACATAAGTGTTTTTTCTTGACAGGTTTCTCTTCTATTAGCAGTAGAGATGTTGAGATGTTGAGAAGGAGTTGTATTATGACCCAGAGCACTTACTGAAACACAAAGGACAAATATGGGGATAACACCTCCTTTGCTCTTACCTCTGTCTTTGGAAATGTGCCCACTTGATATAACCAAAAACTTGACAACTTCTTTTAGGGGTTTCAGTGCACATTGGAGTTAAGTTTTTTTCTAGTAATGCAGCTGTTATTTACTAATTTATGATGCCATTTGTTTTCACCATGATACATGTATTAAAAGTACAATAAGAATTACTGTAATAGATTTAGGAGGGTTATTTTTCTTCTTCAAATGTCTACTGAGGATCACTTACACTCCCAAATATTGCTTAGAATATGAAATTGCCTCTTAAACTCCTCTTTTGAGTTGCCATCCAAAATTTCAAGAGCATACACAACCAATACTAGCATTTGGAAGAGATGAGAGGCCAAATATAAACAATATGACTATGACAAAAAATATTTGGTTGCTCATCTAAATAAGGACTTTGGCCACACACTTCCCTCATATTGTACAGCATTGTTTCCAGTCAGGTTTGATAGAGAGCAGAGAAACAATGAGCAAAACCAACTGAAGACAAAGATGCACAAGTTAATCAAGTCATACTGCCCCAAACAAAAATAAATTAGGAAAATACAGCACAGAAAGTAACATTTTATAGACAAAGAACAGTTCATGGTCTGTTGAAAGCCTGGGTATATCAAGATGTTTGAAAACCAGTACAGAAAAATATTTCCTATTGTAAATTGCAATATGGTAAGAAAATAATTTCTGAGTTTACTTCTTTTATGTCATGATATTTATTTTAAATTACTGAAGGAATTATGCAAGCCCATTTCTGATCTCATGTATTTAATAATTTTAATTCCTTCAGTTCACTGGGCACATCACAAAAGGCAAAGAAATGTAGTGATACAGAAGAAAATCAAGGCATTTTTGAGACTCCAATCAGAGTATCACCTAATGCCTTCATTGCCCAGATAATTTTCTGAATTCACATGCACTGGAAAAGTAGCATGAAAAAAACTTTTCATAATCTAGGAACTGAGGTAAAAATAATATATTGTTGCTAAGATTAGATCTTGAATAGAGATGTCTTGCAAGCATTTTGTACAATTAGCAAAATCATAAATTATTAAGTCTAATGGAAACCTTTATTAAAAGACTTTAAAATACTTTCATGAAGCTTAACAAAAATTTTATCTGGCTATTTAGTTTCTACAATAAATGGAAACATTGCTTGTGTACAGAAAATGGCTGCTGGATCATTATTGGTTTTTCTTCACTGAAATGGAATAACTATGAAAAAAATGACTGTAACTGTCTAGTCTTAAAGTTGTCTTGCAACCTTCTTATCTTCTGGACTCTGACTAAACATAATTGATGTGCAATCCTCTACAATATCTTCAAAATTTTACAGCCTTTTTCCCTCTGAATCTCACACCCTAATCTTACCATACACACGCATACCTACATACACCCAATAGAGGGTGTTACCTTGCAAGGGGGGCATGCAAGTTCCACGAACGATAAATGTGTCAGAAGAGAATCAGAAAGAGCTCTCTAGCAGAACAACTACTAACACACCCAGTGGCCTCTGTATACTAACAGAAAAACAAACAAAACGCCACCGAACAAGTACGCAGTTATGGCCTGATCTTACACATATTACAGGTCCCTGTGCTGCTCTCCGTTATATGTCTGCCGCACACTGAAGACAAGGACTACAAACCTACAGATCCCGTACACAGCTGCAGCAGAAGTGGAGAGAGATGGATCCATGTCCCACTCCTGAAATAAAACTCACACACAAGATGAACACTACTCCTATTAAGGAGATTTTCTCATGCTCCCTACATTAACAAGTGCTTCATGAATTTTAAAAACAGCAAAGATGATTACACAACTCTTCCCCAAAAACCTCTTCCACACTTGTCTCCAATTTTTGGCTCCTTGTCTTGACTGGTACATGGGATCAGCACCCTGGGGTCCTTTTCTGTCAAGAAGAGTCTTTGTTCCATTCAACTAAATAAAAAATATGCACACATGCACATATGATATAACATCTGCCAGCCATGACCTTGTGCAACCTTCATAAGATTTTTCTTTTATGCTTTTTTTTCTGTTCGTATTATTTTTAATTTCACCCTTCTTGATAGGAGACATCTACATTATAAACTACATTCATTATCCATAATACAGTACTGTTTAAACATTTCATAGGTAGTTGTGTATTTTCCTTGCATATAAACAATATTAAACTCCCATGTTGCAACTAAGTGTTCTTCAGTAGACTGTTGCTGTGCTTTTTTACTCTGTATGGACAGGTACTGAGTGCAGGGTGATTTTGCCTGAGATTGAAATGTCCCATGCTGATTGTGACCAAAAGGCAGATATATATTCAAGCCACAGCACTCTCTCCCCTACAATTCCTTAATTTCTACTTCTAACATGGCTACCATGCTATAATATCAACTGACATTAAGTTTAGACTAGTTAGAAAGGTTTTCTGTAGATCCGTCAACCCATCTATGCAGGTTTTCATAATGCCAGAGGAGACCTGGGTACAAAGAGCTCCTGCTAGCCCAAATGCAAAGCCACAATGAAAATCTTTTGTATGTCCATGTGAAAACAATAAAACTTCCTGTCAGCATCTTGCACTGTTTTCCAGTTATCACTGCTGTTCATATGGCTCTGAAAGTTTTCAGAGGGCTTAGGTGGATTGGGAGCTGGGCTCCTCGGGGAGTTAGCAATGAGCTCTAGTACCTTTTGCTTCTAAAATGCTTCTGCTGACTTAGTTAAAGTTTTATTATCATCTTTACAGTAGAGTTAACAGGCCCACCTCCAGCCCACCATCATCACTTGCCTCTGTTTCTGCAGTGTCACGGAGACAGGTGAGTCAGTGAAGCATCCCCATCCGAGGGCTCCTTTGCCTTGAGAATCGCTCTGGCCACGAAAATCGCACGTACCTCCATCCCGTTATTACACCTCGCTGCTGTGATGCACCCACTGTTTGCAGTAGATGAGCTGTCTTTTGGACTTGGACTAGTCAGCTGCTCCCTACAGGCTGCGGTAACCTCCCTCTGCTGATATTAGCTGAGCACTCATATAGTTCAGTTACATGAACTGCAGATTGATTGCATAAATCACACACAGATTTTTAAAAGCAGAATCACGACGTTAATGTTCAGAATTGGTTAAAAAAAAAAATCGCAGTTGACAAAAACTCCCCATTGCAGAATAAAAGAACCCCTCCCTGCTCATACTAATTTCCTTGTTCCTTCCTGACACACAAACACACACCAAGATAACAGCCTAACAAAACATCTATGCAGGCAGCCAGCGCAAACCCTTGAGAATGGCTTATTTCCCCAAAGAGTCAGTTCATGAACGATGTGATTTACCACATTTCTGGATGTTACTGCTGCGTCGGCTTCTTGGGGCTGGACAACATTTGAAAACCTGATCTCAGGCGAGTAAAGGGGTGAATTGACCCTGTTGCAGAGGGAAGGAGTGCTACCATGCTCCTGGTGATGTTGAAGGCCAGGGTGGTGGCAGGAGGGCAGGCATGTCTGCTCCCTCCGTCCCACAGCCACACCACAGCTGAAAAGATAAATGCTTTTATCATGCAGTTACTGCTCCGAAAATTGATTTGATTATGACATTGTGCCTTGCCAGGAGAGTGCAACCTACCCAATGTTAATCCATAGAAAGGAAAAGTCTGTGAGTTTTGAAAAAGCACAAGAAAATTCAGAAGATTTAGGTAGTTGAGCTGAAATGAAGTCTTGGTTGATGTTAAGAAAAATCTGGCTCCTCTCAGAAAGAGAATCAAACCGTATATCCCCTATCCAAAATAATTCCTGCATTTGTGAGAGCCTCAGAAGAATGAAATAAGCATCAGTTGGGGCTGCCAAATGAGATGCAGCACTGCTGCGCTACAGAGCAACAGCCACAGGAAAGAGAGTGAACTGAACGGGATCTAGGAGAAGCAGGGACTACAGTCATTAAAAACTGCCATGAAACCTGAGCTGAATCCTTATTCATTTGCTACCTTCTTCTCCTTATAGTCTTCACTATTTCTTATGTTCTCCATGCTGTAAAAGGCAAAAAAATAAGCAGCATAGAGATTCTGTGTTGAAGCCAGACTTGTGGCCCACAGCAGAAGAAAGTCCATGCCGGAAAAGCAATGACAACACTTGTGAGACATGTTGTGTCAACATGTGTGACAGGTGCCAATCAGTAGGACTCCAGCTGAGCCTCAGCTACAAATTTAAGACCAGAAAAAATCTGGAGGAGGGCTGAAGACAATAGCGTCTTTTCACAGAGATCAGTTTGCGCTGTTTGCACCTGCTAAGCTCCTAGGAGTAAACCTGCCCCCAAGCACGTGCCATGTGGATCATACAATTTGAACCCAGGGCATATGCTCAGTTGCTATGCAGTTTCAAATAAAGTCATCTTTATTATAAAATAATATTTATTTTAAGAGCTATTAATTTTTCAAAGCATAGTGGGTGCAACAACATGTGACTCATTAAAGCCAGCCCATGCTGCTGCCTGTTGCCCTGGCTTTGCTCATCCTTCCCTCATCGCTGGCAGCGTACCTAGGTGTGAGGCTGTGAGATCGCAGGGGCTGGGAATGGCTCTACATCGTTTGTTTACACAGTGCTGAGCCAAATCTTGGTTCAACAAGCAATACAGCATTGAAACCGTGCTATTAAACAGCTATAGTGTTATGCAAGCAAAGCACTTAGGGAACTTGGTCAGCATTGGAGAGGTATTATGTTAAAAATGAGCAAGCTCCACATGGAGGAGGTGTTGAGAATCATGTACAGTGTCTGTTAAGTTCAAATTCAGCCTGAATTAAATTAGCTTTCAGCAGACCTTTGAGGCGGTGTGTTCAGAAGCGAAACTAATGTCATGCTTTATATCAGGGGGAAAAGCCAGTCACCCACTGGGACCACAAGACCTTGGGCACAGACAGATGAGAGCTGGAATGGATAGTTCAGCCAGTCCATCCTTCTGCCAGAGCAGCACCGTTTTGAATAACTGGCTCCCAAGTTGATGTGTTCAGAAGAGATTAAGTTTGCATGGCATTAGGAAGCCCTCTGGAAACAGATGTGGTCTGTTGGGATACATCCTAACAGAAGGATCAATAGGCAGAGCAGGGGAAAGAAGTTAAATTATAAGACAGCTGGTGAATCACAAACATATGGTAAAGGACTGTGCCAAAGCAGGAAAAATGAAAAAAAGTTGAAGCAGAGATTTTTGAATAGGAGGCAGAGAGAACAGAGCAGAAGAGAGGTAAGTCTGTGGCTGAGCGGGGACCGAGGCACAGAGGTTACATACACCAGACATATACACTGAGACTAGGTGTCCAGAGATAGTATGGGGTATAAATTACAGTTTCTTGGTCAGAAGGGCTCTCCATTAGCACCCAGGGCGACGCACGCTCTTTCTCAGTGGATTGGAGAGAGCAGGAACTGCTGAGTTCTGCCCCATCCATGTGACAGTTGTATATAGTGCCAGGATGGGGAGCTTTGTTGAGCCAGGAACATACTCTCCATCCTAAGAAAAAAGTTGAATTTTGGAGGCAAAAAAAGAAGAAACCCTCTTCTTTTTCCACTGTCAGGCTTGGTCCTGAAACTGTTGTAGCCACTTGAAATGGATGGTTTGCAGGAAGATTACCCTGAGTAGAGAGAGATAGTATGGGAATAAGGGAATTGGGAGCTGTAAACTCTGACTTCCAAGTGTAAAAGCAATATTCCTAATTTCCAGTTATCTTCACAGAGTTTTCAAAAAGCCAATTCTGCACAAGTGACATTTTCTAATAAAAACTACTCTGCTGAAAAGTTATCAACCAGTTTCTACTTTCTCATTAGAAGTAATAATAAAAAGGCAAAACAGAACCCTCTTACAGGACTGTGTGGAAAACAAATAAATTAAGAGTAATGGAGAATTTGAACTATTTAGACATAAGGATAGAGACAATAAACAGAAGCAATACATCAAGGAAGATATTTGCAAGCATAACAACAGATTGCTTATTTACACAGAAAATTGTAAAGGATCACTAGAGAGAAACCAGTCCTTGCTTAGACTATAGTATAGAACAGAGGTCATGATTTGAAATCAAGAATTAAAATTATGCATGCATAAAGCACCTTCCATAAAAGTTTTGGTCAGGTAGTCACCAATGGGTTTAAATGACTAAAATGAGTCCCAACACAAGGAGAATAAAATAGAACACTTCAGAAATAATGATAGAAGTGTAAAATGGAAGCTGAACAGAATTAAAATAACCAAGATGCAGCAGTACAGGCCACAGAACAAGCAAATCAACTTAATATTGAAACAAAGCTTTGAATACCCAGGGTGCAGTTATACCCAAGCAAGACTTCTAAAGATGACTGCAGTTCTTTGATGCATCTCTTATCTGTGCTCAGAACTGGACCAAAGATGTTTCTGAACACTGCTGTCAAATTCTTGGCATTTCTGTCATTTCCTTTGGATTCCACTCTCAATTAAACACAGGAGAATCAAGCCTAATTTAAAAATACTGAATTAACAGCAGCTTTATCTCAAGGATGAGCAGAGAAAAGCTCTAGTATTTATAAAAGGTCCGTTAAAGAACTCAGATGAATTATTCCTGTGGGCAAAATCCTTCAGATTTAAATAACAAAAGATAGGCTTAACCCACTACAATAAGCACTATACTAAAGACATACTATAAATCGATCCTTTTATAAATCAGTATAAAATCAGGATACAATATAAAAGAGAAGGAAATGAAAACTGGAGAAGGAAGATGAAGAAAATAAAGACAAGACCAGTCACATGGCATATAGAAGCAAAGTTCTTATAACATGTGATATTGATCTCATCTTGATAAGCAGTAATAAATTCCTTTTCAAAGGTAATCTGCAAGCTAATGGTGATAGAAAAAAAATCGACTTTATATATAGAATGTCAATTCAAGTATGCTCTGACATTTAAATTGTTTTATAAAATTATAACACCAAAGCTGCTAGCAATATTCACTTATGAGCAAGTAAACATCTGCTGTACCATCCACAACCCAAACATTAGCAAATGTTGGCAAAAGCAGGAGAAACAGACAGAGAATTAGTCAGCTTCTGGTCAATAAGTAAAATGATTATTCTGTACTCTTCGCTTACTTTGGCTAAAAGGAATCATACTGGGAAAATTAATTGGGTTTTGTAAAGCACCATGGTTTGAAAAAGATCAAAGTGTTCTTCAGAATAAAGTTATTTTTTAGGTCATGATTTTGCGATTGCTTCTTAAAAGTGAAGCACTCCAAGAAGCAATTGTTTTAAAAGAACGATAGGTCAGTGATTGAACAGAAACTCGAAACAGCAAAACCAAATTAGTGACAGAGGGGGACATAAAGAAAACAGAGACAAAAGAAATGGATGTGAGATAAAAATAACCATAGAAGGCAGCATTTTGTCCAAGCCTGGGTTTTTGTTGATTTTTTTTTTCCATGAGGTAAATACTGATTTAAATCTAAAGTTCAGAACTGGAATCATAAACAATGCTATTATTCTGTTATTAGAAAAATATTATAGCCAAGCAAACTCAAAAATCCAACTGCCACCACTAAGATGACTTGTGCAAGTCCATCTCTATAGGAGAGGGTTCTACGGCTACATATACCCTAGATAGGCCAGGGACTATTTTCTGGCTTTTAGACCAGCTGATGCATATGCGTAAGGCTAAAACAGTTTGGCGGTGCTTAAAATGCTGAATGGCAATGCCATGTGGTTTGAGCTAATGCCTAAACCATGGCCAGCATTTGTTTGCAAAGGTACCTTTTTGTCCAAGCCAAAAACTGTACCAGAAACCTTGATATCAGTTTAAGACTTGATATAGCTGCATATACTTTATTAGTATAGATGTAGTTAGGACTACAGTCATACAGATTTACATCTATACAGCGTTAATGCCAAAAGATGTTTAAAATTTACCTGGATATGCTGAAAACTGCTACAGAGAAAATGCGTTTTTATTGCTTAAGGCATATAAGGAGCTCACTTTTTATTAGAGGCCTCATTCTCAAATTTACAATTGTGTCTTACTGCAGCAGGACAAGAAAGAGCTTTGCTTGCCACAACCGCATTGAGGCGATTGAGGTGTTATGGCAACCAAGCATTGGAGCTCCCACCCATGGTCACATAGAGCTCGATCTTGCAAGGAGCTGAAAGCCTGTTGGCACATGGCCTCGCAGCCTGAGCACGTATATTCAGGACTTAAACTCATGGCTGATCCTCTCTAGGAAATCTCTCTGGCCATCAATAGGTCAAAGCTTGGCTTAAGAAATGTAGTTCCGGATAAGGTCCTAGAAGCAGCCATTGACATAATTATGCACAGATCTGCAGCTAACAAAAGCCATCCCATTTATACTGTCTTCCCTAGGAGACAGATTAATTAGACTCAAAAAAGACTCTTTTCTGGAGTGTTAAAAACAGTAAAAAAGATCCTCATTTAATGCTAATTATATTAATTGACAAAATGACATACATGTTGTCTTGTTCTGTCTGTTGTAATTAATGCTGATTTCAAAAAAACTTGCTTTTTTCTTTGACCATATATGTTTGTTTAAAAATTCACACAAGCACACACATATTATGTAGTTACACACAGAGTTATTGGAAGTTCTGCAAGAGGAAAGAAAACCATGACTACAGATTCCATTCACTGTCTTAGAAATTCCTTGCAACAAAGAAAGAAAAAATATTTTTTTTGAAGTTAGCTAACAAATTCCTCTAAGTTCCTCTCTAAAGCTTAATGTGATGTTTGTCAGATTCATGAGGCCATTCAGAGACACAAGCTACGCATGGCTTTGCAAAGGCTGACCATTGTCACAATCCTCCTATATGGGCTATGATATACTGGTCGCACTTGTGCGAAAAAATAAAACTACACCAACTCCTGGTCAAAATATTCTACCATAATGATGTGAAATTGAATGATCTAATGACAAAGCAAGGAACTGTGTTCTTTAACAAAAGATTTCTCATAAGGCCCAGAGGATTCAGTGCTTACAATGCAGATCTGTAACCATCGGTAACCATTTTTTCTGTTTATTCTTCCTACTTAGCTTATTCCTGCAGCACAAAGCGAGATGTGTGCTGGAGATGGGACGTGCAGTGGGGTAGCCTTTTTGCACTAACCAGTGCAATAAAGTAATTAAATCACAATAACCAAATCTGACTGGTTTGGAGAAACTTATTCAGAAATCTGAGTAATATTAAGAAAATCCATGCTTTGGTTGCCCATTGTTATGGATGAAGTTACACAATCTCCCAGCATGTCAGGTTGAATTATATCTTTTCAGCAGCATTTTTCAGTTGTCAAAACAACCTGTAGAAAAGGTTTTCCTTTTGCTACGCTTCTAAATCAATTTCTCTGGAGTCACTGAAAATTTCTGTTCACCTCTTCTGAGTTTCATCTCAGTTAAATGTCTCGGCTAGTCAGACTAGAATTTGAAGGGAAAAATATAAAAGGATATAATCTGAAACACGTTCAAGCTGAAAATCTTTGTACTTTGGAATAGTAAAACCAAGAAGATCCTCAAGGAAAATAAGCCTGCTGGTGAAACTGAAGGATTCAGAATAAAATAATTTAATTCATTATTTTCAAACAAACCCTAAATTAAATGATTTTTATCTCTATATTTTTCTTTTTTGTATTCTTGTATTCATGCACACGTCATATTTTTTCATTTGCTTTTTATTACCAGCCTATTGTTAGAAGGTGCATTTTAATTATTTGGACAAATTAATTGAAATATAGTACAAATAATAGATAAAGCAATTTTCTACACAGCTTTTGTATAAATACTTGGAGAAATGGGAAGGAATAATTTTGTATTTTCTTATCTGGCTCCTGTTGATTGCTGATGCTGTAGACTTTGCAATTATATAATACAATAAGTAAAAATACCAGTTTTGAACTTTGCTTTATATTGATTATTATGCATTAAAAATTCACAGTCAGGACAGAAATAAGTGTGAATGCATTTAACATGTTATAAATAATTTTAGATTATTTAATAGGAAAATCTAGATTTAGTTTCACTTATTAAAAGCCTAGACAATATTTGCATATTATGTATTAATATTATTTATTTACTGCAATTTTATGTTCATATTTTAAAGAACCTTCCTGTGACCAAAAGCATGACAAGCCATCAATCACAACAGACCCATCAGGAGATCCTTGCAGTCTCACGGGACATCTCCAAACTGCAGCTTGCAGAAGTGATCTGTATGTCAGCTCTCTACAATGATGAGATGTAAGGTTGGACTTAATGCCAGCAGTGACACTGGAACGGGGTTATATCAGGTTAACGTAACACGTTCACATTTGTTGACTCATTTTAAATTTGTTCTCTTCACTGTTATTATGAAATTCAAATATGAGCCATGACTGTAAAATGTTTATTTGCTGCAGTGAAAACCTTTACAATTTTGATTAGAAAGATCCAATGTTTTCATAGCATAAAAAGAAATTGCATCAAAGAGTTTATAGGACAAAGCCAGTAAAAACCAGACAGAGAGACAGGGGATCAGAACCAGGAAAGAGCCACGTGCGTGCGCGCCCGCAGGCTTCACATTTAGTCGCCTAACCCTTCCCGTGTGCCCTGTGGGCGCTGTGAAAGACTGTCATTGGCTTGGAGAACTTGACTTGCTGTTATTTCTCATGCACACTTCCACCATGTCACATTTTGTCACATTTGGCACTGCATGACACTCCTGTGGCCTTGAAATCCTCTGCCGCCCTACGGCCTCCACAAAAGCAATCGCATCCCTCTGGACCGCTGCACAAGAACAGCACCGGTGTGCGGGTGGTCAGCCCGAGCTCCCATCTGCGCCCCTCGCCCTGGTGCACCAGACCTCTACCCCCACGCTAATAATAACCACAATGAGGGCTCCAGACAGTCCTCTGGATACTTCATGCAGTGTCTGGAAGACCTCCTACCTCTGCCTGGCCCGTGACGTTGGGTGTCTGATATTGGCCTCTCACAGGTCCCTCATGCTTTCTTTCAGGGATCCCCGAACGCTTAGAAGGAACAATTTGGGAATATCCGTACAGTATTTCCACTGTTCTTCAAATCTTTATCCTTTAACTATGCTACTTGCAGGAAAACCTGACAAAGTTGGGCTCCCACCCTGCCACGCTGGCTAATTTTACTTTGCTGCTTCCTTTGAATACTTGGTTCTTTTTACCTATTTAGTGCTTTCTGTCAGCTGTCAGAGACACACACACTATTTATACTCTGTGTTTTTACGATGCCTTACTGCTGTCTTTAAGTGGGTCTTCTAGGGACTATAGCAGTACAAATACTACATGCTAAATTCAATAAAATACTACCCCATAAATGAGAGCTACACAAGCCCCAGCAACCTTTATCACGGACATGAAGAAGCAAATCTCCCCAGTCAGTAAGAATACAAAGAATACTCTAGAAATTTATCTCACTATTTAATATCTAAATTTCTTACACAAAAGGCAATTGAGGACTTCTTGAATAGCATTATATAATAATTCCCAGACAAAAACTGCATTAAGATAGAGTTACAATTGAACATACATATCAATAATTTAAGGTAAAATACATTACAGGGATATATATTTAGCCCCAAGCAAGATTTACAAACCTAGGAAGTTTACAGATCTGGTTATAGTGAAAAGAAAACCAAGGGTGTTTAAGAATTGGAAATGTGAAAACAGCTGCCTCAGAACAGTGAAATATGATGGCCACTATGAAAAAGGAGGCAGCATGCCTTTGGCATCAGACCTATTGAAAACATTACTTCCATTTTCTAAAGAGGAAAATTCTTAGTGGAATTCTTTGAAGGAAAATGTTATATGGCAACCTCTATTGAAGAAGGCACTCAAAAAATCTGACTTCAAGTATTGAATAATTTAAGAGACCTATTAATAAAACTGTTTTATAAGTATGTTTAGTTATGAATTCTCAAAAAATGTTTATAAAGTAAGTTATGTCACTTTGAATAATACATTGCAGTCTTGATACACCAATGAAGTGAAATCCCAGCTTTTGGCATTAAAACTCAACTCACTATAGAACCGTTAGTTGTGTTTCCAGACTTTGTTCATTTTTGCCTGGAAAACACATGGACTATACTATTGTGTAAGCTAAGGGACTTAGGACCCCAAGTCACATCAAATAAAAAGACTTAGGGGTCCTATATCTTCCTGAAGTCATAGAGGGATTTTTGAAAATTGCACACAAATAACTGAATGCATGAACATAATTAAAACCCTTAAAATAATGAATTATTCTTATACTTAATGCAGGATTCCTGTCCCAAAAATACATTGCTAACCATGGTGCTCACAACCATTACTTATGCCCAAACACAAAATCAGCTCACTCATGGTAGTGCATACTAAAGCTTGAATAATAGCCTGATTCTCCAGCAGATCTCAAAGTACTTTACAAATGAAAATGGACTGATATGACAATTGTTGGACATGCACAGCTTCTACTCAAGTCACAAAACAAATCTCAGGATTAAGCCATAGTCAAAGAGCCTGTTTTTGCACATTACTCACTAAAACTCCCCCTGGCTTCAAGACCCAGTGAATTCAGCAGGGATGCTTTGGTGAATGGGAAGTGCTGAACAGGGCTCTCATGAAATTTCACAACGTTCTTATTATCATGCTCCATTACTCCTTGCTACGTCACACCTCATTTTACAAACAACACCATATAAAGGACCAAAGTGGTCCACAATACCGTAACAGTAGAAGAACCTAGAGGAAAAAGGAAAAAAAAAAAAAAAAACCCAAAAAACCTTGATAAGCAATGCAAATGTAAGTGGTAGAGTTAAGAAGAACCCACGATGCCTGGTTGTCAATCTTATGCTTTAACCACGAGGTCAAGAAGCCCTCTTCTGCTGGCATTGCCACAACAGACCATGAACTGAGAGTGAAAATCTGTGGGGAAACAAGGAAAATATGAGAAAGTACTTCTTCGGGCTTGGAAAAAAAAACCTCACAGAACTCTTCTCTCTGATAATCACATCACAAGGTTGGGGACCAGGGTCTTACACACAAAGCCAGTTCAAGACTCCTTTGAAGTACAGGAAAAAGTGACCTTATCTGCCCCAGGAACGAAAGGCTGGGCCACTTCTGCAATGAAAAGGAGGGGGACAGAGAGAAGGGGGCAGAGCTGGGATAGAGAGGAAAGGGGGAGCCTCAGAGAGCCAGGCTTGCCCCTCCAACCAGCGAGGCAAGGGACATCCTGATCCCTCCTGCAAAGCTGGAGGCAGCTGCCTGCATGGCTTTCCAAGGCTCTGGCACAGGCAAAACAGGCAGAGGGGTTATTTTGCAACCCTGTCATTCTGCAGCCCCAGCCTACTGCCTGCTTTTTCTATGCTTTAACCCCACCTCGTTTACATGGCCCAGTGTAAAATTTGTTATTCATGTTAGTGTTTAGCTAGGTCTAACTTTACAAGTGGTTATGCTATTATTTTCCCTGGAAATAGGTACAGAAAATTGAACACTGCATTCTTTCCTATGCAGAGTTTGAAATCTAGACTATTAAACAATCTAAATCCTATTTTCTTTCTGAATAAATTTACCTACCTTTTTATTTTTTTAACACTATCCACCACTTTCTTGGTGCTATCCATTAATTATTTGGGAGTTTTATAGCTTTCTTTGAGCTCATATTTGGTTTTCCAGCCATTACATATTTAATTTCACAGACGGAACTTTAATACATTGCCTACTGCAGCCATAAATCACTTAATGTGTTAGAAAGCAGATTGCTCAGTAATTGCCATTTTATTTACTATACTGATGCAAGCAATTTAAATATGATTGAGTTTTCAAACTTAGAAACAATGTAAAAAGGCTTCGGAGAGAATGCAGTATAAGCGTAAACAGCAATCAGCAGTCATTGTTTTCACTTGCGTTAGAATTAATGTTTTTTAAAAAAAAAAAAAAAGTACCAGGACAACTTTATGAACCACTTGTCACTCAATGGCTGCTGCTAAGGTCTCAGTATCACCTCACTGTTTTCCAGATCTAGAAATGATAAAGGAGACAATATGCTCTCCCTTGGATGTGGTAAGAGGAGCTGAGAAATGTGCTATTTTTCAGTCACTGTTGGTTAAGGCAAAAACATATTGAGAGATTTCAAAGGCAAAAGCTTTCCTAAGTAGAAGACCAGGGATTCCTGGTAGACTGTGACAGGAAATCTCCCTAAGTGACAATGCAATGGTCATCTTTAATTTTTTCACAAAAGTTAAAACTCTATTATAAGAGCCAGAGTAATTATACTAGTGGTTAACATTGACTTTTCTAGTAGATGTTTTTTATTAATCTCTTACCATAAGACCCATCTTAACAGACAGCAATAGTATCATGTCTGGGCCTTTATTCACACAGAAGAGAAATATCAACCATTCTGTTACTGCTTTTGGACACAGATTTGGACAGCCTAAAGCTTCCCTGTGCCTAGCCTTTCCTTTTGTGTGTCTTGGCCTCTTCCAAGAGGTAATATTAAACATAATAATAATATTTGGCATATTGGTAGGCACATTGACAGGCACATTGGCTTTAAGTCATCTGAATCTGGGCTTCTAGCATAACATCCCAGTGCTGTGAATGTTATACGACTTTCCGTGCAGAAAGGCACAACCAGCAGTTTTCACTCTGAGAAGGACTTAGTACCGTCAACAAAGCCACTACCTTTATTTCCTCTTGTTTACATGGAAGGGAGTATATGTACATATGAATAAATATATCAATTATTTATCTATACATGGCACTTTTGTTTAACCTTGTAGTCAAGCTCCCTCAGATTTTCCCATGCCTCTCTAGTCACTTATGGACTTATTTTTAACATCACAGGAAGATCTCCAACAGGAGCATGTCAGGAAATGAAATGCAACTTGAATAGCATAAACACAACTTGTTTCATGGTTGTAGTAATCTGTACCCCTTTTTCAGAAGAGCAAGTTTATCAGAACTTGTTTCTCTCCCTTATTCCTCCTAAAATGTTTATATTTTTGGCCTTCAACCAAAAATATTCTTATTTGGAAAATAGTTCTGTTGCACTCCTACATTTCGACTCTACTCTCAAGGCCAAGAAAAGAGGCATCTTATGAGCTCCTGTCTAGGGGCTATCCTGGGAGAAGTGACCACAATCTGAGGAGCAGAAAGTGTGGAGATGAGGTACCCAAAGATCTATAAATAATAAGATACCACCAAAGCACTTGCAAATGGAAATAATTTGGACTTTTTCTGAATTCCTGCAATTTTGAAGTGAGGTGTTTCATTTGGCAGATGAAAATTTCCATGGAAACCAGCTGGATTTGTGAAAAAGTCCATTTAGTGAAACTCCATAAATTTACATTATAAAAGGACTTAAACAGAAAACAGATGACTGCACTTCTAATTGCTTTGAAAACAGCGTGGAGGCGAAGCCCAGGCTCCGGCCAGGCCTGCCCCTATCCACACGCTGGACCACAGTTCCTTTAGGCCAGAACCAACGATGCAGTCACTTTGCTTCATTCCCAGTACTTTAAACTCATTTCATATAGTCACTTGTAAGACATAATTGATGCAATTTTATCTATTTTAATTGAAATAAAATATTTATGGGGAATGTGCAAACAAGACAGAATAAGGCAGTTGCTGTGCTCAAGATACTCAGCAGTTTCCTTTGCAGCAGTTATTTCCACCATGCTGCAGATACTTCTCTATTTGGGTTATTATATGACAATGCTAAATGTATAAAGTTTGTGGGTAAGGACATTAATTTATGAATTCTTTATTCCAATGCAGGTTGACTCCTAACATTGAAACTTACAGTTTCTGTACAATAATTACCATTATTTTGCTATTTTGTTTATATTGCTCTCTATATTTTCAAAACACAGTTATTGGCTAATCCTTAATACACTGTTCTGATCCTTAAGGGTGGCTGTGCTGGTTAACAAAATAATCAGAAGAGAGTTATGCAAAGTCAAGGAGAGAGTCAGTACGCACTGACTGTCAGAACTCCAGTGTTCTCTTTTCCAACACCATCACCTGTTTGTTACACTTTGCTTTTGAATTTTTGTAACCACAGACTGCATAATTTTACATTTTTGCTGAATCCAACCCAAAAATTATAAGAATGTGAAGTCTCTTCTGGTAGTAATTACTGAGACAGGCTTACAAACAGCTGGGAATGATTACTAGCAACCCATCATAAAGAAGATACTTACCTTAGGCTAAGTGGTCCTCCTTTATAAAGGGGCTGAAATTCTAAGATAGAGGCAAATTTCAGAGCATCTAGCAGAGATGCCGGGCACATAATTGCAGGGAAAAGTAATGCAGCTATATTACTCTTGGGACACAAGCTACACTATATGTGTGTTACCCTCCAAGCCGTGTAGGCAGATCACCCTTATTCAGACCTAGCTGATATAATTTATATCAGAGGCTGCTCAAATGGTTTAGATGGTGGGGATCTCCACACAAAATTTTGCACAAACACACACATACACAAGTGTAACACACTGGAGGTTTAAAAGAACAACATTGGAAAGTATTATGTGCGCACACACACACGCAAAACCTTACAGCCACCACTGGAGCACCCAGCTACACACCAGATTCTCAGCGCTCACTTCACAAATGAAAACATTGAAAAGTCGGAGTATCAGTCTCTTGCAGCTCTCTCTTCGGTCGCTCTTTTGCACTCAGTCCGCATTGCCACGTGTCTATCTCTGCAAGTCTGGGGACAGCCAGGAAAATCCCCACTGATGGCTACTTTGCAGGCCCATTTTCATATAGTCTTTGTGTCAGTGCCCAGACTGGCGCAAAAGCAAACTAAATAAATCACTTCTTTGCAATCAGTCTCAGTCATGCAGTCTGCATGCTCCCACATGTCTTGTCCACACTTGACACGAGAGGGAAGGAAGACTCAGGCATGGCACTGCAAATGCATGACGACTCGGTAATGTGCTTAAGTGCTATATACATATAAATGGAAACGGTACATGCCACTATTAACACAAAACAACAAAGAAAGATTTTAGCAAATTTATAAAGTTCTGGCGGGGGTGGACCCCACTATCCACAAGGCAAGACCTGCCCTGATCTGTATTGTGCAGTTTATCACCACATAAAGTTATCCTGAAATGCTGAGTAGCAAGATTTGCAAAAGCAGCTGAAGAGTTTGACAACATCAGTTTGGGGCGCCCAGTGTAGACAAACATAAGGATCCACGTTTACTGGAGGAAAAAAATTCAAACAAAAAACAACAACAAAAACTCCTACTCTGAGTCTCTCCAAGAAAAAGAAAAATTCTTGTCTATGAGGCATATACATTAAACTGAAGCTAAAATAACCTTACTGACTCTTAACACATTACATATTTCTTTGTGTATTTAGCCACCAAACAGCACTGAAGCAACAATCAAACTCAACATTTACAAATGCTGTTCAAAGTTTGTAAAACCTGAATTTTCTGCAGAATTCTGAGCTATTATGTGTAAACCGTTTAAAAGCAAATACTTAATAAGTTAAGTGCTAAAAATAGTAATTATTGCTTGGGTTAGTCTCCCATGTTTCCCTTGCAAACTGCAAAGGAAATTAGAAAGTCACTAGGAAGTACTTCAAGATGTCTAATAATCTTTCCAGAACAGGTGGCTAATACCAGGCTTGTAAGTACATGTTTAAGCTACAAAATATGATTAAACTGAACTTTAAGAGAAGTGATCATTCACATAATTCAGCAGTGCAGCAGATCAGGATATTTCTATTTTGGAGCTTAACTTTAAGCACCTGTCTTAGAAAATACTAACTATAGTATCTTTGAAACCACCTTCAACCCTGAAACCAGCGGAAAAAAATACTTGTGTTCAATAGATACTAGAGCTTCTAAAAGAAGATAGATTCTCCGGGTAAAGTAAATAGGAACTTTTACTGTATAGATAAATGATATAATATCTTTAAAGGCTTCTTCACACTAAATATGGTTAATATTTACTTTAAAAAAATATTCCATTTACTTCAGCTTTCACTTAAGTCTTTAGTGTAGCCACTATATGGTAAACCATAAAGGTGAGAGGCTAAAATCAAAGATCCTATGTACCTTCAGTGCATTCATCTGTCATGTAAAACGTTTTCTTACTCAAAATTAATAGTAAGCAGAGGGTGTTTCTTTGAAGCTGTCATGACATATGACATTCTTTTAATGATTCTGCAGTTAATTAAGTATTTTCAATGATTCTGTAGTTAAGTATTGAGATTGACAATGAAGTCTAAATCTGATTCTTATTTCTCTTGTCAAATGCCAGGTTAACAGCCATGAAAAAGAAAGTCATGTAAGAAAGAATGATGTAGATCAAGATCATAGAAAAAGGGGAAGTTTTTACACAAGTAGCTCAGGTTGTAAAGATTTTCAGAGGCTTTGAACTGACATGCTGAAAAACAGTTTTATCTCGGGCACAATTTAGTGTGCGATCTGATACTCTATAGCTTCTTACTTAGCCTTCAGGCGCACTTACAATCTAGGAATGTGTGGCAAATGACAACTGTGAAGAAATCTAGTGCAAGCATGCCATGCAGCTCTTAAAATTTGTCCCTGTGGATCCCAAATTCCTGTTTCCAATGGCTGTGTGTGTGTGCATAAAAGTCTATTCAACAGCATTTCTGTTTTTCCTAATAATGACATGATCACTTATCCATTAAGTGCACCCCAAATCAGTATTTATACTTTCATTAAATATCCCTTATGTTGCCACTCTCAGCAAGCAGAGATTAGACTTAGGAAGTCACACAGAGCTGGGTAACTATTTACTATTATAAGTGAAAACCTTTAAAAAGCTGTGCATGCAAGCGCAGTGCTCAGGAACAGCTGAGAGTAGATCTTCCCTTTACCTCTTTGTCTCTCTCTATTTAAATAGTGCATGTTTTGCTTTTTATTTCTCACGCTCCACCATCATTATCACCATAGGCAGTAAATTGAAAGCAACCAATCAATTTACCTAAAATTCAAATTACAAGTAAATAATTATCTTTAAATCTCCTATCTTGCCTTGAAACTCTTAATTTTGTTATTTTTCTACTGGAATCACAACTTTAAGTTGTCTGTAATTTCTCCCATTTTTTCCCCCCTTAGTCAAAATAATGATTGTACTAACTTGCCTCAAGAATTATTCCTGAGGGAGTGTTGTCTAGTGACCAAAACAAAAGCATAGAACTCAAAGAATTTATTTCTGGCTTCAATAGCCATTCACCTGGTGAGCTGGGGAAAGCAATTTCATCTGTCTGAGTAGCCTTTTACTAGTAGCTACTTCCCAGGGACACCAGAAGAGGTTAATTCATCTGGCCTTAATTTTGCCCATCCAGCCTAAGTTAGTCATGGAAGTTCCCTCTATAACCAGTGGGAAGAGACTCTTCTCATCCAAAAGGCTGAATGAACTCAGAGAGGCTTACATCTCTCCACTGACAGACCTTGGGCAACCAGCTTAGCCAATGGCCCCATTTAATTTAAAAAAAAATTACTTTTTGGTTTGTATTTGCCTAGCTCTGCAATATAATTAAAAGAAAATCCCTGTATGTGTCAAGAACTATAAACTTTAAACATATGAATTATGAAAGACTGTTCCTAACACTCGCATTGACCTCACTGTGAATTTTGTGATGACAGCAGCCGCAGCACTGGGCCAAGAAAATCCCTGGTATGCCGTCATCTCCTGTGATATTTAGCAACGCTACTGTAACAGCTGTCACTTTGTCTCAGACTTGCTGTCTTTCCTCAGCATGAGAGATCTCCAGAAGTAGGCTGTAGTCCCCACATCCTTTGGGAAACCTTCATCCTTTCATATGATGGATCTCAATTCTCTCCTATAGTTGCTCTTTTGCTCTTGCTGATGTTTTGGAAGCGAAGAAAATTACACCAAAAATTCTTTCTACAATTTGTCGCTTTCTAACCAAACCCTGAAGCAAAAGCACCCTGAACTTACAGGACAGATTTGAAAGCCACACTTCTTTCTTTTTTTTTGCTTTTTGCTAGACTCAAGAGCAGTTCCTTGAACTTGAACCCCAGGAGAACATACTTTTAATTTCAAACCAAAACATTTTGCTTGCTCAGCATTTTAACACAAATTACTGCAGAGAAAGCTTAAATTTTTAGCATTCATATTCTCTGGGGACATAAGCTGAACACACAGGGGTTGTACAGAACCTGTATTTGAGTATTAGTTTAAGCACATGAGCATCAGTAATATTGACTGTATTGTGAAATTTCATCCAGTTTATGGACTGTTCTGTATTTTCAGTCAAGTCTCTACATGAAGTAATTCACCTGAAGGCAGAGAAAGCCAGGTTTCTAGTGAGCTTCTGAACTCTATTAAAATAAAATGTGTTAAACTGTTTGGATAAAAAATATTTTTGTGAGGTCTTCAGTATTTTGAATAGCCCAATCACCCAGGACCAGTTACAAGAAGTTACTATAATAGCCTCTAAACTTGAAGTTGTGTAGTCATGAAGAATAGGAAAAGCAGTAGCAATTAAATAGGACAGACTTGCACTAACTGTACATAAAGAAGGAAAAAAGTGATACTGAATGGAACTGAAAAGCAACACAACAAAGAACCAAACTATATCTATATATATCTATATCAATAAGAAAGAAAAGAGAACACCTTTTAAAGTGAATAGCTGGAAGCGAATAGAAGCTTCTGAAGTCATATGATGTATGAAATGATGTCACTATGAAAGAATTAAAATAGCAAAAGTGTTGGTAATCTATTGCTTAAAAAGTAAAAAAGAAAGTAAATATAAAATGTCTTTAGCATGGACTACATTTTTTTTCAGATGAAGAGCACAATTAGAAATTGAAAAAAATAGAGTGAGAGAAGAAAGAAACACTGAAATGGGTTCAGAACGGATTTCAAGATTTTCCCTCAATCTAGTTCTAAAGAAAATTATCCCTGGGCTCCCCTCTGCTAACTCAGAAGCATACTCCCAACTGCAGCTCCCTGTTCCTTCCACTATGGTGAGACTGAAATACATGGTTGTGAATGTTCCTCTATTGCCAGAGATATAAAACCAGGGTATTAATTAAAAAGAGAAACTATTCCTGTAGTATCACTGCAGTTATAAAATTGTTATTCCTATTACTGCTGAGAAACTACTAAAAGGCCAGTACACAAATCCATACATATCTTCCCCATTGTTAGGTCTTGTTTTCCGAAGAAGCTGTCATGTAAGGAAAAACCACAGGTGAAATGGATTTCAGTTTAGTGAACTCTAAAACAGGGGGAAAAAGTGGGAAGGATTTGTACTTAACAGTTAAATTAGCAGCTGCAAACATAATAGCTGCTGCAAAAAGAAAATCAATACTTTATTTGTATTCCCAATGAGACTTACTAATGATTACCTTAACAAAACAGTAAAAAGAGGAAATTACTAAACTTTAATTAATAAATTACCACAGAAAAGCAATTAGGAATCTCCAGCATGAGGATTTAACAGATACACTTTTTTCTGTGTATATATAATTAAGCAGACAAGGCTGTATACGAACAACAGAAAACCTAAACAGGACCTGCACTATAACTGAAGCTCAAAGAAAGAATTACACAAAAAACCCCACATAACTTCATGTTATCACATTTAAAATGAAAACAACAAAACACAGGTTTTAAAAGGAAATCGTATTTCCCCTGCACATTCTCCTACAGTTGACATTGACAACTTTATGGAAGAATGTACTATTTAAGGAAATTTAAAGCCTGTTGATAGAAACAAGACCTAAATATGACTGTATTACAAAATAAGTACTTAAACTGAAACATTTATGAAAATGGGAATTGAGAAAGCTCGGGAGTCTGTAAGGAAACAGCAAATACAATCTAGCAGACTGGGGTGGCTACATTAAACACAAATGAATCCGCACAAAAACATTAAGAAAATATAGCAAAGCCATAACTTGTTTCATGCATAGTGAGTGCTGGCTATTTTATACAAAGCAAAACAAATTAGAATTCTGCTTTTTATAAAATATTCAATGTTGGACAAGTTACACTGTGTAACTCTACTGGGAATGTGATCTTTAAATTTAACAGAGGAATTAAAATATAACCTTTTGTGTCTTAGGAGAATCCTACAAAGGTTTGACTTTAAAAGAACATTTGTAATCCCTGGTGCTTCTTCAGCTGTGGCATCTGAAGAGCCCCAGAAATATCTGTCTGTGCTGGGGCAATGCACATGTACGCAGGCAGAGCCACTTAGGGACTAGAGTTAATGTGCAGTAGAGTGGAAGCCGTGGTGAGGACAGCTCAGGCAAACAGAAAGGAAATACTGTGATAAGAGAAAATAGTTTGAAAGTGGATCAGGAGATTTTTAAGCTGTCCTTTTTGTTTTAAACATGGGTTGGGGTTGGTTTTACTTCTTGTAAAGGTAGTGTGAAGCTTGCAATGAAATTACAAAGTTGAAGACTTTGCTCCAACAGCGTAAAAATAAAAGCAGTATATTCTAAATAGTATGCAGCAACTAGAGGCACCAAAGCTATACCTCAGGTAGGGACATTACATGGCCAGACAAGTGGGGTACTATCTTGGCAACTGCTGTCCTAAGGGTACCAAAGTCATATTTACCAGATCAAAAGAAAATACCAAACCAGCAAATACCAAACTCAACATCTAACCACGTACATTAACTGCTGACATAACCTGGAGCACTCAAGGATTAGTTTAAGTGCCAGAGGTTTAGTTTTGAGCACACAAATATCATGTTGTATGATTTGGTACGTTACATGAAGTTTTGTATTGCAGCCACATAGTACTGTTAAACATCTTAATTTATACAGAAATCTCTGCAACAAAGAAGCAATTTGTTGCTTAGTGAACTTCTGCACTTCTGTTGAAGCAAAATGTGTTAAAATTATTAGAAGAAGGAGAACTAGTTTTGACAGCATCATCTACAGTCTGGCTAACCTTTCTTCAGTGGGCACTTCATGGGCAAGCAAGGGAGACATAGGCCTGACTTCATCAGCTAGAGAAAACCATTTACTGTTTTGTAACTTAGAAAAAAAACTTTTATCAGTAAATAAGGAAACAGTGGAGTTGGAGATGCCACCGTAAAAAGAGGGGTAAAAAAAAAGAAAAGAAAAAACGCAGCCTTTGATATTGCTATTTGAATGAGACTGCAGTCCTTGTCTCCTACATAGGAGAACTTTGGTGCATTATCAACTATTAATAAATTAGGATCTGAAATAAAAATTTCTCTGGTTTTGGAACACCGTGTCTTCTCTGGTGGTGTTAAGTAAAGAAGAAAGTTCTGATGCAAAGAAAAAAAAATGCTACCATAATGTCAAGCTTTCTCGTTTATATTAGTCCTTCCTTCTCAATTTTCCTAACTTAAAAAAATATACCAAACTTCTCAACAAAATTCACTTACTGAATTTCAGCAGGACAATATATGAAACATACCTCTAAACTGTTTTTTGCATTTATTAATCTTTACAGTAGTGATATTTTCCAGCTGAGGACAAGAGGAGGATTTTTCAATCCCTTGTGGTCAGTAGGACAGTATTCAGTGCAAGCATCACTATGTGCTTGTCCTGTTCTTTCTTCTCTCCCTAAGCTGTTGGCCACTGTTGGAAACAGGATCCTCAGCAAATGGGCCTCTGCTCAGATCCAGCTTGGTCATTCCAAGATTCTGTTATATTCTTTAATACACAGGCATGAAATATAAGCTTAATATCTTGCATTCTTTGGCAATTGGATACAGTGGCTTCCAGATGAAAGCCAACTGCTGTAATGCAACTTTATCCAACTAATTAAGCTACATTGATTTTCAACAGCTGGGAAAAGCAGCCTTTAACATGAGTATTCACATTTCAAAGTATAGAAGTGACCTAGACAAAGATGACTAAATACAATTATTTATTCTTCCTGTATATTTTGTATCTACCTTATTCCCACAGCATCTGGAAAGGTTAAACATCTGAATTGGGAATATATGTGATGGTTGTACTAAAACAGGAGACAAGTGTTTGTATTCTGAGGCAGGAACAGGGAATGAAATGGGGAAAAGAGCACAGCTGTTCAGGGAGAGACCTGTGAAAGCAATCCCTGGATTTTTACTCTATTTTAAAAAGAGCAGATCTCATGCATTAGTAGGTCAGACAAATGTGTAAGACAAGGAGTATGCTTTCATAAAAGCTGATGTTGCTTATGAAAGTTAGATCTGTTACAACACGCCGTGTGAGCCTCCCAGATTCAGGAACAAAAGAACTAAAAAGTGAATTTACTACCATAGCTGCCATGAGATGCTTATAACTGTAGGTGCAGCTCTCCGATAATTTCCTTAGCTAATGTCTGCAAAGAAAGACACTGCCTATCGTAGTATCTCTCTGTGCGATACTCTAACTAAAACTCAGTTCCTCACCACTCAGCAGGCGCAGAGTACAGTCACTGAGCAAGCAGCTAACAGCTAATTCAAAAGGTGATAAAGCAAAAATTCTCTTGCTGTAACAACTTTTTAACCTCTTCATTGTCAGCTGGTCTAATCAAACTGTAATCAATGAATGCTTTCCCTATATGCAAGCTGTTAAGAAACCAAGTTAATTGGCTCGCTTGAAAGATTTAAAGCACGTGAAACTTCTGAGTGGTTTAACAGTTTTCCAGGGACTGTTGTGAGGGAATAGCTGCAGAGCCACTGCAATGCAGCACAACGCAGCTCGCAGACCACTGACACCGAATATTTTGCAAAAATCTTAGGGCTAAGTTCTACCCTTTCACACTGCTGCAGGGGGAAGGAACATGAGCGTTTGAGACTAAAATGTGCAATAAAGCTTTTTAGCAGTTTCATTAGGAGTCCCGTATTCTCTCTATCGCCACTCCCAAGCTGTGTCTTTCAGGACAAATTGTCACTAAAGTTCACCTTCCTTTGAAAATGTATTTCAGTTTCACTGACAAAATGTTTTTTTCTTAACTCCTTTCATACCGGGCTCTAATTTACAACTGTTGCATTAAAATCAAAATATGTCCTGCATAAAAACCTGAAAGTGTAAAAACTGTTTCCCTATGTGGTATATATTCCCATTTTAATTTCTAATTAATTGTTTAATAAGGACACCCTACGATTATTTTCCCGGCTCAGATTTTTATTTCATAGAAGAGAAGGGCCTACTCACTACGCCCATATTTGTACAATGTTTTAAAAGAGATCTGGGAGTTGCTAAGCTGGGAGGAGAGTTAAAATGCTTCCAAGAATATTAAAAATTGGAGAGCAAAGCTAAATATAAGTGATCGGTTCCTCTTCTAATTTTGTTCTAAGTAGGTTTTGGTCCTTAGATTCTCTTTAATTTCATTTCACCCGTGTGTAGAAGATGTGAGCAGCACACGAATACAAAAAGTCATCTTTCTGAAGCCTGCAGGATGGCTAGTGTACTTGGAATCCATGCATAAACCTCCGTATGAACTACACCCACAATGGTTGTTAGAGATCATGATGCTTAACATTACTTGACCTCTATTTACACATGTGTATATAAGATACAGTACACAGGTTATTTTCAGTTTTTAAAATAAAAGCGAGGAATTACTCAAAAAGCCCAGAGGTGTGGCTGCTGTTCCTAAAGCTATAAACATATACTCTCACTGTTGAGCTCTGATTTTTTAATCTCTGTGATTTGTTTTCCTCTCCTTTTGCATTTCTGTTTGGCCTTTCACACCTCTATTTTTCTCTTCTATTTCTCAGAGAGATGAGGGAAATAAAGATGGTGAGTGTACGTGAGGAAAACAGGGATTGAAAGGCAGAAGAGCTGAGGAGCTGTCCTCCATTCTTCGTACTACCCCTTGTATTTCCATTCAGCTCCTTCTCATGAAATCCCTGCTTGCATCTTCCATTCTCCCTTTGTTCACTGTATCTGTGCTCTTTTACAGAATTTTCTGCTATTTCCAAGACCACTTTCACCTGAGGGACAGGCAGTGTGGTTCAGATAAGCACCATCACCAACCACAAGTCTGACAGCATCCAAAAAATTTTGTGATGCTATTCTATTTTATCTGAGCTAGTCTCTGCATTTGTTTATTCCAGACAGGATGAGGAAACAACGTGCCATAATATCAAGAGAAAAAGCTATTCAAGTTGATGGCAAGCACTAGATATTGTTGCAGGAGTTGCCATTCTCATGAGATTTGCTGCCAAGTTGATACACATAAATATGAGAGGAGTTCAGATGAGGTTCAGATGAACTTTGGACTGTTTGAAACAAGGAAAGAGAAATTTCAACTTTGAAAGCTGTTTCTATGGAAGTCACCTCATTTTCTTCCCACAGCAAAGTATATTATTTGTTTTTGGAGATACTATTATTGCCAAGACAAGTGTGTTGTAAGTTTTTCTCTACTGCATAAAAACTACATTATTGGAACATAAGTTTTTCTACTAACAATTTTAATTGCTAATCATCAGCTGGCTTATGGTATTGACTGGTACTCATATCATCATCACTTAATACCTGAAATATCAATAGCTAAAGGTTTCATTGAATTTTTGCAACAACATCTAAAGGCTTAATAAGCTGGACAAGATTAAAAAAGGTATTGGTTAACATTTGCAGTGGCTAGTCTTGGATCTCCCAAAAACCCTGAAATTGTAGTAATAACTCAGAGCTTCCAGTATGAAAATGGAAAAATCAAGCTACAAGCTGACTTTGCTTATGTTCTTTAGTAGTTTTGGAAGCATTTTAAAGTGAGGAGGCCCTGGAGAAAGCACAGCTGTGCAGTTTTAAGACTGTATTTTATGACTATGTTCCAATGTGTGCATCATGATAAGTATGGTAAATAAGAAATCAGCTATGAATTACACAGAAAGGACAAAAAGTGTTGTGTAGGATCTTCAGAATAAAATAAATATTTATGCTGATATAGAGTGTGTTTGTCTTTCTGTGTGACCTGTAAATCCTTAAGTAATTCTCTGGAAGGTTATGTAAAAAAATGTTTTAAACCTGTTTCATCTTTCTTTGCTGTTAGGGAAATTTTAAAGAAAGAAATGCTTCATTTCGTATCTATGTTTATACAATTTGCATTAACCAGCATCTCAGATGAAAATGAAACACTTCAGCCGTAAGACAACACATGCTGGACAACTACTGAATGCTGTCACTACCTTAAAAAATTCAGTCTTTTTCTATAAAAAGGCTAACTTCCAGGCCCTGTTCTTCACAAACTCCATTCTCTTCAGTGTGTTTTGAATGATTTGGGTGAGACAGAAAGCTGGCTGTGCTTCACTGACAACAAGTCACACAGCCGGGTCTAGTCTGCCCTCAACAGGGGTTTTGGTGAATGGAACAGCGTTCTTGGAAAAGTAGACTAAATATGCAGTATAGTACTTGATGGATTTTATCAGCATCGTTTGAATTGTATGCTCACCAAAACTGAATGTGACATATTACAGAGCTGGTAAAATATAGGAGGAAAGTATGTCAACTAACTAAAAATTCAAATATAATAGGAAAAATCTGTCAAGTGATGTCTTTTTCTGTGTATTAACAATGGCATAGAACAACTCTGAAATGCCAGTGATTGCTACAAGTACCTAGACATCATGGTGATATCTGTAGTATAAAATTGCCAGACAGCAAACAAGACTGCCGGAACTAATGAGAGCATGGGTTTATTTCGAATCCAGTGTGCATAGCTATGTGTGATGGAATTGCTTTTCAATACTTTTTCTTTGAAATAACTGATTATTTCTTATGCATTTTTATATTAACATGTTCCATTTATTTAACTAAAAATAGACACTTGAGATTTCATTTGCTCTCATCTGCCCATTTCTCAGTATGGCCTGATTCATTCTGCTTGGTGACTCAAGTGCAGACAAACCAATAAATGGATGCATGATACCAGATCTGAACCACAATTGTAAGTTTGACTAAGATGCCAGCTGTTTTTCTCTTTGCGTGCTATCATCAGGATCCAGAGAAACAAAAGCAGGTATCATGCTGGATAAACTCTGGCAGTACTAATTCATCTCCCCGGTGTCTCTGGAAAAGGTGACCAGCTGAACCTGTTATTAGAGCTGTTCTGTTTCACCTGACCTACACCTGTCCTAAGATGGGCACAATCAGGCGGAATCAACAACTTGTGTTGACAGGTCATAGCAGGACTTGTGAATTGAGCTTGAGCAGTTTACTGAACACTGATAAAACAGTGCCAGCAAGTCTTCCCAGCCACCTGGAGTTGCTGAATTTGCCTGGAAAGAGTTTCAAAGTAACAGCTACTGCAGAGGAAAACCATCTTTAGTTCCTAACAGAAAGTAATATTCCTTTCATGAATTGAGAGCCTCAGATAGTTGTATCAGGAAAAAATGTAGCTCATGGACAACGAGAAGGAGTTCTGTCCTCTGGGACATTCAACACAATAGAAGATCTAGAATTTTGGAGTCCAGAGCGTTCTGGACTCATAAAATCAATCAATGCCTACTTCTTCCCATTGAAACTAGCTTAAGCTCCAGAAGGCTAAATATTAGACACCAAAAGCTGGATGAGATATATCTCACCCTAAATGTCTTATATTTTGCTGAATTTCCTGTTGATGCTTTTATTTAGAAAGCTGTCATTTTCTCTAATAAATACTTGTTATCTGGGGCTAATTGCCCTGGAGGTACAAGGACACTTTCATCCAAACGTAATAATGGGAAGCTCTATGCCTTTGGCAGGAAGCATTTATCTTTGTTTAATTCTGATCTGACTGTCTGAAGCAACTCCAGATCTTCCTGGCATTTCTGTTCATACTTAACTTATCTTTTGCACTGTCTCCAGAAGGAGAATAGAATAGAAGGTAAAATAAGCAATAATGAAAATAAAATGATTAACTGTTGATTACTGTCTTATTATATGCACATTTAAAGATAGTTCTTATAGTTGCATAAAAGCAAAGTCTGTGACACAAATACAGCCATTTCCTTGGGATAGAATTGCCACTTCAACTTTCATTCCAGATGACTTCTGATGATAGCTGGGAAAAGCACTGTCTACAGCAGCCTCATCCTGTTAAATGGGTGGCTTTAAAGCACTTATCTTTTACCATATGTCTTTAAGTTTATTATTTTGCTTACCCTCCGGCTGGTATTGTGCTATGATTGTTACCGTCTGCCCTGCTCCTTTTAGCGCAGCTGCAGCCTGCTCGTGGGTAGCACCTCGAAGATCAATACCGTTCACCTACAGAAGGAATGCAAACAACAACAGATCTGAGTAGTTTAACATTAGACAGAAAGACAGAGGTGACAGAGGTTTGGTTTTTTTTTTTTTTAAATATCTGATGGATGTAAAGGCCAGGTTGCCCAGATGCAAAAGTGAAAGTACACAATCAAAAAGTCTGAGAGGATGTTAGCTATGACTGGCCACGAGGATCTGCACTAATGTTGCACACCATAGTTTATGTACGCTTATGCATGCATATTCTCTGACCACTGTTTTTTTGGGGTGTCCTGCTCTACTGAGTTTATATTTTTGGTAATTTCTTCACCAATTAATTTCATTTAATAGATAATGATAAATTTTCTGCAGTGCTTGAAGGTCATTGTAGAATACTGCAGGCAAGGAAACTGCTCCTTCAGCCAGACTCTGCAAGCCCAGTCTGTAGCATAAGGGGATCCTGGAGATATATATGGAGCATCTCCAACAAAAACTGCTGGCTGGAAAACTTCCAGGGGAGAAATCCCATCTACCATTTTCTTTTCATGCAACCCCTCCTCCTATTGCCTAGAAATATCCCTGTATCTTACACATGACAGCAATGGAGTTGCTACCAGGTACAGCTTTGCCACCTCTGGCTGTTTGACACCGATAGATCTTTCCATCGGTTTCCTCTGACTTAGTCATCATTTTCTGTTGCATAGGCAGTGGAAGTGGAACAGAGCAGAACAAAGCATGGAACCCACTCCTGAAATTTGTGTGTAGTTTCAGAACTCTTTTGATTTGTATTTGTGATGTTAAAATGTTTTGTCAGCAGCATCCCAAGGAAGAGACAGAATTCATATATAGAATTATTAACTGCTCCAGTAATTTGAATCTTGCTTTTCAGCGGGAGTTACTGTCTGGTTATACTGAAGTTTGAGAGATTGCATTCATTCATTCATTCATTCATTCATTCATTCATTTATTTATTTATTTATTTATTTGACTTTCCTCCTTGCTTCTACAGGTTTCCACTTCATAATGTTTCAGTGAAGAACACAAAACTTTTGTCATGTAAACAACATCAGCAGGACAGAAACGTATTTCTGATTGCTCAAGAGAAGAAAAGAAAAAAGAAAGGAAAAAAGGGGGGGAGGAGAGAGAACAACGCCATTGATTTCACAGGCAAACAGGCCGAAACACAAGAGCCAAATACTCAGCAATAGCAACTTTTTTTGTGTTTATTTTTATGAAGTACTAACATATGATGGCTAAGCACATACTGAAAACATGGATTTTATCTTATTTAAATTTTGACAAATTTTTAAGCCTTACAAAAATAAATTTGATTCCACAGAACTTTACAGATAACAGCTATTGAATCTGTTATGAATAAAATTTTTTTTGATTAATCACATTTAGAAACTGGCCCATCTTAACTTGCTGTCTTTCACCAAACCTTAGAGAATGTGAAGTTTTGGGAACATGTTAAAGTATTATTTATCATTGAATCATACAACGGTTTGGGTCGCAAGGGACCCTTAAAGGTCATCTAGGCCAAACCCCCTGCAGTGAGAGGGACAGCTTTAACCAGATCAGGGTGCTCAGAGCCCCATCCAACCTGACCTGGAATGTTTCCAGGGATGGGGCCTCCACTACCTCTCTGGGCAACCTGTGCCAGTGCTTCACCACCCTCATTGTAAAAAAATTCTTCCTTATTTGCATGACAAAAATCTAGTCTTTACTAGTATGTGAACAGCATTTAGACCATTATTCTTTGAAAAATTGATTTGTGATAGCAATAATATAAAAAATGCAGGAGATCCCAGAGTTTCTTATCCAGAAGACTGCATTACGCTGTAGAACTGTTGACTGTACACAGAAACATAATTGTCTAGCTGAGGTTTCAGGTTTCTGAAAATATGATTCCATAAGAATAATTTTTTTCCCAGTTCAACCTGTCTAGAAAAACATCTTTCCTCAATTAGTTTTTTTTTTAATTTATGACAAGGAAGCAAACCCCACATTTTTTCATAAACAACTCATCCTTTCTTCCCTCAAAGACTTTAAGCTACTCAATTTGATGATCATTCAATATTTCTCCCCATCTTATTCACAAAAATCAGCTCTCCCTATTTCTAAAAAAAATTAGTCTGAATTTCAACTGTCTATATTATTTTAATATCATTCAAAACTATAGAAGATCTAGAACTTCAGAGAAGTATGATTTGTTGCAATCTTTCTATGTTATACAAAAATTACATGCTGGCTTATCTTTAGATTGAAGAAGCAAACAAGTAAATGTGGAACTAGAACACCAGAAGAATATAACCTATTCAAATCTTACTTTACCCATATCCCCATGCACACAAGACCTATTATATAATCACAAAAATGATGTGAAAGAGGAAATTAGTTATAAGTTACCTTACAGAAAAACAGCTGCGTTTTTTAAACTAATTTGTCCGTATGTGCATTCTGCAGTAGGGAGTATGAATGCCATTACCATGCTGGTAATGCCTGCTTGATCTTTGCATGTGTCTTAGACCCTTTGGGGCAGCATATGAAGGGCCTAAGAAGCAGCACAGTACTGAACTACCATCACATTGTGTGAATTCTTTGCAAGGAGAGGAATCTCAGCAGACAGGAGGGAAGATGCCTGGTAGAGTATATACAGGAGCAAAATATTTTAAGGACCACTGAAGTAGCTTCTACACGATAGAAGTAGTAGAAGCGTAGGCTGGAAGACTACCACACCTAAAGAAACATTCCAAGCAAATGTCTGTGACAGAACATAATACTTTATGAGAATAAGTCTGTATGGATCCCCATGTTGTTACAATCATACAATCTACAAGAATAATTCAGTGTTCTGGTACTGCCATGTATTGGTGTCTTTGGCTCATACATTTCAAAGCATTATATGCTGATAGATACACTCTAATAACTTCTACATTTCTGTCATGTGAAGTACGCAAAATTCATGTTGTTTTTACATTTTCTATCTAGATTGTGAAAAGGGAAGTGAATATCTTTGTTCACAAGTAAACCTCTAATGCTACTGAAAAGAAATTCTGAGCACAGGGCAAAGGTAAGATAATAAACTTCATGATTTGTCTAACACAAAAGATCTCAGTTGTCCCATCTTCCTGTTTGAAAGCAATGGCTGTAAAAATGGCTGATGGAAACTTTCAAAAAAAATGAGCCAAAGGTTCAAATACTTTCATCAAAGTTGTGTACATAAACCTCAAGTTCAGTGGATGGCAAGACTAACATAGACCCCTGGAAAAAACTCGCTGAAACTCAGTCTAGGAATACAGTATCTTAGAAGACAATAATTAAGTGCATTCTAAAAGAACAAAGGAGAGAATCAGAGTTTTCAGTGCCATAAAATCTAATATATTTTAATGCACAACACTGAAAATACCTGAAGAAGAATGTGGTGTCAATTAGGACTTAGTTTGCAACCTTTGTGGAGAATAAAAACTTCCTGAAAGGAGCACAATTCAGGCTACTGCTGCTGAAGAAAGAGGTGTTGTGCCCTACTTTTACTCAGTGATGGTGTTAGGACACTTGATGCTGCATTGCCATGGGCACAGATGTACCAGCACTACAATTACTCATTAACTCAGCACTGTAGTCACAGCTTTGGTACTGTGGAGGCCTGAGCAGAATCCTTAAGTTTAGGCAGCACAGTGCCTATGTCATGCCCTAAAGGAAACCTCATCCTTGATTCAGTGTCTCTGAAGACAATTTTGAAGCCAAGTCATCTTTCCTTTAATAGAGAGTTTGGGTTTTATCTGTGTATTTTTCCTTGTCATAACTGGAGTCCTTGAGAGCGTCCCGAGAAAAAAGCAATAGGATGAACTGAAAACAGCTTAAAGGAACATTCCTGAATTCCTGAGCTCCTGCACTGGGGAGATGGATATGGTTGATGTCACCTGGTCAGTATTAGAAGGTTCAGAAAATAAAGTAATAATGTTTAGGCTTAAGCTTGAAGACTGTAGACTTCAGGAGAACACAAGCATCTCTTAAGCAATATAGGAAAATGTGGTGGTCTGTGAGATCTGTGTCAACAGAACATGAAGTTTTAAAAACCATTAATAAATCATCACAATCTCTCTGTAGATAGCAGAGGATGAATGAAAGAATAAAGAATCCACATGCTTATTCCCCTTCTCCTCTGAAAAACGATAGTTCTATCTATACGTGATCCAGTAACTAAGATCCTAATAAGGCATCAAGAATATAAATATAAAACAGGAACTCCGCCAAAGTTACGCAAACATTTTTTCAATTTTCCACAGAACAACAAGAAGCCACTGAAATGGCAGTTGTCTACTTTCTGCCCTTTGCACACTCATTCTGGAAGAAATGATTGCCTAAGGTGCAAACACAACACATTATAGTGAGTGAATTTCTCTGAAATTAAGTTCACTTTTCTGCTATGATATAGGCTGGGATGGACACCTGAGAAGGACTTATAGGTCTGAGTGGCTAAAATCAAATGACCAAGGAAAAGAAATATCAGAGAGAAAATAACACATCAATTCTATCTTCTGCAATTCTTATCAAGGTGATAAACAAGCCAGACAAAACAGATTAAGTAATGTTGAACAGGTAAACGACCTGACTACACTAGGTTGCCAAAACAGTGATCTCCCTCTTAGAGATGCACAGCTGCAAAATAAAATCAAACACTCATTGCCAAATAGGTAGGCAGAAGTCTGTTTGCATGCAATTTTGCTCACCAATGCCTGACAGGACCTCACTGCAGAATAATAGGCATTGAATTTAGAAAGGACTTATAACCTAGTCTGACTTTCTAAAGAAAAAGAAGAGTAGATGCTAACTTGATTTCTGGGTATTATTTCCCAATATTTAAAAGCAAACATAATCAAGTCCCAAAACTTCTAGTTGAAAACCAGCATGGTTTGTTAATCAACATTAAATCCTGATGAAAGACACTAGTAATTTACACATTTTAATCAAATTCTTGCCCTTAGGCCAAAATGAACAGGAGTTTCTGAAGGAGTGTCCTGGTTTCAGCTAGGATAGAGTTAATTTTCTTCCTAGTAGCAGGCATAGTGCTGTGTTTTGGATTTAGTAGGAGAAGAATGTTGATAACATGCTGATGTTTTTAGTTGGTGCTAAGTACTGCTTATGCTAGTCAAGGACTTTCCAGCTTCCCATGCTCTGCCAGGTGCACAAGAAACTGGGAGGGGGCACAGCCAGAAGAGTTGATCCAAACTGCCCAAAGGGCTATTCCATACCATATGACAGCATGCTCAGTATAGAAACTGGGGGTGGTTGGCCAGGGAGCAGCGATTGCTGCTTGGGAACTGTCTGGGTATCGGTCGGTGGGTGGTGAGCAATTGCATTGTGCATCACTTGCTTTGTATATTATTGTTGTTATTATCATTATTATATTGTTATTATTATCATTACTATTTTACTTTATTTCAATTATTAAACTGTTCTTATCTCAACCCAGGAGTGTTTCTCACTCTTACTCCTCCGATTCTCTCCCCCATCCCATCGGGGTAGGGGGAGTGAGTGAGTGGCTGCGTGGTGCTTAGTTGCTGGCTGGGGCTAAACCACGACAAGGAGTAAAACAAATAATACTCTGTCTTGCCTCTTCCTCCAAAAAAATGTTTTAATTATAAGAATTGTGTGCGGTGATGTTTTTCCCTGACATGATTACATTGCAAATTGTAAAAAAAACTGATTTCACTTACTGCTTTCAATTAATTTAATGCTGTTTATGTTAAGAATAATCAGTGAAAGAAACAAAAATACCAGAAAAAGTTGTGTCTGCAGGAAGGTTTAATACATATCAAAGGTGGTGGATTTTTTTTGTCACACCCCCCCCCCCCCCCCCTTTTCTATTAAATGGGCTGGATTCCTTTACGAAGCATTATACAATAAGCAAAGTAGCACTGCTGTTCTGAGCTTGACTGCACAATCCTGATGTGCTGGCCTAGAATGAATTTGACTGCACAATTTCTGATGCCTGACTCCAAAATGAATTTGACATAATGGAAGTAAGAAGAGCCTCCAGCTTACACAGATGTCTGCCTCTTCTGCATGCTGTGGCAAAAAGGAGTAAGAAAGCTTATAAACAAAGAGAAGTGCCGCAATGGAAGATTATAGTTTAAAACTACAGACAAAACTAAACTGAGATGGAGAAAAAGATGCAACTATAGTTCACAGTAATTATAGTAATTGCTTTTACATTCATTGACTCAAACTAAAGCATGATCTACTTCATCAAATACTGAATAGTAATCTAGATGAAAGGTAAAATTTATATTTTGGATAGATCAAACTCTTCTAAAATTGGAAGAGTTATAGTCCCCTTAAAATATTTGAATAGCCCATATTAGCATAAATTGGTTCAGTTCTGAACAGTGCCATTTAAAGACTTGGTACAGTCTGGTTTTCTTCTGTTAGAGTGCTTGAGCATGATCCATATGTAGGTCATTCAAATAGAGGCTAGCAGAATAATCTGTTTTATTTAGCTATTTATTTATTTAAGCCACCTTATTGTGTGTCTGTACAGTAGTTAAATGACCACTTAGAATGTCTTGTTGAATTGGAAAGGAAAAACACATCCCTTCTCTGGGGAGGAAATATAGAGGATTTCTTTTAATTTCTTCTTTGAATTGTCACTGACATAGTACAGTGCTTTTATACAATAAATTAAATGGCGAAGAAATGGCACCTTTTTACCACGGAACAAACAATACAGCAGATGTTTTCAAGTTGTGGATGATTTCTTTTACTTTTTGAACTCAAAAAACTCAAACTCAAAATTCAAAACTCAAAAAACTCAAAAAGCTCACCAAGCTTTTGGTGTCTGAAAAAGCAAACAGAAGCCTGAATAAACACAACTCTTTACAGCCAGAATTGCCACTGTTTGCATTAAGAGAAGATACAAAGAAACCTAGTCATCTGCCTTAACTTTGCATGTCAACTCAGGTATTCTCAAGCTCATTAACGAGAGATGAGAGGAAAGCTGCGCCATATTCTCCAGCAGGCCTGCTGAGTTATTAGAAACGGAATGTATAGCATCAACCCTTAGGTGAAGGAAGTATGGTGTTCCAGCAAGACAGGGGACATTAGAAAAAACCACGTTAGGGACCTGCCCTCAACATATCTGGGGAAAACTCCTCACGAGCAGATGGCATAATCATTCTAGACATTGGCTCACGCAACTTGGTACAGTCCAGCGAGAAGTACCAGAGTTCTAAGAAACTCTTGCCTGCCGCCGAAGTACAGCCCTTGAGCAGCAATCTCTTCCAGCCTAGGCAGGTCACCGTTTTGCAAAGCGAGGCCCCCTCGTGCAGCCCGAGGCTGAAGCTCTGCAGAGCGCGGAGGAGGGAGCGGTGGGCAGAGCGCCCAGCACCGCCGACAGCTCTGGCCAGCGGTGCCCGTGCAGGAGAGTTTTTGCCTTGCTAGTGAAGAAAACGTTTAGAAATAGAAAGGAAGGAGAAATGTACAGAGGGAAAAGAGTTTTCACTCTCCAGCTTAGCTTCTTTTGAATTTTCCGGCTCACTTTATTGCTTTTCTCTCTCTTTCCTCACTTCTAATCTTTTCTGTGCCTACGCTTTCCTCTGATCAGTTAAAACTGCTTAGTTCGGCACATATAGGCACAGTGGTTATCTCATCGAAAACATAATATCGTGTCACGTCTGCTGTTCTCCATACCCAGAATACAGCTAAACTACCAGTGATCAGTTTTGCTCATAATGCGGCAGGGTTCTTGTTTCACGCTTGACTTTCAAAGGATGGTATAAGCAGAAATAATTATTGCAATTCTACTTCTGAAAGGAAGTAAAAGTTTCCATTTTAACAACTGCCTTATAACTCAAAGATGAGAGGAACTTAATTCCACCTGAAGCCAATAAGCAGTAGGTATTCAGGAACTGAAATAAAAAGGTAAAACAATTTTAGAGGCTGCTTAGAGACACAACATTGGTGACTTGTCTGATCCCAAGCACTGAGTTAGTGGCAAATTCCAAAACTGAAGTCCTTGCCTTGATCTCTGCTTGCCAGGCTTTTCCGTATTTCTACACCTACAGAATACGATAATGTGGCCTGTGAGACGTGAGATGACCATTGGCTTGTGTCATGGAAAATCTACACTGAATTCAACCCAGTGACCATGAAGCAATGTATCAATGGTTGAATGGTAGCTAACTGCAATCTTCAGCTCTAGGTGAAGTAAGTGTTCAGTGCTCCCATTTTTATATTAAAACTGCCTGAATCACAGCATTCATAGTTTATCTGTGACTCTACAGATTTGGGTTATGTGACACAGACATTTTGAATAGATGATGCTCCATAGTCTCAAATAAAGCATGTTTTTTTAAAACCAAGGGAAAGGAAATAGCACTTGTATTCTGTAAGTGGTTTTGCTTTTGTTATTGTCCTGGTGACTTACTTGTTCAGATAAAGGGCATATCTATCTTCTTTTTTTCCAAAGGATCTCCAAAACCTCCTCCAACAAAATTATTGCACATATCCCTCAAATACCCTATTTAATGGATGGCCAATTTCTATTATTTTGCAGTTCATGTCATATGATAATTTTTTTAATCACTCAGGAACCCAAAACTTACTGGGCAGTAGAGCAGAATGATGCCTGCTTTAAGTCTGTTTAAGCACAAGGCAAAAGTCCAGCCTGGGGCAAATCTCTGAACAAATAAAGCTCAGGGATGTAGCCATTTTGTCCAGCAGTAGCAGTTTGGCTTTCAAATTTGTGTTTTTAGTTTTCCTTCGTTGTGAGGCTGACAGTAAGGCTACACTGAGGGGTGTAAAGCTCACTCCAAATCTTCAGTGTATCAGATGTGACATAATTCTGTTTGGCAGTCTTAAAAAAAAATTTGCCAAGTCAGAATGTTTGAACTGAACGTGAACTCCTCCTTAAACTATTAGGAGCTGAAGAGCAAACAATCTGGCATCAGATCATTTCTACCCATTGAGGCAATTGTAAAATGAATGTTTTAGAGGCAACTGATGATTTCATCATGGAAAAAATACACAGCATCTAGTCTAGGCCAATTTACTAGCTTTACATGACACATAACTGACAGGTCTGATAGCTAACACTCCTTGGCAAAAAGATACATACCTTATTCATGAGAATTGTTAGTATAATTTATTAGGTTCTGATCATGTGCTTGGAAATGTCAGAGTTAATTTAGGAAACAGTTACTGCATCAAGGCAATTGCAAATATATGTTATAGATTGCAGAAAGATGGGGGGGGGGGGGGGAGAGAGAGAGAGAAAGAGAAATCTAGCTGGAAGACAGATTCCTAGATTAATAAAAGACAAAAGGGAGCTCTATAGTCACCAGCATATGTAGTATTCCACCATACACAGGTGGTAAATTTTTCCCTAGAAGCTCCATTAAGCTTGTATTTTAGAAAGTCATCTATTTTATTTTGAAATCCCAAAGTGATAAATCTACAAGCTTCTATGCCAATATAACCCAGTTATCCTGACTACAAAACAAGTGCATCATGTTTTGAGGCTGAATATGTCCAAGTTCAACTTCCAGCCATCAGATCATGTATATTTATCAACAACACTGAAAAACAGTTTACTACCAGCTCTCTTCTCCAAGGGTAAGTATTTCCAGATGGTAGTGTTTACAGTGACACAGTTCATACTTCATTAAAGTGAGTCTTTACGGTCAACAAGCATGCTAGGGCTTTCCTGACATAGGTTCTAAACTCCAAGGCTTCATGGAAAAAAGAAGACTTTTGTTTTTAATAAGCCGTTTCTTTAAATATATAAAAGAGAGTGTTTTCAAAAGCATAAATTTATGTTTGTACCCAGCTTCTGTTCCTTGGGTGTCCAGTTGCCTTGTGTACCTCTAAAAATCTCCTCTTGTACAGGGAAGTTGTATGGGTGATTCAGTTTTTTCATGTGAAATGTTTTTGATTCATCATGATGATAGCAAGTACTGGACATATGCCTGCATGTATTGTAAAAGGTCAAACTGAGCTTTTATAGAAAGGTGGAGCACTGTGCACCCAGATGATCCCATATAAACATAAACAGGTTGAGGACTTTTAGAGACCTAGTGCCATTTCGAACTCATCCTTAAATCCCAGAACTTCCCAATGTTATTGGCAATGTCTGAGCTTGCATTAACCCACTCTTTGCCCCACAACTTCACATTAAATCCTGCCATGATAGCAGCTTTGCTTTTCTCTGTTTTTCTCTAGTTTTTGGGGGGGCTTGTGACCTGCCACTGTATGGAGATGTTGATAGGCAGCTTACAGGGGCATCAAGTTTGTGGTAAAATGACATCTATTGCTTCTTCTCCAGCCCTGTGGCTGTTGTCCTTTCAGAAATGAAATTACACTTGATAATTTATTATTGAAAAATTCATAGGGGCTATTACTCCTCCTCCTGTTGTATTCTAAGTATCTGCAAATAGATTATTTCTTCCAGAAGTTTTCACTGAAAATTGGGCAAGCTTCTTTATATTCCCAATTATTCCTTGAGATCTTGAAGACAATTCTGAATTGTCTGCTTTGAATAGTTCCTTAACTATTCAAGGATTAATTTCAGCTGGTTTCTAAGCATCTTATTTGTCAAAGTTCTAACTTGGTTTTTGCCTTTGTCCGGTTTAAAGACTTAGCTCTTTGTTTCTTCATAACTGGCCTAACTGGATGATCATGGATCCTTTTTTAAAGAAGACAAAAGCAAGAAATGCACCAAACATTTGAACTTTCTCAGTCTCACTTTTAAGTAGTCTTTCTTCCAACTGCTTAGGAAACTAATTTATTGCTTGGTTTTCTATGCTCATCCAATATATTCTTGCTACCTTTTCTAATCCTTCCTAGTTACAGTCCATTTTACATCTTGCTCTTCTGACTTTTTCCCAGAATTTTACCTAACATTTACAAATTTTTAGGACCTAGAACTTCTTCTTAGAACCACAGTAACTTGATCCAGCTTCAACTTTTTGAATGTTGGTTACCTGAGTTTCATATCATCAAAAGGCTCTCAAGTAGCAAAGTTAATTTCTTACCACACTCGCTATCATTCCACTCAATATTTTTTTCTTAAAAAAACAGCTACTACTTCCAAATTAACTGTTATTTTAAAACTTGCTCACTGTGGGATTTTCCACATCAGTTCTGAATGCACAGCAGACTGGTTTGGAAGTTCATGTTACTTATTCTTCTGAATTTCCTCATTCCCTTCCAGCACAAAATCATAAATTTGCCTCTACACTACATGGTCACCCAAGGGCAAATTGTGTTTTATTTTCCCATTTTCAGGCCATTCTCCTTTACTGGTCAGAATAAAATCTGGAATCACCTGACTTATACTTGCTTTTTACATATTCCTCCCCCCAAAAGTTTCATGAATATTTGGTCAGTTTGGATGGGGTCTATTTCAATAAATGGAAATCATGCCAAATTCTCTATAACTGGTGAAAGAAATATAGAGTTTTACAGCACAATTGTCATCTGACCTGTGTAAAATGTCTACTTTAGAGCAAGGCAAACTGTAGTCCAGAAGTGGCTACATCTTTCTGTTAGCTACAGAGGGAGCCTAAAGGGTTATATGCCCTGTGCTTTCCAATATTAACAAAGCCTGTATTTAGATTAATCCACTATTTGCTCCTACGGAGCTTAATCTACCTGCCCTTCTAGCTGGCGTTATCCTACTAACATATGACAGCACCTGTGCTCTCAGCTCCCTTTCTCTCCAGAGATTTTCTTTTTACAGATCTATCACAAATCCCACGTACCATGCAGTATTTATCATCTGGATAAGTTTGGCAACTCATTCTCCCCTGATTTTCAAACAAGTTCTACTTCTTTAAAACAGTCCAATCATATGAATTGATCTACTCACTTAAGTCACTGCACTGATTATATACTAACGTTCCTAATACATAACATACAATTCTCTGTACTTGACTACAAAACAAGTTTACATAGTTGTATTTTTCCTATTGGCTAATTAGAATCATAGAATCATAGAATCGTTTAGGTTGGTAAAGACCTTTAAGATCATCCAGTCCAACCATTAACCTACACTACCAAGTCCACATTAAACCAATCAAGGGTAGACTAGACTAAACCATGTCCCAAAGTGCCACATCTACCCGTTTTTTGAACACTTCCAGGGATGGTGACTCCACCACCTCTCTGGGCAGCCTGTTCCAATGCTTGACTACCCTTTCCGTGAAGAATTTTTTCCTAATTTCCAACCTAAACCTGCCCTGGCACAGCTTGAGCCCATTTCCTCTTGTCCTATCGCTAACTACGTGGGAGAAGAGACCAACACCCACCTCACTACAACCTCCTTTCAGGCAGTTGTAGAGAGCGATAAGGTCTCCCCTCAGCCTCCTCTTCTCCAGGCTAAACAACCCCAGTTCCCTCAGCCGCTCCCCATCAGCCCTGTGCTCCAGACCCTTCACCAGCCTTGTTGCCCTTTTCTGAACACGCTCCAGCACCTCAATGTCTTTCTTGTAGTGAGGGGCCCAAAACTGGGCACAGTATTCCAGGTGCGGCCTCACCAGCACCGAGTACAGGGGAACAATCACCTCCCTGCTCCTGCTGGCCACACTATTCCTGATACAAGCCAGGATGCTGTTGGCCTTCTTGGCCAACAACAAATTAATTAGGATTAATGTTAAAAACATAAAGGGACTCTTTAGGGACAAGTGCAGCTGAAGGCCACAGAATTTGATAGACTTCCCTATGCCAGAGGATAGAGTCATGTATCATCCACACCAGTACAGGGAAGTAAGCATCCAAAGGATATGGTCAGTGACTCTGCAAATAAGTCTTGTAAGGCAAAGGGAGCACCTGCTACAATCTTAATGCTATTATACAAGAGTGACAGACTGATACTCCATGGAGAAAAGACTCCACGCCCAATAGAGGTGATTCAAACATTTTCCAAGCCAGCTGCAATTTTGGAAAAAACAAAAAAAATCCGAGAAGCTAAACCAAATGGTATTTGCCATTTTTCTTATTTTTGTAACTAGGTAACAAAATGCAGTCTTTGCCTAAGTAGTTCTACTGCTTTTACCATGAGCAAAAAGCCATTTTAAATTAGAAAACTGAAAGTTTCTCTGCACTGAAGTAAGGGAAGTCAATATGAAGGTCATTTCTAACTATAGCAAATATAAAGCATAAATATTTGCTATAAATAAGCACAGAGTCCTTACACTTTATCCTGGTCTATACACACACAGTTGGAGTAGAAATTGGAGAACATTCTTTTTTTTCCAAATGCATACTTCATTTATGCTACAGATGTGAGTGAGAAGGTGGGCAGGAGTTGTGTGGGAGGAACCAAGCAGGAAGAAGTGTTTAAACTGTTCATAAGGGAAAGCAAACATCTCACAAAAAATGACAGCAGGACAATGCCCAGACACAAGACAAAATCTGATCAATGTAAGAGATGACCTTCCCTCAACAAGGGAGAACCTTGTGTAAAAGGCCAGAGACAGTACTTAAGTGAGATGCTGAAATACCAGCATTGCAAACAAACCATATATAATGTCATGAACCCGTGACAGAAAACCTCACAGAATATCTGTTAGCCTTTCCCAATGCATGGTTATTCAGTTCTCAGAAAGTAAAGGGGAAAAAAGGTACTGTCTTTGCTCATATACGAATAAATCCTGGTACTATGCTAGATGAAAAGCATACAGAATTTGGTTAACGTCATTCATCTGATTCAGATTAGACAGTAGGGAAAATGAAAGCATTACAAGAGTATTACCTGCATCTTCACAGTGCAGCCTGTTCTTTTTTTTACTATTTTTCCTGTTGCTGTCGAGCAATTACCCTTCAGGAAACTTGTTTCATTTCCTTAAGGTAACCTGCGGGATGCATTGCTTGGGAGCAGCAACCTTGCTCCAGAGCAAGCAGTCTCCTTCTCTTGATTCTACATTCAGGCTACTAGCCACGCTTCCTCCTGCTGTTGTGAACTGCAAAGTACTAAAGCATGTCTACAGGAGAATGAAATAAAACTGATACTGCTTTTATGGTCCACAATACTATCTTACTTTTCTTCCTGATGAAGCAAGCACAATGTTAGGTGAAAAAACAAACATCTATTATAAGGGAAAACACACAGGAAATGTGAGATTCAGACACCTAAATACAGACACACACGCATGTGGTAAGCGTTTAAGCTTAGAGTCAATGGATACCCAATCAATACAGGCAATAAAGCCTACAGAGCGATGCAACTCACTCTACACAACTCATAGTTGGCCAGCTGGATCATTTTCTAGCCTCCATTGACTTTAATGGCAACCAGACACGCAGCAAGCATGTAGATGTCTAAATTTAGGTATCTTAATCTGAGGTTTAATTTTTTCCAAAGACACAAAATTCAGTGATTTCAAAAGCTAAGATTCAAATGCTAATACTTGTTGTTACCTCCTTATGGTTATTCACCTTAATTCTCTCTTTTATATACATTTTTAACATGATGCAGTCTTATGGAAAATTATAAAAGTGTTTGAAAAACAATGTCATCATAGGAACTCAAGGAGCAATACGCACTGATTATTTGTGTGTAAATTGTAAATCTGAATTTTGCTGCTGAACTTGTATATGTAAACTAACTCTCTGTGCTTTAGGTACTGCACCTATAGATAAAGTTGCCCATGGCTCTGAAAGTGCTTTGAAGCATGCAGGTTAAGACATCTAAAATAAGTAGGTATGTTTTATCATAATTTTGATTTGAGAATGTAAACCAAAAACTGATGTGGCGATTTTTGTTTGAATAGGACCCTATTCCTCCCCCTGCCTCCCCAGGAATTTCCCCTAAAAATTACGATGTATTCACTTTGTGCCTTTTTCCTGAAGTTGTAAGATTTGTACTGCTTTCTGTCAGCAAGGGTGTCTGTACTGTGCGGCCATTTTATGTGTATGGCTCTTGGAAATCATTTGTTCTCATGCAGGTGACTTTCACTAAACAACACTGTGTTCCCATTGCTATTTTAACAGGCAATATATACTTTAGCATTGAAAGTTGAATTTTAAGCTGCAAGGATGGCATGAAGGACCATTATGGTTTATTTGTACTAGAGCCTGCATTTTCCTAGCAAACAGAGAACTTGGGGTTAGATCAGAGTCCAAGCAGCTTCTAAGTCTAGACCTGACCCAGACTTCTCACATAATTTTAAGTAATTATCATAATGGCACCTCATTTCCACTGCTCTAAAATTGAAATAATACTTCCGTTGACATTCTGAGCTGTTTTGTTTGGGTTATACACATCTGAGATGAAAGTTAATCTGTGTGTACACAGTGCCTAGCAAATCAAGTCTTGATGTCAGTTAGTATTCAAAATGCTACTTGATAATATTTACACTATACTTAATAAGAGGACAATACTACAGGGAGGGATATGTTCTGTTATAGTGATGGACGTACACTGGTGATCTATGCATTACTATATTTTAAAGACATTCAGAAGTGAGAAGGAAAATGTTTAGTTTGGTGTTAATTCACAAGACCATAATGAATTATAGCAAGAAAAAACTAGCAGTAGAAAAATCCTACCTTTAAGGGAGAAAAAACAGCTTATCATGAATGTAACACTATAATTCATTTTTTGCTATTTGAAAAGTTTTAGTATTTGAAACAGAGTCTTTTCCATTACTCTTCAATTTACCTTCAAAGTTCAGATATGATTCATTTTTTTTCTCTGCACAGAAGCATTGAGAATATCGGCCTGCTTTCTGAGATAAGTTTTAAACATTTCCAGTCAATGAACCGAAACCAGAAAAATACAGCTATCACTGTTTTTCCTAAGGGTTTGGTCGGTTTCCAAAGGCAGATCTCTATCGTTACTGATCCTGTGATGCCATCTGGTGGCATTTGGGAAAATAAACTCAATTTTCCTTTGAGCCAAAGCTGCAGCATAACCTTTTATAGAGCCCCTTGAGGGCTTTAGCTTTGGAGCCCTCCCTATCACACAGCAGCGAGCAGGCAGGAGGAGAGGCAGAGAGGTTATGGGATTTGTCCAAGCCTTGTGGGCTGACTCTGGGACTATACATCCAGTGTGTCACACAAAGGCAATGCATCTTCCTAGCTTTGTTGGGTCTAAGTCATGGATTTCCAGTCTATTTAAGGTATTTTTATAGGTACCGTTCCAAAGGAGAGTATACTCATCTCTCAAGCGGTCACACTTTGCCATATTCACTGCACAAGCATGAATTAGAAAATTACTGTGATCCTCCTCTTCCATGTGGAAGATTGAGGCTTAAAAAAAATAAAGCACCTTGTCTAAGGTCACACAGAAGGACAACAGCAAAATCAGAGAATTAAATTCAGATCTCCAAAGTTTAAATCACTTACTATGCTTCCTAACTAAAGAAATTTAACCAAGCCTGAGTTAATTAGAAATGCTAGCTTTGAGGGTACTATTTGTTCTTGGTAAATCAGTTTTGTCATGTTTTGAGAAACAAATGGGAAAACCAGTTCAGTAGGCAAATAAGTGTTTCTGAGGGATGAGACAAGAAAGAATAAACAGAGACAAACAGACCTACTTTGTGCAGCTCTTATAAAATTAAGGTGCCTGGGACTCTTCACCAGACAACGGTCTAAGATTAATCAGCTCTAAAAGTAGCCTGTACATGAAATGTGTTTTGTGCGAATACGGAAAAATGGATTCATAATAGTTATTTGTGACTAAATAAGTCAGCAGTGCCTGCCTTGGTGATTGCCTGGGGATATGCATGCAGTCTAAATTAGTAATAATTTCCATCCCTCTCTGCTCAATGAACAAATAAACTACTCTTGCATGACAAGTAAATGCTGCAGCAACACTGGTTAACTTTAATTAGAATTTATGGAAGACATTGCTACAAAAAAGACAAAAACCAGGGTTAAAAATTCAACTATGGCAGTATCCTACAGTGCTAAATATACCCTTGCTTAAAAAAATGGACTTTAAAATTTCTATCTGAGCTGCTGGATTTCTGAACACTAGGTACTGTGAAAGGCTTTGATCTCATAGTGCTCTTTCAGTCAGGCTTATTTTGCTACATCTAGCCAAAGAAAAATAAATTGTGTAATTGTCTTGAAGAAATGTCCATTTGTATTCTTCGGGTTTCTTGTCTGTGCTCTCATCTGTCTTCCTTATCTCTTCAGGTTGATGACCTTCTAAGAGTCTATTTTGGTTTTCTTGCAGTTTTCTATGAACTCTCTACTTAGGGATCTCTCTAAGGCACCTAGACATCTTTTACTTATTTTCTTAAAGCATTTTCAAGGAACAGGTCTAGATAAAATATACTATTACAGTCCTCACAACTCCAGGTGACAGCATTCCCTGCTAACTCGCCAGGTTTTCCATATATCACAAAGCAGCCCCAGGCACCTTTTCACACCAAAACTTTGACAGGTGGAAGGTAAATTCACTTGTCACAGAATAAGCCAGTGGCCAAGAAACTCCTTAGCAATGTAGGGAAAACAGTTCCAGCCTCCTCATGAAGGGATTTAAACATTGGCCAGGAAAGTGGTGCATAACCATGCCACAAACCATCCAGGCTAAAGCCACCTTCCACCCCGGCGCTAACCAAAGTGCAGCCAAGGATGCAAGATTCACAGGGACAGAAAGCATGACAGCGGGAGTGAGAGCGACACTGCAGCCTAGTGGGTCCGACACTCATCTGGGATGACTAAGTCCTGTCTTTCAGTTCCTTGCCTTAAGGCTAGTTATGTACTTCACATGAAACAGCCGCAACTATATCAATTTGGGATAGTTTCTTCTTTCTGTAAGGCAGCATAAATGAATGGATATTTAACTACGTTTTCAAGGCTTTCATTGTCATTCAAAATCCTTTTCATTAAGATTGTTTCGGTCAGATGTTCAATTACTTGACGGAGCTTAAAACATAAATGCGTGCTACCAATACATACATGAAAGAAAAATTTAAAAGATGTTTTTAAGACTAAGTATGCAAAATATAACCTCAGGCTATGAAGCCTTTTATCATCTAAAATTTCAAAATTAATTTCAGAGTGATCATCAAATTCATTAGAGGCACAGAGATAATTAACATCACCTAATTAATCTTCTTGTATTGGGCTATTTGCTAAGCAGTATAGTGCACACTAGATGGCACCCCCAGTCTAGATGATCTCATCATACTGCTTTTTCTCCTTAAAGCAAAGCTGAAATTGAGAAATATCTTTGGACTCAGTAGTGCATTTTGGGCAAAATGGAATTGGATGATGAGTTAAACTGGGAGGTGCTGAGGTCTGCACTGTGTTCAGGTCTTCTCTGTGGTGTTGCCATACTGTAGATAGCATTAAGCAGAGAAAAGTCTCACTCTGGGCTAAGTGCAGATAACACCATTAACAAATGCAATAAAACCTGAGAGCAAATGAACAAAATATTCAATGATAAACTGTTCCCAGCTTGGATTTCACAACATGGAAACCAAAAAGACTTCTTTGTGTGTCCCGTGCAGTACAGACAAAGAACAAGATTAAGCAGTTGGCCAGCAAATCCCAACACAAATACTTACAGACAAAATTTGATCTCCTCTCTGCAGTTCTCCGCTGAGATCAGCAGGCCCGCCTGCTAGGATGAAAGACACGAAAATGCCTTCCCCATCTTCTCCTCCCACAATGTTAAAACCAAGTCCTGTGGAGCCCTTGTGCAGGATGATTTTTCGAGGCTCTCTGTATAGAAACAAAATGATAAAGTTTATCCATTCAAAACTCTTAGTGTGCATGCCTTTTTCAAGGCATCCTAAGCATACTATATTTTGCTTAAGACACAATTGCCCAAAGAAACCATTTAACAACGAGATAAATCTGTTAATTCAAGAACAGATAAGGTAGGAATTAAGCAGCATTATTTATTTTTTTTCCCCTCATGGTTTGATCCAAACACCTCTATTAATTTCAGCCCATTGGAGTCATCTTCACTAAGTGGTGGATTTATTAAAAGAAAAAACAAAACACTGAAGATATTTTTTAATCCAATTTATAGCAATACTATATATACAAGTAGAATCAATCTTTATATGGTACCTTTATTTCTTTCAAGTTCTAGTCTTGCTTTTTAAACAAATGATCAAAGGAAAAAAAAAATGCTAGGCAAAGCAACGGCAAGTGTGTTTGATCCTGACAGATTTGGAGCAAATAACATTTGCATGATCAAGCTAATAGAGCAGAATCTCATGAAAAACTCAGGTTTGACATTATCAGGAGCTTGCAATTGTGAAGTCACACAGCAGCTTTGCCACTGAACCAGACTGAGGGATACCTGCTTTTGTCTTACTGGTTTAAAAAGTTGTTAATTATGATGGAAATCAATAAATAATAACAGCTACATCTCATACAGCACTTTCCATCTATAAATTGAAAATGTGCCCCAAAGGATATAAACATAATAACATGCATTTTACTGATGGGAAAACTTATGCCCAGAAAGACATGATTTTCCTAAGCAATCAAGGTAGCATCCTTGAGAAAGCGTCCCAGGTATCCCAGTTCCCAATCTCTACCCTACACACAAGGCCTCAGATCTGTCTCTCCCTTGGATACACAAGCACACACAACCATATATACATATACACCCCCCCCCCCCCTCCCATTTATCGGTACTTACCCCATTTCAAATTCCTCAAACAATTTACGTTTCAGAAAAAATGTAAATGCTGTTATATTAGTATGTGTAAATCTTAAGCCCAGCCCTGCAAATACTCACAAACACATACATTTACGTGTCTGTGACTCCTCACTGAGAAATAGGATGTTCTTCTAATTCTCAGTTTTTACCAATAAAAGTTACCAGCAAAGTGACAATTGTAAACACACACACGCCTCCCCCATCTACAGAAACATGCTCCAGAATGCTTCCTGTAAAAAAGATCAAATACTTCCTGCATACTATGTAACTGTTCTACATCATACAAATGGCTTTTTCATTTCCATTTTGTTTTTAAAAAAAAGAAAAAAAAAGGGAGGGAGAGAAGTGATGTATCGAGGGATGTCTTATTTGATGTGAGTTAAGTCTTATGGCTGTATACATGGGGACTTTAACCTTTACATGATAATTCCAAAATCAGTAGGTGTTTGTTCATCTTTGACCAGTGCTAATGTTCAAACAGTATCCCCAGCTTGATCATGATCTTTAAATAACATCTCAACTTTCTTTAACCGAAGCTTAATATTTTTGAAAGAAAAAAAGCTAAAGCAAATTTTTTGTAACATTTTTAAAAGTGATTGTAACCTTTAGTGAAAGTATTAGTCCTGCTCCATATGCTCCTCCATCTTACAACTTTTTCTTAACTTTGTATAGTCCAAACCCAACCTTTTAAACATACAGCTGTGAAAAAAACCCATATTGTCTTGAGTTTGTATATTCTTGAAGTATTTTTAACCAACTGGAAAACAAAAGGGGCTTTCTTTTCTTTTGGATCATTGCTGTTGATTTGCCTTGTAGCAACACTTTTAGCAACACTTCTTAAATATGTGCAGATTAGACATAATGTAATTCAGATCTAAGAAGTCTAAACAGGTTTTTAATTAAGAAGGGTGGCCTGGGGCTTGGAGCAAAACTAAGGCAGCGAGCTGGAAGCATGGATTCCTTCCCCCACTTAGCCTATGTGCTGCTGAGTGTTCCTGGCAAATAATTTGTTCTTCCAGCTTCGATTTCCTCATCCACAAACTGATATGGTCATCTTTGAGTCCTACACATCAAAAATACCTTGCAAGAAGTTGAGCTACTGCCATTATTATTTACCTGAGCATTGAGGGAAAAGAGGCAGTAAAGTCAAACAAATACATTTACACGCTCTGTTGGTGAGAAATCAGAAGAGCTCTTCTTCAAAATGAAACTGAGTATTTCCACATATGACAGGCAGCTTGGATCATAAAGTTGAAAGCCAGTGCTATGGGCAAAACTAGGTCAATACAACTGGGTATCCACTGAATAGTAAGCTGTGCAGCTCAACAAAAAGTTGGCCCGGTTATTAATCCCTGTCTCTGATCAAGTCAGCAGATTTATGCCTAAAATGCTGTCAGTGCTGTTTTGTAATTTTGGTCTTTTGACAGCAAAATTCACATTCTGCTCTTGGATGATTATGTTCAGAGGAAGCTCAAACAATCACGGGGAAATGTCAGAAGCTGTGATTAGAACACAATGGGGTTTGGCTCCTGCTCTTTAGCCTAGTCAGGTCATTTTGGTCATGACTCGAATTTGGCTGTATAGAGACTGACCAACTGTAACACGTCTTCATATTTCTTTCATATCTGAGTATCCTGCAGAATCTGAAAGGTGGCTTCAAGAACACACAAGTGTTCTCATCATCACAGAAATAACATTTAGCCACAACTTTACTGCAAAAACTACAGGAAGCAGAAGGTATATGCCAATTCATCGTAGTATAATAAATGACTAAGATTTTTAAAATATATCATGGTTCACACTTGCATAATGTACTTAGTATGAAAATGAAAAAAGCCCTTATGATGATAACAAAGCTTTGTAGCATGCTATGAAGTTAAAGTAGGAAAGAGTTTCTCAAGCAAGCAAATACAATACCAGCCCCTGATGAGGTTTTCTCTGAAGAGTAATGCAGAAATGAGTTACCTGTCAATTCTTTAGCCACACCCAAAGAAAAGGCTACTTTTGATAAAGCTAATGGTGAGGATGTTACATATTTATTCACCTGTTATAAAAAATTTATAGCCATTTCTTTTAATATGATGGTTAAGGAGATCTAAGAACAGGTGCTCCAATTTTTCTTGAATATCTGGGAAGCAACATTAGGAAAAACTCCTTTGCCTCTATTAAAATTCTTTATGAAGGTAATTGTCACACATATGAAGGGACGTTAGACAGAATGCAGGTAAATGCTGTAAGGGAGGTAATGGAATTAAAGACAAAGATGACATGGTGATGGGAGACTAAGAAGTGAAAGAAAAGTAGCTCAAATGTGAAATACGTTTGCTTGTAGCAAATGCACTCAGTAAAAATGTGTGGTTCTCTACAGAAAATAGCAACCGAGGCAAAGGTAATTTCAGGGTAACTTATTTTAAAAGCTCACTGCTTTGTCTGGAGACAATAGGTGGCACTCTGTAGCTACCTAGTAAAAAGGAACAGTCTAGCAGCCAGTGTTTCTGAAATGCATGTTTCTGCCTCCAGCTTTAACTACTTATCCCATTTACAATTTCTTCTGTGACAAATACGGCTGAAGGTAAGTTTCTAGGTGCTAACAAAGTGTACTAGCACTTTAATTCTGTGTGTGCATGTTTTATGCCCTCCTGCAGCTTTGTACCAAATACAAACAGAGAAGAGCAGCAGGGGAAATCAAGCAGAAATTAGAAAGGAGTGTGAGATGAAAACATTCCTGGACTGACAGAAGGCAGCAGAAGGGGGGGGGGGCGGGGGGGGGGGGGGGGGAGAGCAAAGAAAAGAGAGAACAGGATAAAGGGAGACAGTGCATCTGTAAAGGAGAACAGGGAAGAAATTAAAAAGGTAGAGAAAGAAGAAAGGAAGATTTACTATAATAAAGCCTGGAGCAAAGGAGCACATAAAGTGCTGCAATCCACACAAATTTGCAGGGTCAGAAATCAATGGGAGAATCAATTTGGATGGACTTGGTTACTTGCTTCAGGGAATGCATCAGATCAGATTCTGTAAAGCACATTATAAATTGCAGGCCTGATGTAAAAGTATTATTAAATTAACATGAAACCAATAAGTACTAAAAAATCAGAGTGCGTAAAGCTTCGACACTTAAGAAAATTTCTCCCTTCATAAAAACGTGATTAACAAAAATAAATCAAAAAAGTGAGGCATTTTTCCTCCTGAACATTTTTTTGGTTCATGTTTATTTTAGTTGTTCATTATCTTGAAAATAGCTAAGTGTTTTGTATTTGCTACATTTGCACTGAATACTTGTTTTGATCAGTTTACTCTTTTACAATAAGAAAATGGTAAGACAAAAAAAATTTAGTATCCCTACCATCCTTCTATAGATTGTGAATCCATAGTAATTATAGATTTAATTTAAGAGATTAAAAACTGGACTGATAAATAAAGGGAAAGAACTTTCTGAAAACAAGTAATTTTGATAGTAACTGACTGAAAGAAAATCCATTTTTAATTTGCTTATTTTGTGCTGCTGGCTACATTAAAGAATACAGCCAGTTTTAGTATTCATTTCACACTGACACAGCTCTGTCTTTCTGTTTCTTTTGCACTATCTGTAAAATTGGGGTGTTGAAATGATTTCGTCCTTTTTGGAACATCTACAGAAATATTAAGCACACTGGGTGCTTTCAAATATCAGACCCCAGAGAGTTCTTCAGTTACACACAATCACTGAGGTATCCCAAATCAGCAGGGGCTTAGAAATATGGCTTTGATCTTGCTTTGGCTGCAGGTTTTTTATGGGTTTTTTGGTGGGTATTTTTTCAAAAATGCTGTTTGCTTCACAAAGGGTATTGAATCATAGATCCATTCACGCACACGCTGACCTGGTGTTACAGTAACACACGTCATAGAAAGCCCAGAAGAATATTTATTTATCTTGCTGCGCGCATTAGAGCAGCACCCACACCCTCTGTGCAAAGCACGACACCCATATAACGTAACAACATTCAAGCTACTTAGAGTAGCAAATAGCAGGAGGGAATATTGAAGCAGAGGGAAACTGTATTAGTTGGTTAAAGCCACACATTAGTAGTACATCGGGGGAAAAAAAAACCCAAATCGAAGGGGTCAAAGCACCCTTCTCTTCAGCAGTACGGCATTTGGCTTCCGACAATTCAGTGTGTGGGTTCTGAGCTATGCCTGCTTAGAGTCAGGTGGCTAATCAAGCCATTTCTTTTTCAGTACAATACTTCCAGTTTTCCTCTTATGCTGCAAAAAATTCTGATAAATAACTGCGTGTTTATTGCAGATAGCCAAAGGGCATTCATGCTGGAAGGACCTAAAGAAGGTAATTCAAAGAGATAGAACATTCTTCTTCACAGCATTTAACACAGAAAGCTAGGAGGGACAGAGAATGTGCCAGTGTGTCTGATGTTTTAAAATCTGATTAATCACAGAAGAGAGAATTTGAAAGCTTAAGTGGTTGAAGGCCTGGAATATACACACACCTTTTTAAAAGACTTTGAAGTTCAGGCAAAACCAAACTTACTCAGCTTGTTTAAATTTTCTTTTATACGTTCTACAGGTCTGCTTCACAACAATTTAAAGAAAAATTTATCTGTAGTGCTCTCATCTATTGTTTTATTGCAATAGCACCTCTGTGGCATCTTGGCTATTACTTTTCCCCTTGTTATTCCCCTCTTAGGCTTGGCAAAATCTTTCCATCACGATGTGAAACAGCACTACCCCTTGCTTTCTTCCCCAGCCCTCCCTCTGATCTCCCTTTCTTGTGAGGTTTCCGGAACGCCGTGACCTGGCAGCCGTAGGGAGCTGGCACACCTTCCTTTCTCCTGCCTCTCTCCAGCCCCCGGTCCTTGACCATCGCCGAGCCTGGGAGAGGCTGAACTCGTCGGTGTTACCCATCAGTGTTGCACCTGACCCACTGGGGTCTGACCCCTGATTTGCGACTTTAATTATTATTACCCTGATTTCAATTACAATTGAAAATAACAAAAATAAGGAAACCTTCCTCTTTTGCTGTCACATTGAGCATCACAGGCCAGAGGGATAACTTTGCCGCCTTAAACTGAGTCAATGTGTTGGTCGTGTAGAGCATTCATTTTCATTACGTGTAATCGATTAGTGACTTATTATTTCATTTTACGAAATGTTGATATAGTAACATCTAAGCATCCAGCCTTTAATGAGATGTTAATTTATCCTATCACATAGCAAAATATAATTTTGCTTACTACAGTTATCCATTCTGCTTGAAACAAGTATTTTGTTTGTTTCTTTGACTATGGTTTCCTTGGCATTTCTTGTTGATGAATGTTGGCATTAACTGTAGAAGCAATACTTTATCCGAACTTTAATACTGACTACATTTTTAATGCATTTATTCTGCAAACATCATGTCTAACTTGTCACAAACTTTGAAGTATATTTAATACGAGGGAACCTACTGGGAGCCAGGCTTCAACCTGACTGATGCATGCATGAGTGCACTGGTTTATACATGTGCAACTTTATTTGTTTTGTGGGAACCCCTCTGGACTTTAACAGTCTTTCATTTTGTCTTTTGTAGAGAAATGAAAGCCTGCACACCAGGCAATGTTTTCTGCTTACAGCTAGGTAGATGGAATTGGCACACAGGAATAATCTCTTGTTTGAAAAGTGAATCTGGTCTATGTTTTTACCAGGATGCCTGACATTTACTTTAAATGCACAGAAGTACATCTCCCAGATTTGAGAAAACTCATTGATTTGTAGAGCGACAATGTAGGACAGCTAATATCTTCTTTAACTTTGAAAGAGATGATTATTCCAGTATGCTTATTCATTTATACTTTGTCTCACATAAGCACTTGTCTCTCTCCTCTGATCAAAGAGGTGCATTATTTACATGGTAATAATAAAAATAAATCCTGAAAGCTGCATCTGTGTTCCACCTGCCATACCCAACACAGGCAATTCCAGACTAGAAAGGTTGCTTTGCATCCTGCTTTTAAAAACTGTTGTTTCCATATTGGAACCACTTTCCTATAAACTATTACAGCATTCGATGGCCCTATTGACCATGAATGCTCCAGCTTTTCAGTTTGTAAACGAAGCTAGATGAGATGGAAATGGTGATAGGCAACTGCATTGCACTATCAGGAGACAGGAAGCATTCAAAGACTAAAAGAATACCTAAAAATAGCAGTGCCTCTAAGCCATGTTTCAAAATATCAATACACAGTCCGTTAGTAGCAAACATCCAGAATTACTTTATGTAAGACTTTTGAAACACAAAGCAGTCTGTAACATCTGTCCTGTTCAGAATAAAAATTCTTACCCTTAGTCATGGTTCAAATGCTGTTTATTTATGTAAATTTATATATATTTGAGATACTCAGTCACGTTGATAAATTAGTTTAAAATTTCCATCAAAACACTCTTGATCAAATAAGTTGAAATCCCAGTTTCTAAGCAGCTCAGCAGAAGAGATAACTGGTAGCATATAAAATACAATTTTGTCTGAATGTCAACTGCAGAGACAATAGCTATCATACACCACTAACATTATAGCTTCATGCGATAATACAGCAGGATTTCCAAATAACAGGTTTTAGTTTTCATCCAATATTTTTCCTATTTTGAATACTCACAGTTAAAATTGTTCATTAAAACCATTTCAAAAAACTCAAACCAACAATAGTTTCAAATTCAAACATTATCGTTTTCTTGTTTTTAAACCATGCAAATAAATCATTACTAATTAGATCGCACTAACGATGACATCAAACACCTGTGAAGTTCATGCTTTTATACACATAATAAATCTGTTCACCTCATGTACACTTATGACACTGAAGAATATATGGCTTGAATATAAAGAAAATTTAATCTTTAAAAACATCTTTATTTTTTTCACCTTGCTACTAATTTTTTTTGCTGTACGTGAAGTCCACAAAAACCCTCCCTGAAAAAAAGATGTTTTTATATATGAATCCATTACCTAGATGAAAAAACTATTAAAGTTTTTTAAACATCTATTCTAGCCAGCTCAATTATCACATATTTAACAGGGTGGAAAGGCATAAATGCCAGCGAATGCAATTCCCTCTGTATTTCTTTAACCCTCCCATATTTAATTTCTCCTTCACAGGACCCAATAATTGTATTCCTTCAGTGACTACACAGTCAGTCACACAGAACCAGCACGCACGCCACAAATCTAAGTGTGTGCTACGGATGCCTTGCAGGTAAAGCAGCTATTTACAAAGTGCATCTCAAAAGCAATATAATGAGTCATCTAAATACAAGACTCTACTGACGGCAACCCAGTTCCTAAAGGAGAAAAAGCCCTTTGTTTTGACCTCAAATTGTATTAGCTATAAACATACTTAGCAGCATGGACTTCACAAAAACATTAGAATAAATCGAGCTTTAACATAATGAAATATTTAGGGCCGAGCTGATTGCTTATTTTTGTTCAGTGGTGTAATAGGCTAACAGTCCCACTTTCCTAGGTGAAATGAAATATGACTCAGTGTAAGTTGATTAGTAGTAATTACAAGCCAGATATTCTTCTACCTCCTGAACAGCAGGAGACCTGTAATATCAATTGCAGATTTCCTGCGCTCTAATGATTCATACACAATATATGCAAGCTAACTGCGTGGCCAGTACAGATTCTGCAGTTCATCGAAAAATTCATGCAGACAGATTGGTTTCCCAATTTCAATAGGAGTTTAAACCTGTAGGATACCTCCTGAATTATGGAGTCCAGTAGACCAAGTCAGACACATGATAATCAAATTTCTTTCCTTAAATCTCAGTTTAGCAATTCTTTCTTTTTTTCCCCCTTTTTTTATCCAATCAACATTTTAATTATCAACTTGTTCTTGAAGCTCAGTTTTATTTCAAACAATTTATTCATGAGCTGATTTGAGGAAAAGACAGGGGAATTTATTATGACTCTCTGTTCGCTAGAGAGAAAGAGAGACATATAGAAAAGAAATCCAAAATGAGGGTGTTTAAACATTGCCCAGAACTTGTGCAATCTCCACATTTGGTCATAGTCACAGGTCCACTGGACAAGACCCTGAGCAGCCTGATCTAACTTGAAAGTAGCCCTGTTTTGAGCAAGAGGGTTGGATGATGTGGGCTTCATTTATAGAATTACCTTCCAGATGACGCCCCTTAAGCCATATGCACCTTTCCTGTAGCAATTTCATTATTCAGTCTTATTTTCAATGAATAATTACTACAGCTGTCCTACACATTTTAAATAAAAACTTAAGATCTTAGATCTTATATCTAGATAAGAAAGAAAAAATTGAGACTTGTGAGAAAAACATTTCAGGCTTCACTTAGGAGTGGATTATTTCATGTATTTATCATTTTATTTTCTGACTGCACCACGGTAATGTTGTAGCATAAACCAAAATACAACAAGATAACATCTTTCCTCTGTGTAAACTTTGGATTCTCACTTTTATGACAAGAAAGGAAAGCTTTGAAATAGGACCTGAGATCTGCCAATGACAAGTTATTACCCATGACTACAAAATATTTCAAACAGTTCCACATTTCTGTGGGAAGGGGGAAATAAATATAACATTTTTTGTAAACCATATCAGATAGTGCAACCAAAATCTGTGTTTGTTAAATATCGGTTTTTCTAATATCATAAAGATGCAAAAATGTTAACTGTAGTTGTGAATTATTCATATTTCACCCAATTATTTCTGTTAAAATGGAGTCAGCTCAGTACTCAGAGTTATACCTCTATAATTAACACATTAATATACACAGATATATACCAGCACAGGATTATTATTCTCTATCAGTATTTCATCCTTAGTTTGGGACACTGCTTTGTCAAAAAGAGCTCATGCATACATTAAGAAAATCGAGTAAGACTTCACTGGCTATTTCTATGACCAGCGTGAACCATTTTACAGCTAACACATGTAAATACTAACGCTAGTCTAGTGAGATGAATTGAAGAGGTTGTAGTTAATACACCTCCATGACAGGTATTCTCGTCTCCATGAAAACCAAACCTTTCGGTTTCAGTATCTAAAAAGGATCAGTACTAATTTGAAAGTATTTATTTCTGTATTTCACAGGCTTACGCACTGTGGTATGCAAAACCACATTTAGTTAACAGCTATGTGTATGTGGGTAGTTCAGTGTCTGGCTTAGTATGAGAGCTCTACAGGCAGCTTCAACAGAGAATCATCTTACCCTTCCACAGAAATGGTCCGCTGCAAGCTCACTGTGGGTGGACGCGTTGCAGTGCTGTGCTGGGAATGACTGTATGACCAAGGAAGAATAAAGAAAAGCATTTGTTAAAGAAATAGAAGTTTCTCTTCTTCGTATTGTCTCTAGCAGTTTAGCTAATGCCAAAATAGAAGTAACAATCGGATTGTTTTACAGGTCTAAAGCATTTTGACTTCAGTGATGCTCATCTCTTCAAAAAAGGGCTCAACCCTACAATCTCTCTTGTTTAAAATCAGGTTTCATTCCTCCTTAAGAGCAGACAATGAAGAGAATAATTGCCCCATATCTTTTTTATTCTTTTTAAAAAATGTATGTACACACACAGTTCAGTGACTTAAAATAACTTAGATGCTAATTGTTCTGCTAAATGTACTAACCATAAACCACAAAGTTAATTTCAGAGCGGCAGGTAAAACAGTAAATAATAATGTTATCAGTCTAATTCTCAGTGTTTCTCAGGCAGACTGCTCAGTAAAAAAGAGCATGCACTGCTTATATAGCACCATAATATAACTTTGAATTTTACAGATTTCGTAGAATCGTAGAATCATAGAATGCTAACCAACATTCACTATTTCTATCAGATTCTAAGTAGCTCGAGTTTTTTCCACATGGAATTATATCAATCTAAGACACAACATTTAGAAAAAGCATCATATTTTGTAAGCAAAACACAGACTCTGTAAAAGAAAAATCTTTTTGATTGAAAAGCCTGAGGCCTAATGGTTTCTTTCATATGTGTTGTCATGGTTGAGGAACCCAGTTACTATATTACATAAAACCAATAAATTACGCAGTATAGGTTAACTTCATATTGTACTATTGTATAATAGTATTGTACCATTATTATTCATGTAAATGTAAATGGATAACAACACAGCATCAGTCAAAAGCAGTTCTGTGATAATAAATTGCATTCCTTATCCAAGACAACGTGTTTAAAAAAGAAAAATAAAAAGCAGAAGCACCTGGGTGTATCCTCTGATTAGTTTAAACGGTAGCTTCTTCAACACTGTGTTTTTCTTGAAATTGTAAATCTAAGTCTAATGTCTAAGTCACCTCCAGCAATTACTCCACAACAGTTACACCACATAGCGAGGCCCAGTATTAATAATGCAAAATACACATTAAAGAAACCCCTTTAGGTCAGTTTTATATCACTGATTCCACTAACTGCAGATTTTGTCTTGCTTTCAAGCTTTGTATACAACTTGAGCTGTTTATTCAGAAGAATCACACCTTATTTTCATTAAAAGCTGAGACATTCAACATCAGTGAGCAACACATCTATTTTACATGCATTTTATCTTGTAGAATAGCCAATACTCTCTGTCTGACGGAAGAGATATGATTTTTCTGCGTAGCATAGACTTGTGACATGCCACAGGACAAACAAAAGACCTGCTACCTGCTGGTATTCCCTGTTGCGACCATTGTGCTCTTGTGTCATGTTAGTAAACTGCTGTATTCATCCTTGTTCTGAGTATTTCAGAAAGTTTGTGGGAAAGTATATTCCCCTTATAAGAAGAACTACAGAGTTTTTATCTATTTTATAGCAAGACATAGGATATACAGGAGTATCATGAGTCTCTGGCATCATGGTATGAACAGAACAGTTTAGTTGACAAACATTGCAGAGTAGTATTTTATGAAAATTGGTTGAAATTTCACATTAAGTTTGCATCTTGCAAATGACTGACTTAGGATGTGTATTTTTAAACTACCCTTTTTTAGTGTTTATGCATTTTTAAAAATTTCAAGCTTAGGTTGTGGTTTGTCTTCTGTCCCTCTCCCTCTACAGGGCTCAAAGGGAACATACATCCTTAGGTTCCCGTACCGGCTTCCCACGCAAAATTAGTAAGGAAGGGAACAGCCTCTCCCCTGAATTTTCCCCCTGTATACATGAGACAGAAGTGGCACAGCAGAGCCATAACTCCCCTATCTTTTCTCTGTGCAGCTTGGCTCTCAGAAACTCTGTTCCCTGAAGTTGCACCAAGAGATGCAAAAATACGGTTGGTACAAGAAACAAGAACCCAGCAGAGAGGAGGGACGATGATGTATGTCACAGCCCTCTAAGTCACACTGTATGTCAAGGTCTGTTTCTAAGAAATGGACAGCAAAGCCGTGCCTGAGCTATACTGTCGATGCCAAACCCACGATGGAGACTTTACACAAGCAGCTCATATGCTTGCAACAGATGCTACATATTTTGTGGGGAAAAAAAACTATTAACAAGGCATGGTAAGGTAGCAGCTGAAGGTTTCATGCAGGAATTGGGTTTATTTCACAAATGCGTAGTGTTCTGTTTTTCAAAAGAATGTGATAGGAAAGGGTAGCTGAAGAATGACAAGTGATATGGCTCTTTGCCTTAAAACATTTAAGTTACCTCTCCCTGTTTCAAGATCTCCTCCTTACTAGAGCCATGGCATACTGTTACGACCAGAGCCACAATATCTACATCCAACCACAACTAGCCAAACTGGCTTGAACTCTGAAAGCTTTGTTTCTTTTCCCAAAAAAGATTTCAGCATTGTCCTATTTTTACTGCAGCAAACTTATTTATGTAACTCTGACCGGCTTCAAAATGAGTGAAATTATGACAGCGTTAAAGGTAGGACTTTCAGCTGCTAAGTGCTAAAACCAAACAATTTCCCATTTATCTACAGAATTAGTAACTGAAGATGGTCACAAAAACATATTGAATAGTAAGCACTTGGGATGTGACTATGTTTGGATGTTGCAAATAAAAAAATGGGCTACCTTCACCGAAGTAGTTTAGAGAACGGTGAATTATTGCTCCTGCACTGGAAGATTCAAAATGAGGAAAGGGACCGGTCTGGTCACTGTAATAGACTCAGTCCCCACAGCGATGGTGCATTTTGCTGATGAATTTAACTACCTTTGAGGACTGACACTTGACCCAGGCTACTTTGTGCAAAACCTGAAGGTTATAACCTCTTTGTTTCTAAATATTTTATATAATGGATGAATAAAGAATAGGAATTTTTTCACCATACTATTCATAATGGCCTTTACAGAATTAGCAAGAACTCTTAGTCTTTATAAAAATCTCTGTTTGAAATCATACACTTTTCTTTAGCATGGAAAAAATTACCTTTTGAAACATAGATCTACCTAGATCTAAAGCTGGTATTGGCTGCACTCTCATAAATTTATTACTGGATTTCACTATTCACGTATGTCAAAAGAATTGGACATCTTTTTATAAATGCAAATTATTATTGTTTAGAACATATAATTCCTATTTAGAAAGGTTGGGGAAAATATTGTTTATGAACTTTCTAAGGAAAACCACTGTTGAAGCACAAAATTGAAGTGAGAGTAAACAGCATTTCCAGAAGTGATTAGGACCACGAGGTTCCTTGATTTTGGGTGTCCAGTCTAAAACACTTCCAAAAACCTGCTTTGCCGAGAGAGGATGTTCATCCCTTTCAGAAAATCAGATGTGTAACATCTCAGCAGAAGGGCAAGGTACCCAGGACTCACTCATCACTCTCCTCAGCCATTTGAGATTTGTGCCGTGCTACCACATCTGCGTGGTAGTTACCCTCACACAGTATTGTTATGGCTGGGGCAAGAAAAAACAAATCAACCAAAGGATTATCCAGTCAGGCTGGAAAATGAAGAATATTCAGAGAGCAGAGCAGATTCTTGGGAAAACAAAACACATTTCCATGATGCAATGAAAAAAAAGACTAGGATGGAAATATTATTTTCTTTTATATCAGATGCTCTATTAAGTCCTGTAATCCCATCAGAAGTATGAATTAAAGGAGTGATTTCACTTCAGTATTCTCCTGAAATTACCAAACCACTCAAGCACTAGATGTCACCAGTATCCCTCTCTGGAATGACTGCCTGGTTATGCAAAGCTGTGCAAGGAACCTTATACCTCACTCCTTCCAAGCAAGGGGCTCAGCTACTGGCAATATTCCACTCATTAGAAAACTTTTTCCAATCCCAGGTACTTGTGACATACAGTTCAAATGAGTCCTCTGCTTTTTTCATGAAAATAATTCATAACTGGTGATACGAACACTCATTTTTTGTACATAATTATAAAAATCAAGTTTGATGCTCAGTATAAGCTTATGCCTTCTAAGGTATCATCATGAATACAATGACAGCTAAAAATCAAAAGTACAATTTAATCACTGCTTGACACAAATGGCTATCCAGTTGGAGACAGAAATAACAATCTGATATCATTCCTAACTGACTTCCTTAAAAGATAAAGCTCCTAGTGGCTTCTGTCAAAGCAGTGGAACCAGCAGAAAGAAGCCTTTTCTATCACGTGCTTAATACACTTATGTATGTGTCATGTCTTTTGTAGCACAAAAGGAAATAAAAATTCTTGGTTACTGCCACCAACATTTTCTATGATGAATGCCTAAACACAGACACTTACATCCCTACTAAGATATAGTAGCATATTTCTACACTCACAGATCTAAGTATTCAAAGTTCAACATTTAGGCTTATAAAAATGCTACTCCTTCTCTGAAATGATACAGAATGAATGTCTCAATAGTTTTAATAATATAAAGTAATAATATTTCAATATACTACTCAGTACTCCAGCCACAGAAGATGGATTTTCCCTGAAGAAATGAATCTCACATCCCGTAAAATACCAGTTTTGACTTAATTCCATTTAATTTTAGTTTGAGACAAGGGGAATATACTATTCTTGTAAGACAATTTGTATGAGTGAAGGAACAAAGAATGAGCTTCTAAGTGAATATGGGGCAAAATAGAGAGCAAAGGCTCCAACCTCTCTTTGTCAATGTGTTTAAGATGTTTCTTTGTTTTTAACCTGTTTCATAGACAAGGCCTACCGTTTCAGGTCTTTGTGAAATACTAAAAATAGAGCAGTGAGGTGTCAACTTATTTTTTAATGATTATTATGAAAATAACACCATCAATAAGTATCATAATAACAAGAAGAGAAATATCCAGTCTCCTTAGTTTTAATTCTGTTCTAGCCCTTCGAAGGCTGTTTTGAAGGCTCTTCTGCTGTGTGGGTGATGCTGAAAACGGAGGCAGCATCATAAATCCTTCTTTCCCTGTAGGGGCCAAATGAACTACTGCCTGCCCTTCACGAATGACACTTTCACCAACACACAATATCCCAGTGAAACTCCTACCCGGGATGAAACAATCACATTAGGGAAACATTTACTGTGTTTTAAACTTCTGTAATGCAATTTGGCAACTAAAAATGAGGACAAACTAACATTACAGGATCAGACTCCATGACACACAAATCAGAGTTCATCACAAAGCCTGCCTATTCCATTGAGGGTGGAAGAAAGAAGGTTGCTAGAATCTAAAATTTTCCCTGGTTTCTTTTGCTTGTAGAAAACCAATATACATTGTCTTTACACACAAAGTACTAGAAAAGTCATCAGCTTTCCCCTCCCAACCCATCTCCTATCAGCAAAGAACAGTTGCCCTCTATTTGCTATAGCCTTGATTTAGGAAACCTTTTGTTTTCATATATCTTTGTTTTGACAAGTCAAAACTGACAGCATTAAAGTCATTATTTGCTTCCTAAATCAATTGACCTGCATCTTCTGATAAAGAAATAGTGATGCAGCTGGTGGCACAGGCTGGATATAGACCTCTCTGAACACTGGCTTCAGAGCAACATTCTTGAGGTCCCCATTCTGAAACTGCCATGCAGAAGAAAAGTGTACAAGCTGCATTTGCCTATCAATACATTCTGTGCAGGGGGGAAAAAAACCCCAAACCCCAACCCATAACAAAAAGACACTAGAGCTCCAAGCTATTGTTTGTTATTCATAATACTTAAAGAAAAAGATTGATAAATACAATACTGAAAAGGTTCCACTGAAGAACAGTGAAGGGGATGCTAACATTGTTTGGTTTTATTATGTATTCTCAGCATTTTGTTTCTTATGTCAAGGATTGGAGGTAGCAGTGCAGTTGTTTATAAAGCTTCTAAGCCTTTGCTTTGATGGATGTAAGAGTTTAAGCAGGCCACATGCTTTAATTCCATTAATGTGGAGTTTTAATTCAGCTCAGTGAAGTGAAACCAGCTTTTCCTGATGCTGCCGACAGCTAAACTTCTAACTTAAATGAGTTTTTGCTCTCCTGTGGGATTAATTAGAAGACCAAAGAGTGGGGTTTTTTGGTATTAATTTTATCTCCGCTCCAAACACCTTGATAATATCCAATACTGACCATTACTGACCCATATTAGAACTGTCAAAGTAACAAGACAGTTTCCCATCAGAGGTAAATAAGAAACTTCAGAGAATGGGACATTCAACCCTGCTACTTTCAGATCACCCTTAGGCAACAAAGCCACACATGAGATGTAACACTGCTTTCATGCACAGGTACAGGCAGAGAGGATTTTTGGACTGACCTCGTGTCCTGGTTCAACCATAATTCCTTTTTTAAAATGGCATCTGTACATATATTCTACAAATTGTATTGCTAGGCTAAACACCTACCCAGTGGAAAACAGAAAAGAAACAAAATGAAGGATTAGGCTGTCACTCTACCTACAAATACATAGAATGAGGACTACACTACATCTCCGTTCAGGTTCTCTGTAGTAATTTCACTTGCACAAGTGAAGTCAACAAGGTTGCCGACCTCTCCCTCTCTTCCTTCCTTCCTTCCTTCCTTCCTTCCCCAAAGAGTAGCCAAAGAGAAGTGGTTAGCCACATTCCTCAACTTAAAGTATTTGAGTTATTGCAGCCCTAAATTAGCATCACATAGCAATAAGGAAGAATGCAAGGTGAAACTGTGACTCAGACGAATGCTTCAGCTCCTGCAATAAAGCTAATTATCCACCTTTGTTAGCAGTGCGCCTAAGTCAGCACCTATCTTCAAAGTGGTGAAACATCCACTGACTTCAAATCTGCCTTCTTACAGCTGAGGTAATTGCAGGAGATAATGATAAGCTTTAAAATATAAAAAGTATGCTTATCTGAGAAGGAATTATTATTTCAGTTAGAAATACCATATTTAAAACAGCTGAAGAAGTTTGGAATGATGTGGGGAGAACTGAAAATAATTAGGAATGCTGTTTAAAGGAGTACAGTGGAGAGGATATACTGTTGATGAAATTTCACATGTAGTCTAATGTTCCCATGTAGCACAAATACAAACTTACATAAGACTGTGAAGAACACAGTATTGAGCAAACTAGGCATACCAAGAGAAAACTGTAAGAAAAAAATAATGTGACAAATTAATTCAAAATTAAGTGGAACAAATTTTAGAAAACGAGACATGTTTTAATCACTCAGACATGGTACATTGCTCTTTTGGGAGGTTATTCTGTTCTAGATGTCACTGATTTCTGTTATAACATACATTTTTTATTTTGCTTAAATTCCTCCCTTTCATCCCATCCTTCTAATTTATTATGTTCCTTTTTCATATCTTCTCCTCATACTTTGGCCATACTTGGGTATTTAGAAGTGGGATGCTTAAATCTCCATGGCATTCCAAGACATTCTGTTACTGTTAAAAAAAGTAAATCTCAAGTCTGCCTACTAGCCTCTCAGTTGTATTATTATTATTGTTGTTGTTGTTATTGTTATTATTAACAATAATATAACAATAATGGATATAAGGAATGGTAAAGCTCCACCTGGGAGTTGAAATACTCCCTGATGAAGTTAGTTTGACAATTATTTCAGCTGAGGACTGAGGTTTACATGTTAAAATATTTGCAACAAGTGAAAAACATATGTAGGTATGTGGGAAAAAAAGGGAAAATGGTAAAAGAAAAAATCTCACTTTCTCAGTTGCTTAAGCAATATCAGATGGAAATGGTCCATGAACATAACAACTGAGTTTGTCTCTAATTACAGTTGTGGAAGAGGATGTAGTGCTACTTTCATGAATTTAAATAGGAAGCATTTGCTTAGAATGACAGAAAACTTCCTGATGCACTCTGCATGGCCTCGCAATTACCTACATCTCGTGATACCCTGGTGCCAGTGCCTAATACAACGCTCAGTTTTCAATTCCTCTTGGAGAAAGCAGCTGTCGCCCTCCTCCCTACTCTTTGACATGATGCTTATGCAATTCAACAACACTAAGTTTTTTTTGCCATGCTGCTACACTCAAATGCCATACCTCATTTAGTGTTTGCTATCACTCCTAATTCTCTTCCGGCATTAGTATTTTCCAAGCATTACCATTCCAATGATTCACACAGGGTGTAAGAGAATTGGAGATGGTTTGATTTCTATGTGACAGAACAACAAGCATTCTTGCTGGGTAAAAAGAAATCAGCTTCACCAAAGGAAAATGCATGCTATAGTACAGAAAAATGTCTTAATCAGTCAGGTCTTCTGTAATGTAATAGAAAGACAGACATACTTTACAAAAAAAATTCTATTAAGGATGTCTGGAGACACTAAATAATCAGAACACTGAAACAGTTCAAAGGCAGAGTGCCAAAGCTTGTGGCATTATATGCCTGGAAGGAGTCATTCAGCTTCTCGCTCATTTTATGTGTATGTATTGGGTTTGCGTGGCAAGGTTTTGGTAGCAGGGTGGGGCTATAGGGACCTTCTGTGAGAAGCTGCTAGAAGCTGCTCCCATGTCCAACAGAGCCAATGCCAGCCAGCTCCAAGACGGACCCGCCGCTGGCCAAGGTCAAGCCAATCAGTGACAGTGGTAGCGCCTCTGGGATAACGTATTTAAGAAGGGGGGAAAGAACCCCAAAACTGTGCAACTGTACTTGGAGAGAGGAGTGAGAATGTGAGAGCAACAACCCTGCAGACATCAAGGTCAGTGCAGGAGGAGGGCAGGAGGTGCTCCAGGCACCGGAGCAGAGATTCCCCTGCAGCCCCTGGTGCAGCCCATGGGGAGGCAGCTGTGCCCCTGCACCCATGGGGCCCACGGGGAGCAGAGATCCACCTGCACCCGGGGAGGAGCCCACGCCGGAGCAGGGGGATGTGCCCCAAGGAGGCTGTGACCCCGTGGGAAGCCCACGCTGGGGCAGGCTCCTGGCACGACCTGTGGACCTGTGGGGGACCCACGCTGGAGCAGTTCTTGAGGAACTGCAGCCTGTGGGAAGGACCCACGTTGGAGCAGTTCATGGAGGACTGTCTGCCACGGGAGGGACCCCACGCTGGAGCAGGGGAAGAGTGTGAGGAGTACCCCCCTGAGGAGGAAAGGGCAGCAGAGGCAACGTGTGATGAACTGACTGCAACCCCCATTACCTGTCCCCCTCCACCACTGGTGGGGAGGAGGTAGAGAAATCGGGAGTGAAGTTGAGCCCAGGAAGAAGGCGGGGGGGGGGAAGGGGGAGAAGGTGTTTTATGATTTGTTTTTATTTCTTATTACCTACTCTGATTTTATTGACAATAAATTAAATTAATTTCCCTGAGTCTGTTTTGCCCATGATAGTAATCGGTGAGAGATCTCTCCCTGTCCTTATCTTGACCCATGAGCTTTTCATTATATTTTCTCTTCCCTGTCCAGCTGAGGAAGGGAGTGATACAGCGGCTGTGGTGGGCACCTGGCATCCAGCCAGGGTCAAATCACCATAGTCCTTGATTTCAAATGTCAGTATTTTTCCTATTAAAAACTGAAAGCAATAATACGTGCATCCATATATGTATAATTTTCTTTGGGTATTGATGCAAGTGATAAGAATAGGAAACAAATTTTCAAGCAGAAACTTAGATTTCCTACTTTTCAGCCGCTCCACTGGCCCACTCTCCTTCCCATTGCACACAGTTGGTGCAACTGCATTTATCCCCAGCACCAAGAGATGTAGGCGGTGGCCTAGGGCCACAACAGCTGAGCCTCTGCGGCCGGGCACTTGTTGAGTTGGGTGCGCAGCACAATTTCCATCAGTAGCTGTTCTGTGCAATACACAGCATGCACCACTGTCCCATACTACCACATTCAATGTATTTCTAGAGCTGTGCATTGCTTTTGTAATGAAACATATTTATTGCACACAAAGCAAATTAGGTTTCTGTGCAAGTAACACCACAAGTGTCTGTACCAAAATCCCTTCTAGTTTGAGCAAATGTTGGAAGACATTAACAAGGACTTGAAAAATGGGTCCACTTTTAAGAAACTTTGAATGGCAGAACTTAGGTACAAATCAAGGAATATCTCAGAAATTTTAGGAAAACTCATATAGGCACAATAGGAAGAATCATACAAGATTTGCAGTCCAAAAATACCAAATTGCACATCATACATGTATTTACCAGTTGCATTGTTGGGGAGAAAAAAAAAAATAGTAAGGAAGTTTTCTAATAAGGAAATTGCACCTATTGTCTAAAGAAAAAGCTCCTCTAATTTGTAGTCTGTGAATACAGCATAAATTCTGAAATACCGTGAACTAGTAAATTGTTCATAATGATGCTAACAGCCAGTAAGAGACCCTGAATTTCAGAAAGTGTTAAGACCAGAATTTTTAGATGAACTGGTTTATTATTGTCAATAAAACTGGATGAACTGGATTATTTTTGTTGAAATTCAATTTCATAGGAGGTATGTACTCAGTTGGAGGATAAGAAAACAAATGGTTAAACAGACACTAGAAAAATCTGGAAGGACCTCACATTTTCATGTACTTTTCCACCACAGTCCATAGAAGTTCACTTAAAGTTATGAATACCACTTACAAGACTGTTGAGAGATCCCTTCAGGAATCAGAGACCAAATTCAAATTCAGGATCCAAAAAAAGGAGGTATAACGTGATTTTAACACAGAACTCTGTCACAGCAATCTTGTCATTAACAAAATGGACAGAGATTGTGTCTTAATGGTTACACTCATCTTCCAATAGTGCATTTAGTGCCTACGACAGCTTAGCTTTGCTTTCTCTTCTCAAGGGAGGGTTAACAACTTTCTTTGCACTGAAGATGACACTTGAAAAATAATTCATAGGACTTTTATACCACATCTGCTTCTTTTTTAAAGAGTAGGGAAATCATAGATAAATAAGCCTGATGACAGAGCTCAAATAACTGCAACCCATTAAACTAATTTGCAAAGTTTCTATCCATCTCCATCCAAAGAAAAACAAGCACATAAAATTATTTTCATGGTAGAGTCATTGCACTGAATTTTACTCATTCAAGATAAAGTGTATGGATAATAACAATTAATTAAAGTGATTTAAAACAGCAATGGAAAACTGTCTGATGCCAAACCATACTGTGCCATTAACAAACATCTCTATATCCCCATGAGATTCCATATCGTTATATTTGCACAAGAAAAACATTCCTACAGAAATTTAAGTTTTAATATTGTTTCTGCATAAGACCAAGTTCATTTCCTCTGTACTTAACTCTTAACTGTGCATTGCAAGAATTACACTAACTGTCAAGGTGAAACAGCTAGAAAAAGAGTGTATTCAGCTTCCATAGAAGTGGTTCATTAAAACAAAAAGTATGATCACAAAAGGAAGAACATTAGATTACAATTGTGATCTAAAATCTATCAGAACAGCATGCTTTTTATATTGCAATTACTCCTGATACAGTGTTTACTGCACCTGTGTGATACCTTCTGATAATGTTATCCCTTCTATTTGGATATACATTATCTCTACGCAAGCTGGGAACATGGGTTGGATATCTACTTTTTTTAAAAGACCAGAGGTGAGAATGTAATCTTACATCAGCTGCTATTTAGCCTCACTTTCTGTCATTCAAATCAGCCCAGCATGCATATGTGCATGTGCAGTTGTACCAAACACAAAAACAAAAATCATAGAGAAATACACATGAAGAAAATCAAAAGTAGAAATGATGTAACACACATAAACAAATGACATCCCAACAGAATACACACAAACAGCAGTGAATGGTAATTTGAAAATGCACAAGTATAAAGAATGTATTGTCAAAATGAAAGATGAATAGTGAAGAAGTTCAACTGCTTAAGCTCTTCTATTTCTAATAGAATATATATGAACCATGATTCTTGAATTTTTTTAATTTCATAGAAGTCGGAGTTACTCAGCATTTCATGGGAAACATTCAGCATTTTACACTATGAGGTTGTCCTGTTTTTGGCTGGGATAGAGTTAATTTTCTTCCTAGTAGCAGGCATAGTGCTGTGTTTTGGATTTAGTAGGAGAAGAATGTTGATAACACACTGATGGTTTAGTTGTTGCTAAGCAGTGCTGACACTGGTCAAGGACTTTTCAGCTTCCCATGCTCTGCTGGGTGCACAAGAAACTGGGAGGGGGCACAGCCAGGACAGTTGACCCAAACTGACCAAAGGGCCATTCCATACCATATGATGTCATGCTCAGTATAGAAACTGGGGGGATTGGCTGGGGGGCAGCGATCGCTGCTCAGGGACTGGCTGGGCATGGGTCAGCAGGTGGTGAGCAATTGCATTGTGCATCACATGTTTTGTATATTCCTTTATCATTATTATTATTATTTTCTCTTCCTCTGCTGTCCTATTAAACTGCTTTTTTCTCGACCCACGGGTTTTACTCTTTTTTTCCAGTTCTCTCCCCCATCCCACTGGGGGCGTGGAGGGTGAGCGAGTGGCTGCGTGGTGCTTGGTTGCTGACTGGGGTTAAACTGCGACAGAGGTCAAAGAAAGAAGTATACACTAGAATTAAATACAAAAAATTTGTACAAAATCTGTTATTTTTTCTCATTCTGGGGTTACTCACGGCGGGAGTGTCAAGCATAAGCATCTCCCATAGTAGATTACTGTAATATTGTCCAAGCACATTAGTAATTAATTTTGCCTGTCATTGATTAAAGGCCATAGATTGGATTAGATCAATGATGGGGTAGATAGATTATTATAAGTTCCATTATATCAATCCTTATATCCCTAAATCAACATATAAACCACCATTTATTTAAAGATGCTTGTTAAATTCAATCTTCGAAGAGAAATTTAGCTATTTAGAAAAGAACTGTGAAAGGAATTTATGAAGAATTTTACTCTAAGCCTGTGATAGTCATTAAGGTGAATTGTTTAGTCACAAACTTAATAGATAAATCAGTTGAGTAAACCACTGGAAACTGGTTTTAAAAGGCTTGCAAAATTAGCAAGCACGCATACATGACTGAGCTGATAGTCAATTTGTTTTCCTTCTGGGAACTGATTTAATGTCATTAAGATACTTAATGGTATAAGTCCTGGACAACAGCCTAAGTTTCCTTTACTAAACTTTTAAAATATTTATTGTAGGTTAGGGATCATTTCTTATAATTACAATCTTCTCATCGGTCAGCCAGCAAACCCAAGTTTCTTGGGTTATTTCAAGGCTACTTTAGTGTGAAGGGTGAAGATGCTGCCATGTTGTTCTACTTTCAGCTTCCACTTATTAGATAAAGAGCTTTATCTAGAACTAAACCTCTCTTTGTTGCTTCCAACTAATCATTTCTCTCTGTGAGTACCTTTCTACTTTGGTTCCCAAATATTTTGGCCAGAACTAATTGCACTGGAGAGAAAAAAAAAAACCAAACCAAAACCCTGCTATCTAAGAGAAAGCATATGAATAACAGACAGACAGGGAAGCGCAAGGAAGCATGAAGCAATCAATAAAAATGATCACAGTTGGATTTATTCCAGCAACTCATCCAACCTTAACAAGGACTAAACCCAGAATTCTGCTGTCATTTAGCACTGTAAAAAGAAATAGCCACACAAGGAAGCTGTGTTTGGAGAAGGGCATCTTGTGTCCATATTTATCCTGTGCACATGAACTGAGCTAGCATTGCAGTGTTTTGCTTCAGTTCTCCATGTGTTATTTTTGAGGACAAAGCAGTTCTGCTGAAAACCTATGAATACCCTGCAATCAATGAAACACTTCATATATGAAACATGGATTACTCAGATGATACAAAAAAAATGATGGAGGATAAGCCCATGCATTGGATGGTCATCCACATTTTCAAGTTTTGCATTTGCAAGATTGGCAGGAAATTCCATGGCAATAGGCTCTTCTGTTTAGAATTCCTTTGATATGCTATTTTACTCCAAGTTATGCCTCTCTTCCAACTTATCAGGGATGTCTACTATTATAGAAAATATCTGTTTAAATAATTGTATTTTTAACCAGTGGAATTCTATGCAGAATGTATAAATTAGTGTTGGAAAAGATGAACTATTTCAATCTATGTACTTCACAGATAGCAATCCAGACCATTCAATATTCTTATGGTAAGTGTTACACTAAGCACACCTCTGATTGAGACCAGAGGTAAACCAGCCAGCATTTTACAGAACAAAATATAACATAATTCCTTCTCACATCACAGCTCATCTTGTTCTCTACTTAGAGACTGATTTAAGCCTTGAGAAATGAAATGCTAATACCCTTTAAAAATTTTTATTAGAACCTATTTTAATTCACTTTGCTTTTTCTTGTTAGAAATATAAAGTCCCTTTACAATACTACCCAATTCCTGCATATTGGCTAATCACCCTGTGAATCAACATTCCCAAATCAAATGGCTGCTTCTACTTCTTTCCAACAATTTATTTTACAAGTCAATTGAAGCTATCTCAAATCTTCAAAAAGACAATTACATTGATTTACATTCATATGTATGCTACTAAAATTTGAATTTGCACAATGTATTCTTGATTTGTGTGCTTTGTTTGTTGCTCCTTTTGGCAAGTGAGTCTGAAACTTCCCAGCCTCACTGTGGACTTCCTTTAGGACCTTAGTAAAGGCATTTACTCGCTCTGTTTGCTGGCTCCCTGTCTTTAGATAAGATAGATAGATAAGATAGATAAGATAGATAAGATAAATGACATATCCATACTGTTACAGTGATGGGAGAAATATTAATACATTTAGGTAGATAAGACTAAAATTAATTTGTGCTATTCACCATTTCTGTGGGCAAGCTGAAGAAAACCTGTCATTTCCTAAGTTGCATTAATGTTGCATTTCTGTTAGTTGACACTAATTAAGCTGATTTTTTTTATTGTAAAGTGGTAATGCAAGAATAGCATAATTTGAAAAATTAAACACGACAAAATGAAAGATTGACTTGGACAAAATTACATAAACTTGATGTGAAAAAAATACAGTATATTCTATCCAGTAGCTAATTTACATTAACTTTTACAAAAATCCTCTCTCTTATCAAAGCGATGATTACTAAGAACTAGAATTTCATATGGCAGCACTGTGGTTTAAGGTTTACTCCTGAGCAATGGTCCATGTTGCTTGATTTATTTAAGTTAACGGTAAATAGTTTTGCCATTGCAATAATTTAAGTATTTATTTTCCATGTGATGCTATTCTTTATGAAGGATACCCAGTAGCACATTCAAATAGATTGTGACTTTTTGAGAAACAGTCTTTGAGATGCTACAAAGGATGATGTCATGTGATTTGGGAGTTAGCCTTGACATGAAAGTATGAACCTACTTATAGTATTGTGTTACCATGCTTATTCTTGGATTATCCAAGCTACAACAAATCATAGAATTGTTTAGGTTGGAAAAGACCTTTAAGATCATCCAGTCCAACCATTAACCTAACACTACCAAGTCCACCACTGAACCAGTTAAGGGTAGAGTAATAATTTTGTATTTCCTGGCTTGGTGGATGGATTATTTTTTAATGAAAGTAAAAACTAGGAATCATTAAGGTTGGAAAGGACCTCTAAGATCATCAGTCCAACCATCAACGCAACACCACCATGCCTACTAAACCATGTCCCAAAGTGCCACATCTACCCATTTTTTGAACACTTCCAGGGATGGGGACTCCACCACCTCTCTGGGCAGCCTGTTCCAATGCTTAACCATTCTTTCCGTGAAGAAATTTTTCCTAGTATCAATCTAAATATAATATAATTCTCCTTCTGACTTCACTGAGATGTGATTTCGCTTTTGGTATTGTACTGATCTTCCTTTGTGGACACCTACTGCCTAACCCTACTCTTTTCAAAACAGAAAACTCTACACTTCTTGTCATTAATTTAAAGCACTATGCTATTGTACAAGACTGTATCCGAAAAAAACAGGAAAGGCAAGGAAAAGAAATAATCTGTGCCAAACCAATGAAAATGCTAATTGTTGAGCAATGACTACAAGAGGTATCTGGCAAACCAGGCAAAATCCATTAGGAAAAAAATATTAAAATTTCCACCAGGACTAAATTTTCCTCTTTGCATACTTCACTTTCTAATTGCTGTGCACATGCCAACCAGGAGAAGTTTCAACCATTTGAGCCTCAAGATTCTAGACAGCACATGTGATTTCAATGACACTCTTGAATTCACTGCCTACTTTAGATGTCTTCATAAAAGAAGACTTTTTATACACTTTCATTGAAGTACTATAATATATAAAATCATTGTAAAGGCTTGATATGAAAAATTAACAACCTTCACTCACACTGCAGAATCTGAAATGTTAAAAGCAAATTCTCTTCTGCATGGTGCAATGACAGTATTACGTGAGCTTGTGTCCTAACCAAACCTGTATAACTTCTGCTTCCAACCAAACCTGTATAGCCACAGTCTTGCCACAGATACTACATAAGGCCTCCTACCTGCACTCCTCTTAGTCACTGTACCTTGAATAGGCTGAGAGTTCTGATTACAGCTTATGCAATCTTCATCAGATCAGCAACTGAACTGTCTATACATATTGCTGACTATACCCGTCACCTATTAATCAATGCAGGCATTTATTGGAAGCAGGTTAGACTGCTTCATCAGCTAACCTAACTTGTCTCAGACCAGCTCAGGAGTATCTGAATGGTCTTGCATTGGGCTGCGCAGATGCACCCTACTACCAGTGAGTAGTAGCAAGTGACCCTTGGTTTCCACACTGTGTACTCCCCCAATGTGGGCTTCAGTGCATTGCAGGTGTGCATGCTGATACGTTTTCTCTTTACACAGCGTAATACATTATGATGGTTTCAGGCTGCTTTTTAGGAAAGCTTGTCTTAAGGATACAGTCATTGCTATTCAGAATTCGGATTGTTAGAAATCAGTTAGAAATCAAAAGCAATTTGTGATATGCAAGACCATATACACCAGTGTATTCTCACATTGTAGAGCTATAGTCTTTTCCCTGCTCCCCACTTCATCAGTGTAGTGATTTAAACAGCATAAAAGCAAGAACTATAATGATCCTCAAAAGATACAGCAAACAACTCCAATTATCTGTGGAACGATTCGTTTTCTGCATGGAGTATGGAAATACTCTGGAAAAAGAAATTGTCTATGCATCCCCCTGGGGACTGTAATGTTTCTCTTCCAGTATTTCCTTAACAATATTGAAATTTTTATTTTGAAAGTAAAACTAAATCTTCCTCTCTTTCCCTTTGTCAGCTAAAAAAATGTATTTTAATATCTTGTCACTTACATTGACCTTGCTTTTAATGTAGTAACATTAGTGGTTTTATGCACTATAAGCATTATTTAAAAAAAAAAAAAAATACAAGCTAGCTGCTTCTACTGCTATACTTTAAAAGTAAAAACCTTTTAAAGAATAGATTGTTTAAGATCCCAAAACATTAACATATTCTACATGCAAATTTACACAACAACTTAGCTAAATTCAGGTTCAGCCCCAAAAGGTCAGTTGCATAACTAGACTTACACAAAATACAGGGGTGTTTAGAGCTTGTAACCCCTTCTGCACACCTAGTCTGCATTTTTTTCTTTTCTTTCTTAGCAAAACCAAAATAACTTTTCCCAGTGACTTCATATTGATACTTATAATGACTATGGCTTACGAGGAACTCCTATATCAATTTGTCTTACTAAAAACATTTATAGCTATATTTACATAACAATGAATTTAAATCATTAAGGAAAAAATTCCTCAGTCCTCTCCACACCGAAATGAAAGCTTAACATAAAATAAGGATAGTATTTATTCAAAGCCCAGATGGTATTTAAAAATGTCTCATGAGCTGTAACACATGTACTAAAATGTACTATGTAGGTAAGGAAGAGCTTAGTTTCCCACAATTTTCCCCATTTTCATAAACCCCTTTGTAGTATTTGTTTTGCTGGAGTGAATTGGGGAACAATGTAAAGAACCAAAGTTCTTTTGAGTCCAACTCAAATTTAGATAAGCATCTTAAAGTTTTGAAGGTTATGGTTATCATTACTTATATCACACTGAAGTCTCTGCAAACAGATGGTTCCAATTATAAAGTCAATATTTTCAAAGAGCAACAAATGCTTTTTTGAAATAGGAATTGTGATGAGTACTGATCAATAAATATTTCTGCAGTAATATGAGAAATATATAATCATTTGGCTACATTTTTCCTAATGATGGTTATATGTCCTTTTAAAAACAAAGAAATGGCAGAAGAATCTGCTCCCACTGTTTTAGCCTTTGGCTACTGAAATAATTTTTCCCTTTACCATGGGAAATAATTATTATCCTCACAGACCCATAAAGGTACCTTCTGATAGTGGGAAAAAAAATCTGAAATGGAAAACAAAAATATGTAGAAATTTTACAGTAGACCCAGGAGGTGGATCCCACCATGTCAGGAGGGTTTTTTTAACCTCAGTATATCTGTGCTTCTGACTATCCATTAAATAGTATTTTATACTTTTTGGACAGAAGTAGTAAATGCTGTGAAATCAGCGACTACAAGAGATGAGGATCTAGTTTAAACAGCTCACTCATTTTTGCAACACCTTCCACAACAGTGTCCTCAAATGGGCTTGCAGTATCTTTGGCCTAGCACAGACTCTGTAAAGAGTGCTACCTCCTGGTTTCTATACCACAAGCATATTTTTAGAATCATAGAATGCTTTGGGTTGGAAGGGACCTTTAGAGGTCATCTAGCCCAACCCCCCTGCAGTGAGCAGGGACAGCTTTAACCAGATCAGGGTGCTCAGAGCCCCGTCCAACCTGGCCTGGGATGTTTCCAGGGATGGGGCCGCCACCACCTCTCTGGGCAACCTGTGTCAGGGCTTCACCACCCTCACTGTAAAAAATTTCTTTCTTATATCCAGTCTAAATCTATTCTTCTTTAGTTTAAATCCATTACTCCTTGTCCTGTCACAACAGGCCTCGCTAAAAAGATTGTCCTCATCCTTCCTATAGGCCCCCTTTAGGTACTGGAATGTCGCACTAAGGTCTCCCTGGAGCCTTCTCTTGTCCAGGCTGAACAACCCCAACTCTCTCAGCCTGGCCTCATAGGAGAGGTGCTCCAGCCCTCGGATCATTTTTGTGGCCCTCCTCTGGACCCGCTCCAGCAGGTCCATGTCCTTCTTGTGCTGAGGGCCCCAGAGCTGGGCGCAGTACTGCAGGTGGGGTCTCAGCAGAGCAGAGCAGAGGGGCAGAATCCCCTCCCTCGACCTGCTGGCCACGCTGCTTGTGATGCAGCCCAGGATGTGGTTGGCTTTCTGGGCTGCAAGCGCATATTGCCGACTCATGTCCAGCTTTTCATCCACCGGTACCCCCAAGTTCAGAATTCTCTGCAGGGCTGCTCTCATTTTTAGACATATCCTGTTCAAAGTCAGATCTTACCTGACTTGGCAAAACTAACAGAAATGGACATATTTGCAAGTACCTACCTATAGGGCTTATGTCAACAATAATAAATGGTGATAATTACATACAAAATAATCTGGGGGTCTGAGTCAGCACTACATTACTCCAGTGGGATAACTGTAGTGCAAAACAAGACTAGCATAGGGCTGGGGGAAGGTTCATTATTACTGTTGTTATAATTCTCTTGCATTTCCATGACAAATTACACTGCTATAATTAGAGGTCCCACCTGCTTTCCATGATGCCTCCTATCACTCCACTTGCCCTAATGATCACTCTTTTTTATGCAGTGAAGAAAATCATGCATATCTGCACCTGTTGGAAATATCTGTTAACTCTGAGGGCTGCTGGTGGTGTCTGTGGATTTGTGTCACGTATTTCACAATTGAACAAAATAGAAGGAAAGTCTTAACTTGCCAAGATCATATGAGCTGTCAGTGGTATAGGCAAATTTCTCAGTTCCTAGCTCTTTGCTCTAATCTGTAAGACTTCTGCTCTTTTGTGTGCAGCTACAACCCTGGAAATTATTCTTCCCCCAACAGGTAGGTTCCTTTCCCCTATAGGTAGCCACAGGGTAGCTTTATTTACCCTGTCTCCACAGTAATATTTCATTTCTAAGCTCAGAGAACTCTCTCTTGGGGTAAAAAGAGTAATTTGTTCTGCAGGTTAAATCTATTCTTGGTTTTTCTGATGAGATGAGAGACTAGCAATTACTGTGACAGATGGAGTGATGATTTTTATCATGTGGAAACTTGTCCACAGGAATGAAACTGAAATCTCCAAACCCATTTCTCATATTGGCCTTTAGACAGTTGTCAGGTAATAATTGTCATTAACTTTTGTCACTGTGGACAATATTTGAATTAGTGAATGGCTCCATTAGCTTGTTACTGTAGCACTCCTAAGCAGAGTGACACTTACTGTCAACTTTTTTGTCATTTATTCTGAATACACTTGAACCAGATATGGAGCCAATATCAAAAATGGGGGTTTAAATTTCTCCCAACACTCAGAAGGATTTGAACATTGTGTCTTGAGCTTTAGTGCTCTATCATTTTGGAAGAACTGCTTCAAATGGATTTTTAGAGACCAGAACAAGATGTTTGAGAGGGTGCTGACACATACTGAAAATAAACAATAATGTGTCTCACAGAAATGACCATTTCAAACAACACAGTTATGATGTGGACTTAGTTATGAACTGACTGGATTTTCATGAGCTAATCTGAAGCATCACTCTTCAGGCAGGAACCAGTTAAAAGTGGCCTGGTACTTTTCTAGTGTCCTGGTTACGGTCTTCACAATTAATCCAAAAAAAGACATAGGAACCAGCATTCAATACTTCAGGAGCGTTTTCTGTGTCTTACTTAGAGATTGAATTTCAGAGCTTGCTTATAGGCATGGAAAGGAAAGAAACATCTTTCCTTTGTTCCCAAATGTCTCTCCGCAACTCAGTTTGTAATCATAACAGCAAAAATTTTAATAGTAGTGATTTACAGATGTTTTCTTACTGAGAACGGATTTTTTTTCTTCTCTAAAGTCATAGTGAAGAAAATACTGCTACTTAACTAAACTCAGTTAATATTTCTGTCTATTTTATGAGCTAAGAATATATAGTTTAATTTCCATGGGTGCAGAATATGAACAAAAGAGGATCTGTAGTACAACAAAGCAATGTATCTCTGAAAATCAAACCATATATTGAAAAAATATAAAAAATTATCCAAATGATGGAATAGAAACAAACACCTTAGGTTTCCCCTTTTTAAAAATTTCTTCTATTCTGTTTAATAATATTAGTTAACCTTCTCAATATAACTGAGCAAGAAGATTATTTTACTGGTAAGTAAAGCAGAGCAAATAGAATTAAGTGATTTGTTCAACTAAAGAGAATGTCAGCAGCACAACTGGAAATAAAGCCCAGCAGCTCTAACCTGAAGCATCTCTTCTTAACCTGAAAGACTTCTGTAACTTTATATAATTAAACACTTGAACTGTAGAGATTTTATGCCTTTACAGGTTAAGATTCTCCTGCAATCATCTCTCTGAGTTTTTAAAAGGTACATCTTCCTAATCATTTTAATTAGTAGTGTCCAAAATAGAAAACTCCTAATTAAAAAAACAGAAAGCGCATAAGAGAGTCTATAGGAATGTTTGTGCCTATTAGAATCAGAGATTCATCCACGCAAAATAACATGAAAGCTGAGGCTGAAAGGCAGCATCAGTTTTCTTTCATTATCTACAACAGTTTCAGGACTGGATCATTTACTTAAAGAGAACACTTGAGCCAGGATTAAAACGAAATTATAGGAAACTGTTCCAGTTAAGACTTTTTAATTTGTTAATTGAAAGTGATAAGGAAAATCCACAATTAATTTGTATAGTTTCCAAAAGATCCTAAATAATTTAGAAGTCTCAGGAATCTGATTCACAAGCAGAGACAATCTACATTGAGACATTGCGTTTGAGTTGCAGACAGTTAATCAACACAGTTTACACTGATTTTGTTTTGCCTTATAATATATAACTATAAAATATTGCAGTTCTGGAGCTGCTTTCAGAAGCAGCACAACCCAGTCAAGCATAATGGGTGTGTAGTTGTATGCATCTGGGCTGTATCTTGTCAACCACTGCCGTGTGTGTTTTCCCGCGTGTGAGTCAAAGTCTCCAAGCTTATTTTTAGAAAGGTCTAGGTACCAGAGTTAACGTACTTGAATTTCTAAAGATGTTTTTTAGGGAGTGAAGGCCATAGGACTTACATACCTAATTCTCACTGAAATCACCAATAACAAGATGCTTCGACTCCTACCAGTATAAACATCAGTACCCAAGCCAGCCTGTGTGATGACCAGTTTAATCTTTTAAATTGCTTAGGGCTTGCCATTATGCTCTGTGCCTCTGAATGCCTCGGTTTGTGTATAGATATGCCTTAAAGTCACTTCTCAAGACAAAAAGTCACAGTGTTCATTTTTTAAAATGCCACCTTACAGTTTAAGGGAGCTACTTTATCAATAGTTATTTTAACCATGTACCTTCTATTTTCTAAAAATGTTTTTTCTTTGTGACTATAGGATTAATTTGTTTCCATTGACACTGAATAAGTTGAACCTCAGTATTGCCTGTTTTGCTGTTCAAAAATCCACAGAAAGAATTGTGCACTTATTCCCTTCCACTGTCTTTAAGCAGTGCTGTTTAGTAGGGCTAGTTTACAGCTTGCTGTCTGTGGTTGGACTGTTTAAAATGCAGATCAGTCCAGAAGCTGATTCCAAGGTGTTACAACAGGAAAAAGTACAAATGTGCTCCAATTCTAATTTTAAGTATTTAGAGCATTTAAACCCATTTGCCCAAACCAACCTAATTTCCAATTTTGTAATTATTTGAAATTTTCACATAAAATAAGTAAATGAATACAACTAAACAGTAAAAGTTCATTTTAAATTCAAGAAAGGTGGTTGCATTTATGTGGGGCAAGTTGAAGACTCAGTTTCATAATATCCATGCTTTTTACTGCTTGTTTGATAGGTTCCATTTTCAGGTTGCCAGACATTTCAAAAGACTCAAAATATGGCTAGATGTGTTTTGGGAGATATAATTCCCATATTAAACACATGGGATTGGAAAGGGGACGATGAGAACTCCTGTACAATGTGAATTTCAACAAAGATGACAAGAGCCTCCCTGAAAGGCAGCCACACACAATTACAGTTATATGCATCATTTTGACAATATGCTTGCTCCCAGCGGGTTATTGTGAAGAAAAAGGCTGCACAGGTATTAACAAATGAGAAAGGACACTGTAGCAGTGAGCACCAGAGAGGCCCACCACTCACACCTTTTTCAAGTGCAGTTATCTTAATTGCCTGCTAGGATCAGTGAATATTAATCAGCGCCTTCTCAGCTGTCCCTTCATGGCCTGTGGAGGGATCCCAGTGATCCCTAAAATTAAGTGAGGTGAGCACAAGCAGTAGTACTTAGCGTTGCAGACATACACGAGTCTGACTGCAGAGACTACCAGAGTGTAGTGACCCTTGTGTGCTTACGTGGAGGCTGTGGGAATTCAGCCACACATTGGAAGTAGCATCACGAATCAATCATTAAGATTCTGGACATTATGCTCTCTTTAACCATATGTCCTGCATACATTTCAGCACACTTTTATTTGCGTAGCTCTAAAGAACTACACAATGCTCAGTTACCCTTGAATACCTATGCAAATGGCATGCTGTTTTCTGCAAGATGCTGCTCTAGAGCCCTGTGCCAATATTATCCTCTCCCTTCAATCCCCATCGGTGAGAAAGTTGTGGTGGTCCCATAACTGATGTCATTAATCTAATTCATCAAATACCTTAAAATAATTTTTATGTTATTAAATAATAACACAAATTGCCATTAGTAGCAGGATGCTATTGTCTCAGACAGAATTGGTTTTCAAAGAAGCTCTATGAGATCATTGTGAAACCTCTTTTAGAGACTGGGAAACAAAGCAGAAAATCATTAACTGCCTTGCCTAAGACTGCAGATCACAGTGTCAGCCAGAACAGGGGCTGGCTTCAAAAAACTAATCTTGATTTAAAAAGCAAGCCAAATACTTTCAATCCAGGCACCCAAGCACCATAAGGAGGATCTGCAAGTTTACAAAAGCTAGACTAAACATGAAAAAAATTTTCACTTATTTTTATTTTCTTGGGAGGAATCATGTTCCCAAGCTTTTCTCCCATGACTACAAAGTCTGAAACCCCACCCTTAGTTCCTTCCCCTACATGTACGCAAAAATATTGATGCAATCACATGATCAAAGGCTTAAAAGGAAAGCAAATACCTATGGAAAAAGAAAATCACACAAACCAACAATATCAGGGCTGCCCTTTAGCAAAAAGTATGCTGGCAACTAGAGTGCCAAAAAGATTTCAGTAAAGGCAGGGAAGTCGGTTCTGAGCAAAACTGAAGCATTTTTTAAGTGTGTCTATGTAGTATTGAATGTAATGAAGTTCTCGGTGCAAAGACTGAGAACCCAACATTTTGTGTTACATAATGCAGAAACAAAGTCTTCTGCTTGTAGAAAGAGTGTTATATCTATGAGCTGTGATTTCCTTTTGCTGCCAATAATCTTCTAATTGTACACATAATTGTCAATAACGACAGAGGCCAGAACATGAATGCTCTGCATCCGTTCCCACGTGGTGCTCTCAAAGGAAAACTTACTACTCCAAAGTTCTCTCTCTACTCCTGCCTTCAACGGGACCCATTTTCAGCTGTTGCACATTGACATAGTCCTGTTAATATTAATTCACATGAACTGATAATTTGATCAAAAACTAAATTACTTTTATCTTAAAATGGGAGTATATTGTTCTAGACCTCCAAATCTCCCAGGAGCTAAGATAGGCCACCATAAAAGCAAGGGTTATAAACTTGAATTTATTATAGACAAATAAGGCTTTGGCCTATGAATTCTCTTTGCCAATTAGGTTAATGAGCCTTGACAAAACAATCATCTGAGGAGTAGCTGACAAATTATCTGGAGCAGTAATTTGAAAGGCGTTGGCTGGCTTACAAGCATTTCAATTGGGAGAACATGACATCATGTTCCTCTTCCTCTGGAAGAGTTATTTGTCAAACCAAATTTCTTGCAGTTCAGCAGCAGATTCTCAATATTGGAGCACTGAGATATGACAAAAACTGCAGTTACAAAAAAAGTGAATAATCCCTGTCCCTTCCTCCCCAAACCTGAGGCTGAAAAATTCTGATGAAAAACTCTTTCGAGGAAGCCTGCAGGAAGACAGGGACATTTTTTTTTTTATATTTGACTGGAGACCATGGAAGTATATAATGGGGAAGAACAGGGTTTTGAGGAATTCAGGTGAGTAAAAGGAGATCTTTCAAAATAGCTGGTCAATATTTGGAAGATTTTTTGCAGTACAACTTCCAACAGAGATGGTGGTATCACAGCTGCAGATTTAAAACAAAATCTTTTTATGGATTAATTCTTCTAAATATTCAACAGAGTACAGCCCTGAGACACATCACCTCTGTGAAATTTAGGACTGTGTACCATGAACACTTCTGCAAAAATAGCCACTTGGATTAGGGATTAATACTTTTCTAAAATCTGTTCTGCAACTGTGAATGTTGAGTCTATTTGGAGATCGGATCATGGTATATACTGTAAAGCTGTCACTTTGCTCACCAAAGACATTTGGTGAAATATTATTTCAAATGTCTTCCTCCACAGTCAACTATTCAAAGAGTCCTGTGGAAAAGATGACAGTATTTGAGAACATCGAAAACTGTCATATTTTCCGTTTGAATGTTATTTCGCAGTGGGAAGGAAGTATAAATTATAGCAATCAGTTGCCTCTACCACAGCATGTAGCAGAACATAGTGCAGAGCATTTAACCATAAGTTGAGTCTTTTCTTATCTTTTGTATTCTTTTTGCAGTTTTTCTTGGACTGTTGAAATAAACAAACTGATTAAATATACAGGCACTAGAGCTTAATTTTACATCAAAGTAAAATGAAGAGAAAAGAAACCTTGGTCTTAAAGAGCATTGTTAACTGACACTCAGTAGAACAAAATCCAGCTTTTTAAGTCCTGATGTCAGGTCATCAAATATCTGATGACCAACTGTTCAATCAATCACACAATAAAGCAAAAGGATGTAGTGAATTATACCTTCAGGTGGCAAAATGGCCTAGTTCTATGAGCTCTCCAGGGCTCCACTGATTATTGGCATCTGAGTATCTGGTCTCCAGGAAGTAGTCTTAACAGATTCACCCTTTTCCCCCAACCTATCTCCATAGTCCTGACAGTTGTGTCTATAGAGATTGACCATTCGGCAATGAATTGCATCTCTCTGTGGTTAGCAAGCCAGAGTCTAATCCTCAGTGCTCCCAATACACAACTCCATGGCCCCCAAATCCCCTCGAACCCAGCTGTTCAACTTTGTAGTTCAAGTTGGTCCCTTCCTTTGTGAAGGGACCATTTTAAAAGTAAGAGTCTTTTTATAATGATCTCTTCTATTGTCTGGCTCTAAACATACAGAAGCACTGTGATGCTTACAGATAAATTACTCGTACGTACACTATACCTAAAGACCTGAAGTAATTTTACTACTTTTTGGCGAGTTATTTCCTTTAAGATAATATTTGCAGAGAAATTAAAATATTGTGGGCAGATCTGTTAGTGCCTGGCATCCTTCTGGAGTTATTTATACCTTTATAAAACACTGCCCTTATCAGTGTTTTTCACCCAAACTTGCACTGGCCTGAAGAGCTTGACTAATCACTTTGTCCAGTTATTAAGCATCTTTTTACACATTCTAGAAGCTACACAGTTTTCATTCTAATAAACTGACAGCTTTTGCATGGTCTTACCACATCTGTTGCATTCTTCACTAGTATTTGTCTTATTGCTTGTTTAATTTAGCTTTCCACTTCATAGCACTGCAATGCCTTTCACAGCTGTTTTTCTTATCCCTGGGGTTTCTTTCCTGTTATTGTATCTTACATTAATTTACCATTTTACTTTCCACTTACACACTTTCGCTCTTCTCTTCCCACTTTACTCTTCTCTTTGAAAAGTGTTTCTGTAGAAAATGTCTATGATCAAAGCTCCAAATACAATTATTTTTCTTCTACTTTACAATATAAAAGATGATAGTTTCTTCCTGACAAAGGAAGCACCCAACATCTTCTTGAAAACTTGTGCCTAACTCTTCCTCTATCTCCCAAGCCTTGTTTGCAAATAGTTTACCGGTATCTTAGTAGACTATAGAAGAATAGCTGGGTTATACTAGCATAGTTTTGGATAGTATGTTTTTCTTTATTAAATATTTCTCAGGAGGCAATCACTGACAAAATTTTATAGACATGTCTTCCATTGCTTCAGTTATGGAAATGTTCATCGTTTTAGGTTTTACAAACTCTCCTCTCAGAGCATAGCTAGCCTACGGAATGCTAAATTTTAGATGTATTCTCAACCACGACTTGCTGCAGGAGGTGACTATTTTTTGCTCAATTTCTTCTGAATGGCTTAGGCAGCCACCCTATAAACCCAAAGATGCTCAGTGAACAAAGTGTGCACAACACAGAAATAAAATGACTGAGTCAAACCAAATTACTACAGCTTTCAGTGAAGTCTTAGTCACTTTCTTTACTCACAGAGAAACAAATAATGAATTCAGTTGTAAAATGTGATACATATTATGTAACCTATTTTAGAGCACCATTCCAATGGATCAAAACATTGCCTGTGTTCATCACTGGATTTTGGATGACCAAAATTATATACCGAGGTAGCATATATCTTCCAGTGGTGCAGATGTGAAAGCATGGTTAAAAACAAGCACAAGCTGTAGAAAAAGAAGATCTATGGTGAAGATGCAAACTATGAGATAAATCCAGTGATGTTCATGCACTCTAACGAAGGAGGTGAGGAAGAAGCGCATGCAGTACCTGGTGATCTCAGAGTCAGGGAGCAGGCCTACGTGGTAGTGGGGATAGGGAGCTGTAAGAAGGAAGCTTTTGTCACACTCGACAGGGGAATAGTGCCTAGGAGAAGGTGGTTTATCACACAGTTTGTTCACAGTGCTGTAAACAGGTTCAGGAGGCCTGGTGATACAGAGACAAGAGTAAAAGATCGGTGCATATTAGTGGCCGAGAGTATAGAGAAAACACAGCAAGCATTTTAAAAGCATGCATAGCAAATCTGTCAAGACCTTTTCAGCAGGGCTTTTCTAACAAGTGTGCTGTTAAAGGAAACATTAGACTTTGATAACACAGTATTACAGCATACAAGCAACCGCATATAAAGATACACACAATATACGTGGGCCATAAAACTGGCTCATGGGAAGTGTGGCACTGAAAGGAAATGTCTTACGTCTGAAGTTCAGTGATGAATTTTCCCACATGCTCTGCTTTCTTTTTTTTTAATCTAACAATATTACTTCTGCACAGCTTTCTGTGATCTTCATTTTGAGCATTGCATAGAATAAAATAGGATGTTTATTACCTGAAAAGCAGTATTTTTTTACCCATTAATTTAAGATAAAGATGAAGTACATATTACTCGTTAATACAACGTATTCCTGCCCCAATGAGCTGGGGCTTTGCAAGTAGAGCTGTGGTCAAAGTGAGCAATACCCTACAACAACGCTGATGGTAACAAACTATGTAAGCAATTCATCTCATTGGCAGGCAATTCGTTTCATTTCAAGAGTTCTTTGCTCTCTTTTTGGATTCAACCTTCAAAATCTGATTATGCAGGCCACATCTCAAACAGTTAACCTCATTGACAAGGCTACTGCATACGCACTTGCACTGCTGCTTGAAATTACAGACAGCAGCCTGTGAAGCTAGGTATGAAGAATAAGATCCTAAAACTGACACTGACAGGTCAGCTAGCATTTCTCTCCTGCTGCCTGGAGTCCAACCGCTTGGGAGAGGCAATACTTACCACAACCCTCCCAGGGATCCGCCTGGGGAGAGGGGAGAGGGGGATGCAGCCTTTAGTACCAACCAGCCAGGGATCCACAGGAGACAACCAGCAAACAGTTTTCCAAAAAATGCACCACATAGTACATTTCCCATCATGCAACTTCTCCAACTACTGCATTGGTCCCAGCAGATACCTGTGGGCCTACTGGCAGAGTGAAACTTGACTCATAATTTCAAGTTTCTGTTCTAAAGAGTGCCAAGACGCCATTGCTGTCAGCCTCCCTTCTGCCAGAAGATCCAGGGTATGGCACAGTCTTTAATCACAGCAATATGGTATTAGCTAGATGAAAATCTTATTTCAGAAGCCTGAAAATATCAAGAGGCCAAGCAGTTAATGAACTCTTTTTGTTCTTCTGGCTGCACTGTGCCTCACATGGGTGTGGTTTTTGCTGTGACTTTCACAGGTACCCGAATTTATTACAGCTGTGGATGCACTGGCAGATACAGAGAACATATTTTCCTTTGTTGTTAGCTTCTGGTTTTATCCTTTGGGGGAAAAGGAGTAGCTGCTTTACTTAAAAATTGGTCTCACTCAATGCTAATAACATTATTCATAGCAATCTGACATATGATTTGAGAACCCTCTGTGCCTGATTTTCCCAGGAAAAGCTTTACAGTTAAAAAAATGGCAATTTAAGATTACCAAATATCAAAATAGCAAAGCTGTCACTCATTTGGTTATAAAGCACTCCATCAAGCATTTAGTAAAATCTCTTTAAAAATATTTAAGGTAGCAATTCTTTTTTATCAGCATATTTCACGCTTTTTTTCAGAGGGTTGGATTTAATAATTTATTTACTAAATCCATTGCTGCTTTCAATGCAAAAAATCCAGAGAAAAAAACACTTCTATTATTTTACTTTAGACCAATACTGTCTTTTATTCCCTCAGAAATCACTTTTGCTTTTAGGCACTGTATTAAAGAACAAGTACAAATATCAAATAAATGATACCTACTATGAAAATTGAAGAAATATTGCCCCTGTGCAGGAAGATGAATAAAACCTGTAGATTTCTTCATGACTTAGAAAACTAACCAGTCCATAAACAACTTGCTAGCTTTCTATATTCAGGTTACTTGTCTCCTCTGAGTGGTAGATGGCATGAGAATGTCGCTACCCCTTAGATATATTGTGAATGCTCAAACTACACTGAGTCATCAGTGAGTGACCATCCAACCTTGTGCTGAGACACAAATCATGCCACAGAGATGGATAGATACGAGGGATTGCTCTGTTAATTGACAGTTACAAACTGCTTCCAAAGCCAAAATGAAGGTAAATGTTCAACATCTACCTAGATATTGAAACAAAATTAGTCCTTCAAAGATAAACACAGAGCCCTAACAAAATGTCTTGCGAAGCCCAGCAAATTTTAAAACATTTATTATTTTTCACTCCTTTCAGTCTTGCTGGGTGGTAAGATAACACAAAGTTGGAAAAAGTCATTGAGCTGATGTATAAAGTCCTCCACACATTGGTATTATATAAGTGATACTGTGACCTACCTAACAACATACCCTCTGTAACTGAGCTGAAGAGAAAGGTCTTAAGGTTAAGAAAAGGAACTTCTTATCCTTTCAAAGCTTGGACTCTTTGCTTAGAATAGGATTCAGGCTATCAGCTAATTCCAGTTATTTCTTGTAAGGCCTATGAACTGGTCTGAGATCATCATAGCCACCTATTTACCATCAGATGCCATTCTTCAAGGTCATTAAGATCATGGACTAAACTGATTCTTTAGATACTTTCATACTACTCAGATGCTTATGCTAATACTGCCAACTGCATAGCTGGGCCCTGGCTGCACATTCTATTAGCACAGAAAACAAGAACTTGAAAAATAAGCAGTACGTAACTTCAAGGATCCAGTGCAGATCAGAATAAACTTATTTTCTCTCTCAATTTGATTTAGTAATTATAAATTAAATAGTGTAAAAATAATTTAAAGTTGGGGTGAAAAAAGGAAATGAGGAGAATAATTAAAACATACTGGGCAGATCACTGTCCTGGTCATGCAAACTGTGCTTTGTGTAGGCCAGTAATCCTTACAAGTAATGTGAGATACTTGCTGCAACCTACTATCTTCAAATATCCTCCTGACTCTTCCCCTTCTCTATTGCAAACTAGTACCCAGCTACAATAGTACCTACCTACTTTGGAAGACAACAATCTAAAAAAAAAGATAATTATGAGGACCACCCATCCTTATTAAATTATTCATCTAATGCGGCATTTTCTCTTGTCATTTGTATTTCTCCTCACTGGAAGAAGAAGAAAGAACTTCTGTCCAATGGGATCAGCCCACCGGATAAATCCTGTCTCACATACCTTCTCCCGTGCTATGACAGAGACAGGTTGTATTCTCTCAAAGCATGGGACAAGGACACTGCTATTTAGAAAGAGTTTCTAATATGCCATTCTGAAAAAATACAGTCAAGGTCACCTCAACTTTTCTTACAAAAGAATTAAGAGCCAGACTGAACATAAACATTGAGGCCTTATTTTATGATGCAATTAATTCTTCAAATGAATTTAAAAACATGTAGCAGGTCATTTAGCATGCTGTAACAAAAGTGTAAAAGCTAGATATATATTATTTAAGGACTGATTCACTGTAGTTTGTTTGCAATTGCATCACTCAGATACAGCAAGTACAACTTCAGAGGTTTTGTTTTATGTAAAATAAATACTAAGCAATTGTTGTAATTTTTAACATGAGAAAGAACAAAAAACTACATTACGGAATTGATTTTGTCCATTATCTTCATTTTTTTAATACTTATGCAAAAAATCCCCTTAAATGCCAAATACTTCTTGGATAATTGTAATATCTATTTTAATGAGTAATTATCTAATATGCATCTACTCTGAAAAAATAACTAACAGCTGCTGTAACTTCTTATTTAGCAGATCTGCTCCCTTTCTGTCTTCAAACTGTATATTTAGTGACATACACTACAGTCTCTATCAGTGAGCTAAAAACCAAGCTCTGTGATAAATGAGAACAGCAACTGCTAGGTCTAGATGGACAGCAATAATTAGGTTAGCATGAGAATCAGGCATACAATAGTAGAGGAAAGGCAACAGAAAATGTAAGTAGTAGCAGAGCTTGGCTTGAGCATGCCTCAGTAGATAATTCAATCACAAGAGAGAGAATCAAGTCACTCAATGCCACAAGGTAAGCTTTTAAACAGTAGTATGAACAGCAGACAGTCATAAACTAGTTTTCTAGGAAAAAAAAAAAAATGAAAGCTGGAATTGTTGATCAGTATAGACCTAAGTGCAATGAGGCACAATTTCCACAGAAAAGTATAACTAATTGGTGGAAAAGCTAACAGTAACGGTGGAAGGTAGCAGATTGATCTGACACTGGTTTTATTTATTTATTTCATAACAGATTGTGTAAAGAAAGTAAATCTTCCTAGTTGTTTGTAGTCCTTACTATTCCTTGTTTGGATCATCATTGTGTTATTGTTTCAGGCTGGCTTTATTGCACAGCAGAAGTTATAAGAAAATGGCATTATTAAAACTGTTCTCTCCTCAGCATCATGCAGGGTCCTCAATTTAATTTTAACTCTTTTTATTGCACAATCCTGTTTGGTAGGGTTCGGCTGCCAACGCATAGTGCATTAAATGTTAACAGTTTCATTTTTTGGATTTTAAAACCTTTTATGATATGGAAAGAAACCAGCTAAGCTTTCACAGCATATTGCGTATGCAGCGCTATAGCCAGGAAATGCTAAATTCGACCTGAGAGAAAATAAATCTCACATTGCTACAAGTTTCCAACATTTTTTTTTTTTTTTTGAGTAGCAATTTTTAATTGTACCCAAGTTCAGTAAAGACAACTAATACATTAGGATTGCTAATATAATGTTGCTGGGAAGTGTGCTAAGAACTGTCTTTAAAAGTATATCACCATTAAAACAAAAATCAATGGCCATTTAATACAAATTAACTCTTCCACTTCCGATAACTAGTGACTTTTTATATATATGTCTTTGACTTCTTTTGGTTTCTTGTTCATATAACCTTCCAGGAGAACCACATACCTTATTGTTCAATAGGTTTATTTAGAATCGAAAGTTGATTTTATTTCATAAGTTGTATCCTGGCAATTCAAATAAGACACACTCACTCATATGACATGTTTATTTCAACTAAGTGAAAGACAGAGCAGGGGTGTGAAGACCCAGAAGAAAATACCAGAAGTACATTACCTTAGTCCTCTCTGGAAATCCTTCTATAATCAATGATTTCTCAGCTTTTCCATTATTAACTGCTATGGGCCTTAAAGTTTTCTGTAACCGCAAAACAAGTGCTTAAGTGCATTTTTTTTAGCACAATAATGAAGACTAAGGATTGCCTTGTTCCTCTTAACAACACTATTTAAACATTTTAATTGGGTTTTCAAATGAAATGGCCTACAAGAAGGCATAAGTATAATTTAGAACTTTTAATATTCTACACCCAATTCTACACTCATTATTCTTAGCCATTAGGAATTAGGAAATGAAACAACTGCTTAATTTGAAAAAAAATCAGTAATGATTTTCTGTTGCAGTAATGGAAAAGGCGGCTGTTTCACATCGGAATGGTGAGACTATCAGACCAAAGGCCCTAGTCCCTTGCAGTGACTTTTTAGGAAACAGGGCCAGTAAAGAATGGCCCTTCCCTGCTCAGCTGCTGAAAAACAGCGGGTTAGGGACCATGTAGACCAGAAATTAAATCCAAGCAAGTTGTGGTTAGTGGGCCTATCCACCATGAATTTGAGTACTTATCCTCATCCATATTTGAACAGTTTTATACTCTTAGGCTTCACAACACCCTATGACAATGAGTCCCAAAACCTAACTAATCATGACATACTCAAAAACCTCTACCTTTTTGTATTTTAAGCCTGTTACTTGGTTGCACATTTATAGCATCTTGTAACATTTCCAAAACTTCTATTTTTCTGTATTTTAGACTTGACAATGTATTGTAAACTCTCTGTATCTGAGCTGTAAAAAAGTGCTAATAATCGTTGCCTTCTCTATGTCACAGGTACTTTTGCAGACCTCTGTTCTCTCTCTCTCTGACATCTTTTTTCTGTACTGGAATTACTGGTTATTTAGCTCCGCCTGGAAACCATGCTACACCCCTGCGCATCTCTGTCACCCTCTTCTGGGGCTTTTTCCAGTTGCCTCCATGTAGTATTCAAGACTTGGATGCATCATAGATTCATACAGAAAAACATCATCTTTTGCACTCTTTTCCTTTCATATCAGATCCTATTTCCATTCTTAATTACCTTTCTGACTGCTCTTGAGTACTGAGCTCACAATGTCACAGAACTAACCACAATCACCCCAAGGTGTCTTTCTGGAGTGGTAATAGCTGCTTTAAGAGTCCGTGTCCATGATACATGTAGTATGTATTTAGGGTTATCTTTTTCCTCTATGCGCTATTAAAAGTTACTTACCATTTCTGTATGTATTATCATTGCCAACCCTACTACCTCATTTCAAAAGTCTCCATACAAGCACTAAAGTAGATTTGACTTTTTTTAAAGTATCAAGTAATAAGTAGCTTCCACTGACTGTATTAGAAATAGTCAAATGCTATTACTTGGGGATCTCTGACAGGCCTGATTAAATATGTGTGGATTACTCAGGACATAACAGATTGTCTGGTGACTTGACAACAACTACATTTTTACTTTAACATAAATTATTCTCCCAAGTTAAGACTTATTATTTAAAATAAATTTGGGGTAGCAAAATGAAATCTTATGATATGCAAACAATTATTATGCATTTGTAAAGTTCAACAATTAGTTTGCTAGAATTTGCTTTTTAAATACATGAAATATAAAACAGTTGCTTTGTAATTTAGCAATTTCATGCTTCATTGAAGGGAACAAATAATAACATAGAGCTAAGAAATACAACTGTGACTTTTTTTTCCAAAAAGCTGTTGACAAGTGTTCTACAAGTAGACATTTTTAGATGATAGCATAACTAAATACTGTACCATTGTATTTGACCACAGGTCCAATTTAAGGTTATGCAGCTGAACTTAATTTTTTCTTTTCTTAACTGAAAATTTAATGTGTATCTTGAATAGTGTTCTTTTAACATTTTTTTTAAATAATTCCTGAGACTGATCAAAGACTAAACCAAGAAAGATAACCTATTATGGGACAACATACTGAATTCAACATAATCATCACCAGGGTCACCAACTTAAGAGCTAGAGCATGAGAACTCTACCTCATGAGAGATGGGGAGTAACCAGTAGCAGCAGCAGGCTGTCATCCTCCAGATGAACAGGCAATGCAGATGAACTATCACAACAAACTGCCTGGTGGGATCACGCGCGCATCATGCAAACCCCAGAAACCTGTGTTCCTCTCCTTTTTTCTACAGAGAGATGGCTCTAGCCTGATACTGCCAGCGTCTTATCAGCAACTTTTCCTACCTGCTCTCTATCTCTGTTTCTTGTCCCAGCCTTCTTGCACAACTATCGATTATCTCAAACCTCATGTCTTACTGTCTGAGGGAGTTGCTGGTTCAGCAGCCCTGAAATTCATTGCTGCTCTTCTCCAGGCTACTTTTCTCCACCGCTTCTTCATGCCTCTTCACCCATTTCTCACTTATGTTATTCCTTGTCCTCAATTCTCCTTCCAAATCCAAGTTTTCTTACCCAATAAATACCAGTCTTCCCTTCTTGTGATTTCCATTCTCACACAACCAGTGACAAGTTCTCTCTCATTTTCACACCCAGTCTCACCATAATGCCTTGCCAAATACACTCCCTCTATTCCTCCAGTCTCTTCAATGTTAAAATCTGTCAGGACTGGGCATTCAGAGCACAGAACAGAATCACCCCTGATTATGTTTCTGTGCCAGAAAGGGCTGGAAGAAATAAGCAGAGAGAAAAATTAGCTTTGGTCTATAATGCTGTGCTCAGTCATGCTGGCCTTTTTAAATAATCTAGTCCAGTATTACAAAATTCTGAGAAGCTTTGATATACCACAGTGTGAGTACAGAATCTTAGAGTTCTACTGCAAAAAAATATTAGATACATTTTGGAGGATAGATGAACTGCAGTTTTTCTGAAAACTTGTATTTGTTGGCATTTAGATAGATCTTTACAAATGCAGTAGAAATACTATGTGAATTCAGTTTCATCAGCTCCCATACTTCAACACTCTGAAGCTATGTATGGAATATTACAGAATCATAGAATCATTTGGGTTGGAAAAGACCTTTAAGATCATCAAGTCCAACCATTAACCTAGCACTGCCAAGACCACCACTAAACCATGTTCCTAAGCACCACATCTACACGTCTTTTAAAGACCTCCAGGGATGGGGACTCAACCACTTCCCTGGGCAGCCTGTTCCAATGCTTGACAACCCTTTCTGTGAAGAAATTTTTCCTAGTATCCAGTCTTGTCCTCTCTTGGCACAACTTGAGCCCATTTCCTCTCGTCCTATCGCTAACTACGTGGGAGAAGAGACCAACACCCACCTCACTACACCCTCCTTTCAGGTAGTTGTAGAGAGCAATAAGGTCTCCCCTCAGCCTCCTCTTCTCCACACTAAACAACCCCAGTTCCCTCAGCCGCTCCTCATAAGGCCTGTGCTCCAGACCCTTCACCAGCCTTGTTGCCCTTCTCTGGACACGCTCCAGCACCTCAATGTCTTTCTTGTAGTGAGGAGCCCAAAACTGAACACAGTATTTGAGGTGTGGCTTCACCAGTGCCGAGTACAGGGGGACAATCACTTCCCTGCTCCTGCTGGCCACACTATTCCTGATACAATTATTACAATATTTAAAATATAATATCACCACAACTTTTAACATAGAATAGAGTAGAATAGAATAGAACATAAACTAAGCCATGTAATTCTCTCTCCATCCCTTAAATGACCAAGTTGTTATGGTTAAAAATAAATGCAATTTAATTTGATAATAATAGTGGTTAATTAAAATTACTTTAAAAATAATAGATATAATTTACACTAAATTTTAAAGCAAAACAAACATGCAACCTTTGCTGTCCCTAGATAAACAAATCCAGCCCCAGGCAAAAAACTGAGCATGAAAATATTAACTTGAACAATTAATCTGCCACAGTTATGAGTAATTTAATAGGAAGAATAAATAAAAAGCATTATCAGTCTCCCCATATTAATATGTATAGTTTATTCTCTTTAGGGCATAGGGACTTGTTGAGTTTGGGTTAGGCATGGTGATATGATTGTTGAGAGCTCACAATTACCTGTCATATTCATATAACTGCATTTGAGTACTTCTACATATCTTTTTCTCATCACTCATATAGTAACATGGGGTCAAAACATGGTGTAAAATTCACCATTTGAAAGTTCTACCTACAGTACTTGGAGATCTTCATCTGGGAAACATGAGTTTCAATTCTGTTCCCACACAAAAACTAACAGTAAATGCAGCTAGCTCCTTTCAGCAAATATACACTTTTAAAACATGCAGAACATTTTGTCAATGGGTGATCTAAGTCAACGCATTAGAGATCCCAAAGGAACAGTTTTCATTACTAAAAACTGCAGTTCTTTTTTCCTATTGTTGTGCTTCATAAAACTATTGTCAGAAAACTGTTATTGATAGTTTTATAACACACAAACCATAATATTATTTGCAATGGTTTAATACTGAAAAGTCAAATCTGTGTATCAATACAAATTTAAAGGTGTTTCTATAAAATATCCTCAATTCAACTAGCAAATTTATATAAGTAAACACGAAACAGTTCAGGAATGCTACTTTCAGTACAGGGAAAACATCCCCTGAGACTTCAAGTTAATGGCTCTTTTTCTCCCTTCCAATCCCCAGCACCTCCTCCTCATCCAGAAAATGTTATTTTGCAAAGATGCATGTAAAAAAAAATCAAACATGCTTTTCACAGCAAAACAGATAACTCAGACAGCTTTTTCATCCATGAATCTTTAATATCTAGCCAGAGTTAAATGTTAAAGTGAATTTTTTATCAGCTGAAGCACAGAAGTTTGATGTTACCATTTTCTGAAGTTAAAAAGGAAGTAAAAACTCAAGATAGTAGTTCTTTATTTTTATGGATCTTTTGCTGATGTTGTTCATTAAAGACAGAAGGAATGAACATCTAAAAGCTACAGGATTTTTAGGCTATAATTTCAGTATTTCTGGAAATAGGAAGGCAGACATCTGCTAAGGAGTAAATTGTAACTTCACTCTCAGCTGTATTAGTAATGAATGTTCCACAAAAAGACTAAAACAAAAAAAAAAACAACCCACTTTTTTTCTTCCTACTGTCATAGAAAACTCGGTTGGAAAGCATCTCTGTAGGTCACCTCATCCAATCTCGTGCTTGAAGCAGGATTATTGCCAACATTAGATCAGATTAGCCATGATTTTATCTAGCCAAATCTTAAAAATCTCAAAGGGTGGATATTTCACAACCCTTCTAAGCAACCTGCTCCAGCACTACTACGCCCACCTGGTGTCTTTTTTTTCTTCTCAAATTGAAATCAGAACATGCAAAGCCAATGTTTGTGGCCATTGGTCCTTCTCTACTGAGAAGAGTTTGGTTTCATCATCTTTGCTACTGAGTACTTATAGGGTGCTCTTAGATGGCCCCTTAATCTCTTCTTCACAACACTAAACAACCCCCAGTTCCCTCAACATGCCTCTAACCTCCCTGTAATTTAGGACTCAGAATCTGTTGGACCCTCTCCTGTTTTTCCACAACCCTCTTGAAGTCGAAGAATGGGAACTGGTCACAGTCTTCTAGAAAATAACATAACTTTTTCTGCTGGCCATGCTTCTCCTAATATAGCCTAGTATGCTGATTACCTGACTGGCAATGAGAGTGCACTCCTGGGTCCACGTTCCTGCTGGCATCCACTGTAACCTCCAGGTCATTTTCAATGAAGCTGCAATTCAGATGTTTGTTTCATGGTCCGTACAAGTGTGAGCAGCTGTTCAGCCTGAAGTGCAGACTTCTTCTTACTGAAATTTATGAGGCTTCTTCTGGCCTCAAGTGCTCGAGTATATCAAGATTGCTCTGGAATATAGCTCTGCCATTTGTCATGTTAACCACTCCCCCTTAGTTTATTATCCTCTGCAAATTTGCTGAGGGTGCACTCTGTGTCATGATCTAGGTCATTGATGAAGATATTCACTGACACCCAAGATATCCTGAGCTACTCTGCTCATCACTGACCACCTGGCAGATGTCAAGTGATGATCATTACCCTTTGAGCCTACAGGTTCAGTAAGTTCCCAACCCCATCTCTTCTTTTAGTCCACTCTTTCTCAGCTTTCGAATGACAGTGCTGTGGGAGACTGTGTCAAAAGCCTTACCAAAGTCTGCCGTTGCATGCAAATAAGCATAGCCATGCTGGGAGAATGCTAATGAGCAAGGTGACAGCATACAATCCAGGAGATACCCAAAAGGGTATCCAGAAGGTTTCCAAACCTTTACAAATCATATCTTCTTTCCAACTATGGATTAGCTGTACATGTTTATCCAACACTTCCTCATGTTTGGATGAGAGGCTGCTGGAGGAGTTTTAAAGGGTGCTCCCCGTGTTACACCTTCTCCTGCCCACAGAAGAGGTGTGAGAAATACCTTTGCAGCCACTCCCCACGGCAACTAGTGGAGAAGAGGAATCACCATGTGCCCCACAGCAGATCCCAGACACACATATGTGGGAGTTATGGCATGGGTCAGGTATGCCTTTGGAAACAGCTGTGTTTTCACCCAACAAAGAGGCATTCCTGCTCAAGGCAGCACCTGTGCTGTGGCACTGGTTGGTATAGGGCAGCTACTGCTCTCCCCTCATCCATGCAGCTAGTCATTTCATCAGGAAAGGCAACCATGCTGGAACAAGCACATGATTTGCTTTTGGTAAATTTATGCTGACTCGTCCAATTACATTCTGGTCCCTTAAATGCCTGGCAAAGATGATGCTGAGTACTTCAGCTTTTTCTATATTATCTGTCATTACCTTGTCTCCCCCCCCATTCATCAGTTTTTCCCTTCACCAAATTTTACCTTCATTTTTGAAAGTAGCACACCTGCAGTATCACTTTTTGTTTTCCTTTATGACCCTTGTAAGTATTCATTCAAATCAATCAGCTTTCTGATTTTGTCATTAAGCAGTCAAACAATGCTTCTCTACATCTTGCATTTTAGTTCATCAGAAAGCTCTTTGCTCAGCCAAGAAGGCCTTCTGCTGAATCCCCCTCCTTCCTGCTTAACAGGAAGTTCATTCCTGAGTTCTCAATAAGGTTTATTGAGAAATCATCCACCTTTCATGGACCCTGTGTCTCTGTGGCAGCATCCCAAGAGATTTTGCTTCGCAATTCTCCGAAAAGGCTGAAGTCTGCTCTTCTGATGTCTACAGTTGTAACTTGCTGACTATCTTTCTGGACTTCCTTTGAATCATGAACTGAAACAACTCGTGGTCACTCTGATCCCAGCTGTTTATCACCACCTCTGCCACTACTTCTTCCCTTTTCGTAAGCAGCAAGTCAAGCAGAGAATTATTCCTGTTTCTCCCCTCTAGCAGCATTAGGAAATCGTCAGCAATGTAACCAAGGATTCTCCTGCATTGCCTGCACAACACTTTAATCTTACTAGAAACTAAAACAAGTGAGGACTTAGTTGCAGAATGATGAAGATTGTATTGCTAGAGTTACTTGGCATATAGCTTTTATCCACTTTTGATCCCACATTCTACTAACCTGAACTTGTGTTATTTTATTTAAATTTTAAAAGTTGACAATTTTTATAAAAAATACAGAAAGGCAAAGCTTCCAACCCAAGTGAATTTAAAATGAATCCATCAAAACAAAAAGTAAATTATGCCTATCACTGACAGCATTTTGGACCAATAATATACACAGCTTACAAAAGCTCAGTAATTAAAAGACAACATCCGACTCCATTAAAACTTGTGGCTGAAGATGGTTTGTTACTTTTCTATCCCTTGTGATTGGATTAAGTTATTTTTTCCCCATAGTTTTATTAAGTAAAAGTTGTACTGAAGTTTTTTCAGACACAGGTTCAATATCAGACTAAAAAATACAACTTTTTATCAACAGAAACACATTTTTGTTAGGCAAAATACAAGCATTTAGGTTAAAAAAACCTTACAACTGGAACAAAAAAAGAGAAACAGAAAAGCAAGAGAAAGTGAAAAAATTGAGTTGAATGTTCAACCATTTAAGCTTTACGCAAGTGAGTTAAAAGAAAGCTTGTCATCAGCCTCACTCAAATCAGGTGTCCAAAGAATTACAAAATTGCAAAAGCCTCTTATAGTGGAGAAGTTATTGTTCCAAATTTTTTTAGCTGGCACAAACGAAAATCTGCCAGAAGTGTTGCCATATTATGACTCCATGGGCAATAAATTTCCTTATGTGATTACCATGTAAATTAGCCCTGAAAACCTATTATAGCAAGAAGTAGGTAGTTTTAATAGATAGCTCTGCAGTAGTTGGCAATCATCTTAATTATAAAAAATTATGTGAGGAAACTTAACTATAAATGCTGCAATCAAGGGATCTATAGGTTTCACTAAAATTATCAATATGTTAATTAACTTCTGAAAAGATTTTAAGTCTTTCTAAACTGGTCAGCAACAAAGACTTTCCAAATATCTTCTTGTTTTAATGGCAGACTCATCAGCAAATCCTATGGCATTGCACAGAAAAAGTGCATTCACTATTCTCCGCTTACAGCTGTGAAAATCACTGTGAGAATTAGCTGTGGCATTTTCAATAGTCCCACTTGAATCAGCAGGCAATAATTAGCTACATGAACATCTTAAAAAAAAAAAAAGGCTCAGCATCATTCAAGGGTTAAATGGTTCAGTTTTGAAGGTCAGAGCTTCTTGGCCATTGTAGTCAGAGGAGAAACCTGGTCTCTGGCTCTTGTTTGGGTGTCTCTCAGATAGCGCTGTATGACATATGTCCAGTGAGGAAATGCGATTGCACGAAGTGTCATTTTTCTTATGACTGCATTCATTTTATCTCTGTGCTTTTGCATCCTGGGTATCAGTGTAGCATATAAACTATTATCACTAATATAATTAACTCCATAATAGCCTCCTCCTTTTCAACAGGTCAAAGTAAATACTTGTTTAGAACTACGAGATTTTAATCTGATTTGCTCTGTTGCATTCAGAGTCTGCTCCTACTACTCGACACCTTCATTTCTGCCAGCACCACATGCCTTCCAGAGAAGGTCATGCTTGTAGAGTCAGCCTCTCCTGTCAATAGTGCCAATGCCACAGAAGACTTTGGATATCAGCCCTTCATTAGACAACACACTAATCTGGAAATCCGGATAGGAAGAAGAACACAGGAGAGGAGCATCTCAGAGAATATACATGGCTTCTCTGGGCATTCATTTCTTTCCCCAAATGATACAAAACGGACATTGGTGTGAATACCTCAGTCAAGAACCAGACTGTGTCAGTATTTGGTTTTACTGTCAGGAGCTAAACCAGCAAAATTAACTGTTTAAAAACAAGCTAAAAATATCAGGATAGGAATACATCTTTCTTCCTAAAAAGATCAAAAAGACACACTAATTAATTTCAAAATATACCCTGAACTGTTCTTTGAGCAAGTATGCTTTCTACTGGATATCTGCTGAACTAATGGGCTAGGACTGTCATTCTTCTCTATGACTATTTTTTCTTTTTTTATTTTCTTTCTTTCTTTTTTTTTTTTTTTTTTGTAGAAGTAATTTGAAAATTAAAATCAGCTACATGGAACATAATGAAACACAGGACTGTCTAAAGATACTTCTTCCTAATCTTACAGATCTTCTAACTGTTTAAATGGTCTTTTCATTCTCAGGGCAGCTTTTCTCCTTTTTTAGGATTACTTCCTTCACTTTCTGTGACTTCTTGGTCTCCTTAGCTATTATCTACTTTTAAGGTTGCATTTTTTTTCTGTTTTTAAATTTTGCCAACTCTTTCTTAGTAATAAGTGTGCTGACATCTCATTACAGAAGGAGAGCTTATTGACAAAGCCTTCATCACTGTAACCCAGATACTATACCGGTATTCTTCTTATACATAGGCTTTTTAGAAATTATGAGGTCAGTACTAGCCCAGGTAAAGCCTTGATGAACAATTTAATGAAATCAGTGTTTAACTATTAATTAAAAAATGTAACTTCTTGGAACCCTTTGGAGAAAATTAATCTTAATTGAATGTCTCATAAGCTGAAGGAAAGCAATGTCAGCTTTGCGTCCTCAATCAAAACAAAGGAGAAATTCTTTTAGACAAGACAGGGAAGTAAGGTGTGGTTTCCATACATTTATGTCCTGATTAAACACTGTATCATGATTTAGTTACTCTGAATCTGCCTGATCCAACAAGTTAAGCAGCTTGAGATCATAATCATATGCAACAAGAAAAATGAAATGCAAATTATTAAGTTATGAAGCAGATGAATACATAAGTGGATGAGACTCTTTGGCTTGAGATACACAGTAGGTCAGGTTAGATGATCGGAACAATCCCCTCCTAGCTTTACACACAATGAATTTATAAATACTGAAGCAGAGGAAAAAAAAAAAAAAAATTCTCATTTTCTGTGGCACTAGACATTGTAATGAGGGCTCATTTTACAAACTTAACAACTGTTGTCTTCTAAGTAAATGCTAGTGCTCTTCAAATAAAAAGATAAATACACACTGTCTCATCAGTGACGTTCAGTGTTGATCTAACACAAGGCATAAAAGAACCCTCCCTGCATTTTCCTATGTGTCTTTTCTACCTAGAAATCAACTACATAGATACAATTCTGCTACCGTACTTCCATACAGTAGTCACAATTCTTTTAGGATTATTAAAAAAAAAAAAATTAGAAGCAATTTCCAGGGTCATTTTGCTGGTAAACACATCAAAGAACCCCTTTTATAAAGGTATCAAGTGCCACTGCATAAACAGTTTCCTTTTAACCTCTATGCTCTCACAGAAAACTGTTTCATACTATGATTGCTCTAATGGTTAACAAACTTTTTCCAGTTTCCCTCCTACATGTATTTGCAGCCAGTTCATACATATTTTTTCTTTCCCCATAGTGTTTTCTCTCCATAACATTTCTCTTTCAACGCACATACACAGAGCAATTACAGGCTATTTCATCCTCGCTTTCACTAAATGAAACAAGCTGGACCTTTCAGAGTGTTCTGTCACAGACAGGTACAATGCACATACAGTTCCTCCACCCATACATGCAGTGAGCCAGATGAGTCACTGATCCTAAGATCTCCTAGTTGTGTTAAGAAGCAGAAAATTTTTCTCAATGCTAGCACTGTTCTAGTGCAGCCACGTTGTTTAGGAACCAGTGCAGGATTGCACCCAGACAACATGGACCTTAGGTCATCATTCATGTGATCTTTCTCAGTTGTTTTCACACTGCAACAGTTTCAATTCATCTTCCCTTGAACACCGGTGAAAAGAACTATATGCTGTATTCTATTTGAGGTGCACTGAACGCTTTACCTATGTCCTTTGTAATTGCCATGAAAGGTAACAAATAAAGAGAAGCATCTGACCTGGTGTAGTCGTCCTCCACAAGCATGTGCTTTGGAATGGGTGAGTATCTTCCTGGTGAGATAGGGGCCAGGGATGCCTTGTACTCTAAAGTGCCATTGTTTCCAGAAGAAAGTATATGATTTTCCATTGGTGGAGAATAAGCTGATGGTAAGAATAAGCATTTCTAGTTAGCCACTTTCATGTTTGATTAGATGTCACAAGAGCAGCATTTTTTAGTTAAGTACCAAGAACGTGCTCATTGCTGTAAATAACACCAAAACAGGTAAACCTTGTCTGAGAGAGCTTAAAATGTAACAAAAAAGAGTGAACAGCTCGAGTTTTCCTGAGAAGTTAATAATAATGATAACAATGTTGGCTCATTTGCAGGGATTGACTCTTTAGAGGAGATCTGAATACGAAATGATAGTTTGGGAGACAGGAAACATTTTCTTCAGTTAGGAAGGAAATGTAAATAGGAGAGAATGAGATTAAAAGCACACTCCTCTTTTTGGTTCCAATATACAGCAATGGGAGTAATATAGTAAGAGCTCAATGCAGGATAAGAGCAGGAATTTTATGTATGGCAAGAATTATGCATGGTGAAGATTTAAAGCTGTGATCTACTAAAGCTGCCAAAATTCCCAATATAATTGAAACGTCAGTACCAACATAGATGGCATTTAGATCACAGTAAATCTGTATATTTGAAATAGAAAGTGGATACAAATCTCTTACATAATAATGATTAAGAATGAAAATTACAGGACTATGATTCTATATTGGGTCTGTGGGTTTTGTTGTTTGCTTGCTTTTTGCTATTCTGAAGTTACTGGGGATATTTATGACTGGAGAGATGTAATAATAGTAGTATTCAATCTCCAGCTAATGTAATTGGAAAAGGAAATTATACATAGGAAAAACAATGATACGTGCTTCCGCAATGAGCTATGATTAAATTTCTCATGAGAAGACGACAGCTAAACTTTCTAGCATTAGTTTTAGTCTTTCTCTCAGATGCTGAGACACAGAATGTTTCAAAGCAAAACATCTCTACAGGGAAAGGCCATTACCCGTTCTGAAATACACCGAACATGTAGGTATAATGAAAGGTTCCCTGAGGATAAATGAATCTGTGTGCACCAACAGCCTGGGATAGGCTACTGCAAATCTTTTCAACCTTTACTCTCCCTCTGGAATTACTTCTGTCTTCTTATATGCTGCTGATCTATAATCTGACATAATAAAACACACTGTTTTAGAACTCCCAAATCATTATTTTGGAAAGTATTATAAAGCAGGAGATTGGATAGGAACATTTAGCATTTTTACTTCTTGGGCTCTGCTAAGATCCAGACCAGACTGCTACTGAACAAAATGATTGCCATCTGTTGTAACATTTGCTAACTAAATAGGTATCCTCAGCACAGTTGAGTATACCACCTGATGCGCACATTACAAAACCTTTCCTTCTATTTTTATGGAGCAGTCTGAATAAGGAGGATTATGGATAGTTAGCTTTTCCCTCAACTTAGTCCACAGTAGCAACACTATACAAAAGTGCAAAAAATCCAAATTTCTATAATTTACAGAGAAAATCTGCCTTTCCCAGCCCTTGTTTGACCTTATGTGTACCTAGGATTACTGGCAGGAGATCAAGATGGGTATGGACTAGTTGCTGAAGCTCTTGTCAAAAATTAAACTTCCATCCAGTTGTTAGATGGTGCAGCTACCCTGTTGGTAGTTGAACCCAAGGCAGACAGTTTTTAATTAACAACTAAATGAAGAAAGGGAGTTTCAGTAATGAACTGTTTAGACTAACAGGAACCAGTGGTATGAAAAGCTGCAACTGAAATGTTAAGATTGCTGTGAATGAAAAGGGAATGGGAATGCTTGGGTATGGAGACCAGGACTGGCAGGAGGGGTATAAGAATGGCATGTAGTGATAGCACCTAGATTCATCAATAGGTCATCAATACTCCACATAACTATATGTAACTTCTCAGGACAGCCTACACCCAAACTAAAACAAAGACTCAAGCCATTAAGAGATGATGGCAGGAAATAAAGACTAGATTGGAGCCTAGAACACTCAGATAAGGAGATAAGAGAAGTGAGTAAATCCTGAAGACATGCGTAGGTGGGACAGATGGGAGAGACAGAAGATCCTAATTGCTGTCATCTCCTTCAGGGTACAAAAAGCACATCAGCAAGGAGGTTCTCAACACAAGGAGGTGTATGTGTATAAGGACTCCACAGCCACCCACCCTTGGACTTGGTCATCTCAGGGAGTCCTGACAATGGACCTGGATGCATGTCTTTCTACCTGAATGCTGGACATGAGCCTAGACAATTTTGAGTGCATGGATATGACAGTCTGATTGAAATCAATTTGTTTTAAAATAAAATCATCTTCCCTTCCTATGAGATCCTTCATTGAGCTTTACTATATTGTTTTAACAATTTTTCCTACAACAGAGTGTACATGGAATGCAAGGACAAATGAGGCCTTGGTCCCCAGTGAGAAAACAGCAGATGAACATATAAAGTTAATGGACAGGCTGAGAATAAAGGAAAGTGGAAAAATAATTTGGGAATTGAATATACACAGAAAATAGGTGCATTTTTGTAAGTAGAGCAGTGATTTTTACATTCCAAGTAAATATTTTAGTTAAATACAATACATATTTGCCTCAGGCTTTTCACTAAGTTTGTACAAGATGGTTTGCTGCTTGTTCCAATTCTTCAGTGGACAGCGGACTCCAGTCTAAAAATCTAATCATATTTCAAAATATATTTGCATATACTTTTTATGGTATTTGTCACAAGAGTTACAGTTCAGTCTGATCACCTGGACAATGGCTAACTGGAATCAGCACAGCGGTATATCAGCTACATTGTTACTTTTGCTGCAAAAATACTTTAGCAGAGCTGTATTATTAGTAATATTTCATGAGTGAAGTATACTGAAGTGGCAATAAACATTTCATTTTTGTAGCCTTTCAAGCCGTTTCATAAACTTTAATGGGGTACCTTGGACAAGCTATAAAAAAACGACAATCATCTGGCAAACTGATATCTCCTACAAAATGAGTTGCAAAGTCACTTACAGTGAGTAATATCTGGTGGGCCATATGGATCGGTCATGTAAATGGTGGTGGGCTTTCCAACTTTCAGATACACTACATCTGATGTATTCTTCAGTATCGCTACTGCCTCTTCATGGGTAACTTCTTCTAAACTGTAATTATTTACCTTAAAGGAGAAATCAGACAGGTGAGTTGGAATGCAGAAACAGACACAAAAAATGAGACAGCCTTGCAGTTATAACAATGTTGGGAAAAACACTGTAGACAAAGAGCACTGAAGATTATAGAAGCAGTAATGCAGTAAGGTAGAAAATACAGTTTTCATAGCACGTGCATATTCAAAGACTGATGTAGCGGTATTGATAATATCACAGAATCATAATGGGTTGAGATGGCACTTGGTCTTGTCAGTAGAAAAGTCCTTGTCAGTAGAGAAGTCCTTTGTGATATTCTGCTACCAGTATCATCATTAACATAAAACTATATTTAATAATAATTTAATAACTTAACACCACATAATTTACAGAAACTGCCTACATTATTTGACCTATCAAGATGAACTGTCCAAATTCACCTCTTCACATGCATGTCTGGGACCTCATAAATACTTAACACCCTCAAATCTTTCCATCCCTGATACGACATTGACCACTGAAATAATAAGAGGTACAAAGTCGTATGCAGAATAAGGGGCTGCCTAAGAGGTGCAGGAAATGAAAAAACGGCAGTTCAGTGTGAAAGTCTGTCGGTTTTCTGGAAGCACAGGACATTAAAAAAGTAAGAGAATGTAGTACTAGTTCTGTGCTTTATCGGAAAAGAAAAATACTTAACAAGAGCAAGGATAAGAGTACAGAACTACAGATTAGCTAGGGAAGGAAATGGTGGCAATAAACCTTGTCTATTTATGCTTTACTCCAGAGAAAGAAAATCAAAAGAAAAGTGTCAGAAGTGGTTTATTGTAGAGGTATATAAGATTTATTCATATATAAATCCACTATATCCACAGAAAGTCAACAATAGGTTGTCCTCCTATACATACATCCTGAACGGACATATTATAGGTAGAGGAAAGAAGTAAAGAAGGGTGTAGAACAGGTTTCAGACATGTGATGTAAGCCAATAGAAATCATAGAATCATAGAATATCTCAAGTTGGAAGGGACTCATAAGGATCATCAAGTCAAACTCTCTGCTCGTTGCAGGACTACCTAAAACTAAACCATATGACTAAGAACATTGTTCAGACACTCCTTGAGCACTGACAGGTTTGGTGCCATGACAGCTTCCCTGGGGAGCCTGTTCCAGTGACCTACATTTCATGGTGAATGTTGTATATGAAACATTTCATTGTGATTTAAAGTGCCATCCTCCAACTTCTACAGTTACTGCAAGGGTTCCTTGTAAAGATTATGCAAGATGGAAGAAAAAGTAGCTCTTCAACTGTAGTATAACATAGTACAGCTGTAAATCACAGAAAAAAATACATACTTTCTAGGGAATTTAGTATCAGTAAATTATCAGAGACCTGTCTGTGACAATAAGCTACTGCCAAAGGGTTTGGTAACTGGAAAGAAATCCAGCTGTTTTGAATCACTGGAGGACTCCTCATACCCAGATGATTTCACCAACACCAAGAAAGAATGACTGCTATTGGACAGTGTTGCTAAATGTAAGGATTCTGTTTGAACTTTGTTCCTTGTATAATTCTCAGGCTTGGTTTTAAGGTTAATTGAAAGAGGCAATGACAGGCATGTTATGACAATTTGACATGAAGAGCAGCAATAAAACCTAACACCCAGAAGAGAGCTGCTGACACCGTATGCTGTATTTTGACAGGTCTTCTATTTAAATAAAAATCTGATAGCTATCATCTATAAATGTCTCTGTTTTTCTTTGTTATGAACGGCAGTAACATACTTATGCACGTTTAATAAATAAATGTCTTTTAAATTACTAGGCTGATAGCAAGAAGAAGCGACTGAAACTAAGCTTTTCTTGTTTATGTATTTCAAAACTGTCAAACACTGAAGATTCACACTTTTGGAAATATGACCGCACAGTTATCCTTTACCCTTTCTCCTTCCCACGCTGCCTGTACATTGTATCTATCTTCTTGTGTTTCATCCTAACTGCAAGCTTTTTGAAGTAAAAACAACCTCACATAATAACCTCCCACTATACTGCTGCTGTAAATAAATGTTCTTAGTCAAAAAAAGACACAAAATGAAATTTCATAGCACTGTCTGGATTTTGACTTTTGGTCTTTTTAGGAGTGTATAAAAACATTTAAGACACAAATTGACTTGTTGCAATTTTTTTCCAAAGTTATTTTTCCAGGAAAACTAGCTGATAAAAATCATGGTTAGGACTGTTGTACTTCCATCACAACACACTTGGATGTCACAGTTGTGCAGTCGGAGGATAAACACCATTTTAGAAATAGAAAATGTAATATGATACATATAAAACATATTTGCCATGACAGATCCTACTTTGTATCTCTCTGCCAATAACTTTACGGCACAGATATTTTACCAATGCTGTGTACCAGTTGTACAAATATTGAAGTTGAGATAAGAATTAAAGACCAAGTGATTCTAAACTAAGAATTAATGTCTGAGCAGTTATGCGTTATGTTTATCTTTATACACTTTAGGATCCTAGAGATCATTGCAAAGTTTATGTGCAATGATTTTTTTTTCCTAATTTCTAGTATATATAAGCTTAATTGTGCAGAGTATTGTGGAAAAATGAAATATGAAGAGCCTGGAACTTGGTAGAAGTTGAAAGAAGGCAACGCATGAGTGAAATCAAGATACAAAGGAGAACTTCAGAGAAAACACACTGGAAGAAAATTTAGGAGAAGAAAGGACCCTTCAAAGTAAACAGAGTTCTGCTATAGAAAGTATTGCAGCAACATATACCAAAATAGCTGTTCAAACTCATCCCAAATATATAGAAAATTAGGGGTTTGTTTTCTCTAGAGAGACTGCTTCTAGAAAGGAATTTTACTACTAATTAATTTTGTCCTGGATTGCTCAGTTCTCAGTAAACAAAGAAATAAAGACAGACTCAATGTACACAAAGAACAAATTAATAAATAAACAAACATACATGTTGATTCATTCATTAAGAAAAAGATTCTCAATTGTGCCATAAGGTCTCTTTTAAATGGGAGCTCTTTGAGAAGGAGATAAAACCACTTTCCTTAGTCACAGCCAACATCAATTTAGAATTACAGTATACAAAACATACTATGCATTTCCCAGTTTCCTTCAGAAGGTAGTCCTTGCTTTGGACCTACAATTCCCATTAATATTAACATGTGCATATATCAATATCTTTTCTACTTTTTTATCATAAAAGAATGATGACAAATAAAGACATCTGTATGTATTCTGATATACAAAACCAAAAACCTCAATACACTGAAGAATTATATTGTTCAGCTCCCTAGATATTATTGCAAGATGACTGTAGCATGTAATTTTTTTCATAAGAAAATCTCTGGATATCATTCTTCAAAACATCATCCCAGAGATGGTGACGATTAGGAAATACAATGTTGTAGTTGGTTTTTATGGTAAGATTTAGAGAGAGAGGAGAATCTCTCAGAATCTCCAAGAGAGACTATTTCTTGTTCTTTTTCTTGTTTCCATTTCCTATTTTAACCAAATTTCAAGTACTAAATCTGGCTTTTTCAGTGGTTGTGGCACAATCAATGCATCATAACAAAGCTCTACTTCCTGCTGTTGAGATGACCTTAGTGGAGCATATAGTTTGAAAAAAAAGATTTGAGTTAAAGAAGATAAAGAGTGGGAGATGTGCACAAAATAAGAAATCAAAGTGTATGTGGCACACAACCCTCCGAGATGCTGAAGGTTTCGTGCAGAAAGGCTGACATCAGAGCTGAGTCACTACAACAGGTACTGCATACCAACTTTCTGGTTCTAAGAAGCCAACTTAAGTAGCAATGAATTAAAGGGGAAAAGAACCCTAAGGCAAATTCTAAAAAAAGAAATTTATCTGAGTGGTCAGTTTAGTTACAAGAGTCAGATGCTTGAGCCACAAAATGCTGTGACAGGAGCGAAAGGAGAGGAGTCAGAAGGAAAACAGGCATGGAACAGGTGGGGCTTTTCTAATGGGAAAAGTTCCATATACAGAAAATTCAGAAATGCAAACAGCACCTGAAGTAAAAAAGAAGTTAGGAAAGCTGTTTCTTTAAATAGAAAGTACGATATACAAAGACATACTGATATTACAAGAAAAGAATAAGAGGAAGAAATAATACAGCAATAGAGAAGGAAGACCAGAGTCCTGAGGGAATTGGCTGATGTAGTTGCCAAGCCACTCTCCATGATATTTGAAAAGCCATGGCAGTCAGGTGAAGTCCCTGCTGACTGGAAAAAGGGGAATGCTGTGCCCATTTTTAAAAAGGGAAGAAAGGAGGACCCCGGGAACTACCGACCTGTCAGCCTCACCTCTGTGCCTGGGAAGATCATGGAACAGATCCTCCTAGAAGCTATGCTCAAGCACATGGAAGACAGGGAGGTGATTCGAGACAGCCAGCATGGCTTCACCAAGGGCAAGTCCTGCCTGACCAACCTAGTGGCTTTCTATGAAGGAGTGACTGCATCAGTGGACAAGGGAAAAGCAATGGATGTCATCTACCTGTACTTCTGTAAAGCCTTCGACACAGTTCCCCACAACATCCTTCTCTCTAAATTGGAGAGATATGGGTTTGATGGGTGGACTGTTCAGTGGATAAGGAATTGGTTGGATGGTTGCATCCAGAGGGTCGTGGTCAACGGCTCGATGTCCACATGGAGACCGGTGACAAGTGGAGTCCCTCAGGGGTCTGTACTGGGACCGGTGCTATTTAACATCTTCATCAATGACATAGACAGTGGGATCGAGTGCACCCTCAGCAAGTTTGCAGACGACACCAAGCTGAGTGGTGCGGTTGACACGCCAGGAGGACAAGATGTCATCCAGAGGGACCTGGACAAGCTGGAGAGGTGGGCCTGTGTGAACCTCATGAGGTTCAACAAGGCCAAATGCAAGGTCCTGCACCTGGGACGGGGCAACCCCCGGTATCAGTACAGGCTGGGGGATGAAGAGATTGAGAGCAGCCCTGCGGAGAAGGACTTGGGGGTACTGGTGGGTGAAAAGCTGGACATGAGCCGGCAATGTGCTCTTGCAGCCCAGAAAGCCAACTGAGTCCTGGGCTGCATCAAAAGCAGCGTGGCCAGCAGGTCGAGGGAGGGGATTCTGCCCCTCTGCTCTGCTCTGGTGAGACCTCACCTGCAGCCCTGCGTCCAGCTCTGGGGCCCTCAGCACAAGAAGGACATGGACCTGTTGGAGCGGGTCCAGAGGAGGGCCACAAAAATGATCCGAGGGCTGGAGCACCTCTCCTATGAGGAAAGGCTGAGAGAGTTGGGGTTGTTCAGCCTGGACAAGAGACGGCTGCGAGGAGACCTTATTGCGGCCTTGCAGTACTTAAAGGGGGCCTACAGGAAAGATGGGGACAATCTTTTTAACAAGGCCTGTTGTGACAGGACAAGGAATAATGGATTTAAACTAAAGAAGAATAGATTTAGACTAGACATAAGAAGGAAATTTTTTACAATGAGGGTGGTGAAGCCCTGACACAGGTTGCCCAGAGAGGTGGTAGAGACCCCATCCCTGGCAACATTCCAGGTCAGGCTGGACGGGGCTCTGAGCACCCTGATCTGGTTAAAGCTGTCCCTGCTCACTGCAGGGGGTTGGGCTAGATGAGCTCTAAAGATCCCTTCCAACCCAAAGCATTCTGTGATTCTATGAATTTAAAGATACAAGTCCAATCAAAGAAGCTATTTGAGTGATGGAGGAAATCAATAAAAAATTTTGCCAACAATATATAAAAAGACTGGGGTGATTTTTTTTCCTAAATAGCATAATCAAGGCAATGAAGTGTAAACCTAAGCAAGAATTATCTTATTTGGAAGTTTTCTTAGATTCATATTGGAAAACAAAGGCACTGACAAGTAGCTAGAGTAAAAAGCTTAGCATCCCCAAAATGACTGTACAAATGCTCTGAAGAATAACTTAATTCACAACAACATAAGCTAATAACAGAATAAGAGCTCTGGAGGAATAAGTCTGTCTTATTTAATTTTCTTCTTTTAAAGGGAATTCATTCCTTTCCTCTATTGATTTAGGGTAAGAGAGATTTGATTCACTCAGTAAATGAGACAAAGAGGTGATCTTTACCTTGCCAGTGGTAATGTTTGCTTTTGTGTCATATTCTACTTTTCATTCAGAAAGTGGATTTTCCTGAGTGAATCCTGAGTGAACATTTGCTGGTAAACCCCTGTGATGTGCCAGCTGTAAATTTAGAACACTGATGGCCTTTTTAAAAACTCAGCATGATTTAAAAGGCTGCAAAAAGTGAAAGGTTTTTCAGTGCTGAAGACGAATCATTTGTCCTGAGGTTGTAAATCTGTTTGGATTAACTAACTGCTTATAATCCCATGGACTCCTGAGTTGGTTGTACAAGTGCCGGATTCTGAATAGAAAGAAACTGGCTATCTTCAGATGACACAGTGTGTTAAACCCTCTGAAATTAGCTTGCTTAGATTATTAATAGTTATGGGCTGTGTGTCCTAAACCAGATCTGCTTTTTGCAGAGAAAAGCAAGAGTTGTGTGCATCACAGACGAATATGAGACTGAGCAACGGGCTTCAGGCTTCAAGCAGTGTAGTGCATACACAGTGCAAGTGGCATTGTTCTATGTTGGACCATCATTTTTCAATCCCAGTTTACACTGATTTTTGTAAAAAAAAAATCTTTTCAAGGCTAATGAATTGGCATGAGGGTGATACAACTGTGATGGAACAACCAGATGGGAGTATCATTAGAAGGAATAAATTGGGAAGCTTATTGCTAGGGTGCCATCCAAAGACTGATCCTAGCAAATCTATGTTTGAATGTTAGATATGGCATTGCAAGGCCAGAGTCAATGACAGTGTAAATTTGGCTCGGAGCCCAGCACTGCATCAGAAGGGATGCAGCCACGGAACTGCCTGAGTTGGTTCAGTACTAATTCGTTCTCCACCTCAGAGTATATTTTTTTCTAGTGTGTTTCCTTTGTGCTAGTCAGCCAGTACAACCTACAGATCAGGTACTCTCTGTTCACACTGTTTTCTTCCTTTAAGTCTAACTGAGTAATGCCTGTACTCCATCAACTGGCATAGCAGCGTAATTCTGGATCTGTGGGTGCACCTACCTGAGCAAAGAATGTGTGCACTAGGAGCAATCCACAGCACCGGCGGGTCTGGATGATACAACATCTGTGCTATACATCTTTTAAGGGGGTTAGTTTGCATTATATCTAGTCTGCTGACTAAAACACCTGTTCGCAGCTACAATGCAATGCTAATTAGGAATGCTCCTGGACCACATTTTATGTTGCAGTTTCATTTAAAAAAATCCAATTTGTTTTCTAAAAGACCATCCCACAAGACAGCCAAAATCACTTTAAAAGATCAGAATGAAATGCTAATCTAGATGCATTTTAAGTTATATGCTCTGATTAACACAAACATAATCTTGCATCCATATACAACCTGAAAGAAATGGATACATATCAACAATTATGCAATCACAACCCCATTGCAGGCCTATGAAACCACCAAGCAATAACATGCTTTTTTCAGCAGAGAACTGGGTAGAAAGCAAGCCTAAATTTCTGAAAAGGAAAGTGCCTTCTGTTTCTTCCTTCTGTTTTCAGCAAGAAAACAGAACTAAATTAAATCTCTTGGTATGTAACATCACTTTTCCTACAAGCATAAATAACCCCATGAAAGTCTGATCTCTCTGACTACATGGGCCAAGAAGCAATAGGATATGGCCCAAACATGCAAGGATATTTTGGTGTAGGAGACAAATTTTTGAAAAGCTAATACTTATAAGAGCTAAATATTAGCTTAAATTTTCTTTGAAAGCCTAGTGTTTTTAGAGTTTTCCCTGAAGAACCTCTTGCTTCTATCTATTAGTGTTGTTTTGTACTAGCAAAAACACAGTTTTATAATGATTTCACATTTATCCATTCTATAGATAAAGTCTTCCAAAGTGAGATGATGGTGTCAGATAAAAGAAAGTAATTATTATTTGAGAGGTAATAACTTAAACCTTTTTCAGCTCTTCCTGATCATCATTAACAATGACCTGGAAGAGGTGGGGAGTGCGTTCTCATCACATTTGCAGATGACGCTTCACTGTGAGGGTGAGTCATAGAATCATAGAATCATAGAATCATTTAGGTTGGAAAAGACCTTTAAGATCATCCAGTCCAACCATTAACCTACACTACCAGGTCCACTCTAAACCAATCAAGGGTAGACTAGACTAAACCATGTCCCCAAGTGCCACATCTACCCATTTTTTGAACACTTATAGAATCATAGAATCGCTTAGGTTGGAAAAGACCATATACTTGAGGGCAGGGCTACCAGTGGATAGCAAGCTGGGCACGAGACGGTTCTGTGTCCTGGCAGCAAAGAGGCCAACAGCATCCCGGGCTGTATGAGCAGGAGCAGGAGCAGAGCCAGGAGATCCAGGGAGGATTATTCCCCAGTAGTTACCACTCATTAGACTGCTAGATACTGTATTCAGTTTTGGCCCCCACACTATAGGAAAGATAACAAAATGGAGCAAGCTGAGGGGAGAGCTACCCGGATGGTTAGGGTTGGAGCACTGGCCTGGTGAGGAGAAGCTGGGGGAGCTGGGCTTCTTCAGCCTGGAGAAGGGCACCTCTGGGGACAACTAACAGCAGACCTCCCGTGCTTACAGGAAGGTCATCAAGACAGAGCTAAGCTTTTCAGAGTGGCCTGTGGTAACAGGGTGGGAGGCAGCAGGCATATGTTGAAACAAGAGAGGGTCAAACAGATTGTAAGGAGAAGTGTTTTGCTTGTGAGGACAGTTGAGCAGTAGAACAGGTTTCCCAGAGAGGCTGTGCAAGCTCCATCCTTGGAGATTTTCGAGATTCAGTTGGATAAATTCCTGAGCAACCTGGTCTGGCCCTAGAGCTGACCCTGAATTATCATGTTAGCCTATGACACTCTGTATGTAATTTCCCTTTGTTCCCTTCCAGCACAAAGAGAAGCAACCTAGCAGAGATACCCAGTGCAGTCATATTCTCACCACAGGCATTACCACCAGCAGTAGTAGACATTACCATAGGCATTACCACCAGAATGCAGGAAGGGAGTATTTTTCCCTAGCTGTGAGTCTTCAGAGCTGAGCTCTGGTCTGTTCCTTTCACATATACCTAGAAAAACCACTGAGTTCAGTTTTAGGCTTAAGCACTCTTATGCTTCCTCCAGTAATTTTCCTAATGGGCACCTCAGGATTATCCTACAATGGAGCATTTTCCTGTGCAAGTACTCAGGATAGTAAGCCTTAAGCGCAGGCTCAGTGCCACAGAAACATAACTGCATAACATACCCTTGTAGAGATTTCACAATAATCACAATGCTCAGTATTTACATAATGCATCTTCTTAATGCTTAACACACTATTAGCAATCTGCATTTAATAACAGTAGGGTCATCAAGCTGCAAAATGCTCAGATGGCACCTAACTGTTTTACATTTCAATATTAGTTTTGATTTTGCAACATCTCTTTTCTTACATCTTAAATTTTAATGCATTTGATTTGCATGTTCTTTGGGATCTGAAAGCATTTCACATGAACTTATTGGAACACAGATACAAAAATGAAACAAGCCCCCCAGTGGCTGCTGAGAATTCCAGAAGGATGACAAATTCTGGCAGATTTTATAGAGAAATGACAGAAAAAACAAACATCAAGAAAGGATGCACTACTGAGAAGGAAAAAAAAAGGAAGTGTTCAAATATATAATCAATAAGGGATCAGTGAAGCAGAAGTAGGACCGTATAGATGACAAGGGTAATATTGCATTGATACACTGCCAAAAGAAAGTAATGAATTCTTTCACTCACTTTTCACAAAGCAACATGATGTTAATGCCATGAACTGACAGATACTTCACAAAGTAGAAGAGAAAAAATATTGAAGGTATACAAGTTATAAAGAAATCAGGGTGTCTTGCTGGAGAGAACCAGAAAACACCGCTTTAATCTGCATGAGTTTTAGAAATAGATTTTAATCTTGTAAATTTATCTCAAAAAATGTGATGATTAAGGTACACAAAGAGTAAGTTGACTAGGATTTTCTTACACAACCGTGAAAGGCTTAGTCTGGAAGTACATAACTAGTGGAGAGCAATATTAGGATTGATTTTTTTTTTCTCATTTTACATGCAGTGATAAAAGGAGACGACAGTAAGTAGAGAACTGGTCCAGATTGAAAGAAAAGGAGTATAAAGACACCAAACACTCTGAGAATGACCTCTGTTCATTTTCAGAAGTCAGATTCAGGACTATAAACTTGTCACAATGAAAAAAACATCTATATCTGACTGCAGTGAATCACAGGTTGAAGACTAAGAAGAGATGCTTAAGAGACAAATCCTATAAAAATCTGGAAAGAATTAATTTATACATAGCAGTGTATAAAATAATTATTTTTCTATTTAAATTCATCCTGACTAAATTACACTGGAGATGGTGAATGTGGGTTTTTGCATCTGGGTGGGGTTTTTTTATATATATTATTTATTACCTTAAGTAAGTTGGAAGCAATTAAGAGTAAGGTAACAACAATTTATGGATGACACAAAAACTGTGAGGAATTCTCATCATGAAAAAAACCGACACCTGAACACAAGCAGATTTGCTACAAGGTGCAAAATAACAAAATAAGGTGCAAATTTGCCAAATACAAATATGCACTTCTATAGAAAAATAAGCCAAAACTTCATTATACAAGTGACTTGAATTTTACTGTGCTGAGAATCTGCAAAGAAGAAATGCCAAAGAAACTGTAAGTTCTAGTTTCATTTTGCTCTGAATTTGATAGCACCATTTGATCCTGAAACTGCTTCATCTATCCACTTGGGTTAATTAAAAACCAGTCAGTCACCAACCCAGTATCTAAGTGCCTTTCCAGTTCTGTTTAATACCCTGTATAAAAAGAGTGGTCATCTTCACATGTGACTGGAACACAATGTCCCTAGCCAAATAAAGAAAACCTCCATTAGGCACAGTTTTGCAGGCAGCAAAAAAAGGTCATGGCAATTTTTTACTGCTTAGATATCATGACACAAAACAGAGCTACTGCAGTACATTTTTTCCATGGCACTCATTCAAAAAATATTTTTCTACCTCCTGAAATCCATGCAAATGCACTGACATGAATACAGCTTGACATAGATTAACTTCTGCTGATTCACCAAGGTCAGGATTTCCCCCTCAACAAAGAATTAAACAAACTCGGTCAGTGGGAAAGAATTATCTACAAGGAACAATGTACTAGCACTGCAAATATCAGAAAGAATTTCCTGAAGTGAGATCCATCAGAAGAGTAACTACACTTCCTCAGGGAAAAAGATGGAAAACATATATTTTTTTAACATCTATATGGAATATATACATCAAGTATTCCTACATGTACTGAAATGTAGGTAATAATCCACTGAAAGTAGCTACATATGAGAGTTTAGTGGCATGTTTTCACATCTTACAATTTTCTTAAAACAACCACTAAAATCAGTATTGCTGTAATGAACAGTTTGTCTAAAATCTTCTTTTAAAGTTTTCTGGTGCATTTTGACTTGTCACTGATGTGCATAATACGTTTATTCTCTTTTCAGTTAAAGGTTTGTCAAAGTAATATAAACCATTGCCTTCTCTTCATAAAATGTTGGTTTTCCAGAGCAGCACTTTTTTAACTGCAGTCTCAGAAATATATATAAAGAATGGGAAAAAATGAAGATGACAGAAATATAACTCATAATTATTGTAGAAGTTGTAATGGTTATCTCCAGTAAGGTATATGGTGAATGAAAGTCCTTATATGAAACAATTTTCAGCCAAATAAAATGTGATTTAAATTTGTCATACTTACCATAAGAAGTCTATCTCCAACCTGCAACCTCCCATCTTTTTGTGCAGCTCCTCCATCAATAATCTTGGTGACATAAATGCTGTTGTCCCCAGGGATGTGTTGGTTTCCAACCCCTCCTGCAATACTGAATCCCAGACCTGGAGAGGATATGGAAAACAAAACATTAGCAATACAATATATAACATTAAAGAGGAGTGCAAGAGTAGCATATATTTAATCTACTGTACAATTACAGTATTTTTACAGAAATACAAATAACATAAGAGATATTTGTGCGGTCAATACTCTTTCACTTTCCCTGGAAGGTCAGGGACAGAAATAAATTAAGGAAATTCTTTGTCATGTACAATCCTAGGAAGGTAGAGACAAAAAGAATCAAACCAGTGATGATTCTATACCCATGGCTTGTCCTCGCCATGGGCCAGTACAGCCTGTGTCAAGAAGTTACGGCACAACTTGCCATGACTCGTAATAAAACTCTGAAGCTTGAAGTTTATTTTGTTAAATATTGGTATAAAATACATCACCATCTATCAGAACAAAGTTAAAGGTATTCTGATTGTCCACACAATTTGAAAAATACTTGGAGACATGTACTGCAGATTTTGCAAGTTTCTGTAGTACCACAGTGAAGGGTCTGTGAAAGTGAAAGATAAATGGTGTAGATATTTGGATTTAAATCTGCTTTGCATATTTTCCTAGGACACAAATATCTTTGGCTATGGATACATAAAAAAAGAAAGCAATGGTCCTTTGTACATATATGGCTTCTGTTCAGTGATCTGCAAAATTCCTCGATAAACACCCAAAGAGCCAAACTTTGGAACAATGTCAATAATACATGTCGATATGATTCAGGAAAAGGCAGGCAAAATAAAGAGATGTTGGAGGAAGAAAAAAAAGACAGTTTTTACCCTTTTCCTACTTTTCCTATCCTCTGACACATTGCATAAGCAAACAAATCATTGCTTTTATTTATAATAACATTTTTATCTCTCAATCAGAGCAAAGACATAAACTACTGTGTTTTATACCCATAAAAATCTACTTCATACAGCTAATTTTTCATAGATCATATAGCTAATGGGAACTTCCAGCTGAACAAATAAGCTGCTACTGACAATAACCTGCTTAGATTATTGCTTCAACCAGGCATTTTCCTTTTAGCTGTACAGAAAAAATAGTTACATCTATTTAGAGAATAATCACTAGTTTTATCTATGAAATCTATGCTGTTCAGTCATTCTTAAAACAAACATGTTAGTAATAGTTGCAGTCTGAGCAGTAAAATGCAATAGTAAAAATTGAGTTGCCTGGAATTTGACATTTTATCGCAAACTCACCAGCTTGACTGCTTAGGCAATAAAACTTAAAGGAGGGTATATTTAATACAAACAGGCTTTTTTTTTAGCAGCTGTATGAATACAGAGATAAGATTTTTAAGATAATAAGATAAATATTTTTGATTTTTTTTCCTCACTTGATTTTCATTTGATCATTATTTTAGCTTAAAAATTATGTGAGGCTAGATAACATAATGGGCTACTTAATGGATAGTGCCAAAATAGTAAATTACAAAAAGAAACCTCTGAATTTATATCTCAAATTGAAATATTACTTAATTAATTGAGATGACTATTAGCAATACACCTGAAGCTAATTCAGAAGTATGGAATAATTAAAATAAAGCTTTATTTAATTTCCAGGTAAAGCTGGTGATTACTATTTATGTGCTACTGTCGTGACAACTACAAGGGTAAAAAGATTATGATTTCTTCAGCATGGAAGAATTTGTTCATTACCCTGAGACTACTAACAAAGAAGCAAAAAGATATTCTAAAAACCATCAAGAATGGAAATTTTCTTTAAAACATTAGTTGTGGACAAGGAACAATGATTGAGTAATGTTCCTTGGTGACATAATTAGCATCCTTTTGAGCCCAAAAACACCTGCATACGCTCCTGCCAGTGAAGTGAAGATCTGAGAGTATTGCAGAATGATGATGAGAGCAAATGAGTGGGCTAGACCGCAGCCAGAGAGCTTTCTTCAGCTCCACTGCTCACCTAGGGCATGACCTTGGGAAGATTAGGTTATGGTATGCTTCGATCCTCTTCTCTCCCCTTTATTAAGACTCTACGCTTGTAAAGGGCAAGGTCATTTCTGGCCACATAGCTGTTCTGTATTTTGCACAAAGGGGTTCCTGATTCAGCTTGGCCCTGCTACAATATAAGCAAATAGTAGCAAGGATAATCCCTTCCCTTTTCTGCAGGGCTGAGTGGGGTGCTGGTGTTTGCTGTTTGCTTGCATCGTTGTGTCACAACTGACATATGAAACTAAAAAAAAAAAAAAGAGCACTAGCACATGCTACCCCCTTACAAAAGTGAAGTTTACAATGATGAAAGGAGTAACTTTTTCTACTTCTCTAGTCTACATAAAATGTAGCTGTGTTACAATGCCTGGGGCTACATTGTGTTTGTAAGCAGGGTGTGCCTCTGGGATCCAAAAAACAAGCACTGAGTATAAAAAAGTTTAAAAGAGCAGAAAAAGTGAGGGGGTAATACTCTGGGGAGTAGAGGGAGAGTGAGTAGGAGAGACAGCTGAGGAAGAGAGAGATTTTCCATGTCTTTCCTATCGATAATGATTTAGTTTCATTGCCTAATCATATTTACCTTCTTTAAAAGATTTCTTCTTGGGAAGAATGGGGAATGGAACAATGGCCCATTTAATTTTACTTAAATGACTTTTGTTAATTGCTAGGGCACCAGGAAAGTATACTGCAATAAAACTTTTGGATAAGATTCATACGACCAAATGACATCAGACAACTATGCTAATCATTTATGCTACCTTTATAATCAATGAAAATTCATTAAGGGCTTTTAAAGTATGATTCATCTCATCTCAAAGAGACATCTGAAAGAGATGAGATGAATCACACTCTTGGTTTCTGAAAGGCAGGGGGCTGGATGTGGGAAGAGGTGGGTGGGAAGATCGGTGCCACAGAAGTTCGCAACCTGAGTTAGAGTCTCACCTCCATTTAGAATGAAGGTTTCTGTTTTAAGACCTCAGAAAGGTTTGTGCATCCCTGGTGTGGATCCCTCTTGTCACTAGCTACATCAGGTTAGTCTCATATCAGGTTCTTACTGTATTTTTAAAACAGAGAATCATTCAAAAATCTGGGAACACAAGGAGCAAGATATGTTTTCTAAGCTTGGTCTTTTTCATTGCTCCATTGAAATAAAAAAAATCAAAATAAAATAGTATATTTAATTACAGAACCTTTTTCTTATTGAGTCCTGTGGTTAGGAAAACATTGCCATCAGAATGTAGAAGATCAGGAGTCACTTTGAGGAACGCTCTCCTTCTCACTTCCTATTTTGCTAATCTGCAATCTGCTTCACAGCAACACCTCAGCTTGGACAGAGCATCCAACCTCCTCACAACAGGAATTAGACTGAGGATAGACTTAGAATGGTGATAAGGAAGAAATTTTTTATGATGAGGCTGGTGAGGCACTGGAATAGGTTGCCCAGAGAAGTTGTGGATGCCGCATCCCTAGAAGTGTTCAAGGCCAGGTTGGATGGGGCTTTGAGAAACCTGATCTAGTGGAAGATGTCCCCACCCATGGCAGGGAGCTTGGACTAGATGGTCTTTAAAGGTCCCTTCCAACCCAAACCATTCCATGATTCTGTGGTTCTAGGAAGAAGAGAAGACTACTCCCAGAGGAAAAAGGAAAGAGAACTGGATTTAGTAATTGTGTACAACCAAGTCAAATTGAGTTTCTTTCAAAACCACTACAGAGAACAGGCATGTATAAGATTGGGTCAATGTGTAAACTAAGGAAGATTAATCAAACTCTATTTCCTTCCATTTCCACTGGATAAGTGTTTGTAAAATTCATCTGCCTTTGGGTTCCACAAATGCTGATCACTGATCCTGTGGATAATAACGTGTAATAGTAAAATGAAACAGGAGACATTACTGTTATCACAAAGAGGAAAAGGGACAGGGGAAAGAGCTATTCCATTAAAAACTGAAACTGCAGAAAAAGCGTTGATATTAACAATAGTCAAGGATTTTTATTTGTATCTTTTCCCTGGATTATCAGTAAACAAAACATGAAAATATTTGAAAGGGTAATAAAGCCGTAAAGAAAAAAGAAGTTGCAGCCATAACAATTCAAAAGCCTCCCAAGTCTCAATCATAGCTATTTCACAAAAAGGTAATCAGTGACTATTTACATCTGTTTTGCATTATTTGCTGCACCAGATACACGTTTTAAATGCATCACTATATTAGTAAAAGCATATTTTCTAATTACTTTTCTGGCAAAAAGTAGGCATGGAGGCTTCCCCTATGAATAGTCCAGCAACAGGTGCCTCTCTGATAGTAATGAAATCACAGTTTAAGACATGGGGGATGAATCACACTGTGGGCATATCACTTTCCAGTAACCAAAGAGGGATCCTAAAAGATAAACTGCAGATAGATAATGTTGGCTTTCTAATAAGAAGTAAAGTTAAATGAAACTCTCACTCATAACCCAAATGGGATTTTGCTACTATCCTACAGAGAACCAAATTTATTTTAAGCCATTAAACAGAATGAGGATTTTAGAGGGTAAATCCAACATGAGTTTCACAGTCCTAGCTGGGAACCTCCAACTAATGGGGAAGCCAAAGAAAGTAGCATTTAAGTCATAACCTTAAAATGTAGTTGTGAGATTTGCAGGTAGTTCACCAAAAATAGTGTGCTCTAGAGACATAAAATGTGTAATTCCTAATTGCTGGATTCCTTGCTTTACCACAGTATGCCTTACTGCTGACAAATTGACCTGATGAACACAGAGTAACTTGGTGAAGCCACAAAATGCAGAGGACTTGTAACAGAAATATTAGGCTAGAAACAAATGAAATATGAATGGAAATGTTCATGTAAGCACTAGAAGAAGGAACAAAGGCTAGAGAAATGATGTGTATTGACAATACAGAACATTCCTAGCAATAAAACTAAAAATGAATCATTTCTGTCAAGCCTGGACAGAATGTCTGGACTCTGTTAAGACCATAGCACAGGTGTCTTGTCAGCAGAAGACCCTGTACTGTAACAGTGGGATGTTGGCAGCAAGACTACAGCATGTGACATATGCCATTCTCTTGCCCGTAAGCCCAACAGGAAAGCAGATCATAGCGATAAAAACATGTGTTCACTGAATGAAGAAAAACAGGCAATGAGCAGCCACCTTGTCTAAGACTTAGAGGCTTGAAGAAAGAAACATTCAGTGTGAAGGATCACCCCATAACAACAGTGAACTCCTAGAGGGTATACATCATCTGTCCAAAAATTAGTCTATGGTTGCCATAGAAACCATAGAAAACCATAGAAACCATCAAGAAAATCCCAAGAGATGTGGTAAGGGTTCTATGTCCCACGTCTTTTGTGTCACACACGAGTGAGCCAGACCACCTCAGCACATGCATCCTGGGGCTTGTGAGGATGTGGGTGAAATGAAGAGTGAATGAAACATGTGAGAGAATGAACATAAGTGGGTAACTTATTTGGAGATTTCATGAATAAATATCACCCTTCCTGTATGATGCCTCACTGCTTTTTGCCACAATCATTTTCTATAGGTGTGAAACAAACTGATTTGCTCCAGAGAACTGTATGAACTCAGATTTTATGAAACTGTTTCAGGCAGTGAAACAAGGTAATACAACCAGAAAGCACCCATGCAACAACTTGCCCCACTAAAGACTTTCTCTGGCACTGCTAGCCTGGCTGTGCTGTGGGACACGACGCATTGCCCATGCTCTTGTGAGCAACCAGACAAGGCAATGAGGAAGCCAAACTGAGGTAGGCCCTGCCTTTCCATAGACCAGCCACTTCTACAACACTCAATTACAAAAAATATAGCTCAGTATCATTTGATTGTTGAAATTACTTAAGCTTACAAAGCCAATATTTATATAGTGTCTTTTTTCCTCTGAAAGGGAGAACAGTGTCATAGTGATGAATGTACCAATGCAATTGTCCAACCTGGAGCAATGAAGTCCAATCCAGGTTTCTAATTAATCAAATTCCACTTGGAGGGAGGAAAGGAACATGGGTAATATAAAATGCTTTGACTGATATAATTTGATTGACTTGTTTTGACAGGTACCAGAGTTACATCTAGTGCTATATGAATAAACAAACTGAAACAAGATAATTATAAACAGAGGAGCAGCAGGGAATATCTCCCCCTGCCCCTTTTCTCAAGCCTGTAGTTGCCAATTTTAGTTTTCCTGGAGGACAGATACAGTACATGTTTAAAAGTAGCACCCCACAACTGTAGAAGTTTAATATGCTTCTTATAGCTGTGACTTATGATTAGTGTTCATTATTGACAGTAGATTCCTTTATTATAATAATAAATGCATTACAAAACAAAAATTAAAATATGTTTCACGATAATTATACAATGTTACAAGGAAGGACTGATTTTTCATCCCATGAATCAATTCCTCAGAAACTATTAATCCCAAACATAGGAAATGTCACTTTATATATCTCGTCTCCTTTGTGTTGTAGGGGTAGATTCAAAAATCAATTTACTTGAGTGAGTTCTTATAACAATTCCTATTCCCGACTCATGTGACAGCTTATACCAGAAGGGCTTACATGAATAAAATTTGACTACCTTTTGTTCTGTGGATGAAAAAGTCAGTCTAAAGTACAGTATGATTCATAAAACTTTAACTAATATTCACAACATACTTAAAAGCTGCCTACTTCCAATGCCATAGTAAATTCCTGTTTCACACACTGCTCCCAGATCACTTCAGAGGGCTCTTTTTGTAACCAAAAATTTGATAATAGCCTCAACTGGGAAAAAGGCCCAAGCCCTTACAAATCTAACTAAGCCTATCTTTAGTGTTTCTTTCTAACGGCCTTGGCTTAAAAACTTCAAGCATCTTCCTTATTGTTTTGACTTTTTTTTTTTTCAGAAATATCTAGTGGTTTTGGTTATTTCCTAGTTGATGTCAGCTAGAACAAAAATGATGTACAGTGCCACCAGGTAAGAAGAATATTCTCTGAAACCGAATATTCCCTGAAACCACCTTACACAAGGAGAAAATTATTGTCCCCTCTACACTGTGTGTCATGCCTTCAGCTATTTATCCAGCAGTTGTTACACAGTTCTTTTGTTCTTGCCCACAGCCATTTTTATAGTTATTATTTTCATTAATCCCTACATTCTGGCTGCCGGTACATCACCTTTCCATACTACTGAAGCATCAGAGACGCCAGATTTCAGTACAGCCTCTACTGAGGATCAAACTGGAGAGCACACACAATACTTCCACAGAGTATGGCCAGCATGCTTGTGAGAGATGCTATGACTGGATACAGTCTGGCAGTTGTGATTATACAGCAGGCAAAGAAAACCCTTTCCTTGCAAATGAGCACTGATTGCCCAGCAATACGGGTGCATCTCTCTGAGGGACTGGACCTTTCCATAACGTCAGCAAGAGTGGACTTAAAACTTTTCTGTATGGAGGCAGATTTTGGTCAGAGTTTTTAGTAGAAAATAAACAGTAAAATTTTTCATCTTTCATCTGCTTTTATCTGTATAAATTTTAAACACTGCAAATTCAAATTTTTATAATAAATTTCAATAAAATAGTTCTAACTTTAACTATTCTTAATTTAATAAAAAAAAAAAAATTAGTTAAAATTTAAAACAATATAGTCACACAACCTTGCTGCACAGCCCAGTGCAGGAATCTGCAGAGGTCTGTTCTTGCTGCTTCCTTGATGAGAGAGAGAGAACAGAGATAATGATCTCACAGAGATTAAAATGTCTTCAATACACTGGTGCATATGTACATTCACACTACCCCACACAGGTCTCTGAAGGACTAAAGGCTTGGAAGAATGGCAGCCAGCTAAAACTCAACGGAGGAGAGACTGTGGCAGTGGCTGCTGTCTGGTGATCCAGTAGGGAGTGATGGCAGGCTGATTTCTGTACCTTTCATTGAGAATACCTAAGCAGGTTTGCAGTCTCCGTTTCAAATTTTACAAACTGCTATCCATACCATTAGGAAGCATATGTAATTTTAAAATTTGGCTACCATGCTGCTACCTACAGCCCCTTATACCTGTTCCAGGACAGCTATGTGCTGGGATGTCCCAGAAAGCTCCTAATTTTACTTTCTCTAACATTGCTCTCTCTCTAACATTGCTTTCTCTGAGCTTGCTCTTCTGCTGGAAATAGGGGAATGCAATGTCTTACATCTTTTCTTTGGACAGAAGGGATTCATCAACATCACCTGAGAGCTGTCCTGGTTTCAGCTGGGATAGAGTTAATTTTCTTCCTAGTAGCAGGTACAGTGCTGTGTTTTGGATTTAGTATGAGAATAATGTTGATAACACACTGATGGTTTAGTTGTTGCTAAGTACTGCTTATGCTAGGCAAGGACTTTTCAGCTTCCCAGGCTCTGACAGGTGCACAAGAAACTGGGAGGGGGCACAGCCAGAAGAGTTGATCCAAACTGGCCAAAGGGCTGTTCCATACCATATGACATCATGCTCAGTATAGAAACTGGGGGGGGGGGTGGGGTTGGCCGGGGAGCAGCGATCGCTGCTCGGGAACTGTCTGGGTATCAGTCGGCGGGTGGTGAGCAATTGCATTGTGCATCGCTTGCTTTGTATTATTTTATTATTTATTGTTATTATCATTATTATATTGTTATTATTATCATTACTATTTTACTTTATTTCAATTATTAAACTGTTCTTATCTCAACCCAGGAGTGTTTCTCACTCTTACTCCTCCGATTCTCTCCCCCACCCTGTCGGGGTAGGGGGAGTGAGCAAGCGGCTGCGTGGTGCTGAGCTGCTGGCTGGGGCTAAACCACGACAGACCCACAAAAGTCAGAAATGCAGAAGAGTCCAGAATATGGAAAAAAGTCTTCTGGGTATTTCAGGGATTTTTTTGCAGAGTTACTCTGCTCTGGCCTTAGAAGAAAATTTAAACAACTACAACTCTTTTCCATCTGCTTTTTCATTCTTTTGGGCATAAAAATCAAACATTAAAGCTGAATCTATGGGTTACAACAAGGAAGAAAGGAATCTGTTCTCAGGGCACAGGGTTATGCTCCTTGGCTTAAAGAAATTGTTTACTTTTCCAGCCACAGAGGAGACGATGGGAAAGTGAGATTATGACGCAAATGTTAACATACCTGCAAGGCAGTGAGTGCATGTTTAAAAACAATCATGCTGTAGGTACAGCAGATAAAGCATTGGATTTACATTATCACAACAGTAAAGCTAATCTTTCTGTAATCTTTAACAAAGCCTTAAAAATACATCTTGTTAAATTACACTATTTGTAGAAATTTGTAAAAGAATTTTCTAACATGCAAATGAAAACAATCCCTTCTTTTCTATTCTGTTTTGCAGTTAAATGTTTTTCCCATTACGCATTTTTTGCCTGCATATATTTATCCCTAAAGATACATTCCCTTCAGATGCGGTTGAAAAGAAAGGAAACAGCAAGCTGGGAAAACACACTTAGAGCCTCATTAGAAGTTGTGTTTGTTCTATATTTTTACATTTATTCAAATTAATTAGGAATACATTTCCCAGAAAGCACAGACAATGAGCAGTGACCTAATTGCATAACAGGAATTCTCAAGAATACTTTAAAATTTGTCTTGAAAAGAGAAGGCAGTATTCCTAATTATTCACAATAAGCTGATTTTTAAAGCATAAATGAGGATTCAAGTTCACTGAAAATCATATTAAACCACACTGCCACAATTTTACTAGCATAAGTACAAAAAAGAGAAAATTATTTCATTTTTGACATATACTGACAATGTAAGAGTTATAGCAAGCAGTTCAGCTCTTTTAGGAAAAGGTGCATGATGCACTAAGTCTAAACATTTCATGTTAAAAACAGTCAAATTATGTTTTTAAAAAGGTGAAGATTAGTGATGTAAGGCAGATAAATCCAAGATCGACCACTTAGGAACAGGATTAACTGCTTAGAATTTGATTTTTTGAAATGTCTTTTCACTTCTCAGAGATATCATGCTGGGAGTCTGTTATAGACCACCCAACCAGGATCAAGAGGCAGGCAAAATATTCTGTAAGCACCTGGGAGAAGTCTCACAATCACTAGCCCTTGTTCTCATGGGGGACTTCAACTTACCAGATGTCTGCTGGAAATACAATACAGCAGAGAGGAAACAGTCTAGGAGGCTCCTGGAGTGTATGGAAGATAACTTCCTGACACAGCTGGTGAGGGAGCCAACTAGGGAATGTGCCCCGCTGGACCTGTTGTTCGCGAACAGAGAAGGACTTGTGGGTGATGTGATGGTTGGAGGGCATCTTGGGCATAGCAACCACAAAATGGTAGTTTTTGATTCTTGGAGAAGTAAGGAGGAGGGTCAGCAGAACGACTACCTTGGACTTCCAGAGGGAAGACTTTGGCCTGTTTAGGAGCCTGGCTGACAGAGTCTCTTGGGAGGCGGTCCTGAAGGGCATTACTTCAAGAAGAAAACCTTAAAGGTGCAGGACCAGGCTGCCCCCATGTGCCAAAAGACGAGTCAGCGGGGAGGAAGACTAGCCTAGCTGAACAGGGAGCTTTGGCCCCCCAGTTTTGAGTTTCTCACTACAAGAAGGACATTGAGGTACTGGAGCATGTCCAAGGAAGGGCAACGAAGCTGGTGAAGGGTCTGGAGCACAAGTCTTATAAGGAGCATCTGAGGGAGATGGGGTTGTTTAGCCTGGAGAAGAGGAGGCTGAGGGGAGACCTTATCACTCTCTACAACTACCTGAAAGGAGGTTGTAGTGAGGTGGGTGTTGGTGTCTACTCCCAAGTAACAAGCAATAGGACAAGAGCAAATGGCCTCAAGTTGCACCAGTTGGGAGGTTTAGATTGGATATTAGGAAAAATTTCTTCACAGAAAGTGTTGTCAAGCATTGGAACAGGCTGCCCGGGGAAGTTGTTGAGTCCCCATCCCTGGAGGTATTTAAAAGATGTGTAGATGCAGCACTTAGGGACATGGTTTAGTGGTGGACTTAGCAGTGCTAGGTTAGTGGTTGGACTTGATGATATTAAAGGTCTTTTCCAACCTGAACAATTCTATGATTCTCTGATTCCATGATTGTCACATTTCGATGCCAGGTTTGCATATGCCTACAACTGGAGCTGTGCATGCACATTGACTTCCTGTTCACACAGGAAGTTTTTGCATATTTTTGGTGCACCCGCAAGGACAAATAGTCCTCAGATCCAGAGTCGTTAAAAATCACAATTTTTGACTAGGGTAGACATCATCTGTCTGGCTGCCTGTGTGATAGGATTATTTACTTCTTGCAGGGAATAATGTTAAACACAGTGTAAGTGACTGGCTGAATGTGATATTGTGAGAGACTGAAAGAGTTAATGCCTCAGACATTGTGGTGGTTGGTTGGTGTCTCAAACATTGTGACAGTTGATTGAAGCCTCGAATGTTGTGGTGAAACAAGTTAAGACCTGCATGGCAACACCAAACCAGAAGCGGGAAGTCGGTTGGCACAGAGCACGGGGAGGCACGTTGGAGGATGCGCAGTTCCGTATTTCTAATGTGCCTCACAACTCACCATATATGGACAGAGGTCATACAGAATTCATTTGAGGAAGAGGCTCACGACCACCCAAAGGACACCTCAAGACCACCCCCCACAGTGACACCTGCGCAGAAGATTGAGAACCTTCTGGATAAGTCTTTGAGGGGTTAGACTTTATGCAATTGATAGGCAGAGACTGGATTGTAAAAGACATGACTCTGAGAAAGCCAGGCACGCGCCCACCACCGGAGGATCACCTCATTTATCATCATCATTGCGGGATCCAAGTGTGGTGATAACTCTCTCTCTCTCCTTTCCCTCTTTTACCTCTTTTTCCTTCCTTCTTGTGAGTATTTCAATTAGAACCCATATTGCCTACTGTGGTGCTTTCCCAGTTCAGGTTGCCTACTGTTACACTTGCCAAGTTAAGGTTGTTTCTCACATAAAAGTTGTTTCATTAATAAAGCGCTTAATCGATCGTTTGGTATTGTTTCACCTTAATTTAGCCCAAGGGAATCATAGAACCACCACGATCCTCCCTGGGCAGCCGAGTTTGGTTGTGACAGATATGAATGGACTGTTAAAGACTACTCTTTTTTTGTCATTCCATTTTTTTCTGCATTAGCGTTAGCAGCACTTTTCTTAGCAAGAGGTTTTTTGTTTTTTTTTTTTAATCCCATCCTCACCCTTACCATTTCATTCAGTTAGGCAAAAATCAACTGGACTATGCATGACTACAGATGAAGACATCCCCTGAAGTGTTCAAGGTCAGGGTTGAGCAACCTGATCTAGTGAAAGATATCCCTGCCCATGGCACAGGAGTTGGACTAGATGATCTTTAAAGGTCCTTTCCAACACAAACCATTCCATGATTCCATGATTCTAAGCAGCTAGTTGTCTTAATTAGCAGCAAAAAGCCACGTGAGGGGTTGCAGGGTGCATTTTTAAGATTGTCATATGCTGATCTAAAGCCTCATTAGTGCCAAAAGAGATAACTCCACTCTCTGCCCTGCCTTTGGCCACACTTTCCCACTGCCTGCCTTGTATAAACCATGAAGATTTTCTAGCCAAATGGATTAGCAAGCTGAAAATGGCATGAAACCCAAACCAAATTAGTCTAAATCACAGACCAGGTGCATATTCACCAGTATCTACAGAGACAGCAGCAGTAAGAGCAGCTGAGGATGGTGTTGGGTTCACAAGTCCCCTTTGCTGGCAGCACAGTTTTGGACAAGGTATAGAGTTGTGACTCCTATGGAGAGCAGTGCAATGTTATCACTGCTGTTCAGCAAACTCAACTTGGGGCACGTGGCAACAAGGAAAGATGCAGCGACAGGAACAAGTAGCTGAAGTGAGTAGGACAGAAGTGGCTCTTTAGGCTAGCAATGCACCCGAAAAAATTCAGTAAAAATATGCCTTTAGAGCATGAGCCTTACTGGGAGGGAAGGCAACAACAAAACTGCTCTCCTAAGCTTAAGAGAGAGAAAGAGAAGTTAGTAATCACTGGTTTGTAATGCTCCTGAGAGCTAAGACAAATCTGATATTGCTACAGCAGAAGAAAACAGTGTAATCTTATTCAGTATCTCTCCAATTTTTTCTCTGGCAGATACACTGGTACTATGAACCTTTCCTGCTTAGACAATCAAATACCAGACCTCACCTTACCCTTTCAAGAGAAGCACTGGGCTTGAGAACGTTGGACTTAGCCACTTTTGGCTGCCTTGTGAGAATGTTTAATTCAGAGAGTAGTTATGCACATGGGTTGAAAGCAGTGGGAAACCAAATTATCTCTGCTGTCCCATTTTTATTTCCTAACACAAGTTTTTAAGGAAGTTAGCCTCATTACCATTTATATGTTCTTATAGCTGTATTTATTTTAACTGCATCTCCTGTGAAAAATGCCATTTTCCCTTAACATGTAACCAATAATCAATCAGCTCTCTAAGGTTTTCATTTTAATGGGATCAACATGGCAGAGCTTGATCTCACTGATGTAAAACCAAGAGAAGTCCCCTTTCCCTGACTGTCTCCTCTCTTCACCAGTCAATTCAGAGAAAATCTTGAAGGTTTTGTTTCCATTTCACCCACTGCTCATGCTCTTAAATTTCCCTTGACCCCATTTAATTCCTGATGCCACATAGATTCAGACATGTAACTTTTGGACAAAGAAACAAAAATAACATGCCACGGCTCCTCTGCAGTGCCAAGAGACAAGCAGGCAGTTACAGAAACCCTGGAATGACTGCACTGGGAAGATCCAAAGAATCTACTATTGTTTTTACATTATATATTAACTTGGGTTCAAATGCTGAAATATCTTCACTTTCAATGCACAAAGTACACCGGTTGTTTCAGGCATAGGGACCAAATGTATGCTGACAGCTGATCATAGTTTGTCTGTCACTAACAAGTAGTACCTACGTAATTTTCTGCACAAATTACTGTAATTACTGACAGTAGCACAAGTTATTTCACCACCTAATAATGTAAATGAAAAGCATTTGTTCCTGTAGATGTGCACACCAAGATCTCTTTTAAAGTAGTTATTACTTTCTGATGAGAAGTTAATTTTTTTAAGTCATGGTACTATGTAAAGCTGTGCTTTTCCTGCCATTTTTTCCACTCTATTCATTCCTGAAACCTACAGACTTGACACAGGAGATAACTATTCTAATTCATGAACAAATGCTATTTGCTTTGTATAACATTAGGTGATATATCTTTGAGTACAGCTGGGTCACTGCTTTCTAAGTTGGATGGCTTTTCTAGAAAAATATTTAATAATCTGTCACCAATCAAACGGAGACAGAAGGAGCAGTCTGTCAGTTTGCGATCTGTTTAACAACCATAAATGTCAGGGAGAGACTCATCAGTTTCTTTTGTTCGTCCTCCATCTGATGAGGGGAATTTAGCATTATCTTCTTACCCTTGTTGCAAAGCTGAACAGAAATACTTTCTTGAAAAGCTCTCTGCCAATTATGTTGAAGCTTGAAAATACAAAATGAAATCAAAGTTCATCTTGCAGCCTCTTATCTATTTGCAATCAACCCATAAATAATCTGTCACCCATTCAGTTACTTCCTTTTTAAAAAATATAGAGAGAAATCAAGACACAAATTTACAAGTAATTTTGGTTTTTTATGTAAGGCGATTTATAGAGCCCTGATGTTAAAAGTTTACAAGTATACAAATGATACAGAGAAAGAAAGGAGATGGTGCTTACTGAAATGTAGTAATAATGTGAAGACACTCTGAAAATGGATTCATGAGTCATTACACTTTGCTTTGACTCTTTTTGTTTCCCTGAAACTGTAGTGTGGTCCCTTAGTTCAATTTACTGATGATGCTTTCTTGCAATACTCTAAGAAAAAAAGTGAAACAAAAATGTTTTATTTGTCAGTGAGAAGCACTCTATACTCTCACAGAATAAAATGAGTAAAATCAGACATTTGTGACTATAAGAAAGATGAGGACAGATTTTTTAGTAGGGCCTGTAGCGATAGGACAAGTGCTAATGTTTTTAAACTAAAGGAGGGTAGATTCAGACTAGATATAAGGAAGAAATTTTTTACAATGAGGGTGGTGAAACACTGGAACATGTCGCCCAGTGACGGGGTAGTTGCTCCATCCCTAGAAACATTCAAGGTCAGGTTGGACGGGGCTCTGAGCAACCTGATCTAGTTGATGACGTCCCTGCTCATTGCAGGGGGTTGGAGTAGATGACCTTTAAAGGTCCCTTCCAATCCAGACTATTCTATGATTCTACAATTATATGACTTCTCAGAAATGATGCTAGATATTTGCTAAGGGAATGTACTCTAGTATACATAACTAGAAAGATAATGTGAACCTGTATTTGAAATCTGCATTGAGAAATACAGATTTTTCAGACTGGTCCCAGACCATGAAAGGTTTCCTAAGAGCTTGTGCTTAGCAGGCTTGAGACTCAGAGTATAACACTTAAATGTGATCGTTTCAGCCTGAGTTACACTACAGATTTTCTCTGAGTAAGAGTTTTCCAGCTACTTTTCATCAGGGCTCTTAATGAGATATAGTATAACACAAGACCCAGCTATTAGTCCCTTGAGCAGTTCCATCTAGAAGGGGTATTAACGTGGCCTTTCCATCAGCTATTTCAATTAATAACAAGCCCTGAACTTCCCTACAATGCCAGAGGTAGGGTGTAGGTCTCAGTCTCTGAGAACAAGGTATGCAGCATTCCTAATGAAAAGTCAAACCCTGGGGGAAAGAATGAATGTACTGGCGTGTTGATTTATTCCCAGACCACTTCTGGGCCACCCCTTGGAAATTTTAGGCAGCTATTTGGATGAAAAGATTCATCCCAGTGAGACCCACAAATGTAGAACCCAAAGCCTACAAGACCAGTATTAGGTGCAAAGAAACCCAGCTCTGCCTAGAGCTGGACAAAAACATTTTACATGAAGTCGAGACCTAGCATTAAAAGCCTTAGTGCAGTCCAAAGCAGAGGAGTCTTGACCAGCCTCCAAATATTGAAACGTGCTGTAACAACAGCCTTTTGTGAAGAACCAGCCACCCATCTGACCAAATTGTTCCTAAGGAGCACCATCCTGGCTTGAGCAACATAAAAATTGAAAAGCCAGAGAAATCCTAGCTGGATGTGCCTAACAAATGCAGACTGAGACTGCAGTTTATCTGTTCTAGTGTTCATTAATATTTTCACATGTGGAGAGGTTTCTTTTCTGAAAATGTTTTATCCCTCCTAGCCACAACTAAAGCAAAACAGAGGGGAATCAAAAATACTGTATCACTGCTGAGGACAAGCAAAGGAAATGTTTGCGTTTTTTCTCTGGAAGACACCCTCTTTATTTCTGCAGGTGCAGGATTTAAATAGCCCTGTGCCTACTGTTTGTCTTCATACTGCAGTAAAATGAGAAAATTTTGTTACGATCACTTGATCTTAGGGCTGGAAGAAACTCAGTGGATCATTATCTTCTCGGCCTGAGGCAGAACCAACTATAGTTGCATCATGGCTAACAAATGGCTGTCTGGCTCACCTGGATGTTTCCCATGCTGCAGACCTGGTGACCTGCCTGGTAATCTATCACATCACAACCCTCACTTGTCCTAAATCCAGTCCAAATCTTGTTTATCATAATTTGTCTACTAAATTTTGTTCCACACCCTCCCTAGGGGGCACACAGAGCAAACTCACTCTTCAAAGACGTGCTGTAAGGCAAGAAGATTGTTATCAGGGGCCCATAACACCCCTCTAAGACTTTGGTATTTCAGATAAATGACTTCAGATCACTCATTCTTTCCTTGTACGACAGGCTTTCTAAATCTCTGATCATTTTTACTGCTTTCCCCTAGAGTCCCTCCAGCTGGCCTACACCCTTCTTGAAGTGGAAAGCTCAAAGCTTTACCTGTGAAGGATGAAGGGATTGCTCATATGCCTTATAAACCATACGTCAATTTATAAATCCCAATATAGTACTTGACTGTTTCATCACAGCATGATGTATAAAAGACAAAATACTACAGCTAACAAAGTTCTAGATACTTTTCTGTGGGATTCTTTTCCCCGACAGTTTTTTGTTAAGCACTATTTAGCAGATTATTTGATTATTTCTGCTGAAAGCACCTTGAAGTTGTCCCTGCTGAATTACACCTTTGTTTTTTTCAGACCAGTTTCAGTGTTAAACCCTCCCAGCACATGGTGTCATCTGAAAAAAATGTGAAAAGGAGTTGCGAAAGAGGAGCCTGGCATCCTCTGGTAATCATTAACTCTTCAAACTTTTTCTAGGTGCTTATAAAATTATTTTCTTCTTGTTCCAGTATTCTCCTGGGGTTCTGAAAGCAAACTGTTGGCTTTATAGTCCCTTGGCTCCTCTTGTTCATTTCAATGAAGATGAGTTTTCTGCTTACCCTTTCCAGTTTTTCACTTTACCTTCTCCACACAGGTGTTCAAAGCCACCCATTGTCAGTACTCATTTCATCAGCCAAGTTTCAGTGGTCTGGGATCAAGATCATCAGGACCTGCAAGTGTAAAAATATCTAACTTCTTTAAATGCTGCCAGGCCTCTTCCTCCTTTGTCTGAGGCTGAGGTCTTGTCCCTCTGTTGTTGATTTTAATCATGATAGCAACCTTATCACAGATGACCTTTCTGTGAAAACTGATGCCAGCACAAAGTTAGGCACTTTTTATATCTTGCCTCGAAAGCACCTATCATCTCAACATGTCTCTGTAACTACAAAGTACGTCTCTAAACTACAATTATTTTCACTGCATTCCAGAGGGGATATGATTTGCTGTAACAGAATTTAAGAGTATTATTTAAGAATAACTTTCAGAAATTTTGGCTATGGCATTTGATAATCATCAGACTCTAGAAATGATACACATCCGGCCTACAGACTATGGATAAGATTTACTCCTGGCCTACCATTTACAGTGAGTCCATTTTTCAATTACAGTATATAAAAGGTAAATGTGCCTACACTAAAAAACTTTACTAAATTGTTTGCTGTAATTTTATGTTTCCTGATTTCAGGTCTCTCTGTTTGTTGGAGTGGTTAGTATGTCTTTCTACTAATTTCAAAAGACATCCTACACATTGTTTTGTATAAGAAACAAAACAAACAAAAAACCATAACATGGTTTAGGGAAAAAAAGTCTATTACGTCTTTATTTGCAGATATCACTTTCCAAAATAAAAATGTTGAGCATGCCTTGAGGATATTGTTCTTTTAGCTTATGCAACATATCTTTTATCATATCCTAAAGACTTTTTGTGTCATTATATCATTTCTTACATTTCATTCAGCTCTAAGGTCTTGCTGTGCAACTGTTTCTTCCTATCACAGATAATGATTGGACAAAATTCTAAAGAATCCAAGAGCAGGCTTCTTATTTGTTCATATAAATCACTACTCAAAATTCAGAAGCCAACATTCTGGGTAATGAACAGAGCTTTGTGCTCTTGGAATACTTTGGATATACTAGCTAGCATTTCTGGTTTCACAGGAGGTTCCCTCCACAGGTATAATTTGCTTTTTTAAGCTTTCAGAGTTGCATGTGTCTCAGAAATGAGACACTAAAGTCATAAGCATTAAGCTGTCTCCTTGCCTTTCTCATATCTAGTCAGCCAAAAGGTACCCTGGGAGAGGTCACAGGAATTTTTTTCATCTACCAAGCACACCATAGGCTTCCTTTTGAGAAAAACGTATCACCTTGTCATTGTCCCAAGTAGCAGAATTTCTGAATGAAAAAATCTTAAATGAGTGTCTGCAAGCAAAGAAAAAGAAGTGATACTCTTTCACAGATCACATGGCTTTACTGCTCACTCAGAAGAGTTGAAGAGCAGCTGTCTATGCGTCAGGAAGCACAGGTCTTTGGCACAGCAAGACTATGCTTCTGCAAGAAGCTTGACCTCACTGCGTCCGCCATATAGGAACCTCTGCCACATGTCCATATCAGCTGCCCTTTGTACATGTCACTGATACAACACATGCAGTACCAGAATGTTCGTGCACTGGAGTCCCAGAGCCTGGGCTTCTTGGTCTTGTATCTTGAGATGGCACAACTGGAAAGTATGGTCATCTGCACAGACCATTTATTTCATGGCAAATGGAAAAGGATCTTCTTCCATCTAAACTCCAAAAGGAAGGCTACCATTTCTAGGAAAACTAATATAATAGGTAAAGAAACAAAACAAAAAAACCTCCTAACTGATGAAGGAAAAGCAGTTTTTCAAAGCTGTTGGACAAATGGTCTAAAGTAACAAATGGTAAGTTAAAGCTAAAATACTATAGGGAAATTTCTTTTTGCCAAGTGATGTGATCTGGTTACCACTTTTAGCTATCACCTAAAAAGAACCCAAGTTGCACTCTTTCTTTTATTTTCATTAAGGTTAACTACAATTTTAGCTAGAATTCAGAATACTGAAAGCAAAATGAGGATGACAGACCTAAAGAAAGGACTAGGATATAGTATTGGAAATACATGAATGACTGTTTGCAATTAATCGCTTTGGTGTCTGGCTTCTAAGCCAGCTATTCCCTTCAGATGTTCAGCGATGCTTTAATGTAACTCCTTCCTTTTTTTCAACTAGTGGAAACAAAAGAATAATTTTGAAAATCTAGAATTTTTTTTTAAATAGGCTGCAGACTGATATTTTATTTACCGTATCACTTGAATCTTTAAAGCTTCACCCAGCTTTGTCACTCCACCATGATCAGAATCTCTAATGCCTTTCGAAGACTTAAAAAACTGACTGTCTGCCCATGTTTAGGATTACAGAAAAAAAATGAGACAAGAACAGAAGAGAAATGAATAGCTACAGCTCCCCAAGCTATAAAAGATTAATTAAATACGGTTTACTCTTTTAAAGGTGCTTTTCATGGCACGGCAATATTTTGTTGATGCATATTGTCTTCCAGACAGCAGATTTCTTGAGAAAGATCTGGACATCTGAAAAATTACCAAGAAGACAGAACTTGCTACATAGATGATTAACTGAATAATAAAGGATGAAATCACTGCTCTGTAATTTCACCTGGTTAATTTGCACATTTGGCTTTATATTCAAAAAAGGATGAAGCTCTGCAAAGAAGAAAATATAAGGATTTTTAGACTACTCAGTTGTAAGTGAGAGATGTCTTGTCAATGAACGTATTCCACGTAGGACACTGAAGCCTTAATATATCTTCTGTTGATTCAGGAAGTCACATCAGGCTCACAGCTACTGCTGTCATATAATTGTTTATTTATTAAAGTGGTAAGAGATCAAGCATAATCATTCCCTAAAACTTACCTGAGGAATTTAAAACAAGGAAAACAAGGCCAAGAAAACTGCCACTCCCTAGAAAATACTCACTCCTCCACTAAGAAAATAGGAAAAAGATATTGGCCTCCTGTCTACAGAAGGAATTCTTTCCACACTCAGCCTAGTAGTTTAGCGAATGACACCATTCTCCTTCCTCATCTTTTGATTTATTGTGTATCTGGAAATACTGATGAGACAATTAACACTCTGCTACACTGTCTTCTGCATCTCCTCCCTCTCTTATGTTGGCTTGATGAAAACAGTAATGGCAAACATAATGAAAGGGATCTTCTGTAACTCACCTTTTAACTCTTACATAGCACTCTGGAATGGAAAGTGATGAAACTATTCCCTGACCCAGATATTTATAATCTAAAGGAAAAAAGGAGTACAGAGGCATGCTATAATGACAAAATTATGAGACTTACTGTAATTACATTACATTTGGTCAGGAGAAAAATTTAGAATTGGAAAAGAAATTGGCCAAGATTCATTGGGACTTTGTGTAACACTTGTCATAGACAAAAAAAAAAAAAAAAAAAAAAGCACCTAGTGGTGAAGACAAGTCCTTGGGATTTTTAAAAATGACACAGAGAAAAAAGGCAGCAGTGTCAAATAGCATCCCAAAGCACAGACGTCACAGTTTTCCATACAAGCCCGAGACAAAAGATGTTCCAAGAAACTTTTCAGGAGTGTGCCGGAGATCATTATGTAGCTGGGAAATACATCTAGCAAGCAACTTCCTTTGAAGAATTTCCACAAGGACAGGATAAATCAAACACAGAATTTTTAAAATCATCTGCTTTATTCTCACCCAGAAGCAAGCCATATGAGCCAAACCTGTAGATGTATCCATTACTTATCCGACAGCTGAGTGCAGAAATTAAAAGCCCTTTTTCTCTGTATGGGCAGAGGAAGTGGGCAAAGAAAAGAAAATGCAACACCTTTCTCCCCTCAAATTTCCAGTGAGAGGTTACAGAGTTAAACCTGCCAAGGTGTTAAGAACAGTATCAGAGGAATCTAGTAAGTCATGCCAGCTGTTCTTGATTCTCAACAAAAGCCACAGAAGTAATTTTGACCACAGCAAAAGGATTGAGGTCTTATAACAGAGAATGATAAAAAACAAGGTCACACTGGTACACCATACCACTTGCTGTCCCTACTCAGAGCTGATGAAACTATCTAGGCAGATGGATAATAATACAAAATTCCTACCTAATTCAGAAAGGACAACCACAGAAGATTTTGTCAGTTGAAGTGTCAATGGTCTACTTAGTTTCAAAGATGGTTGAATTTGGTCTGACATGACAACAATTTCATGCCACCATCCTCTGCTATGTAACTGCAGTTGTAAGAAACAAGATGACAGATTTACTTTCTTTCTCCACCGAAGAAAAAAAGAAGCTAGCCAAAGCTTATATTTCTTGAAAGAAAATCTTAAGCTTTTTGGCATCCAAGCCTACCTGCACATCTTTCTTTCCCCATGCTGCTGCTTTTGGTCTATTGCAGCCACAGTTCATTAAGATGAATCGTGTTCTGCTGAAGCTGCCTCATCAGTAAGTATGGCTGAAGCAATTTAGTAATGATCTTAATGCGCAGTGCTGGATTTTTATAGCCATCTCAATTGGCTATTAAAATACAGCACTGCACTTTGAAATTGCTACTGCACCACTTCAGAAATAGTTAGCATGATGGAGATGACGAAAGTACTGTTCATTTCAGTAGCAACCTCACTTTTTGTGAATGATTTCTGGAAACTGATACTTAGAATCTACTATGAGATTAGATGTTCATTTTGCATATTAACCCAGGACTCTTAGAACTGCTTGGAGAGTTCTTAAGAACAGAACGGTTTTGAGGGAAAAACAAAACAAAACAAAACAAAACAAAACAAACAAAATATATGTATATAAAATTACTGCACATTCCAAGTAAGTTTCTTTATTCCTTTACTGATAATGGAAAATGACAGTGAAACACAAAAGAGGGAAATCAGAATTATAATGAAAATATGACTTCTAACAAGTGATATCTTGCAGCTCACAGGATAGCTCTAAAGTCAGACAACCAACCGGATGGAGGGCTTTTGAATTCCATTTGAAATTATCCTTGTTGATCTGGAAAATCATTACTTTATCAATTGACTACTTAGCTCCAAAGATAGTTGAATTTGGTCTGATGTGGCAACAATTTGATACCACCATCATTTAACTGCAATTTTATCAAAAAACATGACAGATTTACTTTCTTTCTCCACTGAAGACAGAAAGATGGCAGTCAAAGCCTAAAACACTAGAACTGAAGTGCCACTCCAATAACAATAACTATTATTATGTGAGATTACAATAAATAAGCACTACTTTTCTTCAGGAATGGAAGGAACCACTCTACAGAATGAATGGTTTTTAAGAAATATTTCATATGTGGTAATTTATACCAATGAGATGGCAAGTCTGTAGTGACCAAAGGCAGATAATACATTTAATATTTTATTAGTGCCATAAAGCAGAATATGATAATAGCAGCTGTATGCAGATATCATCACTTAAATTAAAGAACGAGATCCTCAGTTTGTGAAATATGAAAGTGCACATATAACCTACCACTTTTTCTCCATCAGGCACTGGCAACACTAATATGTCAAAATATTTTTGAAAAACAGCAAAGGCTTTTATAGCACTATCACAGAGCTTTCTAATTTTATGGGTTTCAAGAGAATACAATTTTCATGCGATAAACTATGCAGATACTCACATATTCTTACATTAGACAATCCTAGCCTGCAGGAAAGTCATGCCTTTTAGTGAAGTTAACTTATAAATGATGGGTTTGAATCACTATCTTAAAATTGGAAAATTATGTATTAGTGCTTGACAGAGCACTTTCTGCTAATTGGATGAAATGCGAGTCCCTTCAAGCAAAGACATTTCACAAAATATGGTATTTTAGTTTCAGTTGTGGTGGTTTTCTATTTATACCTGTAGTAAGTGATAGCGTGTTACAGTAATATGAAGTGAAGCACTTTAATTAGACTTGAGAGCCTCAATAGTTTGTTAAATCTAGGTTTGGGAAAGTTTGCCTGCTTTCTCATTTTTCTACAGCTCTCTTTTTTAAGTTGCCCCATTTTGCTGTTTTAGATCAGGATTCACAGTAGTACAGAAGGAGGAGAACACTGAAAACCAGAAGTAAATTCACAGCTGATGAGATCATATGACTGAAATTCTTAAAAGACCTTAAAAAAAGCTTTAAGGTTCTGTTCAAACTGTGAAAAAACAATTTTGTTGAAAACACTTGGGAACTATAAAAACATTTCTTAGCATAAAATAAAAAATGTTTTCAAGGTTTCAAGTGATCATAAATTAACAAAACATCTGCCTAACTTGCCATAAAACCCCATCTCCCCAAATGCTAAAGTTTGCTATGCAGTATTTTGTGTCCTTTAAATTAGAGAAAATAGGCCAGTATAGTAGCAGAAGTGATAGCTATATTAATAAAAAAAAAAAAAGTATCTCATCAGCCTGAAGCAAGCACTCGCAATCAGTTATCCAACAGCAAGGTCTGAAAGCTCTCAGTGTTCTCTGAAATAGGGAAAGAAATAATTGGGGTTCTTTGTTTACAAAAGCTCCCTCTCATTTTAAGTGCTGGACCTATTACCCGAGATTAAAAGGTAACCTTTGGCTTTGCTTTAGTAGGTAAAAATGGTAAGATGATTTCTCCTTTCCTTACTGGGCGCAGGACATGTAAAAATTAACACCACCACCACCACCACCCCCTTCTGCTGTTCTGACTTGGACACTTTTTTTAGCAGACATTTTAAAACACACATAATTCCACTGTACTTTTTTGACTATTTCAGTTGTCACTGCAAGCTAGGATGTTATCTATGCAACAGAACATAAGATTTTTCCAATAAAGCCATCAATCAAAACTAAAACATGTCAACTTCTATGAAACAGAAGTACAAACTTCTATGAAACTACAGACAGTAATGGAGTAGAGAACGTTTCAGTAGCAATTCAAGGTAAATCTACAGTGAAATCATACCTTATATTGATGGTGAAAATCTGCGTCGTCTCAAGAAACTTCCATAACTAATCAATGGCTTAAAAAATATACTACTTAAAACATACCGATCCTTTTCTTAGTATAGTAAGAAAACTTCATTACTACCCAGTGACTTTATTCAGTGTCATCAAGAATAAAACAAATAGTTATGTGAAAAGGAAATCTACCACGTGCTACATAGTCGCTTCAGGCCAGCACAGAAAACAATGAAATGGAAACTCTGGAACTGGTTATGCGCAATGACTTCATCTAACATTTAGATGGATATACATAATTAAAAAAAAATAAATGGATATTACTCCCTTTGTATTCATCCCATCTTATTTTTGACTATTTTATTGAGATGTCCAGTTTAGGAGCTTAGTCTTTGCTGATTAAGAAGAAAACTAAGATAAGGAGAATAGCCATCCAGAGAGAGATAGAGAATTGGGCTGGACAGTGCTTAACAGATGCATTAATTTCTAATTTAGAGCCCCCAAACTCAGTAACACTGCAAATGGATTAAATGAAAAGTCCGGATATGGCCCTAATTCTGAGAGCAGGAAAGAGTAGAGGAATAAGTGCCCCCAAATATCTTTTGTGAAGTGCCCAAAGCTGGGTGTACCACTGGATGAATTCACCAGGAATGAGAAAAAAGCATGTTTATACACAACAGAAAAGAGACATAGCTGCTGATCTGTCCAGAGCCTTTCTGTCTAAAATACAGTGAACACAAGGGCAGCTCCAGCCATTACTGCAAGGTTCCAACGTAGTTCACACATTGTAATGACAGTTACCATTGAATTATCATGAAGGGTGTGGGAAATTAATCCTGTTTCTCTGTGACTTTATACTCAAGCCACCAGAATATCCAGATGGCAGAATCAGCTATCCTTTATATCGTTCCTTTTTTGGGTGTTTTTAAGTCTGCCATTTCTCCTCTCAAGTTTCTTGGTACTCAGCTGTTCTCCTTCACATACGCTAAACTTCATTTCTGCAGCTGTGTGGTCTTTTAAGATATTACATTTCCTATAGAATTGAGGTCAGAATCTTATTATGTGATCCAACACTGCTGTAGTCACTGGAATAATTATTTTCAGCATTATTTTTTTTCTTCTGGTATACAATATCAGAGCTTAAATTATCAGTTAGGTATTAGTAGGTAAAATATTACAAAACCTCTGTGTTTAACTAAGTTTCTGATTGCCAGAAATTTTCTACAATGATAGAAATCTATTTTTCTGGCTCATTCTTTAAAAAATGAAAGTTAAAAAATCAAGTTTAGTTTCTATAATTAATCTTATATCAAGCATACTACTCAATACTTCTGGTTTTAGTAAGAAGTAGATTTGCAGTGTGATAGGACAGCATGAAAATCCCAGAGGCCAGTGGAATTCCTTTGGTTTAAAATCCTCCAGTCAAAGCAATTGAATGGGTTTGAGCACTGTAATGTCTGAATAGTGACTGAAGTTTGTAATTCACTGCTCATACACAGTTCTTCGCAGGGTCTTATAGGAAGCTAATACACAAGTTATATTACAAAGCCAAATACCACCATTAAATTGTTTTGTTTTGAATGTCTGCATGTTTGTTCCCCAGGAACAAATACTGCAGTGTACACAATCCTTTCTCACTGCTGTTAGTCTTGTTATGTTTCAATACAGAGCAAGAAGAGCACGTTACTTAAGGACAGGATTTTCAGTAGTGTCTAAATCTTATTGATTTTCAATAAGAAATCTCCGTTGTATATCCTCCTTCTGTTACAGCCCTCAGCTACTGCAATGTTGCTAGCTGCTAAAATCTGCAGTGTCCTGAGAGTGACTGAAATAAAACACCTACTGCTTACTACTACATGCTATGCAAAGCCAAACAGTGAGTCACTAAAAATGTATGTCTGACCGAAGAGACATACAAGAGGCATATAAAAGACAATGTCCTGAGCCCAGGAAAGAGAGGAAGATCCTGCAGTGATCACAGTTAGCAATTACCCTCAAGACACAGCCTATAGACATCAGCCAATATTATCTATCAGGTGTGGCAAACTGATGAATGCACAGCTTTAAATACCTACACAGCTGCAGTTCTGTTTGAAACCTTTATTTTTCTATTGCGCAACTCATTTGTGTCTTTGTTTACCTCTTTTCCGAAAAAGTCAAGTTAAAGAGTTACATGGCCTTTTAGCACATATGATACTAGGGCAGCTTTTTTGTAAAGACGCAGGAACAACTGCACAGGGATCTGCATTCAAAAGGTACCACTTGGCAGCACGCTACCATGACTTTTCTCCTGCCATACGCCCAAAGCCTTTGCTACACAATGCATATTTAACTTCCTAAGTTCAAAATAGATTTGAAAAAATAACCTATGTCTTTTATATGGTGGTTGCTAACTAGAAAAATTAACATACATTTAAAAAAAATCTAACCTTTATGGAATCATAGCTTGTAAAAGCCCTCATCCTGAATACATCAGATGAAATTAAAAGAATACTTATATACAAAGCCTTGCAAATTTCCTTCTTTATCACCTTCAAGTGCTGAAAGATATGATCTACTACACATACACAGGGAAGCTAGTGATCTCTGAGTTTACGTGGTATTATGGAAGCCAAGACATGCTTTCATGTGGTAAATTCTCAACACAGTGAGGAATGAACTCAGTATACACCGACTGATATACTGACAGACAGGAAAAGAAGCAACTGAAAAGATATTTGCTACTCCAAGCTTAGTACGGAACAGCCTTCTTGTTTAAAAACCAGATTAACTTTCTTTATTGACTTTGAAAGTAGGAAGGAAGGAATGGTGTGGGAACTACCACGCTGAATTTCAGCTCCTGCTCTGGACATCAAAACATCCCAATTTCACCCTGAGAAGTAATAAACACGGTGTATATAAATGCTAAGTTGTTCTTGCACTTTATAGTAACGGTGTGAAAGAGCAGTTCACAGATAAATCACCTGAAATATGAGTAGATAAGCATCACACGAGAGACTAGCACTGAAACCTACAGCCAAGATTCACAGGTTTTATTCTCAACTTCTGCCAGGAGTTTGATGCCTCTCAACAGTTTATTTTTCATGGAAGATTTTGAAAAATTCAAAGGAAAACTGCTACAGTTATTATAATTAGTATTGATAAGATTTCCAACCAATCTATAACCTATTTTCTTCATTCTGCTTTTTTCATCTGTGACATACAGAAAGCATACAAGGGTATGCTTCCTTACTGCCTAAATTATAAAGATAAAAAACCTGGCTTTTGAAAGAACTAACCCATCAACTTTTTTTCATCCAAGTCTCCAGTTAACTTATTTCTATAATATTGAAGTGAAAATTTAAAAAAGATATTCAGCTTAACAATAAAATTCACTATTTATAGCACATATCTGTAGTAAACTCCATATAAGAATGTAGCTACAAAATTGGTATTTATAGCACTAAGCAGCAAAGCTTCTTTAGCTTGTCACAAAAGGCACATTTTTGTTATCCACTCTTCTTTATGAAAATAAATCTAAAAATATATAGTTTCAGGCATACAATCAAAACATGATGCAAAACCGTTACTAGATAATGATTGCCTCCCTTGTCCATTTCCACAATGCAGCAAAAATTTGGTCATGGCAAATAATTTTGACTGTTTCATCACAACCTGAAAGGATATGTTAATTTTAGTTTCTTTAGCCTTAGGTTACTCAAAATGACTATCATATCACACACTTAGTTTAATTCCAAAGCTTTAAAAACACTGCTGCCTGCACTACTCTTCTGAGTTCACACACATACAAAATCTCATTAGAGATGCTTTTCTATTAGAAAGTCAATTTAGCATTGTAATTGACCACAAGAACCCAGACTTTTGGGGGGCTACCCTCAGATGTGTGTTTAAATGAATCTCACTGTTCACCAAGCGTAGAGGACGATGAATATACTGCTGTGTCAAATAACCATGATATACACAGATGTACAGTGCAATATCGAAAACAGTGCACTACCTTTGCTTAATATGAATGGATAATCTCAACAATTCCAGGTGTATTAGATACAAATATATTCCCTTATTGGGATAAAACCCTATGTAGAATCATATTGTAATATTCACATGAGATGAGATGTAAGGGAAACCACTGAAAAAGCTACAGGTTATTCACTGTAGATGAAAAAGGTGGAATAATCTCATTTGCATGGCATATATTAAAAGACATGCAAATTTCTTCATTTCATGTATATATCATTAATTAAAGACTTGCTTATTAAATAATTATTATGGATCCAAAAATCTACTGCTGTTCATTCTATTTTCATGTACTGTGAAAATATCTATTTTCTTTGTCCAGAAATTAGCTGTGAAAAAAATACAGTAGCCAGAGGGAAATTCAGGCAGGAAAAATAATAAAATGAAATTTGTTAAAAATAACACTTGCAAATATAAACTTTTTGCAAAAAGAAACGTGAAAATATAATATTTACAATTTGTACTAATGCTTCTAGAATGGAATTTGTTTTTTTCTCTCTGACCAGAAGGTTTTGCTGGAAGTGATAAAGCTGATTTAGACTAGTGAGGGTTTCATGCCAGACTTCCATGTAACTTTGTTGAAAAATAAAATAAAGTTCTTCTACGTATCTGGGTAAGTTAGTATTCTTGTCTTCTTGTTCCAAAGATAAATGTAGAAGAAACCTTCAACATGAAAGTAGAAAGAGTAAGTTGGATAATAATAAAGCCTTCTGAAAAAAGGGAGAATTCAGAAACTCTGTATTCAACAGCACCAGTATATGTGCTGCCAATGTAACGCATAATATCCCTGCATCTTGCATTTCTTCAGGAGGTAGCAAGCCATCTCTACAGTAAACGTCAAATGAAACAAACCACAACTCCTTGAATTCCTTTTCATTTCAGGAAGAGATATGCAACCATGAATTCAAGTTCTACCAGCCTAAATTAACTGCATTTCAATATTTGACAGGTCAACCAGTTAACAAGTCAACAAAGTCAGATGCCATTGGAGCTACAAGAGATGTTAAGCATCAAGTTTAAAATGGATGTCTTTTCACTTTCATATTTACCTTTAGGTCCTTTGAACAACTTGATCTCTACCACAGTCTCCAGAATAGGTCTCCTTCGACGAACGTACAATCGTACTATGGAGCCAGCCTCTTTTAGGGCCTCCACGGCTTTGCTGTGTGAGACTTCTGACACGTCGACCTCATTCACTCGCAAGATGCAATCGTTGACCCTACAAGAAAAACAAAGAACCACAGATACTAAATGTTTCAGCTGTTACTTTGGACCAAATGGAGTTTTGTCAGTACTGCTGTAAAATGAAGAACACTTCACTGGGAAGTCTGCCAGATGACAGACTTAATGCAATATGCTCTATCAGCAATGAGACAGAAACAGAACACTTAGTCCCTCCAAAAGACATACCTGATTCAAACTAAAGTCTACCTAATCAGCTACACCTGCCATCCTCCTTCAGATATTGGGGTTGGATCCATAGAGTGATAGAGAAGAGTAATAAACAACTTGTCTTTACAGACTTCATTAAATGACTTTTTACTAAGCAATATAATTGAGTTACAACATTGATGCTGCATGCTATTACTGCTACAGTTGCTCTTAAGGAAATCAGTTGATTTAATTTAATACAGAGAGACCAGTAATTGTTCAAATACCTCCTTAAATCTCTCATATTTCTTCATCAGAGCCAAAGAATTCTAAGTTGTCGAAGTAAAAATGCTCTCCTACAAAACCCAGACAATTTAAGAGAGAATGTTTCATGTTAAATAATTTGAGTAAATTTCATTGTTTATATTTTCACTGCTGATTGTAGACTGCAAGATCTACTGTGTGGTAATAACATCTATTTTTCATAGAATATTAATAAAATTCCCTCATATTCTTACTCTGGGCATTATTACATTACTGAGGATGAACTAATATATTCACCCTCAAACTCTTCTGGTTAGATGGAGTAGTAGTCTCCTTATCTGACAGATTTGTCCAAGTTGGAAAGGAAATCTACACTTTGAGAGTACCAAAACCCACCTCCACAGCAGCAGGCTAATGACAGATACTGGGCCATCCTTTCTTTGCAAATGAGGGTAAGTGAGAAGAGCAAATTCCAAAGAACTAGATGAATTGAGACTCTGTTGTTCTTATGTGAAGTACATTTATTATGAGATGCCTCTAAGTATTTTGGGTACAGGAGAAAAAGGCCTGTGTAAATGAATGTGTTCTTTTGCATGTCTGAAAGGACAATCAGAGAAGAAAATATGGGTTGCTAAAAATATTCCCATTTCCGCTATGTTTCTATACATAGAGATCAATCATTGAATGTTACTCTTCACAGCAAAAGAATATTTGAGCTGGGTATTGTGTCTTAGCACATGAAGGGAGACTGAGGCTTTACCAAAAGTTTATCTGAACTCTGAGAATTTAGGGTGGATTTTTGTTATGTTCTTGTGCTCTTGTTTTTGTTTAAAAAACAAAACAAAACAAAACAACAAAAAGACCACAACTATTTGAAACCAAAGTGTTATCAGCCTAATGGAAGAACATTTGCAGGGTTAAATGTTGATAGCAGCATTGTCTGACAATTGGTTGAACTTGGAAAGGTCACAAAATTGATACTTCCCTTCTGATAAAAAATACTGTATTGCAAAGTTTCCAGTGTTCATTCAATGGTTGTGTTTGCTGCTTTCCTTCAATGCCAGAAGTATTAATTTTCAAAAAATTTAATTGTGTGGTTTGGCTGTGAAATTAATAAGTGCTCTAATACAAATTGCTTTATTCTTTTAAATCATGAATACATCCTGCTAGTGCTTCCCACACAGAAAGATAGTTATTATGTCTAAGCTGCTAGTCTTTCTATTAATATTACTATATATCTGATTCTCATCAAATGTATGACTTCTATTGTTGTCGTATCTTAAATACAATTGGCTATACCATGCTTAATGAACAAACTATAGGATCCTAACCATTGGATGGTTATGACGATGAAAACTTGGGAAAAGATTATAAAAACACTAAAAAGGAGGATTACATTTATTTTGCTTGCATATACTCTGTGCCCTGCATTGATAAATGTTGGTATTACTCGATAACCCTATCTACCTAAAACCTCTCATAAAAGCTCTAGTGATGCCTTCTCTTAAGGGAAAAAGCATGTCTTTTGGAGAAAGTCAATAAACAACATGGAATTAACTTGTCAAAATCAGTAAGCCACACACCTCTATTTACTGAAAAAGCAAGACCCTTTGGAAAAGGACACTTAAACTCCAACAGAAATCTCACCTTAGTGTCTAAAATTTGGCCTTGTAGAGTTACCTACTTTAAAACAGTAAGACTATCTTTAATAAAACATACACAGATTAATACTGCTGGTGTAGGATGAATATAAGAGTGAGAGAATACAAAGCTGATCCAGTGATAGAAATACTTTCATACAAAGTATTTTGTTTGCATGCAAACTTTGTCAGTGCAGAAGTAGCAGGACAAAAATTATCCTATCCAGTCTGCTATGACGAACACATCCAGTGTTAGATATCCAGCTATACCCTTCCAAACCTGCAGGTTTTTTTTTCTCCCTCACAAACAGAGAAACGCAGTTTTTAGTTTTCATAAATAAAAGAAATACAATATTCAACACCACACATGCACATGCATAAAAGTGTGTACATATATATGTGCCTATAGAGTCCTTCAGGCTTTAACACAATTTTTTGGAGGGCATGCTGACCCATTGCTAGATCAACAAAACACGATCTCAGAGGTCTACAAATATTCTTCGAGAATATTCAGGCCTCTAAAACAGCAGGTCCATGGTGCAGTGAAACAAATTACATAACCTGGTGAGATGACTCTAACCTTAACCATAATGGTTAAATGATTCTATGTTTATTATTAATCTAGAAACTCCAGAATATTTTTTAAATTTAGAAACATAGAGCACTTAGAAGAAAAAAAAAATCATTATTTATTAAAAAATAAGAGAATTTCAGAGAAGAGAATAAAACAAGACAGCTGAAGCAACATCTCAACACACAGACTGTGATGTCATCTTTTTCTCCTTAAATCTATGCAGAAGGTTTTTCAGGGCCAATACTTGGCATAGTTGTTATTATCTAATGAAAGAAGTCTGTGACAGTAGGCTTGGGATACTTTTTCTTTCCATTTAAACTTTTACAGTACAGTTCTAACTCTGTAAGAATTCTGCTCTTTTAGTGACCTATAAATGCCACAACAATATAAACCTAAAATAATAATAGCAAAAAAAAGTCAGTAAATCCAGTTTAAGAAAATTCTTTCAGATGATCAAGGTCTTACCACTTAAGGGCAAAATTATTTTGCCCTTGCAAACAGCTCTTCACTGTATTTTCCTGGCTTCATTGAGATATTTGTGTGACAACTATATGGCAAAAGTGTATTCCAGTTGATACATGGATTCCTTTCTCCATTTATCTCAAAATCTTCCTAAGGCCTGTAGGTGGATATACGCTATATATAGAAGTTAGTTTCAGGCACAGTTTCAGACCTGTGCCAAGAAGATCTGCCTCATAATCCAAGATAGTAATACACAAATCCAACAAGAGACATCCCTATAGTTTCACCAATACCTACAATAATTAAACACAAAAAAATCCAGGCAGGAGGAAAGTTGTTCCAAGCAGACTTTCTTTGTTTCCACAACAAGATATCATAAGTACACATTTTTTAATATTAAAGCATTTATCTAACACTCGCAGCACTTTTAAATTATTATCATTCTACTTGTAAACCTCAACACCATATACTTCTTTGGGTAAGGTCTATTCATAGTTATTTTTTAAGATTGCAAAAATTGTAAAAATGTCTAATAAATTGTAAAAAGTTCTAATGAGAGAGAAAGCAGAAAAGGAAGCTGTATTCTAAGCTATGGCTAATGACATGCAAAAATTAAGAAACTAGAGGAAATTCTATTTTCTCTAATTCTATACAAAAAGAACTCTTAAAAATTATTCTTAACCTGCAGAACCTTAATTGCTAAGATTTAACAATATAATCTCAGCATCTACTGATGATACAGGTTCATAGAGTTCTTGACTAAATTTACTCATGTTTCAATGAAAAGCAACAAGTATTTTGGAAACTGCATGTGCTGTGCTAAAAAAAAAAAGAATGAAAATATGTTCTAACCGTATTTTAAAAGAACGTAAGCCTAAAAGCAATGTTCACACTATTGTTTCCTTGGAAGAAGTGGGACTTCATAGTTCAGTACAGCATATAAGTCTCTGATTAATTTTTGAGGTATAAGTAATCTTATTTCTATTTTAGCCAAAATAGTCAAATGGGGACTTAGCATTATGCATATACTTAAATTTATTCAAGTCTGTAGAATTGCCCATGCAGGTAACAGCTGAGTTAAAATGAGTTAGGCAGCTCTTCCCATGGCTCGCTGGCTCATCTAAATACTTTAAACAAATGGATATATTCTACAAGACTTTTGTAGAATAACTCAGATATGAAGGACCCCGGATCATTAAATATATAAAACATGCTATAATCATGCCAAGACAGTTACAACTGATACAAAAAATAGGAGAGAGATTTTGCCATTAAGGGTGAAGGTCAGGGACACAGTTGTTGCTATCTTCAAAGCAAAGAAGGGATTGGATTAATTAAGGAAAAATACTATTCTTTAAGGGCTTATTCCAAGTTTGTTCTAAACCTGACTACCTTCATCTGAGTTTCATATTTACTATTTTCAAGAAACTGTGCAGACATCCTTGAAAAGCTGATAACTGCTTCAGTCAAGTCATAAGTAAATAAGACGAGTACAATCCTTAGGCACTTATTAGAAATATAGTAGGTGACAACCGTGTTGTGGTTTAACCCCAGCCAGCAGCTAAGCAGTGCACAACTGCTCGCTCACTCCCCCCCGGCACGATGGGGGAGAGAATCAGAAGAGTAAAAGTGAGAAAACTCATGGGTTGAGATGAAGACAGCTTAATAGGTAAAGCAAAAGCTGTGCAAGCAAGCAAAGTGAAACAAGGAATTCATTCCCTACTTCCCATGGGCAGGCAGGTGTTCAGCCATCTCCAGGAAAGCAGGGCTCCATCACGCGTAATGGTTACTTGGGAAGACAAACGCCATCGCTCCGAACGTCCCCCCCTTCCTTCTTCTTCCCCCAGCTTTATATGCTGAGCGTGACGCCATATGGTATGGAATATCCCGGTGGTCAATTGGGGTCAGCTGTCCCAGCTGTGTCCCCTCCCAACTTCTTGTGCACCCCCAGGGTGGCGTGAGGAGCAGAAAAGGCCTTGACTCTGTGTAAGCACTGCTCAGCAGTAACAAAAACATCCCTGTATTATCAACACTGCCTCAACCACAAATCCAAAACATAACCCCATGCTAGCTACTATGAAGAAAATTAACTCCATCCCAGCCAAAACCAGCACAAACTGGTAATGATCATTCTGTTCACTTGTTCTGTGCAATACGGCGCCCTGAAGAGAAACCCGAAGCAGCCTGGTATGGCAGCAAAGAGCCCCAGAAGACCAAATGGTCCTGCCAAGATGCATTAGCCCACTTGCAGCTCCATAAATGAGCTAGTTGGAACCAACTGCGTACTTAAGGGGATGATCTGTGCTCCATGGGACAACATCACGACACTAAAAGCTGCAGTAATCCACGGGTCTTAGTTATCATCCAGACACCTCCAGACTAATTGGCAATCTATTAATGGGGCAGCCCTGCTTCCACAAATACAGTTACCATGTTTTCTGTTGCAGAATGGCCAACACTAACAGATTATTTCTAAGCAAACATAATTTTTTTTAGCTGCCTTCTCAGAAAAGCTTAAATTGATATGGACTTTTTTTATTCTTTAATTGAAGCCTAGAAATCAAGGTAAAAATGCTGTTATTAAGGGAGAATCAGTGCAAAATTATGGACTGTATCAGGTAGATAGATACCTCCATATATCATTATGAAGGTATCAGACAACATAAATAAGAGAGAAGCACTAAACTTTCACTTAATTTCTTTGTTCCTGCTTTTTCTAATTTTTTAGCTAAAGTTTCCCTATAAAAAGATTGATGCCTGCTTTCGTCCAGAAGTTACAAGAACACAACACTTTAACCACAACATTATAGGTGACTATCTGAAAGGATTGATTACTATCTTTTCTTCAAGAAATCAGTGAATAATAATATAAATACATTATCTGACCCTAGGTGAATCAGTCTAGTCTATTAGTTAGGGAAGACTGACTCTGTCTCCTCCAGGTTTTTTTTTTTAAACTCTATACGTACCCTTCCTATCCCACAGTAAGTAAAATTTACAGCATATGGGGATAAAAAACTGTAATTATTGGTACTGTCCCATATAATTTCTTTCCAAGAGGAATAAATTATTATTTTTTAAAATGTCGACCAAGAATTCACAATAAAAGATCTCATATTTACTACAGCAGTCTTCAGATCTGTCTTTTCAATTACAGAATATAGAGCTAAAACTAAATACCTATGATATGTATGTACCATAGGGCATACTGTTTCCTTAAGTATAATGATCCTTAGACACATGATCCAATTTCTGTAGCAAATTCACATATACCCTGAGGCCCCTTTCTGACATTGTAAAGTAGTATAAAACTACTGTTCTGTCCAATTTAAAAATAAAGGCATAAAACTTAGCAGCAGAAGAAACTTTCTGGCGATTTTTGGAAGCTAGAAAGGATCTAGAGCTTATGAAAATGTCTGATGAAGGTACCAGCCAATCCTAACTCAAAATTTGACACTTATATGCTTTATAATGAAATTCCAAATATCTCATAAAATGGTTACTGGCTGAAAATGATACTTGATAAAAGTTATGATTTGGGGTGAGGGGGATAATTTATGAATGACACAGCAGAATTTGAGCTGAATTTAATAAAAATCTGAAATCCTAGGCGTAATTTTGTTTTAAATATATGTGCAAATATTGGTACAATAAAATGGTAACCCAGCTGTATTTAACAAGAAGGCACTATTTGAACTATTGAATCTAACCAATGCTTCTAGCAAGAGTAGAATTGTCTTTGGTTCTAAGGAAAGTAAATAAGGTCTAAAACCAGAATGTTGCATTTCTGAGAGAAAAAAAATTCTTCATTCATCTGAATTCTTTAGCAAGTGGCATTAATCTTTACAATGAAATATGTTGGAAAAAAAAAAAGGCTTTTCTCCCCAGATGTTGGCCTGGTGCCACCCCAACTCTTCCTGCGCTGGCCTGGTGCCACCCCGACTCTTCTTGCGCAACCTTGAGCAGGTCACAACTTCTTTTTTTCATAATCTTCAAATAGAGGATTAAAACCCCACCTGCATCCCACTTCCTTTATCTCTTGTTTACAGTCTAAATAAACTTTGCAGAGGAGAGTCTACACCTTCTTGGCTCATCTCAAACAGGGACTAACCTTCAGTGCAGCCTCTAGGCATACTCAGCATAAATAATAGATTAGCACCAAAAGCAGCTCCCTGCCTTTTCCTGGCTGCATTCACCCTCGTCACCAGTCTTCAGAAGTGAGAGATCAAGGGCAAACACTTCCACCATGCACAAAGGTTGTGCTGCGTGAGTGTTTGTGTGCGTGTGTGTGAAGACGGGAAAGACTAAACTCTTGCACAGCATTCCTGCAAGTAAATACACCCAGACAGATTCTTCCTCCACCTGTACTGGCAAACCAGTTTTGGTGTTGTTGGCAATCCAGAGCCCGAAGGCTGGAGCACGGCTGAACTAACAAGTCTTGCCGAAAAGCAGGGTATGCTTGTTTAAGCCTGGTGCCATGCTTCTGCAGCTTCATAATTCATACCAGCAATTGGCTTGATTTTCAGCCCAGAGACTGAAAACAAAAATCCGACAAATGTTTTTAAGTGATGTGTAGGGTTTTCTACAACATAATGGAAACCCAGTCTGTCCTTTAGCATCAGTCCACAGCTGCCGGCATGAGGTTTTGGAGGGTGACCTGAAATTGTGTTAGTTAGCCCACAGTTCACTGTTCACTTCTTTGAATTTTTGCAGTGTTTTTGGCATAGAAAAGAGCCACCCATGTCTCCACGTGAAAGCTGATCTCTAGTGTGTTCCTGCCTAAAGGGAAGAATACAAAAGAAGCAGCAGAGCAGTAGAAAAAGCCTGTGCACAAGGATCCAGCTCACTTTCTCTGTATCAGTGCAGTGTCTCGGTCACTTTTATGATTCCCACGTCCAGGACTCACTAGCACAAAGTCCTGGATCTTGTCCTCCAGAAGGATGCAGGAGAAAGCAAAAAGGACAAAGGAAATTCCTCCTTTGTACACCAGGAGTTCAGAGATGGTTTAGGAGGTAGAAATGCCTACTGTAACGGAGTGAAAAATTTCAGATCACATCCAGAAGGGCTACAGGTCACACCAGCGTGACTTGCAGGTGTGCTACCAGAGGACTTTGAGCTTTATTTTATTTCCAGAACAGAGACTGGAGCCCAAATTGTCAGGGAACAACTCAGATTTCAGCAAATACTTCCAAATTTCAGAATGTGTTATTGCCTGAAATGACTGTGTGTTTCCATATCCTGTTAATGACATGACCTTGCTGAGACCCAAGACACAAACCAGCACAGCTACCAAACTGTCATAAGATATTTACACTTATTGTCCTTCACTATTGCTTTAGTTACTCACGGATTTTTTTAAAAACAACAGCCATCTTAATGAAATGTCAATGTATTAAAAGTTCTGCATAACAGTAATTGAATTTGAAACACTGGTAATACTATCTGTAAAAATATTAGTGGAGCATCTCCTTATACACAGTGTCTCTTTACCTCTGTCCCTGTTTCATTTATAACTCTAATTTCTATTTTTGAAGTTGCAAGTCAGAAACAGACAGCATACTGCACTATATAATTAGGAATGGAAAAGTCCCTGCAGCCTTTAAACTGTTAGAAGAAAATATATTTAGAAATTGAATATGTTCCTATTCACAGTTTCAACAGAGGACACATCAGCCTTTGTTTTTTTTTTTTTTTTTAAAAAAAAAAGTCTTAAACTCAGCTGTAACACTTCACTCCAGGCACAAACTTGGCTAAAAAAGCTGTTTATCTGTTGTTTAAAATACTCTGGACCATTTCTGCATTCTAGCCTAGTTCTGAGAACTTCCTGGGGCAAGGCTGGGGCTCTCCTTTAGTTAACTCTTTCCGCCACACTGAACAGATCCTTTTATCCTTTTAGGCAGTGTGCCTTTATCACAGGGTGTCTGTTTTTGCTTGGGAGTGTTTACATACACCTCTTGGTTGAAAATACCCACCAAGCTAATATCGAGAATCTAAGAGAGCCTGACCCCAAAGACAGCTCCTATTACATCAAATTGGCACAGTGAAATCCCATGCAGAGATACCCAAGCGGGCTCAGACACAGACAGAGTAGAACTGGCATGGAAATCTACCTGGATCGATGTTTTCCATATGTCTACAGCCAACTACCACAGGTAAAAGGCTATATTAATGCAGCTCTGCGATGCTGAGCTCATTTAGCACTAGCTTGAGTCCCTGCACAACCTACCATGCAGTGATCGATTTCAGGAAGGGGCCCATTAATGGCTACCAACAGGAATAAAAATAGAAAAAAGAACAGTCACAACCCTGCAGTGCAAAAACCTCTCCCGTAGATTAAAACCAGAGACCCGGGCCCCTGGCAGCAGGCCTGGTGCAGGGACACGCAGCCTGGCAGCAAGGCAAGACGGCCACCAGCCAGGCTTGCACGGGAGCCAGCCCTACGGGGGGCCAGGCGGCTCACCCAGAAATCAAGCCCTTTGCCTAAAGGGAACACTGCTGCCACTATTGCCTGAATCATCACACTGTAGGGGAGATCGGAGCTAAAACGTGTGGAGCAAGGTGTTCGCTCACAGGAAAGATAAAAGCTGTATGAAGCCATAGTCCAGACCAGGGGTCCATCCAGCCTGCCGTTTCTTTCCACGGGTGGCCTTTACCAGATGGTAAAGGAGAAGCGTTAACACAATATTTACCCAGAATACATTTTCAGCTCCTGATGGACTTCCCCGAGTCAGAGATACTTTTTTTTTTTTGTCATTTTTCATTTAATAACTCTGGATAGATTCTTCTTCCACAAACTGCTTTCAAAACCCATGTAAACTTTTAACATCAACAGTGTTCTCTGTCAATGTATTCCATGGCTTTGCTACCAGTTAAATAAATATCTCCTTCTGGATATTTCAACCTGCTACTTATTAGTTTCATTTGATGTCCCCAAATCCTTTCATTAGAAGAGACAGCAAACATTGGTCCCTGGTCTTTCTGTTTCTCTCCTGTAGTTAGGAAACAGGACATAATCTCTTACATCTCGTAACTGATTTTTCATCATAAGAAAAAAGGCACTGCTAGACAAACTCTTCAAGCCAAAGGCATATAGCTGAACTACTGGTAACGCTAATTTAATTTCAGAGATGGAAACACCACCACCCATCTTTCTATCTGAATGCCTCTTGGCTGTAACACCTACAGATTTATAACTGAACTCTGGAAAAAATGCAGTTCAGGTCAAAGCTGGTTTTATTATGTTTTTTTCTTGACAAAAATGACATTGTTTTATGCTGAATAATTTTTCCAGTCAAGACAAAAATAAATTTCATTCTAACACGCTTTGAATTAAAATAAAATTGAATAAAATAAAATAAAAGGTGAGACAGTCAGGGAAACAAAAATTAAAACAACAATCTGCTGTCTTATTATCCAATATCACCTCCTAGAAAACCACTTTAACCACGTCTGCTCCCATCACTGAAGCTATTGTACTTTGAATACTGTAACGCTCTTCTCAAATTGCAGTCAAAATCTCCCATTATTCAGGAAAGCATCCTCAATCAGAAGACTAGAAAGAAATTCTGCCTCTTGCTTTGACTTGATGAGATCTTTATATATATTACAGAAATTGTAACAACAATAGAAACTAATACAGATGTATGTAAGATTGCTGCTGAGCAGTGCTCAGGACATCCATAGCGAGGGGACCTTGGTCCACAACCTCTACCTGCCTCTCAGAACAGCAGGCTCACTGCAAGCTTGCTCTGACCCAATTAACATTTACTTGTCTTTGAGGAAGTAAAACAGCTTTGGAAGGAAAGAATAAAATACACTGATTTCACAGCCCCTTCAGTTTAATGGTCTGATTATTCCTCTGGAAGATGTGAGTTCATGTTCCCCAGAGAGAGGAAGGTGGTGAATGCAGGTTCCCTTTCAGAGGTGAGCTGAAAGGTGATTTTGCCACTACTTTCATAAATTAAGGAAGCCCTGATTTACTCTTTTCCCTTTGCCACAGAAAAGCAATTTGCACCTCATTTTGTATCAAAAAATGCTTGCTCAGCTTTAACATAGTATTCCGAAGTCTTTTTAGACCTGAAAATTATAGATAGCAAATTTTTATGCAGTGATGCTACCAACACTCCATTAAGAAATGCTCACAGGGCAAGGAAGACTTAAAAAATAGCTTATTTAAACAATCAGAAGTCAAATAAAGAAACTGTATAATTTAAATAAATTGCCACATATATTGAAAACTTTTAAAAATTTATTTGTGCCAAATGCACTAAGCATTTCTATTTTAAATTATTGATTTCCAAAAAAAAACTTGGTAAGCAGTTTATCTGAGGCAATTCTTAGCTGTAGGAATGAATTTGTTACTAAAATTTCAAAAAGAATACTAATTTCAAAATCAATAACTTGACCTTATTATTATTATTTGAAGCTATATAAAAGCTGAAGTTTCATAAACTATATGAATGCTCACTGCATAGTACTGACGTGGTATTACTTAAAATTTACTCATGATGACCTCATGCCACATGGTCAACAATATCTAGGAGTTAAAAATGGTGGTAAATTCCACATCAACTCCAAATATCATTCTCCTTAGGAAAAAAAAAAAAAACCACATGCAGTTAAAATTTCTCACATATCTACTCAAAGGTTGAGCCTACAACACCACTACAAAAAAGTGCCATTCTTTTTGTGTCTGCTAAAATTCGGAGAGATTAAAGATGCTTCACAGACAAACCATATACGGAGTGAGAAGAAAAACTGCACTTGGTTTAATGCCTCCCAGAAGAGCCTCACCTCCTTACACACGCTTTGAGAATGGGAAGTAGCTCTTTGCTGGTGGTAGCTCATCGCACAGGGTGTAGCTACACGGGGTTGAGGGAGGAGTAGCTAACACCTGTTCAATCTGCACACAGACAGAGTCAAGCATAAACTTTTAGAGAAGTCAAGTCTAAGTACATCTACAACAGCAGGACCTCTCCTTTTTTTTTTCTTTTTTTTTTTTTCCTTCATCACAAACATCCTGAAAGCAGAACGATATCCTGTCGCTGTATATGCTTTCAGAGGTAGAGCTGTTCTAAATCATTTATAATGAAATGATTTTCTGCGACATGAAGCCTTCAGTTATTGCTTGGCTAGCATAATTCAAGGCAAATTAACTCTCTTTTGCTAGGTAAGCCACACCTACAGTAGTCTTGTACAGAGTTTGTGATCTTTCACTTCACACGTTATTCTTTTTAAAATGCCCCCCGCATGAGACAGGCTCCTCTCCCCCCAGCACAGGTCTCATCACCTCCAAGCAGAGTGAGGGCCTGCGATACACAAACGTATGTCAAGGTAAAGCTGCTGGGGCGGGGGGGTGAGCCCTTCCCTTTGCCAGACGCACCGGCACAAAACACAAATCAAAACACTTCTCCACCCATAAAAGACTCTTTTGTACTTTCAGGTCTGAGATTCCCACCTCAACTTACTGGAAATCAAGTACGACTGTACTAAAAGCAATAGATTTGAAATGGTGCAGGACACGAGCACGAGGGCATTCGGGCCGGTAGTTCTGCCAGATAAAGTCAGCAGTCACTGGCCAGCCGCCCGGCTAGCAATCGATCAGCCAGCAGGCCCGACAGGCCCAGGTTTTTGGTTAAAAGTTTGTGCTTGGTTGCGAGCGCGGGCCTGCGAGGGGACGGAGCAAGCGGGCAGTGAAGTGCAGGCAGGAGAGGGCAGGAAGGGGAGGGGGAAGGCGGAGGGTGGGCAGCAGGGCGGGCAGCACGCTGGGGCTGCCAGCCGCTCCAGAAGGCTTCCCTGAAATGGGCTCTCAGACTTGCGTCAAGTTTCCTTTATTAAACCCTTTTGCGAGATCTATAGGAACTAGTATTTCCTTTTCCTATTCCCCCCCTCCCCAAATTAAGTTGCTTTTCCCACCCTGCATTTCTTTTCCCTCTGCATTTCTCATCCGGCTCGATCCTCAGCTTTGGCATCCTTTGCTCTTACCACATTTTTCCATTCCTCCGTCCGTTCTCTAACTCCCCAGTTATCCTCAGTCTCTCTGCGTCTCGTCTCCCGCCACTGCCATGTACGATGCTTTCCTTCCGAAACTACTCCCGCTAGCAACCGAGCGCTGAAACTCCCAGCGCATCCAGCCTCTGTCAGCAGCTCGGCTTGATCTGGGCGGCTCTGGCAGCCGGCGGAGGCAGCAGCCTCTAAAGATGGCCAGAAGGAAAACTCCTGCTCACGGAACGAGTATTCATGTCTGGCCTTGAAAGCCAGAGGCCAAAGTGGGACAGCGGAGAGGCGAAGGATGAGAAAAACCAGGTGTAGGTAGCTGTGGGGTGTTGTGAGAAGAAGGTGTTGGGGTAAAGAAAGGGGAAAGAAAAACAAAACGCTGTAAAGTCTGAGATGAATGAAGGCACCAGGAAGCTGCAAAGCTCCTCCCAGCTGCAGGGCTGCTCTGCAGGTAGTGGAAGATGCCCCGGGCCAGGCTCTGTAGGTGTGGTAGAGGGCAGGGACGGCTTGGCAGCCCTCACTTACCCTCCGAGCCCGCTGGTTGAGCTGGCTCCAGCGCCATGCCGGGGCTTCCAGGCCCACAGCCCGGAGGGAAGGCAGCCGCCTCGGCCCGGCCTCAGCGAGCCCAGGCCAGGGAAGGACGAGGCGCTTCCTTGGGATTGAGATACGCTTCGCCTGCGACGTACACCAAACTGCTCGGTTGCTCCTCACCCCTACACCAAACTGCTCGGTTGCTCCTCACCCCTACACCAAACTGCTCGGTTGCTCCTCACCCCTACACCAAACTGCTCAGTTGCTCCTCACCCGTGGATAAAATCCTCCCAACTGACACGAGCGCTGTCTGAAGCATATTCAGGTTTGTGCAGGAAAACCAGTTACAACAGATAACCCAGAAGGCAATTCCAGATTCAGTATTTTTACAAGCACTTTTCATCTGGGGCTCTCAAAGTGCTTTGCAAATATGAACTCGTTTAAGCTTCACAACAACCCCCGTGAGGCAAAGATAATGATCACTATACCCATTTTACAAATGGGGAAAGTTTAGCACAAAAGAAGAAAAGTGTTGCCACAGATCAGGCATAGCAAGTTGAGAGCAAAACTAAGCAGTCCTGCCTCCCAGGCGCTTGCACTCACAAGTAGAAAACCCTCCCTTCCGCTCTAGTTCGATTGAGAATAGCTATTCCAAACAAAGGTGTAGTGTTAAAAAAAATGAAGGAGGAGAAAACATGTAGTTCAAGTTCAGTAAGAAACTTCAGCAACTTCAGACCGTCAGTACCATTAGGCTACACACTTAACATAGAGTTAGCTGCAACTCTGAATAGAATGCAAATAAGTAAGTAGAAAAAAAAAAAAAAAAAAAAAGGCTTGCTTTTTGTAATGGTATGATTCAGAATAACATGCAGAATGGCATGATGGAAGCAACACATCCAAACACAGTACTCACACATCTTGCAAGTTTGATAGTAAAACTCACGTGCCATGGGGAAGGAACTTTAAAACCCCTGCTCTAATGTCTGCAGTAAAAGTGGAGTAAGGAGTTGACAACAGTGATGAGGTATTGTCAGGACATATGGTTTGGCTAAAGCCTGAAAGTCCAAACTGTTTATTCAAACCACAGCCAAGACTTTTGACAGCGTATGAACAGACTGTCCAACCATGTATTAGTGGTTTTGGCTGTCAGAAGCAAAAAGTTGACCAAGATTTTTCTTAAAAGTTTCAGAATCAGATCATTGCTGGTTATAAGGAACTTATTTTTTTCATGATAGTTTAAGTTAGTTTCTTTTTCATCCAAAATCTTATTTTCAGGTTTGGTGAGGAACTGAAAGAAATGAAGAATTCAGCAGTACCCCAGAGGGTTACACCTGTCGAGTACAGGAACAGATATGAAGTATCTTTTCTTTGACTAACGCTAGACTCCATAAAGAGCTGGTGATATCTAAGGGATGTAACCACAGAAGGCTTCTTACTCCAGATAAATTATCACTGAGCTATTTAAATTCGTAACTGCAGTAGCAGTGCAAACATGTTGGTTAAATAATCACTTGGATTTGGCTGCATGGTGCTGTTCTGCTGCTGGAGCACTCTGGGGCGACTGTAGTTTCAGGTGGGGTGGGTACTAAAGGAACTCTTGGGAGAGAGCCCTGATAACCAGTCCAGTACCACTGCATGAAATACTTAGTGCAATGGGCATTATATAGCTGCAGTGTATCTGAAATCCTAGTAACACGCTACTTTGCTCAAGTGTTATTTGCAAACAGTGGTTTCAGTTAGTGGAAAATGGCTCAGAAGCTTACAGGGGGGAGAAACGGATCCTTTGTGTTACAAAAGAAAACTTCTACAAAAATGTCCATCACTACTGGCTATAAAGAGGCCCTTAAAATTAATCCGTTTCAAATATGACAAGCCAGAGCAGTACGTTTTGTCTTCCCATGAAATTCTATTCCATTTACCTGAGAATACAGCACTTAAAACATTATTTCTCTTTCCTTTCTTGCACCACATAAGAGAATTTTTACAGCCTACCAAATTATTTTCAAAGTAAGAAAAGCATAAATACAATCAAATTCAGAGATGCTGAGGCTCTGCAATACCAAGTAAGGAATGTAAACTTCACATAGGAAAAAAGAGAAAAACAAGGATTCAGCTAAAGAAAAGTGGTGAAAACAACAGAAAAGATAATTACATGGTAACATATTCTATTCTATGATTCTATTCTATATTCCATTGATGAAAATAAGTTGATAATTTCAAACTTGAGTCATAGTAAGCCATCTTCAACTTTAAAATGAAGATCAGATTTTGATTTTGTGACCTGCCTTTTTTCATGTAGATCCCCTGTGGTAATTCTGTCTTTTTTTTTTATTCCACAGTAGCTCAGAAATGATACGCACAGATACACAGACAAACAGAGTTAATAAGATCAAACTTCCTAACACAATCCAGGACAGAGTGAGCAGTCAATAATTCATGGTCTAATTTATGACTGTCTGCAAAGCAAGCATGCTTTGCCTAATGGGGTGAATGTCTCTTATGAACTTACTACTAAATTATGTACTGAACTAATAGCATTGTCAGAGGCCTGTAAACAGTGCAGATATGAATCAGTGTTTTGTGGCAGCACTGCAATTATAATAACATCCTGAACAAGCTTTTGTGCCATTGCAATGCACATGGACCTGGTACTGATAGGCTTAATACAAGACTAAAAGTTAACAAACAGGGACTTAGGCAGTGAATCACAAAGCAGACACACTTCTGTTTTGATATATAATGATGGTGAAATAAAGCCAGGTGCCCAAGCTGGATTAGAGACACATGACACATTTGTAAAGAACATGATCTCTCCTGGGAATAGCTCTTCACATTAATCCGAAAAAGCCCCTATTTTTTTCCTGTTACAACTCTCAATTCACTACTGCTTCGTAAGCAATCTAGAGCTACAGACAGATACTACCAGGCAACAACTGTGTGCCTGCTGCTGCTGCAGGGATTTAGGTTTCAGACTTTTCATCAGAGGCAAAGCACTGTCAGCACAGCCCATGGGGCAAAGACTGAAGGAGGTCCTTTTTCTAGCCAGCTCCCAAGTGGGGACGTGCTTCTGTTTCCTCTCCTCCATTTCTTCTTTCCTTTGAGTTTCTCAGGTAAACCGCACACAATAGTTATACCAGCATGTTTCTTAATTCCAGTTTCCAAGGTTTGAATGAATAGCATGAAATTGTAATGCTTCCTCTCTGGTTCATCTTTAGTGAAACAAATATTTTTTTAAAATCTAATCAGAATGCAATCTTTACATTTCTTTTTCTTAGTTTTATTTTTTATTAACAAAACATGCATGAGAGTCTTATCTTCAGAGTTCCTCTCTTGCTACAAATACCTAGCTAAATTTATAATCCTTTGACACATCAGTGGGTTAGTTGATAACTGAAGGGAACACTAATCTAATTTGTTTAAAACCTTTGCTAGTAGGCATTTAACTGAAGCCTGTAAGGCACAGAAATATGAGAGGAGGAATCACTATTCTGTTCCAAGCTTTCTCCCTGATTTACTAGATGACTGAAGGCAAGTTGTTTCCTCCCATTAGCATGTGTATTATGTTCCTTTCCCCACACCAAATCACTTTGAGAGCTGGGGGGTAAAAAATCCAATGGGGCTGACTATTATGGTGATGGCAAAACAACACAGCATGCCTTAAAAATGCTGCAGTTTCACAATCCTAAACCTCCTGACAATCAGTAATTAAAGTAATATCAGGAAAGACACATGTACACAGGAAAGATAAACACTGCACAGCCTTAGTAGTTTTTAACCTATGGTGTTCAGATAGCTGGGGGTACATATGCTGTTTCTGATTAGTCTGCCAAAGGGAACTTGCAATCAATCTACTTTTCTCAATGTGTTTAAGTTCTCCTTACAAATACCACAAAAAAGGTTCACAAATGGAAAGAGACTGGAAACCAGTTTCCTAGAAGAAAGAATGAATGAAACAGCTACAGGTCCGGGCAGCTTACCAGGGCAGTGTGCCTCCAGGCACAACCACTTTCTTCCCTTTGACTCACCCCTCATATAAACCCTTTTCTCTTGAGTACTGCTCAGGCTCAAATACCAAGATAACCCTGGGTACAACATTAACCCTTGAAATTCAAGCTCAAGGCCATCCAAATTTATCTTGCAGTCCTGCAAATAAACTCATTCATATTCATTCACATGTACAGTAACTGATCTTTGAATCAGAAGTTCAGTAAGATTCCGACTACCATGAGATTGGTATAAAACATAAGATTTTACCCCTTGTTCTATATACTCTTTTATTCTATACACATAAGACTCTTTTATTTGTTTTTTAGATCCCAAGACCTTTTAAAGTTCACACTTTCAAACTTGCCTTCACAAAAAGGAAAAGGTTACTTTCTGAAAGCAATAGATAAGGAACTCATGACCCACTCATGCCTATAGACAGTTTTGAGAAAAATACCTCCACTATAAGATTGGAATTAGACCATGAGAAACTATAAACAGAAGGAATGATTTTTGACTCAAAACAGTTTTGGTTTACGATTGCTGAAAATAAATGCGTATTTTGGGAGTGTCAGCTCTTTTAAACTTGGTCATAATTGAAAGCTTTTCATTATTCTTTTACTAATTTTTTTTTATCAAGTTATACTACTACAGTGTGCTTCTAGTTCCATAAGCTGATCACTCTTGTTTTCATAGAGGATGATGAATTTTTTAGATGTGTGTTGCCTTTTGGAAGCCAGAATTTCACTTATGATCAATGAGTGTCAATAGAAGGAACTGCTGAGGTAGTGTATTGAAGTCCTTTGCTTTATCTAGGTAATGGAGCCAACCACCATATTTTTTCTCTGACACAAGCTCAAATAAAACAAAAAAAGGCACTGAGCCATAAATTACTGGAATCCTCTTTCTTCCAGAGAATAAAAGTCATCTAAATTCAGAGCTTCTTTATTAAAAAGTAGATGTTTGCCCATGGACAACTGACATTTGTGAGATAGAAGCAGAAGTTTTTATGCATCAAAAGTCTTAAAAGATCAAACCATTGAGAGAAATTCTCCTTCAACTCAGTGGGAACGGTTGCTACTTCTGGAGGTTTTATATTCTCTGTCTGTCACTGACTTGAAACTCAAAGCTTCAAAGAAACATGGTATGCAGCATTCAGAAAAAAACTAATTTTCAGTTAGTCCCAAGTTTATTGTAGTCACATTTAGCTAAAGTAATCAAATCCAAAATGAATTATTTTGTATAAAATGATTTTCTATGTATTATTTACTATATATGGAATTATTTTCTATGTATTATAAGGACATCATAAAGGAATCCACAGCTTTCTGCATTTTGCAAGATTAGGAGTTTGTGCAAATGTACTTACCTAAAATGGCTTCTAAAATCTGAATTGTGCAGTGTATTGGTTCTTACACTAGTTCTAGAAGTCAGTGTATTTCAGGGAGGGCAGTATCTAAACATAGTTATTACTTCCTCAAGGAGGGCAGCAGAGGGGTAGGTGCTGATCTCTCTCTGGTGACCAGAGATAGGACATGAGGAAATGGAATGAAGCTGCATCAGGGGAAGTTCAGTTTGGACATTAGGAAAAGGTTCTTCACTGAGAGGGTGGTGAGTCAGTGGAACAGGCTCCCCAGGAAAGTGGTCATGGCACCAAGCCTGTCAGAATTCAAGGAGCTCTTAGTTACATGGTTTAGTTTTAGGTAGTCCCGCGAGGAGCGGGGAGTTGGACTTGATGATCCTTATGGGTCCCTTCCAACTTGAGATATTCTATGATTCTATGATTAACATTTGAAAGCTCAAGAAGTCTTTCAAAAACAGGAATTTTCTATTAAAATGAATGTAGTCTAAAGTGGCTGATAACTTTTACTATTTTTTAAGTTTTGCCGTAGAGATATGGGCCATGAAGTGATACAAACCCACACTATGCATTGTACCTACTGTCAATAAAACTACTGTTCTCCACTAAAGGAAAAAAAAAGCAGGAAGTTAATCACCTTAGTTCCAGTCTCACACACAGGTTTTATTTATAAAAATAATCTACAGAATCAGAGAACAATTTAGTTCAGAAGGGACCTCTGGAGGTCATCTAGTCCAACCTCCTGCTCAAAGCAGGGCCAACTTGAAAGTTCAGTCACATGACTTTGTCCAGATGAACTTTGAATCTGTCTCAAGACAGAGATCCTATAATCTCACTGAACCACCAGTTACAGTGCCTTACTCTCTTCATTAAAAAGATTATTTTTTTTTCCTCAGACCCAATTGGAATTTCCCTTATTACAACATGTGACTGTTGCCTCTAGTCCTTCCTCTGTATACCTCTGCTGACCTCCATGTTGGCCTTCATCGCTGCCAGGGCACACTGCTGACTCAGGTTCAAATTACCGAATCATAGCATCATTTAGGTTGTAAAGCATCACTTGAGATCACCTCATCAAACCCTCCCTGCTGAAGCAAGGTTAGCTAGAGTAGGTTGTCCAGGAACATGTCTGGTCAGGTTTTGAATATCTGCAAGGATGGAGACTTCACAACCTCTCTGGGCAACCTGTGCCCAGAGTCAGTCACCCTCGCAGTAAAAAAGTGTTTCCTGATTTCCTGATGGCATTTCATGTGCTTTGATTTGTGTCCATTGCTTCTTGTCCTGTCACTGGGCACTACTGGCAAGAGTCTGGCTCTTTTGTCTTCTTTCCCTCCCATCAGGTATTTATACCTGATATTTATCTACCTATAATTATAAATTGAGCACTAGAACTCCCAGGTCCTTCCCTACAAAGCTGTTTTCTAGCCTGCCAAACCCCACCCTCTGCTACAATAGAGAGTTACTCTTTCTCTGGTGCAGGAGGTTGCATTTGCTTTTGTTGGCCTTACGTGAAGCTCCAGCTGACCTGCTCCTCCACTTGTCTCAACTTTATACATGTAAAAGATTTGCAAGGGTCTGTAGCATCAAGTCCATTCCTTGCAGGTTGCTTTCGCAATCTCACTATTTGAAGAACTTCACTCAGCTAAGTTAGATCAAAAGGACTTCAGGTAAAATGCAGTAAAATGATTTTACAGACTTTTATGGTTTAAAAACAGACAGTAGATTTAGAAGCCAATTGAAACACTCCATATCGCTATATAGTGAGGTGGGTGTTGGTCTCTTCTCCCAAGTAGCTAGTGATAGGACAAGAGGAAATGGGCTCAAGCTACACCAGGGGAGGTCTAGATTGGATATTAGGAAAAATTTCTTCATGGGAAGGGTAGTCAAGCATTGAAACAGGCTGCCCAGAGAGGTGGTGGAGTCACCATCCCTGGAAGTGTTCAAAAAATGGGTAGACGTGGCACTTTGGGACATGGTTTAGTGGGCATGGTGGTGTTGGGTTGATGATTGGAATGATGATCTTAGAGGTCCTTTGCAATCTTAATGATTCCTAGTTTTTACTTTCATTATAAATAATCCAGCCATCAAGCCAGGAAACATGAAATTGCTCCTCTATCCTTAATTGGTTTAGTGGTGGACATGGTAATGTTAGGTTAATGGTTGGACTGGATGATCTTAAAGGTCTTTTTCCAACCTAAACGATTGTATGATTCTATGATTCTATAATATAGAGCATCTGCAGGCAGTCTGAGGCAAAAATGGACACCAGCAAGTATATAGTTTTTCTGTCCATAAACACCAATCTCCCATTCTCCAGTTATTGCTGTTCTTGGCAGATGTTACAGCATGTTGTTGAGCTTCTGTTCCTATAGAGTGGTCCTAACTGATAAGCTCTCTGTTATGTAAAATTAATTATCATGTAAGTGAGTGGAGACTGCCCCAGGACAGCTCTCCTATTCAGTGGCATATCAGTCACGATCACTGATAGGTATATTTTCAGGTGTTCCTTAAAACATGACAGGATTGTCTTTGCTAGCATTGTAGCAAAGTGAAACCCACTTACCAGATAAAACAAGGAAACAAGGAGTCTTCCCCTAGGAAAAAACATTGCGAAATAAAGTCCCACCATCAAAACCTACAAACCTGTTTATAAGGAATTCCAGACAGAGTTTTTTTCTTGGAAATCACGGTGAGATATTTTGAATTGTTTCTGCCATTTCGCTATAAAATACTGAAAAAGTGACGTTCTATAACATTAAGCCATCAGGTAAGTATACAGCTTTTGTTTCACTGTGAGAGTGGGAAAGATGGGTCAGTGCAAATTCTCATGTACTACAAAGTTTTAGAAGAGCTTGTGGGAAACTGAGACAGAAAAAAAACCCTTTTGAGCATTGAGGAGCATACAGGAACTCCAGATACTCTCTATAATAATTATTACCATATGATATTCAGCTAAAAATTTTGAGATTTTCCTATTATTAAACCCCATAGGATTAAGTCAACCCATTTCCCTAATGGCAGTTTCAGAGACATATTTCAAGGTGCTTGAAGTTTTCTTTGAAGTAAAAAAGTTCTGCAGATCCAGTTGGAACTAATTGCATTCAGATATTCAGTATTAACCAGAGAGGAGTTTGGTGTAAACTATGTTTACAAATGAAGATTGGAAAAACAACCATGCCAAATATATGCTTAACAATTATAACATTTTAGTTCAAAATGTGCTAAAAAATACTATACTCTAAGAATATTACCTAAGTCTTAGTAATAAGATAACTATACTTGTACTACTAAACTTCTATTACAAACCACAAAGTTTGCCAGCTCTAATCTTAATATGGATTAATGAATTACATTAGTATGCTATCTTTTGTGGCTTTAGAAGATCTTTCTAAGACCTTTAAAACACAGTAATTACTAAATAATCATGTGTTAAGTTTACAGTAGTTAATTAGTATAGCAATGAGTTATGAAATACTTGATTTCATACAAAGATAGCATGACAAAATACTGCAGTGGCTTCTGTCTTCTTAACGGCTTAAACTAGAAAATCTTTCAAAAGCAATTAAAAAACTCTACTAAAAAGATATTATTGTTTTTTGCAAGGGATTCTTTCTTATTTGTAGAAAGGCAGATGCAGGTTTAAGACCCCCCTGTTCATTTTGTCAAATTTGATAGCATGAATTCCACATACTGCTATTTCCTTATGTTCTGTTTTGCATGAAGTTCATCTGGCCCAGTGCAGACATTTACAATATAGATCACTATAGCTGAACTAGTTGACGAAACTCCTTTTCATCTGAGTCACCAGTGAAAATATAGGCCCTTTTAAGATGCGATTCTTCTGTTCCATTTTAGACATTGGCTTTAGGATGAGATGAATCACAACCTAGAAATGTTTGTTTTTCTTCACTATTAGGAGACTTTAAGATGACTAGCTTAGGGGTAGATAGCTGCATTTTAGTCATAAACTTATGTGAGATTATTTCTACTCCTTTTGTCTACAATCTTATTTAGACTGTAAATTCTTCAGGCACTGCCAACCACCATTACTCCTCATTACCATCACAGTAAAAGTAAGAATCATTTCCAAAATCAAATTACTAACTTAGTGTAAGAAATATCCAAAACTTGCCCTAAAAACTGGCCAACTCCCCCTACTTTTAACTTTGAATTAAATGAGAAGGCTTTTGGCAAAAAAGTTATTGTTACCATCTGGTCACATTTCATGTGTTTTAGACCATGTGTTTTTGGCAAAAGCTCCCAGATCTTAGATTCCATTGCTGAGATCACAGAAGCTTCAGAATTTTATCCCAAGTCTTTCCTGCTAAGTTGCCTTTTAGGAGCATCAGCAGGCTTTGTGACTGACAGATGGGTGGCAGTCTCTGTGGTAGACAGAAGCCTTTCTGCATTCAGTCCAGAAGGAAAGAGAAGCACAAGTGCTTCTGTGGTTCCTCTTGTTTAAGAGATGTGCTACCATGTGTCTGAGAACCACAACGGGTGATCTGTGTGTCCCTCTTGGGAGCTACAACAAGGGACTACTCTGGACGTGACTCAGAATATAGAGTATAGCCATCACATCCTCACAGAGCAAAAAAATATTTGGAAACAGAGGTAAGCACACCTCACTTCTGCAGTTCAAATAACAGGGGGAGACTACAAATAGCTATGACTATTTAGCAATGGCTCTGTAGTTTGGGAAGTCTTGATAACCTTAACACATAACACCAATGCATAGTTCTTCAGCCACGAACACACAAAGACCAAGCAGAGAAGACTTTCATGCTGATGTGCCTGTTTCCTCCTTCTGTCCCCATCTTGCCTTTGGTATGAAGTGAAACGACTCGTACAAAGATGGAGGTGGCACGAGCAAATGCCCCCTTAACAGGACTTAACTAACCTTACTCAATTACTTTAAGCTACTTAAATCAGCTCTCCTGCCTTAGCAGAAAGGAGACTGTAGTCATGTCATTTACTTCCCTTGACCCCATGAAAGACCCAGTTTGCATTTGACTCCTAGAGAATAATTTATAACAACAATGCATTTGGTTTCCAAACATACATAATAAGTTAGTTTTTACCTGAGTCTTCCATCCTCTGCTGCAGCTCCTCCTGGTATAATCTTAGTAATGAATATCCCAGGATCATCCCCAATGTGTGGGTTATCTGTTCCTCCAGCAATACTGAACCCCAGGCCAGAATTCCCCTGAAAAAAGAAAAAAAAAAAAGTCAATGCATCACCAGACGCTAGATTTCTACAGAATTTATTTGCACTGCATGAGCAAAGTATCTTTGCTTCTTAAAGAAAGCACTTTATTTGGCAACACCATACTTGAAAGCGGGTGACTCAGTCAGAAAAAATTAATTGTCAGTTAAGGAACAGAGGCTGCGAATACAAAGATTTCCCAGACTTAACGGCAGAGTTAATGGATGCTCCTACAGAAACAGGATTTGACCTAAATTTAATTGTTTTCAAAAGCAGTCACATAAATTAGCATCTGAACTCCAATATGAATTTATCCAAGTCAATGAGAGCTAGAGGCTAAAAACACTTCAGAGCTTTGAAAAAAGACTTTAAAAACCACCGCCATTTATAAACAGAAACAGTGATTAACATTTAGCTCTGAAGTATTTTAGTACACTATTTTCTGCTGAAAAGTGATCATTGCTCAGATTCACATGCTTTAAAAAAAAACAAATCCACTGAAGGAGACTATTTCTTTCATTTTACTGATTTGCTAGAATGAAATTTTTGAAAGACACGTTATGAGGTTCTACTTAATAATCCTATTGCTTTTACTACTTGTGAGAATATCATGAAAGATAAATAGTCATGTACACACATACAAACACTTGCAAATTAAGTCCCTGTTTTTCACATACAATTCAAACCCACCGCTGTAACCCTTTTTTTGAAGTATATGTTAGTTATTACACTTTTCTGTATAAATTAACATTAAGTATATATTAGTTATTACACTATTCTGTATAAATGAACGTTTTTTGCAAGGGATTCTTCCTTATTTGTACAAAGGCAGATGCAGGTTTAAGACCCCCCTATGCATAGGAGGGTCTTAAAATTCAATGCAATACTGGATCCTTTAAATGTCTCTCATCCCAAATTATTTTTATAATCAGGTATTTAGGCTTATCACAGTGAAAAAGCAGTATTGATATTTCAGAATATGCACACTACTGTGAATGAAATACGTTCAGGGCACTAATAATACTTTTCTCTTATTTCATCAACTTCTCAGATTATTGGGAGTTTATTTCCTTCACTGCTGCTTGTGGACAGGTACCCAGTTCAGTCCTAGTGAGAAGAGTTGTTAATCAAAATGGCACCTCTATACTTTTTTTTTTTTAATTTAAATCAAATCTCATTTCTGCGTTTTTGAACTGTACTTCAATTAGTATGTCAGGCATGCAATGCATTTTGTGTGCGAAAGCCTGCATGCTGCCTGCCTGCAGCAGGTCAAATTCTCAATTCTGTTATCAGTATTCTACATTCACAAGCGATGCAGTTCTCATTACTCAAGAGATGTACATGCAATCTGCAGTTCTGCGATCAGCACATAATTGTGAATAAATTTTCAGTACTGAACTAATTTATAATCCAAAGAGAAGGATTTAGGACTACACACATCTTAATGCTTCTCAGCTAGCTATAATATGAAAAACATTATAATAGTGAAGCACTCTGTATATATTTTCTGTAGACTTAATAAACATCTCCAGGCCAGCATTATAAATCTTTGATTTAATCTCCCTTTCATCATTAGGATCATCTCAAATTCAGGTTATTTTCCCAATATTTTAACACATGCCTAATTATACAGTGTACTCTACACCAACATGCACTCTAAAAATACTTTAAGAATATTTTCCTGTAAGTTTTTCTACATGTCATGTTATTAATGAAGCTAATCTTCCAACGTGTAACAATGAAAAAATGTATACATATACACACTTCAGGAAGCCTGGAACAAAAGCTTTAAAGCACACTAAAACCAAGGACAAATTTCTAGAAAGTTTGAGTAAGTAATACTTGAATTTTAAGGGGAAAAAAAAAACCCAAAACCAAAATAAAACTGTTCTTTTTATTCTTAACTCCAAAGAGATTTAAAAAATACACAATAACCTGTGTTTCTAAATAGAGGTGGATTTCCAAATCCCGAAAACCTACTCTCAATAGGGAAAGAGGAAGAGCAGAGTAGCAAGGAGAAATGTGGACATAATTTTTAGTTGGTTAGGGAACACAAACAGCTATCTCATAATAAAAAAGTGTGCCTGAAGAGCTTTAAAAACCATCAAAGCTTGCCTGTTATGTGGGGTGTGCTTAGCTGTTACAGTTCTCTACATAAAGTTCATTAGATTTCTTAGCAGGAAATAATTTCTGAAAAGGTTTCACACTTTCCCTGTACTCTTTTCCTCCTACCATACTTTTTTCCATTAACTTTTTAGAGCTAAAAAATATTGCAATGCTGACTGTAAGCAGTGATGTGGTAAAATTGCTACAGACTTCTCAGGAGAATCAGTGCTAGCCCTTGACATTTATCCGTAAGTGTGCATCTGTTATCCTGCGAGACTATTCCGATTCTGCCCCTTCAGAATAACCTTTTAAAAGAACAGGGCAGCACTCCTCACTGGCACTTTTGTATCCAGAAAATTTCAAGCAATTATTCTGGCTGCAGTCCTTGACTTGATCAACAGGATCTACAAGCTGTCACACACTAGCTGCCTCAGCAGCTAGGTATATCCCTGCAAGGCTTTCCTGCACCAGAAACTGCGCTGCAAAAGCTAAGAGCAATTACACAATTTTTTTTTCCACTGTGGTTCTTGACGGGTCTGCATTGGCTACATGGAAGAATCTTCTGTCTTTGTACTTCAGCTCATGGCCAACAAGGCTGAAAGCGTGGCTACCATCATTCATGGGTAACTGGCCTTTTAAGCATTTTGTGGTGAAAAATAATGCAATAGGAACATTCCGGTTAAAAGCTACTGTATGTCAGTTCTGAGTAGCAATACCGATGTACAGATCTCTCCTCTCCCCTAATGTTCCCTCTTACTAGTGTGCAGGTTCATCAGCATATGGTTGTTATATTAAAAACACATTGCAGTTGATGAGCTGTAACTCCAAGTTCCAATTAAGTGCTGTCTACTAGCACAACACTTCCTGAACCTTTCTGCAAGGGTTAGCTCCCCACCCTTTACTTTTGCATCTCCTTTGTCCCCATCCCAGAAAAAAAGTGTGTGTTAATTATCTTCACAGCTTTTCTTGGCATATCTCTGTCTCCCTGTCATTTCATGTTAACCAACGAAAATGTCTGCCTTCCCTCAGCCCAAAACAACAGCTGAACCATCACTTAGCCACTGCATTTTCCAAGGTGGAACATTCATGCTTTCTCTCATGCTGACTCTCATGTTTGGGAGTGGTTCCCCATAAATACCTGTCAACTTAATTCAATGCCCTCTTTCTGTTCCAAGCCTTACTTCTCTTGGATGCTTACAAAGCAAGTTAACGATAAGCTCAGAGGCCTGGTGACAATGCAGATAAATGTTTAATAAGAACTAATAGCACCTGATACAGAGGAGAAGAGGTGTAAAGCAACAGAATTATTCCTCCTTTGGTGTACTTCATTGAAACTTTTTAATTGAGATTCATATTTAGGCCTAAATATGCTTGCCTGCTTTGTTTCTTCAGTAGAAGAGGTTTGGCCAAAAATCCCAAAAGATATGTAGGGGACAAAAGCTCTGAACAAGCCTCAGACCTACTAAGTTTAATGGCTTCGCTTAAACATCATGATTCGCACGTCCAAATATATAAGGGTCCAGATCCAAACCATTTTATGTAGAATTCATATTAGCTAAATTATCTCTTGACCTAAATCTTACCATCTCTTTGTCCGAGTTCTCAATTGCTACTACTATAAAACCCTCATATAATTAGTTACTGACTATATATGGAAGATTTGCATAAAATTGCTCAGCAATAGAAGCATGAATGTATTTTTTAATTGTTGGTTTAGTTTCTTACTAGCTTCCCCACCTTTTATTCCAAGGCCTCAGTCATGCACACAGCCTGACAAAAAGCTTAGCGTAGTAAAACATGCCCATTTGGGCTTAAAAAAATGCTGCCTCAGTTTCCTCCTATTCATGCTGGATATCTCATGCTTCTCGGGGATTTACCATTTTTTCTCTTGGCTCAGCTTTACTTTTCAAACAGAGAAACTTAGGTCAAACTACCAAATCAAAATAATTTTTCCCAGCCCAGCCTCAGAGGCCTCTTTCCTATTCCTAAGGTCAGTACTTCTTCTTAAGGTTTACTATACAAGCCTGCCTCCTTTATGCCTTTCTCAGTCAGGGCTTTGCAGCTCCACGAGGCTCAGCTGAGTTCTTTATAGCTCAGCCTGAGCGGGGAAGAAGCCTGGCTGTAATTCTGCTGGCCCTGGAGGGGCAGACAGCTTCCGACAGAGGCACAGTATCACTTCAGGTGACCGGTGTTACACCTTCTGCCAACACTGAAACACAACACTTGGGGACAGAGTCAGATGACGGATGATTCACACGCCAGGGAAAGAAAATAAAACTTGCAAGTTTTGGCCAGTTGGAATCTCTTCCCTCAAGACTTGTTATACTGCCAACATAAAGATCACAAAAATAAAGCAAGAAACCCCACCAGGTAATGGTTTTGTGTAGCCAGAAGGCCATCCTTCTTCTTGCTTAGCCCTCCATCTTGCGTTCTTCTCCTTTTACACACCACTAGGAGCAGCCATATAACAGGCTGCATCTTCATAGGTCGCAGCACTTTTATTTTGTCAGAGAGTAACCCTCAGAAGCGCTCCGCATTGACTTCCATGGAAACAGATTTAAGTCAACACTGAGAACTTCTGAAGTTCTTTTCCCAACACAATACAGCTCTCCATGGATGATAGCCTTCCATACACTTCTACCAATGATTTCCTCCTCATTGTGTCTCATTTTTTAATTTTTCTGCTCAAGAGCTGCATTTCACCTTAAAGCAGAGTTTGATTACAAATGATGTAAACTTATTCAGTTTTTAACAAAATCACAGAAGAATATAAACCCAAGAAGCAGAAATGACATCAGAAACGCACATCAATGGCAGACTGAGTTTTTCCCTATATAAGGGCCAAGTGATTTGTATTTTACCAAACTAAATAAGCATACCACAATTACAAAGAGGTTTTTTTCCATTTTAATTTTTTTCATTCTAATCAATAAGGTGACAGCAGAATGCAATGTTTGACACCAGCTTCACACAGAATACTTTTTGAATTACTTAATTACTTCAGCACTCCTAAAAGAATTTCTGATAATCTTCTGAAGTGACATGATTTTGAAGCTCTCTGGCATTTAAGTTAAAAAAAAATAGACGTGAGCTGCACAGAATTCACTTGACTATTGCTGCAACCTCACCCTCACATGGCAGCGTACCAGGAAGCCTGTTTCACAGAGTCCATCAGTCAGCAAAAAGTCTAAGACAGAACAAGGAACTCTATTTCCCAGAATGGTTTCCAGTGGTGAAAGATGTTTCAGGTGACAACACATACTCCCACAGACTCTATTACTGAAATGATCTTTGTGTTTATATTTTTTTTACTTACAGGTTTAAGGGAGCCATTTTGCTTAGCTGTTAAGGAATATAAGTTAGTATTAATAAATCTGTAATGTGCTGACCTATGCAAATTATAAATAAATAGGAGTATGTAAATAAAAGAATTGACATAAGTCAAGCCTACAATGCTTTCCACTGGTTTCAAGGGTTTTGTCCAAATAAGAACATCAAGTTTCCAAGATTGTTTTCCTGCTTCACAGTAAATTTAAATCCAAACACAGTATCACAGAAATGTATGATAACTCTTCCATTTGGCCCTAAGAAATGTTGCTTATCACTAAATAGAAAGGAAGTTAAGAGTGGTCGCTGCATACATGTTTGTGGATGAAGCATTCAAGTCCATTCACGAGATCACCTAAAAAAAATCAAAATTCCTGACCCTCACTGCCTTTGTGAGCTCAAACTTGTTGCTATTTCTTTGTGGAAAGTTTTGTTGCTTGGTGAAGAGAGGAGAAAGGGAAAGGGCAGTAATAATATACATCTGCAAAGTGCCGCAAACTTTTGAACAAAAGTGATAGGGAAAAAATGGTTAATTGGATAATAAATAACTTAATCTGTGATCTGTAATCTTGCAATAATTCTGTTCCCCTATAAAATTTTGAGACTCTAAAAAAGATCTTCTCTTGCCAAACCACATGTTCACAAGAAGCATTAAGAAAAAACAAACAGAAAACACTGCCTATGTTCTTTATTCTTAATAGTGTAACTAAAATACTTACAATTTATACTTATAATTTTATCTCAAGACGTTTGGGCTTTTTTTCCTGTAGGTTTCTTACCTCTACTCTGGTGTTCACAGCCAAATTTGTTGAATGCTTTTCTCTCTCACATCTTTTACAGATGGCTTTAAAGCATGAATTGGTGCCTAAATTTGCAGTTTTTGTCAGAGCAAGTTTAGTCAAGAGAAAGCTCACAGAATGATAGCTGACTCATTCCTAAATAGGTTATATATTTTTTTCTGTCTTCTGTTATTACAGCTTTCAAAGGCCCTATCAAATTTGTTACTTGATACTCCTTAAAAAGTTGTCTGATTTTACAATGGGAATTATCCTTCAGCTTTTTAAGAGCACTAATGATCTGTAGGTTCAGTAAATCCTAACCTTTCTTTAATGTAAGCAATACTGGTTTTCTCTTGTTTATGCAAAATCTCAAAATACTTTAATACAAAGGTAAGTTATATCCTCTGAAGACAGCGTACACTTGGTGTGCATTTGACAGATTTTCAGAATTTGACATACCTGCATCAAAATCCTAAAGCTGTTCAGCTTTGGCTACTACAGGCAGGGCACTTTCTCAGTCTGTGTAACTAAAGCACACTTTTATGATGGTGGTGTTGGCTTAGGAATTATGCTATTTTTCTTAAAAAGGAGATTTACTTGGTTTTGCTTTTCAAGTTTTCTAATGCAGCACCTTCCTGTAAGTAAATGTTGCTGTGAGGAAATGTTAATTCATAAACTGCTGTTGAGTTTATTTCAGATGGTGGGAAAACATGTCCCTTACTTGAACTATGAAACATACTCCGAGACACATAATTTGGAACTTGACTTTTTTATATATTTTAGTAAGTCTTTTCAATCACTGCGTACTCATTCTTAATTTTTACTTTTCTGCTTAATTGAAGTCATACTTCTGAAACCTTATAACAAATAAAATATGAAACATACTTGTTTTCTACAGATATTCAAAACAGTTTGGCTGGAACACTCAGCAAATTTTTGTTTCGTCCAAAATTAATCTCTCATAGGGTACCTTTTTAATACCAAAAACAGTTTCACAAAACAGCAGTCCCTGAGTCCTGGCTAAGGCTGCTACCAGCTTTGGCTCCCCTTAGTGTTCTTCCCTCAGGATACTTCCATTTCAGATGAAAAAAACCAACACCTTCTCCCATGAGACAAAAAAAATAACACCTCCTTCCACAAAACACGTTCACCCTTGTTCTATGATATTAGGTTTCTCCAAGAACTGCTCAACAGCATGAGAAAGTGAAAGCTCAGAATGAGTCAAGCTTAGAAAACTGTGGGGAATTAATTTTTTTGGCAAGAAATGGGGGAAAATAAAACACTAAGAGCTGTGGGGCAAGTAGAGTGAATCAAGTAACATAGTCTACAAATGAGACAAATGATTGAAAACTCTGACCTTAATTGACAGTCATGGGAGGATTAGATACAGACCAGGATTTGCTGCTGCTCTGAAATAGTCCATTCTCTTTTTCTCTGTGCTAAAGCAGATAAGATTACTTAGGTTTTCACCTAAGATGGTTACATGGAGGGAATACATCTAGATATACCAAGCCCAAGAAGAGGATGATCATCTGAGATTGCTAGAAAGATCAGTGGGTGCTAAGCACTTCTGCAGACTTCATTCAATAACATTTTTCTCCACAAAGTACTTCTCACCTAAAAGATACAATTCTCCTTTATTCACTTGACAGTGAAGCGATACAGAATTTTTTCTACCTTTCACTCAGCCATGCTTAGTTTAACGGCAGATATATAGTGGGGGTGTTTCACCCATCACTCAGCGATGCCCAGTTCAACAGCACACAGCCACATAGCAAACAACAGCTTAACAAGTTAATGCTTCATCCCACTGAAATGAACAGGTGATTTTATAATATGCAAAACACTTCCATCTAATTCAGGATTTTGACAGATAATGTTTGTTAAACCCACCTACTCAAGTCTCTAAGATCTTTAAGACAGGATTTTGCTTTGCTATTCTTTCACAATCTGGCATTTATACTAGCACTGGTTTTATATACTGAAGAAAGTGTGATACACACTAAATCAGCAAACTGTTTCCTGCCATACAGTATGTGGTTCTTTGGCCATCTCCCACTCTAATACTAGACCTTTCTAATCCTGCCACATCTAATCCTGTCTTTAGATTTATTTCATTCCAGCCTCGTTTTCAGGTATTTGCACATGTTATACCACACTGTACTTCTACCGTGTTTTATCCAAAGCTCAAGTTTCCAAAACCTAAACATGAAAGCCACATTTCTATCTCATTCAGAGAACAAGGACATTTGCATATTTATCAGAGTGCTGTTGAACTCTTTTGTACTTTCAAATCTACTCAAGAGTAACATAATTCATGAAATTCTCACTTCTCCCACGTATGCTGGCACACTCCCCAGACTCAGAGTTTTGAGACTCCATAGGTATATTATGCTCCATATGGTACAGATTTTCATCTCTCACAGTGCCATTTGTTTTCAAGCCCTTATCAGGTTCAGCACATTCATTGCAAAACCACAATACACACGACTACAACTGCTTTGACTACAACTGCTTTGTATGCTTACTTTCGCATGTTATTTGTAGAGGATATTGTTCTCTCAGCTCTGCCCAGGTGAAGTACAGCATTCAAGAAGGAGATTTTTAAAAAAGTTCCAATAGATTTGGCTTTTCATAATACATGTGTAATCTACAACACTGTAAACCAGCAAAGCTAGGCAAGGAATGAAGCCACTACCAAAGTGAAGCAATCTCTTGAAAAAATGCTGGTGAGTCCTCTGCCTGTATAGATTGATGCAAAAGGATAGATGTGAACTCTCTTCAGGTTTGGTTTTCATTATGGTATCTCTATTAAGCCCATATTAACAGCTTCTGAGCTGTGACAAACATGTATGCCTACTTTTTTCTTCAACGTGTTTCTCGTCCTACTTCAGTATTATCTGTAGGGATAGTCTTTCCCAGCATCATGGGAGCATCATGACCTTGCCTATTCTGTCTCATACAGAAAAGTTAGGCAACATATGTTCTCTTTTAGTCAGTTACGTACAATGAAAGCAAACAAATGTCACAGAAAACACTGATGAGTAGCTGAAAAGTAGTATGGGAGAAAACTAAATATCCAATATGTTTTATCAAAACACAGATGCATGTTCTTTGGAGGAGGGAAATGCTGCTTCTGGGGAGTGAAAGATTTCACTTTACTTGAAAAAATCTTTCTTCGTCATATTGTGTCACTCCAGGCTAGCACTAGACTTCTCATCAACCAGACCCTGAGAGCTTTCTGAACTCCCAGGACTACACAATCAAAAGTGAAAAAATCAGATCAAGGAAAGGAAAGCACCCACTAAGTGATAATAGTAACTAGACATAAGGGGTGGGGAAGAATAGGAGTGAAGCACTGACAGGAATTGAAAGAATAGTAAAGCTTATTCAAGAGACAGGCTACTTTTAAATCTTTGACATGATCATCACTGAAGCTTTCACAATGCAATTATCTGCAAAAACTAAGGAAATTAAGACATGGTTAAATGTAACTATGACAGAAGTAGGCAGTCACGTTCTGTACAAGGACTTAGGGAACAGAAACCTGATTTTACTGAAGCTATGGAAACCAACCGGCTTTCACCACACAGTCCTAGCAATTAAAAGGAAAGAAGAAAACTCCTACTGATGACTTCAGTTCCTCTCTAAAGGTTGACACCTTTCATCCCTTTCTGCTGATAATTCAGTGCTATGAAAACTGCAATGGGTATATTGAGACTATGCGGAAACTCCTTGGTCAAACCAGTTTGTAACTGCAAGACTTTGTATTGAAAAACTGCTGTGTGCCTAAATGGGTTTATTTGGACAGATCTCATGATCACTATAGCATTGCTTTGTAAAGCACTTTGGGGAATTTGAGACTCCTTGAGTATTAAAGGTGCTGGAATAAGCCCAAGTTCTAAGCTATTGCCTAAGCTATTGTTCTTTTCCATTTGACTGTCATATTCACAGGTATGAAATGAGTATATTTAGTTGTTCTCATCTTGTGATTTTTTTTTAGTATATTTTTAACATATTGTAGCCCAACAATTTCTTGTGTTATATTTCTTCACTGAAATACAGACATGGTTAATAATTTAAAATTCTGCAATGTTTACATCCATTATAAGATTCTGATAATCTTTTCTTTCCAATTCTCATTCAACCCCGCATCCAAGGAAATGCATGAGTAAAACTTATTTTGCCTCCTTATTCAAAATCATGATCTTCGGGGCATGTAATCTGGAAGAAAAAGCTAAACTATTAATGAACTAAAAGGCCCTTAAGGCTTTTAAGTTCAAGAACAAATCCTAAAGGCAAACGACTGAGTATTTTTGCTATTGCGTCACTTACCTTGCCATCATTGCACTACTCTAGTGGCTAAGCACACAGAGCTTAGCAAAATACCTTCTCTTTTAATACACATTAAAGCCAGCTTTTGAAACACTTTCTTATCTTGAATAACACTTAAGACTTTTCTTTCAGGCCCCATGATGCTCAACTGTAGATTTCACTGAGAAGAAATACAAAGAAGGATAAATAACATAAAATGCAATTCATTCTTCTTTGTTTTTCACAGACACACATGTAAATCTCATCATTTTTTCCAACTTTGTGCTGACCCTATTTTATTGTAACATTTCATTTCAGTGTCCATTTTGTTTCTTATTCTTAGTAAACCTGACTGGCTATGACCCTGAGCAATCTGACATAGCTTCAAAGCTGTCTGTCTCTGAGCAGGAGCTTGGACTAGATGACCTCCCCAAACTCCTTCCAAACTGAATTATTCTCTGCTTCTATGGAATACCAGTGTCACACATAGAAAACAAGTTTTCAAAATCTGCTGTCAGCCTAGGAATAGCTCAGTCACAAGAACTTCCCTTCTAAATTTTATCTTAACAATTACATGATATTTAAACATTTTGCGTGGCTTTTCCAAGATTTGTACCTGTACATTCTTAAGTGCAGAGGCTTTCTTGACATGGTCTCTATGAAAGTCAGATGAAACTCATGGCTAAAACTGTACCTCAAATAACTTTCACACAGTTCTTTGAAACTAGACAAATTAATTTTGTCACATGAGAAAGGCACAGTTCCTTTACAGTAGAAAAATCAATCTTACAGGTGTCCTGCTGGGAGGAAGAAAGGAAGAGGAATCTTTAACCAGGTATCTGTTTGCCAAAATTGGCTAAAAAAATTCCCTAGGCAATATTTTCCTGCCCTTCTAGAAATCAGTTAAGGTAAGATTCATTGTTTCTTAACTTACATCAACACTTGTAAAACGTTTGGTAGTGTGCTGCATACAGTATGCACATATACAAATAAATACACAGAACACTGTGCAACAGAACTAGACTACCATTATTCATATAATAACAGATAATATCAGATATTATTTTTTGTTGAAAATTCAAAGGAATTCTAAATTCCCATGCCCTACTTCAGGTATGTGTCATGGCAATGAATCATATTGAATCATATTAAAAATTTCTAGGATAAGTTAATAGCAATTTTCAAGTTTAGTAACATTATTTTAAAGGTGACTGTCAGTGATTCATTGGCAGAGAATAATGGTCTTGTGATTCATGGAAAAAGAAAGTCTTCTCCTCCCCAGCTGTATGGATGCCACTCTTGCCTTTTTGGAGGTGACAAGAAGACAGGCTGGGGAACAGACAGAGTTTGCAAGATTCCTACCAAATGAATGGAAGTTAGACTAGAAGCTGACCAATGTACACATTTTAAGAAAAAAAGCAAAAGCCAACAAAGACATTTTCACTTGATCTCAGAGTCTCTATGGAAAGGTCACAGCCCAAGATGCCTCTGGGTCACACACAGATGCTGCTCACACAGATAAGCCCATTTAAGTATAGTAGTAAGTTTGATGAGCAGAATTTTCAGAAGAATCAAACTATTCTTATTGATGTCTGATGGAATTATCATCTATTTCAAAAGAAAAAGCCAGGCTACAAGTAAATGCTTTTGAAAATCCAATCTTTTATCTGAATTCCTAACATTTCGGATCTAGTTTTCTTAGTATTAGCAGTAGCTTTTCTGTCACTAAAGACCTTTTTTTGTTGATTCATTTTAGGAGTAGCTACTCTCAGAAATAAAGCTGAATTTCCTGTTATTGGTAGCATGAAAAAACATGAGTCTACTTCTACTGTGTTTCTGAAATGTATTCCACATTCACCTGCCCCAGGCAGTAAACTAATAATGCAAAATATAACCTGGAAGAAATAGTCCTTCAGAAAGGGAGAAGGACTCTGTGTCTATACTTCAGCAATGCAAACGCTTTTGAAATTTTACTCATAAAATAGTCACATAAAAATAATCAGTATGCTCCTGACTCTATGGCCTCCTACACTAACTTTACTTTTCAACAGTATTGGATAAATTCAGAGAAGGAAGCAATTTCAGTAGAAAGGAACATTATTACTAACTCAACATTTGTAAGTACCCCTAGCAGTGAAACTTTGCCTCTCTGTTTTTGCCATGAACATGCATATGAACTATTGCCATTTCAAGACTTTTTAATTCCCATGCACTCCTCCTAAAGGAGAGAGAATTCTTACATCCCCTTCAGAGCTAAGGAATTGTAGTGGGTTTTGAAGCAGGACACTGAACTCTGCTGACATCCTAAAATCCTCATGAATAACACCCCTAAAATCCTGATGCATAACATCAGCAGAATATATTGAGCTGTAAGAATGAGGAAAGATAAACCTATCTCTTTTGGATGATTGCATATTTTTGTACAAAATAGGTGGCATCCATTTTACCTGGCTTTTAAAACTTGTTCAGGAGAACATCTTCAATTAGGCTAGGCATGCTACATACCCTCTATGTATACTGTATAGAAAGAGACACTTCTGCACTGCAATTCATCAACATGCAAATTGGTGCAAGTCAAAATGTTTCACATACATTTATCAGTTGCAATCAACCTTCATTTAATAGTTTCTTAGTCCTGGCATGCAATTTATGCTCTAAAATGAGAGAGAAAATTGAGGTAAGAAAGGGTGTTAAAAAGCAAGAAAGAGAGAGAATGAGATCAGAATAACCAGCAGGTTGTTGATGAGGAACTCATCTGTGCTGCAAAACCTGAACCAAACTACTGTTCTGGAACAGGCACCCACTGGGGTTTACATTTCAAAGGAGTGCCTTAATCACCAGGCATACTATCTCTGATCTAATGAATATATAATTGTATATTCAAAGTGGAACAGGTCCAACAGGAGAAAGACACACCTCAGCAAAGCTAGGCATTCATCACGGACAAATCCCTGTTACATATCAGGCAGAAGAGGCATGCCAATCCCATTTTCCCACACCCTGGGTAGGTATTTTTATGATGATTGTGAATCCATTTCCTTTCACTTTACGTATTTCCCCCAAGAAAACCTGTGAAAGATATCAAATTTCTGCCAGTGTGCAGTGGAGGTAAAAAAAAAAACAAAAAAAAAAACCAAACGATACCTCAAAGAAATTTGTAACATAACACTTTGCATCCAACTCTCACCCTGCCATCAGTGATATACAGCCAAAGGTAGAAACAATTAGGAGAAAACATGGCTGGTACCTTGGCTGGCTTTTCTCAAGACTCCTTGTGGAAATTCACTACAGAGATAGTAGGCATTACCCCAAAATATTTAATGCAAGGAACCGGTATTATTTCTCTTAATACATGTTAAATATTTATTTTTCTCTTTTCAGGTTTGCTAAAATCCTATTCAAAGCACAAGCACAGTCATTTTAAGAATTAAACATCTCCCATTCCCATGATATGCATCAACTGAATTCAAAGTCAAAAGTATTTTAATGCATATACCTCTTCTACAGTACATTGTCCTTATACTTTGTAAAATCCACAGACTCCATTCTGCATCAGGATTTTATTTTGCATGCCTAAGTATACTTGTATAAATCTACTGTTAATAATAGTAATGTCCTTAAAAAAGCAAGGGGGTGACTGGATTTTCCAGCTGAAATAAGATTTCTCATTAAATTGTAGAGCTAGAAAATAAATTACACATTGTCATTGCAATGTAATCTGCTTGTTAGCAAATGTATGTGAAAGGTAAAAATCTGTCAAAGAAAAATTGTAAGTATCACATGGAATTAATCGTTAACACCTACTGAGGTTTGTCATTGTATCCAAAGTTATCCAGGGAAAAAAAAAAAAGATCCATGCAAAAGTTACAGATACTTGTTATTGAGAAACTAGAGGGATACACAAAAATGTAATCAAAAGAATCTCTCCATTGAACAGCACTTCAGACACAGGAAGCCTGTGGGACATACTATCAGAGATTGTAATATAAGAACTGGCCAAAATATCCAGGGCGTGCACACTCTTGTTTTATGCCAAAGCTGACAGCCTAGATAAAAGCAACAACGACTGAGTTAACAAACAGCTTTTAAACAGACAAATAAAATGTCTGCTAAAGGCTAGTCTTAAGGGAAAATAATTTAAAGATATTTGTTTTCTCAGTAATCAGCTGTGGGGGGATACATGAACAGGGAAAGAGGAGATGGCTGTTCTATGCGTATCAATCCATTTCAATGCCTGCCTCAGCTTTTTCTATAGAGCAATGTCACTGCTTTAACAACCTCTGAAATAGCGCATAGTTCTGGTGCACGTCAAGTACACACAAGATTTCATTAAAGTAAAATAAAATCCTTCATTTCTGGCAAAGATTTTTCCTATGATGAGAAATTTGGAAAAACAGGGTGGGGAAGGGGGAGGGAAGTGGAATATATCCTGACCCTTTTTTCTTGATTCTTTTTAAATATAAATGTAGGTGGGATGTTTGGCAATACAGCTAGTAACAACTTACAGAATCCTGATGCATACGAATATCCCCCAGATCTGTCCTTCCTGCAGTTGCTCCCATGAGTAAGGATTTATAAAGTTTAAAAGCATTCTCTCCTACAACATGGAGACAGTACAAGAGGACAACAGCACACAATGATGGGCAAGTATTAGCCTGTCCCCTCCACCTATTCAAGATTTAGAAGCATGGCCTTGCCTATTCTGAATTATTACAACTATATGCATCAGTACAAAGGGGATAAGAGATGTCAATGCATTTAATGATTTAACTTTTTTAAGCCACAGAAATATACAACTAGAAAAAGAAATTATTTGATAATTATGTAGTTATACAGAGAGAGTAAATTTTAACTCTGATTAAGAGTTCAGTTCAGTGACAAACATTGTAGTTACTCAATGTTGAATTCATTTACAAAAATACTAATATTCCGCAATGTGTATTACAATTAATTTAACAGGTGGCTACAAGGAAGTTCTCTGTAGAATTCAAAATATACTATCAAAACAAGAAATGTAAAAACAATAAGAAGATTTGGAATAATATAAGAGAAACTTCTGAAGCTTTTGAAAGTGAATTAAAAGTTTTGCGTGCAACTCTACTAGACAACTTCAACATGAGCCTCAAGCAACTGTTAGATCTGTGCCAAAAGCTGCAACATGATACTGAGATTTTAGAGATATAATTTTACATGTAAATCAACATTACAGTAGACAAATTGAATGCTTGAGCACTCAGGTAAAACAATATTTGACTTGACCCTTTCTAACAAGCCTGATTTTACAAATGCCCTGTCTTTGAGCCTACACCACCATGACATGTGCCAACACCAAAGAAAGAATGGGACAAGTTTGGCATCACTGCCCGCCTTCTGTTCTCCCAAAGTTCTCAAGATTTATTTTGGGACAAGATGCTTACAGAGCTTTGTTTCATTTATATCCAAATGTTTCTGCAATAAACATTTTACATTATTTTTAAAAAGTTATTTTCCAGTCAAATTTAACAATAATGAACAAAGAGCACTTCAGTAAAACTGAGCAAACGCATGTAACTAACCCACTTACTCACTTCACTAAGAAATGCCTTTGTAAAACTTACTGACTTACAAGAAGTAATTAATCTTTTCCCACTGTCAGCCTGGCTACCCACAGTGATGCCTAATTATTAGGGATTTTTTTTTAAACCACAGCACAAAGATGAAAATCATTATGACAGTTAATAAAAACATTTTCCTTTCAACAAAGTAGCATGGCATACACAGAGTAGCAAGTCAGACTGCGTCATTAGAAGCATTTAGACAACAGAGCCATGAAATTAATTTCAAATCTAAACTTAAGTTTGTTCTGCATTATCTGTGAATGCATATTTGTGTGTGAGTCATCCACAGAGAGTGAACCCACGGCACAGACAGAACAAGTGCTGCGAATACCAAATTTCAAAATGTACCGTGTTTATTCACCATCTGTTGTTCAAGAATCCCATAACTATATTTCATAAAACTTTGCAAATTTATACTTACTGTGTCAGCTTATGAAATAATATAAAAGGGGACACTTGTCGTCATCTAATTTCACTGCAGACTTCTCCAAACAGGACATTGAATTGAAAGGGAGCTTATTTTTCTTTTGGCAAATAAAATTGAAAAGGAAGAATATGACTACATGGAAACATGATTAGACCACTAATTATCTCAAAGAACAATACCCCAGTGAACATATAAGATTTCCTCTAGATTTCATGTCAAGCTTAGTCACTACAAATAGATAAAAAGAATGGCACTCTTTCTAAGCTTTGTCCAGTAAAAAAAATTAAATTCAGCTTTATTTAAAGTTGTCACAAAATAGACTCCCCAATGAAAAATAAGAAATTAATTTAAATTAGTGAGTTGTACTGGTTCAGCATTGATGTTAGATTTCCAGAAACCCTCTCCCTTGCCCACCCACTGAGGATCCAGTAAGCCAGCTTTTCAAAGGAGCCAGTCTGAAATTTATAAGCTCCTGAGAATGTTTAAATCATTAACAAACAGCGTTTCCTAGTGGAAATGTGTCCAGGGAATACTGTACTGCAAAAAGCAACAGATGAGTATTTTCAGAGATATAGCATGTTCTACAGCTGTGGCCAAATCTTCAGTGAAACTGCTTAAAGGCATTCCAACTTCAGGAATTAACCCTGTACTTGTTTGGTCCACATGTACTCCTTCCATCAAGAATAATCATATTGATTTTCCACAGGTAAAAAGATTCTGGATCAGGCTCCTACATTGAACATCATCTTTCACATACATGGTATCCTACTCTACTCTCTCAGTAGGACAAATTCAAAATTAGTTAGTGTTGATCAGAAGTGTACAGTTAGTCTTCAGCTCTGTTTCCCTTTCCTTAATAAGGTCTTCACAAAATTTTTACCCTCTCCCCAGTGATTAGAAAGACTACTGTGCTGACTTTACAATCCATTCTTCCTCATCATGCCTGCAAATATTTTAATTTTTTCTTTATAGTAGACTAATTGACTCCTGTATAATAGTTCTAACACTAAAAATCAGAAGATTAGTTCATCTGAGCTTGCCTGTATTATGTCCATTCTCAGAACACTTTCACAGATTATTTTCTAGTCTTTTTTCCTATAGAGGATTTTTTTTTTCATTTTATTTAGAAACTAAAATTCCATTTTAGTTCAGAGAAGGACAAGGCTGGTGAAGGGTCTGGAGCACAGGCCTTATGAGGAGCGGCTGAGGGAACTGGGGTTGTTTAGCCTGGAGAAGAGGAGGCTGAGGGGAGACCTTATCGCTCTCTACAACTCCCTGAAAGGAGGTTGTAGTGAGGTGGGTGTTGGTCTCTTCTCCCAAGTAGTTAGCGATAGGACGAGAGGAAATGGGCTCAAGCTGCGCCAGGGGAGGTTTGGGTGGGATATTAGGAAAAATTTCTTTACGGAAAGGGTGGTCAAAAATTGGAACAGGCTGGCCAGAGAGGTGGTGGAGTCACCATCCCTGAAGGTGTTCAAAAAACGGGTAGATGTGGCACTCTGGGACATGGTTTAGTCTAGTCTACCCTTGATTGGTTTAGGTGGGCTTGGTAGTGTAGGTTAATGGTTGGACTGGATGATCTTAAAGGTCTTTTCCAACCTAAACGATTCTGTGATTCTATGATTTTGCTTTGAATTCCTTCAGCTCTTTTTCAATATCTGAAGTCTTGCAGAAACCTTAGCTGACAACTTATAGAAGTAATTTAGCACTTCAGATTTTAGTTTTTTACTTTGTCCTTCAAGTAATACCTAGAAAGACATGCTGTTTTCATGGGGTTCTTTTTGCATTAGCATTGATGTAGTTACCCTACAGTTAAAACACATATTCTTGTGAAAGAACGAATCAGTCTTCTGAACAAGTAACCCAAGAAAACAGAATGATGATTTTCCTCTTAAAGTTTAGAAAACTCATAGTGACTATATTAAAAGTATAAGGCAATGTCCTGGTTTTGGCTGGGATAGAGTTAACTTTTTTCCTAGTAGCTGGTATAGTGCTGTGTTTTGGATTTGGTATGAGAATAATGTTGACCACGGAGAGGATATGAGGAAGTGGGATGGAAAATCTACCTCAACCCTAGAGGCACAGGTACATGAATTGCAAGGAAAAACAATCACACAAGGGGGTTCTTCCAGGAGAATTGATGCTCCAGTTTCCAGTGGGCAGTTCCCCGGACAGAGCAGAAGGGCTGATCTTACTCCTGATTTTAATGAAGGAATTCCTGACTTGTATTTACAAGAAGTGAGTAGAGAATACTGTGACCAGTGTTAGAGGGGCCCTGCCTCCAGCCAGGTGGAGGAAAGGGACAATCGGGTTTACCGGGCTGTGTGGATTCGCTGGCCTGGCACATCAGACCCACAGGAGTATAAGGCTCTGGTGGACACCAGTGCACAGTGTACCCTAATGCCATCAAGCTATAGAGGGGCAGAACCCATTTGTATTTCTGGAGTGACATGGCGATCCCAACAGCCAACCGTATCGGAGGCCGAAGTGACCCTAACCGTGAATGAGTCACACCCCATTGTGACTGGCCCAGAGGCTCCGTGCATCCTTGGCACAGACTACCTCAGGAGAGGGTATTTCAAGGACCCAAAAGGGTACCGGTGGGCTTTTGGTATAGCTGCTCTGGAGATGGAGGAAATTGAACAGCTGTCCACCTTGCCCAGTCTGTCAGAAGCCCCTTCTATTGTGGGGTTGCTGAGGGTCAAAGAACAACAGGTGCTTATCGCTACCACAACAGTGCACCGGCAGCAATATCACACCGAGACTCCCTGTTTCCCATCCATAACTTGATTCATTGAGTGGAGAGCCAAGGAGCGATCAGCAAGACTCACTCACCCTTTAACAGTCCCATGGTGACTGGAGACTAACAGTGGACTATTGTGGCCTGAAGGAAGTCACGTCAACCGCTGAGTGCTGCCATGTCGGACATGCTAGAACTTCAACACAAACTGGAGTCAAAGGCAGCCAAGTGGTATGCTACAACTGATATTACTAATGTGTTTTTCTCCATCCTTTTGGCAGCAGAGTGCAGGCCACAGTTTGCTTTCACCTGGAAGGGTGTTCAGTACACCTGGAACCGACTGCCCCAGGGGTGGAAACACAGCCCCACCATTTGCCATGGACTGATCTAGACGGCACTGGAACAGGGTGAAGCTCCAGAACATCTGCAGTACATTGATGACATCATTGTGTGGGGCAATACAGCAGAAGAAGTGTTTGAGAAGAGAAAGAAAATAGTCCCAATCCTTCTGAAGGCTGGTTTTGCCATAAACCAAAGTAAGGTCAAGGGAACTACAGAGGAGATCCAGTTTTTAGGAATAAAATGGCAAGATGGATGTCGTCAGATCCCAATGGATGTGATCAACAAAATAACAGCTATGTCTCTACCAACTAGCAAAAAGGAAACACAAGCTTTCTTAGGCATTTTGGGGTTTTGGAGAATGCATATTCCAAATTACAGTCCAACCATAAGCCTTCTCTATCAAGTGACCCCGAAGAAGAACGATTTCAAATGGGGCCCTGAGCAACAACAAGCCTTTGAACAAATTAAACGGGAGATAGTTCATGCAGTAGCCCTTGGGCCAGTCCGGGCAGGGCAGGATGTAAAAAATGTGCTCTACACCGCAGCGGGGAGAATGGCCCTACCTGGAGCCTCTGGCAGAAAGCACCAGGGGAGACTCGAGGTCGACCCCTAGGGTTTTGGAGTTGGGGATACAGAGGATCCGAAGCCCGCTATACTCCAACTGAGAGAGAGATATTGGCAGCCTGTGAAGGGGTTCGAGCTGCTTCAGAAGTGGTTGGTACTGAAGCACAGCTCCTGCTGGCACCCTGACTGCCGGGGCTGGGCTGGATGTTCAAAGGGAGGGTCCCCTCTACACATCATGCAACTGATGCTACGTGGAGTAAGTGGGTGGCACTAATCACACAACGAGCTTGAATAGGAAACTTCAATCACCCAGGAATCTTGGAAATAGTCATGGACTGGCCAGAAGACAAAGGTTCTGGAATATTGCCAGAGGAGGAGGTGATGCATGCTGAAGAGGCCCCACTGTATAATAAACTATCAGAAAATGAGAAACAATATGCTCTGTTCACTGATGGGTCCTGCTGTGTTGCAGGAAAGCATCAGAGATGGTAAGATGCTATACGGAGTCCTATACAACAAGTCACAGAAACTGCTGAAGGAGAAGGGGAGTCAAGTCAGTTCGCAGAGGTGAAAGCCATCCAGCTGGCTTCAGATATTCCTGAATGAGAAAAGTGGCCAGTCCTTTATCTCTATACTGACTCATGGACGGTGGCACATGCCCTGTGGGGGTGGTTGCAGCAGTGGAAGCAGAGCAACTGGCAGCGCAGAGGCAAACCCATCTGGGCTGCTGCACTGTGGCAAGATATCGCTGCCCGGGTAGAGAACCTGGTTGTAAAAGTACGTCACGTAGATGCTCACATACCCAAGAGTCAGGCCACTGAAGAACATCAAAACAACCATCAGGTGGATCAGGCTGCTAAGGCTGAAGTGGCTCAGGTGGATCTGGACTGGCAACATAAGGGGGAATTATTTAGAGCTTGGTGGGTCCATGATATCTCAGGCCATTAAGAAAGAGATGCAACATATAGATGGGCTTATGATTGAGGGGTGCACTTGCCCATGGACGCTATTGCACAGGTTATTCATGAATGTGAAACATGCACTGCAATCAAGCAAGCCAAGCGGTTAAAGCCTCTCTGGTATGAAGGACGATGGCTGAAATATAAATATGGGGAGGCCCGGCAGACTGTTTATATCACACTCCCACAAACTCACCAAGGCAAGCGCTATGTGCTCACCATGGTGGAAGCAACCACCAGGTGGCTGGAAACATATCCCGTGCCGCATGCCATGGACTGGAACACTACCACAGAGCACAGCATTGAGTGGGTATATCACAACCCCTATCAAGCATCAGCCTCCAGGAAAATCAAATGGTACAATGGGCTGTTAAAGACTACCCTGAGAGCAATGGGTGCTGGGACATTCAAACATTGGGATACACATTTGGCAAAAGCCACCTGGTTAGTCAACACTAGGAGATCTGCCAATTGAGCTGGCCCTGCCCAATCAAAGCTTTTACGTACTGTTGAGGGGGATAAAGTCCCTGTAGTGCACATAAAAAATATGCTGGGGAAGACAGTCTGGGTTACTCCTGCTTTGGGCAAAGCAAAACCCATTCGCGGAATTGCTTTTGCTCAAGGACCTGGGTGCACTTGGTGTGTGATGCGCAAGGATGGGGAAGTCCGATGTATACCTCAAGGGCATTTGATTTTGGGTGAAAACAGCCAATGAACTGAACGGTATGATGTTAATTACTATATAATACTGTATGTAATCTCTTTTATGGTTGCCATATGTCACATCAATGGTATTACAGTAAGAATCGCCCAGCTTAATGAAGAATGAACTTTGATGAACCCAAGCAAAGTGCAGCAGTGTTGGAACCAGAACTGGTGTCAGCATGCAACAATCCAACACCACACACCATCTCTCCTGCCCTGAAAGACTGTGATGACAGATGCAACCCAAACTCATGGACTGAATTAACTTAACGGATATTTTAGAGGGATGGCCCATAGACTACGGGAATGATATCCGTGTGTATATATATCACAAGACAGGGAAAGTGATGGTGGGTAATTGGAATGTATTGGGAAGGGCACGACCTGGGAATGGTGGTGGATACTGTCCTGATTTCAGCTGGGATAGAGTTAATTTTCTTCCTAGTAGCTGGTATAGTGTTCTGTTTTGGATTTAGTGTGAGAATAATGCTGATAACACACTGATATTTTAGTTATTGCTAAGCAGTGCTGACACTGGTCAAGGACTTCTTCAGCTTCCCATGCTCTGCCAGGTGCACAAAAAGTTGGGAGGGAGCACAGCCAGGACAGCTGACCCAAACTGGCCAAAGGGCTATTCCATACCATATGATGTCATGCTCAGTATAGAAACTGGAGGGAATTGGTCAGGGGCAGCGATTGCTGCTTGGGGACTGGGCACTGGTCGGCGGGTGGTGACCGGTTGCATCACTTGTTTTTCCTGGGTTTTGTTTCTCTCTCTCTCTCTCTCATTGTTTTCCTTTTAATTACAATTTTTAAAATTATTACTACTATTACTATTTTTTATTTTTATTTTATTTTATTTTATTTTATTTTATTTCAATTATTAAACTGTTCTTACGTCAACCCATGAGTTTTCTTATATTTGCCGTTCTGATTCTCTCCCCCATCCCACTGTGGGGGCGAGGGTGAGTGAGCAGCTGTGTGGTGCTTGGTTGCCGACTGGGGCTCAACCATGGCAGGCAGCCTTTCTTCCAGATGGTACAACTGACACCAGAAGGTATCATATGCACTTATGACTGCTGAACATGAGCTTACCTTCTGAGAAAACTTTCCCCTTTGCTGAGCTTCTTTTCAGCAGAAGGGAGAGCAGGTTTTAGAGGCTATCCAATGGACTCTGATGGAGGACAGCTGATGAGATAGGATATGTCACCATGTTCTTTGGCTCTCTTCTCCCAGGACTGCTACTTTTCCCATTACAGAATAAGTTTCCCCTATCCAAAATACTGGGTCACATTCTGTTTTCACAGCTCAAAAGCAGGTTGTGAGATCTATTGCTTTCTTTTATGAATTATTCCAGCAGAGGATGGAGAAGCCAACAGGAGTGCTGGAGCAGCAGTGAGGAATAGCAAGAGGTACCTGAGGTACAAGACGATGATTGCCTTGACTAAAAGGACACTGGTGTAGGAACAGTGCCCCAGCCACACATGACAGTGCTAAAGTGAAAATAGGATGATAAATAGCTCCTAACAAGCTGCAAACGGTGTTCATGTCCCATTGGTGTGCCACCAGCAGCAGTGGAGCCACCCAGTCCTAATGCAATCTTGCCCACTGCTAAAGTAAACCTAGCTATCCACCATTTCTGCAAAGTAATTTGTTTCATATCTCCTTGCAACACTTCGCTACTCCCTGTTTAGTATTGCTTTTTGCTTAACCTCTGTAGTATTACTATGTCAATTCTGTGACCTGATGACTCTTTCTTTCTTCATATTTCCTTTAAAAAACTAAACAAACATATTTTTCTGCTTTCTTGAGTATTTTTCAGCATTTCATTACCTATTTTCCTTTTCTCTAACTCTCTAGTAAGTTTTATGATTACTCTTTTTTGGGTTTCTTATTTTGTCTCATATTGACTCTAACATATTCAAGCTTTCTTGTAGTGTCAAAATAATGTAAGAAACTGCTTCCCTGTATAATTAAATCTAACAGAAATCTAAGGGAACCTAACACCAGGTCTAGTTAATCAGCACTTGAAATGCTGCTAAGTAAACTAGAATCTAAGAAAAAAGCTAAGTTTTAGAGTCTTAGGTTTAATAAATATTCAATGAAAATGTCTGTATGTTTTTTTTTTTTTTTACTTTGGACATCTACTGGTTACACTGCCTTATACAAACATACACTTAAAACCATGTCTATAAAATTCCCCAAGAGAGAATTCTTATTGTTTCCCGCAGAGGGAACTTTTTCCCTAAGGAAGGTCACATGCTGAATATCAGATGCTGCACAAAGCTGAACTGATTCGACGAGGTAAAGAGGGACAAAGAGGACATTTATGAACACACAGGCACACTAGGAGAGGGGAAGTGAACTTGTACGAAGCTTGAGGAAGTCTTTGAGAAGCTAAATAAAAAGCATATAAGAAGGTGACAGCGGACAGGAGGCAGGGAGGAGATCTTGTCTCTTGACAAGAGGGCAGGAAGGTGAGAGAAAAGGATCAAGAATGTAATTCTCACTGCGAGTAGGGTTTGTAGTGGTTTTTCTTTGGAGGAAAAAGCAAGCCTCAGAGTAGCCAGACCACAAAACCCCACTTCTATTTGAGGCTTCTCGATGATGTTATGAGCATTAACATAATATGATAGTCGCTAATAAGTGGTAACTCACAGTGTAACAACAGACAAGCCAAGAAATATCCCTCTCTGGAAACCACACTACCTTCACTTATCCAAGCTGATCCTTAAACAGCAGGAACATATTAACAAAGAAAAACTGAATCAATCTTGAAAAATTCTGCTGATATTGCTTTTGCTTCTGTGTCTTTTACCAAAGGAGGAACATAGTAACTTGACATCAGCAGCAGAATTTAAATCACATGAAATAAAACAAATTGGGGAGAGGGGGACAGTATAAGAGAGAAAGAGAGAGAAAAGCAGTATTTCCTTTCTGTTTGACACCTAGATATGAGATGGGAAGAGACAGAAAAATTCTGTCTACAGGAGTTCAGCAATTTTTAGGAAACATTTGACATTTGAAGAAAGTGCGTAGTATTCTTACCACCGGTTAAAGTCAAAACCATCTTTTGAGCTATAATAGATACAGAGTAGCTGGTGATAATGAGATAACAAGCAGAGATGACTATAAAGAATACCTTTTTTTTTTTTAAACTTTACTAGGATGGCATTAGGCTGCAATTAAAAAAGCCATCTGACAAGATTCAGCAAAAATTAAAATTGATAAAATTTGAAATTTATGGTCAAGGGGAAATGCTACTATCTAAGAAAATTGCTCTCAGATCAAATAATCAGAAAAAAAATTTCTTATCTAACAAAATGGTAAATATAATTAATTTAAAATATTTTTGTAGGAGGTGTCATAGAAAAAGTTTTACTAAAAAATTCCCCTTGGAAAACTCTTTTTTACAAAAACGTCTTGGAGATCTCTCGTATAAGTGCACAGAAATATATGGTCTTGTCATTCTCAACTTGTTACATCAGGAGCTCCTTTTTGTTTGAACAATTACTCAACAGAAACAGGGGTGAAACTTAGGAACACAGTTGGCAAATGAAAGAATGCACACAATCAAACCTGCAAATACTTGTCTGTATAAAAATGACTTGCAATATATTTATATAACAAAATAAACACATAATTAAATGACAAACTGATCTGCCCCTGAAGCTATGATTAATTTCATATAATTTAATGCATTTGCTGCTGCATGTTTACCAATGTTTTCAGAATTTCATAAAATATGCATGATCTGAAGTTGCTAATTGGCAAGTGAAAGGCTTTTCTTTCATCAGTTATTGACTACATTCCTCTCCTGAACTGATTCTAATTAAGGGAGGCTTAGCATTGTATCTCCATGAACTGTGCTGTAGCCCTCAGGTAAAAATGTTCTGTATGGGTAATTTTGTTATTGTCTTTTCTGTTTCATAGCGGTCCCAGTTTTGTTGCTGAACATACATTGCTTACTATTTTAATTACAATTTTTATCATACACTGCAACAAGTACTAGAAGCTACAAATCATGAACCATATGGATATGGTCAAACTGCCCCCTAAGCATGGAAAGGCACAGGGTCCGCGCACCCTTATTGCCTAAATTCAGGTTCTTGCAGCTTTCCATGATGTCCATCTGTATTTCCTACTTTATTTTGTAGCATCACTGCATGGAAGGGCTCTTTGGGGAAGGAAAAAGAAAGGTTTATGGAGCTGGGATGCATGCTTGGAAGCTTTCCCGCCTACCCTAATTTAAATGAAGCTTATTCTGTTAAGTGCTGTGTAAACACAGATCCCAAACAACCTAAAAGTTTACAGTCTAAGTGTAAGAAGATGCGTAGAATACCACTGGTATGAACAAACAGATGGATGAACACAAGGAACCAGTGAGACCTGCTATTCAGCAGGTGATGCCAAAGAGGAATCTGGAAGAGCACAATGGCGTGGCTCTGTTTTGGTAGAAGTGGTGAAAAGAGCTGTCAGTAATTTCCAGGATAATTGTTCTTATTATTAACTTAACTTGTTCTTATTAATACTCAACACGATGTTTTAGGTAACTTCTTCGCAAACATCCTCTCCTCATGGATGTCATATTTTGCATGAAAACGTGCAGAATGAAATACTCATCCTGCATAAATCAGCAGGTGTGAGATTTAACTCTTCTCCCTGTTCTCCCCACTATTTTTTCCAGGCTCTCCTGGTGCACAGTGAGCCCTGGGCTCTGACACTGCTGTGGCCCCAGAGTAGTGTGCTGGACGGAGCTGTGTGCTAAAACTGCTCAGCTTCATATTTTTAACAGAGTTATAAGGATCTGCTCAAGCTAGGGAGCTCCAAATTTGACATTTTGCGATATCTGAATTCTCTCATGTGATGACTTATCTGCTTGGAATTAAGAAAAAAAGAAAAAAAAAAAAAAAGAGAAGAAAAAATCAAGTAAGTTTGACCAAAAAAGCTCTATGCACTAAGCAGTGAATTATAAAATAAATTAAACTAATTTAAATGCTACCAACATTAAGTTAAATTTTTAAGTGAACTGAAGAGAATGAGAACTAAGGAAAAATACCCTACTCCCACTGAAATTTGGTGTGTTTCCAAATGCTTTAATAAAATGCTGGGCATACAGAAGATTTCTATTATTTTTAGCACTGGAGATGGTGGTGATGAGTGATACAATGAATGGAAGAAGAATTTTGTTTTGCCCTTATGGACAACAAAGAAAACAGTAATGGTATAAAAACTTCATCTCCAGCAAAAATAAGCCACATCAAGGACAAATCATTGACAGTGAACAGCGAGAGGTGTGAAATATGCCTCAAAAATGAATAATATGTAGTTGCAGAAGCACAATTCAAACTCTTAGTTTCTTATTTGCCTTTTCAGGAGAGAAGAATGATCAGTGGCAAAGATGGATTAGATCCCTTGCTCTCATTCCAGGTGAGGACTGGAGAGAAAGTATAAGTGGATTCTTTGATTGTAGCTAAACTTACACAAATGAAAAGTAGAAAGAAAAATAAATCATGTTTCTGTCCATCCAGTGAAAGCGTTTGAATGAAGAAGCATGCCCTTTTGATGATGTCCTCCTCTATACTTGGCAAGGGACATTGTTTTCATTATTTGATAAAGCTACTTCAGGGATAAATTTCCCTCTTCTCAAGTCCATTAATAACTATTAGAAAAATAGCATGAACTGAAAATCCCAGATCTAGTACCTGCACGCCATGAAGAAAACTAGTTAAGAGCTGTCATATCTTTTCCAACTTAAGAAACAATAGCAGAATCAGAACAATAGTGAAACAATAGTGAAATACTGCAAAACTACAGTCACCTGTAGTTCCACGAAATCTAGTCAACTATACTCAAACAAATCCACTGTTAAGAGGCCTCCTGGACTTCTTTATTTCAGATGCCCCGAGCTTGTCAGTCTTTAAGAGGCATTTGGACAATGCCCTTAATAATGCTTTAACTTGGTCAGCCCTGGATTGGTCAGGCAGTTGGACTAGAGGATCTTTCCAACTGAAATTGTTCTGTTCTGCTCTGTTCTATTCTATTTGTCAGTTGTATTGTACTAATTCCAGGAAAGCTAGTCACGAAGCAGAACTTGATTATCCTAGCACTTTACAAACACAGAACAAGATGACACTTTCAAGGTGCTGAGAGTAGCATAATATAACTTTGGGAAACATGTACGGCTACAGTTTGATACACCTACGCTGCCTTTCAGCACAGTCCTGAGCTGGTGGGGGTGTGTTAACCACAACACTCAGAAATAGTCCTCATGCACCACAAGCTCATTCCTCTCCTTACTTCAACACTAGCGGCAAATTATATTGCCTCATCGTTCAGTTGTGCTGTATGGGCAAGGGCAGCTGAAGTTATAAATGCATAATCCAACCACCGGGCTGAGGTGACAGAGAGCACGACTGTGGTTCCACATAGCCTGAGGAGGAATGTAGAGGATGCTTTAATGCATCTGGAGCAGGTGTAGATTCAAAATCATGGTCCAGCCCTGGAGCACCAGTTTACTATATGATGCATTCTGCATGCAAATTCTGTCCTGTTCATCTGTCTAGATAGGTTTTAAAATCAGGAATCTTACAGTGTTGTCTATGAGCATATTCCTCACAATCACAGGAAAAGAGGTCCTGGGTTTCTGAGTTGAGCCCTGTGGCTACTGCAGACAACTGTATAAAGTAATCCCTTTCATAAGCTGGTCGAGCTCTACTTCAGAAATTATTCTTACTGGAAGACTATGCCACAAAGTCAGTGTTAGGAGGGATGCTTAATGGCTTTGAAGGTTAGCAACTTTGTTCAATTTTCAGCCTAAATTTATACATGGCCAATTCAGACTCATTTGTTATTCAATCAACAATTTCCTTTGATTTACCTAATTATCTTCCCTCTCTGTTTTTTACCCTCAAATGTATTTACAGATGGCAATCATCTCTCCTTTCAGTCTTTGCTTTTCTAGACTTAATGGGACACATTTTTAGATTCTTCTCAGAAGCCAGCCTGTTACCTGCACTACTCTAGCAGCCATTTCCTGAACCTATCTTAATTTAAATTAATTGTGTTTAACACAGGAAACCAGACACAAATGCAATATTCCAATATACCTAATGATACTTTGGCACATAGCTTTAATAACTTTTCATATCTACAGGAAATACGTCTTTTGATATTGCTAGGCCTGCACATCTTTTTCAGTTTGTCTTTTTTTATAACTACTTAACAGTTTACTTTTATGAAACTACTTCATGAAAATCTTTTTCACCTCTGTCAGCTAATGAGCTTTAGTTATATAGCATAAGTTCTTGTTCTTGTTACAGGTACTTAACGTACCACTTGGTATGATTAAATTTAATTACCTTTCTTTTACATCAGTTCTTGAGATTACCCACTGATCTCTTTAGGATACTTACATCCTCCTCATACTGAAAACTCTTCCCAACGCTGTGGCATCAGGTAATTTCACTGACATACAGAGTATGTCAAGTAGAAACATTTTGTGCTAAGTTCATTACTCTACAGAATACATCTCAAGAACCATCCTAGAGGACTCATCTAATAATCTTCCAACCTGCCAGTTACCTCTTCAGAGCAATCCCTGCCATCTCCCATAAACACACGTATTATCCATTTCACAGCTTTTCTACTAATCTCCACATTCTCCAGCAAAATGCTTACTATGTTTAAGTCAAGAAAGGGAACATAGCTTTTCCTTTCCTAGGAAGTCAGTTACAAAAAAGCTATCAAATTAGTCTGGTACAATCTAGCTTTGCTAAATTGTGTTGAATTTTATCAAATTTTCCATTTATTTCCATGACCTAAATATGAAAGAACATTCAAAGCTGTTCTAAGTTTAGCATGCTATTTAGCTGAAACTATGGGTTACAACGTATTTTCTCCTTCCCATTACATGAACTTGCTATATTCTGCTTCAAATGTGTGACCACTGACTTGATGGATGTGTTAAAAACTTTATTTAGTTTATTTAAAATTCTAGAAAGGGTATCACCTGCCCTCCCACAATTGATATACATTTTGGGGTCTTGAAGTTTTCCTTGCTCATGCATTGTGTTTCTAAACAATTTGCTATTTTACCCTTCATCCATATTCAGAATGATGGTCCTTAAGAAATATGGAGTCGAAGTACTAGTTTGAAAATGGCACAAATCCAAGAACTGTTTTATCTCACTAGATAGTGCCCAAAACTTATTCCCTGTTCTTCTTCTATTTAGAAAAGAAACTTGTAACTATTTCCTTTTATTTTTTTTAGCAAGGTCTATTGCAGCTTGACTTTTGCCAACTCTCACTTCTCTCTAAAATACTGACCTCTCAGATGTACTTTTTGCCACAGACAAATCCTTTTTCCTGCTCTTAATATTCTTTCAGAAGTATCTTTTCCTCCACTTAAGGTCCAGCATCCTTCCTTACAGCTTTTTTCCCCACTAAGTTGCAAAATTCATTTGAAGTCTTTCAAAGTCTTCTCCATTTCCAGTGTTTACCTCTGCAACTTAGCTCAATAACTGATCCCTTTGGTTTCTTAAAGTTCTCCCATTATACACTGAGAAACTCAAAACATTTTCTTTTAATTTAAACAATTGATATGATAGGACTTGGTCCTAAGTTCTTTGCTAAATTCAGATCTCCCATGAGATCTTTATTATTGAGATCTGAAATATTAGCATTTCTTTCTGTTTCAGTTACTATCTGGTAAAGAAATATATTGGCTATGAAATCCACAGATACCTATTATCTGTTATTAGCACCACATGTCCTCCAGATAGAGAAGATATGTCTTTTGTAATTGTACAGTCCCCAGCATTACTTCTCTCAGTAACCAGAAATACTAAAATTGAAACAATCATCACCAAATTCAGCTAGAATAAGGGGAGGATCAATAAGCAAAGTCATGATGATACAGATGAGAAAATAATTACTATACTAGCATTACTCTGTGTATTTTTAAAGATCAATAACACACTAGAAACAGGCTAGGTTGAGTGCATAAAAGCTAAATAACCCCATGGGCCATTTTTCCCATTGCACATGTAAAAAAGTATTACATTGAATATTTATAAAATATTTGCATAGAAACATGAAAAATACACAAATAATGATATTGTTGATTGGAACACAAAATCAACACAGAACACAGCCTCTGCCTGCTGTGGTTTCTGTGAGCTCTTCACCTTGTAGATATTAGGTTGAAGGATTTTAAAAATCTTTTTTACTTGTTTGCATTTATTAAACTACATTTATCAGCTCTATCAGCAGACTAAGTAAGGCAATTAGCCTCTATCACCCTTTTCATTAGGGACAGATCCAAAATCCATTAATGACTGTGAAGAGCCTTCTATTGACTTCTTGAGGCTTTGGATCACTTTACGAGTGCGTGCCTAAAGAAAGAAGAACGTGCCATCTGTTGTTTTCTCCACTTGTCTGATTTCTATTCTCTACCCATTCCTTCAGAATTTCTAGTGGGTGTCTTTTTTTCATTTTTTGCATTTTATTTTTTACCAGCTACAAGAGCATTCTCTTCTTCACTGCCTCCATAAGTTAAAAAAGTACAGGATGTTGCCCTTTCTCTAGCTTCTTTTCATAATATTTTCAGGTTATAACTTACTTTCTTTTTGTTAAACAGTCACATACTACTGTATGAGATCAAGCAAAGAGCAACACACTCTTCTCTCCTACAAATATGAGAGGACACTGGGTTTGGTTAGCATAAAAACAACAACAAAAAATAATTGGCTGAATTTAGTCAGTTCGGAGGATTAACAGAAGTGCTGTTTAATTCTATTCTAAACAATACTGCTGCTTCAGTAGGCTTTTTGCAAGGAAACTTTATTGCTAAGTGCTTTACTATTTAACTGATACATTACAAAGATAAAAGGCACAAGAGAGAAAATAAGTGAAAAAAGAAGAAAGGGAAGGAAATTTACAGGCACTCGTCTATGCCTTATGACACTAGAACAAAATAATTAGAAAGAATGGTTTCTCCATACATTTAAGTTTGTGTACTGCTTTAAATTACTCACTGGGTTACTGTCTACTTTCTCAGTATCTCCAGAACAATGAACTGTTTTCTCAAACAATTTACCGCTACAACAACAAAATGATTTAGAGGACTTACTTTTTCACTCAGTCTTACCTGTAACGGCTTCAAACCTACTTCGCAGCAACAGTACAAGAATTCAGACTCTACCTTGCAGCACAGAGATGTTCGCTCAAAACCCACAAGAAAAACCTTATAAAATCAGCCCCTGTTTTCTGCAGTAGTCTCTTCAAATTGATGTTGACATCATTCTTGCCACCAATCAGTTAAATGACAAATGTCTAATGACTGGGTTTTCCACAGTATAAATGTTTGAGGTCCCGAATGTTGTGTGATGGGGATATGCTGCCCTTTCTTACATCAAAAAAGAACTCTTATACAGGCTTTCCTTGCAGCACTTTTGTTTTGAAGCATACACCGTTATCTGTGATGCAAACACTGGGACCTTCAAGTCCCTGAAACACTTTGCAGTGCACTTTTAAAAGGCCTTGCTGTTGCAAGAGAAGTTTGGCTCTGTTGTTCTGATCAATGCAACGACTCATATAATTTCCCAAAAGTGCCTTCGATACTGTAAGAAACACTGAAAATTAATATGAGCAGTCCCCCAGATGTGTTCAGGTTAGAAATGTCAAAAAGAAAGACTTAAATCCATCTGTTAAAATTCTAGCAAGATTTGTCTAGCTGGTACTACTGTATCCTAGAAATGATGCAAATGAGGATTCTCTTATTTAGAAATGAATACAAAGCCGTATTCCTTACTCTACATCAGACCAGGACTCAGAAAATTGAGTATCATAAATAGCATCCTGAATAACAATTTTAGTAAATCTTTGGAGTACTAAAAAACCCAGCTCTTCAAGAAGAGGTAATCCATTGCATCTAGAAATAGAATGAGACCTGAGATCCAGTTTTCTGCCCACTCACTGAGCTCACACCTAATGCTGTCTCTGGATTTTAGATTGGAACTTTTTAAAATGCAAAATGTCCTAGTAGTCCCTTAAAACAATTGCCAGCCTCCCTGGGAAAGATTAACATCCTTGGGTTACAGAAACAAATTCTCTCTAATCTATTGCCTTCCTGGCCCTGATAACCATGAATTCTTGACTCCACAGTAGCTTTTCTTTCCTCTTGCTCCTTTGAAAGGAAAGCTCAAACATCTCCATATCGTACGGATGCAAATTGCCTGGGGACTAAAGTGCTTTCTTAGGAAATCAAGGAGATCTTAATCACCCATGTTTCCACCTGAACAGTGGGGTAGGAACAGATAGGCAGCTACCACATATTTTTTTCTTCCCTCCTTGTTGAATGAGCAGGTTCAGAGTGCCTCTGGGAAATCAAACTTCTTAAGTGACTCAAACCCAGAAACATCATGTTCATGAATCTCGCATGGTGCCACTTGAAAGACAAGTGGTGATCTATGAGCAGCGGCACTTCCAGGAGGGCCCGAGAGTGAAATTAAGAGTCACCAGCATCGGTGACAGCACATTCTGAAATGCACATGGACCCTGTGGCACCTAAATTGCCACGCACTTTAGAGTTGGAAGCCTGCATTTCATCCATGTGGCTGTTTTGGCCACCTAAGTCCCTTTATGAATCTGAGCCATAAATACCACCTTTCTCCCAAATGTGGAGAAGATAAATGCATTATTATATTATCCAGGTGAATCACTGCCTTTATTGGAGGATTTGTTAAATAAATAGCATCCTCAAAGGCAAAACTTCGAGATGCCTTATATCCAACTATGACTCTTAGCACTATTTTTTGTTCAAAGTAACAACTTTTCTGCTAATGTGGCTCTGATAGTTATTTATAAGGTAAGCATGTGCAGGATAAACAGATGCTCTGGAGTCCTTAATTTTTTTTTTGGAAAACCTTTTTGAAAAAACAACACACACTAATCCCGAGAACCAATTTATCAGGTATCTTCATGGATGCCTAAGTTTGCTTTTTATTTATCATTAAAATTATTTATATAGTCAATCCTTAGACCATAACGTCTTCAAAAATTTTATTATTTTCCAAAGGTAAGAAGGAAAGAAAGCAATTATCAGTAGATTTTAAAGATCTCTGAAAGCTAGGGCATCAATAATAAAACCGTAAATATGAAACAAAATAAACACACTCTCTGGAAGAGGAAGAAATATAGGAACATATTGCATTTGCTTTTTGATGACATTTTCCAGGGTATCCCTGTTTGCACTTTGCCCCTACATTTTTGTTATTCTAAGTTTTCAAGGAGAGAGGATTTGGGGCCATTGAGATTTTGTTAGAAGTTATAATAATGTTTGCAGTTCTAGTTCAATTTTCAACTTAAGCTTTAAGAATGTTAGTTTGCCATTCAGTTTCTCAACAAAACCCTTCCCTCTTGTAGGCTGCAGATCTCTATGCAGTCAAAAATTCACCTGCAACTAAACCCACGTGGTTTGGAGTTTTTTGCTCCACCATTTTCAAGCTCCTATCACCCTCTTGATGACTTACTTTTTCACTGTACACCTGACCACTAGGGCTTTTTGTGGGTTTTCTGGAGATAGTTATACTTTGAGTATATTGCTATGCAAACTAACGTTGACTCTGCAGTGTGTAGTGGAGTATATTGACTATTTAGGATCACGGTCCTGTCAGTGTATTGCTGCACATGTTCCTGTCGAGAAATAGTTAATGTGGTTGTGCTCCCTTTAGTGCAGCTGGCCTCCAGGATCCAGCTTGGTTGCTGCACTGTGCTTCATTATTCACTTTGACTTGTGCATTTTTCATACATACACTGTTTTCCAGTGAACCAAGAGCTTTTGTATTTATAAATCACTTTTGCTACTTAGCCATGGTATCTAGAGAGTAGATTTACCTGAGAAAATACAATACAAGCAAAATGTTTGTTAAGCATAGCAGAATAATATAACAGGAATAAAAATTTGACAATTTCCAAAGCATACATTTGTGTCCCATAACAGCTGTGCTTGTTTTTATTTCCACTTCAGGTAGGCTGCTTTTGTCTAATATTTATTCCTATTTTAAAATTTTGTTTATTTCAAGTGTCTGTTATTTCAACCACTGTCTTGGCAATTGTTTTCAACGAGCATGTATTTTTCACAAATACATTACTTTTTCTTTACTTTTATTGAGGTTTTTCTCTATCCCTCCTCCACTATATTATAAGCAAATTTGAACAAGCTGAAGACTATTTTTCCTGAAGGTTTCAAAAATCCTAAAAAAAAATCACTTTGACCATACAGAGTTCAGTCTCCATTTATGGAAGACTGGTTTCCAGTGAAGACACTCTATTATATTACCTGGTAAACATTAAGAACTTGTGGTGTTGATCTCTACTGACTGGTCACCATGAAAAAGGTAGCATTTAACAACAGTCATTACGCAATAGCACCTGAAATACCCTGTTCCTCAGAACAAGGAGATAAAAATATTTAATTTACAAATACAGTTTTGGAAAAATGTCACTTTTTTAATTATGTCCAAGTAGGTAATCAATGCCTCAAAGTTAATCTAAGCCAGAGGACACAACTGGATCATTTACCTTGCACTCCTGCCTAATATAGGCTGTAGGACCTACTTAAATTATCTCTGGAGAAAAATACCACTTAATTCCACAATGTCTCTTCCTTATGAAGAGCAATGACTCCAAAAAGGAGACAAAAGCCAGGGCAGGACTTGCAGTTTTCCCTCTTCTTATAGAAATTGAGCACACATCTGTCTCCTTGCATTCCCTTAGAATATTTTTTTTTCAAACCAAAACAGTAGCTTTAATGACTTAACTTAATGTCTTCTACTTTTCATAAAGAAAAGGATGGCAGTAAAGGATGCTATGTTGTTTCTGAGCATTCAGTTTGCCTTGCTGAAGAACAGATTTAGACTAGACATTAGAAAGTTTTTTACAATGGGGGTGGTCAAGCACTGGAACAGGTTGCCCAGAGAGGCAGTGGAGGCCCCATCCCTGGCAACATTCAAGGTCAGGTTGGACGGGGCTCTGAGCACCCTGATCTGGTTAAGGCTGTCCCTGCTCACTGCAGGGGGGTTGGGCTAGATGCCCTCTAAAGGTCCCTTCCAACCCAAAGCATTCTATGACTCTATGATTCTATGATCTCTGAAAAATATGCTACATACACAACTATGTGTCACATGTATGCACTAACATGGCTGAACCTGATGTGAACCACCAACATCCTGCTGCGTCCCTTGTCCTTCCATCCATTTTTGCCCTTTATCAGATTGGTTAGTGTTTGACAACCTTTTTTGCATTCATTAGTATTCTCTCCTTCTTACTATTTATATTATGCACCTTTTTTTTCTTTCTATCAGCTACTGTCTTTCTTGCTAACAGCCTTTTGCCTTTCCTAAAACTCTGATCCAATCCTTCTAATTTGTCATTGCTAACCTATTAACATATTTATGTCCAGTCTCAACTTGTCTAAATTCAACATCAAACCATCAGCTCCTGTTATCTCCTTCCAGGTAGGATGAAGAACGCTCTCTTAAAGGTTATTTCTCATGTAAGTGCATGTTTTCTCTGACCAAGTCACTCCTTAATTTCCCCCCTGAGAAGCTAAATTCATGAAGCTTCCTGTGTCTCTCACTAAGAGGGTGTGTTTTCAAAAGTCACAATAACCCTCTAGGCCTCCCCTAAAGACACTTGTTAGTGTGTTTTTCAAGTAGAATGAAGCATGATATTCCAAAAGTTTTACACATCAGGTCCTAGATCCTGTTGTATTCCACATCCCAAAACCTGTTCTACTCTGTCGTCCTCAGTTTTGCACCTAAGGTCTTCACTAGACTTTTGGCTGCAGCACCGGACTGAAGATTTTTGTTCGGCTGATGACCAGCCAAGGAGGCCCAGGGCTTTTTGCAGTTTCATTGCTTTCCAGGCAGGAGTCCTTGATTTCACACACAGGCGGTATTCTCTTTCTTGACATATGACTTCAGATTTGGCCAGTTTATAATACCTAACTGTGTTTTACCCAGCAGAGTCTGGCACTCCTTTTGCTCTGACCTACACAGATACCATGATGACTTGCACCATCCCATTTACCCTTTTTAAGCACCACCACAGCATTAGCTCTCTTTCAATACATTGGAATTTCTTCAGGACTCAAAGACCTTTTGAAAACTCAGTGTGACAGATGCAGATGCTGTTCAACTAACTCCTTCAGAAATCAGATGGGAAAATGAAGGCCCTAGCCCATTCTCATAATTAAAGATAGTTTCATACAGAGTTGCATTAGACTCTAAGTCCTAGCTACGTTTTGATTTATCTGATTTCCTTCCACCCAGTTAAACTAGCACTGAAATTTCAGGAAGATCATGGTTTTCCTCAGCCCATTGCGATAGATATTTCGCTGCTGCTGGGAGAGATGAGTAATGGCATTGTTTGGAGGTGAAAAATCACGGTAGACACTGATTTTTAATGGCTTTTGTTACTTTAGCTCAAAATTTATAGTTCTAAGCAGTTACAGGTCTACACACACACACACGCGCTTGACTCACTCATTTCTCCCTCAGCCACATTATAATGAATACATCTAGAAATGTTGTATTCCTTTTCTAAGCTTCCTCTCAGAAAGGCATTCCCCCCATTTGAATGATAACAATACACCCCTAGATTTCCTATGAGAAAGCTTAATATGAAATATCTAAGCATATTCATTATAATGCTAGTTGCATAGGTATAGCATTTCCCCTTGCTTAAAAATCCAATTATTATCTCAATATTCAATGTTTTAATTATCTTATACATTTATTAGCAAAATCAGGTACAATTTCCTCACTGTGTAATGCAGCCCTATTTCTGCTTTGGAAATATAATTAAAATACCTATTTCTCGAGTATTTATTTCATAATTACATTTGCCAATGTTTATATAAACTAATTATTCATATTACATTTCTCATTCCTAAATGAATATTGGATGGACAAGTAGTTAGTGAACATATTTTAGGATTTTTAAAAAATCAAGCAACATTTTAAGAATAAAATTGCTATCTTCTTTCCCATTTTTCCTAACTTCTGTACATTTTGCATCAACATTAAGATCCTTGATATCAGTGGAGTGGGTACTTTTCCTTGTGTAGGGAAATAGTAATAGAAATAAGTAGGCTACTAGACTACAGATTCGGATATGTTTATTTTCATGCTACTTCTACAGCTGGCCTGCTTTTCTGTGCTTCAGGTTTCCCCATCACGAAATCAGATGAAAACACTAGGTACTTTATCATCATCATCACCATCACAGTTGAGAAAAATATTTGCACTTTAAAGCTTTATTTATTATTAGTAAAGATTGAAGTTACAAGTTCATAATTTATTTTATTGGTTTTTTTTCCTATAGAATTTAATTGCTGTTAGTGGCAATCTATGTATTAAACTTTCACAGCTAAAGTACGCAAACTGGACCTCTCTTCTGCTTATAGGTGAGGTATAGGAAATGTGTATTGTGCTCCATGTGCAAACAGTTAAACTCTGCAAAATTAAAAGCCACTCAAAAAATAAATTATTCATAGAATTCAGTCAGAATTCATATATCACATTAAGCTGCATAAAGGTGACTTTCAAGCCATGCTTGAAGCTCACCAGCTAGGTCAAACTCTTAGGGTAAAGCAGTATCTTGCAATATAAAACATGCATGAGCAGCATACAATTGCTTTTCAACTACTTACAGCTTCAGCATACCTGAAGCTACCTCACCCATTTGACATTTAGTTGCGGTTTTAAATACAGGGACAAAATTTGAGAGGAAATGGTCTATATCATATAATTCCAAAGAATGTCTACATACTACAAAGTGGGCTGTTGTTCCTGAAAAACTACTTTGCAATAAAGTATACCAGATCAATTCTCAACCCTCTTTTGATGAGAAAGAGTTTTTCTTCCCTTCATAGAGTCAGAGAGGAGCTGCATGGTAGTTATAAGTAGAAGACAAACGATCTTCTGGCTGCTTCAAGTATAACTTCATAAGAACAGAAAATAACTGCAATACTGCATCCAAAGAGTAAATTAGAAATTTTTATTGTGATACCGTATTACTATGTTACGATGCACAGCAATGACAGTTACGGAATTCAGTCTGGGTAAGCCAGCAGATTATTTCCTCCTTTTTTTCCCCCCTTATTTCTCTCCATCTTTGTGTGTTATTCCCTACTGAAGTGGCATACTGATTCCTCAAGGCCGAGTGGCCCTAATTTATGCATTACAATTGATTCTAAATTAATAACAAAAATGAAAGGCAATTTTCTGCAATGCAAAACATTGCTTTTTCTGAAGAGCCAAATCCAGTACATCAAAGATGCCTTTTAAAAAGTCCTGCCTTGACAATGACCACCTTTGCTGTGAGATGATTGCTATCATCTCAAGAATGATTCATTTTCTACCAGTAAATTGAGGTTCATCGATCTCATTTATTTGAATGTACATATCATTTTAAATCTACATATTATTTGCCAATGCCAATTGCAAAACTAAGTGAAAACTGAGCTGAACCATGGCTTTGTAGCTCCTTAGTTTGTCATATTCTTTTTCTGCTCTGCTTTCTCAATCTTTCCGCAAGAAGATTCCTACATGCTTTCTTGCAAAAGTCAGTGTCTCAGATACACATATTGCTTCTTTTTAGTGAATACACAGCCTCCTATTTGTGCTCCAGAAGCTTTAGTTCAGAACTGATATGTTTATTTGGAAGTCACAGTTGCAGCTCTGCTCATTAGTGACTAGTGCTGATTGATTTGAAGTATTGCAGGGTGGGACACCTCAGGTTTGCTTGGCTGATATGCTTAGACTGATTTCTACTGGGAGCCTTTTTATGCCAGTTTGGAAAAGCCAAAGGGCGTGGAGCAGAATACCCATTTGTTTGCACTTCCTGAAAATTGGGACACTACCCAAGCACTCAGCACATCCCTATAGCTGTGCTAAACTCTCAAAAAACTCTCAAATCCTTTCTTAGGATTTATTCCTGCAAAATTATTTCCAGGCAAAATTATTGTCCAATAACAGCAGAAATGCTAAGCTGGAGGGCAAAGGTCTGCTTTCCTGCATCGGCCTAGAGGACTAGGATACAGCTCCAAAGGGCTGCCCTGTTTCAGTGTGCAGATTTTCTCCATTAGACCAACATTATCTACTGCACACCTAAGTATTCCTTTCAGAAACTGCAATATTCTGCAAGCTGCACTATAAAAGTCTCAGCTAGCCACTGCGATTTGCACCTGCAGAGGGAGTTTTGCTCTGCCTGTATGACACTGTTATCCTGGGATGGCACAAGACAGCCCTGTGATGCTTTCTGCTCTCCTTTTACTACCAAGGCAGCTTCACAACCAGCCTGCATTAGATGCTCACTTTCCAAACACCAAACAGGAGTGAGATAAAGCTTGGACTTCATGAGCTAAAGATAACAGAGTAAATAAGCTGAAAGGCCACATCCTAAGAAGCTACATCTAAAGTAAAGACAATTTTCATGTAAAGCCATAAATAATACAAAAAAGCAGCAGAATTACCCACTGCAAACTACCTGGTGAGAGCAAGTGAGTTAGGAAATGAGAGAAATGCAATAAATGAGTGATATTACCTGAAAAATAAAATGTCAATATAATAATAATTTAAAAGAAACAGCAGCAGAACGCTGCCTCTAGGCAGCGATGACTTGCATGAAACTCCATATAATAGGTAACTCAAGGTCTCAGTGATCTTGACAAAGTTAAAGGGATAACTTTCAAGTAGAGATGAACATGAATAATTCTTTTTCCTGTACTCACATAGGTAGCTTTTGAACTCTTAAATAAATGCTGCTTAACTTTTCAACTTTTCTTCATTTTTGAAATGGAATATACATCATTACCACTACTGGCGAATTTTTTTCTGCAGTTGATTTTTAATTCGTTTCTATCACTTTCAGAATATTCTTTAGTATTGTGTTAATGCCTTCTTTCTAGTATCTGTATTTTCTACTGACATGCTCTCCCTGAACAAATTCCCTGTGAGTTTTCAATGTAGAGAGTTTAAGTAACTTCTGGCTTGCAATTCAATATATTGGAGAATGAAATTTCTTTTACTCCTTTGGGAACAAAATGGCTCAGTGTGTCGAGTGACTCTTATTAAATTTAAAAAAATATTAAACAATCTCCAGTTTTCTTCTTCTGCTTGAGCATTCTTCAAAGCTTCAAATTATTTTGAAAATGCTAAAATACCACAGTGAGCTTTCATAACAGAATATTCTGTTATTTAAAATTTCTCACACAACAGGAAAACTCTTATCATCTCCCCTGGACCTGAGGACTCATTGAAACAAATTGTGAACCTCTCATCTAAAGAAATACCCACTTTATGAAATTACAAAAACCAGTGAATAAATAGACCTTCAAAAATAAATATACAAATGAATAAAAGCCTAATTCATAGTAATAAAAATACTCTTTGCCTTGGAAAGCTTGAATCATCAAGTGTAAATCCGAACTAAGTATGTTTTTCTATCTGAAATATAAAGCTAGCACACATGCATGGAAGGGGACCTCCCGAGGGTAATGCCCTCAGAGGAGTTCAAAAGGCATCGCAGTGATAAATCCAAGGAAATACACTATTCTGATTTTACTGAGCTAGCACCCATGCAATGTTTTTCAGACACTTAGATTTAAAAGTAAGATGCTAAGATAACAATATGAAAATATGAATTTCTTTGATAGGCACCCAGAGGGAGCTAAATGTATAGTATTATTTCAGCTTCTTTTCCTTATCACAGTGTAGCTATAAACTGTAGCAGTTAAAATATTTTCCCTAGTCAGTTATAGCTTTTCCCCCTCCTTTGCCTCCTCTTTTGTGGCTTTGAAGCTTATCTGTTGTGACTATTGGGATGAGAACTGCTGCCACTCCACAGCTGGGAAAGGATGCACCCCCTGCACAGCTGTAGCAATGATGAAATGTAGGGCAAGTCTTCCTTGTAAACAGAGGCTCAATGGAAAGCCATGCGCTTTTTTAGCACTTGCCCTGGATCACTCACATTATTCTGGTAGCACATATTCTGAAGCAGTCCAGATCATCCCTGTCTGGAGAGGACAACATTAAACAAAGTAGTCCTCCTAGTCCCATCGCTGCTTTCGGGAAAGCTGTGGGCAACTCACCAGTTCTACCTCACTGCCCTCCCAATCTGTAGCAATGCAATTGTTAACAACAATAACAATATGTAAAAATATTTTGTTCACATCTCTAAGAGGGATATAATACTAACAGCTGTTCCTTCACTTCTCCAGCCAATAGTCTTCAGTAAGACAGTTATGTGGGTTTATTGAGCTTCCAGTCCCAGCCGCTGAATGTGGAGAATGACAGCTAACACCACCAGGCAGGAACTTCTGCCCCTCAAAAGGTACAGCCCTCCCTCTCCAGGCTCTTCTGCCTTTCCAAGCATCCTGCAGACTGGCACGTTGCACCTCTACCAAGACCAGGTGGAACAGGGCCCCACAAGACCTGCACAGCTCTATAAACAGGAATAGTTTCAGCATAATGACTCTCTGTCAGAATAAGAACAAAGAACAAAGTTTTCCAGTGATTAGTTATATTTTGGGTGCCAAATTAGGGCTGCTCTGAGGTGACAGAAAGTCATATGCTTTGGGTGAATAATGTTACAAAAAAAATCAGGCTGTTCCAAGGAATCTTAATTTAGGTCATTGAACTAAAGCAACCAAATACTGCAGTTGCTTTGGAAAATGTTGACCTGGTATTTCAGTGTCACATTAGCAGGACTGCACACCAGGCTCCTTCTGCTCCTTTCATCAGCTCACTCTTGCACAACCAAAGGTCAAAGCAAAATCTGGTAAGGCACAAGAGACAAAAGGAGAACACAGACCTTGCCTAAGCCATTGCATCCAGAGGCCAGAGAGTCTGCCCTTTCCAATGCTTACAAACCTCTCTGAAGGCAAACAGCAGCCACTGACACGACTGCCTATCAGTAGCATAATCTTCTGTTAACTCTAACTAAGACATGTGACTGGAACTAGAAAGCATAAGATAATTTCCTGCACAGTGATTGCATGCACTACACCTGTATTCTCAAGGATCTTTCTGAATTTCTTTTTTCATTCTACACAACTTTGTGTTACAGATACACACAAACATGTTACATGTTAACGCATGGTTACGCTGCAAAGACTTGATACAGATACCCAAGAGATCAGTTTTTCAAATCATCTGCACAACAATAAAAAAGACGGGTGTCCTGATTTCAGCTAGGATAGAGTTAATTCTCTTTCTAGTAGCTGGCACAGTGCTGTGTTCTGGATTTAGTAGGAGAAGAATGCTGATAACACACTGATGGTTTAGTTGTTGCTAAGCAGTGCTGACACTGGTCAAGGACTTTTCAGCTTCCCATGCTCTGCCAGGTGCACAAGAAACTGGAAGGGGGCACAGCCAGGACAGCTGACCCAAACTGGCCAAAGGGCTATTCCATACCATGGAATATGCTCAGTATAGAAACTGGGGGAGTTGGCTGGGGACAGTGATCACTGCTCGGTGTCTGGCTGGGCATTGTTTGTTGGGTGGTGACCGGTTGCATCACTTGTTTTTTCCTGGGTTTTGTTCCTCTTTTTGTTGTTTTCATTTTCACTACAATATTATTATTATTATTATTATCATCAGCAGCAGCAGCAGCAGCAGCATTACTATCATTATTATTATTTTTATTTTATTTTATTTTATTTTGTTTCAATTATTAAACTGTTCTTATCTCAACCCATGAGTTCTCTGACTTTTGCCCTTCTGATTCTCTCCCCCATCCCACCGGGGGGGAGGGTGAGTGAGCGGCTGCGTGGTGCTTGTTTGCTGGCTGGGGTTAAACCATGACAATGGGGTTCACATTTTCTGTTTGCTGATAACTCAGGTCCATACATAGATACTTCTGCCTCTTCTTGCAGGCAGGCTGTGCTGGCCCCTTCCAGGAAAAAAACTCCTGTGGGTGAGCTTTACTGCAATAAACACCCATAGGTCACTATTCTACTATAAACCTGTGTTTGGAGTAGCTCGGCAGGTACCTGAGGGACACTCACTTTAAAAGATCTACTTTCTCCTGTTCAAAGATGTCAGGACACTCCACTGGGGTCGTTGGTGGTTGTATATTGATTTGTGCACTCTGGGTTCTCAAAAGGCATGGGTCTACGGCATAAGCTTTTAAACTTTGAAAATATGTTTTCCTAGTGGCTATTTCTTGACCACTCCCTTCCTCTCTGTTTTTTCTGAACCACATAAAGGAGGACTTTCCTGGCACTGCATTGTCTTACAATCTCATTCCTAAGAGGTCGAAGAGTGCTGATGCATGAACTGGTGTCTAACACCTTAAAAAAAGGCAGAAAGCAGATACACTACTGACCAATAGTGAAAACCTTATTTGTCAGACATACAAGCAAACAGTGATTTTGGTGGATGAAAAGCAAGACATGAGCCAGCAATGTGCACGCGCAGCCCAGAAAGCCAACTGAATCCTGGGCTGCATCAAAAGCAGCGTGGCCAGCAGGTCGAGGGAGGTGATTCTGCCCCTCTACTCTGCTCTGGTGAGACCTCACCTGGAGCACTGCATCCAGCTCTGGGGCCCTCAGCACAAGAAGGACATGGACCTGTTGGAGTGGGTCCAGAACAGGGCCACAAAAATGATCTGAGGGCTGGAGCACCTCTACTCTGAGGCCAGGCTGAGAGAGTTGGGGTTGTTCAGCCTGGAGAAGAGAAGGCTGCGAGGAGACCTTATTGCAGCCTTCCAGTACTTAAAGGGGGCCTATAGGAGGGATGGGGAAAGACATTTTAGTAGGGCCTGTAGCGGTAGGATGAGGGGTGATGGTTTTAAACTAAAGGAGGGTAGATTCAGACTAGATATAGGAATTTTTTTATGATGAGGGTGGTGAAAAACTGACACAGATTTCCCAGAGAGGTGGTAGATGCCCCACCCCTAGAAACATTCAAGGTCAGGCTGGATGGGGCTCTGGGCAACCTGATCTAGTTGAAGATGTCCCTGCTCTCCGCAGGGTGGTTGGGCTAGATGACCTCTAAAGGTCCCTTCCAATCCAAACTATTCTATGATTCTATGATCTCTGCCAAAACAAGATAGATAGATGGATATAAAAAAAAGACATTGAGTCAAATTAAAATCCTTGTGTCATTGAATATAATACAATTCCCACTGCTCTTCAGCATTCAGTGGAATTCACCTCTTTATATTTTTGCAAACTTCTGCATTTCATAAAGGAAATTAGTGATGAAAACAGCATAATTAATAGTACAGTAGTAATTATCTGTTAGGTTTACATTTGCCAAAGTAAATGAAAGCCCAGGCCTGAAAGAAATTCCTTGCTCTACCAAAATGTATGACAATTGCTTTTTTCACTGTTTCCCCAGGATTTTTAAATTTTACCCTTTAAGTTTACTTATGATTACAGTTTTAGCCTTTCTAGTTGAGATTTGAATAGGCTCTTGAATTTGTTGGAAATGTGGAAATCCAACCTTTTAGAGAACAGTAATCTTGAACATGAAAAATGAAACCTTCTTGTGGCACTTGATGTCACTGAAATATCAAGTCAAAGAAAGAACAGAGAGACCTACTGTTTTCAGTCTCTCCACTGAACAGAACGTGTGGTGGATACAGAATAAAATTTATCAGAATTATCATAGCACACTCCCAGATGATAAATCATTATTATGAATTTACTCTTTTGGAATATCTTTAACCTGATTTTCTAAGGAAATAATTATGCTATGTGAGTATCCACGCCTGTCTCTCCCTCAACGGTAGTAAGCCCAATAGCCAAATGCAACCAAATCTGAAAAAGTGGGAAGGAAACAAACCAGGAAGTTCCTAAAAGCTTTGTGAAACGATGTAACGTGGTTCATTAAAAATAGGGACATTCTGCAGTGTAACCTGAATTGTTATCATAGTCCAGAGAACCCACAGGAGGATAAAAGAAAAAGAGAGACACTTCGTGCATGTCTCAGCCTTAGGAAAATTCTCAGTCAGAGCTCAGTCAGCCTGTCAGTCAATCTCATGATGTAAATGCACTGGGAACTAGATGTCTTTAGTTCCAGTGTTGATAGAATTTAATTTTTCTAACCAGTCTATTCCACAAAAAGTAATATAATTTTACTGTTATACAGGTACAGAATGAAAATACATCCTGAAGCATCAAAAGATTCTGTGAAAACAGTTTTACTAATCATAACGGCCTCTTTTTCTCTAACAACTAAAGAATAGGCACGGTTAGATGAGCAAAAAAGTACTGAGATCTGAACTTAGATGTTGAACTCTGCATGAATCCAGCATGAACCATTAAGTGACCCACCATCTGTCTTTACACTTTTTCAAGGTAACTATTGATATTGGCTGATAGTCCATCAACTTCTATTAAAACCCTCTCTTCAGCATATGTCTCCAACCACAGTGCTGTACTAAGGAGTCAATCAATTAAAACTTTCCTCCAGCTTAGAGAAGTCAGGCTAGGCTTTGTCACAGTCTATTCGGTTATCTCTTACACTGACCACTGATCTACAAGTGCAAATCGGTCTGTTGATAGCGCTGGATAGATTTTTCAAGTCCTGCAGTAATGGAAGACTAACATCACTGCACTAATATGAGTCATTTTATGTAGACTTTCCTTTTCATGGTGTCTTTAATATCCAAGCTAGAGCAAGGTAATGGCTTATTTTAAGGAATTTTGCCTAAGTATGCATTTGGGCATTGTAGTTTATTACAAACCCCCAAGTCTTAGTCTACATCTGGATCTGCATTTTATGCCTGTAAGTTAGCAGAGAAACTCACACTGTCTTTGAAGTAGTTGAAGGAATTTAAACTGCCTTCTTTTTTTTTTAAAAAAAAAAGCGAAGAGAATTTGTTTGATTTCTCCTAACTGTAACTGTGTTACTCAGGTAGGCTCTTATGAGAGCTCTAAACGAGGATCACTTATTTAACTGTGATCCTCTTGGGCTCAGGGATTGGTGGGAAGTGGCTGGCACAACTGAAGAAGAGTAAAAGGATAAGAGCATGCCACCAAGGAGGGTGCTGGCAGGGGTGTGCTTACAACTTCCTTAACTGCTGGAACAGCATTGATCACAGCTTTAAGGTGGGTCTGCCTCAAATTTATCGTCTTTGTGAGCTCTCACTGAAGCCTTTTAAGCTCAGAACCCCAAGTCTTGTCAAACTGTCAACTAGGACCCAACATTTTAAATAGAAACAACTGAACAACATTATGTCAAAGAGCAAAAATAAAAAAGCTTTCTACATAAGCCCACTGTTTCCTTGCAGTCATTTCTTGGTACGCCAGCTGTGTCTCAGGCAGCTTAGTGATGCTCAGCAAGCTCTGCTCTGTCCATCCCCCCAGTCCCTTAGCAGGGTTTTCTTTTGGCATTTTTGAGACTCTGTTGATCTGCTCCCCAGCTCCACATGGGCTGCATTCTGCCAACACGCACACAGTGGTCTTATGTTACCCTAAGGGATGGAGCCATCTCTTCATCCTGGGGCAAGGAGCATACCTAAGCCAGTAACTCTTTTCAGGAATACATCCCAAAAATTCATGTCACCTATGGATGAAGGTGACCTCCTACAATTAAATTAACGGTGTCTTTGCCAGGTCTATAGAGACTGGGAGATGCTCTGAAGTAATCAGTCCTTTACCACCTTCCCTTTCATTCTGCTACTAAAAAAAAAAGAAGAGTGCAAAAGCCCTAATACACCTTCAACCAATTTATCTTTAACATTGTAAAATCCTTTAAATTATATTGACTATTTCAAAATGTGGATAAATGTCATGAAGAAAATATCTGATGGTTTTGGGGAGGCAGAATTCTGTAACCTGGATAACTGGACTTAAAATGGAAAGTTTATTACCAGCCCATTGATATGGGCAAACTACATTTTTATCTCTCAACAGCAGCAACCCTAATACATTTTGCAGCTTTGCCATTAAATACAGAGAGATGATTTTCCATCTAATTTCTAAAAGCAGTTTTGTGGAAGAAAATGGGTAATCAACATGGAGAATGTCTTTCTTCTGAAAATGCTTTTAGTCTAATATAAATGACAGCTATTTAAAGGCAATCACTTGTGTTTTATATCTCACACAAAAACCAGCAGACACAGTACCCTGCCTTTGAGACAAAACACTGATACATGTGACAGAACATTTCAAGCAGTAATAATCAGAAGCCACAGATTCAGCAGCATCCAGAAAACAACTGAAATATCCCCCTTTAAAATCTATAGCTTTTTTTTGCTATTGTTGATCAGTCTTTAACTGATGTTATGTGGTATTATATTATGAATAACTAATTATCTGCATCAGACAGGTACAGGAAATGCAAATCACATCCGCTCTGCAGTATGTACACTGATAACTTACACATCTATTAAAAATAAAGTGGTTTTCAAAATATCACCCAGGAGGCATGTGTTCTGTTCAGTGACCTTTGGAAACTCTAGTCCAATGAATAACTAGTGATGCGCAAATAAGTTGAGCGACAGTAGATAAAAAGTGCCTATAACCTTATATGTTATCTGTTATGAGGATGGCTATGGTAAAAAGATATATTGCTCTTTCATAATTTGCCTGAGAGAGCAAATCAATGAGAACATAGACTTGTATCCCTTTAAGTTGAATGGTTATGAAATTCATTATCCTGGACAATTAAAAGTATAGCATGCAGAAAAAGTGCAATGGATAGTATAATCTAAGTATCTAATTTAATGGTAGTTTGCTACCTTACAGGCATTTGTTCATATGGCATCAGTCACATCTTGGTAAATCCAGCTTTGCATTCAAACATTCTATGCAGAAAGAAGCCTAACTGTGTTTGCTTCAAGATGATAAAACTTCATATTACCAGAATGTTGGTAGAATATTGAAGAAAATCAGCAATGACAACCTTGCATCCATTAGCAATCTTTGTAAGGACTATGATACATGAGAAACCTTAGACTTTCTTTCTCACAAAATATGCGGCCCATCTGGTCTTGATCTTGTGGCAAAGAAAGTCCGCAGTCTAAAGAAAACAGTTACATAACCAAAAGGCAAGGAAACCACAGCAAATCCAGGAAGATATGATGCAGCACAAATTTTAAGTATCTCGGAGTTTGTTTTTTTTTTTTTTAATGCTACTTTTAAACCACACTACCAACAAAGCCTTCACTGCCTGCCCTGATTATAGCTCATGCAATTCAGACTTGCATAAACATATCTTTTACACACAGATATGGTCTACAGCTTTTATATAGTCACTTGAACATTAAAAATGCTTTTGCAATTTTTGTTTTGCAGTATAAGACTACATGTCTTCTATTATCATACACACACGCAAGGAAATCAAGGAGGTTAAAAGAGAAAAGGTTCCACAATTCTGGTTCACAAGCTAAAAGGGAGTTACCAAGTCACACGGGCTCTTCCCAATAATCAAACGCCTAGTCGAACACCGACAAAGTTATGGGGAAAAAAAGCATTCTGGAAACTGATCTGCAAGTAGCTACACAAGAAACTTCTTAAAAACATGAAGGGCTTATCCTGCATGTCACATTTTCATTTCACATTTTAGAATTTTAGAATAAAGAGTGGACATCTTTATTCAAAATATAAATAATTTTGTATGTAACCACTTTTAATTTTGTAAGTAATTACATTATTTTTATTACAGATTATATATTTTATTATTAGAGAAGAGCAAATTATACTTACCCTCTCCAAAGTAATTTCTTCAAATTCATATTCAATTTCTGTTCCATTGACCTAAAGAAAATAAAATCAGAAAATTACTTAAATGCACATGGAAGGTAATTTGATAGGGATACTGTACAGATATTCCAGTATGATCAGTTTACTGAAGCACATTTTTCAACCTATAGGTGAGACTATCTAAATTACAGCCTACTTAGCTCCCCTTTGCCTTGAATGGCACGTAATCAAGGCTATAACTTGAAAACAGTAAAAGTTCAGTATGTAAAACACTGAAATAATGGATAACTAAGTCACTTACATAACATGACTGATATTTGATGTAGTGTGTTCGTGGACTTTGTGCAAATGTTTAAATAGTTTCCAAGGTAATAGTTTCATGTCCAAAATAGAAGACCTGTTTCTAAAAATTATCCTCACAAATGGAAGAAAGATTAATTATTCATTGGCCTACGAGTTCCAATTTACTTTGCAATACAAAAGCAGACAGGAAATTCATAATATTTATGTAAAAAGCACTCACTGATACATATACTGAAATACATCTTGTTTACTATATTAACCTAGGGCAAGAACATGACAGAGGACCTTTGCAATAGACAGCTCAATGGCAAAAAGGCACAGAATGTTAATGCAATTCTTACGCTGAGTTTCAGTGTCAAAATAAATTAAGCTACAAAATGTGGAACACCAAAATGGATTGCACTGGACAAGAAATCTATCAGCTGAAGACATGACACTGATTTAAGCACTATTCTGAAACCTTGTTCCAGTCTGACATGGATTTTTTCTGTCCCTCTAGGCAACTCATTTAACATCCCTTTCTTGGTTTCCTCATTTCTTAAATGGGTAGAGTACTGCATCTGAGAAAGCTACAAAGCTGATTATATTGTAAGTAAACTGCAGAGTAATGAAAATACTTGTACTACTAAAATCTCAGAAGAATTTCAAAGTGTCCCTTAGCTACAGCTAATCAGCAATTTTTTGATTTGGCCAGAAAACATTGATTAATAAAAAATAATAGATTTTGCCCATGACTCATGTCATTTTAGTTTTTGTGACGATAGGGTATTTCCTGGAAAATAGTTTTGCTTTAGTGTTTTACTTGATTTATAGTTAATGAAAAAAATAATATTTTGTAAGATCAAAACTGAAGTGAAGCATTAGGATTGACCTAATCTTGGAGGAAAAAATTTGTTGTTTCTCAGAACAAGAACATTTATTACTCATCCCCAATCCCTGCTGCTAATTTTCTATATTAGTTCTCTAACTGCAATCAGAAAACACTGTACACAAATCATTCTTTATCTAGTCAAGCACCTTTCAAATGTAATTATGTACTTCTCTTGTGAATATTATAACTAGGTACAAGTATCTACCAAACAAAAGCTTCCTATAAAAGCCACCAACTATTTAATTTGCCTGCAATTCAAGATCTGATAAACCATGAAATCAGTCATAGAAATTCAACCCCCAGAATCTGTGTTCAGAAGGAAGGAGGGAGAGGGAGAAAAGTCCAAACAAATGACCCATGCTTAAAAATAAAATGAAAACACAGCATCAATGAATAAAATATTTAATACATACATAATATTTGTGGGTTTTTTTACATTATTACAATCTGGTAATCACATTACACTACACTAAAACCAGATATGAACAAAAAATTTAGTATAGGATATTTTCCTGTTCTATGTTGTCACTTTAATGCCCTCTGCATAGATTCTTTTATTAATATAGGCAACTTACTAGGTATGAACAGCTTTATAGCTATTCCATTTTTTGTCCTTTCTTGTCTAATGATAATGAAATCAAAGCTATCTATATGTCTCTGTTTTCATGAACTTCTCTTTTATCTTAGGTTGGTGGATAGCTCTGATCTATGTCTTCAATTCCTCAGTCTTGCTCTATAAAGCTGTCTTTGCTTCACTGCTTATAATCACTTTTCCTTTGCATTAAAAACTCGTTAGTGCAGCAAAATGGGAAAAAGAGGGACATGAGAAGTGAGCAACCTCTGTATAAAGATGAAAGGAGACAACACAAGCTGAATACTCAATTTGTATTTGCACACAAACAATGTCTTGATTATGATCATCTGAGGGGTTCCTTTTATCATCCACAGTCACGGTTCCAAAAAGGTCTTCAGTTCAAATTGCCATTAATCGCAGCAGAGATCCATTATCAGGTTCCATAGCAGCAGGGTTGATATGAATTAAAAAGCTGATCTTGATCCAACTCCTTTTGTTATTTAAGCATATACATCTACGTATGCAGTTCACTGCCCTGTTTTTCCTTCTGGTTGCTCAGAAGACCAATGCAGTTATTTCGTAAAGGATCTAATAAGATATTGCACCTACCTGAGGCAGGTGGAATGATGATGTATGCAGTACCATTCTTTGCTAGCACCATTTTATTTCATATTTAGACTCTCTGGCTGCGCCTACACTGCTAAATTAGAGTCAATTTTCAGCCAAGTCTCAGTGCTCAAGGCTGTTTCTGTCTGGAGCCTGCTGGAAACAAATAGCCAAGGAGTGAGCCAACAGTTAAGCAGGAGGAGAATCATGGCTCCAGTGCTGGAACTGGCTTGCCGGTCCTCTCATTTAGCAGCATACGGACATACCCTCTGTTTTTGTCCATTTTAACTTGATAGTCTCTGGCCTGACAAAGCACCTAAACAAGCTGTCTGAACCTGCAACTTCCATTTCTTGCAAGTAATGGGAACCTGTTCCTATATCTCTCTTTACAAGAGTTTTCTGAGTCTTGCTTTTACATCAGATTGCAACAAGAACACACAGCAAAATTTACTATGGCCTGTATGAGTTTAAATATCTATGAGAAAGTCCAGACCTTTTCATATGGTTTTCTCTTCTCCTCCACAGCCAAAGAAATCATCAGCATTTCCAAGTTGATTTGGGAATATTCTTTTTCATCATTCAGGTGTGCAAGGCTGACAACAGATATCTTTAATCTCAACTAAATTTTTATATTTATAATGCTGAAATGTGAGGTAGTCATCTAGCTCTCTTTATATTCAGTGAAAAGAAACAGACATTTCTAGGTCTTAATTAATTTAATCGTACACTAGAAATCTCAGATAGGTTGGATGAATTGTGCCCCTGAGGTTTCCTTTCACTGAGTACAAACAGAGTCTAAAAAGATGTGTAAAATTTGGTGAGCACTTGCCTTAAATCTGTTTCCTCTGCATTACTCCTAACTCTAGACTGGTAACAAAGTTCTGCTTAAGGGATGCCATATGTCTTTCATAATTATACACCAATGAAAGGCCAGATCTCTGGTTTAGCAGCTTTTCCTATTGCTTTTTTGGACTTGTCTGCACCTGTAACTGGCAGCACATGCATAGCATGATATTCAGCACCTGGTCCCACAAGCCCAACCGGTTAGGATGTCCACAAGGAACAATTTAGTCTCTTCCCTTCTCCAAAAGCTCAAAGCCAAGATACATTGCTGTTGGCTTCCCTCTCTGATTCGGGACACTGATGTCCCCTCTTCGGAGAAAGAGTGCTCAACACCACCTGTGATAGTAACAGGCCCAGAGGACTCTGGCAGAAGTGGGTAAGAAGTGCACAAGAAGTCCATGGGACGACACAATCAACCACGTCCCTTCTCCAAGGTACAGAATCTGGCATCAAAATGTGTCTCATTCAGGTACATGCTTTATTTCCAGCAGAACAAAAAAGATACCATTGACCAGGACAAAATACATAACTGCTACATGAAGAACAGGTCTGCATGAAACCTTGAGATAACTTTGGGGGCCTTTGATGCCCTTTTGTTCAGGAACGGCACCACCAACATACACTTCTGATGCAAGAAGGCTTCTCAGTCTCCTGACCTTACCTATGTTCATGATTCAGAGTGTGATGAACTTACAGCCCCTGTAGAATAAGTTACCATAACTCAATACCCAATAATTCAAGCAACTGCTTGCAAAAGCAAGGTAACAGTTGCCTTTCATTTACAGCTGCATCTGTTATACTGGAGGACTCTCCCAAACTTTTGACAAGAAAACGTCTTTAAGAAAGAGATTTGATGTATGGTAACTATCTAGATTCCAGCATTCAAGAGAGATTTCCTGGTGAAGCTCTAATCACTACTAGAGTTCACTTATCTTTCTAAGAATAACACACTAGTCATCTTCAGGTGACACTTTCTTTCAGGAGCATGAGAAATAAGGAAGAGTTAAAAAGAGCTTTTTATATACTATTTTGTGAAAAACTTGAAATAGAGCCAGCACACAGAACGCCAAAATAAGGACAAACTCAGATTTGTTTGTTCCTTTACATGAAGAATTTTACTCTGACTTTCCAGGAAGTTTTTCTTGTTTAGTGCAGTTTAAGGATGACACAAGCAGCTGAAGTAATCCTTTAATGCAAATCTGTTCTACAGATTATGACAGATTCCCTAAATCTTTGAGAATAACATTCTGTTGGGTTTTTAATTTTCACATACTCTGTCACTTTGCTAAGACTTTTATAGATATTTTTCTCATAATAATTTTATACACTTTTTATACTTCTGCAATTATTTGATGTGATAGACCTGTTTACACACAAGCAAATAAGCATTGCCTAATTCTTTCTTGCTATACTTCTGCACATCTGCCACTGCATTCACCCACTGAATAAAGATGTCATCATATGAATTTAATAAGAACTGTGTTACGATAGTGGCAAAAGCATCAAAACACTGACAATTTATACAACTGTAATATTTCAAGACCACTGCACCTATTCTTCCTGATAAAATTGATGTCATAAGAGCTGTTTGTTATATTTAGTCTTATTTTCAACAAGATTATTTTGCCTAAAAATTACAACACCTGTAGATTTTATTACAAACAAAAGAACCTTTAATTATATTTAATTGGATATTGTTTTTCAGCTGTCTTCAAGACAGAAGACTGCTTCTTCTACTTTTATTATCATATGCATAGGAAGATAACTACCCTGCCATGGATTTTCACTCAATATGCAAATTTGATTCTTTTGGCTGTACGGTTTCACCAGTTGCCTGACCACCCAAACCTCACAGGAATACAGGATTGCCAAATTCTTGTTGTACAAGTAACCCTAGGACATATTTGTCCTTTAAAATTTTCCAATTTGCTGTATAATTAAGACAGTCCATTTTACATTTCAGAAACATCAAGGCCATTTGGGTAATTTAACAAGTATAGGATTTAAATAGCCTTTCATGATTTCTGTTTTATCAGCACGACCAAAGAGCGATCTTCATTTAGCCCTCTGACATCTCCTGATTTAGGTTATTTCTTCATTAATTGTCAAATCTTCCTTATTGTTTTCAAGAAACCTGCTGATGTCTTTTTGATACTGTTCTCCAAGACTATTAAAAGTTTCCTTTCTCACTACATATAAACATACAGAAAACAGTCTCCTGTGTTCTCTGATTTCAAACATGGTGATTTTGTGTTTTCAAATTGTCCTAAAGTAGCTGCCAGAAAGTTTTTCATGCTACTTGGTTTATCTGAGTGAGTGCATTTTATGGGCTTTATATACAAGATACCCCACACCTATTTTTAATCACAGTGCATAACTAGAGCCCACTTACTTCTTTTCACCTATATTTCCTTTAGGAAACAAGGACAATATGTTAAGCTCTTTGAATGAAAATTTACCATAACCTAAAACTTTCTTGTCATAATACAACTGTTCTGGTGTGGAGAATGAAGAGTGAAAGACCGTAAGGTTTTGAAAGAAATTTATATTTTATCAGGAATAGGCCTTACAGTGTATGTGCAACTGACTTGTGGATCCTTCCACAGATGCCAACAGAGCACTCAACCACCAGGCCTTTTACATCCTTTAGGGAAGATATCACTCTCAACACACAATTAGCAGAGCTCCAAGAAGCGAAATCCAGCTCTTGGTCAACACCTGCAAAGATCTGCAGCACAGTCATGATCAGCTCTGCTCAAAGGGTGCTTTTTTTGCTCATTCTTTTCTTCTTAGATGTCTCCTATAACCTTCTCCAGGTCTTAGCTTTTAGTCAGCCACCTTCTTCACTGTTTGTGTACCATACTCATACTTTTCTCTCTTTCTTCCTCCCTCACTGTAACTCTTAGTTTTCTTGTTTTCATTCTCTTGGAGAAAATACCCATTTAGCAAGTAACCATTACCACTCTTCTCTGGTTGCTTCTGAAATCCCTAATTTTATCTTACCCTACCTCATTTCTCAAATCTTGTTCAGCACAAAATCATGTTTTCTGTATCTCTTGTGTATCACCATCCTTTAGCACTGATCACAACTTCTCATGTCTCCACCTTAGCTGCCGCTGCTTCTTCTCATTTTCATTCATGTTTTTTACTTGTTTCTTCATACTATCTCCAAATCTGTTCTGTTCTTTTTCTCTCACATGCAGATGCACGCATATACATACCAAATTAAACATACTTTACCTAATCCCGCTTCATCCAAAGGATTATTCATGATTAGCTTTCTACCTTCTCATCTGTTCCAACTAAACTTTTAACATAATCTTCTCCCACAACTCCTATTAAGTCAGTCATACACTCCATGTACCTTGATTCCTTTCATTACTATGCTTCACCTGCTTAACCACAGTTTTAAAAACTCATCTAAATAAGGGATTCTCTTCTGGTTTCCCCTACTTGCTGCTCTCACTCCTTATAATCTTTTCCCCCATTCAGCAACAACCTAGAGTTTTTTAGCTGTCTTGTCTCCATAGACCTGACACTTTCTACAGTCCAAAAAACATATATCTTGATACAGTCCTCCGAGTTATTCTTGTTCTTTTGTTTAGCTTACATGGTATAGAATCATAGAATTGTTTAGGTTGGAAAAGACCTTTAAGATCATCCAGTCCAACCATTAACCTACACTACCAAGTCCACACCAAACCAATCAAGGGTAGACTAGACTAAACCATGTCCCAAAGTGCCACATCTACCCGTTTTTTGAAAACTTCCAGGGATGGGGACTCCACCACCTCTCTGGGCAGCCTGTTCCAATGCCTGACCACCCTTTCCGTGAGGAAATTTCTCCTAATTTCCAACCTAAACCTCCCCTGGCGCAGCTTGAGCCCATTTCCTCTCGTCCTATCGCTAACTACATGGGAGAAGAGACCAACACCCACCTCACTACACCCTCCTTTCAGGGAGTTGCAGAGAGCGATAAGGTCTCCCCTCAGCCTCCTCTTCTCCAGGCTAAACAACCCCAGTTCCCTCAGCCGCTCCTCATAAGGCCTGTGCTCCAGACCCTTCACCAGCTTTGTTGCCCTTCTCTGGACACGCTCCAGCACCTCAATGTCTTTCTTGTAGTGAGGGGCCCAAAACTGGACACAGGATTCCAGGTGCGGCCTCACCAGTGCCGAGTACAGGGGCACAATCACCTCCCTGCTCCTGCTGGCCACACTATTCCTGATACAAGCCAGGATGCTGTTGGCCCTCTTGGCCACCTGGGCACACCACTGGCTCATGTTCAGCCAGCTGTCGACCAACACCCCCAGGTCCTTTTCGGCCAGGCAGCTTTCCAGCCACTCTTCCCCAAGCCTGTAGCGTTGCATGGGGTTGTTGTGACCCAAGTGCAGGACCCAACACTTGGCCTTGTTAAACCTCATACAGTTGGCCTTGGCCCATCGATCCAGCCTGTCCAGGTCCCTCTGCAGGGCCATCCTACCCTCCAGAAGATCGACACTCCCACCCATCTTGGTGTCATCTGCAAACTTACTGAGGGTGCACTCAATCCCTTCATCCAGATCATTCATAAAGATATTAAACAAGGCTGGCCCCAAAACAGAGCCCTGGGGAACACCGCTCGTGACTGGCTGCCAACTGGACTTAACTCCATTCACCACAACTCTCTGAGCTCGGCCACCCAACCAGCTTTTTACCCAGCGAAGAGTACGCCCATCCAAGCCATGAGCTGCCAGCTTCCCAAGGAGAATATTGTGAGAGACGGTGTCAAAAACTTTGCTAAAGTCCAGGTAAATGACATCCACAGCCTTTCCATCATCTACCGGGCGGGTCACCTGGTATGTGATAACACTCTGTCCTTTACAATATGAGCCATCAAATTTTCCTTCATCTTCTCTTTGTTTTGTCTGTATTCTGAGGTTGGCCATATACATCACAGAAGAAAAGTGCCTGTATGCTTATAAATGTGAGCATTTGATATACCTAATGCAGACCCATCACAGAACTCCCAGTTTCATAAGCATAATCCACAGAGCAGATCAAATCAGAGATCATGATTTCAAATGGTGTTCACAGTAAATGAAAATGAAATTACATCTGTGCGTGAATTCTGTTTAGGCTAGCACTTCCAAGTTGTACAAAATTAGCAGCAACAAAAGTAGAAGAATGCAAATTTCAGCTTTTGTACTTACGACCTTCTCTCTTACACTAAGAGAAAGTCATATGCCATCATATGAGCTACCTAACAGGTAGATATCTAAGTTAAGCAGTCATCTAGGCTTTTTTTTTACAGACACTGGTGTCCTGGTTTCGGCTGGGATAGAGTTAATTTTCTTCCTAGTAGCAGGCATAGTGCTGTGTTTTGGATTTAGTAGGAGAAGAATGTTGATAACACACTGATGTTTTAGTTGTTGCTAAGTACTGCTTATGCTAGTCAAGGACTTTTCAGCTTCCCAGGCTCTGCCAGGGGCACAAGAAACTGGGAGGGGGCACAGCCAGAATAGTTGATCCAAACTGACCAAAGGGCTATTCCATACCATATGATGTCATGCTCAGTATATAAACTGGGGGGGGTTGGCTGGGGAGCAGCAATCGCTGCTCGGGAACTGTCTGGGTATCGGTCAGTGGGTGGTGAGCAATTGCATTGTGCATCACTTGCTTTGTATATCATTATTATTATTATCATTATTATACTGTTACTATTAGCATTACTATTTTACTTTATTTCAATTATTAAACCGTTCTTATCTCAACCCATGAGTTTTTCTCACTCTTACTCCTCCGATTCTCTCCCCCATCCCATCGGGGTAGGGGGAGTGAGCAAGCGGCCGCGTGGTGCTTGGTTGCTGGCTGGGGCTAAACCACGACAAGTGGAGAGAGGAATCAAGAGGGGGTGATTTATGCCATGTGCCTTAGTCTTCAGATGGAATTGCCATTTGAGAAACCTGTGTCTGCCCACTGACTATACAGAGACACTTTAGACTTCTGGGATTTGAATCCTAAAAAAAATAATTTTGTAAAATTCCTTGTATTTCTGTATCTTAAATTTATAATATACATCAGTGCAGGAATTTGAAACAGTGCATTCCAGAGAACTGGACACAGTAATTTTTTTCCACAAAATTACATTCTTTCTTGTGTTATTTGGGTCATTTACTATACAGCTTCAGAAGTTTGCAGTCACCCTGCATTTAATTTTCTTCTGTGCTTCTGCCATTGCTGACACCCTAACATATGAGTTATCATAAACTCTCAGTTTGTCAGGTTCCTATATCTCTGGTCCATTTCAGTTTTAGAAGAAAATCCATCAAACTTTTCAACAGTCTGAACAGTTCATACATTTCTAGAAATGATTTTCCTGTCTAATATTTCATTTTATGTACAAGGTACATAAAAATGGAAAGTTGCTGTTGCTTGGTTGAGCTTATTTCATCAACAAAGATTATGAAGTACTTGTAACTTGGGACTTACAAGGTTATTTTAATGTTTAATACTGTAATTTGCATAATTTTATTTAAAAGGTTCGTCACTGTAGTTAGAGTGTTTAAAAGTCAGAAATAAATACTTAAACTGTGGGTTAAGCTTGATTCATTTAAACACCTAAGATAAGATTTTCTCTCAGTTTTAGGGAGAAATCAATAGCATACTAACTGGCAAAATTTAAGCCAAGGAAAGAACAGCAATAATTTACTACATTCTTTGATTTCCATGACATGTTTATGTAACAATCAGATAATTAAATATATATAACATACATAATGGGCATGTCCCATTTCCTCAAATAAATATACAACCAACATAATCTAGTCTCTTGCAATTTGTTAAATGACAATGTGCTCTGACTCATATTGTTGTGCCTAAAACTGTCTCCCAGTACCTTCATTTACCTTTGAGAGTTAATACTCCCTTCCCTGCTCTCTCACCCCATTGCTTATGAATAAACCACAATGAATTCTCTTGGGTTCTTTTCTTCTCCTGTGTTAACTCAAGCACAAGTACTGAAGGCTAAACTGTACTCTCAGTAACACTGGTGCAATCCCATTGGTGTCACTGGGCTTGTACTAGTGTAATTGATGTCACATTTATTCACATTCTGTGGATGTGATTACACCTGCAGGAGGGAACAATCCTGAAAGTTAAACAAAATACTTGCACAAATAATAAAAATGAGTAATAAGGAATATTCACATAAATAAAGTATAGGTGCATTTATAAAGAAACATTCATGTATTCAACAGGACAAGTTTTTATGCATGAATCACTTGCTTTACAAGTATTTTTATAGCAGCAGAAAGGTTCACTATTTCTCTTAAAATCTTGGAAGACTCTTTAGCATACGTATGGGCAGGGAGCCACAGCCCTCTGCACTCTACAACTAAAAGCATAACAGAACAGCTCCCTCATGCCCAATTAATTTTGCTGCAGAAAACAAAAAGACAACCTGAATGGCTGAGACAAAATCAAAGTGGTTTTCTGCTCTTCCTCACAAGCTCAGGGAGAGAAATTTGATGTAACTGTTGTTTGCAGGGATTAACAGTGCACACCCTGAGAAGCAGCTAATACAGCACGACTGATCGTCACCAGCCACAATCTAAGCCTAGCCAAAATTCAGCAAATTGTTCTAAATGCCTCCCAGCTTTCTTGGTAGGGAAAACTGTTTCTCATCAGTTTGAGAGAAATATCATAAAAAAATCACAAAAATTTCTTCAACTTAAATATAAGGGAAGAGGGAAAAATCACTTTCGTCCACCTTCAGTTTAATTTCTTATACAAAGATGAAATCTTGAAAGGGGAACCTGAATGTTACTTTTGAAATAATTGCTATGCATTGCCTCAGTATTCTAAAAAAAAAAAAAAAAAGATTGTGCTTCTAAGTTTATCTATTAACTACTGTATACAACAGCAGAGGTATTTTACTGAAGCACTAAGGAAAAAGTCAAATGGAACCTTGAGAAAAATGCTGACACATAATGCTCTTTAGAACATGCACAGATATCTTGCACTGCACAATAAAATCCCTCAGATTAAGAAAGCACTCTTGGAAAAAAACCTATGGTAGAGAAAATATTCTAAGAATATTTTTAATGCACTAAAATGCACAACTGCAACACAGAAATACTTTGAAAATGTTTAATGTTATGCAATACCATTTTAAAATATCAAGTGTTGTATCATCCCTTTTCAGAAGTAGAGCATAATTTACCAGTCATATGAAGTATCTTTAGTATGTTCCCCAGAGGTTTTCTGACATAATGAAACCTATGATTTCCACATCTAAACTCCAAACTATATGGCAGCAGAGATTTGGAAAATATTCTGGTTCTTATCTCAGCAATATGTAATAAAGTTAGTGATCATCATAGGTAGGTTTGTGTATATCTCCTGCACATCAAATGCTCTGCTATCCACAAGGCCACTAAACAGACATTCCTGGGCTTTACTACACTGCACATGCTCTAACACGTCTGCTCCACAGACGTGTTATATTTCAGGATCACATTTTCTTCTGCCTCATCCCATTCTTGGAATATGTTGTGTTAGGGTATGTGATAAAAGTTCATCTGCACCCTCAGAAGGGACCACAGAGAGTCAGCGGCAGGTGAAGGAGCCCAAATAACACCTTGCCTGGCTGCTCCCAGGCTCATCGCAGGAACCATCAGCCCATCAAAGGGGCGCCCACGCACAGGGGCACAGAGGCACAAGGGCAGGTGGTGGAACCCCTACAACCCTGTCAGAGAGCTGTCCCCTCCCAGGGAAGCCTCAGCCCCGTGGGCTCAGGGTGCCACCCAGCACCGTGGGTCAGCTGGAGAGCCCCTTACAGACTGGGGAGGGCATCACTGCCTGCGGGGTGGGACACACTGTGGCATGCAAGGAATGAGCATCTTGGCATTGTAACAAGACTTACGAGTTTTTTAGGGGAGGAACAGAAGGTCTAGAAAAAGGAGGGGTAAAGGTGGTTTGGAGAGGAACAAACATGCGAAAACAGAGGGATGAGGGTATAAAAGGGGCCAGTCACATGTAAACAAGGCTGGTCAGCACACTTCCCTGTCCATGCCCTGTGCTCGCTGAGCATCATCTGTCATGTTTTATATTAAACTGCATTTCTACCTATTTTCTTGGGTGAGGGGTGCTCTATTCTGTGTGTGTGTGTGTGTATGGGTATGGAGGCCTGTGGTACCAGCAGCTGGAGCATGTGAGGGTGCATATGGCAGTGGGTGATTGCCAGCAAACATCAAGCTGGGCTAGCGGGTGAGAAGGTGAAGCAGGCAGAAGCCAGGAGGGTGTGTGTAACTAGGAGTGAGCCAACTGGAGGAGTTGGCTACTGGTGGGACAAGGGGTCCATGACAGCTGCCCAAGAGACTTTAGGACCCAGGGGTTGACTGAGACACCCATTTGCGTGTGTGTGCATTCCTGTGCAGGGGGAAGAGCGAGGATCCAGGGCCAGCTGCTGGATGGACTGTGCGTCTAAGCTCAGTTAGTGGAGGGATCCACACTCTGTGTGTGTGTGCTGGTGTTTGCAAAGGGGTCTGTACCAGCAGCTGGACAGGGGGTGCAGCCTCAAGGGCTTGGCACACCCAGGTGCCAGCATCCGGGACAGCAAGGATCTGGAGCTGGCTCTACTGAGTTGACCAAGTGTCCAAATCCAGCTACTGGCAGGTTTCACACTGTACATATGTATATATACGTACATATGGGGGCGGGGGGGAACATGTATGATGAGGTCATTGGTACAATGAGGCCATTGGTGGGGCTTTTGCTTGTGTGAGTGCTGATTGTGTCTGTGATCTGTTCAGCTGTGTGTATACGTGTCCTCTTCCTATGTGTGCTTACTGGGAATACATGCTCAGCCTCACTATGGTTGGACATTAGATAGGATATTAGGAAAAATTTCTTCACGGAAAGGGTAGTCAAGCATTGGAACAGGCTGCCCAGAGAGGTGGTGGAGTCACCGTCCCTGGAAGTGTTCAAAAAATGGGTAGATGTGGCACTTTGGGACAAGTTTTAGTGGACATGGTGGTGGTAGGTTGATGGTTGGACTGATGATCTTAGAGATCCTTTCCAATCTTAATGATTCCTAGTTTTTACTTTCATTATAAATAATCCAGCCACCAAGCCAGGAAACACGAAATTGCTACTCTACCCTTAACTGGTTTAGTGGTGAACTTGGTAACATTAGGTTAATGGTTGGACTGGGTGATCTTAAAGGTCTTTTCCAACCTAAATGATTCTGTGATTCTATGGCATTGTGGCATGGAGTTGCAGCAGGCTCGCCTCTATCAGGCTACTAAATTCAGCACCCCCCTAACATCATGTAATAATTCATGCACACATATTGCAAACATTAATTTTTGCTATCACAGACTACAACACAGTGCAAGGCTAAACTGAGAAAAAAACTGCTTAACTTTGCAGGCTCATGTTCATTGCTATGTACCTCTTATTTTCACCAAAGCAGAAAGATTAAAAATGTGACAGGGAAAGCTATTCTCATAATCTGTTTGAGTCATTCTTCAGTGAGAATTGGCAGGGAAAGAATAATGGCTAGAAAGACCTGGAAATAAGAAACTGCGCTCAAAGTGTGTATGATGGCAAACTATATACAACGTTAAAGCTTTAACTTTAGTAAAGCAGGGGAACGCCTATAAAATATAAATTAACTAGGTTTTAGGTATAGCCGAAAATCAAAAAGATGTGGAATTCAAGAACTGGGTAGAAAGTCAAGTATCATTTATTTTCCTTCAGTAGGTCTGCACACAGAGATAAGGTTCATTGAGACATGTAACTGAAACCGGGGTGCCCAGTCCTGACTAAAGACCAACCTGTCTTACTGATGAGATGAGTCTCCTTAAGTCATGAGAATGGCTCCTGGAGATTGGTCCCTATTTTGAAAGAAACTTGGACATCTTTCAACAATGTCAAGATATGAAAAAATGTTCTATAAACTAGAATATATTTGTGTCCTTCCACATGAAAATCAAATGCCTGGAGAACAAAAGAAGAGCACCTCTCTTACTTATTTTACAAACAAACTTCAAAGTAATACACAATGCCTCTAAAATGAAATGAAAGAGTATTGAAAGCACCAGCTGCAAATTACATTTGTCCTCCTCTGGGGGAATAACAGGAGGTCATATGGACAGTTGGAGACTTTTACAATTTATAGAGTAAGAAAGAGCACTATTAAGATAACAGCAATCTGCTTCTACTAAAGAGAAAGATGATGGTGAAATCAGAGTGATTAATCAACGCTGTACACTGCACATTATTCGAAAAATTATAATAGCTCAATAGTTTCAAGATAAAACCAGTGTGCTATGCTCACCTCTCCCTCACCTTTGCAAAGTCTAAGTCCTGAATTTGGACACTATCCAAGATTAATTTTGTTATGACCACACTACTGCCCAATTAAGCTGTGTAAAGATTGAAGCAATCACACTTGCCAAAATCCAATAAAGTGAAGTTTTCTGCCTAGCTAACATAAAACACCGCATATTCAGCACAAATAATTTATAACTAAAAAGAATCCAAAGTTTTAAACTATTGCCATCTTTATGGAGAACAATTTACAGGCACAAATCAGCTGACAGCTGATTGAATATGTTAGTGTACGATACAAAGAAAAATGCTCTTCAGTTGTCATTTCTTTTCATTAATAATCTGCACAAACTGGAAATTTATCTCATGTAGGCATCTTTACTTTCTATTACCCTCAAACTAAGTCAATCTTCTACAGAAAATTATGAGAGCTGAGATTTTTAAGATCAGGAAAACAGATATTATCTGTGGTATATTTGGGTTTGCTACTATATGCAGAAAGCTAGGTCATCCAAACACTTATTAAAAGTATAATTTACCACTGAGGCTGATTCACCAGATCACTGCATTAAAAGTACCATGGGTTTTTCTTATGTAACATGTGGATTAGAAATGAGTGACATTCCAAAACAGTCAACACTTACAACTTGCAACAGTAGGGACTTTGCTTCAGAATATTTCCTGAAACCATGCTGAAGGTGTGTTAGTTTTACAGCATCATTCAGCTAATCCCTGGCTAACAATAGGGGTAAATGAGAGAGAATTTAAATGGTTAATTTTGCATTTTTATTAAAGCGAAATGGTGTTCATTCAGATTTATTTATATTGCTGTAGGAAGAGTAAGAACACACTGCAGCTATTGTAAAATTTTAAAAAAGTTAACATAAATAATGTGAAAACCCTCTCCTATAAAAACTGCAGTAGATAATGTTAGGAGCAATGCATAAAAGATTATAAGGGAAGAAATCTTTTCTATCCAATGTTATTACTAATGTTGCGTTATGTACTGCCAGGATAACAACCACCTTGCCTTGACTGAACTTTTAGAGGTAGTTTGCAAAGCAAAGCATCAATCAATTCTAGACATAAAAAATAAATATCCTTAAAATTAGAAGGAAGGGTTCTCGTAAAATAAATTCCAGATATGTCTCATCTTAAAGGACTGAAGCGTCATAGAAATTAAGCCCTTCCATTTCCAATAAGACGTGAAACCAATGTTTTTCTTTTCCACTTTTCATCAAAACTAGTTTTCACCAAAATTAGTTTTCACTTCAATACTGAGCAGTTACTTTCTCTTTACTTCTTAGGTTATCCAAGGTCAAAGGAATACGTCTGTCTCTGACAACTGTACTCCAACTTTTGCCTAGCTAATGCCTGAAGTCCTCCAAAATGAGGTCTTATGGAATGGGAAAGCTCTTTCTTCCACTTGTATAATTAAAACTATTAAGATAATGACATCTGTGCTAACTTCTTTCACTTTTGAAAACAGCTTTCAGTTAAGTTCTACACCTAACACAGTGAAATCTACCTACAAGTGCCATTGTCTCAAATCACAAAGAAATTACATCTATAGTTAAGTAATTATTCACTTGTACTCTATACTATGTTTCCCAGTTCAGTTCAGAACTGTGACTTCATGACAAAGTAATTCAGAATAAAGCTATCGCTATGGAAAAAATTGTTTTGTGTACTTGAAGAGGTTTATTAACTTCTTGAATATACTTCCCAATTAAACTTTTTATGCAAAAGAATAAAAAAATAAAATGAACAGAAACATTTATGGAAGACAATGGGTTTGATGGCTTAAGACCATGGATTGTACTATAAAAACATATTTTCAACAGGTCACGTTAACCACTGGATCCTTGCAAACCCACAGATCCTACTGATTTTGGCTTACTGCTACAAAATCCAGTAATGTTAACTGTGGGTCTGCAGTGTAATATATCAAAAAAGGCATGAAAGCAAAAGCTAATTCAAGGCCTGGGAGAGCAAGACAAAAATAAATTCAAACCACATTTAATTTAGGTCAGTTTGAGCCGTGGAATTCTAGGCTGACTCAAATCTCCAAGTACTTCAAACAACTCTAACAGACATGCTCTGCGTTCTGCAGCACATACCAACCTCATGGACAAATTATCTTGGATGAATTAAAAATTAAGTATAGCTGGGCATAGCGTAGGGGTATGTATACACACCTCCACACCCATGAAAGTATATATGATTTTTCTCAGAGTGATAAAAATAACTACTAGAGCAGTGCCTTGCTGGCTTCCCCATGGCAGAGGCTACAAGGATAAGAAGAGCGACCCAACAGGAACAGACTTTGCAAAAGCAAAGCATGGTACCTCTTTCAGGGGGTTTACTTCAGTGTCACCCAAAGAACCGACTACCTGATAGTGGGTAGAGGGGATCCAGAAGCCTGTTGTCAAGTTTAGTTTTTTGTCAGAAAGTCTGCTTCATAAGCTCCAGTGTGTGAACTAAAGACTGTTAATGCTGGGAATTTACTTCTCAAGCACACTCATGATCTGGACTAAAATGCTAAAGTACATACACTCTAAGTATTTCAAATCCAAAAAGTATGAGGAATGACACATTTTCTATGCTGTGTCCACCTGAAGCAAAGAGACACAGACAAGTGTATGATGTGCTCTCTTTACCCTTCAATAAGCTCCTCTCTCCCAGTCTGCTAATGGCAATGTTTCATTCAAACGTCTACAGAAAGAACTTCTTGATTGAATCTAAAGGCCAGGGTTATTTGCAGGTAATTGAAAATGGAAAGTATTATAATTTTGCAGAATGAAAGTGTGAAGGAGTAATTAGATATGTGACCAAGGGATGCTTTCACTCGATGGATTGACAGGATGTTGATATTTCTACCTACATCCAGAACATAGTGAAGGTTTTCTTCTGATTTTTTATGTAATATGTTATGTAGCACTCAAATACGCAAACTAGTGCTCACTCCTGTGGAAAATAAAAGAAATCCCCCCAAATCTTGAAGTTATTTTACTTTAAAGAGTTGCTTTTTTCCTCCTAGTTAAAAATTATGTCTTTGATGAGGCTTAAATATTCAAAATTGCATCCAGAATTTAAAAGGAAAACCCAGTAAAAACAATGACACTTTTACTCCAAAATCACTTTGGCCCCTTTTGTAAGGATTTTCCTTGCTAAAACAGTACATATTAAAAGACAAGGTTTGAAATATATTGACTTTCAGATAGCAAAACAATGGCTATGAAGTAGAGGCAAAACAAATCAGATTCATAAGATCTATTCTGTACTTTTGCTTTGGGTTTTGGACAGCAGCAACATATTTTTCTGATATCCATCATACCAAAATCCATTTAAGTCATCAGATGGCAGGATGAAGATTTTTCTATTTCTGCATGTTTAAGGGGAATTGTTTTATGCTTGTTCATTACTCTTGTGTTATGTAGCACCTTTTTCACTAATGATCTCAAAATATTTTGTAAACAGGATTTAAATCAATCTTGTCAATACCGCTATTATAAAAGAAAAATCTCTTATCCCGCTGCAGAAATGATGACATGCAGAACACAGCAGCATTTGCCAGGGCAAACAACATTGCTGTGATACAATTCAAGGGCCAAAACAGAGAAGCTAAGCCAATGCAGCTTTTAAAAACTAGCACAGAGCTCTACCAGATTTAGCTTTTCTATTCTAATCCACATTAACTGACAGACTGAAAGATGAGTATAAACAACAAACAAACAAAACTGGTGTTTAACAGACTGGAAAACATAAGAGTCATTCGAGATAATAAGACGTGCAATCTGACTTTCAAAACTAATTAAGAAAGAAGCAACAAATTTATTCTGAAGAGAAGTCAATGGGAAAAATAGATATATATACTTATATGTCAATATTTTTATATATTTTAGTACACTCATTAATAAAATATCCCAAATCCAAGAGCTCCCTAATCTTGTGAAGATCCTACCCTTTCAGACAAGACTTTCTTTTTACTCCTCTATTACCACTGTCTTCAAAAATTTGCTCATCAGTCATAGTTATATGTGACATGTAATATTCATTATGTAATGCCACATGAGTTATGTTTTATTGTAGAAACATGTAAGGCCACCTCACTCCTCCAATTTACTTATTTAGGTCTAGGCTGCGCCTACATTCATATTATCCAATAAAAGCCTTTAGAATACCAACTGTCTCTCAGAAATTTGCAGATTTTCCCCATTCTTTTTACAGTCAGAATAAGAAGAATTTCTATTTCTTTGCAGCCTTTGTTTAAGCCTTTGTGTACCTCCTCCTAATATGCTAAATCCAGGTTGCACTGGCTGACTGTGATGACAGAGAAGAAAGCTGAAAATTTTCCTACCCTCCCCATTTTGGCATCATCATGGCCCCCACGCTTCCCTGCACAGGAGCTGTCACAGAGCAACTGCCACCCTCCAGGAAGGGTCTGAGCTCCCGGTGTCCCTAAGCGGGGATGCACCAAACCAGCCGCACAGCCATCTGCATGGCCGCACTCAGGCATGCGTAAAGCAATCCAAAGATTGGATTACAGCTCATGAAAGCATAACCTAAGTAGTCTGAAAATCACTTCTTTAGGAAAGAACTTGAGTGTGTCTGCACAGAACTCAGCACAGGCGGCACAATTAACAAAGCAAACCAGTAATAAAATAACGGTAAATTGTAATAATAATAGTAATTATTAGGGGAAGAAGGGAACAACCATGGTAGGTATGAGTGAACTTATATAAGATTTAGTCAAGGTGAAAGGAAAATGGAATTTATCATGAACTAAATAGGAAGGTTCCCATCCATTTCTGAAAGCGATGAAGCAAAGCCAGCCTTATAGCTACTTTTAACTTAACTATACAGCATTTTGGAAACAAAAAAGAAATAAATAACGCTTATTTTGTGCAACAGAGAAACTGAGATGATTCATGTTATTAAATTAATGCTTCTCATTATACAAAAAGATCTAAAATTTTCAGCCAAAGAATAGAGAACAAACAAACTCCCACAAATGTTTAATTGTGCTTAAAATGCCACAGAATAATTCGTTTTGTACCATCGAAGCTTCCTATCAAATTTATTCCCACGTCCAAAGCTTGGCAAACCAAAGTTTTCAAGCCACTGAACCTAGAAACAAAGCTAATTAACTGTTTCTTGTGTTATTCACTGCAGGCCCAAATTATAAGGAATAACATACAGTATAATAGAATGTGGCCTTTTATCTCATTTAAGAAAAGCATACTGATGAAAAACAGTCCTCACAAGATGATTTTTTTTTCCAAACTATTGAGTTGAAAGGTTTGAAGAATGTCAACAGTATCGAAAGGTTTAATTACATGAATTTAAATCATTAGAATCTTAATGAGACAAATCACTCAGTTTACCAGTTGTACACCAGCTGCAAAAAGGAAATTTCTCTCTATAGGACCAGTGGACACATTACATTTGAAAATGTTCTGTGAATGCTAATCATTGCTGTGAGGCCCCCTCCCTCTGAAAACACTCAGGAATTTTTGAAGATGGCAGAGAGGACGAGCGGAGCTGTTACTGAAATGGAAATGCATTGAAGGTACATTGCTTAAAACAAAACAATGAGACAGGTTTCTCGCACTGCTGAGCCAACAGCTAAACGAAATCATGAGAAGTCTCCATCTGGTATGTAAAAACACTAAAAATAGCCTGACCTTATTTAGGGATCTATCAGGCTATCAGCTGTGGCTAGTAATGTCAGAGAAAAGACAGACCATCTTGATTCACCAAAATTTGCAAATTTATGCTTATCCCAGTGTTTACAATTTGAAAATAATTTCTACATGGCATAAAATGGATTACTTGACTTTGTTATAGTAAATACAATGAAAATTATAGTTATTTAAGAAAGATTTTAATAAAAGGAAAAATTATTTATAGTTTGTTTTTTTTTAAAGCAGCATTTTTTTGCAAAAACACAAGTGGACAGCATTAACCGGTTGTCATGAAAAGCATCTTAAAAAAACCCATCAGGCAGAAATCAAAAACTAATATGTCAAAAATTTTCATGAGATGTATCACTTGCATATATATCCACTTGGCTTTTAATTTTATTTACGTTAATTTAGAAATGGTGCTCAGATTTGTGGAATGCACATTCAAATGAAAGAATTAAAGGACAAGCATCCAAGACTAGAGAAAAACAGGATATGAGAAAAAGAATGTGGTCATAGGAAACGCAGTCCAATTGGTAAGATCTAAAAATTTCTGCCTGTTCCTCCCATGGGAGGCTTCCTGGACTCCAAATACGCTTTGAGGCTTGACAAGAGGAACTGAATAGCAGGGATCTAAGATGGATCTGGCCCCAAAGATCAGCACTTCTGGGTGTTTTGGACTACCATTATCAGAGAGGATTGACTACTCTGTGCCCACTTACATAATGGCTGCTTTCAGCTTTGGAGGGAAAATGTCATAATTGAACTTGACCTCTCTGATCCATAAAATAATTTGTCCCTATAGTGTTAGATGGTTTTCGTGGTACCCAAAAAAGAATAATAACTTTCAGAAGCTTTAATAACCAGCTAGCTAACTCTAAGGATACTGAAACATTCACCAGAGATGTCCCTAGGCATTTTACAGTCTTCCTTCAGGCATGTCTGGAAGTCCTGACAATGCTGAAAAGGCAGGTGCTTGACTCATGTTCAAGTTTCAAAATAATAATTAAATCTAACTTTCTGTTATGTCTTTGAACTGACCTGTCTGAAAAAATATTTTAGGGCATATCTGCTAAATTATATTTCCAGTAAGATGAATTACATGATGATGGCTGCATTATCATACACTTGGCTTATCCAGTTTTGGAAGATTTTCCTCTGCCTTTCTGAATATTTGAGAGACAAAGCCCCACTAACACCCCACAGTGTTACAGGCCCCACATGGTATTATAAGCGGCACTAGGTCTGGCTGGGATGGAGTTAATTTTCTTCACAGTAGCCCGTATGATGCCATGCTTTGATTTATGGCTGACAAAGTTGATAACACACCAGTGTTTTGGCTACTGCTGAACAGAGCTTGCAGCGCATCAAAGCTTTCTCTCTTTCCCATTTTGCCCTTCCTCTCCCAAATGCAAGTTGGCTGGGGGTGGGTAAAGGGTTGGGAGGAGACCCAGCCAGGACAGCTGACCTCAACTGCCCAAAGGGATATTCCATACCATATGATGACAGGTTCAGCAATAAAAGCTCAGGGAAAGGAGCTCTCATGGTGACGGCGTTCGTCTTCCCAAGTAAGTGCTACATGTGATGAAGCCTTGCTTTCCAGGAAATGGCTAAACATCTGCCTGCCGATGGGAAGTGGTAAATGCATTCCTTATTTTGCTTTGCCTGCACGTGCAGCTTTTGCTTTCTATATTAAAATGTTATTACCTCAATATGCAACTCTTCTTGCCTTCCTTCTATTTTCTCCCTGCCCCACAGGAGAGAGGAGTGAGAAGAGCGTGTGGCTGTTGGCCAGAGCCAATCCACCACATGCTGTCCATAAACCTGCTTTTGAAAGGTTCATTGAGCCAGGAAGGGATGCACACACAAGCAAACATATATCTGGCCTAGTGACTACAGCATGTTTCTAGCAGAGGAAATACCATAAAATGAAACCAATCCAAACTAAGCTGTCCTAGTCCTGGGAGCAGAAAGGAGAATGTCTCCCAGCCCACCTTCCCAAACATTAGGTTGGAGGAAGAGGTTATTTGTCCATATGTTTGTCTGTCTTTCTCATTTTGGAGAATGTTCAAGCATACAAATCCTGATCAGAAAGAAATGCCTATCTGTAAAGCAAAGACCCCATGTCCTATGTGGCATTATAATAGAATCATAGAATCGTTTAGGTTGGAAAAGACCTTTAAGAACATCCAGGCCAACCATTAACTTACACTACCAAGTCCACACTAAACCAATCAAGGGTAGACTAGACTAAACCATGTCCCAGAGTGCCACATCTACCCGTTTTTTGAACACTTCCAGGGATGGGGACTCCACCACCTCTCTGGGCAGCCTCTTCCAATGCTTGACCACCCTTTCCATGAAGAAATTTTTCCTAATTTCCAACCTAAACCTCCCCTGGTGCAGCTTGAACCCATTTCCTCTCATCCTATCACTAACTACTTGGGAGAAGAGACCAAAACCCACCTCACTACAACCTCCTTTCAGGTAGTTGTAGAGAGCGATAAGGTCACCCCTCAGCCTCCTCTTCTCCAGGCTAAACAACCCCAGTTCCCTCAGCCGCTCCTCAGAAGGCCTGTGCTCCAGACCCTTCACCAGCCTTTTTGCCCTTCTCTGGACACGCTCAGCACCTGAATGTCTTTCTTGTAGTGAGGGGCCCAAAACTGGACACAGGATTCCAGGTGCGGCCTCACCAGCGCCGAGTACAGGGGCACAATCACCTCCCTGCTCCTGCTGGCCACACCATTCCTGATACAAGCCAGGATGCTGTTGGCCTTCTTGGCCACCTGAGCACACTGCTGGCTCATGTTCAGCCGGCTGTCTATCAACACCCCCAGGTCCTTTTTGGCCAGGCATCTTTCCAGCCACTCTTCCCCAAGCCTGTAGCGCTGCATGGTGTTGTTGTGACCCAAGTGCAGGACCCGGCACTTGGCCTTGTTAAACCTCACACAGTTGGCCTTGGCCCATCGATCCAGCCTGTCCAGGTCCCTCTGCAGGGCCGTGCTACCCTCCAACAGATTGACACTCCCACCCAACTTGGTGTCATCTGCAAACTTACTGAGGGTGCACTCAATCCCCTCATCCAGATCATTCATAAAGATATTAAACAAAGCTGGCCCCAAAACAGAACCCTGGGGAACACTGCTCATGACCGGCCGCCAACTGGACCTAACTCCATTTACCACAACTCTCTGGGCTTGGCCACCCAACCAGTTTTTTACCCAGCAAAGACTACGCCCATCCAAGCCATGAGCTGCCAGCTTCTCACAGAGAATATTATGGGACACTGTGTCAAAGGCTTTGCTAAAGTCCAGGTAAATGACGTCCACAGCCTTTCCTTCATCCACCAGGCGGGTCACCTGGTCATAGAAGGAGATCAGGTTGGTCAAGCCTGGGCTCAGCAGATATGCTTCACCTCAACATTTCTGATTGGCTAGGCTAAATAAGTCCCTCTTCGGTAGCTCTGCTGTGTCCATGTGCTGGTTTTGTCTGGTATAGAGTTAATCTTCACAGAAGCTACTATGAGGCTATGTTTTGGATTTGTGACCAAAACAGTGTTGATAACACAGGGATGTTCTAGTTACTGCCGAGCAGTGCTTACACAGAGTCAAGGCCTTTTCTGCTCCTCACCCCACCCCACCAGCGAGCAGGCTGGGGGGCACAAGAAGCTGGGAGAGGACACAGCTGGGACAGCTGACCCCAACTGACCCAAGGGATATCCCACACCATATGACATCATGCTCAGCATATAAAGCAGGAGGAAGAAGGAAGGGGAGGACGTTTGGAGTGATGGCATTTGTCTTCCCAAGTAACTGTTCTGTGTGATGAAGCCCTGTTTTCCTGAAGATGGCTGAACACCTGACTACAGATTGGAAGTAGGGAATGAACTCCTTGTTTTGCTTTGCTTGTGTGTGTGGCTTTTGTTTTACCTGTTAAACTGTCTTTATCTCAACCCATGAGTTTTCTCACTTTTACTCTTCTGATTCTCCCCCTCATCGCACTGGGGGTGAGTGAGTTTTCGGCTGTGTGGTGCTTAGTTGCTGGCTGGGGTTAAACCATGACAGTCCCAAACATAAGGGACGTAACTCTTCCCATGCACCAGGTAAGAACAAGGTCACTAATTTAGAATTGTCTATTTTTACCACAAGCACCTTCTGTCTATTTATCCAGTTCACATCATGTGTTGGAGACTGAAACAGCCCACAGGCACTTTTTGGTCTACTGTCAATATTTCTCTTCAATGTGTTTGGTCATTTGTCCTTTTTTTTTTTTAAGAGAAAGGAACACTAGTATAAAAGTGGTATAAAAGTATATAAGTATTGATAGACTGTGTTATGGGAATAAATCATATTGATTGAACATCTTGTCACTAGTGTAATTGCATCTGTACTTAGGAATTCTAACACTGTAGCTGCAGAGTATCCTGGGCACAGGTCCAGCGCTGGAAATGAGAACTGGGGCTCACAATGGCCCTGTTGGTAGACCTAGAGAACACTAAATGTGAATCGTCTCATTAAAACAGAAGAAAAGCCAGACCTATTGAAAATGAGAACAGAGCAGATGGTTCTGATGTTAGGAAGGAAAACTGAGACTTAGAAATGATAGGAAGCCTTTTAAGAAAGCTGAACGCAAATGAACAGAGAAATTTTATTTAACTTTTCCACCCTTCCCAATGGTTGAAATTCCCAACAAGGGATTTAATTCTCTTCTGCTTTACAGGAGTGTCATTCTTCTAAATTGCTCTTGGCAGTGATCTTTGCATGTGTTCTGCACAATAATTTCTAAGTTTTAGGAATTGTCAGAAACAAACAAGCTGGCCAGGACAACCCCTATTAAACTTCCTCATCAATAGTCTTCTAAAAGACAGAACCCAGCAATATGATTGGTGTACGTGGATAAATAATTAGGCTTATGCATTGGTATCATAAGAAACAGATGTGGACAAAACACGACAGATGAGAGACATTAATTAGGACCTTTAAAAAGACAACTAAGAGTATGCAAGGAGAAAGATTAGATACTAGCTAGCTAGCTTTGTACTACTTGCTTTTCTTGCCTCCAATCATTTAAGCCTGCTACCCTCCTCATTATGTATTCACTTTGTCTTTCTCTGTGCCCTTTATCTTCAACTATAGTTGCTTTTACAGTCTAAAATGACAATATCAAATGCTTGTAGAAAGGCAGATCTTTTATACTCTAATAAAAACATGCATTTATTTTAGGGCAAAATTTTTTCTGGAAGTCATAAAAGTGAAGAGACAATAAGAAAACATGAAGTCATCTAGGTTCTATTGTTATTTATCATGAACAGCTTTCATCTACAAAAGGAATAGACAGACAAAGAGCTGTTTGCACCATTTGATATTACAGTGTGCATCTAGATATCTTCGTAATAAGCTAGGAAGATGCATGCTGCTCTGAAAGGAAACATTCATACTTCATGTTACTGGCAAGGAGGAAAGGCTTAATGAAATCATATTTTTTTTCAAAGAAAGGCTAATTTTAGTAAGTTATTGTTTATGTGTTGAAGTCTAAACTACAAATTTTGTGTATATAATATATTGTAATTCACCTAAGTGCAATTATCATTCCTGATTTCTTCTTCTAGAAAAGAATTAACCATGTAACTGTAAAAGACATGATTAATTGTAAGATTTATTTATAACTTCTGTGCAATACTGAATAGAATTTCTGTGGAAAAATAAGCAAATTCTATATATTATTAAAAAAATTAATACTTACATAAGGGATTGTGTCCAAGGTGTCTGTGTTGACAATTATAGGGGCAGGGCTTGCCTGAAAGGGGAAAAAAAGAGAGAAGAAATTTAAAAATATGAAATCCATTAATATTGAAATGCCCATAATGATACATTAAATTAAAAGTCTAAAAGCCTGTCTTCCCATTGAATTCACATCATACAACAGTACATAACTTTGGGTACTGTTCAATCAATTAAGGGTGAAGGAAATAGATTCTCAACCTCCAAATCAGAGCTCACTGTGGTCTTTCTTTTCAATTTCATTAGGCTTTGGATCACATCCTGAATACATAATAACTAGTCATTCATTTTTTAGTAGAACTATAAGAGACATGATGTATTCAACTTACAATTAGAGGCCCTTGGGGGGTGACGATTTCAGCTTCCCTTATCGTACAAGTCCACTTTTTGTGTTTGAGCAAAACCAAGATGATCAGCTGATCTTTACAGAGGATAAACCTCAACATTTTATGTTTACACTACTTATTGTCATGCAGTGTGTGTATATATATATATGCACGTATACTATGATATTTATGTCAAAGCTATATATTCTGCATTGTTCATATGCACTCAGGTGATGTTCAGTTTGAAATATAGACCCAGTTTAAAAAGGTTCGTAAATCTGTAAAGCTGCCCAACCTGATCTTTAACTTATTCATGAAAGGCATATCCAGGCTAGTTTCCTGCCACCTGAAATGCCTCTTCCTCTTCCCATGCTGGGTTTCAGTGGTGGTGACCCAAGGCTGAGCTCTGATTTGACCCAGATGCATAATCTTGGCTCGGACTCTGGAGAAAACTGCAGAGCTGTGAGAAAGCGTAGAATAGAGCCACGCACCATAAGTAAAATGTCAGACAGAGGCAGTACTGCTGAGATGGGATTGTTAATAGCTCAAGGACTCAGGAGGAGAAGGATGAACATGTAGTCAGCGTAGTACAAAAAGTGACGGAGGGCACCCCTTCCCTGCCTGCCTGATGCCTGCTTGGCCAGCAATGACTCCTCAGGCCTTGTGTTGGGCTGATGAACATACTAATGCTTAGCACAGCAGCTCATTTGTTCTATTTATCTACACTGTGTGTTAGCCAATGAACAACTCTCTGTACTTTAAAGTTGTATAGACTGCAGAGTCTGTCTGTGCATGGCAGGGATGATTACAGCACTACTGAAAACACTGATGATATTTCTATTATCAAATAGAAACATAGAATCATAGAATCATTTAGGTTGGAAAAGACCTTTAAGATCATCCAGTCCAACCATTAACCTAACATTACCAAGTCCACCACTAAACCAATTAAGGGTAGAGGAGCAATTTCATGTTTCCTGGCTTGGTGGCTGGATTACTTTTTAATGAAAGTAAAAACTAGGAATCATTAAGATTGGAAAGGATCTCTAAGATCATCAGTCCAACCATCAACCCAACACCACCATGCCCACTAAACCATGTCCCAGAGTGCCATGTCTACCCATTTTTTGAACACTTCCAGGGATGGGGACTCCACCACCTCTCTGGGCAGCCTCTTCCAATGCTTGACCACCCTTTCCGTGAAGAAATTTCTCCTAATATCCAACCTAAACCTCCCCTGGCACAGCTTGAGCCCATTTCCTCTCGTCCTATCGCTAACTACATGGGAGAAGAGACCAACACCCACCTCACTACAACCTCCTTTCAGGCAGTTGTAGAGAGCAATAAGGTCTCCCCTCAGCCTCCTCTTCTCTAGGCGAAACAACCCCAGTTCCCTCAGCCACTCCTCATAAGGCCTGTGCTCCAGACCCTTCGCCAGCTTTGCTGCCCTATTCACTGCAGGATTTCAAAACCTAAGTAACATAACCCGAATTAAGGATGTAATATTAGTGCAGAAATTCAAATGCTTTGTCAATTTCACCTTTTCTTTCCAATTTTGGTGTAGATATTGTAAGACAATTCTGTGTTCATAGAAATTTTATGTTATTGCACAAGAGCTACTGATGATTAATGCCATTAATCTATACAACTGTGTAACTTGTGAATAAAAAAACAAAAATGAAATGCATACAATTTAGTGTGTAGATGTTTCATGGCATGTATCAGTTATCATAGTAAGGTAGAGTTTAATATTAAAATGCTTAGTATCTGAAAAGATATTATACACCTATACCCATTTATTCCCATTGTGTCCTATAACACTGGACACTTTGGAGTGATAGATAAAAGCTGAAGGCCATTTGATTATAATATTTTTAGCTTTAGGTATATGGAATTATTTATAACTGTATTATCACTGAAGGTTAAACAAAGGATTTCCTTTTTAGAAACATAGTTTTTACTTACATGAATATTTAGCTCCATACACTTAAAGACTGCTACCTTTGCTACAGGAAGAAAAAGATCTTTTTTTTTTTTTTACAGTAATCTGTTGTCTCTACCAAATTTTGCCTTTTGTTGATTTTATCCTCTTTTAAATTTTTATATACTTTGAGAAGGTCTCGTACCAAATATAAACAAAGTTTGCAATCTTCAGAATGAAAGCTTCTTTCCACTGATTTAAAAAACAATATGTATTAGAACATCAAACATCTTTCAGAAATCATTTTCCAAAACATTCTTGTACTATCACCAATTGCCTCTAACCCATCAAGGAACAAAGCCTTATATCCATATCACATTATCTCTTCAGCCAAAGAGATTTCTCAATCAGAAACTAGTAATTTTGGGAACACTATAAAAATAATATTTAGGGGACTTGGAACTTCTTTTGAAAACTCAGTTACTCCTTTACTTCCTCTTACAAGCACAAGCAGAACAATACTATCACACTATCAGTTGTAGTTGCCTTCAGAAGGACTTTCACAGCCTCACTAGATCCCTGTTTCAGTGCTAAACCACCCTCATTGAGAAAAGCTTTCTCTTATATCTAACCAGAAATTCCCTTAATGCAACTTGTGTCTGTTGCCTTGTACTTCTCCTGTGCATCTCTGAGAGGAGTTTGGCTTTGTCTTCTCCCTAACCACCCCTTAGATGGTTGAAGACAGCAATTAGATTCTGCCCACAGCCTCTTCTTCTCCAGAAGAAGCTCTGGAGCTTCTTCTGACCTCTCCCAGCCTTTTCTTGTATGTTCTGTGCACCAGAAGCAGTGACTGTTGTGTGTGCCACCATCTTGGTTATCCTCCACCCAACACACTTTGGCATACTGGGAAACCTAGAACTGGTCACAGTGCTCCCAATGCAGTCTCACAGGTCATGAGTAGATGTGCCTCAAACTGCTGCCTGGGCTGTTATTAGTGCAGCCCAGCCTTCACCATTGCGAGGGCACATGGCTGAGTCATGTGCAACTTGTTCTCCACTCTGCAAAGCTGCTGCCTAGCTGGACTGTGCCTGGCTGGGACTGCTGCATCTCTTATTCTGTCCAGGTGCAGGAACTCCTGCCCGTTGTCACTGAACTTCATGAGGTTCCTCTCAGCCCATTTCTCCTGTCTGCTGAGATCCCTCTGAATGGCAACTGTCCAATGTGTCATTTGTTCTGCCCAGTCTGGTGTTACCTAAAACCTTGCTGACAGTGCACTCTATCTAATCATTCTGGTAATTATAGAAGATGTTAAATAGCATTACCACCAGTATCAACTCTGTGGAAACACTAAAAGTAACTTGCCACCGGTTACTGGACTTTGAATTGCTGACCACTACCCTTTGGGTCCAGTGGTCTAGCCAGTGTCCTCTCATCTTCTAGTACATCTATCTCTTTTATTTGGCTACAAGACAATTTGTGCTGAAAGCCTTGCTAAAATCAAGGCGAATGACACCTACTGATTTCCCCTCATCCACAGAGCTAGTCACCTCATCAGAGAGAGCTGTCAGGTTGGCAAGGCACAATATACCCTTTGTAAATTGATCTGCCTCTTTGTAATCACCTTCCTCTGTCCTTCATGAGCCTTAACAGGGCTTCCTGGAGGCACCCACCAGAATGTTTCCATTTGTTAGCTTCCTACCTAATCCTGACCCCCAGGTTCTCACTTGGCCTGTCACCCAGCAAAAGTCTGAGCATTTAAGCTGCTCCGTTGAATAGTGTGATCCTTCCCCGCCTAGCCTTCCTACAGAGCCTGTAAAGAACTGGCTTTCAAGCAAGAACATGCTTCAGTTTTGGATGGATATAGTGACTATAACCATTCACTCGCAACTAATATCATTAGTGCATTTTCTTTTTCTGTTCCTCCTGTTCCTATCTGTGCATGCGTATGTGTGCGTGCATGTGTGGGACAGCAAGTCTGTGGGGTGATTTGGTTTTTTTAACTGGGAAAACTGATTTAATACAAACATTTTGCTCCATTCTCTCTAACATATAGTAATTTGAAGAACACTGACATCCTGAGCTACAACATTGCATTTGAGTGCAGGAAATGGAGCTGATTGTATTAGTTGTGTCCTGTTTGTAGCTCATGCTTTAAAGAAAAGTAGGAAGCTTTAATCATGCAGAGCTGAGAAGACAGTTTGCAACCACTGGAGAGAGCCCTAAATATAGTGCTAGCCCTGGAGTACACAATAGCATCAAAATAGTCCTGTAATCAGAATGAAGTTACTCAAGGGATAGGTCAAGCGAAGATCAGTAGCAACAGGGAGTCAGAAGGATTTTACCTTCCAGAATGATGTGTCTATATCTATTCTGACTTAAAAACACATCACATGCACTGATTCACCAAATTCTCAAAAAAGATACCCAGATATCTGCGCACTTCTTATAGAGAACACTGACAAATCTATCATAGCAGTTCATCAGCTCGTCAAGAACACTTCCAATTGTGCATAAATTAACAAATGCATGCAAAAAAATTTCTAGATTCTCTTAAGAATCTCTGCCTACTGTGTCTTTGAGACAGCACTGCCTCTTATTTTTCACATTCTATATACCCACACATATATAAACTAGATATCTAAGTTTGAGACTGGGTTAGAAGAAGAAATGGCTTTCTGGAAGACAATTACTTTATTCCTAGCTCTGCCCTATGACCTGCTCTGCAGTCTTAAACAAGACATTTAATTACTCTTCACCTAGCTTTTCCCAGCTATAAAGCAACTCTAGCAAATCTGGCTTAATTTGGTCAAAGTTTTAAGAGAGATTGTGGTCAGCAAGAATGAAATTATCTATCTATATGTAGGGAGTTCTAAAATTTTACATGTCTAATTGCCTAACTTGAAGGATGAATTCAAATCAGTAGTAATTAGCTTATGAAAGAGGCAGCCCTTTCTTAAGTCAGGTAGCATACAGAGGGCTCCCAGACTTTGCAATCACATTTTGAAGATGGGAGGAGGCCTTCATGAACATATTCACAATTCTGCAGCTGCAAAATAAATCCAAACTGATTACCAAAAGAGGGAATTTTACTGAGTGTAGTGAACTGAGTGATCCTGTTTTCCCCACTCCTCATGCACTTTCCTTTCTGCCCTAACCCTTACCTATACATTAAGTACTACATTATGCTGACAATGTACCATGTGGCTCTCAGTCTTATAACTACTGCTCCCTGCACAGACCTTTTTCCTGCCCTTGACTAGAAGCAGTGCTTTCAGCTGAGCCATCTCTGTGCTTTGAAGAAAATGCATCACACTGACAGCTGCAGTGACAGATTGGCATAGCTGGGACAAAACTTGAATAGCTTTGGGGGAAAAAAAAAAGAGGAAGACGATTTTTTTTCTTCTTTTTAAAAGACTTGAGCACAACAGACTTTGCTTCCACAAATATATATGAGATTGTTCTGCTTGCAGCGAGTCAGACGGTCTAGTTGCTTTTCCACCAGAAGCACATCTTAAAAGCAAGATACAGTGAAAGCACTTGAAGCCAGTAGAAAGAGAACAAAAAGGCACACGATCTACTTCATGAACATTCACTCTGCTACCGAATTCTCTACAAGTGTATGACATGACTCATACCTCTCAGACAAGATGAACTTTCCTGCTACCATGAGTGCTAGCATTATCCTGGTTGACTGGTTTTACTTACAGCATTCACAGTTTTATAGACTACCCATATTACCTTGAATTTCATTCTTTTCAGAGCATTCATAATTCCCTGTTTTAACTGTTCCTACTATGCAGGGCTGTATTCCACACCAGTCCATGAAACTGCTTCCATAGGTATATGGTAACTATTTTATAAATAATGAGCACAGCACATTACTTCTTAACTGGAAAACACTAAAACAAGTATGTGATCATTTTGAAACTATCTACATATACTTATTCCTAGCTGCAATTCTAATTTGACTCAGAACTCTCAATTGCTTGTTTTCCTGTTAAGGAATCACCATCGTTATCTACATTATTACATTTAAGTGAACTCAAAATAAAGAGGTGGTGAAATTTAGAGTAATACAACAGTGTATGTATTACCAGTTAAACAGCAAGTTGAGTTGGCAGTGGCTTATTACCATCTTTTGCAAACACCTGACTCTGTGGACTACAAGTCAGAGTTAAGGGCTCATCTTTCCAGGTAGTCAGCCCTAAATTCTAAAACACTCTCTTGGATATTCAGTTGCAGTTTTATTTTCCTCCAATATGTTAGCATTTTGTGTCTTAATAATACAAAGTCGAGCAGCCCCTATATTTGTACATGAATAGGGCACATTGCATCTCTCAGATATAGCGTGTCAGACTGAGGCCTTAAGAAGGTAACACTGAATAAGTTTTAAATTAATTTCATATTTGCAAAAGTTTCCTTTCATAACTGCAAGAAACAGATTTACATTGACATGCAATGGCAGGAAAGATTAAATGATAATTTAGATGTCAAAACAGTAGTTCTCTGGCATGCTATGAGGCCTCAAGATCACAGAACACACAGAACCATTCGTCGTATTTACCACTGAATTACAAACTGTAGGACTAAGAAGGACAAAAAGTTATTTGTTTGTTATGAAACAGAAAGTATAAAAGATAGGGAGCCTTTTTGAACATCTAAAGAATGACTTTTCAGCAAACAATCCTACCTCTGCTTAGAGACATGAAACAGAAGTCAAAAGCAGCTTTGCTTGCAGGTTGCAGTTGTCAAGAATAGTAAAATGCCTCAAGAAATCCTCGAGACCTTTCCCTATATATATATAATGCAACCTCATATAAAGCCATTTAAATTAAAGGTAAATAATGCCTTTCAAAGAAGGTGGCCTTATTTTTGGGCTCAGGGTTTTGTGTTGTTTTTTAGGTAATCTGTGGGAATAATTTCTTATTTAAAATTGTATTAGCTGTGTCATTATTTAAACAAAAAAGAATTTAGACATAAGGAAAACTTTACATTTCTGGGTGGATCCACATGCTGCCAGAGAGAAAGGCAAGAAAGCACCTACTTCCACTAGTAGTTGAAGTTTCACCTGTACTGATACTGCCCGTTAGAAGTTTGAATATTCAAGAAGTTGAATAATCATTGAATTAGCAATGATTAACATAATGGTAAGTTTTTGCCCAATATCAGATCCAGTGAAGGACACAGAAAAGTCAATGGGAAAAGTTCTATAGAGAATGAGGATAATTATGGTACATCTGAATTTCCAGTGAAGATATTATTCAAACAAATGTTATTACCCATTAAATTTTGAGGTGATAACCTTCCTATCACTAGGCAGGGTGGATCCATCTGTCTCATTCTAGGATGCCAAATGCCATACTACGACTCACACAGAGTCACATTATCACATCTCTACTGACTTGCAAAAGAAATTGATGCAAAGTGTCTTACACCAGTGCTCTAGCTTTGAACAGAAATTTAGGCCTAAATCCTGTTTGTAGATCTAGCCCTTCAGCATGTGTTCATGGCCTTTTGCAAGTGCATGGGCCATAACATTCATTTATTACACAGATCTCTGCTCTGATCTCTGATCTGATCTCCACAGTGCTTCAGAACTTTCCCCAAAGTCTGTGTCAGAGCATATCTTTTAAAAAAATAACAGCTTTAACCAATCCAGGCAATGCCAGTTTTTGGTATGTTATTAAGTCTGGATATGGAAACTTTAGAATCGAGAACAAAAATAGAAATACATTCCCTATGGTCTTTTTATAAGTGTATTATCTTCAAAACTCTGACATCTGATATGTATACGTTTTTTTCTCAGATTCTGTATCATTCATAACAATTTTATAAAAAGATGAAATATTTGAAAAATCTTGCCACTACAATCAATATTGGTGGAAAGATACACTGGAAAAATAAAGTGTTATGGAGTGATGTTACTGAAAACCTAAGGGCTAAGCTAACTTATTTTATACTATGAAATTACCAAAACAGGGTACATCTTCCATTTTAAACATCTAATTGACATTCTGCTACATCTATAATCAGATCTAAAAGTTTCTGGGTGAAAGTCCCTGCATAACTGAAGTTAATGGTAAAACATTGATCTGCTTCAATAGAGTCAAAATTTGAGCTAGTATGTTTCTTCTCAATATTAGCTTTGGTTTTCTTCTGGCAGGATTTATAGAGCATGCATGCATTTAGTCAGCAGGTTCATGAAAGCAATAATAAGCAAAAATAATTTAGAACCAACTAAACAAATTAATATTCTGCTTTCAGGTTATTTTGTGTCTTATTTTTAAAGCACATTAGCTAAATATCCAGAAATTAAAAATCCAGGAAAAAAAAAAATTTAACACAAAATGTTTGTTATCCACAGAGTGGATGGCAAATGGTCTCATTGACTTGAGCATTCCCATTTTTTCTTAAACATTAACAAGCAAACTTTTCTACAGTTTGCCTAAGCATTAGCTTTACTAAAGATAGATTGGTACAGGTTTTTTATAAAACAGAGTGAACCTCAAGAAGAGCTGCACAACAAAAAGAACAGGAGAGTAATCTCAAATACCCATCAAGTTCTTGTAACCTGAAAATATATTAATTTATTGCACTACTCAGAAGTGTAGACTACTTCATACATTTATATACAAATACTTTTTCTCTGCAACTGGGCTATAACATTCTACAGAAACAACACAAGTGTGTGCGTGTGTACGTATGTATATAGAGAAAACCATGTATGCATATAAACATGCACATACACTCAAACGTAGACTAGGAAAAAAGCACGCACGCAGTTTTTAGGCATCCTATTTGCTGCATGCTACAAGTGCATGATTCAGCCTTGATGTGCACAAAGATAAAACTCTTTCCAGAGAGAGGAAAACAGAACCAAAGCAAAACCACAGCCATTCTATCCCTCCTTTCTCTTCAAAAGTGAAGGCTGCATCACCCACAGCATGATTTTCTATTTTTAAAATCATGCTACACCAAGCTCACAAAGCAGTTATCCAGTATCTCATTCTGTTACCTTTTTACAGCCTGAAGTACCTGCAGGCTGAGTGTAACATTTATTCCCGTGTGGAGACTTTTATAATGAGCCTCAAAAACACAGAAACAAATGGACTAAAAATTGCAGCGCAGATGAAGTCAATAAAAAAAGGTGAATGTAACACTAAATGTAAAATAGGGAAACCACTTTAACAAAATTTACTATCTATTCAAGAGATTTATCAGAACATAAATTCCAAAGAGCCAAACACCTGCTTTCAGGAACTAATCAACTGCATCGAGCAGTGTAGCCAGCAGCCCAGAAATGATGGAACCAGTGTCAAAGAGCACTTGCCTCTGCTTGGCAAGAGCAGAAGAGACCAAGACTTACTGGTGCTACATTAAAACTGTCCATAGAGAGGAAAGAATAAGAAATAGAGAAGGAAGCATCTTTAGAGTTTTAGAATGGTTCTCAGGTATAACAGCAGTAGAAAAATCACCCTTGATCCTGTTTCAGCACTGAAGTTGCCAGGAGAAGAGCTGGGCGTTACTATGGTCCATAAACCGCGTCAACTTAATTCACTGATTCTGGCTAAGTATGTATAGGAGCAAAACTATTTTGTCAAAAGCTTTCACTTAATGAATGTACATTTAACAGTATTTAGGAAGAATTTAAAGAATTAAACTTGATTTTTAATATCTGCAACAAACTCAAAGTTAAATTGGGCTGTGCTGTACCAAAGAGGGGTTTGATTTTTATGTCAGTAGAAGTAAACTTCTAGCCTAACATCCTCTGGAAAAGTTTTAATTGATGTCCCAGAGTGTCCCTTCATGTCCCAGAATCACTATGTGATGAATAAAATTAACAAAATAATTCCAAATATAACGCTTTCCAGCAGCTTGTTTCAAACCCTGAATCATTGCAGGATGACTGCACTCACAGTACATTATTTCAAAAGATAGGAAACGTCGGTGTATAAAGTGAAGCTATCCGGGGTTCAGGGCAAGCCAAGCATTTTACAAGGTTTTGCCTCACGTAGCATAAAATGCATTTCTCAATGGAGATGCACTGTTAACATAAATTACAACCATTTAGTATTTTACTATAGGGCTTGCCAACCATTTTTAATCTCAGGTTTCTCACCGAGGTCCTTCTGTCTGAGAGACTGGGTGTTCTGTGGGTGATTTGCAGGACAATGCATGCTAAAACTGCCACTTTTCCATAATTTTACAGATTGTAGCATCCAGCAGGAATGTCACAGGCTGCCGAACTTAGCAAGGACTCTTCTCATGAATCCATGCAATACCATCAGGTTTGACTGAAAAAGGAGAATGTTCCCTTTAGGATGATGCAATTTTGTTTAGATTGATAGATGGTGGAAATACACACATGCCATTTTCTTTTAGTTTTTAGGACCAAATTCCCTTATAGTTTAAAAATTTGCACAGAGGAAAAAAAAAGTCCTATTTCTAGTCTTTGTATCTTGTTATACCTTAATCTGCTGCATTCAAGTGCCCTTTTTAAGGAATACACCCTGCTGAAACATGAAGCTTGTATTATACCTGCCTTCCACCTTGCAGTGGGCACAAACAGCGAGGTTTTGGTAGCAGGGGGGCTGCAGGGGCAGCCTCTGTGAGGAGAGGTTGGGGCTGCCCTGTGCTGGACACAGCTGATTCCAGCCAGCTCTGGACCAGACCCACCACAGGTCATGGCTGAGGCAATCGGTGAAGCTGGAGGCACCTCTGAACCCATCAGAAGAATTTAGTTGCACCTCTGGTACTCCATGGTGGAGCTGGCAACACCCTGAAGGGACTGCGGCGCATGGAGGGCCCGCTCTGGAGCAGAAGAGACCAGTAAGGGCAGGAGAGGTGTTTGGAGTGAATCTGAGCCTGGGAAGGAGGTGTTTTCCCTAAGTGTTAGTTTAACTGTTTATCTTCTTTGTTTCTCAGTATTTAACTGTTTCTGTTAATTGGCAATAAAGTTAAATTCCCCAAGTTGAGTCTGCTTTGCCTGCAACACACCTCTTCTTCTGAAATGTCACTGTAGAAGAGGTATTTTTTCAGTATCTTTTATATATTCATCCTATTTTCCGATAAATCTACAAATCATGTTTTGGAGTTGAGACTGCAACAGCAGAAGAAAGTAAAGGAACAAGGTCTTTCGTTATGAAAGAAAATGTTGACTTGACTAGCAGAGGCAACAAAGAGAAAGTGGAAGCCGTACTGCAGCCACAAGGAAAGTTAAGTTATCGTGTAAAAATATAAACACATAAAGTAGCAACTGATTATTGTTCATAGAGGAGCTTTCCACAGAGAAGGAAAGCTATATCTTCTTCTGCTAACGTATAGTCTATTGAGATGCAATTGCTGTCAACCTCTTAATTCGTAGAAATAGCATTTACCAAAATATTTCAAAAGAAAAAATCAATGCAACATGGCACCACAGGTTTGCAGAATAATGAAACCATGCAAAGGGACCGAACTTCAGATGGGTAGTAATAGTGCCATAAAAGCAGCTCTACTATATATCATCATTTAGGCAAAGCAAATGCCTGGGGCCACTATGTCTGAGAAATACAAACAACATAACTGGAGGGTACAGCAAAACTGACAATCTTTCAAAGAACTCATATAGGACCTTAAAAATACACCAAACTTAAATCAAAATTGTAGGCACAGAAAAAAAAAAAATAAGGCAATTCCTTTCAAGAAATAATCAAGGGAAGAGCATCCTTGTGAACATGACAAAATTAGATTAAGGGTGCAAATAGGTGTGCCAATTCTAAAATGACAGAATTAAGAAGTCAGACTAAAAGCAAAAGGAAGAAATGTAAAAAAAAATTCTTTGATGTTATGAGTGATGCAGAGAAACACTTCAGGAAAATTATACTTGCCTTTCTTTCAACAAGTATTTTGCTATTTTTAACATGGTGATATTTTTCAATTTCATGCCAAGGGCAGGCAAGCAGATTTTATACACTGATACAACTGTGTGGCAATTTCATCAAACTATAGTATAATCTCCCTAGAGGAGATATAGAAGCCCTATTGCCTAAAACTCTTTGTATAAACTTAGGCTAAGCACTAAAATACATACTGTAGGCAGTACTCATATTCTGGCAGATGGGCAACATGACCCGTGAGGTCTTTCCTCATCTTTGCATTTTAACATTCTGTCATTTCTAGCAGTGTTGTTTTGGCTAGAATTGGATGCAGAAACACTGAGTAAAAAAGGATTATCTTAAACTGAATTAAAATAGATGGGGACAATTTTAACGGTGACTTATCTAGCAACAAGTAAGATGGCATTTTTACTGATGAGGCAGTCACAAAAAGTAAAACAAGGCACCACTTTGAAATATGATCATTCTTAGATTATAGGATATATTTTAGTTACTGATTTCAAGACATCTTTTCTGCCATGTAAGATACAAAAATCTAGCATGCTACTATTCATATACATTAATAATAGTGACCTGGACAGGACTAGGAGAGTTCTGCTCTCTCTGGATTTACTGTGTGAATGTGTATAACTAAAAAATTAAACAAACCCACAAAATGAAACAACCTTCCTTGTACACAGAGACAACATTGACCTCTCACTGTCACTGTATTGAACAATGAATGTTAGAATCACAGAGACATAAAACCTAAAAACTGTCAGAACTGATCTACTAAGATTGAGAAGATGGGTTGCAAATCAATTAGAGGAGCTTCAAATGTCACAACAAGCTTTCATGCATTTACATGATCCCCCAAACACTGGAACATTATATGGTTCATAAAGTCAAGGCAGCCTCTCCCTATAATAATAACAACAACAACAACAATAATAATATACAGCTCCTGGATGTCTGTCTCTGATACCATGGTGTTTTGTTTCTCTGTTTTTAATGGAAAATCTCCAGGAGAGGACTTTCAGAAACAAGCTTTGATTACTGTTAGGAAGGAAAAAGAGAACATTTCCTGAGAAAGAATTAGCACTGCAAGTTATGCGCTATACATCAGGTGATAGGAGAAAACACCTGGAAAAGGACTAAGAATAGCATCTAGAAACACAAAAGGAGCTGGCTGCTTCAGGCAGGATGTAAGTAGAATATAGGCATCGGAATTCAAGAATGCAGCCCTCAAAATACTCACTCAGCTTTAGGAACACAGATTTCCTTTGTGCCTGCACAACAGTGCTTCAGGCTCAAAAACCAACCCAGCATCTCTCTCATGCAACTGCCATTCAGACAGGAGGCAGCCTTTACCAAAGAACCCTTTGGACAGATCCAGCCTTCTCCTACCCCATCTTTTTAGGCACCAGTTCCACCCTCCAAATGAAATGGAAAATTTTCAACATATCCCACTCATCCAGTAAATCATGATGCCTGGCAGAAATATCACATTTACCATTCTCAGCCTGTTGTAAATCCTGACTTTCGCCATAGGACGTCTGGGGAAAATTAACACCTAATCTGATGGTGCTTTCCAAAAGCTAACCAACTTCACACGCGGGTGCACCAATTCTGAGCACTAACATATAAAAACCCCACTGCAGACCTGACCCTGATACTAAATAAATGTTTGGTTCGGAGGACAAGAAATGGGAACATCGTGTGCTTCAGAGGAACGGGAGAAAAATGACATAGAAAATATTACAGCAAAAAGAACACAGAATCTGCGGGAGGCACCGGGTTTTTTAGGGCAGCTGTAACAAGGAGAAATCAAGAGACTCCAAAGTTAAAGTCAGCCCATCCTTCACATGCTACTATATGCTTTGTGACACATTTTGAAATGTCTCTTTTGGTTATAGTATAAGCTCTCTACTCACACACAAACAGGGGTCCAAGCATCTTTTGCTATCATCCCATCTGGTACTGAAGGCACTTAGTTTTGCTCATTTATTAGCTCAATACTGAGCTGATACAGTTAGTACCTAAATAATTCTTCAGACTGTTGATAATATGCTTAACACTTCAGATATATGTCTCTTCTGCACAATATATGTGTGTTTTCATTTAAAGGTACACAGTCAAATTTATATTTCACATGAAATGAAGATACATGGAAGAAAGCAAGATACTCTTTTCTTTCCTCTCCTCTCCAGCACATTCTGTCTGGTTTATCTAACCCGGTTGCTAAAAGCATCGTCCTGCGTCTGCTACTGCATATGGGACAATAAATATTTCCAGTGCACATGACACTAATATAAGTAGAATGTTTTTAAAAATCTTCGAAAGGAAAATATGATTAAAATTATTAAAGCATATTGATGTAAATGTAGAAGAGATCAGTCAATTGTTTTATTTTATACACAATATCATATTACAGTATGTCATTTGGTGATAAGCAGTAATACCTAGATGTTCAATTTATATTTATTACAGTTGATAAATACGCCTTCATTTAAAAACTGTATGTCAATTATATAATTTTCTGGAAATAAAAATCATATGTAATGTAGCTATCTCTTTTCTTTATCATTAAAGTAATGATAAAATAGAAACGTTGGCACTATCTTTTAAGTGCAGATATATAGAACTCTATACATTTGCTCCCCAGAAATCACCAGCTTTTGTTAAAGACTGTTCTTTCCCACTCATCCATTCATCAGTAAGAAACAGAAGGCCTGTGATCAGAGGTCTGAGTTCATTCAGCTCAACAGAGAAGTTCAGTTTAAGCCATTTTCCCCCCTCCACCTCACCGCCCCCCCCCCCCCCCCCCGCAAAAAAAGCCTAACCCTCAGAATTTAAATGTTAAAAACATGCCTTATTTTAGAGATATGTTAGAGTTTTCCTTACCGGGACAAAAGAATCAAATGAATTTTGTTCCCGATTCTCGATAGCTGAAATTGTTTTCAACCAGAAGAGATAGCTTGAAATATCAGACATTTCAGAATGCTTCATACCGAAAGCTGCAAGATTAGTAGGACTGAGGCGAGACAGACTTGCAAAAGGAGGACTTTGGCTGTGTTATATAAAGTTCTTAATTAGATCCTTGGTACAATTTGCTATCCTAAGAATAAAAAGTTAATCAAAAAACCTCATTCGAAGGATAGGAGGGCAAGATTAGAGCCATGACAGCTGTTTCACTTTGGGATAATCGTGCAACTGCCTAACTAGATGGTGTTCCACTATTCAGAAGTGAAAATACATGTGTGAAAATGAAAATGTTCCCTTTGTGTTGCTTAGGACTAAATTGTTCACAGCTGGTTTTCCTCAGTGAAACTCAGGAGATCTCCTTATATTTCTATTCCAATGCAGCAAGCACCTAACTCTCAGACCCCCTTAAAATCATGGGTAAAATACGTTCATGAAGAGAAGGAAAATTTGAAAGGTACTGAATACAGAATTGGCATGAGAAAAAGCATTGCAAGGACTTTTGGTGACAAACCATAAGAATCAACCTACAAAGATATGTTTAATGTGACTAAATCCAAGAAAACTACCCTAACAACCACAGGATAGTGATGGATGATTTCTTATCTCTCCCAAAGGATGCTATTTCAGCCTCCACTGACAAAGGGATTTTGTATGACTGAGATCTCTCTTCACCTGTTCTGGTTTATTCTCCCTGCACTTATGGGTGGTATTATCATACTGCAGAAATGACAGGACTTCCATCCATCAGTGGACAGGAGTGTTTGTTTTACCCTTGGTAAAATCGAGAGCCTGCAGAAATCCTGAAGATTTCAATAAGGTCAGGATTTCAGTGACAACGTCTTTTTGGGAGGAGGGTATAGCATACGTGCAGGCTGTCTGCTCAGACAATTCACACAAAGATTGACATTACACAGATTTTCTGGAATTAGATGTCACCCTTTTTCAGAGAAGCTCTAAAGCACATCAGAATGTCAGAGTTGCTAGGCAGTCATGATGAAATGGAAATATCAGGTATGAAGGATAAAATACTGGAAATAACAACTTTTATATTCCCCAGTTCCTTACCTTCTCATAAAAATGGATTTCCAAAAGGAAATAGGAAGTAATTATTTGTGAAGAGGGAGAAGGGGTGAGAGGAGAGAGATTGAAAACTATATAGTACTAGGGAGAAGGGTAGGAAACAAGTGGCCTGAAACAGTATGTCCTTGCCTGTGAATTAAACTTTGTCTACTAGTAACAATTCATTTTAGGACTCCAAATACTTATGGTCAAAGTTAACTGAAAAACAATGTCAGAAGGACCAAAAATACTTGAAAAATCAAGTAAAGTTTAGCAACTAATACTGATTAAAAAAAGAAAATAAAGAAGAAACTTTAAAGAATCCTAAAGGTTTGCCTGGTTTAGAACAAAATATTTTATTTGAAAAAACAAGAAAGTCTTCCACAATGTAGCATAAGTACATTTCTCAATTTTCTCAAAAAAATTGAAATAAAATTTTTCAAAGAAAAAAAAAGGTAGACAGCCATAATAGTAAAAACTATTTTTTTTTTCTCCAAGGAAACCAATTTCTAAAAAGACCCAAAGAAGACTTTGCAACAAAACCTGTGTAGTTTTGCAGAGTGGAGATGAGGAAAGGGAGACTGAGAGCTGCTTCTCCCCTCCACCCCTGCACCTACTATTGCTTTGGCTAATGAGACAATTCTACACTAATTTACATGTTGCAAAAATACTTCAGTATTAACTAAAATGCAATAACACTGCAAAGCATATTTCAGAAAATTACCTATTTGACCAAATGAACATGTTCATTTAGTGGAAATTCTGAAATATGTGAACTGTATATACCAAGGAGCAGGTAACTTTTCCTTTCCTTTAAAACTCCTTCCATAAGCATTCGGTACATTATTTAGTGTAATGGCTTGAACAGACCTTTGGTTTCACCCAGTACAGTTCTTTGCATCATCTCACAACATGATCAGTACCGTCTGCTTCTCAGAAAAGTGGAAGCCTTAAAAGTGGGAGCATAAATAATTAGCCACTTCTTCATCAATTCAAATAGCTAATAATTAAACCATTATCTTTTAGAATATAAAATGAATCACTTATTGTGAAAATGGTTACAGCTAGTTTGTTTGTTATATTTCTTAATGAGCTTATAAAATAAAGTTTAATTTACAGAGTAGCTTGCCCTGTAAATTTAAGAGATCCAAAGAGACCATGACAGACACAGTTGAGCCCATCAGCCAGGCTGGTGGCACCTCTGCGAAAACATTTTAATAAAGGACAGAAAATGCCGAGGAGGAGAGAATGAGGGCACAGCAGGACCAGAGCAGTAGGAGATGGCAGAGGAGGCACACCCCCAAAGAGATTGCAGCGGATGGATAAGCCCGTGCTGAAGCGGGTACTCCCCCAGAGGGACTGCAGCCATGGAGAACCCACACCTGCGAGGAGGAAACAAGAACGAAAGAGCAGTGGAACAAAAGGGTGAGAAAGAAGGAGGAGCAGAGGGAAACCACAGCATCCTGACCCCAACCTCCTGCACCAAATGTCATCTCACCAAAGGGACTGCGTGTAACCTGCAGCAATAACTAGGAGGCAACAGAGGTGTCTGGAGTGAAGCTAAGCCTGGGAAAGTGGGAGGAGAGGTTTTTTCCCTAACTCTTTTTTGTTTCTCAATACCCAACTCAGTAATTAAATGTTTACATTAATTGGCAATAAATTATATTCCCCAAGTTGAGTCTGTTTTGCCTGTGACAGTAAATGAGCAAGTTCCCTATTTTTATTTGAGTTCCTGAGCTTTCTTGCTCCTGTTCTTCCTATTTCGTCCCCTGCCCTGCTACAGGGGCAGTAAGCAAGCTGTTGCATGGGTGCTTGGCTATCAGCTGGGGCCAACTCACCACAACTTGATCTACCGTACCTCCAAGTAAAGCACATTTCAGGAGACTTTCCAATCTTATAGAATACCTCAAGTTTTTCCAGTATCTCTGAAAATCCACTACAGACATGTAATAACTCAGGTCAAGACAGTGATGACAAAACATTAATAAAGAACTCATAATGAATAAAGACCAAAGTATCACAAAAGCTGATGCAACTACATCAAATAAAAGCTTATACAGTTTGTACACAAGGGCACAACTGTCCCAGGCGCCCCCTTTTGTTTTACAGGAAAAACAACATTCCAGGTTCCTTTATGCCTTATATGTGTAATGCCATTTATAATACGTATTTATTTCTATGAAAACAAGTACTGCTATCAATCAAGTAAATGTTAAATAATTCAACCAGTAAGATTACTTGTTATAATTTGATATAACAGATCAGCTGGGAATACCCCATTATGTCTCCAGCAGAGAATTTTAGAAATTACTTTACTGTACCTCACCCTTTTACATCTCTCCAACTGGATTACTGCCTTCCTATGAAACATTAAAATGTTTAATTTTTAAAATAAATTTTAGTAGAGAATAGCTTCTATAAAGCTTCATTGGAGTTTTACCAATGGGCTGTTTACAAACCTCAGATACATTAAGAACAAATGACTGAGACAACTGAGTGGTTCACTTTATAAGAATTTACATTAGAAGAATAAGAACAATATAGCCATGCAATTTTACATACAAGTGTATTTATTTATGGTTGTAGAAATGCGTGTGCTGTTTAAGTCTGCAGGCCTCTGGTGGCTGCGCTTATTGAATTTTCAATCAAAGGGAAGTAAGAATAGTATAGTGATTGCTAAATTCCAGCCCAAAACTCTTGCATCATAATGGCTGAACTTTTGCATCCAATAATCAGAAGCAGTAATACTGCGTTATAATACTTGCAGATCAACTGAAATCCTACTTCACTAACTTTTCCCACTAGTGCTGCAGTAGTTAAAGATCAGTCATTGCGGTAATTAAAATTGACTTCTGTGGCCTTCAAACTCCTTTGGTGGATTGAATCTGAGTGCAAGATGTCTACAAAAAGATGATTTTCTTTCCTCCTCTTCTCTGTCAGTTTTGTTACTGTAGTGTCAAGATAAATTAAAAATTATATATAAATATAGGAGTAGGACTTTCTGTGTGTTTGATATATTCAACTTTGAAAACATCTTAAATTTTTTTTTTTATAATCCTGGAAATTTACATATCAAATGGATTTTTTAAGGATCTTTCTTCTTTTTCTTTACTTTTGCATAGAAATGGAAAAGACAATAGCATGAACTAAAAAAAAATCTGATCAGCTAATCTAATTGCAGGTTAGTCTACTACTTTGGTCCCAGTTCAGCAGGGTACTTAACTTTTGGGTTGACTTCAGCATCCAAAATATTGCCAGTAACGTCAAGTCCCACTAACAGACTGTTCCAGTATGCTTAAGCAACAGTGTTAAGCACTGTGCTGAACTGTGGCCCACAAAGTTTTCACTTTCCTCTCTACTGGCATGGCTTCTTATAGAACTTCTGTTTTTCAGACGTCCCTGAAGAAAAATATTGTTTAAGAAGTTTCAGCTATCTTTAATGACTTTTTGTCATTGCTCTGTTCTTACATTTTCAGTATTTTCTTCTCTTATTCGAACTTTACCAATTTAGTACTACAAGAACTGTTTAAACTGTGTTGTCCAGCTCTGCATAATATCCCAGCAATGAAGTCAGCTCAAACTGCTGAAGCAACCATCCTGTATTGACAGAAAGCCTTGAAGAAGTAGTGCTGGTTGAGTAATTGCTTTGTACCTCCAAGCCAATATGTCCATCACCCCAAGTGTACAGCCCTTCCTTTAGCTGAAGTTTCTCATAGACTGAATGAGCTGATGCAAACTGACCCACTTCAGCAAAGACCTCACTACCCACTGCAAAGCTTTCTTCAGCAACATGAAGAACCACTAACCTTGAAAAGATGGAAATCCTGTCAACATACACAGGCTCATGGATCCAGGAAGTCACTGAGATTCTAAGCAAGGGGACTGGGCTTGATGCCACACCTCCTTGGTGGCCACAAGCAGCAAATTCAAGCAAGGGGAATGGACTTCATGCCACATCCCCATGGTGGCCACAAGCAACAAAGGCCTTTGAAGGTCCAATGGAGAACAGATTGCAGATACCCTTCCACATAGATAGGTTAGCCAAAACCCAGCATAAACCAACTAAAATGCAGAGTACTTCAACAAATAGTGAAGGTTGGTCCAGTCTAGCTGTTGCCTACAGGACTAAGCTATGATAAAGGGGTTGAAAATGCAAAGCTCCCCCTCTCTTTTACCCACAAAAGGTTTGTTAACCTCCCTGCCTCAGCCTTCCCAGTCTGAAATCGAAAGACTGTTGGCCTAACTCACAAATGTATCAGAGAACAAAAGAATCATATAGCTGTTCCTTCTGAGGCGCTTTAAGAAATGTCAAGACATCAGGCAATAATGACATCTGGAGAAAACACAAACAGGATCAATTTTGCTTTGATCACCTTCCCTGCCCCTGGTTATTTGTTGAACACCAACTAATACTTCAGATTGCAAAAAGAATTTCCTTCTTCTTTGTGGTTTTATTATTGCTATTATTATTAATAAAAACAAAACCAAGCTCCTTTACCCCTTATCCCCCTGCCACCAAACATTTCTGATGTGGCAATTCTGTTCCCTTTTGCGTTTTGCTGTTTTGTCAGATTTACTGAACCCTCAAGTGCAAGAGGTAACGTGATGAAATAGAAACTGGCAGAAAGTACATTAAAGTTATTATCACCTGAGGACAAATCCTGGCAAGTGAACCACAAGAAAAAAGACTTCCATCTGGAAATAAGACAAAGAGCATACAGGTAAACCCAACAATTCCACTTCTATTTTGGCAGCCATTCAAAAATGTGAAAATACAGATGAGGTATGAAAAAAAATTATGTAGAAGTAATGGGGTTCTTTAAAAAGAAGACAGAAAGGGGCGAAGGTGAGAAGAAAACAGGTACTAAATTTCCCCAGTACCAAAATGTGTTTTGAAAGGGCATTACATAAAAAAGCAAAAAAGCAACCTTTTGGTTAGACATGACAAGGGCTACCATCAGAAGATACAAGGACCCAAGAATTATGAATCTGAAGAGCTTTTTAGGTTTTGGCCATTCAGCAAAATATTTCTGCAGTTCTGCATTTTGATCCACTACAAAGAGCTGATTCATTCCTTTCTGTATTCTCTGTATGATTAATGTAATGTTTTATTTCTTCGTACATGGACTAGTTTAGCTGAGAGACAGCAACCAATGCTTAAAACCAAAACAACTAGGATGATAACCTCAATTTTCAGCACAAATTATTTAAAGAGTAATGTATGAGTTGCAAGTTTGTGCTGACTACATACTTAAATGCATCTCAGTACAAACAGAAGATCCACTGAGAATACTGCCATGACATCTCAAAGAAAAAAAGAACTACAGAAGGCTGGATTTTTGCAGATTTATGCCTACAGAGGTGATCAGATTGCTACCACTTTTATACTTGCAATGGCTGAGCACGCTAATAACAGCCCCAGAGGCATCGGCAGTATATCATGACTGGTTACTACATATAGTAGTACATCTATGTGTGGTACATTACAGAAAAAGTATGTTATAGACAAATCAAACTGCAACAAACTGGTATTTCCTCTCCTCATGTTTCTGTAGAGTTTCACTTCTTTGAAATCGTTAAAGATTTAAATAATAATGATTCAAAACTATAATAATAATCATAGAAACCTATAAATGTTTTTAAAGTTGTTGAAAATCCTAGAGGCCAGGTTTTTCAGAAATGCTCAATGATTAATGTGTTCAGCGGATGCCTAGCTAAGTGAGTGTTTCCAGAAATTAGACTCCTTGAAAGTATGAAGATGTGCCACCCTCTCCTCCCATCACTTTCTAACCTCCTCCCCAAATTTTGCATGACTACATCTGTATCCAGTTGTTACTGGTTGTTCACCTGCAGACAAGTTCTACCCATATTCAATCCTGATACTGTTATTCTGCTCTGAACATGCAATGCTAAAAAGCAGTTCCTGAAAAATTAAATCAATGGGCACTGAAGATATACAGTTGTCAATAACTGAAAAAGGTTTCATGTATTTCATATACAAATGCATGCATATTAACAGGATGAATAGCCAGAAAAGTATTAATAAGCTGCAGTGGAACCTGGATTTTACTCACACATTTTATGGATTCTCATGTTAAACAGTTTGGTTTTACTTCCATATACGTGTTTTTTCTGTGTGTTAGGAAGACGTGCACAGGAATGTACCATAATCTCTCCAAGTCTGAAACCAGGAGCTGTGTGCTAAGTTCTGATAAGTCAGAGGTGTACATGTCTAATGAGGAAAACTCATGATGATCAAACTGCTTAGTTCTTTTATTTTTAAATAACTGCATACCCTAGGAATTTAAAAAAAAAAAAAAAATCCTTGTTTTGCCCATCATTAGAAAATGTGACCTAAATATCTGTCCTGTTTTCATTTGTGCATAGCTGCATAAAACATTATCATTTACCTATAAATATATTTAAACATTACATGTATTAAAACATGAATGTATAAAGGTCTTGTACACTATAAATGTGCATACCCAAAGTTACCCTTTCCCATTTTTACACACAGAATTAAAAAATGGAAAAGAATTCATGTCATAGGAGTGGGATATTTTACCAATAGAGCAGAAATACCAGCTAGCTAAGAAAACTGCTGTACAGAGCCACAGCCGTATTCATGGAAGAAGTATATTTCAGTACTATGTAGTGGAAGTTTTAATAACTGTTGTTGGTTTGTTGGTTGGGGTTGTCTTGTTTTTTAAACTATGTCTTATTAACATTGCATAAAAAGTTGTGTTTGAGAAATAAACTGTTGGAAAATAAAACAATGGAGGTGTGTCTTTTCTACAGGCTTAAAGCACTTGCCTCTAAATTTATGCCTGAGCAAGCCCGTGGTGTGCAAAGGCCAAAGACCATTCAGAACACAGTAGCAAATGTGACAGCATCAGCCCCAGAGAGAATGTGAGACCAGGGCTCTGATTTATTTACTGCCTTCTTATTGAATACCTAGATAAGAATTTTTGGTTCTTCTTGCAAAACGTCACTTGCCTGCTTGAGCCTGTCTGCCGGAGTGCAGTCTCACAGAGCTAAATTCAATTGCAACAACTGACCTGTGACAAGCGACGTCTCTACTCATGACTGCAAGATGGACAGATTTCGAGAGAACCCAGATGTGTCTGCTGAACAGAAAGTGAGAATAGAAAGGGAAAGGGAACAAGATGTCCCTGGAACTCTTAATTTCCTAAGTGAAACGTTATTTTTTCTGAGTTCTTGGAGGTACCAAAGAGCTTGATACGAGTTTCTGCACTTAGCACAGGGAGGCCCCCAAGCACTGTTGTGTCGTCAAAAGCAAAACCCACACATCAGATCGCACGTTAAGTGCAACTACCCTTGAAAGAGGCAGCTGCGCGCTATCTTCTGGGACCTGTCCCTTGTCACATGCTTCTGCTCTCAGCCTTGTGCTAGAAGCTGTGCTAGTGGACATCAAGCTGGGCCACGAAATAGGTCCCTCAAACACCTTTTTTTTTTTTTTTTCTGGTTTAACTTCCTGGCATCTCAGTTCTCTGAGCTCAGTATGCAACCATACAAAGCAGCATGATGAAGGAAGCAAAGTGTAGGGCCAGGACCCCACTCCTCTGGCAGCCGCTCTTAAGTGGAGCACAGCTGCATTTCTCCTTCGCAAAGCTGTCAAAATCACATATTTCACAAAACAGACCTTACAGAATGAAGAAAAGTAAAAACAGAGCTTAGACCTTCCTCATATTTTCAATAAATATTTAATGTGCTCACCTATCAGGTGAGTGGTGACTGCAACAAACCAACACACGGATAAATAGCAAAAGTTTCTGTGATCATGAATGCAACAAATACCAGTTCAGTATGGAGGAAATGTTTATCAGAATTTAAAAGAAAAACAAATGTAAACAGGGAGCCTTAAAAGCCTCTGTTTAACTGTTTTCATATCTGAGTGCGGCATAGCTGCTCTACAATATCAGTAACTGGAAGCCTGTGGCACTACTCCATTCTGCTCTCATTCGAAATGCAGAATGAAAATCATTTGTCTGATGTTCTGTTTGACCAATTATATGAGCAATTTCAGCTGCTGAAGTAACCTGCTTCTCCTTGTACAAATACTTAATCAGAAAGGTAAAACTCCATATTAAAAGTACAATATATCTAAAACAAAACCAGATGTTATTTTGCTAAATTGGATTTTGTACTGCATTCATAGCTGGCTCCTGTGACTTAAAAGAAAGCTTATACCAGAATTGGAATTTACAAAAAGGATTATTTTGTTTGTTTTTCTGATGTTAATTTTAGATATTACAGAACCTGTATTTTGAATACATAAAGAAGTCCTTTTTGATCCCTGTATTTCTAACTCTCAAAACAATGGGAGTTTTTGAAATTAGGTGACCATTGAGCTGATTCGTCTGATTAACTGCAGTAATTTATGAAAAAATACTTACACAAAAAGGTAAATGAATATATGTTATTTGATTTATAAACTCTATTGTAACAATCTATGGCTTATTTCAAAGCAAACACAGTTCTTAAAAGCAAAGTAATTTAATCCATAATTCTTTTTTGGCTTTATTTTTATTATCCTTCATCCAAAAGCCACATGCAGACATGAGGAAACAGAGAGCTAAATTGGCAAACTCCGTAAATCCTGTCATTACTACAACCAGAAACTCCCTTTGGTTTTTTTGCAGGGTACTCTGACATTCTCACAGTTGATTCAAATAGCCATTTCCAAAACCAAAATAAATTTTCAGGTTGTGTCTTCAAGTCATGCCAAAATAGCTGAGAAAATTTCTATCTCAATCTTAGCCATTGCTCAGCATCCAGCTATAAATTGTCATGCATCATCACTCACTTATTTTGTTTTGATTAGACCAAAACCATCTTGCTGAGTTGCTGTAAAAGTTTTGCATCTTTGAATGCCTAATTTAAATACAGTGGAACATTAGACAGAAAGCACAACCAGGGTTATCAAGTCTTATTCCTATCATCTTAAACAACCCATAAGGCAACCCTTTTTTTTTCCCTTTAGTCCATAGAGCATCCAGTCTATCAGTCCTCTTGACATGCCACAAAACAGTTGCAGCAACCTATAATCTCACGAGTCAATGTAAGAGACAGGAAGACTAAAATCCTATTGTGTATCATGTGCCATCAGAGTAACACAGGACAGGTCAGAGACTTTCCTGTGTTGTAAATTCCTGGGCTGGTAAGGAGCTTGTTAGGTGAAAATGCCTGTACATTCCTAGGAGTGGATTACATGGCAAATTACAGAAAAAATGATGGGGGAAAAACGAAGTTTTGAATCCCTTCAGCTCTGCCAGTCTGGTCCTAGGGAAATGCCCTTCTGTTCTCAAATACGATGAAGAGTTTATCCATGGGTGAACACACATGCCAAGTATCAGAGAAATTTATCAATAGCAGGAGAACTATCAGAGCACTTGTGCAGTTTTGGCCAATTACCAATGCTACAAAAAAATCCCCTTCCAAATTCTACAAATTCCCTTCCCAGGCCCCCTTTCATCCCCTCTGAAAATCCCAGAAGCCAAATTATATGTCAAGGGGAGAAAATGTTCTTGGCTTCTTGAGGTATCTAAGAGGAGAAACTTTGAAACATGGGATTAATTAAATGCAAATCTAAATATGGTGCAACAAATCATGCAAATTAAGCATTAACATATTTATGACTGAACAATCAGGAGCCAAAATGTGTGTAGATAAACTATAAATCATTATAATCATTGGTTAGTCCAGTACATAGCATATATTTATCCTTTTCAGTATTTAAATGAAAATATATAGAACATCTTGCACACAAATACTTTCATGATCTGTGTAACCATGCCTATTTCTTAACTGTACTTGCTGCCACTTAAAATTATGTATTATCAAAAATATCAACACTAATGGAAGACCTGATATATTAACAGAAGGAGACAGGATATTATACAACAAAAGAAAAGAGTATCCACTTTTCTTTTACCCCCAATGGCCTTTGCATAGCAATGCTACATTATCAATCCAGGCAGAGGTGGCTGAATAACCCTTGAGACATGGTGGAAAATCTGGAATGAATGACACACCCCCAGGTTCCTGAGTCTGCAGAGCACAAAGCCTCATGACTAGTGTTGGGGGTTTCTTTTTCTTTTTCCTTTTTTTTTTTTTTAAATCTGCATGTTATAGAGAAAGTCCAAATATGTCTCACTGTGTTTACTTTCTGCACTTTTCATGACATACCATGTCCATCTTTCAAACCGGTATCACTTGAACAGTTATTACACTAATGAAACCGTATTTCCAAACAAATATGCAACATTAAACCCTTAATTGGTTTAGTGCGGACTTGGTAGTGTAGGTTAATGGTTGGACTGGATGATCTTAAAGGTCTTTTCCAACCTAAACGATTCTATGATTCTATGATTTCATGTTAGTTCTGACTAGGAACATTCCCTATATCACTAATGAGATTACTGACCTCAATGCAGGGGACTCAAAGGCAAATCTTTGGCATCTTTTTCATGCTAAACATAACCTAAATGCTATGAATTCGTTATTAACAATGCTTTCCTGGTTTTGGTAGAAGAAATAGGTTAAACACGAATGTAAAAGCATAATGTTTTCTAAAGCAGCTGTCCTGGGAGAGCGTCGGATATGAATGTCACCCAGAATGCTGTAGACTTCTCGAAGTCCTCTGTCAGTCAGTGGGACTGGTTACAGGAATTGTTAGAACAATTACTCATCTTGCAAAAGAACACGCTAACAGCTTTTGTATTTCTGCTTTGAAACATTGTCAGCAATCTGTACAGCTGTCACTTAAAAGATGTACAAATGAGTTTACTTCTATAAATGCAGCACAATGATCCATCCAAGGCAAGATGCTGAATGAAGATACATCTTCCTAAAACTTAGGAGCTGTTGCTTAAATCCACTGATAAGAGCATACCAGCCTCAGAATGGGATAAGAACCTCTTTCTCCATTAAAAATTTCCCAGTTATTCCTCTCTATTTTAGCCTTCTTAACAGTGTCAGAGTTACATCAAATCTTTAACTCTTGACTCATGACATCTAGCTCTCTGTAGCCTTGAAGATTTAAAAAAAAAAAAAAAAAAAAGAAGGTTAAAAGCCAAATAAACAGCATTATTTGGCACTCTGCTATTTTTCCCGGCACTTGAAAATACTAAATTAGAGTGAAAAGATCTCCCTTAGCTAACTAAAGTAACTCAACATACCTCCATTGCCAGGAGTGACTCGACAGAAGAATCGCCAGTTGCATGCGGGTATCCGTAATCCTGCAAGAAGTAATCTAAGCTTTCAAAAGCACAACCGGTGACATATCATTTCTTTATAGTGTTAGGAGAGCCAGTATCTCTTGGAATAGACCTTCTGCTTTGGTACTATAGCAGAATGCCTTGAAGCTAGCTCTCACCTCATCTCACCGTGCAAAGAGCTCTCAAATGATATACTGAAATTTCCGAACCAGCGCCAAAGGCCTTCAAAGACAAAAGACCATTCTCAGCTCATGCTTCAGAATTTGGCTGCTTACTACCTTTTTAAAGTCATGCCAAATCTATAAACTGGGGCTTAGCTCACAAGTCTCTCTACCAGGTAACAAAACAGTTCAGTGATGCTATTTCTTTTAAAAGGCACTGACTGCAAAAAACCCTTTTTTTCTGATCTTGCTGGAGAAAAACAACCAACCAAAAATGTCATCGAAGGTGACATTGACAGTAAACTATTTAAAAACATATGAAAATTTACACTTCTATGCACGTTTTCAAAACAAAACACACGTATGCATTTTTGCAGATGACACATCAGGGTACTACCTGATATGAGATGTTTTTCCTTGAGAACATTTCTAAACAGAAGGGCCAAAAATTTAACAGCAAATAGAGCTAGCTGAATTAAAGTGGAGTCCAGTATTGTCTTTGGAACAACAGAGATGTTCTAGACAGCCAAAGATGGGAATCCACTTCTACTTTCTTACTTTCTCTTTAACAGAACAGTTAAGCAGTTATTGAGTTCTAGAAATCTGAAAACATGCAGTTACACACATTTTGGAAAGGTGTTTAGAGGAAGCCCTCTTTCATATAGACTCTACGAAGTAAAATTTATACCTTGGGCTTCTTAAAACAAGCAGAGCTGCTCAGTCTCTGCAATTTCCTCTTCAGCCTATAATCAAGGTAATATAGCCTGCTGTCCCTCCATCCATTCTGCACAAAGAATAGCTGTTCATTGCACACCTTCAGCTACACGTTAACATGCATTTCTAATCAGACTAATCAGTAGATCACATGTGACAGCAGTCTATACGTGCCAAGAGGGACAGCACATCCAATGTTACAGACTACATCCAATGTTAGAATGGCCCATGGAAAACTGCAGGTCACCTCCTTGACTCCATTTCAATCTCCGCCCCCCCCCAGTTTCACTCAGAGCTCTCAGTTAGCATAACACTGGGACCTTAGGTATGAAATCTCGGAATGAATCACACAAATTATATGACTCCACAATGCTGACAGTGATAGAGAGAGCCAGTGCACTGCAGAGAAGCAAGAAATATTTCCAGGCAACAGGGACATATAAAACTTGCCTGTAACTTTTCTTCTTTTTTTTTTCTTTTCTTTTCTTTTTTCTTTTTCATTTAAATAAAGGAAACAGAACGAAATGAGTTTGTCAAAAAGGACTGGAAGTAAAAAAAACCTAGGTCTCGGAATCAAATTTCCATCTACACTTGATTTTAACTCACTTTCAAAATCAAGAGAGGGGTTTTTTTGTAGTTTCAAATGAATTTCTCTTTGGATATATAGAGGACATTTTTCTACCCACAACTCAACATGAAACTCCAAGCAAACACAAGCCTGCAAGGTAGCAAAGCAGAATTTCTAGTACAGTTAAAATATTAATAATACCAGAGTGTCATTCTTTGCTCTGACATACTAAAGAAGGAGGAACTGGTAAAGAAAATGGAGCCATATCCTCAGCAACAAAAACATTTTTATCAGGATCAGGATGACAAAGTGTACTTTAGTAACAGGTGTCTAGTACACACTCTAGGAATTAAGAACCTGTGCATTAAATTTGGTACTGCAGTACTAATCAAGAAGTTTTTCCAAGGTGTTATGTGTCTTTCCTATGCTTGAAGAAGGTAGTCTCCCCCAAAAAAGTCAAGCAGAAGAAAAATCTGCTCAGAACTTTACAGAAAAAACCCTCCAGCTTTGAAGCTGTCACTAGCTTATTTATTATCACATAATATGGAAATTTTACACATAAGATGGAAATTTTAAATAAATTTTTCGGGTTTTTTAGGTCAGCAAATATAACCATTTCACTACTGCCCCTTCTTTAGGCAAGACAGACAACAGTTTTCCCAGTCAACATAGCCCTCAAAAAACATCACTGACTTCAACTTGTATCCCCAAAGTAAGGGCAATTATTAAGGGCAGCTTTATTAGGTTTCCCATATTGCATCTATGCAACAGAGTTGATAAAAGGATTGTCTAAGTGTATGTACATACAAGAACATACACACACACACACAAACTCTTTGCTTTTTACCCATAGCTTGCACAATGCTCACTTTACACAGAGGAAAAAAGATAGATTATTATTTGAAACAAACTATCTCACAACTCTATGACATAAAAACCACCAAGTATTTGCTAAAGTAAGTCCATCACAGAATATCAGTTTGATGGATGGTAGATTGATTAATTATAGGCAGAACCCAAGAAAGGGACTTTCCTAAACAGGGTAAGGCATTAAAAAAGTACAGTAAAGGGAGTTTACACTGCAGGGTTCAAAATTAAATATAAGAAAGTACATACACCTGAACAATTTCACAGTATCTAAACACAAGTGGATGTGATTACAAAGGCATTGAATAAACTGCAGTAACTTTACAATGCATCTATAACTTAGATACTGAAGTAGTCTTTGAAGTGGCCTTCAATTTTTTTTTTAATCGCTCCTTCATTTTCTCTTTATGAATTCTATACCTTTGAAAACAAAGAAACTCTTTCCTTTACAGTATTTTTCCTTCCAGCTTTTTGCAAAATAAAAATCCTAAGAAAATGTTAAGATCTTTTTATAATTAAAATTACAACACAGTCTAGTTCTGTTTTATATATTATTTTAATATTGTCTTTATTCCAGCATAATCACATGTGCTTTGTATATAACAGAAAATTTATAAGATATACTGTAGTCAAATGCAACATTTTGATCACTCCCAAATATATCAGAAAGCATAATTTTTCCACCTGATAATAGATTTGAGGCAAAAAATGAAGCTTTTTTTATACAGCAATCACTTTCAGTCAACAGAGCATCACTTTTTTAGACCGTAAGACAAGATAAAGTACAGCTACACTATCTGACAATCCTTTGCCTTATGGTTTTTCTGTTCAGTGAAAATATATTAAAGCCATTTCCATCAAAGAATTGATTTGATCTCTAGAGAGGGTGCACATGTTCAATGTGGGCTAAGGCTGGTTAAACTCTAGTGTATACTATTTCAGTAAGTAAACATACATCTCAAAACCCTATTTCAACATTAAATCCTCTTCTATTTGGTGTGAAATTATGACAAAAGGATTTGATGTTGACATAATACAAAGCTTTTGAATGAGCTTAAAGTTTTCTAAAGGAGAAATGAAAACACGCATCTGTGGAGGAAGTGTTACTGCTTTTTAATATTAACTATCATATGAGTGTCACTGTGATTTCTGTTGCACAGTGCTGGGTTATCCGGTGTGTAATCATTCTCAGCCTAATTGCTTACAGGTATCTGTACACACCCTACACCCTGGCTGGTTTAGATTTTAAAATACACTGCCTTGCCATTAAATAAAAATCTATAGATTTGTGAAAGCTGAAGAGTTATTTCATATTTATTAAAGATTTCAGTTACATTTGGAGTTCAAAAAGAGGAAAAACAAGACACACTTTCTCTTATTAATGAATTTAAACACCCCCCTCCCCATTATTCTCTATTTAAAATATACTTATTAACTTCATGCAATATTTAAAAACAAACTGTTTACAGAAGCAGGCAAAATCCATTACATGGAGGGGGATAAACACATCCTTTCCTTAGACAGTGTGATGGAATAGAAAGTCTATAGAACCTGGAGGTAGAAACCAAAACATTTTAACAGGAAAACCCTTCCAAGAGGACCCCACAATTTCCACAGGCCACAGAGAATCAATATTCAAACAACAGACATCGCCAACCAACAGCTCGCCCTTGCATATCATTTTTCCAGAAGGCACCACTAAACACAAATCAAGACACAGCACAAAAAGTTGCCGACACCACCAAACCTCACTTTCTTTCCCTGGAGCATCCTCTAAGTCGCTCGGAGAGTGAAGAATTGGCTCACCTGCACCGGGGGGGACCAGCCGCGGGCACAGGCGCACTCTGACCACCACTCCCCCGGGCCGCCCTGGGGCTTGGCTGGGGATTTATGGGGGCTCTTCCGCACAGCGTCCCACAGAGGGACAATCTTGCTCCTGCGCTGGCTGGCACCCCCAGGTCCCCACGAGGGAAGTGCCCGAGAGCTGAACTGGAGCCCCGGAGGGTGCTGGTGCCAAGGACAGGCGCAGTGGGCATCCCTCGCTATGGAAGGCACGCTCCTGCCGGCATCCGACCCCTCGGACCCCCGGCCGCAGCTCTGCTGCTTGGGAAGGTGTGCGTGCATGGCGCGCCCAGCGCTTCCTTTGGCCAGTTTGCATGGAAGCGCTTCTCCTCGCAGGCGTGAGGTCCTTTGCCGGGGCCTCTCCAGCCCCCTTGGCAGCAGCTAGCGGCAGGGCACGGCGGGAGCGGGGCGCAGCATGAGCCGCTGGCCAGCAGCTCTGTGTCAACACCGGACTCCACTCGCGCAGCGACTTGACAGCATCCCCGCTGCAGGCAGAAGCAATCAATGCTCTGCGTGGCTGGGAAACGCGCCTGCATCCCTTTCGGGATGGCAAACCACGGGAGGAAATACAAACAAACCAAACAAAAAAAAAACGCTCTTGCAATTTTCAGGAAGATTTGGTCTTTTCCTAGCTGACCCTGACACAACTTGCAGGCACCCTGCTGAAGCAGATTTATATGTGCACGCTTTACGGGCAAAGTGCTTTCTTGTGGAAATAGCATCTAGGCAAACTACTGAAAAAGATACCCCTTTGCCAATGAACAAAACAGATGCGGGAGTGGGTTTTTTTTTTCCCCCTACATGCCTGAAAAGACCTCGGCAACAAAATTGCATCAGAAGATGCAAATGACAAGTTCAGGAAGAATGTTATCTGCCCCAAATGCTAAACCATAGCATAAACTTTGATATGTGCTAATGTACATAAACATCATAGAAAGAGAGCAAGAAGCTGAATTTAAAAATAAAGCCACCTAGAAAAGATCTAGGTAACTAATTAGCAAATCTCCAGCAGCTTATATATATATAAATGTGAATATATTTATTTGTGCATAAGGTCTTCAAGGTTATGACTGATGTATCATTTTCTCCTCTTTTTTCACCCTTTACAAATTCTTTCCTACTTGCCCATAACCTTCTGTACAGTTTTCTGTAAATCCCCTCTTGGGTTTTTCTTACTAATACAACCTCTTTGCCTTAAATTCTCCTGCAATCTTTATCTGCAAGTATTTTCTTTTTTCTCATAGAAGTGACAGGGGTGTAAAGTGTATAAAATCTGGGCTGATTGTTTCAAGCATCTGGAGAGGTTCAGGGATATACTCCAGTCTCAGGTGACTAAGTCTTTAGCCCCTTAAGAATCAGTGGATCTTGCACCCCTATATATCTACATTTTTTTTACATTTTCTTTTAACCTAAACATGCCTCAGGTACTTCTAACCATAGAAAATGACCAATTGATTTTTAAAAACATCTACAGCACTGTGTGACAGAATTCTTTTATGTCTATTGGTGTTCAACTAGGATGTAAGTACACAAAAATTAAAGGGAATTTGTGATATGCATAGTTTTACCATTCCAAAGACTAAAGCAAATTTATTTTCAAAGATTTCAAAGACAAAGAGACAGCTATGACTATCTGCAAATATGCTTTCCAATGAGATAAATAAATTTTTACAAATGCTTTGGTGCAGTAAGTCTTGATTCAATTATTTAATTCCTCCTAAATTACTAACCTAAAATTCCTCAAAGCTTAGACATTGCTGAAATATATAATGATACAACCTGGCAGTAATTCTTAATGAAAAATTATGGCAATGGTCTAACAGTGGAGAAAACATTTTGACAACACTGTAATTCAAATTGTCATATGTGAAACTAACATCCGTTTTAACTGTACTTTCATTCAAGGTGCCTGTCCCAAACTATACTACAATCATGTTATAATGCATGGTTTATTCAGAACTTTGCTGAAAAGCCAAAATCATACAGCTGGCTGTGTCCTCTCACATAACAAGTGCCCAACTCCAAGAACTCTCATAGCTTTGCATGCAGCTAAGGTAATTTCATGTTTGAAAAACAAATATCAATGCACTTCTGAATTGCAGGTGTAGATACGGAAGTCAGCACTTAAAAATCTGAGCTAAGGGAGTCTACAAGGTAATGATTGCTACATGTGAAGTAAATTAAAAGATGCATAAGGCTGAATCCATATTTTTGCAATTTTACTTAAGCATAAGGAGTGAGGGTATGCAAGCCGTCCAGAAAACTACTTTCCTCTAGTGCTCAAGTGTAACTCAACCCTAAGCACCTAAAATCTTACCTACTAGAAGATAATCCAAACCACTACTGCATCATTTTGAGCAAGGCTACCTCTATGTAAGAAATTTATATATTATCGTTAACTGATGCTATAAATAATGTATAAAATAATATTTATTTATATACCATATATATATTTAAAGACAAAACATTAATGAGGCCAAATTCAGATTTCATCTTCATCATCATAGGCCTGTATTAGCAGTGTCCATCAGCTTAAGACCATCAGCTTTTTGTCCCATAGCAAGCTACCCCATTCACTCCAGAATATATGGATGCTATTTCAGTTTGCTCAAATGCCAGTCAGAATCTAAAAACAACCCAGCTTAAACATGTCTTTCAAAGCTATTTGAAGAAAACTGGCTAATTGCAGAAGTCAAAAGAAGTTCACATATAAATTTTAAAAAGACCACTCAAAAAAAGATAAAAAAATTCAAGGCAGGCAACAGCTACAATATGGTTGGGGAGTGGAAAGAATCTATGCATTCTGTGACCACACACACATCTACACCGATAATATTGGATAAAACCACCTGTACCATAGTAGTAAAATGTGTATCACAAATCTCCACAGTCCTATATTTGAAAGCAGTAGATGACCTTTTAGCAACCTTACTAAATCCAACCAGAACAAGGCAGAACTGCAAAGGCATCCTCTTGACTCTAATGTTTATTCATACGCTGTTAAAACACTATATTTGAAATTGCCTCTTATCAGAATGTAGAAAAAGGGGTTTTTTTCAAAAGAATTTGACACCACTGAACTTGACCTGAACCTACCCAATGTTTCTAGGCTATTTCTTACTTAGAAAATCTGTAAATAAATAAAATTCCATTAATAAAGGATTTAACTGTCCACATTTTTGTTTTAAAGTTTGTCACTGCCTACGTGAGACACACACACTTGAATACGGGATGTATGTGTGCAACTAATTGCTAGACAACATGGTAAGATGGATTCAAAAGATAATGCAATTTCATCAGCTGTAATTGAACCATTGTATTAGACAGGATGGCACGCACTTCTGGATGAACTTGGATTAACACATGGCTCAAATCCACATGTCCAGCTATCACCCTGATTTGATAATAACTGGTGCACAAAGCAAAACTGAATATTGTACAGTACACTGTGTGAACTGTGTTTGACCCGATACTGTTGTGGAAAAATCTCACTAATTTTCTTTTTAAAATATTAAGTAGGCATGACAAAATGAGCAAATAGATTTAGCTGATATTCTACCAGCACAAATAACAGTAACTGGATTACAGTAACATTGGACCTACACCAAAAAGAAACGCTGAGAAGAGTTTGCTTCGGGCAAAAATGTGCATATGGGAAACAAAACCTGCATATGGGAAACAAAAATTATTAATAGAGTTCTGAAAGGGAAGCTAGAAGCATGGGCGAAGATGATTTAGCTGTAGTAACAGATTTTTCCCTCCAACCAAGAATGCAATGTTATGCAACCATAAAAAAATGCAGAATGAAGGAAGAGTAATAAACATGGAGTGGACCAGCTTATTTAGTGGTCCTAAAATTTCTACAAATATTTTTCTACAAAGAAAAATAAAGAGAACAAGCATTACTATGATAGCAAGGATACTGAAATAAGTCAAATGCAATTTCTTTGCAATTTTTTTGTTTGTTTGTTTGGTCAAAACCAATTATGTTTGTATAGAAATAATAGTCTTAGTGGTGACACAGACTAGAAGGAATGGTTGTGATTAGTCCAAGATTAGGCTAGGAGCCAAGTGATCTGGCACAACCCACTGTTATCACAGGGTACCTAGGAAATCTTGGGCAAATCGCTTGATTTCCATGACTATCCCATATGTAAGATGATAAAACCGCTTCATTTAATAAAACCAGAACATAAGGGGTGGGGAAGGACACATCTGAAATAAAACAGCTCAGCTTCTATTGCAGGCCTGCCTACTCCTCCCTTCCTCCAGGTGTACAAGACAAAAGAGAGGCATGCCGGACTACAACAGCAAAAATAAAACTGTAAAAGAGGAAAAATATAATAAAAGGTCGTTATTTAAAAATTTCACCATTCATTGGAATCTGTCAATGGTCTTTAAGAATAATATTTTGTTTACTTATAAAAGTTATATGAACCCCATATCCTATAAACAAAAGGATGAATCTCAAACTTTGAAGTTTTATACAAAAATACCAGCACAGCACTATCTGAGACACAGGTCCCTGCACAACATATCTGCCTGTATAATCAAGGACATGCTCTTTTGATTTTTATGAGAGGGTAGAAAAGCTTAAGGAGTCACAAATGCAAACATATCCATTCTTAGTGTTAGCTGCATGTCCTAGGGTTAACATAAGGACAGTAATTTAGAAATCAAGATACAATGAAAAAGAAAAATGACAAGGGTTTGGAAGGGAACTATATCAACAGAAAAAAACAACCCTCAGCTGGGAATATTAAGTCAAAGTCAATCATGTCAAAGCTGGTGGAGAACAGAGCAGTGGGTTTACCAATTTCACATCCAAGTGAATCAAAGAATCATAAAATTGCAGTGCAAAGACTGAAATACAAGAGTATTCCTGTGCCAATACAGAAATATCCTGCACAGGACCTGCCATTTTCTGGTAGGGGTGTGTAATAGTTTGTGAAGTTCTCCCCTCCAGAGAATTTTGTGCACTTTATTTTTGTGCTTTAGTTCACCTTAAACTAGATTCATATAAAGCCATTAAGCAAAATAACTTAGAAGGAACTACAAAAAGGTCTGTTTAGAAAAGATTAAATGCATAGGGTAGAAAGGACAACAACAGTTGTTGCAACCATCATTTTCACTATGTGGGAAATATTTTCTGATGCCTCTTTTCCACATGTTGTTGAGGGCAAAGAGGGCCAGGTTCCAGACTTTCCCAAAATACTTAAATATAACCTTGAACCTCCACCCACTATCATGAGAAACAAAAGTTCTTTCCTTGAGTACCTTTGGCCAGGTAGTTTGTGACAAGCACTGCTGAGTCCAAGAACTTTAACCCCTTTAATAACCCTTCAGTTTACAGTGTATAGTAGTAGCACTTTGGCAAATTTAAGACAGCCTTTTTAAGACCTGATTCTTCATTTCGGGCCTAATACTCCAACACTGCTTTGCACACAATAAAAAAGGATATAAAGAAAAGTTCATGGCTAACAGTTACTTAAAATTCATATCTCAAAGTTCAGTTGCATGAAGATATGCGGTACCTTAAACTGTTCATATTTGTCTCTCTGTTAAATTAGGAATAAACCAGCATGTTATTTACTATGGGTGATTTTTGATTTTGAAATAGAAATTCAATTACTTTGGGTCTCCATTCAGCTAGTACCCTAAGCAGTAAAAGTATACCACAAATACGCAGGAGATATCCATGGAATAAATTAATCAGGAGCTTTTTTACAGAGTCACATATGCACTGCATGCACTGCATAAAGACAGAGGAAAATATAACCAGGCTAGAATTTTTGCAGGAGTATATTTTTATTCCAATGCTGTCAATCCACATAGCAAATAAAGAATGTCAATTAGCCAGCTCAGGTGGTCTTTTTTAGGTTGTCCTGATTTTGACTGGGATAGAGTTGATTTTCTTCCTAGTAGCTGGTATAGTGCTGTGTTTTGGATTTAGGATGAGAATAATGCTGATAACACACTGATGGTTTAGTCGTTGCAGAGCAGTGCTTACACTAAGTCAAGGACTTTTCAGCTTCTCATACTGCCCTGCCAGTGAGGAGTCTGGAGGTGCATGAGAAGCTGGGAGGGGACAGAGCCAGGACAGCTGACCCCAACTGACCAGAGGGGTTTTCCATACCATATCTATGTCATGCTGAAGAAAAACTGTGGAGGTTGGCCGGAGGGGCAGGCCCACTGCTTGGGAACTGGCTGGGCATCGGTCAGCAGATGGTGAGCAATGCCATTGTGCACCACTTGTTTTGTAAATTCTTTTATCATTATTATTATTTGCCCTTCCTTTTCTGTCCTATTAAATTGTCTTTATCTCAGCCCATGAGTTTTACCTTTTTTCCTGATTCTCTCCCCCATCCCACTGTGGGGGAAGTGAGCAAACGGCTGCGTGGTGTTTACCTGCTTGCTGGGTTAAACCATGACATAGGTGTAGTGCCTATTACAGCATCCTCGTTCCAATCGATTGCTTCCCATTAAAGTTATTTTGAAAGAACCTCACTTAAATTTATTAGCAGACAACGAGAAATTTTTTCTTCCCTATGAAGCTATTTGTGGTATGTTCATAATACACAACACCTTCGAAGAGTTTGGCACAGTTCTGGCACTGTCTTATTACAGGCCAGCAGTAAGCTTTCACTGCAGATTAATGGAAAGCAGAGAGATGTGATCACACAGCACAGCCTAAATAGACAAGGTTTATAGCATACATTACTGAGAATGCAAGTTAGTAAGCTCCTTCTTAAGCCTTTGGAAAATAACGGCTTGTTTTAAGTGCCTAACATAATTTTCACAACAAAAGCAAAGCCATTTGACTGGAACATAACTGATTCAATATTAAAAGAACAATGAAAATCTGTCTTGTTTTCTACAATCCATACCTGGCCACCCCTGAGATTACATTTCAGTTGAAAACAATGTCTAGAAAGATTTCCCAAACAGAAATATCCTGGCGTGTTTTTGTAAATGAATTACATACAGGCCCAGGTGCTGTGTATTTATATGACAAGGACAGTGTATGAATCAAGAAAGGGAGACACAGAAGCAAGATGAATCCTTGATGGCTTTGTACTGAAAAGAACTTTACCCATAAATGCAGCCGTTCTAGACACAAGAGGTTTGTATATATTTGGGGTATTTTTTCTTAATATCTGTCTCCATGATTTGAAGAGTGAAAACAATCTATTAGCATTATTTGGAGCACCTATAACATTACACCATATCTGCACCAATTGACCTCAAGGGCCTGGACCAATTGCTCTTTGCTTTGATACAACTAGAAGTTATTGAGCTCAATGCAGGACTGACGGGGTAAAATTCTAGAGTCTGTGTTACACAGTAGGTCACAGCAGATAACCACTATAGTCTTGCTAGCACTGTACGTATGAGTGACACCAAACTAATGGCTAAGATAAAAAGTACTCTCTCTGTATTTGTGGATGTAAAGGCAGCTTGCTTTTCAAGCTACTTTAGGATTCCACTTGGTTTTAGGAAGAGAAGACAAAATCAAATATGCTTCCCAGAATGACACTTTGGAGAAAGATCTGCAGGATACAGCAGGTGAGGGACCAGCCGTGTGCCTGAACCATCTACAGCCGTGGTGGTGAAAGCAAGAGGAAACATGGTGGTATGGGACAGCACTTTTTTTCCTTTAAATTGTGAGGATGACTTTTATTTTTACAAAAACATCCAGGAAAGTAAACCCTCAGTAACAAAGCACATGACTTCTCTTGGAACCACTTGCTGTCTTAGGAAAACAATCTGGTCTGTCTAACAGGATCACATGGAAAGCACATTAGCTTGTGAAGGAAATAGAGATGTTACATATTGTCAACTATCAAATTACACTTACATAATTCAAATAAGTCTGGCCTGTTTCTCCTTTTGGTAGAAATCTCTGATATTTTACTTTTCTAATGTGTGATGGTAGACAGGATTGGAAAAATAAAGGCCAGAAGAAATGAGCAGCCGGAAAGTGAAGCCACAAAACCCTTTTGATTTCATAGAACTACAGCCTACATTCCTAAAGGAGATGTCCGAGCAAATCAAAGAACAACTGAGGAGTCATATACTGAAAAGTAGGTAATGATGTGTATTGCAAGATTTTTGTTTTGCTTTGCATCATTTATTGAAATAAATCCCAATATTTAGCTAAAAAACCTGCTCTTTGGTCAAATACCTGTCCCTATGAGAAACATTTGCCCAAGATACTTTCATTTTCCATCTCCTTCTTTTCATTAATCTATTTCTATTCTCTAATTTTACCTTAAATCATTCTTTATCCCTCTTGGTAATCATTACTTTCAAATGAAAAGATCATTGTAGCTCCCATGGTTGTTAGTCTGTTTATCCAGTTTGTTAACTAGTCCCTCCTAAGTCAGCTCTGTCCTATAAGCATTTTACTGTTTTCTTTAAACTTTATCCAGTCTAAAGAGGATTACACCTTTGCAGATTTATGAGATAGCTAGCTGTTAGTGACAGGTTAGTGACCAGAACCCCATGGGGGGGAAAAAAAAAAAAACAACAAAAAAACCAAACAAATGAACAGCCCCTGGAATACTGATAAAACAAGTTTAGAAAAACAGTGCACATACTTGGGGAGTCCTTGTAAGACAGTCCTTGGCAAACTGTATTCATTACCTTAATATCCTGGAGTATGTGTACAGATACAGACACTGAAAGAATAATGCATAGAAAAAACAGTCTCAAACCAATACATACAATAATATTACTATAAGGTGCATTTTTTCAAAACAAACTGAGTTGATTTATTAAGCCAAAATACAAACCAAAACTCTGTGCTCTCCAAAAACAGATACTTTCTATTCTGAAGGATGTTATATAAAAGTGTTCACAGAAAACAGACAAACAAAAAAACCCAACCCCCAAAAAACTTGCTGAACAAATTCTGTTTCCTTCAGAAATCTGGTGCCTAATTTTTCAAAATTCAAAATTTTTAATTCATCTTTGACGACCCAAAAAATACCTATTTGGCTCTAACTTCCATTTATTAAATGGCACTTTAACTTTTTCAAACAAATTTTGAGGTGATGAAAAACTCAAGCTAGTGTCAGTGTCACTCAAATATCTAGAGCATAGATGAGAAAGGACACTTTCTGAACAAGGTTCCACTCCTTTATGTTACAAGGCTACATTAAGAATCATTTCATGATGCTGCATTTGCCTCTCCATTGACTACAAAGAAATTTGCATGACAAACTCGCAGGATGATGTTTATGTTGCTGACACCCACATTTATTTCCTTAATATCTAGAAACCATTTTTATCTGTCAATGGAATGTCATCTTAAGGTAAATGAAATATCAAGTAGTCCAGTAATTGACTGCAGCATATAAACCCCAATAATTTATTGAAGAACCTAAGTAACTTAAGAGTCCAAAGCTCAGTTTCCAAAGGGCCTAAAGTATTGAAAAACAAAAAGTCTAATTCATCAGAAACTACTTTTATCTAGAGGACAATCTAAGATTGAAGAGTTTCTCATATGCTCAATGGTGACTGTTTGGACTCTTTCAGGGACAACATATCCTTCAAAAAGGTGTGTATCTGGATAGATAGGCTGATAGATAGATAGGTAGATAGATAAAGCATTTATTTCAAATGTGCCAGTAAAACAATCTATGTATTACTGATATTAATATATGCAAATACTTAAATTTAAATTATATTTTTCATTTTTTATGAAGACTAAGAGTCAATCACTTCACACCTTTGGGCTGGTCAGCTGAGTCAGTAGCTTCTTCTGCAACTTTACAGCTAGCTGTAGTCTAGGTTAATTCATCTAATTTTGCAATCCCGTCCAATTCTGTTGCCCTTCCAGGTTTCTTACATGTTAAGAAATCATACATCCAGAACAGACCCTCTGTTCATCTTCTACAGTTTACTGTAATTTTATTCAGACACTTTTTTCTGAACTTTGTCAAAAGTTTTTAAAAATACGGTTACTTTGTATGGATATATTTTCTTTCTGCACACACTCAGTTACTCTTTCAAGGAATTAGAATGGTCTTTTGACCAAGACCCTTTAGAATAGCTATGTTGACTCCTCCTTTGTGAGAATGCATTATGTTTTCAATCATTTTAGGCAGTGTAAAGGCAGACTTCCTGGTCTATAATTCTCTGAATCATCTTTAAAATCTATTTTAAGAAAGCTGTATTTTTCATCTTCCATTCTTGTATTTCCAAAAGCATACTAAGTGGTAGGATACCCATTGTTATAGCATTTTGATAATCTTAATTTTCAGTTCCGTCCTGGGCTAAAACCACATGGTCCCAGCAGTATGCAACTATTAATTTAATCAAGTTCCTCTTTTATGGCACTTTGATTTTAGACAGTTTCCCTGACTTCTTCCCTGTAGAGAAAAAACAAAACTTCCAACATTTCTTTACAGTAGAAAGTGAAGCAAGCAACTAATTAGATTTTAAAAATAATCTTATCTTTTTCAGTGGCCCCTCTTTTTCTATTTTGCTCATCTATTAAGTCCTTCCGGTGACTCTTTGAGAAGCTATCTGCTACTGATGTGCTTAAAAAAATACTAATTTTTTCTCCATTAAAACCTTTAGCAGGCACTACCATAGTTATAAATTTAAATTGTCAGAGTTTACGGACATCTACATATTTATTGCTTAGAAACAATACTAACTTCTTGCTGTAAAACATTTTGCTCCTTCAGCCATTTTTAAAAAAAATCCTATGAAACTAGCTTCTTGACTTGTATGAATTTTATTTTTTGAACTTTAATATTTCTGTGATTTTTTCCCCCACTCTTACAAGGACATGAAATGCAACACATTATGATCCCTACATCGCATCTAAGTTCTCTGCTTTTGTCAGGACTAATTCAAGAGAGATTTTGTGCAATTTTCTGATTATTTTCCATGTTGCACCTAAAAAACACAACCTCTTGACCATTCAATTACCTGTATAGCTTTAATACCATCCTATGCTATAGAATTTCTTACTGTACTTTGATACACATTAACTACCTTCTGTTCAGCTTGCTTTCTCTATATTATATCATTCCTATGCAGACTACAGTAATATCCCATGGATTTTCTTCTTTCTACTAAGTTTCTTAGAAGTATGATGAACTAGTATCTTCATTTATATGAAAGACTCCAGTTCACCCATATAAATCATTTATAAGTACATGTTACTTGACTTCCATAAACAGAATAAAATACTTGTCTCAGGGAAAGACCAAAGAAAGATATGGAAATACATATGGTAAACAATTAAATATAGCTGAAAAGAAATGTTACTCTAAAATGCATTGTTAACTCATGGAACTCATTGTCTGTAGATAAAACAAAAGCTAAATTTGCAGTCTTGGTAAAAGTTATGGTTATAGTTCTTTTATAATATATATATAATTATAGCGTAGGACATGAAAATAAATAAATAAATAAATATTAACTGGATACTCCCAAGAAAAATAAACAGTGCTATTGGCAGATTATTCTGGAAGAATGGACTACACTTTTCCTGAATTTCTGTCTCTCTTCCACCAAGCACAGAGCATTAGGCTTTATTAAACAGCAAATCTGAAATTATACAAAGAGAACTTCACACAAGTGTGACAGTATATTTTTAACCAGTTCAGAGCAAAACATGATGACACGTTCATCTACCATTTCAATCAAACGTAATTTTGTTCCCTCATGACTAATGACTGATTAGTGAATTGCTTTTATGCCAAAATAACTGTTTCTAAATGTGTTCTTAAATAGATCTAATGATTGCAAAAAATTACAAGAGGAAAAAGGGAGCATATATCAACAACAGTGCTCCAGATTTCTTTCAGCCCATGTATCTATTGACTTGTGAAGGCAATACAGAAAGTTTCAGAGGAAGAGTTCAATGAAAATTTGTCACTGGGAAGAAAAAGGAAATAATTAGTTGAAATCTCTAATATTTAGTGCTTCTCAGAAAATATTTTGGAATAGTGAATCTGAGCAGATAGTGTTATTTGCAAAGATACCTCCCCAGCTCTGTTTTCTTTGCTATTTAAATTCTCTAGAAAGAGAGCTACTGGAGTTCAGCTGAAGTTAAAATTGAAGATGGACATGAAGGGTAACAAGAAAGGTTTCTACAAGTACACCAGCAACACAAGGAAGATGAAAGAAAATATGGGGACATGGTGACAAAGACATGGAAAAGCCTTTGTTGTGAAGTGAATTTGCTTTCTCAATATTTATATGCAAGGTCTGCTCTCCAACCTCCCTAGTCCCTACAATGACTAGTAGAGTGCAGGGGTGGAAGTGCTACCTACAATACATGAATATGAAGCTAGAGACCACTTAAATAAATTGGATGCACACAAGTCCATGGAACTGGATGTGATGCATCCAAAAGTGCTTAGGAAGCTTGCCAACGTTGTAGTGAGACCTTTCTCATCTTTGAGAGGCTGTGGTGTCAGGAGAAGTCCTGATAACTGAAAAAGACAAACATCGCATGCACAATGCATTGCATTAGTAGGAGTGTAGAAAGGATGACAAGGAAAGCGATTTGTCACTTCCACTGAGTATTATAAAAGTATATCTGAAGTACTTTGTTGTTTTGGGCTACCCAGTAGAAGAGAGAGATGAACAAACTGAAGTGAGTCCAGTGAAAAGTCATCAAGATGGTCAGTGGGCTGGAGCACGATGTATATGGACAGGATGAGAAAGCTAGTCTTAGGCCAGGAAAGGGGCTGAGGGGCAAATCTAGCTGACCTTCTTCTTAAATGGATGGTTACAGAGAAGCCAGAGCCAGACTTTTCAGAGCTGTGCAGCAAAAGGCAAGGGCTAATTAACACAAGCTGCACCAAAGGAAATGGGATTAGATGTCACGAAAAAAAAAATTACTATGAATGTGATCAAGCACAGGAACAAGTTCCCCAGAATATAAAAAACATTAATGCTTATACAAGTGTTGCAAATGCTTCCTTTGCTCAACAAATGTCCGCTAATGTAGAGCACATCTTTTGATGTCTGACTGGTCGTCAGTCTTTGGTGTCTCTGAGACACCCAGCCAGTATAAACCACATTAGACAGCTACCTTAATGTAAATTAAGCTAACGGTTTGATAGATGTGACAATTGTTTCATATTTCCAAAGACAACTAATTGGCAAGAGGCAACTCAACCTTGTTTACCTCACTCTTTCTTCCCAACTATTTTTTTTAAAATACTGATTGTAGATTTTGGCACGTGAAGACAAACTACTTCAGTCTGCAAGATTCATACTGTGGAACTGCCAACAAGCTGAAAGAATGTGAGAAAACTGAAAAAACTGTTTAAAAAATCCAAAATAAATCAGCCTCATATTAATTATCCAAGGGCATTCAATATGCCAAGAGAGGACACTAGTTTGCATTAAATACTAATAGTCCGTTCTCTTTTAGAAAAGATATAATACATTTTTCATCAACATCTTTTGACAGCTGTTAGTAGATTGCCAGGGGATTAGATTTTCGACGTTTGTTGACAAAGTATTTGTTTCACAGAGTGAAAGGTGTATGAAAGTTTAATTGCGTATCTTTTTTCTTCTAAATCCTTTATTCTTTTTGGAGTGGTTTGCAGGACAATGTACCTATAAACAACACGGAAGACAGCAGTGTCGGGGCCCCGAGGGCACTACGAGGCCTGACTGTCCCTGCCTACCTCCCCCAGGGCCTCCCCTCACCCTGGCCACAGCCCAGGACCCCATTTCAGCCCAGCCTGGGGCCATCAGTCCCGGCCCCGGGGACTGCCCTGTAGGATGTGGTCTCCAGCTCCGCCACAGCTCTGCTCTGCCCAGCCATGGGCCCTGCTGAGCTGGGCCCGCCCGTGAGCTGGCATCCCAGCCTGGCCTCGGCCCAGCCCCGTCCTCACAGAGGTGCCTGATGCCTGGGTTGGGGCTGCCCCCGCCTGCCCTGCTCCCTGGTTGGGGCGGTGGGACCAGGCCTGGCTGCGACGCCCTGGCCTGCTGGCCCCGGGGGAGCCCCGGCAGCTCCCGTCCTCCAGCGAGCCACTGGTCCACACAGTGCCCTGACAGGCAGCTGTATTCATATGGAGGGGGTTGTGTGCGTCCATGATCATGACGTCCATGATCATTTCAAAAAACGGGTAGATGTGGCACTTCGGGACATGGTTTAGTCTAGTCTACCCTTGATTGGCTTAGAGTAGACTTGGTAGCGTAGGTTAATGGTTGGACTGGATGATCTTAAAGGTCTTTTCCAACCTAAACACTTCTATGATTCTATGACCTGCAAATTCAAGGAATCAGGGAATGAAATGCACAAATACAGTCCCTGGAGTACCTGCTTCCATGTGTTCTGTGGTATTTGAGGACGTATATGTGTACTTTTGTGTTACAAATTTTGTTTGTGTTACAAGTTGAAAGTAACCAGTGCGGATTCAGAAAATATTCAGAGATTTTTATCTCCTCACAGCCAAATAATTTACAAAACTTTTACAGGCATAAAATCATTTATGTATAGCTGGAATTTTGGCAGCAAAATTCAAAACCCAATTATCTACATAAACCCATGCAAATGACTTCTCTATTGAATGTCTTCTATGACCTTCATTCATCTTCATTATTTTTCTCTAAGACATTTGAGATTCACTTTTCTCTGGACAGAAGGCTTTTGTAAAGATCTGTAAGCAGTGTTTTGCCACTATATTTGTATTTACCATCCAAAAGCAATCTACCTACCCAATTAAAACAAAGGTTCATACTACACCAGTATTAGAAGTTAATATTTTGCTCTTACTGAAATAAGCAGCCTTCTGCTTCATCTAACACAAAACACACACCATGACTCAGATTGTATTTGATTTACCTGTTCAAAAAAAGGAAAGAAAAATAAAAGCTGTATTTACAAAACTACTGGAAGTATGACTTCATTTTCCACAGCAGCTCATGTATTGAGACACTAACCCAAGATGAGGTTGCCACGGAGTCTAACAGAGAGTCTTGAACTTAATCTAGACGTGACTCAACAGATTTATCTTGACCTAAAACCAAGTCTTTGCACTCTTCACAATATCTCAGTTCAGGATCCTGCTCAAGTTGTCCAGCAAAAACAGATGATCCCAGCCAACAGCGATGAGACCCTCTGTGCTGGGATGCCTCTTCCCAAAGAGCAGTGGATGAAGCACAGCCAAAACATATATGATCTCACCATTAGTAAGAAAAGCCTGACAGTGGAGGGTGTCTTGCCTGAGCTCATCTCAGCCTAAGCTGATTTTAGCTTGTTTAGCAGTGATAGCAATTGCCTAGCAATCAGGTATTTATTCCCTGAACTTGATCTAGCTTCATTTTGGCTGATAACAAGTGGTTTTTCAGTATGGATTGAATTGTCTATGACTCTAAAATAAAATGTGGCATTGAAGAGAGCAGGTAAATGATGATATCAGAGCTTTCAGACTATAAATGCTAATCCTGAAAAAAAAAAAAAATCCTGAAACCAAGACTTAATGGTCCTGGTCACTTCTAAACTAAACTTGAACACACTTCACATCAATTGCCTCTATTCTCAAACACACACCTTCCAGAATTTGACTCCTACCCTAATCACTTTGCTAAAAGGTATACTGAAAGTTGTTTCATGGTCTCCCTTTCTCTGAGCATCAAAACACATACAAATAAATACTGCAGGATACATTTCAGTTTTGACAGAAACAAAAGAACAAAACAAAACCCCAGTAATCATTATGTTGATTCATCATTATAGACTTTTCTTTTTTTTTTTTTTAATGCCACTAAAGAACATCCAGAATCTACTATACTACTTTAGGTAAAACATATAACATCAGTTCAATAAATTGCATGACATTTACTTTGTACTTCACCACCAAACTGAAGTGACCAACCTCACTCTTCCTCATGCTAGTACAACAAATGGTTGGGCACATGTCTTTTTTTTCCACGTGTGTATGTGGACAGGTGACTGGCAATCAACATACAAGGTGTGCTACTGCCTCACCTTCTTGAATCTCTCTCTGTGCAACAAACTGAGCCACCTCCAGAATCTTTTCCAGATTAAAAACCATTCACCAAAATCTACTGAAATTAGTAAATAGTTCAAGGGTAGTCAAAAATATGTTTTGTGGTAGGCTCACTAGTTACCAAACAAACATTCTCAGCTCCAGTTGAGCTGCCATGCTTTTCTGTTTTGCTCATGTCAGCAACCCAAGGACAGTGCATACGCTTTCATATAGACCCAGTTCACAGAATCACTGAATAGTTGAGGTGGGAAGGAACCAGTGCTAATCAGAAAGGAAGGATCACCTCCCGCAATGTGCTAGCAACACTGCCTAATGCAGCCCAGGAGGCTGTTGGCCTCCTTTGCTGCAAGGGCTGGTTCATAGTCAACTTGGTGCTCACCAGGACGACCAGTTCCTTCTCTGCAAAGCTGCTTTCCAGCCAACTCATGAAAGGCATTCACCTCCTGTGTAATTACTTGAATTAACTTCATGGCAGACCACTGCTGTCAGTGTGGGTCCAGAATGGAAACAAGAAATGGCAGTATAGGACTCTGCTGAGTGATTAGGGTATTCATCTGTTGAGGGAAGGAACTGGGTGACAGTGTAGCTTAAAACAAAGTATTATTTTATAAATCTCATTTGCAATATCCAAATCTTTTTGCTTTGACTATCATACATCTGGAAAACTGTGAAACAATGAACCTACAAGTCTGGAGCACTGGGGAATGGCATATATCAGGCTACATGGAAGATTTGATAGTAGGACTTTAACAGCAGGCTTTGGTCATCAGAAAAAGAGGTTAGGAAGAGAACCTTACTTCAGAAATGGCCTAGAGGGCTCGGCATAAACCAATGGGCTCAAACACAGCAAAAAGATGAGTAAATAGCACATGGGTTTTGTCTGGAATGGTGATACTTTAATAGAACTAACCTGTGAGAAAAGTGCAATTACATTTTTTTCTCATAGAAATTGTGAATTCACCTGTGAAATGTAAACATATCATAGCATTCATAAGGCAACAGCTCAGACCCAATTTAGTTTCAATCCTGAAAAGCAACTAACTTAATCTTATTTTTAAATCTACAAGCTTGGTGCGACATTAAAGTCACTCAGCCAATTTATAATAAGCAAAACTCATTCAGTGAGGAAAGGCCCCTATTTGCTTGGACTTGTAACTCTAACCCTATCTCGCAAATAGCTGAATGACACCATGACCAGAACAAAGCTGCGCTGGGCACTGAACAATGCACTGAACTATACCTTAGCACATATGCACTGCACCAGGTGCAACTAATGAGAAGATACAGGAAATTAAAGGTCTGTTTCCCTCCCCATGTGCAAATAAACACCATATTTAAACAGTCAAAAGCAGTTCAGAATCTGGTCTTTAGTATTTCCATCTTCATTACAGTCACATTTCTGCTTCTAGAGCCAGATCTCATCAGATTCTAAATCATTCTGATTATGGTAATTTCCATATTTTACAAGACCTTTTGCAATTCTGTAGTTATTGATGTTAACTACAAAAAGAATAATCCTCAATTTCTCCAGTAATGAACCACTGAGTTATCCCATGACATTATCTCCCTAGACCCTGAGGGTGACTTTGAAAAGAATGTTAGTTATCTCTAATGGAGATATGTAAACAGATGTTATATTTGCCATCTGATTAAGCTTTTCAGAATGATCATTAAAGTCACTTACCCATATGGAACATCATATGTACCTACTGCTTAACTGGGCAAAGCACATTCCTTGGTCTGAAGAAAATATACGATCTGTGATAGTTAAGGATAGACTAGGAAGCTGAACTTTATTTTCTCCATTCTCCTCTGGAAACAAGTTAGGGTTATCTGAATGAAACTGTTTTCAAGACCTGTATCTCATCTGCACCAGAACAGAGAGTGTGTGCAGATAATCAAGAAGATCTTACGGTTAAAATAACTAAATCATTCCCTTGACTGCTGGCTTTGACCCCCTCTTCTGCCAAAGTGTTTCTATTTTCCGCTGGGGAAGCCATTTAAAACAACATTATCACATGTGGGCATTGCATATGCCTAATTTTCTCACTATTCAATTTGAAAGCATTGGATCTAATTTGCAGCAAGATCAAAAAACCAAAAATGCAGCTGATGCCAACATGAATCTTCTTACATACTTCATGTGCTTTATAAGGCTGAGCAAATCCTGAATTATCAAGTGTGGATAAATCAAGCATCCAAGATTAGTGTGAAGGTGGATTTAGGTTTTAGGTTTGGTTTCTGTTTGGTCGATTTTTGCTATTTCTCTGTGCTCTGGTTTGCCCTAGAGTTTGTTATCAGAGTGATCATGTTTCCCCTCTCCCGGAGTCGTTCCCAGCTGCACTCTCCTTATCCTTTCTTTCCCAGAATCCATCTAGACAGATGGATTCATATGACCACTAGTGCCTAGTTTCTAAGCTACTCGGACTCAAAATGTAGCTGTGCTAACACAGCACTGTTCCCAAGCTAATACAGTCTATTTCTCAGTTTGGCTTATTTTTCTGGGCCATAAAAAAGAAAAAATCTGTGCTTTTCAGTTCCAGTGCACAAACACATCCAAGGATGGAGCAGTTGTTACAGTGACTTCATCTTGGAGCTAATCATGCTTAATCCCTGGAAAACAGTACCCATGTACTTTGGGTAGCAGGAGGAGCAGGAAGAACCTTCAGCATGTGCAAGAAAAATTAGCTCTTTGAAGACTTTATTATTATCTCTAGCAAATGCATAGAGAGCCTGTGTGAACTCTGGATTGTAACTCAGCCAAATTTGTTTGCATTTTCAGGACTACTCTTAATGAAAGTCACCTGGCCCTTTTAGAAGTGCTGTGATATCAGGAATACAGAAAAGAATTCCAGGCTTAGTTTGTTATTTTTGAATAGATAATGTCTTTTCACGCCCTAATATCAGTCCATAAATGACTAAATCATTCTGGCTAAAACTGTGAAAACACAGAAACAAATGATCAGATAATTAGCCTGAGACACAGAAACAGCACGGAAAATTTTAGCTTAATATGTAAACTTTGTCAAAGCTACAGACTGAAAAGTGATTGTACAGGTAGAATCAAGCAATTCTAATAATAGTAAGTGTTATCAGTTCTGCATACCACACTCGGTTGTGATAGCTATGACAGAATAATTATAATGACTTTCTCCAGTTAAGTAACTTTGTTTTGTACTAAATCTCTAATCAAGCTTTTTCCTTGACATACACTTATAATAAATGTTTCCTATATAAGATATATAATTTTTTTGTTATAGCATCAGCAATATAAAAAGAAATGTTGACTTTTTTCTAAATCCACTTGATTTGGATTCCCAGAGAGTGTGCTGCATCAGGTACAGGTTCCTTTGTCCTCCTTGCAGCTGCTCTTACTGGTTCTGCTCTCCTCCACCTCCACCTTTCCCTCCTTCACGCTCCACATCAGCTCGTTTCAGCCCCCATTCCTCAAGTTTCTGATTACACTCCCATTCCCCTGGCTCATACATCTTGACACTTGCATCTTATCGTGTTTCTGTTATTATAACTATTTCTGTCATAAGAGAAAGGCATTTCCCAAGCCTCCTTCTTGCTCACATTTAGATAATATTACAGATACTGAGAAATACATTATCATAGCTCACCAAGAGATTCTCTAATGAAAACTAAGCAGCACTTCTGTTACAAGATGCTTCAGCATCCAACTGAGGGTTGATAAACATATCAAAAGGAAGATATGTTAGCCAAGACACTTGTAAACCAGCTTGGATGGTGCTGTAAAGGGGAAACCAGCCACCAGTCACCAGTGCATCTATGACTGGATCTAGCAAATTGATGTTAATTAATTTTTGTACTTCATTAAAGAAACTAGGATTTGCAGTTTAATAGGCCTTGGATTTTACTTCTCATCCTTGTCCTGTGGCAGCTGGGAGTCTAAGTATCTTAATGACAGTATGCAACCAATTAGCAAAGAGTTTCATTTATTATACTCATGTTGATATTAAAAGTAATGAGATAAAGTGCATAATAATAAAAACAGTAAATAAACAAACATGAGTTAGATGTAAAACACACTACTTCTTTTAGAGTATAACTTTTTTGGAGGATACCTTTGAGTATAGACAAAGGATGGTTACCATTAAATACACACTATCGATCACCCTTGATGTTTGTTTTGAGCAGAATGGTGATGACATAAGTCATTCTAAGATAAACAGATGAGCCTATGTTATTGTAAGTGGAACACTTGACTGATGATAATTTTTCCCCCTACAGAATATTCTTAATGACAACATCAGATTTCATTTTATTGTGCTGTTAGTAACTAATAAAAACAATAAACAAGGGAATATGAGTTTCCAAACAAAAATCTGTTTCATTTAGTGAGTCTGAACTGGCAAAGTCTCTGCAGTAGTAGGTGTTAAGAGCGGAACTTCAGCAAATACAGAACAAAACGAGATGAAAGTCTATGCTGTGCCTCTGAGAGACTGTCTACATAGCACAGGCCTCATTAAAAGCAGCTAACGCTCAAATCTGAAGCACGATAATTGCCTTGCACTAGCTCCCTCTGTTAGTCTGCCCTGAGTGCCTTTGTGCACCCAGGTTAAACCCCACTGCCAAGGGGAAACCCCGGAAAGGCACTGGGAAAGTGGCATGATGTTCATGTGAGGAGCCAAGCAGTCCGCAGGAGCTTCTTTGGGCTGTTTCCCAGTTCTTTGAGATACAATCCATAAGCTTGGGGTGTAGCTTCAGTCAAATTTAGTCTTTCTCACTCTAGAGACCTTGCTACAGGAAAAATCTGCAACTTGCAGTAATATCCCTGCCGGCCTATGGACAGTGACACTGCATGTAATACCTGAAGCCCACAGCTATCATAGAATCATAGAATGCTTTGGGTTGGAAGGGACCTTTAGAGGTCACCTAGCCCAAGCCCCCTGCAGTGAGCAGGGACAGCTTTAACCAGATCAGGGTGCTCAGAGCCCCGTCCAACCTGACCTGGAATGTTGCCAGGGATGGGGCCTCCACTGCCTCTCTGGGCAACCTGTGCCAGTGCTTGACCACCCTCACTGTAAAAAACTTCTTTCTAATGTCTAGTCTAAATCTGTTCTTCTTTAGTTTAAATCCGTTATTCCTTGTCCTGTCACAACAGGCCTTACTAAAAAGATTCTCCCCATCTTTCCTGTAGGCCCCCTTTAAGTATTGGAAGGTCTATGCTCTGTGTGTGGTAACATACTTTAATACACCAGCCTGCAGCAGCCCTGCTTTCAGCAAGATTTGCAAGCATCCTCAACACTAGGATCTCAGAGACTTCCTAGCTCAGTGGAATCTCTCTCCCCTACAAGTGACATGGAGTTCTGTAGAGGCAGAATCAAGAAATTCTAATAGTAGTAGGTGTTACCAGTTCTATGTTTTTTATCAATGCTGTGGGTTTTTTTAAAGGTCTGAGGGTCACTTGTCAACCCAGAGTCAGAGGCTATAAAATCCAAATGGAAAATCTCATCTACTGCACTTGTAGTACACATATTTAGTTTCCCCATGATATCAAGCAAGCTGTTTACACAAAAGAAGTTTAAGAATACTTTCAAGTCTAGACTTCTCAAATTAACTTTTTTTCCTCACTAGTCGTTAACACCTGATGTGAAAGCCATTTTTAAATTCTTTTGAGCCCAGTCAATGAATCATGGCAGATTATTAAGAACAGTTCTATTTACATAAAGTGCATTTACATTTAAATTAACCTTATTTAAATGCAACTTTGATTATTTTTAGTGCTACTATACCAATTTTAAAGTTCCTTATTAATTTATTTTCTGACCAAATGCATTTAAAAAAGGCAGTCTTGAAGTAGTTTTCAAAATAATGGATACGACAAATCTGAATAAATTTTGCAAAAGTACTAATCAAACATAATGATTCATTAAGAGCAGTTTCAAATTATTAAAAACATACAACCTGACACTTTCCAACATGGTCTCAGTAAATAATATTATCTTTCCTATAAATTTATTTTAAAAGTAACTGTAATGAGTGATCCATCTTCCCCCCCCCAAAAAAGTTACCTTAAAGTGTTGCTCCCAAGTGCCAACACAATACATGAATATTTAAGATTCATACTAGTCTATCAGTCTCCTGAAACAGTTTTAATGAATATACAGAATACCCTTGCAATAGAAACTTTCCAAGTTTCAAAAATAACATTGAAAATACAATATTTTAGCTATTGAATTTTGCATATAACTACCTGTATATGATAGCTTGTGTCCCTTTAGTTACTGTTCACTGATTCTACACTCAACCCAGACCAAAACAGATACATTATTAAAAATACATTTTCAAGCAATTGCATACTTGAAAAGGTCACTGTACAGACCACAAAGCACTACCAGAATCACAAAAAAAGGATTAAAAATTAAGCAAAAACAACTTGTATTTTTCAATATTGTACACTTGGCCTAGGAAAATGTTTGCCTGTAAAACTGCTACACTTGTTATAGTGAGGGAAACACTTTCAAAAACATTTAAGAAATTTAGAAGCCCACATATCACATTCCTAAATATTTCATTTAAAATAAACTGGGCAATTGTTGTTTTGTTTCCTACATTTCCTCACTTGTCTTCAATATTTTTTGTACTTAAGGATATTAATTTCATATTACTCCACAGACTGTAAGAATTAAACCAAGAAGGGAAGTTTTTGGAAGTTCACTGTTGAGATCAGGCATGTGGTTCAAAAAAAGGAAAGTGTGCAAAAGAGCTAAATATAACTTGCAGTTATGTAGTATCTTCAGAAAAAAAGGAAAAATCCTTGCCCAGAGTAACCTAATATACATTAAGCAAAGCACTGTGGATTGAGGCAAGGAAGGATTAAATCAGTTCCTGGTTATTAACAACAGAGAAAAAAAACTAATGCCAAACAAATGAGAAAAGATAATAATGACAATAAGTGGCCTAAAATTTTCTAGATAAACAAAATCAATGAGAAAAACAAAATCAATGAGAGATGTTAAATAGCAGATCAATGATGTCTTTTTTTCCCAACATCAATCTCACAACAGTTTTCTCCTTTTCTGGGCTCAACTATGGCCAGCTGAACAAAACTGGAGCCTCAAATTTGTAAACAAAAAAATCAGAAGAAAAACCACACAGCTGGCATCCTGACAACCACTACAAGAATTTAAGCATTGGAACAGGTTGTCCAGAGAGGTTGTGCGGTCTCCGTCCTTGACAGTTTCCAAGACCAGGCTGGACAAAGCCCTCAACAACAGTCTCTGAAATCATTATTGACCCAGCTTTGAGCAGGAGCCACGCTCCTGGAGTCCTCCTAAGGAGAGCTCTAAAATCTAAACAGCCGGGTAGATATGCTATGAATCTTAAATACCAATATATGAGTTTGTAACCTTTATACATTTATCTATATAGAGAATAATATTTATCAGAGATATTTTCTGTAGTATACACACATACATAGCATATTTCTATTAAAATACTCTCCACTCAGCTTGTTGCTTTTTTTTTTCTCTTTTCTTTTCCCTTACCCTTTTTTTCCACAATATTTCATACTCGCAGAAATATTTATCCTTCTACTTTCTTTCCATTTTATGAGACTAATCTAGACTACAAATTCCTGAACTGGATCTCAAATACTTTCTAATTCCTCACAAATTCATTCTATACAATTTTTTGCATTTTGTATTTTTGAGCTTTTTTGATAAGAAAGTTTGCCTTTCTGTTGCCCAGTAGTTATGTGACTCCCTTTTAAATTTCAAAGGTGAAATTATGACCACTGGGACAGAACATTTTTCCAAGTATTAAGTTTCATACTGAAGCATGTGTTGCAAATAATCTCTGTGTTTCATTTCAATACAGAGATTAAAGAGAAATTGCATTTGCTCATAAAGGCCAAATTATGCTGCTGGTTTTCCAAGATTAAAATCTAAAAGCTCACAACCTTCTTGTTCGGCAATAATGAAATGATATCTGATTAGAAACATGTGCAAAAATAATCTAGCTGAAGGCATGAGTCACACAAAGGTGTCAAATCATCAGACAGAGTCAAGTAATCTCGGTGCCAAATTCTGGCTGAAACCAAGATAGATCCAACTGTGCTCTGACTTGACCAGTGCTTGCACAATAGTTTGAATGACTGCAAATGTGCGACACGCTTTCTCTTCGAATACAAGACAGAGTACTGAATTCTGAAAAGTATTTGTGCAGATAGGGAGAAAACGTGTCTTTATCCTGCTCTTTCATACTTCCGATCTGAAATAACAGGATCATTCTCAGAAGTATGAATATATTTAAATCTTCAGTTCTCATTCAATATTTCATATATTTTTCAGGCAATGAGACTCTGAACTTGCTGCAGAGAGTCAAGGAAGTATGAATGCTCCATATCCTGCCACAGTTGCTCCACCATAAACCTGTCAGACAACCTCTCCATAAAAAGAAATTTAGAAGCAGGTGAATGTTTAGCAAGACAGTGAAAGACTATGTTCCAATAGGGTTTCCTCAAGAAGGGTGGTTAAACTATTAATTTCAAACTTTCCTAAACACTCAAACAAGAGAGGAGGCAGATTTAGTAAACAGGGAGGTTAATGACTTCATCTGGATAAAATTTAGAGATCAAAACCTACCCCTTTTTCACAAGGTTTTATTATACAGTTAAATCTGGATAAGCAGTGTTTATTTAATATTTTAAAACAAAGAAAAAATTGCTATTAAGGTGTCCTGCAGATGAAGAAAGATGCAAATAAACCTTCATATGAAAATAAATTATTGCCAGTTGCAGACATTTCAAAGGTTAATAGATCTACAGTTTATGCTGGAATTCGGATGTCCCAGTGTCTGCTGATAAGGCATTTATTTTACTTCCCCGTACGTTATCTTTTAATGTTTACACTGAAGAATGGATGCAGATACTGAATGACCTGGTCAAAGCTGGTTTACATTTCTTGTCTGTGAATCAAACTAATCTGTACAGGTGAAACCTAAAGTGAAATTATGTAGACAGGAAATTTGCAGGTGTTGTATAAAAGACATAAAAAATTATTACTAAGTCCTTTTAGTTATCAGTGTGTATAAAAGACATAAAAAATTATTACTAAGTCCTTTTAGTTATCAGTGTGGTCTGTGACTTTGGCACTATTATCCCTCAGATACCTGATGCATACTGGTGTTACTCATCTTGAAAAGGAAAAAATACCAATTTTAGGTACACCATTTCTTCTACAAGTAAGGGAAATGTTTCAAATTAGAAGAGATTATGATCTCCCAGAACTGCAGTATCATCACCGTGATTCTGGTCATAGCTGGATTTCTGGTCACGGTCTCTGTCACCGGAGATTCTGAGGCAGCTGTATGGAACAAAATCCTGGAAAGGCATGTGCTTGGCTTCATTCCATAGACCTACCATCCCCTTTTGCTTTTTTAAACTGTTACTTCTCTCTGCAATACTCACTCCCACTGCAGATGGTATGACAGCAAAGGGAGCCCTCTCCTCTCATTTCTTCTGGAAACAGCAGGTCACCCTGCAGAGAGCTTGTACAAAAGTGGTCTGACATTTTTTAATACATTAACTGATCTGTCAGTTGACTCCTGCCCACACAATGCCCCATTATTTGCCACATTTTCTGCTGTTGTGGCAGAGGTATCCTTCCTGACACTGCAGTAGAGCCTTAGTGGCTATAACTCAATGTTTCCGTTTAATGTCTAAAGACATTTTAATTCCTCATGAAAGATTCAGTTTCACAATTTTGCATAGGTAAACTGTCAATATATACCACAAAATTAATCACAAGGAGGACAAAAGTTTTCTTAAAAATATGACCTAGGGCTGCAAAATAATTGGGTTTGGTTTTTGGGTTTTACTACATTGCCTTTCTCCATAATCCACGTAAATCATGATCGTTGCTACATTGTTTGCAACAGAAAAATAACATATATCATTGTCTATATTGAAACTAGTCAAGTAAAACAACGCACCCAGTTAAGCTGTGACCTTCTGTTTATACGCTGCTAAAAGCTTCCCTCTAAAAGACACAGCAGCCAGCATGTTAATTGTTTTAATTATGAAGTACAAGTAGAATACACAAACAGAAGCCAACTTCACCGTTTCAAAGAGCATTAAATTTAGATGAGTGAAGAAAAATTATAGCAAATTGCTTCAAGGATGACATTATCTGGTGGAAAAATAGGGGGAAGGGAGAAAAATAAAAAAATACCCCCATTCCTATGCTTGACCTCAGTACATTTCCAGTGGGCTACAACGTTTTCCCTCTCCAGAAAGAGTCCCATTTCCCACTTCTTCTCTCAACTTCTATGCAACTCATCGGTTAAAAAAAAAAAAGGCATGAAAAATATTTCAGCTAACACTTGACCATTCACTAGCAAACTAACTGCAGTGGCTACAGAAGCCACAAGATGGCACATTGTTTGTTCCCTGTTTCTCACAGTATAAACAAAAGATTGTGTTAGGAATCAGAAGGATGTACTACTGCAGCTTTATTAGCCCCATTATCTTTTCAACAACAAACACTCTCCTCTGAGTGCAACGTCTAAGATTTTAATTGCAGCAACTATTGAAGTTTCAGGAAAAAAAAATAATTCAAGGGCATCAATCCCACCTCCAGAAAGTATACACATACCACGGTAGTGAAATATTACTGCTTTTACCTAAAAGCCCGCTGCAGCATGTTCACAGATGTATTTTGTTTAGTATAATCTGACTACAGTAAACGAAACAGATTTGTAAAACTATCGGAATGATTAAAACACTAGTACAACATGCAAATCCCAGTGAACATAGTATATAACTTGCTTCCAATCCCTCAAATTCTTATATTGAATGCATTCACCACTCAGGCAATATTTAGGAATCCTACACACCTACATCATTACTACAACACTGTTGATGTCCACCCTGTTTTGTGAACACATTTTCTTCTCCATGGAAATTACCTGAAATAGGACAAGTGATACGAACAACTCCATTGAAGCCCTATATGAGGAAAACCAGTCATGTTCATTCCCATGACCTCATTCCCAAATCCTACTCAGAATTTGAGATGACCACAAATTGTATTTCATGAAATTTTTCAGGGTTTGATCTAGATTTTCATTCTGTATTGGAATGAAATGGACATCTCTGAACAGGGCGGGGTTGGGGCAGGGGGAAGCAGGACAGTGACTACCTTCTACTTTAGTACATCTCTGTGATCCTTTTTGCTATCCTTAGCATGAACTCCTCCTTCAGCTTTTCTAGACACACTTTCCAGCTTCATACAGTGGTTTGGTATCACACTTGTCCCAGATTCACACACTGAAAACTGTGTCCTGAAGAAGACAGATACAAGAAACTTGAAAGTAAATACCAGCTTTGGTTCTGTCCTAGTTCATACTAGATGGGGATGTCCAGAAATACACTCTTTTAGACAAAAAAAAATTGACTATAAAACTCCAAATGTCTCTTCCGAGTGTTTTGCAGGCTAATTTTACTTTTAACACAAAGAATGTAATTATGAAATGTATCTATAAACCCCTTTCAAGTGAACTAACAGAGCAATACTCCAGCTCCCTTAATAAAAACTCTTTGAGCTGCAATGTTTCTAGGTTTCAAATATTAAAGCTACATTTTATGTGGTGCTTATCTACCACAGTGACAGGATTCTAAGAGATGGTTTCCAATTCAATCCACAGCAGTCCCATCTACTGCTTATTGATGTTACTAAGCTTGTGTAAAATTATATCATGTTTTCTTTCCAGTCTGGGAATATTTCTTTGTTTTGTATTTTATTAAACCTAGTAATTTAAAAAACTAAATTTGTCTTATACAAGTCAGACTGCAGTCAGATACCAGAGAAGAGCTTCATGAGATGAAATGCTGTTCTCCAGCCCGCCCCCTTCTGGTGCCTTCAGAGGAACTCTTGCACCCTAAAAGGACAGGACGCAGCTACAAGTTCTTACCTTTACTATATTGTTTTCTAGAATCAGTTCTTAAGTTCACCAGCAACTTGTATGCAATGAAGTGGTACAGGAACATAAGTATTTAGAAGATCATTTGGTGCACACTATTTATCATTATGAAATGTTTCATATCGTTCTTAATGGTGCTAACCCAGGTCTTTTGCAATATTGACCTATGTGCATTTAGTGTAGAAGTCGTCCGGAATTATCTATATGACTGATCACCTCAATATAGTAGATTAAGACCAGTTATTAAGGGAGTTGCAGTTTCTGCCTCCAGAATACAACTGCTTTGTATGTGTGAAGCAAAAGAAACATGCTTTTATTGTCACTGGTTCTTTACTTTTGAAACTCCCTACTTTGGCACTTCAAAAAACAAAACCAGAAGGCAAGATGAAGAAGGTGACAGCAGGGGAAGACTCAGGGAGAAAAGAAGGAAGATTATTACTTCCCACAAGGGTTTGTTGTGGCCATGAAAGATTTATGCAGTAAAACAATTATAGATAGTAGGTTCCTTTCCCTACCTCATTAGAGTAAAATGACATTAAGAAATTGAGTGCATTTTTTATTCAATTCAATTCTGTAAGAAGGGTCACTAGTGTTCAACAAACTGCAATAGCTAGAAGGAAAGACCTATTACATCAGGCTGCTTTCAAACAAAACTTATATGGAGGAGCCCCAAAACAACACAGTTTGTGCACACAACTGGTGGTACAACACGCTGCATGCAACCAATGGCAAGTTATGTAAAAAGGAAAATGCTTTACATTTTTTCACCCTGTTAAAATAACACATTTTTATGGCAGGCTCTCAGTTTAACTTGGGGCTAAATACATGGCACTCTCCATGGTGAGTACTTACCGCTCAGGGGAGCTAAAAAACAGAAAAGTGAACACAAAAAAATGACATGTACACAGAACATGTGATTTTTAAGTCAAAATTGCTGCTATCATGATAGCATCTGTGAGAAAACCCTGGGTTTACCAGTAAAAGGGTTAAGGAGAGACCTTATTTAGTAAATGAAGGACTTCCCTGAGTTCTCAGACTCCAAAGTACTTTAAACATCAAATTTTGAACACGCACAGTGATAAGGACCTATGGAGATAAGGTGAGAAGGGGCCCAAATTCACTATGAAGCACAATTAAAAGCAATCTCATTTGACTGCTTATCTGTCCATAAGATAGTAATTCCTTGATCAGAGGAAAAAAAAAAAATCATACGAAGAGGGCACCTAAAAGGCTGTTTCCAGGCTGAACTTCTGTCCATTAAAGCACATGGCATTGCAAGGGAAACACATACCTGCTGAGGATAGCGAGAGATTACAGAAACCACTTGTGCTGTTTCATGAGTGGCTGGTGCTAATAAACCAAGTCCGCAAGGCATGACAAGCAGCAGAAAGCTGTACGTACCAATCTTAGTAAGACTGAACTTCACTCTAAGATGACAATTTGATTCAGCACTCTTTAACCAAGGTTCCCAAGGCAATAAATCCAATTGCCTACCACTATATGTTCATCCTCAAACAAATCTTAGGTAGAAAAGTTTAAAAAGGGCTGGTCTGATTGTATGCATAACTCCTCTAAGGCATGATGAGCCTGCTAATGTCTGCCAGTTTCTTTTTTCACCTGACATTTCACCATCTTTTTCTCCTTTTTGCTTCTCACAGTCTCTTCAAAGCATACTGCAAACTAAATAATATTATGGATTTTAATAAAAATTTACTTAAGCTGCAATAAACTTAATTTTCCATTCTCAGGTATTATAAGTCATGATAAAATCCAAGGTCTGCTAAAAAGCTGTTGTAGTTTAACCCCAGTAGGCAGCTAAGCACCACACAGCTGCTCACTCACTCCCCCCCAGTGGGATGGGGGAGAGAATTGGAAGGGTAAAAGTGAGAAAACTTGTGGGTTGAGATAAAGACAGTTTAATAGGCAAAGCAAAAGCTGCTTGTGCAAGCAAAGCAAAACAAGGGACTCATTCACTACTTCCCATTGGCAGGCAGGTGTTCAGCCATCTCCAGGAAAGCAGGGCTCCATCACGCATAACTGTTACTTAAGAAGACAAATGCTGTAACTCCAAATGTCCCTCTTTCCTCCTTCTTCTCCCAGCTTTAAATGCTGAGCAGGATGTCATATGGTATGGGATATCCCTTTGGTCAGTTGGGGTCAGTTGCCCAGCTGTGCCCCCTCCCAACTTCTTGTGCACCCCGAGCCTGCTCGCTGCTGGGGTGGGGTGAGGAGCAGAAAAGGCCTTGACTCTGTGTAAGCACTGCTCAGCAGGAACGAAAATATTCCTGTTGCATCAACACTTTTTCCAGCACAAATCCAAAACATAGCCCCACGCTAGCTGCTATGAAGAAAACTAACTCTATCCTGGCTAAAACCAGTACAAAACAACACAAAACAAAACAGAATCAACAATTTGTCAAAGATACTACCTCCCAACCAAATGCAAGAATGTGAGAACAGCAATACTGTTTGGACCAAGTGGCCATCTCCCCAATATCCTGTGTCCCACAGTAACCAGAAGAGGAAAAAAGGACAATTCCCACCTAGTTTCTAAAGCTGGGTGTGCTGACTCCTGCTGTAGGAGCTCATCTCCCACTCTCTTGTATGAGCAGAAAGGAGAGTGGAGGAAGGTCACTACTGCAATTCCTTAACCAAAATCTGCACCACCTTAGACACCAAACTTTGGAAGTGTGTCCTTCCTCCACCCCAAGTAGCATGGGAATACCCAGAACAGAATAGAATAGAACAGAACAGAACAATTTTCAGTTGGAAGGGACCTACAAGGATCATCTAGTCCAACTGCCTGACCACTTCAGGGCTGACCAAAAGTTAAGGCATGTTGTTAAGGGCACTGTCCAAATGCCTCTGAAACACTGACAGGCTTGGGGCATCAACCCCCTCTGGAAGCCTGTTCCAGTGTCTGACCACCCCCTCGGTAAAGAAATGCTTCCTCAGGTCCAGTCTAAACCTCCCCTGGCGTGGCCTTGAACCACTCCCACGCGTCCTGTCACTGGATACCAGGGAGAAGAGATCAGCACCTCCCTCTCCACATTGGTGCTGTGTAACCCCCAAATGCTACCATCTGGCACCCTAAGCATATCCACATGACATAGCTGCTCTATCTGTCCCTCTCCAGCAGCTCACTCAGATGAGCTGGAGGATGGAGTATCTGAGTAGTTGTAGACTGGGCAGGTCTCCCTCTGCTCTGGTTGTTGCACCTGGGGATGTTCTTGGTTGATTTTACCAAGCTCAGAGCCCTTCCGGACTATGGCTTGCTGCGAAATGTGGCCCCCATGCTGCGTGCACTGTCCTCAAGATGGTCCATATACTGCATCTCCCCACCATTTGCTTTAAGATGTGAAACTCCCCCCCAATCCTATTTCTATTTGCTTCAAGGATACTCCAGTGAACAGGTAACTCCTGCCTGTCCCTTCATTTCTGCTCTCTTCATTTCTGGTCACGTTGGCATATTTTTGTGCTCTATCCTGTTCCTAATAATTGGTAGTATAAGAGAAGGGTTTGGGGATTTATGTTTGGGTGTTTGGGTTTTTTTAGCACTACTGAGGTGAACTTATCTGGGAACTATCTTGACCCTAAGATCTCTGTCCTAGGTACCCAGAGCCCACCATATTAGAAGTGTTCAACCAGTCTCCACCACCATATGCAGTGCTTTATAATAATTCATACTAAATTTCATCAGCCATTTTATCTCACAGTCTTTTAAGATCCTTTTGCAATTCATCATCCAGAGTGTCTTTGCTACCTAAACTTGCAATTTATCATCATCTAATAAATATAATTCTTGACTATTCATCGCAAACCCAAATTAGGCAATACATGAACCTGACCTATTTTGCTCTTTTTCCCTCCTCCTAATATTCAATCACCTACACTCAGAGTCAATACCAAGCTGCTAAAGAGAGTCTGCAAATCATTTCATATATATCATAATATGAAAATTCACATAGCATCATAAAGTTTGTCTTGTTTATATTGTAATGACAAATCTACCTGTATTCCAGTATATATAGATTTTTCTGTGTTAAGCATGATAATTTTTTAGATCTATTTTAGATTTACCCAAAGTTGCCTCCAACAATTTTTGCCTTCACTCGCACATGCTAATGATGGAAAGAAAAAATGTACATATTTATTTTAATCAAAGACAAATACGTTATGGAACATTTAAACAGAATTCTGTTTTATTTCATGGGAATGTGACAAGTAAATTTTAAAATATATCATGTCTAGAATTTGTTGATTCTCAGTTTTTTTGATAGAGAGGTGCAACAATAGATGGTAAAAAAAGCATTTTCCAGAGGGTTTTTTGATTGTGTTGCTTAACACTGTCAAATGAGTACAGAGCAGTTCATTCTGTAAATGATTATTCTGAAAATGAACAATACAGAATTATTTAAAATAATCCTCTATTAGAGCCCACACTGTATTTAATTGTAAAAAGGGAAGCTTCTGAAAATAATGGAATTGTGAATGACTGTTATGACCCACTCACTACTATCACTCAAGCAAACTCAACCAAAACCTATAATATAATCCATTCCTCATTAAAAAATGCTTTATACTCTTTTGCACAGTTAAGTTTTGTCTTCTGAAGTTTAAAAGGTTTTCTGCTTCAAGGTTAACTTAGAACAAGTTATCATTATATCCATGAATTATAACTGTCCATCTACGAGTAACAGCATTGATGAGAATAAATTTGTTAAATCAGAGTAGTAACATAATAGGACAAACTAAGTTCACTACACAAATATCCTAAAAACAGATATACATAGCATTATATACAGTCTATTATATTAATCTCTAACACTGCTAGTAATAAATATACCAGTGTTGTATTTAGAGATTATTATTGAACTGCTTGCACTGAAGTCAGCAGAAGACTTCAAACATATCCAAGCTCTGAATCATATTGAGATATCATTTTTATCACATTTTTACCTTTTGCAAATATATATTTATTTCATGCAGTTCAATGTGGGACTCCAAACTGTGAAGTTGAAACGTGGTGAGAACTTGCACACTCTTGCAAACATTACAGTGACTGTCAACATTCTTCTTTCATAATTGCTATGTTTACAAGAAACATTTTTATTTTCAATTTGCTTTTAATCAAATATGGAAAAGAAAAAAATAATGCAGAGTGAATAAGAGTTAATTTGTAATCTCTGAAATATAATACTGCATAACATTCATTATATGAACTGCAAAATTAATATATCCATCTTTCTATTAAAAATTAATTATTCCTTACTTCAGAACTCTTATCTGAGATGTTGCAAAGAAAGCTCCATGATTTTCAGCAAAACCTACTAAATTATATTTGCTGACACTTCAGAAAGCATCAGTAGGAACTGACTTAGCCTTTTAAAACATTAAATACTTGGCTGTGCACTAATAAAAATTCTGAAAACATATTCATAACAAGCTTCCAAACCATTAGTGTGAATTAGGAATGATATATGACACACATATCTAATGTTAATCTCTTAGACACAACCACACACAGTTGCCGATTATGTTTAATCATATTACTTACAACAGCCAAGATATCCTGTGGCTGACACGTTACCTGAAAACAATTCAATCTAGTTTTGTGCTTCTTCAGTAGGCACTCTTCCAAACTTTGTCTCCATTTAAAAATAGTAAGAAGAGATGGCCACTTCAGCTGGCTTGACTCTTGGGTTTTTCCTTTCTGCCCATCCAAAGAACACCTTTTTTGGTAATGTGGGTGCAAAACCTCAGGAGATGTTGCTTTTACACTAGGTACACTTCCTCTGTGATTTATCAAGGTTGAGTTATTTACCACTAGATAGTTCATTTTTAACCCCAGTCTTCTGATAACTGTTTTCTCACTTTAAAAAAAAAAAAACAATAATAATAAAAAAAAAAGTTTCCCTTACACATCTGTTTTCAAAGCCTCATGAGACAGTTTTTGTTTTCTGTACACAATATTATTCTGTACCCTAAATTATAAACCCATAAATTTTGCTGTAATTTATAGTATCTGATGCTATTAATTGTGCAATCCCATGCTGAGTTTATGTCATGCACGCGCCACAAAATTGGTTATCATTTTTATCTGACCTATCTCAGAGCCTCAGAGAGGATCCTAATCTGTTATTAACAACTTTATATGCGACAGGCTATGTGGTAGCTGTTCTCTCTCACTTCTGTGTCCTGCACTGTTCCTCTTCTATTGTACTAATGTTACAGTTTTCTATTTTATAGTTGCCAAAAGCAGATCACAGCATCAGTGCGCTCATGCAGCATGAAAAACAACTCCATTGACACATATTCAATGTAGCCAATAAAGACATAGTAGCCTTATGAAAAGCCTGTGAAAAAAAAAGAAAAAATAAAAAGCTTCCTGAATGTAGTTTGTAGAGGCACATGATTAAATGCCAGAGGGCTATGAATTCTGCTGGATGAGATGAACTTCTTGTTCTTTTTTTTTTTTAATTCAATCATGCAAGCCTGAGCCCATGCAAGGACGCACATCTCTCTCCACACCAAAACAATAATAGGAAAATAATGCCTAAAGCAGAAGCTATAGCTAGCAGAGTTGCAATTGTGAAAAAGCTGTCTGACCTTTCCCTCCCACTCTGCACCCTCCTCAAACACACTGGAAATAGAAAGAATCGTCTGCAAATTTTGCAGCCTCTGACTTAATTTTCTAGAAGCCAAGCTGACATATTTGTCATTAAAGAGAAGATGTTCTTGCCACTATCACACAGTTGTCTTCATTTCAGGTAACATGTGAGAAACGAGTTTTCTATGAATATTAAGAGCAAATAGAAAATCAATGTACAGAAAAACTTCTGCACTGCCCCCACCTTTCTTTTTTTGGAGGCATGTCTTAAAAGACTCAGTGTCCAAACATCTATCTGCTGGTATTGCAATGAATTCAATAATTACTGGGACATTTCTGAGCAAATCTGGACAACTCTCAAAGTTCCTGGCAATTTTCATGGGAACAGTAGGAAACTTGAAAGAAAGAGAACATGTTATTGCTTCCGGTGAAGGAAAGGCTGCGGCACTGTTACATTTTTAAACACCAGACAATCCACTCAGAAGTAAGAAAACTGGGGGTAAAATTACAATGACAGCATGCACTTAATACATTTAAGAATCAAATGAGGAGATAGAAGACTATCAGAAATTAAACTTTGCCATTCCTTGTACTTATTTTCTATTATTCGAAGTAGAAGACTACAAAGGAAACAAATTCAGCAGTACCACTAGGAAATATTTAAAGTACATGAATGAAGCAGAGAGATAAGTTTCTGGATTTTGTAATGCAAGATGGGTTTGTGTTTTGGTTTGGTTTGGGGGTAGCGTGGAGGGGTGGGGAAGATACACACCACATATGGGACTGTCAAGTCTGAGTACCATTTGCTCTAGAGCAACGCCAGTAATGTCCTCCCACCAAACTATTAGAAAGGAAACTGCAAGCAAGCCAGCAAGATTCTACTTATCCCTCAAAACAAAGCATCATTTTCAGCTGGAAGACCTCTGTTGCATCTAGACAGATAAAAAGAAATCATGACTGTCAAGTAGCACAAACTGACTTTATCATTATTATCAGAAGGGATGTAAAACAGTCCAAGGGAAAACTAATTTTGTTGCTCAGCTAATGTTTGTCATGACTTGCACAGCACTGGCTTTGATTAAAGTGGTCTGTTTTCATCATTATTTTTACCACTTGTACAATTGAGGGTTTTTTTTGTTAAAATCTCTAAAATAATTTTCTGCTGAGTTTCAGCAGTAAATTCACATGCTAGTTGTAAAATATTGTGTAACTGAGAAAATTCTATGATTTCTCCAGCTTTAGAATAAGAAATCATATTCTCACTCTAAAGCACAAAAGAAGGTCATGGATGACATCATCAGAGGATCATTTCAGTCAGAATCAGACTTGAAGGGGTTGCCTCCCATTTCTCTTTTCCTTTCCCAACAATACCAGCAAATGCAATAAAACCCAAAAAGTCTTCTTATAAACTCTCTCTAGGAATTTATACAACATTCAATGTCATACTTTTGTAGGGCCATTGGTTGGGGACAACACAAGAAAAAATAAAAAGGGGCGGGGGGGATACTTGTCAGCAGGAAATCTCAGCTGGAAATACTTCAGCTGGAAACTGATTTTTCAGTTCAAAACTGCAAGAAAACTGTGAAGTGACTACTTAGAGTCCAGAAGAGAGACAAAAGGAAGAGCAGAGGTCTTGAAAATGTAATAGATGGGGAAAAAATTGATTTACTTAGTCTAGTGAGGGAAGGAGTCATAAAGAGGCATACTAGTCTTTAAAGAAAAAGATTGCTGCAATAAGAAGGAACTATTTATTTATTTATACAAGAAGACAAAGTGATTAAACTTCAATAAACATTTGGAAAGGAAACTTGCGTAAATACAAGGTGTGCTGGAATAGATTGCCTGAGATGACTGTAGAAAAACGTTGAATTTTCAGAGTCTATTAGAAAGACATCTGTCAGGAATAGCTGATCTTATTTTGTATCTAGGGAATGGTTAAAGTGACCTTTTGTTGTTATTCCTATCTCATTTCCTTTAATTTCTATTTACTAGTGACTTATTTTCTTCAGGGAATAGAGGAAATCAAGGATTTTTAGCCCCTATTTTTAATGCTGAGCAGCTCAGAGAAGGTTTGAAGAACCCCCCTTAACGAAATGAAAAAAAATATGCTATTATTTATTTGGAATGAATCTTTCAAATTTTGCATATAAATTCACTGACGCCTAAAAATGTAATACAAATAAGAATATATAATGGCCACATCCCTAAGATCAGGAAATCTCTTCTTTAAAAAAAAAAAATCAAATATGTATTTTCTTAAAAAGCAACAACTAAAAGCTTGTCTCCCCACTCCTCCAATGAGAGATTTAACAACACAGACTTAAGACAGTTTATAAAAGCAATGCAGATACTAAAATCTCACTCATTTTCCAAAATAGGTGTCACTATTTAAATTCCTAATTAGCTGGAAACCCGGAAAGACACTGATGATCAATATGCCTAACTCTGTACACCCAATAGGAATTTGAAAACAGTCAAATTACTATTAATAATTTTTTTTTATTATTATTATTTTTTTTTTTTTTAGAAAGCTTGCAGTATCATGTCTCTTTCCTGGCAATAGTTGAGACAATATATATACACCACAGAAGCCACAAAAATCACACATAAAGAGACAGGACCTTTCAACACAACTGCAGCTCTAAGGTGCTTTGGGAGATACTGGCAAAACACAAGAGAGTATTTCCCCAAATCCAGGTTTTGGTGCATGCCACCACAAACACTGCAGAAGAGTAAGTCTGTACAGCAAAGTGTTACAGCATGTTAATAACATGAAATAAAAGATGCAGGGTGGAATTCAGCTGGCTATGGATATGAGCCTAGTAACATTTTAGGTGCCCCAGGGTACCCTGCCAAGCCTAGAGCTGCCACTCCAGAAAAGGTCAGATTTCTAAAGGTTCTGTGTCATATCTGCCACTTCCTGCAGATCTCTCAGATTCTCTAAGGTACCTAAAATGCATGAGACTGATGCCTAGACACTTAGCTCATGCCAATTATGTTCTGAGGCCCCTTAAGCAGTTTATGTCTGCTTGTCTATTACAGCTGCATAATTGTGTTAAACTCATTCATTTGCCCAGAAGCCTTTGCAATGAGCAAAAAGAACTGACATATTCCTCAGTGAGCTTCTGAGTCCCTGTTAAAGCAGAATGTGCTAAAATATTAGTAACAGAAATCATTTTTATGCAGGTTAATGTCACCAAAAATTCCAAACGCCTAGTGAAATGAAAACAAGCAAGGGAAAGACAAGAAAAGAGAGAGGCGGGGGAAAGGATAGATAAAAGAGAAACTCCTCTTGAGTCTAATGAGCAAAATAATAAATTCACCTTCCAACACTAACTGGAAACCAGTTCCTACCAGTTTTTCAAGAAAGCCTGAAGATCAAAGAAATGTAAATAAAATCCAGCTAGGGTAAGTATGCTAATGTCTGCCTAACTTAGAAGAAAAGTAATCAATAAAAAGGAAGCAGGGACAGGAAAAATAGAGAGAGGCATAAAGTGAAAAATGCCATGGGAGAGCTGAATAAAAAGGGATCTTCTCTGCGCCATTCTGGGAAATCTTAATATGGTGATGGTAGCACAAAAACCATTAAAAAAGGTAAAAAGGTAAAAGTGACATAAAATCAAATAAACAATAAATAAAATAATTGTTTTTAACTAGAGTAATTCTCTTAGTTGAAAAGCTGAAGACTGGGACAATACTATTACATATGTGTGCTCAGCGCTGGTACAACTCCCACCTGCTTGGTGGGACACTGAACAAAGTGGACCCCTTGGGCAGATCCAGCATAGCTATTCTTCGAATTAATTAAAATATAAATAATAAATTCTGGGTGTAACCTACATCTTCTTTCCCTGCTGTACCAAGAAAAGAGACACACACACACACACACACACAAAAGGCAGAAGAGCCTCTTGTAACAGGGCAGACATGACTGCTCTTTGAATTTGTCCATCTGCTCCCCTCTCCTCAGAGCAGACAGGAATTTCTGTCTTCACTTTTCAGACTCTATTCTTCTGCTTCCAGAGGACTAAAGAGAACATTTTCTGAAATCCATAACATTTTTAGAATGTTAATCTTATTTTTTCAGAGCTGTTTCAGAGCTTCTGCATATCCCACATGTAGACTTCCACCACAATTTTGCCCACTGTTTCATCTTGTCAGTGATCACAGCCAAGAGGAAAATAGAGAGTTTATTCCCTTCCTTTCCCCCTGCCTCAAAACCTATCTTCGTTTAATGTTGTTACGATTTGAATGTGATGTTTCCTTCCTGACCCTGCCAGCATGAACATCCTTTTTTCAGACTTTATCTATGCCTTTAAGAGACAATACGATAATATCTTAATTATTCCTAAAATATATTCATATCTACTACCTTTCCCTTAACACATAAATTATTGATAACCTCTAGGCAAGATCATTACCTGAATATGTGACTGGAGCTGTTATCAGTTTCAATTCATAATTACAGAGTCTCCATTATTCTTTCTTAGTAGACATTTCTGGTTAATGGAAGAAAAAAAGAAAAAAAGAGCCAACAGATCAACTAATCTGTTGATTAAATGACTTTTTAATTTTGGGCCACGTTACGTGCATACAGTTACAGCTGGCAGAAGCAAATATGCTGCTACATATTAGCAGGTTCCTCCAACATTTAAAGAGTACAGGATGAATAATTCTTTATATCTGTTAATAAGTTCATTGAAGAGTTGGATCTACCAAGTTACAAATTGTGCCATGGATGCTATAAACCAGAGTTTATCCCATAGATAGTTTTTAAACAACCTGATACTAAGTATTCAAAGAGTATAAAGAACCACACAAAATGAGTTGTCTTTCTCAACTGTTATTTTAAAGAACATTACCTGAGCAACCTAAAATTAAGACTGTGGTTTTTATAATAGCTACATTTTTCTTACTTCAGAGACAGAAAACTTTTTTTTTTTTCTTTTTGCTCCTTCCCAGAAGTATATGCACTGTAAACTGCTTGCAGGCTGATACACTTACCAATTTTTGTTTCACATCAGAATTTATGTATCACCATGGTAATGAAATGAAAATGCTTAGTAGATATGGCACTGTGAAGGCTACTCAAACCTTGAGTCATCCTTATAACTCTCTGGAAAGCAGACACAAACTATTCTCGCATTATCTGTAGCCAAATGTGGGTTTCATGACCCCCTGAATACTTCACTACAATCTAAATGAAGACCTCAGGAGAGAATGCAGGGTTTCAAATGCACAGATTTTCTCTCTAGAACATGATTGATGGCCTCATCCCCACCAGATTTTAATTACATTATTATTTCAAGTTCATTATATTAGTTTTCAGAAATTTTTATAGTGCTCATCACTGTCATAATTAAGCATCTGTATTACAATATAACTTAAATAATTAATCTATATTCAATTCACAAATTATTCACAATCTAAGTGTTTTTATTCTTGACAACCCTTTTATTTGGAATGGTTTAAAATGTTTAAAAAGGTACTAAAGCAGCCAGTTTTATCCTTTGGAATAATTTCCCCAAACTCTTTTCATTGGAATCAGCCTAAGAAGCTGTGAAATATAATCAACACCATTTTGATAACTGACATTTTTGTGCTTTGTGAAATCAGAATATTAACACATTGCTCTTCGTGTCAATTCACGCTTCAAAAGTTCCTTTGATTTACTAAGTACATCAGTCTCCTAACAAAGCAATCTTACACAGAAATTCTAATTTGAATTGAAATGCCAATCCTAAGTATTCAAATCCTGTGTCTTCTGCTTTATTTCCTTCATCTGTTTACAAGAGATTGTGGTTAAAATGGTAACATTATTAAAACTGCAAGCCTTTCGTTAATTTTCTGTATTGAGCTACCTGTGTGCAGATAGTCATATACATATGTTTTTGAGTATGTTTGCATGTATAAATCTAGATCAGAAAAGTAAGAATTGGAGAGGAATGCCGGAGTTCCTCTCTCTCCCACAGCTGCAAGAGTAAGAGTAAAAGGGAAAGTGCAAGAGGTCTGCAGGTAACACAGCTGCTTTACAAAACTGAGATGATGCCAATTATCACAATGGGTATCTTCAAGGTGTTTCACAAAAAAGTACAGATTATAATCACAAACCATCTTCTGATTTCAAGTTATTCTTAGACATGCAGAATGAATAATAAAAAAAAAATCTGTAATCAAACATGCTTGCTCTAAAATGCCTATAAACCTATGTTAGTAGATTACATAATGATATTTCATTCAAAAATTTTAGCTTGAAACAGGGTCTCTCAGAAAAGAATAAATGGGAAAGTCTAGGGAAGGAGGCAATTTTTTTTTCATTTATATTTGTGTATTTCCATTATAGAATGGAAATATTATATTGTAGTATGCTCTCTGCAGCCTCAGGACTTTGAGGAACAGAAATGTTTGAAAACTGGTTTCTACTTTCATAAAAATAGCCTGTAATTTACAAAGCCTTTTTTCCTTTTTTTTCAATACCACCTGGCTCCTGTAAAGCTCCCTGGCAGAATTTAGTTGCAATTGCGATACTGGAACATTTTTGGGACACCTCTTTCCTCTAGGATAAACATTTAAAATGCCAGTGTCAGCCAGGTACCAGAAACTGTAACCCTACTGCCGAAGGGAAAAGCAGTCATGATAGTTCCCTGGTAAATAAAAAACAGAATGTGTGAGAGAGGTTGTAGATTACTGAATGAGGTCCATCTCACATGGAATGAGCCTTAATAACAGTTTGTCCTGTACTTTTTTGTGATGACTGCAGATTAAAACCTTATTATTATGATAGCCAGAGTTGTAGAGACATTTATACGATGGAACAGCTGCATTTTTATTCAGAATTTCATTTACATCTCTCTGGATAAAGGGTAGCTTCAACTGTTATTTTCTTAGGTTGAAAAATACATGCATATGTGTTTGGTTTTCTATTAGCTTTTGCCCCAACAGCTCTGTTCCTTTTCTGCTTGATTATACAAAAATATCAAAGAATTTCTTCAAGCTTTGAATTTGTGCATGTCTCTTGTATAATTGTTTTACCATGCAAGAATGGAAAGAATCAGAATTTGTTCTGGTAAGCTCACAAAGCCTGGAGGGACACTCTCAACCTTGCATGTAGGGCATTAGTTAAGCAATTTATACTAGTATCAGCAGGTGTGGCACAGCTCTCCACATCAACTTCATATTATCACCATTGAAATAAAGCTAAATCAGCAGTCTAGATGGAGGCATGAACTGGGCAGAAAGTCCACTAGGGAAGCAATAAAGCCTGTAACGGCAAGATGTACAATGTTAAGAAAATGTGTTATTTAAGGTTAAAAAAGAATAATGAAGTCAGACTGTTAATGTCAACTATTACAAAATGTTCATACTGAAGTCAGATGACTTACTTTACACCATTTACTTAAGGAGAATTTATCTTGGAATGACAGCTGAGATTTTTACTCAAATTGATGGATTTTATGCATTTTGCTGTTTCACAAAAGTTTTACTATTAACCATGAATAAAAAATGGAAACAGCTCTTCACATGTCTGAATCTTCTCCCTTTTATTCTCATTTGATGCTTCAGAGAGGATAGAAGTCCAAACCAAGCCTGAAGATAGTGCATTAAAACAAACAATTCCTACCTTTGAGAGAGTGTACAGCAAAAATGTCCACACACATATGAAAAAGAGAAATAAAGAGAAATGTGAGATAATTTGCAAAAGCAGGTCAGTGGCAGAATCTGGGAATAGTGTTTTGGTCTCTTGGCTTTCATTGCAATTCTCCATTAGGGACCAAGGTGACCTTGCAAAGCTAGAATTAAGACTTTCAATTATAACTATCTTGTACGAACTGATGAATATGCTCAATTACACTGCAAGAAATATTTTTGTCTACCAAGAGGCAAAAGTGTTTTTTTTTCTCATCTGGGAAACATTCAACTTTCGGATCAGCATGATTTCTTGTCTTCTAAGGAGATACTGGGATTGGTTTAAGGGTAAAACTGGCCTTCTCTGCCATGTATTCCTGCGGATCAGCCAGCCTAGTGCAGCTGCCCTTGTCATCCCGGTACTCAGAAAACTACACAGAAGTGCAAAATGTCTCAGTATACAGAGGGATGTTTTCTGCATGTTTGAAAGATGAACAAAGTGTTCCTTCATGGTTCTTTAATGTCTGTAACCATATGATCACATCTTCCTTCCTTGAAAAAGTGGGAAAATACATTCACTCCACCTGTGATGAGATCAGCAACAAGCAAGGTGACAAATAATTTCAAACATAATTGTACATTCCCCGTTGCTCAGTATCAAGTTGAGGCCATATTGCTGTTTACCTTAGTGGGACTGGTACTGACTGACAATATTAGAAAATAACAACATTTTAAATGTCATCCCTGATATAAACACTACATAACTATTTAAAGTTACAAAGAGAATTCATTAGCCTGTGGGATGGGGAATTCAAAGCTGAAGGTCTAATAAAAATCTAACTAGATCATATTCACAGAAATGACAGGCTTTTTTATGACATTTATATAACGAAATGCTCTTATGGCAGAATGGGCTCTTACAGCTTGTCCTACAGCACTTACAGACAGCACATCTGTGCTGGTGCAATTGGTGCTTCTGCTAGTAGATAGCTGAGGGATTAAGTAACTAATATAAAATATCTTTTTTTTTTTCTTTTTTTTGGTAGTAATTTAAGATTAACCAAACTAACAGAAACCTGGTAGCTCTAGAAAAAAGTTTTAAATAAAAACTCTAGGTTTGTATGTACGTGCATTTTACTTTTATGAAAGGTTGCCTTTATGGATGTGCATTCAAGTGTGAAATATAAATGAGCAGAATTCCAGAAATAGGTGTACCTATGTGTAGAGGTCATTTTAAATAGAACAGAATGGGAATGCTTATCCTGTTAAGCATTCTCTGTGATCTCAGCACTAAATTACCCTAAGGACTGCAAGCATCAGCATTATTGCAATGTTTTGTAAGTTTTTTTCTGTCAGCGTAGGAAGTTTAAGAAACAAAGTAATACTCATTTTCTAAAGTTTTCCAAATGTTTCATATCTTAAAAGGTGGACAAATAGAAAATGTCAGCAACTGAATGCTACCTCTTAAGACATAACAAAAATAAAAAAGGGAGATATTTTTCACAAATCCGGGCTCTAACCACATAATAAGAAAACCCCTCACCTCCACAAATGACATCAGCTACACAGAGAAACCAAGGAGAAATGTAACTAACAAGGAACACTGAATAATTCAAGACATCTTTCATACATCACAGCAAGGTTCACAGAACAGCAAGGATAATGCCTCAATTACTGATACACTTTCCCCTTCAGGGAGCAGTGAAAGTTAACTTTCACCATTAGTGTAGCAGAATATCACTTTAATAAATTTATTTTAGTAGCACTTAATACAAGTCCTTAGATACAAACAAGAATGGAGTGAAAAGGCAAGGTGGGGAAATAGGCTCTTAGCTCAAAAAGACAACTGTAGCAAGGCAGCCTTCCGAGAGAGGCGAGCTTCCTTCACAAGGTTATTAGGAAATTTCCCAAGCCTCCTCCCAGCTATCTAGCGACAGTGAGTACTGTTAGAAATACAACGTAAATCTCAAATTGTGACATTTCTCTCTTTGGATGCAGATTATTTAACGCAAAGGCAAATATGTAAGGCATTATAGAAAGTAACATTCCTGACCATAAAGGATTTAGGGGGGTTCGAAAGAGTGGGAGGAAAAAAACCATTTTCTGCTTACCAGTCTTCTCCGCACTTCAACTCTAACACACACAAGCACTAAACCACAACAAAGTCCGTCCGCCTTCTCTTTTCCAGCTATGTATTATGGGATGTTAGGGAGAGATCAGAACATGAGTAGAAAGGACAAATTCTCTTAGGTAAACGTATTCCTGGTGGAAATATGTTCCGTTCATACATCTCCTTGGGTTCAAACTGTATCTCATCTGCTCTATTTGAGGTATCTGGCCCAGTCCTGTAAATTGTTTGCCTCCTCACTTGTTCTCAATAGCAAAAACTATCTGAGCTTTTACAAACACCAAAATGAAGTTGTTCTGTTCTAGATTAGATAATCTGTTCTAGGTTAGATAGTATTTTATCACATACTAGAGAAGAGTAACCCATTTGTTAAAAAAGAATCCTACGCTACTTTAAGTAGCTTTTTTTTTAGTTAAACCTTAACATATAAAAACTTCTGAATGAGAACACCTTAAAAACACTCCTGTGATTCATTTATATTTTAAACTTCATGTGAGAGTATTTTAAAGTCTCCTGTGCACTCCATTCAATATATTTGTAACAGCAGCACAGCATTCCTCAGATAAAACAAGGAGCCTTGACATCTTGTGTTATCCATTTATGGAAAAAATAATTTAAAAAAACCCTGTTTGTAATTTAAGATTAGACTTCTGACTCCTCTTTCTGATATTTCACCAAGTGATTTGGACAAGAGTCACAATCTAAACCCCTGGCTTACAAATTCAGTGAAATTTTAGATATTGACAAGAAGTTCTGAAAAACAATACTTTCAGAAATCTTAACCGTGGGAGTAACAGAAGTAGACAGCCAAAACATATAATATTTAAAAATATTCTGGGTCTCTCAGAGGAGAAAAAGGGAGACATCACAGGACTCTGACAAACAAGTGATAAGTTTGTTCAGGAAGGTTATGTTGTATGAATTTAAGAATCACTCTCCCTAGTTTTGCAACGGGGGCTGGACACCACAGTAAATATATTTCCAATCCCAACATATGTAGCCACGCTCAGAGAATGATATTGTAATGATTTGGGGAGTTCTTATGAAATCAGGTACCATCAAGAATCAACAGGAAAACATACTAAGCAGACATAAGGCAAAGTTGTACTCATTTAGGTGGTGCACCAATTATCAGAAAGTCGTATTCCTTTAATAATGGTAATAAACTGTCAGGCATATTTTTTCTTCCTTAAGTTCTGTTTCGATAGCAAAAGCAAAATAAAAAACCCCCTCACCAATTATTTCCAGTTGTGTTGCCTAGTTGTAGGACATCAATACCATCATTAAATTCTCTGACCACCAGTTTACCATCTGTAAGCAGGATCGCAATTAAAAAACAAATTAAGTTAGAAACCAAGGACTGTACTGACGAATTTCAGAACCACAACCTTTCTTCTGAATGGCATTCTGAAAGGAATGTGCAAATAAGGAAAGGCTAAAATGAAGCTATATTACAATGAAACTTCATAGGTAATTTGAAACTATGCAGTCCTCAGAACAGGTTTTATAAGACAGGGGTTTGCAAACGTGGCAGTGACCTTGCCCTGTGCCAGGCCAGGCGGGAGACTTACGTCCCATATACAGGCCTGCGCTACGTCATCAGGACACAAAATTCCCAGTGGTAGTCAAAGTTTCCCTTCAGGCACCACGGTTGGGACAAAAAAGTCTGGCAACAGGCCAGCAGAGACTACAGAAATACCAGTCAACAAGTTGACATTTCATTACCTGAACAGTTTACCACATATTCATTACCCTAATTATAAGAATAATCTGGAAAATACAGGTTGTCGGTTGACTCAATCTATTTTGAACCATGCAAAATTAAGATGTTTGTCTAGATGCAGTAATGCAAGTACTTTATAAAAACCTTTGCAATGCTTTTTTTCTGTCTAACAGCGGGAAGAAAAAGAACAAAAGAATGTAAACTAAAACAATCCATAGATTAACAAATATTCCAATGTATTCAGTATAGTGTTTTAATGGGTTTTGCTTTCAGCTTTTATATCTTCCACACAGCTGTAGTATGGATGGATTTAGAGATATAATTTCATACGCTACCTCCCCTTATTATAGTCTGAATAATTTAGTATGTTTATACTTTAGGGAAAAAAAAACAAGTAAAAATTACGTTTCTTCTTATTCAACATTCATCCTCCCTTTTCAATTTCCATATTTGTTCCATTACCATGCATAAAAAGTTTTCTTTAACTGTTAAAAAGTCCAGCCGTATGCTAAAAGTTTAATCTCCATTCTCTATCCCCACATAATTCTCAGGAAAGCCGTTGCGATCTTAAAGTCAACAGTGTGTACTTTGAGCTATCTTGTCAGCTATTACCAATACAGAGATCTTCAAATAAGAAACTGGCTTGCAGTGGGACCAATTCATGACTGAGAGCAGAATTAAGGATTTTCCCTTATAATAGTGCAGCTGACCGTACAACTGAGCATTTAAGAATTCAGGATCCAATATTGACTTAAACTCTGTATGCATTAAAGTATTACTTTAAATTAATGATCACAGGATATTTCTTAAAATTTATACATGTTTTAAATTAATTAATTCAAATTTACATACTCGTTTGAAGTACTTCGTATCAGCTACCTTATGGAAGTCATCTATATGAAAAGTACTCCGTGGTCATGGAACACATACTACCTGATCTTTTTAACAAAGATTAATGAGAAAAAGCAGTATCAGTAGATACATCAGCCAAGTCAGTCACTGCTAGAATAGCACCTGAAAAGAAGTAGATTTCGGCTCACCAATGAACCGCTTGGTAGAATGATGTGGCCTGAGGACCAAATTTTTCAACTCATAAGTCAGAAGTGGCTTTATTCACATAAGATAAATGCAATTCCTCACATGCTTAAATTCTTTTTCTTCAAATTAATTGCTAAAAGATACCATTTTATAGAAACAGAAATTATTCTGAAAATTTCCATTAGTGAAAATCTGGAAAATCACATTTAAATACAGAACTAGGATAAGTTCTGAAGGGTATAGCACTGTTTTTCCAGACTTCAAAAGCTAAACATGATCATAAATGGATATAAAACTGTTGTAGGAGACATTTCAGGAGTTTATAAAAAGAAAAGGGAATTCCAAATCACTGAATTTACTTTAAAAAAAAAAAAGTCACTAGATAGCAACAGTCATAAATATTTAGAAAAAACCAGATCCTTACTGGAACAAATTCTAGTGTTTCCACCGTTGTTGATTCTGCCATTTATACTGAGCTTACAAGATAAACCATTGACAAGCTGAAAACTATATATTAGCCTTTTCGAGATGGGAGAGGGTAACTTATTTATTTATTTATCTATTTATTTTAAAAATCATAATGACAATAAATCCTTATTTTAATACTGCATTTGTGCTGCTCAGGAAGTCTTCCAGATGGTAATTTAGTAAGTATAACTTAACTTTTCACTAGAATATTTAAAGATGTTATTTTTAGTAAAGATCAGCTTCTTTGTTCTAATTAGCTCTTGAAAAGCTTCTACAGAATTACGAACCCTTTATTTTGAAGTACCAAGTGTACATCATCTTTTCTCACCTCAGTCACATGCTGATGACATTTCCAAATAAGGAAAAAGGAAACAAGATACAATAAAGGAGATGGGGAATGAGAGGGTCTCGGCACATGATTAGTTTTTATATAAAAGTATGGATAGGAACATATTTTTGTTGATTACCTGTAATATATGTTGTTTAAAAAGTACTGTAATAGCTATTATAACTTATCTGTAGTGACTATGTAGTGCCATATACTTTTTTCTTCTTCTTAAAGGAAAAACATGGGAAAAACTGTTTAGAGTTAAACAGGAGGTGGAAAGAAAACCTGTTGCTATACCATTTTTATTATACAAGTAAGTTAAAAAATAGCAACCTCTGACATAAAAGTAGACTGCTACACAGGCATCCTAGAATTTGTATTCCTATTTTATGTTCTCCCAGGACAAAAAAAAAAAATGCTGATTCCAAAACCTTTGACAAAAGTGGAGTATAGGAATTAATATTAATCACTTGTTTTGGTATTAGCAAGCCTGCTGTTTGTGCTGGTTTTTGTGATGTGCATATAAGGTCTCCAGGGAACTGCAGTATATTATCTACACAGGAAATGAGTCTTAAAGAGGCATGTGCCTGCCTACAAATGATTAAGGTATATCACACGTGTGAATGAGCAGCTAAATTCTGACAGATACAATTAAAATCAATAGTTCAGTTATATATAACTGTCTAAGATGTGGAATAAATTTTGCATTAAACACAGACACCCAGCTCACTACTAATTATGATTCCGATTTCTGAACTGCTGAAGAAGCACTGAATGCAGTGGCTGAGGTTTATGATGTTAGTCAATCTGAAATTCAAAATACAATTTTGTTCTGGATTCATCTACTGTGGATACTATATGCACTTTTTACTAGTGTCAACAGCTTTTCTATTGCCATTTTGACTTTCTGCCAACCAGTTGCTGGGTTCTCCTTGCCTAATTCTAGGAAAAGGCAGTGAGAAAACTACTGACATAAGGTTTGTTCCCCAGGAAATCCAGAGTTTGCAAGATTGTTCCCATTATTCACCGCAAAGATCTACTACCACACGTATGCTAGGACTAGTCATATAGGCACTTCAAAGTACTGTGTGATTTTATAGAAGGCTTCGGAAAGGAAACGTTCATGAAAGGTGGAAGTTTGCTCAGCAGGTAGTATGCCAAATGCTACAAAGGAGCACAGTGTTCCCTGCAGCAGTCTCATCTTTGTGAGGGAGGAAGAGAAAAGAGGTGAAGAGTAGATGTGTACAGTAGGATCTGGACAGATTTCAGCTAATTTTAATTGCCTGTGTTAGAAGCTTAGTCAACCTTGCCTCCCCATATGGTGAATAAAGCATTTCCAGGGAGAAATTCAGCATATGTAAATAGGAATTTCACCTGAACGTAACCTCCACTGACTGGGGCAATGTGACTGTGCTTCTACCTTAAGGCTGAGTGAGGTGAACCCAGACCTGAGAATATGCTGCTGTCCATGGCTAAAAATTAAAATATGCAGACCTTACCAAACCAGTGTGCATGCACACAACATTTTTCTCCTGTGACCACAGAATAATTAAACCTAACTAGTTAAGTAAGTTAAGTTTGTGTCCAGTTTTGGGCCCCTCAATACAAGAAAGACATTCAGGTGCTGGAGTGTGTTCAGAGAAGGGCAATGAAGCTGGTGAAGGGTCTGGAGAACAGGGCTGATGAGGAGCGGCTGAGGGAACTGGGGTTGTTTAGCCTGGAGAAGAGGAGGCTGAGGGGAGACCTTATCGCTCTCTACAACTACCTGAAAGGAGGTTGTAGTGAGGTGGGTGTTGGGCTCTTCTCCCATGTAGTTAGCGATAGGACAAGAGGAAATGGGCTCAAGCTGCGCCAGGGGAGGTTTAGGTTGGAAATTAGGAAAAATTTCTTTACGGAAAGGGTGGTCAAGAATTGGAATAGGCTGCCCAGAGAGGTGGTGGAGTCACCATCCCTGGAAGTGTTCAAAAAACGGGTAGATGTGGCACTTTGGGACATGGTTTAGTCTAGACTACCCTTGATTGGCTTAGAGTAGACTTGGTAGTGTAGGTTAATGGTTGGGCTGGATGATCTTAAGGGTCTTTTCCAACCTAAACGATTCTATGATTCTATGATTCTAAGTAAAGCATGGCTATTTATGACATGAAGGTGTTTTTACCCTAATACATATTCCATCTGTAATCACTCAGAGCTGCACGTGTAGAGTCATCCAGCAGATCATGAGGACCCCACAGTACAGAAAGTGCACGCAAAAAGACAACTTCCAGCTGTGAAGAGCTGGCAGCCTAGATGGCAACTCCGAAGTGAAAGAGGAAATGGAAGAGGGGAACCTGAAGAGGAGGCTGGAACAAAACAAAGATGTCCTCATTCACCAATTGCTTCTCCAGTGTAGGTCAAGTTTACAAATACAGATTTTGAGCTTCTTGTGTTCAGTGCCAAAATTACACACACAGAGAAACGTGTATCTTGTAAATTTTTTATTATACAGATTATATAGGGATGCCTATGTATAGAATAATTTAGTGCGACTAATATTGTCAAATATCCTTAACTGCCTTTCTCTCACTCTGTGCAAAGAACAGGTTAAGTCCTTTAGTACACGTTGGGATTTGTCATTTCATATCTATGAGCACATATGCATTGCATGTTGACAACTATTTCCCAGATTAAATTCACTGAAGTCTGTTTGTTAAACTCAGTAAGTATGGTAAGGCTCATACTAAGTGGATTTCTTTTTAATGAGATCTTCACAGGGAAATTAAATTTAACAAGAAACTTGGATGAAAGAAGAACTTGAATGAGGTTTGAATATTTTTCTATATATATTATTTTTAAGTGTGAGTTTTCTTGTTAGCAATCCACATTATGATATTTGCCTAGTAAATAGGAATACCGTATCAAATTATTATAGATTTGGATTTTTTTATTAAGATTTATTCTGAGTCCCATGTATTTGTATTCTTATTATTTAAGATATGATAACATTTATATTTCACAAGGTTTGGTGTTTTTTTCTTAAAGAAAAAAGTGTTAAACATTTATGTGAGATTTTGATTGTTCAGGATAGAAGCCATCCTAAATTATGGACTGGTTGCCTAGTATCCGCTCTGCAAAGAGAAAGTTTAAATGGTGACAGTATGAATAAAATGATGCGTGATGAATGATCCATGTCATGGATTTATTTTTACCTCTGTATGACAACTTATGAAACATATGCCTGTACATTAAAGAGAGCCATCCAATGGTAACTATCTTTAACATATTTGAAGTATTGTAGTATCAATTAAACAAACTTAGGTTTTGCTCACAATTTAACTGTATAAAAATATTAATCTATATACTTATGATTTGGTACTGGTGATAATGCTCCTCTTATTAGCAATTACAGAAAACAGCTTGGTGTCATCTTCCTTATTGAATCTTGATTAATCACAATAAGACAGCAGTATGCGTCTTACCATATATTTAGAGTGTTTCAAAACTGCCTGAAGATCCTTCTATTATCTGCAAAACCAAAATCCCTACTATGTATAATATGAAACATGGTTTTAAGAACAAAAAGTAAAGGAGTCTAGGCAGACTGGCAAGACAAAAAGCACAGGAAGCTTGGGACAGCCTCAGTAAATCTCTGTGGTAATTCAGTGAAAAATTACTATACGCCATGGTGGAAGACAACAACTATCAGAAAGAGAGAAAGATGCATATAGGTTCATTGGTTCACAAAGAACTACTAGAAAAATATTCTCCAGTGTCTATAACGCAGATTGTCATCATACAAGAACTCAAACAAAAAAAGTTGCAACTGCTCATTCCACTTCCTTTTCACATCAGAGTACAGCTCTAAGTCTGACTTAGCCTGACCTGCTCCAACAGGGATTTTGGCTTTTATTATTTGTAATGCAAAATATCTTGTAAAAGTTATCAAAAGATCTGTCTTTCTGAAAAGTCAATATTTCAGTGTTTCAGGATAATACGCTAAAAAGCAGACACTCAAGATTTTTACTGAGTTTGGAAGCTACCAGCTAAGGTTATTAAAAGAATTTTACGATCTTATTGCCCCAGTCCCATAAAATCAGAATTGGGTGACTGGGTGGGATGATGAAACTATTATTGTAGATCTCTTCTCTCTGGTATCCAGTGATAGGAAAGTGGGAATGGTTCAAAGCTGCGCCAGGGGAGGTTTAGACTGGACCTGAGGAAGCATTTCTTTACCGAGAGGGTGGTCAAACACTGGAACGGGCTTCCCAGAGGGGTGGTCAATGCCCCAAGCCTGTCAGTGTTTCAGAGGCATTTGGACAATGCCCTTAACAACATGCTTTAACTTTTGGTCAGCCCTGAAGTGGTCAGGCAGTTGGACTAGATGATCCTTGTAGCTCCCTTCCAACTGAAAATATTCTATTCTATTCTATTCTATTCTTGAATGGTGCTAAATTATTCTATAAGAAAATATAAATAGGCAGTCAACGTCTTGTATGTTCTGGATAACATTTCAGAAATGTGGTTTATCAGTGCTAGAAGACAACTAAAGACAACTGAAGTGTAATGAAATTCCCCAGACTTCATTTTTTAGGATATGGACAGGTCTAAATATTATCTAGCTGTCAAAGTTTTCCTTTAGAAATAACTTACTTCTTATGTTGCACACAGAAGAGGAAGTCTTGTCAGCAAACTGGTACTGTTGGAGCCGGGGAGTCACAAGCTAGCAGCATACCAGCTTTGGTCAGACTGATTTGTCCTCATCAACTGACTCCACTTGCAGACCTGCATAAGTGTGCGCTGTTCAGCTACTTAATTGCATGGCATCCTGCTACTCAATACAGCTGGCTCCAGAGCAATCCCATCTGTCAAAATACATTTTTTCAAAAATGTGGTTTTGTTCCAAGACAAAATGAAACACAAGTTTTGTGAATTGCAGAGAGATTCTCACAGCAACTACAGCATGATGTTACTTGATGATGCTTCCAACAACAGAGCAGTAGCCTGAATAAATTAATTTTTACATACTAAAGAAAAAAAATCAATAGAAAAAACAATCAAAATTATTACCAGGTGATATTTTCTAATGGAAAAGTGGTTTGCTGAAGATACTTGCAAATCAGAATATGGAACTAGTTGAAACACATGGTAATACACAGTCATTATAACTTTGCTTATGAAGCACCTCGTTAATCTGGTAAATGGTCACGTTGAAAGTATGGCTGCTTTTTTAATCACAGTCTCTAGTGACAAATAAGCTGTAAAATAACTAACCATCAAAGATCTTTCCCCAAGCTAGCAACCTCATGTAACTAAGGAAGGTCAGCATCTATTGCCAGAAGTACTCATGGATATATCTTTGCAATGGTCTGTTTTGTCCTTTAATAGCATAGCCTAAATTAATAGTTACCTATCAGCATCTCAGCAAACTGGGTACAACTTTTGGCACAGGCTCAGCTCAAGGCTCATATTTTGGATTCATAACAAGATCACTTAGCCTCTCTACCACACTTGTTCCATTAACTGATGAGCAAAACTAGTCCAAAGCACTTAAATCTACTCAGAAAATCAAGAGAAAAGGGGAACAATCAAGAAAGTCATGTAACTATCGAAACTTATCTTTCACTCACTGGGGATTCTGATCCTGTCTTATATGATGAAGTACTATTTAATCACGTAATTTTGTTATCCATAACTCATGAAAATTACTTATCTTTACTTATAACTTTACTAAAGTGTATTTTTTTCTCCTTAGGACTACAAGTTTTTCTTTAGACATATTTTAAATATTTGGGAAAACAAGTATTCATGAGTAATGAAAAAGATATAACTAATGTCATAATCTGAAAAAAATGAAGAAATCATTTTAAGACAAGAATTGACAGGTTCTTTATTTGAAATTACATGTGGCTGCTCCAAAAACTAGCATCCTCCTGCGCATTCTCAGCATCTCACTTTCCTCTCTGACATGTCCAACGTGACTCTTCCCAGGTTGGGAGCTCCGACCTCTTTATTTTGCTGATCTTACTTTTGCTCAGGTTACTAGCGACCTCCTACAATATAAATATAAGGGCATTTGCACACTGTCTTTATTCTCAGAAATGTTTTCATGCCTTTCTACCCTACGTTACAGATTTCCAGTTTCCCTTAGTGACTGCCTGCCTTTGCCACTTCTGTGGTTTGTTTGTGCTCCAACATTCTTGCTCTTTCTCCCTCTTTTCTGTAGAATCTCCCCTGGTTGTAGTTTTGCCCTTTCCTGTTCTTTCAGTTGGCATCTATAGTGAACTTTTTGTTCTTCTTAGTGAACTGTCTTCTTCTTAGGTCCTAATCTATTTAATTGCGTTTAGCTGGCATGATTCCAAATCTGAACTCGGTATTCCTGTTCCTAACTCCTGTCTTTTACTTTAGTCATTTTAATTCAGCTCTCACAGGAGCCAGAAATATTACCTGTAAACAAAGCATTTCACCATGCAACCCACTTTGCACTGTCTAAACACTATTCTTCCAAAACAGGGGAGACTATCTGACCAATTGGCAGTCATACTTTACATCCCCGAGGATAATGCCCTCTCATACTGAAGAAGCAAAATTTAAAAACCAAACTCCACATCCAAATAAGCAATCAAGTGAGTTTGATTCTGCATTTTCTTCCTCTCGCTTTTGTCAGCTTCTCATTCAATTCCAGCTCTTCATCATCTTTAATATACAAGACCTTTAGAAAAAAGCGATTTTGACAGTGAGTGGATTTTCTCACCCTGATTACTGATAACACGTCATCTTCCTTCACATCACCCATTCAGACCCAGCAGCCTGATGGAAACTGGTGCCTATGCTACAAAGCCAAAAGTTATTCAATTCAGGCTGTTACATGAAATAGTGTCTTCAAGCTGGAAACAAGTAAAACAACTGTAATAAGTGGTCTCTAAAATTCCTGGTAAAGTCAGAATCTGACCCCAGAAATTGGGCTAATTGATTAATTGATTGAAAAAGTTTATCAAATCTGTGTTTTTAAGGAGGGTAGGTGTTTTAATCAGGGCCAATGAACTGTCAAAGGAGAGTTTCATTAGCAGGAATAGAAGGAAAGAGGGATGAGCTGGGTTAACAAACTACAGGCATCTGCAAGGCATCTTCATGGTCTGAGACACTGAATCTAATGAAAAGTTGTTGGGCCTTCAACATCATGACTTGAAGCAGAAAAGATAAATAACTATGGAACTATTGCCCCCATTAACTCTGTTGCAACCTAGAATCAACAACACTATATTTTCTGTTCAACAACACTGTATTTTCTTGATTTCAACCTGTCTAAAAAAAAAAAAAAAAAAAGACAATTCATTAATTTTGCCATAATCAAGATAATATTTGTCTTCATTAAATTATGGGCTTGAACATCCCCACAGTCTTCAAGAGATGAAAAAGCTCCTTCACTCTGTTGTCAGTATCAGAGTCTGAAGTTACTTCAGCATGCCATAGTTAAGAGAAAAAATAGGAAACTTTTACCATGTGGTCTAACTGGTGAAGTTTATGTGAGGATAATGAATGGAAGAAAGGTGTCAGGGGAATAAAAGAAACTTTTAAGAGATGCCTGGGAATATCACTAGCAATCATAAGATGATGGAGAACTTGCTGAAAGCTGGGATGGAAAATATTAAACCACCTTCCACCTGGGAAAAGGGAGAAGAATACAATGTTGCCAGTTTTTGCAAATTGCTCTTAAATTACAAATATACTAACATAAAGGCAAAGCTCTTTGTGAGAGGTCTTGGCAAAGAGACAATCCTGAGGCAAATGAAGCTAGGATAGTTAAAACTGAGTTAGTCTTTAACCATGTATTCCAGATCTTATATTTCCCTCTTTCTTGATGTCCTATAACCTCTGTTATACATAGAAAAAACATGAGTATTTTTCTTGCAATTCTTAACCTCCTCCTTCAAGAAGACTTTCCTTGCATGAGATATAATCATCCTTAGCAGTAATAGTGAAAAAAAAAGACTAAATCTGCATCTGAGAAGAAGCCAGGTAGAGCTGTGATTAAAGGTTGACACTTACCTAGTATGCAAGATTAGATTTTCCATTTTTATACATTCCCTCAAGAACAACTTGTACAGATTTATATGAGTTGGCATCATTCTGTCAGTTTTCGGTGTGGCAAATGATTCTGGAGATTGGACCTGAATTTCCTCTAGCAATGAAATACTTGAAAATGAGCACCATGCGTAAGCCAAACCTATGACTATCTTTTTCGTGGGATCTGCTTGGAAGAATCCCATGGGATACAGTCCTGGATAGAACAAGGGTCCAGGAGAGCTGGTTATTTTTCAAAGATCTCCCCCAAGCTCAAGAATGGTCTATCCCAATGACAGGAAGTTAAGCAAGAGTAGCAGGGGGCGTGTATGGACGAAAAAGGAGCTCCCAACAAAGCTTGGATATAAAAAAAGAAGCATATATGGGTTGAAAGCAGGGACAGGGGACCTGGGAGGAATATGGAGATGCTGTCTTAGTATGCAGGGATGGGCTTAGGAAAGCCAAAGGCCGTTCAAAGCTAAATCTGGCAAGGGACATGAAAGACAGCAAGAAAGGTTTCTATGGTGCTTCAGCAGCAAAAGGTAGATAAGGGAAAATGTGGGCCCCCTGCTGAATGGGGCAGGGGACCTGGTGATACAGGACATGGTAAAGCCTTCTTCAAAGCCTTCTTCACCTCGCTCTTTACGGTTAAGACTGGCCTTCAGGGATCCCAGCTCCCTGAGAACAATGGGAAAGTCTGGAGCAAGGAAGACATCCTCAGTGGAGTAGAGCCAGAGTCTTCTCAGTAGTTTTCACTGACCGGACAAGAGGCAATGGGCACAAACTGAAATATAGGAAATTCCCCTTAAACATGAGAAAGCTTTTTTACTGTGAGAGTGGTCAAACAGTGGAAAAGGTTGCCCAGAGAGGTTGTGGAGTCTCCATCCTTGGAGATATCAAAAACCTGACTGGACACAGTCCTCAGCAACCTGCTTTGAGCACAGGGTTGGACTAGATGATCTCCAGGGGTCCCTTCCAACCTCATCCATATTGTTATTCTGCGATTTCTTTTTTTGTCCTTTCATGCCCACATTCACCTTGTTCAGGATAAAAAGAATGAAATTGCAACAGCAGTATCTCAGAACTTTCTGAACTTTCTCTCTCAGTTTTAGCATTTCATTATCCATTTAGCCTCAATGTACACTGACATATCCTTGTCAGCTTTCCCTCTTTAAATTGAGAGAAACAGCATTTTTATATACGTACAGTATGATAGAAGAAACTTTTAATCTAAGTTGTATACTCACAGTATAGGCAAATCCCAATCGATATGTATCCTGTAGATAAAGATATACCTTATGACCCAATGAATAACATGTCCTAGGCACCACCATAGCAGAACACCTGGAAGTAATCTAGGAGGGTTTGCAACACTTGTTGAAGGCAGTTCTTTTCAGTACAAGCTTTAAGGAAAGTAGCTACACATTTTAATTTACTGCTTTTCTGAAAAGAAATCCTCGAAAGTGATAATGAAAAGAAATAAAAGAGCTTCCAGAGGGACCACCGTATTATATCCCAAACACCAACATAGCAATCACATTTAAAATGCTTTAAACAGTTTGAAAATACTTTCTACTATTATGCATATTTTCACGGATGCATATGTAAGGACAAGAAAGACTCCTGGGGAATTTTATGTGACCACCTGCAAAATTTGGGTCATAGACACCTATCCCATAATTCCTTCCTAAAACATCATACTTCTGTAGCTTCAGCAAGAAAATACTCTTTAGAAAAAAATGTAGCCTTTTTTTCTCACTAAGTATAACCATGAAAAACAGTAGAATCATTAAAATCTTTCCTAAAGATAAATGTTTAAGTGTATTTGACTATGACTTTTCTTTTGATTTGACCTTGAATAAATTGAAAGCACATAGAAAAATTTACAGTGAATGCTAGATGTCAGCTATACTAGTATCTGGCTACCTGCCTCTGCTGTGAAAGCTCTTTCTATTTTAGTAAAATTTTATGCACAAAAGCATTTTCCAGAAACTGATGTAGTATGTTCAATACATTTTTATACCCAAGCTTAATTACAAAAGCTTTTTCATAATAACAAATATTGTCCCAAGCAGAGACTATATTTAATAAATATGCTTATTATTTTCCTTAATGAAAGCAATGTTTAAAAATTGTAGGTAATCCCATTACACTGTACTTCAATTATACAGCCCAGCTCTCTTACCCTCCTGCTGATAGAAGACTACCTCATCTTAGTTTCCAATTATATACATTAAGTCCTTCCAAAACCACCTTCATTACTACACACAGCATGTTTAGCTCTATCAGAGAAAGAGCTGTAATTGGGAAAGAGCAAAATGCATTTTCAAGCCTAAGATAATCACAAGAAAAGTTAATTATGTCAATTAAAATAATCTTCTCTCTACTCAACAAATATGACCTATTTGTACAGAGAAACACAGCAGGACAGGTTCTGATCCTTGATAAACCATGGTATTTCTACTCAAGTTATTCTTACCAGAAAATCTGTGATAGAGCCAAATCTTTACTTTAAATTAGATCGTAACAGAAGAATGGCCAAAAAGGACTATTGGATGAACCCAGGGGAATCCTCTAAAACACAAACCATAACGTTTCACATACACACCCAAAATTAAACCTAAGTATTTTAGTTCTTGGATTAAAATTCTACTTCCTAAAAGCAGAAAAGTACTACTGACACCAAAGGACTACTGACAGAAAATGTCCTGGAAAAATATGAAATTAAAAATGGTAGATACAAGAAGTAAAATCTGCATGGTTACTGCTAATTGTTCTTGGTGAAGAATTTCATCTCAACATCAGGAAGCAACCAGATGAAGCTATGAAGTGTTGACTTTAGTTACGGTTACTACCTCAAGTCAGAGCAACACAGTCAGTGCTGAAGATACTGTCGCATATAGCAAAACCAGAGCTGTTCACCTCAAACAGCATTAGAGAAGGCATCAAACAAGAGGCTCACAGACCCTATAACTGCACAAGCCCAACCTTCAGGCCCTCAGGTTGTAGAAGGAAGAGCAAGATGTGAGGCATCTCTCCTTATTAGCTGTTTCTGATAGTTAATTTTCCTTCCTCCGCACACCATGCTTTACATTTGACATTAAACTTGATCAGCCCTAGCCACTTCACCACTTTTTAGAATGCGCCGTTTTCAATAGCCTGTTCATTCCCATATTCTCACAATATCTAATTGTGACAGAACAGCTATTCACAACCCTAATTTTGCTGTGCTGAGTTTTTTCCATTCCACCTTACAACAACTTATTTAGACCATTCTGCTTTTGAACAATTCCTAACATATTTGTTGGCGTTGTTCTATGGGCACCAGAAATACAAGTAATATTCTATGGAGTATTACAATATTTCTACAATGTCACCATAAACTTGCTTTAAGCCAGGTAGTTTAGGTAGTTCTTTGCTTATGCCAAATTCGGATTTCTTTATCTTACAAATTCCTGGCAATTTGCTGTATAAAATTTGTACTGACGATTAGCAATATGACAGGAGAAGTCAAGTGCAAGTACACTGCAGTTTAGAAAACATTTTTAGTTTTCACAGGGAAACACTTCTTCTCCTAGAAGTTCTAACCTCTTAATTTCTTTTACCCTGATTTGCTTTTTCCTTATCATTTGGTGACTTTGTCAGAGGATTAGGATCACTGCCAAAGATGTTTACCTCAATTTTGTTTCCAGTCCTAAATGAGATTCCTCCTAAATACTAAATTAGATTATTAATCAGTTAAAATCTAAATCTTCATTATTAATTTACTAGAAACAATACAGCAGCTTGTAAAACATTTATGCAGCAGTAAACGGAGAACCACTTTGCAGAGATCATGACATGCTTAATTTACTACACAACTAAATATTTAATTAAAAATGGTAGCAAAGCTGAAGGTGCTCTGTTGAAATTAAACAATCTTTTAAACGATAAAAGTCTTGACTGTATTGTGGGCAGCAGTAGTAAATTTCTAAAACAAGTGGTAGGAAACATGCTCCCTTTTGTGGGGTTTGCCCTTACTACTTAAGTGAAAAGTCATGTACTTGGCTATCCAGTTTGCTATTTACTGATAGGTCTCTTCCCTGCGGTACTCGCAACAGAAATAATTTTAAAATGGCATTTTAAATTAATTGAAAACACAATGCACTTCATATGCCAGTTAAAGGAAATAGAATTTGGATGAAAAAAAGCATTATATTCTTTATGGCACGTTATTTTTTGCATTTGCAACGCAATAGTCTTGATTCAACGCCTTCCTTGCTAACAGTACCATCTCTAATTAGAGTAATGGTATTTTAACTTTCTTGCGCACATCTATGTAATTCTTTGTTTCAGACTCAGTTTCAAAACCACCCAGGTACAATTTTTTAAATGCATTTACATTCATACATCCAGATTTATATTAAAAATTTTGGCTCATAAACAGTTCAGGAAATTGCACACAGAACTTTCATAAAGCTGTCTCAATATGCATATATCCTTCCCAATGTTGAACCTGAACAGCAAATGACAATATGCAGCATATCTACTTAAGGTGAGCTTTCAAAACAGATATTCTTAGGTCAAATGTAGCTGAATCTTTCAGAAGTTGTTAAATGTATAGAAAGATGGACAATGAGATGGACAATTTTCTTTTTTTTTTTTCTTTTTTTTTTTTTTTTTAAACTATTCCTTCCTATTGTCTCACTGACTCAAATAGCACGTTTCTCAGAAGACGAAGGCAGGGACATTTTTCATTTTTTCACCCTTATGAACAAAGATGAATGTGAAGAATGGAGAGAGCAAAGCAAGATAGGCTGGAGGAAGCTAAGAACAGTAACAGTGCATCCCATTTCAGGCGGAAGGCTCATTCAATAGAATATTACACCAGACAAAACAATGATCAGGCTATAAGCGTAGTCCTGAAAACAAAGAGTTGCAACAGGAACACTTTCACTTAATCCTGAACATCTATTTCAAAACAGCAAATTGATACTTCTTAACTGTCAAGCTGGTTTTATTAATAAATATAGAATATCCTGACCTTTTGCTACCTTGTAAAAGTACATGCCAGTCTTGTCAAAAATAATTCACCTAAAATCTTTAGAAAAGTTGTCAACTAAGAAAAGCACAGATATGTATACATAACTCATCAGCTAACTGGAAAAGAGTATCATATTTAGAAAATGAGTAAACCATATTTTTCTACATCTTCCTTATGCCTCAGGGCTAAAGAATATTTCATATTTTTCTAAAATTGCATGCTATAGCTATTTAAGACTCTAAAGAGAATAAAGAAGTATATACTTGGTAACAGGCCTCTCATTTCACTCCAGCATCTAATATGCTATCCTAATGATATGACCTTGCTTCTCAAGGTACCTTGTAAGGTAAACTTTTTAAAAATAAGACGAGTGATATCACTGGTATTAGTTAATCCATGCTTAGTTTAAACATTGCTGCATGGAATATGGAAGAAGAACTTAATGGAAGACAGACTGAAGTAAATTGAAAAAACTCTTAGTCTAGGACTGAAATACAGAGTTTTCGTGCAAAGTTTGCTGTTCAAATCCAATTTCAGTTTAATAATGACAAAGTCATTGCACTGCTGAGCTTCACAAAAGGCATGTGATAGCCTTCGACTAGTTGATACTGGCTGAGATTAATTAATTGGCTAACTAATAGGATAGCTGAACGTAATGAGTCACTCAGCATTGTGCTAGCGTCATCACCGCTCACCTCAGAAGAGCTAAGAGTTGTGTAAGCTATGTAACGTCACGTATTTCTCTGTATCTAAAGGCTGTCATTTCTAAACAGACTTGCAATGCGGGGAGGTGGGAAATGTGGGGAACCTTGTTTTGCTGTTTTCTGAGGTGAATGTAAGCTATTGTGAAAAAGAGAGCTTCAGCCTTCAGAACAGTTTGTGAATGCTTCATATGACATTCAGGCCTCCTTCCTGGTGGTAAAAACTTACACTGCACGTACTAGCTAATCCCTTGATTCTTTCAAATTGCTCATCTGAAGCTGTTGACATATATTAAAGCTATAACCAAACTTTCCCTGACATGCATATTTTAAGTAGTGTATGGCAGAGAAATTTTTTTGCACCATAAAAAAAAAAAAATGTGCCTCCTTTAAAATAAACTGTCTTGAGAATCGTATTACATGACAATAATTCTATATTTTACTAAAGCTGTTTGCACACACACATCTTTGGCAGGGAGTCTTCCAGTGGGAGCAAGTTGCACACATACCAGCTGTAATGGCCCATATAGTATATTAAAAACATGTAAAGTATAATTTGATAATCTACCTTAGGAAACAATGAGAGAATTCTCATCTTGGTTTTCTCCAGGGACCCTAATGCCAAAGGACAGATTGTTTCTTGTCAGTGTTTCAAACTGATCTCTATTTGCAAACATAGCGAGTGATGCCAAATGCAGTTCAGAACGCAAATCAAACAACTACTTTATTATGTGCTGTTTTGAATTGCATATGCAGGGACAGAGAGGCAAGTAATGCCAAAAAAAAAAACCCCAAACTTGCACATCACACAAGCCTTTTTCATAATATACTTGAACGCTGCATAAAAAGGCAAAGAAATAAAACAATTCCAATAAAATAACGAGTGCCTTATGAATTAAATATTATATTCACAATGCTACACGCTGGGATTTAACAGAACATGATATACAATGTAGATCAAGTGTGGAAAATCCAACTAAATTTACAAATACTGCAGATATACTACTTTTTGTCTTTAAAAAAAGAAAACAAAACAAGGGGAAATGTTAAATTATTTATTGAATGAAAACAGGAAAAAGAAATTGAGAAAAACTTTTTTCTTCAAAAAACCAGGGTAGCTTGTAGCCAATGATAATAAACCCTCTTATTCATTAGAAGCAGGTCCAAACTGATTCCATTTGAGTCACAGCATGAGCACTCAAGAGTAGCAATTGATGCAACTACTGGTGTGGCAGTGGTTTTCTGAATGTCTTCCTGTCTGTCTCGGTTTTGGTTTTAAGAAAACAAGATGAAATTTAACTGGAAAAGTTTCTTAACCTGTTTCTCAGATGATCACAACACTGGTTAAATCAGCAAAAGAAGAAATGTTTTAAGTGACATGCAGTAGACACCTATGGATCATGAATTAAAGACTGTTGTACCTGACAGGCAAATGCATACAGCGGTGTGTATGGCAGAACGACAACGCATAGGGGAAAGAGAAGAGGCATTACCAATGTATGGCAGCCAGCGAAGATTAATTAGAGTCCTCTTTTGAACAGAAGAGTCCTCTTCTGAACAGAACCTATTCTGTTCTTTACAAAGACTTCACCTATAGCTGATTAACAGGTACTTCTTCAGTGAACAAAAGCTAATTTAAACCTCCCCCCTATTGCTCATTAATTGCTACAGGTAGGTGTTGGTCCTGTGCAGATATAGTGGGCGAGCAAAATCCCTCACAGATGAAAAAAAGAAAAAGATTAATTTGAAATAAAGGATTGCAAAGGATTAACTTCAGTAGTTTACTGTTGATCAGCATCTTATTTTAAAATATCACTCTTGCATTTCTCAAGATTAGTTGAATTTATTTATTATTATTATTATGGTAATTGTGAGGGGGAAGTGAGTTATAAGCATAATAAATCTCTACTAAAGCAGTTTATCCCTACTGTTATATATTAATCATGGCACATATGGGATTGTAACCAACTGGAAATAAAAAAAGGCAGGGGGGAGGAAAGGAATTGAGTAGCTATACGTTTCTGGATTAAATCACAATATAAGAAAATGTCTTAGAAATCCAACTGTGCTAAAGCAAAAGGCACAACGAGCTCTGGATACATGAGCACTTGCATATTTTTCTTGACACAGTTATGTGTGAAAAGATAAGATCTTTCCATAAAACCATAAAATAGAGCACTTACAAAGTCAATTTGAAAAGATTCCTCCAGGGGTCCGAGATAGCTCCAGTAGCTGTTCAAACAGGTAGTTCTACAAATAGGTGATGCACTTTTGTCATCCCATTGAATCTGGTCAACATGGGCCCTCCTTTGCCCAAATACAAGTAAAACCATCCACCCGCCCTTACAGCATGCGGCAGCTACATGAGATGTCCCTTAGCAAAGCAGTCATTTCACCTTTAGCCAAGGCAATAACTAGACCTACAAGTTTTATCACTTCATCACAACCCCAGTGGACTGGAAATAATTTAGTAAGCTCTGGTTTGAAAGAGAGCACTTGTTATGAAATCTAGGGTACCTGCAAGTATTGAAGCAAAGAGAGAGTTTGTCTTGTTTGGAATTAAATATATGTATCTAAAAATAATGTAAGGAAAAATGTGTTTATCTGGTATTATGTTTTATGATTGCTTAATCGCATAGTTTCTATTCTATGTTGTGAGTAATTACTGTTTCAAGTGAACTTCTTATCTCTTTCAAATTAGATTGCTGGGTAGCTACACGTAAACAAAATAAAAATGAAACAGGAATGCATAGCTTACAACAGCCTTCTCTGCAATTAGCTACATTAAAATACAGATATGAGAATGATCTAGATATCAAGTGTCATCTTGACATGAAGAGTTAATTGTAGCTATTGCCAGGACACTGTCTGAAAAAATGATTAAATATGCCTGCATTTACAGACAATTTTTTCGTTACACATTCCAGTTTTGTTAACCTCTTCAAGCAAATTTTTCTGTCTTTGTGCAAATATTTCATTGTAGGCTACCAGTCTACCAAGGATACTCCATTTACCCAAAATTACTCTAAACCCAAGAGCACAGAACAAAAAACCATCTGCTGGACTATGTTCTACTTATCTAGTCTGCACTACATTGCATTTAAAACTACTCACTTAAAATGATACTGTTCAGTTTGTGCATGTTGCTTACGGGTAATCTTTATTTTTATTTACAAATGATAGTCCAGAAACCATGTGCTATTTGTATCATTATATATACACCTATTTTTAAAAGTTAATTTGCTTCTGTCTTGAATTATAAAATTAATAAATGAGTTAAACTGGAAAGATAAACTAAACCTTCCAGGGTAAAACTTACGTATTTTCAAATACAGGACATCAGTTCTTAGAACTGATAACACCATAAGAGCACTTTGGTATCTAAAAGCTAGAAAGAGAGTTCTAACAATGTTATTCTGTAAAATGATGGTGAAAGTCAATTCATTTAAACACTTTACATGGGTCCTGTTGTTTTGCTCCCAAAATAACACAAAACGAAAAATTTCCTTTTAAGCTGATTGTCATCTTCAGATGTAAATACTCAACGACAGGACTAATTCTAACTGTTTATAATTTGGGTCTCATGGTTGAAACATACTCCACTTCTGAACAAGCAGAAAAAAACTGTATTCAACTTCCCCATTGAAATTAAATGAGAGGGTGACTTTGGCAAATCTTCCCCCACTTTTGATGTTGAACATTAAACCCCAAATTGTATCAATATAGTGAAGCATTATCAGAAGCTTTTTCACATCGCTTTAGCTCACCCTCTCAGATCAACATGATTAATTGCTCAGTTACTTTTCTGTACCTCTTCCAATCATTTAGATCACTTATTTTTATAGCATAACCACATGCAGTTAACATCTCTTGACTGTGGTTTAATGAGAAAAATTCAGGACATCAATCTTTGCCTTAAGTTATTCTAGTTCCGATGTTCAGATGATCACGTTTACTCTCATAACAATAATCCTTTCATATGACAAACTCAAAGCATTTTAATAACTTTAATAAAACAGGTAAGAGCGGAGCTGCCTTGAAAGGAGTTCAGCTGTTTTCAGGCAATATAAGTGGCAGCATTCCCTGTACACAAAATATCTTGCTACTTGAGGGCAAGAGTAATACTAGCAATCATGCCAACACAACCAGATTGAGATAGAATTTGTAGATAACAATTGCAACATACGCCGTAAAGAGTTTATGATCCAGCCTAATGAAAACAATGAAGTATAAGGACCTTTGACATGCTTGAGTTTTCCATGGCAAAATGAGAACATTAAAAGCAATTAATAGGCATTATCCCATTTTACTTACAGAGATAAGAAGTTTTAGCCAGGACTGGTTGGAAAAAAAGAGTTCAATTTTCCACAGTTTTAAGGTTTTTCAAAATATTTTGTTCTATTTCTGAATTAAAATAAGGCTTTTCAATATATCAGAAAAATATGACTGAAACAAAAATACTGGTGCACACTACTTGAAAGAACTGTTACTGTTATGGTTAGGACACCTAAGGCTGCCATTCATCCAGCTTTTCTCAGATGTCTTGCCTACTCTCCAGATGAAATTTTAACAGTAGGAGTTCATGTCTGGGTTTTAGAAGCATAATGTCTGCCAGAAAGACCTTAAGTTGTGTGTGGGAGTCAATGAGACATTGCTCTACCACAGGGTCCGACTCATCTGACCACAGCCTCCAAGGAAATGCCAGGCTGGAGGGGAAGCAAAGACTGGAAATACAGGACAGGAACAGCAGTGCTGGCACTCAACAGCAGGTACTGGTTAGGGAGACAAGAAAACCAGCCCAGGAGCTACCATAGGTCTTAGAGAGAAGAGGTCTTCCTCCTCCTTTGCTCTCCCAACTCTTTGCCGCTTACTAGTAACCTTTACGCTTTCCCTTTCAGCAAGCCCCAAAACAGGTTCTCCAACACAGGCCAAGTTCTGGCTCCTGAGAGCCCCTAGTCCTCGGGGTGCAATTCTGCAGGGCTCACAGTATCAAGAACAAGCATGTCCCACTCATTTTGGGGTGATCTTATGACAGCTCTGCCAAAGCAGGGACTGCCATGTTCAGGTATGGGGAGATGAGGAGCTGGGAGGTATGGGGATGGGAATTTCAGCTTAGGAAAAGATGGGGAGCTCTGGAGACAATGGGGGCCAAGCTCTCCCACATCACCGCAACCAGACACCCTTACGCAGGTACGGAGCACACGCAGAGGAGCACCACACTGTCACATTAATACCTTCTTAGCTCTTGCAACAATCACCATCCTTTCCCTTGCCTTTTTGTGCACCCCCTGCATGCATGCTCCATTTTGCACCTTGGAAAGTCTGCTTCCCTAAATAGTCACCTGGGAGAGCCAAATTCAAGTCCTTGCTCTGCACAATTCAGGCCCGAAGTTCTGACATTTTAAGGAACTGCACTGTCAGGTTGTGCATGCGTGCACATATGAGACCATGCTATAGCCCTCTTCTGTCATGTCTCCCCCACCAGTTTTCTTCCGGGTCCTAAGAAAACAAACAGGCTTATACAAAATTCTGTTTCTTAGAAATACTCCTTAAAAAAATTCTTGACTTGTACTGCTCCAAAGAAGCTAAGCATAATACAAAAATCTGTTACAATCTTCTGATCCCTGTTATCCAGATTTTAACAAGAAACTCTTTTTGCACACATAGACTATTAGAAATTATCGCTGTATGTTATTACCTCCAAAAGCACATTAAGAAAACAATGTTTAATTCAAATCATGCACACAGAGGAAAAGCTAGTTATTCTTCCAGAAAAAAATATAAGGTAAAACTGCATAATAATTTGATTATTCAACCGTTATACAAAAAAAAAAAAAAAACCAAAACCAAAACAAGCCATGCAGTTAAATGTTATTTTTAATTTACTTTTTGATAGACCTATTTTCATATCTGTGTTCTGCTGTTACCAATGTATTGTACTGAAGATGTCAGTGTTGATCAGCTTCCAATCATTAATAGCACTTATTGAAATAACATCCTGCTAGGAATGGGATTTTATGCCTTCGCTGGAGTATACCATTGATTTATGGGAAAAAAAAGAAAAAAAAAATTGAAAGTGAACCCTGACTGTGGAATAAAGCTCCAAGAAATATTTTTTATATATAAGACAATAAGTAGACATTTTACAAGATGTTTTCTTGTATACTTACTGTCTTCTGGCAAAAATAAAATTCTATTGCAAGTATGCTAATAGCATGCTCAAAAAATGTTCAAAAAAAGCTTTTCTCTTAACATTATGAGGTATGGCTTCAAAGCTTGAATATCACCGACCTGAGTTGTCTCAATTATTTTGAAAGTCCTGTAGAGCTGAATAAGTAGTATTATAATAGATTTATGCAGAAATATTTGCAAATACCTTAAGAGGAAAAGAAAAAGAGCTAAATTTTTTAAAGCATTCTTTTAGTCTATAGAGAAGAATATATTTTCTTAGTGAATACTCTGGCACTGTTTTATGGAATTTTGCAAGGTTATTGGAATAACCTATACATATACACACTTTAAACAACCTGTACTAAATCTGTTTTTAAAGCTCCTGAGTGAGCCCCAGTGTGTCAGGAGTGGAATGAGTCCACTCATCCTCCCTCTGTCATCTTGGAGGAAGCCTGAAAGAAAACGCTCCTCTGGAGGGAGCCCCTCAGGACTAACGAAGATCCAGTCTGCAACTTTTTTTCCTCCCATAGCAACACACAAACAGCGGGAGAGTTTATATGATGCCCTCTTTGTTGAAATATGATTAACGACAAAGAAAGTTTGACAGTCCCATGTATAACTATCTGCATTTCTATTTTCCCTTATGCATATGGTGTGGAATACATAAATCACTATTATCTGGATGTTTTCTTCCCAATGGCTTGGATGCTTAAATTTCAAAATTACCACACAGCACCTTTTTAACCACTGAGAATGTTTTGCAGAAAAAGCAAATCTCTGCCCATTCTCCCCTCCCCAACCATAAATATAATGTATTTCTGCTAATCATTTTCTCTAGGTGAATAGCTTTTCCAGTTACAGTGGAATTCAGGCAATGGATAATTAGTGGATTGGTGGCTGCATTACATCGCATAAGATATATCAAAGAAATAATAAAGCAATCCATTTATGAATTCTTTGACTAGATCAAAGACAGCAAGGAAAAGAGGAAGCCATCATTACCAGACTAATGAGATAACTTTATAACAGTACATGAAGTTTTTCCCCCAATCTAATGTTGAGTTTATAAGAGGAATTAGTCCCATTTTGGAAATGGTTCATACATTAATATAAACAAAACTGGAATGCAGGTCTAGTAACTAAATATTTTCTATATTTAGAACAAAAGGCGATTGCCTTGATATCCCCCAATTATCATTACTGCAAATTCTAAAACAGTTTGAGTTTTGCTCATGCAGAAAGAAGGCAGAAGAATCTTACCTATGAGGACTTCCAGAAAACAGCTGGTTAAGCATAGTTAAATTTTATGACAAGAAAAATACTGATAGCTGGTATTGACTATTTTTACATACATAAAAGGGATCCATGCTGCAGCACAGTTTCAACAAGTAACACGAAACAAAATTCCCAAACATTATAAATGCTTGACATGTTATTACATTCTTATTGGTCCCACGCTAGAAAAATTATACAAGCAGCAAACAATCAATGGTTGTTTAAGAGCCTAATACTGTACTAGTAAAAATAATGCAGCACAGCAACAAGTTCACTGGAGTGCTCCCTTAACACAAAACATACCGGACGTACAGCTGTTTATCTTGCAAAAGCATAAATAAAAGAAGGCATAAAGACTTTTGAAAGGATCTTCTCCCTGGTATTTACTAACTAATATGCAATGTATTCAAGGATTCTTGCATGAAATCATGAATAGCAATAGGTCGTTTTTCAGGGTATTAAAAAAAGCTAACCAGACACACAACAGGATGCCAGCAGGCAGCTTGCATGAGACATAAGGCTTTATATTCCCACTAGGAACATACCTTCTCTGTTTTTGCTTTCCTGGCGTTATGCACAAACCTGCGTCCCAGCTTCTTGGCATACCAGATAGAGGCAAACATTGTAGTGATGAAGATTTCAGTCTGAATATGCAGCACACAAAAAAAAATGCCAAAAAACTTCCCCCACAACTGAGATACAAATCTAATGCCGGTTAAGGTCTCTCAACTATGCTGTTGCTTTGTCAGGTCTTCTCATGCTGCCTTCTGGAAAAAAAAAACAACAAAAAACCCACCCAGTGTGGCCAGTCTGCAGGTGTATTTACATACTGCCAGCAGGAAGTCCAGGGTGAGGCATCTTTGCATCCAGCTCACATCCAGTCTGCTAAGTGCCTGTCTGCAGTTCTTTAGCACTGTCACCACAAACTACATATGTGTCAGTATGAAAGGAAGCTGCAGTAAACTACTGTAGCAGACAGCTCACCTCCTCTTCTCCTGTTCTGAAATTTAACTCCTTGGTTCTCTTCGATTCGCCAGCATGCAACAGAAGCAGCAGCAGTTCAAATATGAGATACACAGCACTGCAGGAAAGGCAAGGGGCACACAAGCGCCAAAAATAGAAGTGTATATTAACTGTTAAGGAACAGGTGTTTTACGTGTTTCAGTGCAATTAAGATATGAAAGGAAAATGTATTTTACTCTGTTCTTGTGGTTTGGGATCTATTCAGAGATATTTTTGTTACCTGTTAGTTTCAGTTCGCAACAGAAAGACATCATAGCTGTTCAGTTTGCTTGCTGATGTCATACATGCTTTGCTAAAGGATTTAAGATTCACTCAAGGACTTCTGTTTTTCTTTGATAATGACTTCATGAAATAGAAAACTGACCTTTTTTTTTTCCCAAATTAATCTTTAACTTCTGCCCTACCTAAGCTTGCTTTTTTTCTCTTCCTTTAACTGCAAGTTATTTTACATTAGGAGTTGAGAAGTGCTTATGAACATCTATTTTTGCAGTGAAAGAGCAATGTACTATTTTCCTTTTGTTACATACTTCAGCTTTAACCCCTGCACCTCTCTTCAGTTATAATCTCTAAACAATAAGCAGAAACATACCCTTTTGGCTCCAGACATATGACTAACCAGATGTTCCTCCCAGCCAGAGGCAGTATCAAAGCTGTAAACTTACAGGGTTTATAGCTATGTATTGTATTTGTTAGGGCTTTGCATCATAGGACAAATCCTGCCCCGTGCCCTCCCATCTACAGTCGTGGAGATACCAACATGTGGCAGAACCACTGCTGTCCTGTGTGCGGGATCGCCTTTGGGATGCACACATGCAAGAATAATTTCTGCTCTGCTACTCTGTGGTAAAGAGCAAATCAAAATTAATAGACACAAGGCAAAGGAAATACAGTCATAGCAATCTAGTATAGGGCTCCTGGGGCCAAGGAAACACTTTTTCTGCCCCAGGGTTTTCAGACAATACCCGAAACTATTTTCTTGAGGGTGCATGAATTCAAAAGGGAAAATATTCCACTCCCACTTACAACTCACACAGAACATCCAGTTTACCAGAGCTAGATGGCACTGCCCAAGCTTTGAGGCTGAAAGCATATACTAATCGATTCTGTTAAGATTATAAGGAGTTCAAAGAATTCTTTCAAGACATTTCAAAATGGTAAGTTGATATTCTTAGATAGTGACTTTTTTTGTCAAGGAAACTCCAAGATGTATGTTTGGTTTTTCTTGACATCTAAAACCTTCTGACAAAATCCTTGGTAACTGGTAATTCTAATTACTAATTTCTAATTACTTCCAATTCAGACATTTAGTTAATCCTGCCAGTCAGAAAGTTGTAAGACCACAGGACAGAGTAAAATCATGTCTTCTCTGGAGTACGATTGATATAGAAGAGCTATCTGTCCATAACACCACTCCAACTCTCTGAACTCTGGGCTGGCGGTAAGATGGATTCTCCAAGGTGCAAAAAACTTTATTACACCACGTAGCAGACTCACACCACTTTTTACGTTTGTGAGATGACAGAGTGCCCTATAATGGAGGGAAGGCAGGAGAAGGAAGAAAGATGGCCTGAAAAATTTAGGAAGAAATCAGAGATCTTGTTTCTAGCTGGGATTTCACTGTAAGAACACATGGATGGGAAAACAAAAGTGCAGAAAAGGAGAAGCAACGTCCTTACACAGCTTAACCAACACTATAGACGTTAAAGTAAAAAGATGAGGAAAAAAATAATCTACATATTATATGCATAAACAGTAGAACACCTCTCCTACTCTGCTCCCCTGCTTTTATGAAGAGAATAAGTATAATTCGAAATCATTTTACTACAACCAAAAAAGGGTACATTCTCTCAAGCAACTATTTATATAGTCTTATGTATATTCAGCTGCTGAGAAAATCGAAGGAAACACTCATTAAACAATAAAACCTCCTTTTTATGACTTCTATCATCAACATTAGCAGCTTTACTGAACTACTTATTCAGGAAAAATAGGGAGCAATAAAAAGCCACAATTCATCCCACAAAGAAAAAAAAATAGAATACATTGTTCATTTAAGGAATAATGACAAAGCAATAGGGAGGTAATTTTCTCCACCCACTGAAAATGTTAGATGAGGAAGAATAAATCTCGCCAAATACCTAATTCTGATTCTAATCAGAATGCATTTTAACTATTTGCATGCATTTGCAGATCTGTCTAAACACTACAATATAGCAATGGCCAGACTACAAGCCATTTTCTTACAGCTCCGTCATGCAGTAGTCTGCCATACATTGTCAATAGCAGGTTTATTAGGTCTGTACTGGTACCCAGGGATTTTATGATTATTAATATTTTACTGTAACCATAACGAAGCCTGCATTTTACAGAAGTGCTACAAGCCGAGCTGCTTTAGAAGAGGAATTGGAGCTCCCAGCTGCTGTCTGCTCACAGGAGTAATACGTACTTCAGCTTGCTCACTGAAGTGCTACATTACAAGGGCAGAGAGATGCATGCAATTGAGCAGCAATATTATCGCAGACAGGAGATAATCAGTTAAGAGCAAATTTTACAAGGGGCTTCTTACTGTGAATGAGTGGGTGGATTTCAGTAAACCTAACCACGTCTATACTATACATTAAATTACATTCTTGTGCCTCTATAAGAATTGGTCTTACCACAAGTGGACACATGGGTATAAGCATAAAGCAACTACGGTGTTGAATCCTATTATTTTTATGACATGGCTCCCCAACATTGCAAGCAACAGCAATTGATTCTCAGGACCGAAACAGATGGTCTTTTCAAACACCTTGCCAACTGTTTGTATGCACCGAGTATCACCAGTATTTCTGACGGTCAGCTTCCTCTTTCAATTTTAACATTGCTGTTTTACTTAAGCAGCACACGGGAAGAAGTGCAGCTAAGCTTTAGGCAGGGCATTAATCTTCTCTTGTTAAGGGATAACTTCTCACAGCGCACACGTGGGGTGTCAACCTCCCCCTCACACACCTGTGGTGAAGATAGATGTTAGCTGTAGATTCTGTTTCTCTCCTACCTCTATCTGAATATATACCCACAGTAGTCATAAAATGTGATGACAGGGCCATTTAAAATACAAATACAGTTCAGTCATAAATAATGCCTTTCTTGTAAGAATAGGAAGACAGATGAAAAGATTAGTCATTCAGGGTTTGCAGAACTCTCTTTCCAGTGAAATGGACAGGAGATGGAACAAGTTAAAAATGAAATACCAAAGATTTAAAACAATCACTTTGCTTCAAGGTTTATATGTTAACAGTAGCTGTGGATACAGGGACAGAGCTGATGATGTGAAACTAAGGTAGCTAGGGTTTTGGGGTTTTTTTTTTTAGTACTAGGCAACAACAGATATTGATTTGGCTGACTCCACAAGCAATCATTTCCCATCCCCAACGCAATTAATTATCTTACACAGTTACATGATGCCAAGACGTGTTATTTAATGACCAGAATACTAGGAAAGACAGGAGCCTTAATTTCTGCTATTCCATCCAGAAGATACAAATTTTAGGCATTCAGACCTTACAGTAGTTAAAGTAGATGGAAGTCCCAGGGTTTTGTAAGGACCTGATTTTTCACTCTTTGCTATAAACAGAGGCAAATGGTCAAATGTTCCTCCTCCTATTGCAACTGGCAATATTCTTACAGGAAACCCATGTCTGCTCTTGCAAAAGGGGTAGTTATCCCAGTCAGCACCACCAAAACCCATTCTGACTTCTCTTTTGGCCCTGGCAGAAACCAGTCTGTTGCAGTTACAATAGAGATGAAAGATTAGTTTCTACTTATGGCATTTTATACCAGTTATGACGTTTCATAACAGATTTTTTTTAATTAATAAAAATTTTAAAATTCTGTCACTTAGGTCTGAATTTTAAAGATGGGGAAAACTGGGTTGCTTAGAAGCTAAATGTTTCCTTGGAGCATCTAAGTCGATGAGAGCATAGTAATTTTGAGCAAAGTCACGTATCCTGACAAAGAGATGTTGCAGAGAGGGAAAGGGGAAAAAAAAGAAGCAGAAGATGAAGGAAGACAGGATAAAAATGGGAAAAAGGAATGAAAACGAAATGCTGTATATTAAGGATGGCAGAGGTTCATGCTCTTCTCTTCCAATTTAAATTTTTCTACTCCCTTAATATTTCTTGTGCCAAATCTTTTCTTTTTAGAAATTATCCTTTCAGAAACCCGTCTGTGACATTATGAGTTTGCCCCAGGCCTAATTTCCCCTTAAAACACAAGCTACTGCATGCAGACATCTCCTCCGTCACCTTTTCTGATGTATGGCAGAACTGTCTTCTGGCAGAAGGCATGACGAATTTTGTACACAATGTCACAGGACTTCAGAGCAGTAAAGAAATAAAATGCAAACATTTACTCCTGTGGATCTCCTTTAAGTGTGAGGCCCCAGAAATTGTGTACCTGCCCTCTGCCATGCAATTATCACTTCTAGTTTTCTGCTCTTCCATTATTTGACATGGTAGATGGCAATCAACCTACTACATGTGGCGCAACAGGTCAAGAGAAGAGAGGATGAGGTGTTGTGCTACGTAACTGCATGAAATAGAGCTTTAACTGTGGAAGCACAAGAAATGGAAATGAAATAAGTCCTATGCTAAACACTGAGGGTCAGCACATCCCTGCACACAGGGATGTATTCTAGCACTTCACAATATAATGGCATAAGAGACAATGTTTTAAATTTAAGCAGTTCTTTTTCCTCTTTTATTTGTTAAGCCTTGGAATGGAGACAAACCTAATTATGGTACTTAATTTTGATTTTAGAAATTGATTTTCCACTCTAGTTTCTGCTGGTGCATAGGAAACTCTAGTGAGTCACACAAGCAATGTAACGACCATTAGCAACCTTAAAAATAAATAAAAACTTGAAAAATGCCACTTTATTCTTGTCTTTGTCCCTAGTTCAGCACAAATTGCTTCCCGCTTCACCTTTCTCATAGAAATTTTTAAGTTTCTTCCTGCTATGTTAAGAAATCACAACCAAAATGGTGTATAAAATCCTCAGATGTGCCATTATGCTGCTCAGATTCTTGTATCAAATCAAAGCACAGTGTATGTAGTACAGTTATGTATTTGCATGGCAAGTACTCCCACAGGAAATAATATAAACTACAAAATTTATCCTTGGGGAGGGAAAAAGGAAGAAGAAACCACACATTGCAAGCAGTGCGTATGTGTGTCACCAGTGCATTTTGCAAGGGTCTTGCCAAATATAAACCTGAACAAAACTGAATCCAGTGTGGAAACAATTATATTACAGCACTGTGTATATGCTTCCCATCCTGTAGTATTTAAGTACCTCTGTTTTCTTTGTACTTGCAAATAACTCTGTGTGATAGTGGAATATTATCTTTGTTTCAGAAAGCAATGAAGTAAGGCACAAAGAAGTAACTTGGTAACAGCCATACAGGAAACTGGAGAATCTGCACGCTGCCTGGGAGCCCAAAATCTCCTCTCTCCCAGCGTGTGGCCACAGGGTTTGCCATGGCCAAAGCCAAGCAGACGTGGCATGAACTCTCCATAACTCAGTCCTGTGCCAGTCACAGCTTTCTGTCTGTCCAGAACAGGCGAGGAGCAGAAGGGCTGGCAACATCCATTTAGCTACAGCAAGAGAGGCAGCCTTTAATGAGCTGTTCATCTCATTGCTAATCACAAAAGAATCCCCAAAAACAGTTGGAGGCACAAGCATGGGAATATATATCATCCTATCATAAACATTATTTTATTCCTGGCTGATTACAAGCGGCCTTCTCTTTCAAAGCTCTCCTTAAATCTCACTTTTGCTTTATCAGCCCCAAGAGCAAAATTAAAAAGTCAGCTTAAGCAGAATCACCACAAGTTATAGCCACTGCATCAGTGAAACACATGGATTCCTTTGACCCAGCGTCATTTAATGATTTGAGGTGAATGTGCCTAGCCCTTGTCACTATCCAAGCTCTCCAGAAAACTGTCATGCACAAGAAGCCAGTTTCACTGAAATATGAAATATTAAAGAATTACAAGTGATAAGATCAAACAGGTTATCTATAAACTAACCTTATGCCACCATCTCCTTGCAGGCAAGGCACATGTATAGCTGCATGGGTTGAGACCACTCAGCACGTTTCTGAGCAGCAGCAGAATCCACGCAGCCCATGCACACCACTCTCTGTCATCTCAGAGGCTGGGCTGCCTTTGGTCACTCTCCCAAGCTTCTGCCAAAGCAGCAGTTCCCCCCTCCCAGCTGTGACTCTTGCCAGCTCTGTTGTGCTGTTGGCTGCACCATACCCCACCTGAGCAGCCCCTGTCACCCCCTCACCGCCGGGGGCTCCTACCTGTCGTTTTAATGCTTGTTAGAGAATGTAACCCACATGTGGAGAACAAAGAAATGCAACAGATAATTACTTCTGCCGCTTTTCATTTCAGTTCTTGCTCTTTACCTCTGCCCTCAGCTTTCCTAGGCTGCGACCCTCACAGCTTGTGGGAAGAGGCCCTACAGTTCAACAGTTCCGTATCAGTTGGGAAGTTAAGTCATTTCAGAGGCAAATAATTAAGAACAACATTGCTGAACAGTTTAGGTGCTGAACACAGGTTTTAAAAAACAATGTATTCTTGCTAAAATGCGAAAGAGAAGAAATATGGAGGAAAAGGTTCTTCTTAATCCCTCCAAATATTAGATGGTCTGCTACTAATTATGATGGGTAAACAACAAGTCTTTATCCGGGACTGGCTGCAGCTCTTGCTTCCTACGGGCAGAGACAAGGAAGAGGTCTCCATACTTCTGGAATTGACTCACCACATTTCTGTTGCTCAAGCAAAGCAGAGAGGACTGCCCAAACCACAGCAGACCAGGCATCAGGTTTCCTCCCTTAATTCTGCTACAATTCTTCTGCATGAGCTTAATTATTCTTTGCAAACCAGCTGCTCACTCTTAAAATGAAAAGAATAATGCTTTACTGCACTGGGACAGTGTAAAGATAAAAGTATTAACAAATGTGAAGTAATGTGATAGAAAGCATTATAGAAGAAGAGAGCTTCTACCCCCGCATTGGTTGATACAGAACCTTACAGAATTCTGCTGAAAGGTCTGTGCGAGTCCGTAACAAAACTGATTACACAAATGCTTCATTGTAATGTGACACATGAAAAGGTCCATTTTAGCCATAACAGTAATAAAGGGTGGTGTTATATCCATTTTGACCGGAAAGAGAAAAGAACTCTAAAGGAATATGAGGTCAAGGGCAAGAAGTTATTCTTCTTACACCTATGAGAAGATCTTCATAGGCAGAAAAATGTATAGCAAATATAGGTTTACGTGTCTGAAACATACTTCAGTTAATAAATTAATTATATGCTAACAAAGGATAAGAGAAAATTTGTCACACCATGTTTTCTTAGTCAATACCGTTTGAGTGCAACCCCAGTCCATTTTACTCCCATTCCTTAGGACAAGCATGAGAAACACAGTTGTGGAGGGAAATTTTTTGTTGCATAGGATTTTGGCACTTTGAAATCCAGAGGAAGAATTGAGGCAGCATATGGCTAGTGGGATATACTTTGATAACAGACAGACTAGAGCTGATCAAAAATATCCAGAAAAATTGCTATAGCTTTTTAGGACAACAATAAAAAATAACATCTTTTCAAACACTTTGAAGTTTTTAAATTTAATCTGAGTGTTTCAAGAAAACAGAAACTTTTTGAGCTCTCTAACCAGTAGAAAATTGAAAAAGTGTTCCTTGAAATTGTCAAAATATTTATCTTTCTTTTTCATCAAAAATCAGAACATTTCAGCCTTCTCCAGGGCTGTCAATACCGCTGTCTAAATCACATTTACATTTAACTTTCCCTTGGGATCCCAGTCAACAGATATTTTTAAAATTTCTCTTCTGCACATCTCACTGGAAATACTTTCTTTTGATTCATACATCTAGCAGCCTAAAAGATTCTCCCACACCTTTCTGCAAATTGCTTTTTGCCAAGCCAGGCACATCAGTTGTCTGCTCACATGTCATCCAGACACCATGAAGATGCTAGAATGAACTTATGTGAACTTTTAGAATAGCATCATAAGGAGAGAAAGTACCACAAAAGCAAACAATTAACTGCTGCTCATTTTTCATGTATACTAGTAAGCACCATATTTCATGCCTAGACCTCCCAGAAGCAGAATGAAAGCCGAACGGAGGACTGTTTCTCCACCACTCCCCACAGCTAAACACATAAAAGATTTAATATACCCAGATTTTCGCAACTCATCTTTGCCCTCCACATAATGATGCACCAGAACAAGAATCTCCAAGGACTCTAGTTATTTGTTATATGGCTCTAGGGGAGCCAGCTAGTGAACTGAACCAAAAGTTCTAAAATGCTTCCTGCTTCCAGCCAAGAGAATTAAATAATGAGCAATGTGCCAAAGTCCCATTCCCAGCATTGGAAGGGAACTCTGATCTTAAGAGAAACAATCTGTTCTCTCCACTTTCCTCCTCTTCACCATTCAAAGTCTTGAAACCTTCAGTGCAGGTAAAAGTGATAAAACGGCCCAGACTTCTAAGGAGTGCCTTATCCTAGCAGGCTCAGACTCCCAGATACTGCTGGTTGTCACAACCTACCAGTCTTATAATTAATGAGAGCAGTTGGTCTGGGTTATGGTGAGCCCCAGCTCTGATCCAGATCAGATCCTTATTACAGCAAGCCCTACGTGCAATGGATAATAAGGGGAGTGCTTCCAGTTGCCTGCCTACCTCACACTAACCTGCCTAACACTCCCACAGTCATTATTTTAACCAGTTAAGCACATCCCACTGCCAAAACTGTTTTGTTAAAATGCCCTCTGACATATCTATTTCTTGCTTTCAAGTTTCCTTAAAGTAAATAATAGGCATTTATGCTTTTGTAGTTCCTTAAAAATCATGGATTAAGTAATACTCACCTAAGAAGCCATATTCTGCCTACAGTAATGCTGTAGGTAGACAACAAAAAGATGGTAGATTGCAGCTGCATTACACAAATATATTGGTAATTTGTTGTGATTTAAAGATGAGAAAATCAGACATCATGATCTTCCAGTCTCAGATGGTCTCAGTCTGAAGGGACTAAAGCAATATACCTTTTGATGATCTCACTTATTATGAACAATAAATCACTATTAAAGCTCAGGACATAACATGACAACACAAATGTGTTATATGAATGCATTACCTCAGTATACTTCAAGGCAACAACTCAGTAGCAAAACGTGGCTATTCCTGCCTATGGGATTTCCATCAGAACAAGCGTATGTGAGAGTGTATTAATCCTTTGGCTTTGATTGCATGCTCAATGCACATCCCAAGCAATATATCATGGATAAATGTTGCATGTTAAATCTCACATTTCTTTGCCTATGCAAAGAGATATAGAATACCAGACAGTACTTTATAAGTCACAATTTCAGCTGTTTCTAGGACAGGGCACATAGCCTAGGTTTCAGCCTCCACAGCTGTACATTTAGGAATGTGCAATGTGCCTTGCTGAGAAAGACCTGCATTTTTAGTTACACAAACACTGAACATGGTGCAGTGGCAAGGCAAACTGCATTACAAATGCAAATTCAAGAGATTGGGGAAAAAAAAAAAACCCAAAACAATTTCAATCAATGCTTGAAATATATGTAAAAAAAGTCACTTGGGCTGAAACTGGTCCAAAACTACAAGAAGGTGTATACCCTTTGAAAGCCCGAGATAACAAAATGAATTACAAAGCACTTGCAAAGTTCTGGCCTTCAGAAAGTGAGGTAATTTCCCACAATGCTTTTCTATGCATAGTGTGAAGGAGGCTGTTAAAGCTGATATACTGTAATCTGAGTTACATTTAAGCATCTGGTCTGTTTGCTTTATGTGCATTGATAAGCTCTAGTCAGAGCAACAAATAGAGTCTTAGAATGGTTTTGAATATAATTTTAATAACTGTTTTACTTATGTGTCCTTGGGCAGGTTTTAAAATCAGGATTGTAAGTAAAATATGACTCTAAACCACCATCATAACATATAACATTGTTTTAAATTCAGTATGTACTTAATGCAGCTTTTGCTACTGTAGAAGTTGTAGTTGATTGATATTATGCACCACAATTTTCCTAGTAATAATTTCAAGAAATAAACAGAGTTATACATAGGATGGATATAGTTATACCTAGGATGGTGTGTAGGATGTTTCACTTCAAACAAATAAACAAACAAACCAACCCCTTTATAAGTCCTAAGAGTTAAATTCTCTTCTTCCACTGATGTAAATGGGAGTTTTCCCTAATGAACGACATTTTTTCCCTCTCATTTAACTCTGGCAGAGCCTCTGTTCTTCTGCCTAACTATATTTCAGAGTTTTAGGCACTATACAAGAATTTATAAAAGATTGCATATTCACTTGGAACAGGGAGCCTGACTATTTCCATGTTCCAGAGAGGATTGGATACAATGGTACAAAACAAAAGGTTGCCTAAATGGTTTAGACATTTAGACGATATCTAGCTATTGTCATCACCAGCCAAATAACCTACCAATAATTCTTCAGTTGGGAAGAAAGGTAAACTATAGGCTGCAAAAGTTGCACACGTTTGATTGATCCAACCGCATTTCTTTAAAAAGCAGAAAGCCTAAAGTACATCAGAAGGCTACAAACAGTAATATCTTTCACTTAATTAGGCTTCTCAATACATGTGAAAGTACTTTAGAAGTGTACCTCAGGTCAATGAAAATAAAAATCGACAACCATAAAAGCCCTGAATTCATTTATAAATAAATACTGATTCTGGCATTTAACTCTGATGTAATTTATTGTACGTGAAGAGGAGAAGCTATGCAAGAACTAGCAATTTATCCTTTGCTCAGCTGTGAGCATAGCCCATGGTATTAAATAGTCTTAATGACACCATTTTTCCCATGAGCACTCACATATTTTTTGTGATTAAATACTTTTCCACATTTGCGTTATGATATACATTAGTATTATTTTTAAAAATCCAAATTTTAATCCACACCTATGATAGAACATTTCTGGAGAGACAACACAGATTCTATATCACATTTTTAATGTGAACTGAAGCATTATACCTACAAGATTTGAAAAGCAAAAATTCAGTAATGTTCATAACTCTAATTAGACTGCAACTGAGCAGAACTGTTCAGCTGGCTTGCTTAACAGCTGGTCTAAATCTCTTAGGGAGGAGCATATTTTTACAAAACATTTTATGAGGCCACACACTGAGAGCTACAGGAGTTTATTACAGAGGCAGTCAGGTTGATTAATAAATATCAATTTTGCTTTGGGAATCAGAAATGTAAGTGGCTTGCCTGTCCAAGATGCCTAGGCAATTTATGGATTTATGCTTACTTATGTGTGTGTGATTTAGTGACTAAAAATGTCATATTAAATAAATAGCCTTACGCATAACTAGCCCAGATCTTTTATCAACTTCTCAAATGCTTATATTTGGCAACTTTCAGGAGTGACTATACCCATCCTCAGACAAAAAGATTTGAAGAAAATGAGAATAAAATAGCTGAGCCAACATGTAACAGCAATCTGTCTCCAAGACACATTTACAGACAGTCTGGCAAGATAACTAGGGCAATAGGAGTGGAAAGAGAGGAGGCCAAAGACTGGGGTGTGTCAGATATGCAGTTGTGAGTCACTTTATTTTCTAAGTTACTGCACAAGATAGATGTCATGACCTTTCATACAGCATTGCTGAATAAAGTGTTAGCAATACAAGGTGTCAGTCTGGACAATAACTTCAATCATTTTATAAAAGCTTAAAAATATTTGAAGTTTTCCAAGAGGCACTCCTTTCTGAAGGCCACTGGTTCTGTACTCTGGACAATGGTACTGCTTTGTAGTCTTAGAGAATGATGCATAAGCCGGATTTTTTAATTTTTCTTTTAAAGGACATCTATATCTGCCAGTCACTCAGAAAAGGCTTAATACTGAAACCCAAAGCATTCTCTGTGTACCTGGTCTGTGCAAAAAATCTGACTGTAGACAGAGCCTCAAGCTACTGCAACTTTATTTGCTTCCGCATCTCAGTGTTATCTTCTTACTCTTTCAATTAATGTTACAGATTGTTACTATTTTCTACTATATTTTACTCCAGAACACTGTTCTCCTAACCAGTCCTGGCTAACAGCTCCTGGCACTGCTATAATATGAACAATTGTCCCCAGTCATTGAACTCTATTAATTCAGAGTATCTCTAGGAAGGCACCCATGTTCATTTGCTGTGTTTCTCTCTTCTTTAGCCCTCTGTCATTAGGGTCACAGGTAGCACATTAGCTGTATGAAACACAATATGTAACTTTCTACACAGATAGCTTGAGATGTATTAATTCTCTGTCAAACCCATCCATGCAAAACAAACTTGCTATGAATGTATAGACTGGGCTTTCTTGTCTTCAATTACCTACCTGTAATTGTCAGTGTCCCTCCTCACTTTTTCTTTCTTTCTTATCTGTTATTTTTCATTTATAATGTCTTTCTGCTTGGTACAAACTGGACATAGTGTCATTCCTTTCAACCTGCTCTCATTACCTTTTTTCTCCAACACACGCAAGCATAGATCTCTCACAACAGTTGGAAGAAGGCTATCTGGCATTTTTTTTCCCTAAACTCCTTTGCCTATACTTCTACCTTATAAGACTTAAACAAGAATTTATTTTGTGAAATAGAAATTAGGCAACTTTCTGAAATGCAACAAAACCTCTACCGACTAAGTTGTTTAAGGAAAAAAAAGATCAATGTCACATCCATAATTCATTAAAAATCTGTCACTCTTTGAGCATCTTTTAAGCATCTCATTCTACATCAGAGGTTTTCAGTTTATGAGAGAACCTGTTATGCCTATGACGCAGGAACCAGAGAGAGGCTTGCTTCAAAATTTCTTCACCATGACATAAGGGATTAATCTAAAGAGAACAGGTGAGGGGACATTCCTTTGCTTTGACAATACGGTTTTATTATTGACTGCATAGAGTATATTTCCCTACTTCTCCTCTCAGAAGGAATGCTATGAATAAAGCAGAATATGTAAAAATACAGAAAATCAAACACAACTGACTTGTATTTTATTTGGGCTAATGCAAAAAAGCTGACAGAAAAAAAACCCTCAAACCCCCCAAAACCCCAAACCAGCCAGAAATGTTAAAAACTTAAATAAGTTTATACCTGCTAAAAAAAAAAAACAACCTTTTAAAAATGTTTTGATTCTAGAGAGTCCTCCAGTAATATGCCTGATAAGCTGTGGAATCACACACATACACACGGACAGACATAGATACAGGACTGTGCAGAAAAAGAAATTAGTTTCACCAACAGTTTGGCAGTTTGGCACCACTTTCAAAGAAAGCAATGTCAGTTTTGTATGTTATACTGGCCTTGCTATAGGCACATTTCCTGATCTCTCCCTTCCGTAAAAACTCATAATTATTTGGGAAGGTCAGTACCTCCCACTCTGCAGAGCTGTTCAAGCACTATGGTAGAGCTGCCACTCACTGATGATACTGGGAAAATTGCCATGACCAGAGAGCTGCTACTTGTTTTCTGTTGTTGTCTGTTTTGGTTTTGAAAGGAGAAGCCAGAATAGCTCTTATTTGGCTCAAATTAGTCTGTGCCTGGGTATCTTTACAGTTATTCAAATGATCTCAGTATTACATAGTATAGATGGAGATCTTAAGCTGTGGGTGCAAAATAATTTTCAGAAATGTTTGCAAAGCCATTAGCTACCATAAATTGCACAATTAGCCCCTAGACCAAGATTATTTCAGGTGCTGTTTCTCCTTGACTAATCAAACCCTGTTTTGCTTCAAAGCAGTCAACTCCTTCCACATGTTACGCCCTGCAGTACATCCTTCCTAATTGCCAGTTTAGGACCTGATGTGGGCTGCTTCGTCCCTAAAAATCCATTAGCACCTACGAGCTTCACTCCAAGCCCTGTATCCTGCCAGTGCAGAGCTCTTGGGATTTCTGAGTGATTCATGACTTCTCACATAAACTCGGAGTACCCATCACACAAAACTGGTAACACAACGTGCCTACTTTTTGCCACTGACTATCACGGGACCTGTGATGTCAAGCTTGGACTGAGATACCTAACTTTCAGATGTCTAAAAACCAGGTAAATCATGTCTTGACATAGCATTCATAAACAACCTATACTACTAACCCGTAAATGTTCATTTGTATTTTTTCATGAGTTGACAGACAGGAATATGTACTTATATCCCTTCTATATAATTAATTATGGTCGTTAAGAGTAACACTCAATAACACTCAGAATAACATTTCATTTAATGAGATTGGTGTCTTTCAAAGACATCTTAATCTCAGTATACTTTTTTGGCTGTTATTTCCACTGGCTTTCTAAAAGGATGAAATGGAAATATTTGGGTTTATGTTCCACAGACAGAGATGCTCAGTTAAGCCAAGAGGGGTATCAGATCATCCCAGTGTACTTTAAATATATGCAAATATCTTTTCAAAAGTCAAAGTATACATTCATGTCTTCTTCCAACAACATTATTTGGAATTACGCCGGACTTTCCAGTAACTATTTAAGAAAAAGTGCTTTTCTTATACAGGACCATCAACATAACCCTTCCTTACTGCTAAAACAAGTCACGCCTACAGTTTGTTTCAGATAGTATGTTTGATTTCTTAGGCAGAGCCTCTGGCTGCAAGTGTAATCGCATATTTGAAGATACTACTTGACAATACCCAGGGATAGACCCATTTAAAGTTAGTCCCTGGTTACAATATTTAGGAATTAAAGTTCTATAAAAACTTGGTGGTTTAAACATTCACCATCCTTCCTGTCCGTACAGTTCCAGGAGATTTAAAAGGATGGCACCTTATCATGCTTTTTTCACCAGGGACAGATAACCCTTGTAAAGATTAATGTGCTGCCAGACTATTCTACCAACCCCAAATGTATCACCTTAAAATTTCATAAGACTTTTTTTTTCCCCACTAAGCCAAATAATGCCCTTAGAGCTTTCTTTTGTATGCTGCAAGGAAGGAATTGTAAAACATGCCAATACCAAACGTATTTCCAATATTAGCATTCATTTCACACATGCGCTCTGAATAAGTAGAGTTGGTGCAGCATCAAGACTTCAGACTACATTTTTTTGCCATTTTAGACTTCATGATGTTATACATTACCTTAAAGGGCATATTAAGGATACCTTAGTGAAGGGTATTAACATTGATTTGTGTTATTGTAATGCCTGACATTTTTCAATAGAAGTATCTACAGAAGGCAATGAAAGAGTTAAGTTGGATGCCACTGCACTTTATTAACTCACATCCTGATTTTACTATCAAAATGCAAACTTGATCTGAAAGATGCAAAAAGAAGGAATTTATTATGCATTAATGCTAGAACTTATGTATTAATTCCAGAAATCAGAGAAAGATTTGACAGGAAAAAAATGTGTCAGTCTGATCCCAATTCTGTGAACAGAATTGAAAGCAAGCATCCAAAACCAAACATTTTTCTCTGATACAGTAATCTCAATAAAAGAGTTTCTGAGTCTTTAATTTATATCTAAAAACCCTGTAGCTAAACAGAATATAGAAAATGGAGAAAATTTACTGAACTAATCTGTTAGGTCAGCCTAGATAAAAACTAAAATTATTTCCTCATTTACCTCCTTGCTTTAGAGATCAAAATTGTGTTTCTGGCTTGCTGATACAATTATTTGCTTGTATGCTTGCCAGGCAGCGTGGTACATATCCATCTTCACTACATGCTACATGCCAGCAATTGCTCTGCTTGTTCTAGGCAGTTGGAAAGCAATCTGTTAAAGTCCACGGCATGACGCAAACCCATTCTCCTCTCCTCCTAACACCTTTCTCATTGAGAGCTGTCTTAAAGAGCAATCTCTCTCCATCAGCATATCTCCTTACCAGGGCCTGGCCAATAGATCTTACAGCCAACACGCGAGTTTTTAAATGATGCTTTCTTGGCTTAGAAGGTTTTTTTATGGGTTCGCAGAACAGCACACAGATGAAAAACTACTTGGTTCTACCTCAGCTAGCTATATATTCTGTTATAATTTGGATGACCATTACCGAGCTACTTCTCTAGGCAAGTTGAAGAGCTGGGCAATTCATCAGTCTGCTAACATAACCCTCATTTAAATTCTCATGCATAGCAGAAAGTATTTAATATTACAATCCATCACATATCTCCCTTGCTGGTGTCAGTACACAAGGAGTCTTTTTTTTCTTTTTGAGATCGACATTTAAAGTTGCATTAGAAGAATGCATGCACTTTGTAGACATGATTTCAAAAATGTCTGCCTTGCAAATTACACAAACTTCTAAACTAGGCACTCTGACAATATGTAATCCCTATTGCTAGGGTAGATGAGTTTCCATGAACATCTGGTGACATGACTGCTTCAGCACTCATCCATCACGTCTGAAGTCCTGCTGTCCTATTAAAGCATCTCTGACTTGTTGCAATTTACTTTGGAGCAAAAAGATCCTTTTATTATGCACAACACCGAATATTAGTGGTGGGACAGAACTGCTAGGGCACTGAAAGGAACTCAAGAAACTGGGCTGAGCTGCTGGCTCAGCCATGAAATCGCTGTGCAACTCTGGGCCGTTCCCTTCCCCACTCCATACCTTTGTTTCACCAAAGCAGAAGACAATGGTAATACTGATCTCTATAGAGCCTTTCAAACTACGCAGATTAAAGCTGCTTTATGGGTCAATATAATTAAAGAAAGGTAAGATTCTATACCATTTATTATATCTAAAAGACATAATACATACATGCATAGTAATTTGTTTGAATTTCCAAGGATATATACAAAGTTATCTGTAAGCCCACCTTTTCTCTATAGCCTTTTTTATTTTAGGATAAGGAAACCAAGAGAGAGACCTATTCATTCATCACATAAGTTTTCCTCTGGGCTACTCCCAGTTGATTCATTTCAAATTACTAATCGAAATTAAGAAAGGAATGTAGAGCACAGATGAAGCTAGCACGAGTTTTGCACTTGTGATTCCAGAATGAAGAGTTTAAAATTAAATAAAGTCATTTGAGAATGGTGTAGAACTGCAGAACAGCTCTGTAAATAACACAGCAACAGAACAGATTTCTCACCAACACTAGCAGCAAAGTTTAGCAAAGCTACATTTCAGTGCAGTTATTGGGGGCACCGCTGCACAAGATTTCTGTGCTGGAATTGCAAACCCCTTTATAAACATTAAATAAAACGCAAATAATGAGTTTCTCAACTTGCAAGTACATATTGATTATAAAACTGACCCTGAAAAGCCAGGAAGTACTTTCCAGAAAAAGGGGTATCAGAACTTTCATTTTCACTAAACTTCATTAATTAGCTTTTAATGATCAGAAAGTTCCTCTCACCCAGCCAAAACATACACAAAGGTTTTAGCATGCTAAAAAAAAAAAAAAAAAAAAAAAAAGAGGACTACTTAGAGCATGTGAAAGAACTATCTTCTAGTCACAGGCTTCTTTTTTATCTTACTACACTTTAATTCCTATACTTTATTCTATACTTTTTTCTCCCAGAGCTACACTTTTATGTCCTAAACTAGATTCAGAATTTTGAGGCTTCTAGGATCATGCTTTAGGGCTACTCTGTAATTTAACATAATTTGTTACAACTGCTAGAATTATAAAAAAGGTTTCAAGGGATAATTTTTAGAATAAAATATAGCTGCAAAGATTTCTTGCTGACTGAGGGCCCAAAGGAGTTCAGATTTGTCTCTATATTCATCTGTCAAGTGATAGTGGTTTATCCATACAATATATTACTTTTTATATCAACCTTCTTTTCTCTGATTACTATCATTTTTATCTATGAAATCCACTAGTATTCAGCACAACTGAGATATAATTTCAGAATATCTGTTTGGTATCTTGCCTGTAGATCTGCTAATATGTAGGAAATGCACCAAACCCCAAAATGTAATGGAGGAACTTAAACAGAGAATGAAAGGGGTGGCTTCCTCTATTACCACTGTAAATGGTAGAAGCTTTTTTTCCCTTGGTGTCTGGAACATTAGAGCAACATTTACCTTTCTCTCACTCTACTTATTTCTGTTCATTTAACTTTGTTTATTTAATTCTTTCAAAAGAAGCACCTCCTTTCCTCTCATCTTCATTGTTTCATCTTTGTCTATAAAGAAGGTCAGTGCTATATATTGAGGAAAAAGGTGCTAAATCTTTAAGGAGGATTAAAGTAACACAAAATATTGCTTAAAATGGGTTCTGAATTCCCTTGCATGGGGTAGAATATGTTTAGTGTCTGAACAGATAGTCTGTCTTCGGTGAGACCCAGGACACAGCAATGGAAGACAAGTAGAGAAGAAAACTTTTCATTAGGGCAAGTGAAGATAGAATGTACTAATCTACTAATATCTCTCTCCTTTATGTGCAAGGGGGAGAACAAAGGCAAGAGTTGTGCTAGGTTAGCATCAACATGATAATGGCTTGGCATTGATACTTTTTGGCACCATATTGGAATACCTGGAGGTCATTTTATGAGGCAAAGACATTTCTGAGAAAAGCTGATGGACAATAAACAAGACTTCCCTCAATAGCATTGTGGGAAAAGTGCATCTATCCAAATAAATGGTCATCAGGACAGTAGAAAAAGAGCTAGAAGAGCTGAAAGACAATACAGTCACAAGAAAATCATTATCAGAAAGATCAGTATGGTCTAAAGGAGGTGAACAGGCCCCGGTATTTAGCCAGGAATTACTGAAAACATCCAAACTGGACCTGGAGGTGCTGAACAGAGAACCTTGGCTCTGCTCTGCAGCCACAAACTGGACAGTGGAGAGTTTCAACATTCAACAAACCAAAGTCCTTTAGGAGCACATTTCAGAATTAAGGCCCTAGCATAATAAATCAAAAGTGCATGAACAAATAGTGCTTCTTAAATTATGTGTAGGATCAATGCTAGCATAAATTCAGGTCAGTATCAAATACAGGAAAAATAGCCTAGTGAATATGATAAATCAGATTCTTCTTTCAGCAGGATAAAGTTTAGCCTGTGCCTTGCTACGTAACAAAACCACAAAGCTTCATTATTCCTAGTGCATCAGCATCAAAGGTAAATTGCAATACGTATTTCCTGAATATTATATCAGATTTATGTTTCATTTGTAATAAATGACACTAAAGAAAAAGGAGCCAACTCTGACAATTCTCAAGTGCATATTGAATCAGTGGTCATTTCACCCTGAAAAGAATTTGAATTTCAACAAGAATTTTTAATTGAACCCTCTGGATTTTAGCTTATGATTTAATCTACCAAGTTGCTAAGGCAACCAACGATTATAGCTGCTGGGCAAAATTCACAGAATTGTTAATCGATCTTAATCTGGATATGCTGCATCAGTAGTTCTTTCACAGGGGAAACAGACAACACTAAGAAAAAATTCGGGGTTTAATCATTAAATGACAACATACAATGACACTAGAATTGGAAATATGCTTTTCATAATAAACTTCTATATTAAATATACCATAATTTAAAACCAGTTGTTCCAACAGAGAGGAATCCTTCACTGAGGTTTGTATATCCCCCAGCAGCATGTGTCTCAGAGACATCTAATCAATGAGCTTTTTAATGTGCTTGACGCTCCCTCTGCTCTGAAGGGGGAAGAATGGATTCACCCTAATCGAAGGTTGTAGTCATTATTCTAATATGATTGTGCTAGAGGATAACCTTTGTGTATGGTGCTATTTTCAAATCTGTGTACTATTTGTATGGCCCGCTATATACAGTGTAATGGCCAGCCAAGGTGTGGTCAAGAAGTTAGAAAACTCGGTTCTTTATCCTGTTTTCACCATGAACATTACCCAATCACTTAATCTCTGTGCCTGTTCCAGTTTCCCATTTCACCAGTAGAAGGGTGTCATTAGACTTAGGGGATTAGACACAGGGATATTGAGAGATCAACTTTTGTATTTTTAAAATATTCTTAGCATCAAGTGTTATGATTAGCTGATACATAACATATTCATTTTAATGGCCACCTGTAGTCAGCCAGAAAGTGTGTTTTCTAGTTTATGGTTTTGTTAAGTGTCCATAAATTTATGCATCCAAGATTTAGCTAACTTAGCAGTTAGGAGAACGCTTTTACTGTGGTTCAATCTAATTCACTTTTAAAGAGAGCAGCTAAACTCTTCTGAACATCCAAAGCTAGAGTCTTATTCCTGATGTATTTTTTTTGAAAAAACTTAGGTATAGTATATAGGGCAGTAGTTTGCAAAATGAATCAATGTAGTTATTCAATATATTTATTATTTCTTGAACTTATAATTCGCATTTGGTGACTCTTCCTCCCATTCTTCTGCTATTGTAATCTAGAGCATCTCTTGTCTACTTCACTTTCCCCAACAAATTTAACCTAGAATACCCAAGAGACTAATACCTATGAACAAGTTACCACAATACAATGTCCTAGGTGAAGGAATCAAAGGACTGGCATAAATTTCAAATAAATCCCTATGCAAGATCATTTGGACTCCACTAGTTGAACAGGAACGTTGCAGGTATACAACCAAGGAAGGATTTTCTTTGGGAGCTGATACAGAAAACAAATTATATGGTCTTTCACCACGTTCTGGAATTTATGAAACTTTTTGATGGTAAACTAACCTACCGCAACATTCAGAGATATGATAGATCATTAACCTTTTTGATAGCTAATAATCAGTTAATATTGTTTGCAGGAATAAGGATGTGGTGCTCCCCTGTACAACCTGAAACCAGAAGCCCCATTACTGCAAAAGCATACATGAGTGTAACTCACTGATGAACTGTGAGTAGCCCTCACGATTATACTGCATGAAATACTAAATATAAACACTAAATACTGCCCCAAAAGAAAGGAAAAGAGAATTATGAAGATGTGTTTCAGCTGGAATTGTACAACTAACTTCCTTTTTGCTTCACACTATTTTAGAGTTTGATCTGAAATATACGCTTTTCCCCATTTAGGTCCCAAAATCAAAACTATATTAGAAATAGGCTTTTGAAGGAAAGACTAAAGAAGGACAGAACTAAAACTGGTAGCACTGAGCTGTTACAATACAACTTCTTCATTCCTTCTGGTTTTCTCATTTGTCTTCCTCATATCTTACTTTATCTTCATAATAATTTATTCATCCTCTCCCCAGTATTTATTACAATTTCCCCATTTGTTCCAGTCCTAATGCCTTTTTATTTTATCTACTGTTTGTTCAGTTTTTTAAGACACTTCTACCCGCCTCTGCACCTTATAGGTATTACCCGTTACCTTCCTTTCTACCTTACAGTAGTTATTGTGTTAAAATATGCTAAGTATCTCTCTAAAGAAACTTGCCTAGCTGTTTTAGCCAAAGGAAGCACACGCTGCACTGTAATGAGGAGAAAAATCTGGATTATTTTAAAAGACTGAAGTTAAGAAACATATATAGCCCTTCATTTTTTTTAAAAAAATAAGATTTTTAGTCGTCTTTGCAAACATATTATATAATACATATACATTCACACATATATAAATATGACTGTCAACTGCTTTTCAGTCTTCCTAAGGAAGTTAAATAAGATAGAAAGTTTTGAACAAATGAAGGGATCTCTGTCAGAAAGATGGAAATCAAATTGTGCATTCAGTTGAAAATTATGATACATTAGAAATTCTTAATAAGTTATATGCAATGTCATATACATAACACAGGATGCTGCTTGAGCAGAATGCTTACAAAATCACAGCTGAAACAGTAGAATATGCTTCATCCCTTTCCAAATGATTCATATAAAGAAAATCTTAAAAAAGGCCCTTAACTGGAATCCTCCAAAGCTTTTCCAACAGGAGAGCCCAGTTTCAAACCTTTTCCTCTCCTATCTATATAAAATGAAAGGTAGCTAAACTAAAACACACTACACATACAGTTCAGTCTCTTGTTCCATAAATGTTTTTTTCATCTAAAACACATCAGTAAAATGCCCTTTGAAACTGTATTTTACACCAGGTGCCTACTTAAAAAGGCACATTGTTTATGCAATTTTGACAATATTCCAAGTAATGGACAATAACACGGCATTTAGGCTGAACTCCCCATTGACATTAATCAGGACTTCTGCCAAAATATAGATATGCCCAATAACAGTCATGCATGCACACAGTTAAAACAGAGTACAATACTAAACACTTTGGATTTGATGCTTTCATCACTTGTTATTTGACCATCTTTTTTTCACCATTCCAAAAAGACTTGCTCATAATTGACAAGAGTTACATTTTCTCTGGTTGATTCTCAATTTTTTCCCTGCTGTGGTTAATTCAAAATGTCATGACAGATCAGGCATGTATAATTATTATCATATACAGGGGATTATTTTTTTTTAACAAATTATTTAGAAAGATAAAGTCTATAAAAAGGGTGACAGACAAATAGTTTATGAATGACATTTTATAAAGTACTTGTCAGAGTATAATCTCTACATCCTCTGTAATTAATTACTAGGTATGTTATTAATGTAAAAAGAAAAAGTTTGTCATTTCCTTTGACTCTAAATATAAATATAATATAAGAAGTCTTAATTTATATAGTACTGTAAGTAGAACCAAGTATTATTCACAGAAGACTGGATCTTAGAAAGCTTGTCTGAGATAATTTAAACCCTGCCTTTTTTCATTTTGCTGAGGGGTGGGTGGGGGAAGAGAGGGAAGGACTGTAGCCCAAGATTGCAGCATAGCAGAGGAGCACAGAACTATGAATTGGTTATTCCAAGATTTGGATTCAAGCTACAGTGGACTACACCATATGTGATATCCATTAGGGACTTTTTAACCCAGCCTTCCTACTGCCTGAGCGCATATCACCCTGACCTCAGAGCTGGCTGTCAGCACATCAGATACCTCAGCTGGAAAACTTAAAGACTGAAAAATTGAGCCATAACAATTTAAAACTGTATAGAAGCTGTACAGAAAGCCAGAAATGGCACCTTTCATCTCTCCCTTCCAAGCCATATTCTCCTTGTGCTTTGGAGCATGGTGCTGGAAGGACACATGATGACTTATTCTTAAAAAGCCTCATAGATATGCAACATTAAACAGTTGAAACGCGTTTAAGCCAGGTTTAAACCTCAGTGACAAGATGGTAAGTGAGTGTCTTTCGGTTTTGTTTTTTTTTTTTTGAGGGGGGTGTGTCTCATGAACATTTGGCAAATAACTGAACATATCCTTCCAAGAGCAGAATGGGAATGCAGTATTTATGTGGCAAAACTGCATGTTTTGCCAAAGTCAGCCATAGATGGTTCCTTGCATACACTAAAAGTTTACTCTTCTAGAGTTCACAGTACTCAGTGTGGAAATTGTTTGTAGTTAAGGTATGAAAGTAACTTTTATTCTATATCTTCATAAATCAAAATAAAGGTTCAACACTAAAAGGTTTGCTGCATGTGTTGTCCGAAAGTCCACACATATTTTGTCACGTATTCCCCATAAATGTGTTCAAATAATGGTTTACTCATTCAATCACCAAACAAAGATAGAAATCAGGTCGGGTAGACCTGAAATTTTTCATTCAGTCCAATAGAAAAGTTCTTATCTGGAAGGGGGAACATTATTTCTTTTGCTACATTTACTTTTGAATATTTTGTTCCATTTTGGAATGCCAGTTTAAAAAGGCAAGTCCAAAATTATTTTGCAGCTTTGAAATAAAATGTTTTGACTTTTCCAAAACAAAACTTACATTAAAAATTTCAATACAAACCACTGTTATTTCTAATTTTTTCCTTCTCCTTCCTCCAGATGAAATTATTTGTTGACTTTGACTTGAAACAGCAGAGAGTTTTAAGGTAAGACTGCAACAGTTTTTTGTGACAAATTTACTATTAAAAATGTCGCCATCTATACTCATGGTAAACACTCTATGTACTTAGATTTTAACTTTAAGCTATCATTTCTGACAATAAATATGCACATGTGGACTTTTTTTGTACTGAAAAGTATAGTTTTGTTGCAGCTATGTCACTTAAAACCATGAAGAAGGAATCTGGTTTTCTCCATAAACATGATACAAATCCTTAAATATTTCAGAAGGATCACAAAATATTTATTAATTTCAGCAGACTGCTTCTAGAACAAGATTAAAGTGTCAAACTGTAGAGCAAAACCCACAAAAAGATATCACTGTCGTAGGGTCAGCTTTTTTTGTTTGGTTGGCTTTCTTGAGACTAGTAAACTAATGGAAAAACTTTATAATTTTATTTGCTCTATAGTGGTAACTCCAGAGCAAGTGAAGTTGTGCATTACCTTGTGCAACCGCTAACATGACATCAGAAAATTGCTCCTTCCATTTATTTAGGGCTTTGAAGTCTACACTGAACTTAACAAGATGATTATCAGCAGCTTTTACTAAATGAAATCAGTAGGCAACCAGACTACTTTCACTCAAATATGTTTTGTTTCTCTCAATTCCTGTATGATCTCATCAGTCACTGATGCAGAAAGGTAACAGGAATGTTCCAAATGCAATTCCTTCTCAATGATCTATTTGTTAGAAAAATGTTAAAGTTTTGTCAAGAGCATGATAAAAATACATCATAAAATCCACAAGTAAAGTTTCACGTGATACACACACATAACACTATTTTGATTATACATACAATGAGCATATATCTGTGGTATAAAAACATCATAAAATACCAGTGAAGGTTCTTATGTATGAGTGAATTGTAAAGAATTGAAAACAATACATCGTGTTTTCCTTCTATGAAGCATTTAAGACCTTACTCTCACTGGTGCCAATATTCATTTTTTTGAGAGTCTGGTAAACCGTAGGCATGTAATTATGGGAAAATCTGTCCTTTTACAGAGTAACATATTCTCATAGTTTCAGTTACCATAAGACCTTTGAGTCCAGGAATGAAAAATAAAATAAATAAAAGAAAATCTTCATTATTTTTAAACAACTTGCAACTTTTAAGCCCATCTCACAGTTTAGCGTGCCTAATTCACCTCTTAAGAAGGAATTTTAAACACTGCAGCTGTTTGTTTTTCCTCCTGCAGATTCCAGAAATTACCACTGAGCTAGCAGGTTTCTGGAGTTTCCAATCTGCACAACCTTGAAAACATTATATATATGACAGGTTATTACGTCCTATTAAACAGAGACCTGTTTTATCAGAGACACCTATGGGAAAACAACATGCATTGTACTCTACAGCTTAACTGAAAACCTTACTAAAATATAATTGCCTATGCATTTGTACAGTTGCATATGATTCATACATTCTGACTTTTTTTATCTCCTATCTGAAAGGTCCTGATTTTTCATGTCCTCTCATGAAATATTTCCAGATTTCAAATAAATAGACCCATGAGCAGCAGAATAAACAAGGCCTCCCTTCCTATGGCTTTGAGTTGTGTGGTTAAATTCCAATGTCTAATAAGGTGTTAGCCTAATAGAAGCTTCTGCTGTGGTGGAAATGTCACATTTTCTCTCTTTCTCTCTCACTTTGCCACCTCTCATACTTAGCTGGATAGATTCACTGGTATCTAAACCCAAATGAGTTCATGCTATATCTTTCCTCTATTTCGTTACCTCTTTTTATGGAAGTCATAGGAATTTCTTTTCAAAGACTAACCTCTTTCAGATTTGATTGAAAATGACCAAAGGGGAAGACAATCAGAGAAGGGGACAAAAATCAGCATCATGGCCTAATGCAGTATTTTGCTCAGAAAACATTAAAAAAAAATCCCTTTTGCTTTTCCCATTGAAATCTGTGTATTTCCTTTTCTTCTTTTTCCATTTCTAAAAGCTTTATAATATAAAATTCCTTATGGCATGAGAATGTTTTCAATATTGCAGCTCTTATTTTTGCTATTAATTTGTAAACATTTTTCTTAGTGGATTCAGTCACTACTGATCTGTCCACAAAGCTATAAGCCATCTCTAAAACATTCAGTTAATTAAGTATGTATGAGTAATTTATATTTCCTTTTCCATTGTAGATATGCATATTTTTCAAAATTACATTTTATCATCTGCCTATTCTTCCAGATCTGTTTAATTCATCTGAAATGCCTTGCGGCTTTGTCTTGTTTTCACTATCCAGAATAATTGTATGCCATCTGCAAAGTGCCCTGTGCCTGTCTAGTTATTTCCTTCATAAATAATTACAATATTTCTATTACAGTATTTCTATAGCCCAGTCTCAGACAAATTTCAAAATGGGGATAGACTTTCCCTGGTCCAGGTTGTCTTAGAATAACCTTAGCTTCCCTTTTGCTATATTGCAAATAGTCCATTAATTTCTCTCAATTGTTCTGATTAGTCAGATTCTAACCTTCCTTAGTATTTTATTTTCAGAAATATTTTCTTTTCTTAGTGGCTTAGAGTGATGGTACTTTGTCGAAGTTATTTAGTAAGTACAAATGAATGACTTCAGCCTCTTTTCCACTTATTACTAATTTACTGACACTATCAGAGATTCCATTAAGTTAAAAGAAACCTGTTTTTCCTTTACAGAAGCTATTCCTGTTTGTTCCAGTCCCATTATATTTACCTCATTAAAAGTATCTGGCACAGATTTGCTGACGTGTAATTCCCAGGATCATCCCTAGTGTTTCTTAAAAGACAGATAAACATTTGCTGCCATCCAGTTCTCTGAATGAAACAGCTGTGATGCTGCACATTTTTATTAACTACCCATCAGCCATCTTATTCTATACAATTAACGCTACCTCTAAGAGAGAAAGATTTTTGTCAACTTTTTTTCTTTTGCAAATATACAATACCACCAACTCTTAAAACCCTAGAGTTAAATTACCCCTACTGCAAATTTACTTGTATCTCTGGAAAACAGACTGTGCCAAGCAGATACAGTTGTTTGCTTCTAGGACCACGTTTTGTCCCTGATGCAAAACCACAGTCCTGGGAGCTCTGAGGAGAGTGGTTTGGACCCCTGCAACCCTCCGAAAGCTGCAGAAGAGCCACTGGCACGGATAGTTCAAGGCTAAGCAAAGACAATGAGGACAAGTGGGTGGTAGATTCCTACTCTATGACCTTAACACTTCAGAAAAACAGATGAGACTGGATTAAATACAGCATAAATATACAGGGTCAACATGGTCTGGCACTGCACCTAACACTAATTAGTCCTTTAGAAATGTTAGTAATGCAAAACACCATTATTCAATGCCCTCAGCACTTTCTCCACCTTTATTTATGGTGTAATATTTGCAAAAAGAGTGTGAAGTGTGAGCTGCAGGGTAGGTGCAGGGCATAGAAAGGTTAAGTTGGGGGTGGGGGTGGGATTGAAAACATGAAGAATATTATTTCCTTTCTTTGCCATCTTTTTAATTTTTCCTCAAATACTTATTCTTGCCCCAGACTCGGCCACAAGATGCAGCTGGCTGGGTAGCCTCTACCACCATGTCCCTCAGCAAGTGAATCTTCTTCCCTCCTTCCCAACAGTCAAACGGATGTCAAAGCAGTCATTCAGAAGACCACACATCTCACAGGGAAAGGGAAGCCAGGAAAGACACTGCCTGCCTAAGCAACCAGGCAATTCTGGGGGAAGAGAAAACATTTGCGGAGTATAAGGACTTTTTGAAAATTCTGCATTTTGACTTTACATAAAGTGTTGCCCTAATGTTTTTTCATTTTATATAGCAAACCATTAACTTATTTTTTCTTAATAAGATCTTATCACAGGTTCAAATGCTGCTGCAGCCCCCAAGACATTACTAGAGAACAGAATTAAAGTACCCCAGGGTGCCCTCTAGCAGAGCTCCCAGAAGGCAGTGTCAGAACACTAAACCCATTACTAAGTAATAACCATAATGCTCTAATAAATAATATTATGGAGAATTTGGATTAGACCCTCTACCTATCATAGGTCTTCAATATCATACCTAGTGAGCCAACAAACAGCAGCAGAAAGGGTTTGTGAGGAGAGGTGGAGATGGGTGTCCCTGCAAACAAAGGGTCCCCACGAGGATGTGCCAAACACTGTTATGCTATATCTCAAGCTTCTTAACGAACCATTGACCCTACCATAATTAAGAAAACTAATTTATACTAACCATTATGATGAAAATGATGTTGAAAAACCCATCTAATTGAAAGTATAGTAACACTCATCAACTAGGTTCAACACGTGCAGAATTAAATCAAGGACATTAATTAATTAACACATTAAGTAAGTGGTGATATGTTAGTTAGGGGGTTAATTTCTAAATTGGGAAATCATGGCAAATTCTTACTATTTATGTCTCTTGAGTTAAAAAGGGACTCTATTCCCAGAACCATTTTCAATTAACACCAAGGGTTGGGTTTTTTTTTTTTCAAAATGTGTATATTTGTCTGTGTGTTTCTCACTCAGCAAGATGCAAAGCATCAGCACAGTGCTAATGGGAAAAAGCCAATAAATGTAATAAGATAGCACTGGCCTATAATTCAGCCTTGAGATATGAACATCTCCAGCTAAAGAAATTACAAAGGAATTATACAATAGTTAAAAAATAGATATAATTTGATTTTAGTAGATAGATTAGTAGATAAAATTTGAATATACACAGGGATTCCTATTAATTTCTGCTCCCTTGTATTGGTTTTAGCCTGGGCAACTCCATGGTATCACAACATTTAAGCTTTTCCTTGTCTGTATAGTGCTTAGCACAATGGAACCCTGCACTACAATCATAGCCCCTGAGTGATACTATAACCTAAATTATCATCATCATCATTCAGATTGAATTAAGATGCTTGGAAAGAATATGCACCTAGGGAGGAATCTCTGGACCAGTCTTGCTTAGATCATTACTGATAGCTATAATGAGAAGGGCAGTGGAATATTTGCTTTGATGTATTCAGGGGCCTGGAAGGACTGCACTAATAACCTGGTCAATAATCTTGATGTAGCAAAGATAAGACGATCTGAGTTGTGTTACAGGAGGGTGACTCCAAGAACAAATGAATTTCATCCTCTCCCACACTTCTCATTTTATTATCAGATGAGATTCTCAAAAGGAATTTAAAAGAGTTTGTGGCTTACAGTTCTTTAAAAATCAAAGGGAGCTCTATTCCTGCTTATATTAGGCTGAAACCTACTTTTCCCAAAAGCCCGAATATAAAAGAATACAGCTTTTCAAGATTATATATAAACATAACTGTCATCCCCGGGTTTCGCAGTGTTTGGGAAAATTTTGTACTTATCCACCCACACATGATCTTACTGAAGTCTGCGGAGAGTTCACCCACAGACGGATGTGACCCACCATGTTTGTATCTAGAATGCTGGAGCAATACTAACACCCCCCAAATTTCAGTCAGACAAGTCCAGCAAGCATCATTTGGAGGCTACTATTTTTGTTAAGGTTTCTTCCTCTGTAATCCCTAGTGGCAACGCAATGAGCAGCTACTATATGGGCTCAGCCTCCTTTGAATATTAAATTACTGAAGTTCAGAAAAATTTAATTAGTATCTCACCTACTTACCATCTTCCAGTGATGCCTCTGCTACAATTATGGCACTATATTACAAGCAATTTCAGATTAATTGAATAACTTGAGTAAAACCTGGATTCCAATTGCCAGAATTATCTGTATTAAGATAGCTATAACTGAGTTAAAAAACAGAAAAGGTGAGATGACCTCTATGCATACTGTGATACCAGGTTTATGGCAGATACTCTAGTTTATTCACCCCTAATATTACCATACTGTCAAAAGAAATATGTTTAAATATCATTGCAGACAAGTCAATGGTCTGGGTGTGAGCAGTTAAAGAATTACAAAGTCAAATCAGGCTGCCAGGTAGCAAAATGTGAGCTCTAAAATATTTTCAGATATCTCCTTTATCATTTTAACAGTTTGTGCCTCATTCCTCCCAGCTGCAGGTACCTATGTGCACTTCAGCCACTGACTGCCAACCTCCATGCTCATGTTGCCTCACACACAACTATTTGTGAAATATATTTTCCTACAGAAACCTTGTACTGGAAGCAAGAAATGAAAAAAACTTTCAGAGACAGTGGGAGTGAGACAGGAAAAGAGCAATGGGACAAAGCCCAGATTGCATTTTCCTCGGCCTGTTTCTCTACCCCGCTGCATTTCATGTAGCTCCAAACTGGCTCAGATCCCCCCTGGTCTGAGATAAAGACCTGGCATAGGAACTCAGCTGCTGAGTCATTCCACTTCGGCAAGAAAGTATGAGAAGAAAAGGTGTGGTGATAAAGTCAGTATATGAAAAGTTATGGAAAGCCATAGATGTATGTTTCCGATGGCTCTATAGCCCAGCTGACTATGTAGAGTTTCTCAGTCATTCTAGTCTGAAAGATAAATCTGTACTGGGAAACGTATCTATACCGCTTCTCTGCAGCTACACTGTGGAAGGAGTTTGGCTGTGTAGCTCTCCAAAAGAGGAAGACACGGCCCCTAAGCACAGGCATGCACAATCCTCCAAAGGCATAAATGTGGAAATTCCCAGTTAAGTGAAGTGCTGAAAGAGAATACGGGAAGCAAATTAAGTTTTCCAAAGGAATCTTAACACTTCACTTTTCTAATAACAAAAATAGGCTGACATACTGATGCTCTATTGCTTTGCTCAACACTTTTTTTCTACTGTTTAGAAACATAAATACTGACGTGATGCTCTGCCTGGTTGATTGTTGTCTTACTCTATATATGCAGCTCTATTTTTTTATTAGTCTTTGAGGTACAAGTGTTTAGTAGTCCTTGTGGCCTAGTTTACACTCCAAAATAGAGACAGGATTAAAATTCACTAATCCCAGTATCTCTAGGAGAGTGTAGGTAAATAGCACTTTCAGAAATGGAAACCTGTCTTGGGTATTTTAACTGAGGTTGCTTAAGCCAGTTTTTCAGACATTCTCTGACATTACAGCTATACTAAGGTATAAGCAATGCAGAAACACCCTTGTCTGCACTTTACTGTACTCATTCCCATTTACCTTAAGTAAATACCAAATCTCCAAGACACCGAAAAAAATAATGCCTTTTAAAAACAGCAATAAAATTATGAATATAGTAATTAGGAAAATAACCCATTTTCAGCTGAAACCTCTAATTCAGTTCAGATCTGCTCAGTTTGCGTATTTGTTGCAAAATAGTAAGGGAAACCAACTGCCTAACAACTTCTAAAGAGGAAACAGCAGCAATTTGAATGTGAAATCAGATGCAAGTGTGATCTTCAGAAGTTGGTTGATGACATTAACACTCCTGGAGTGTTAAGTTGTTAACTTTGAGCTATTTTGGCCAATTCCCAGTAAATAATATAAGCCTTTATGCTCACATGCTATGTACTGTCACTGAAAATTCTATTTCCCTGCTTGACATTTGCTCATCTACTTGATCAAAGACAGAATTTGTGACACTGACTTCAAAGTACAAATTTCTTTATTTGTTGAAAACACCATTACTCTTTTCAGCCTTTTGAATGTCATGTTATCAATTACTTAATAATTTTATTAAGTCAATTATCAGGTTTAATGAATTTTTTATTTGGAAACACAGACTTGAGCTACTAAGAGCTGATTAAATCCAATGCAGCAATATAGGCAGTTGTTTATTATAACTGTAGTGGAAGGGAGGCTTTGAAAAAATCAACTATGTACATTTTCTTTGAGAATGCGGTCATTTTCTGCAGAACACACTGTAACCTAAAAAGCTAATTTCCAGTTCTTACGCATGTAAAAGACACGTTCTGTTCACATTTGGAAGATAACAGATGCAATTCGGTGTGCTTGAGTCTGTTGGTTGAAAAAAATCAATTGTATCTGCTGTGGCTCAGAGTTTCTGTAAGTCTTAGCAGAATAAAAGCTGCCCAGAGTGCTGCCATTTCAGTGGGCTACTGTGATCCACTGGATTTGATAACATTCAAGTGTATTTCATATTGCTTTTGCTTGCAGGGAAGAAAACCCACCTTCCAGCAGTAAGAGAAATCAACACAAACTATTCATAAAGATCATGTACAGTAAAGAGGAGACGGGGAGAACCATGTCTCCTATTCTCTCAAAGCAGCCAAAAAGAAAAATCATCAATAAGAGTGCAATTGTCTTGAACAAGAAGGGCATCAATCATTACACTTTAACAGCTACCTGGTACAAACTTGTACTATGTGGGTGGCTTGCAGTATTAACAAGATCCATGTGTAGGTGTAGGAATGGATAACAGAAAAGTAAGGAAAAAATAACTAAAGGGGAAATAGAGGAATGGATCCTGAAAGCAATTCAGAATTTAGAAAAAGTAACAAGAAAAAGGTACACTGATTAACACGAAAAAGAAAAACAATAGCATGGGAAGGGAGAAGACAGCAAAAAGTACTGTGGGAAATTGTTAGTAAATGGTACAGATCTTATAAAAGTCACCCAAATCATCAAGCCTGCTGACTATTTTTTGACATTTCCCCCAATTGCATCAGCTTCAGTAGCAATATTTCCTTTAAAAGATTATTAGAAAGCAACTAACATGATCTGCTGAAATAGATATGTTGAAGGGAACCAAATAGCAAAGTGTTTTCCATTTAAAAGTCCTTCTGAGAACTCTCAATTAGCTATCAATACCAAGATGTTTCAAAATAATAAACTCTAAAACTCTTATTTAGACTAGATTGTTGAAAAGGTTTGGAAAAAATAGTCAGTTCAGAAAGATCTTTTTTTCTTTTAAATATGAATATTCTGTTGGTTTTTTTCACAGCTCCACAGTCCACAAACCTACATTACAGCAAGATGAAATAAAAGCCATGAGAAACAGGAGTTTAAAAAGGAAGCACTTGGAAACAAAATGTGTATTAGCTTAAGCAATTCTTAGTCAGGCTGCCAAGGTATTCTTCCATAAGGTCTGACTAAACAGATTCTATCCTTTTCATGGTGTCGGTCTCTTCTCCCGAGCAACAAGTGATAGGACAAGAGGAAACGGCCCCAAAATGCACCAGGGGAGGTTTAGGTTGAATATAAGGAAAAACTTCTTTACAGAAAGGGTTGTCAAGCACTGGAACAGGCTGCCTGGGGAAGTGGTGGAGTCCCATCCCTGGAGGCATTTAAAAGATGTGTAGATGTAGCGCTTAGGGACATGGTTTAGTGGTGGACTTGGCAGTGTTGGGTTAATGGTTGGACTCGATGTTCTTAAATACCTTTTCCAACTTAAATGATTCTATGATTCTATGCTGGAGGCCGCACCCATCCAGAGCTTCTGGAGCTGCAAACTTCTGCTTTGTACTTTGTTTTACACCTGATACTGACAAAAGCCAGAGCGTTTTTGATGTGTCACGTCATTGGATGTATAAACGCATATGTCTTCTACTGAGTGAGTGAATTATCAGGATATCTCTCAGTGAAAGGGTATTACAGCAGTTTAATGCTTCATTTAAAATGTAGAGTACATTCCCAAGTGTCAGCAGTAGCTGAAGTCTGACAGAAGGGCATTTCAGCTACCGAGCTTAGGGAAACGACTGGTGTTAAACCTGTCTGACATCTCTGAGAGAAATCTCTCCTGTTACAGTTTGACTAATAATGCCAAGATGCTTTATTGCTCTTTTCATCAGTAGGTCACAAAACACTTTGGAAAGGTGGCAAACATCATTACAGCTACTTTACAAAATACACTGGTATTCTTGTACTCCTGGACTTGAAGAAAGGAATCAAGAGAACATACAAATGTTATGTCTGTAGCATCTAGTAGTGATTCCATGGATTTATTGGATATATTTAATTTATTTCACCTGGAAAAAATGCCACCTTTATAATACTACATCTCTCTCTCTTTTTTTTTTTTTATATTCTATGAGTATTTCATACGGCCAATACATCAAGGAAAAAACAGCTCAATGAATGACAGGGAAACAAGGAGTAACTATGCAAAATATTACAGAAAGACAAGGAGGAAAAGGGATTCCTGGAATCTCTCATTTTCTTGATTATAAGTGAGACACATGGCCAGAAATATTTGCAATACATCAGACTTTTTTTCAAAAAAATAAGACTCAGGAATAAGACTATCCTTAAGGAGAAATCTACTACTATCTGAAAAGAATAAAAGATAAAACAGCTAATTAATAGTAATGGCTAAAGCACCCAGTATTTCAAGAACAGAGAAAGTCTCCTGAAACTGCGATTCAGATTAACATTTGAAAAGACCTTCAAGACCTAGGAGGCCAGTAAACAGTGTCCATAGCCTGAAAATATTTTCAAATTCCTTTGAAAATTCCTGTCTTTATTCTTCAGGCAAATCTAACAACATATAATGGTAAATACTGTCAGAATTTGCTTTGCTTGTGTCCATCATTTTGTCCACCATTGCCAAAAATTGCCAAAATTGCCAAAAAATAAAGGATTGCAATGCCTGAGGTTTACCTTAAGTTGCTGAGATTTCTCCAATTAAATTACCCATTGACAGAAGCAATTTTATTTGGTTTCTTTTTAATTCTGTCAGAAGCTAGAAAGATAAGAAGATACTGTCTGCAACACCATAAATCATGTGGAAAGCCATCAATCAGAAATCCAAGGCAAAAAAATCAAGCACACAAAACAACAGACTTAGCTATGATGGCAAAACCCAAAAACTGTTCTTCATCAGTAACTGTTCTTCACTGTAACATTCAAATTTTGCACCATTTTAGGACTTTCTTCAGAGTAAGACAAGGATTACAAAAATGAAAGGCATTCCTGTCCATATGAAATGAAGATGCAAAATAGTCTTCAGAATACTAATTTATAAGCTGCTTATTTTGCCTTGAAACACAACAAAATAAAATAAAAATTCAGAGCTACTTTTGCCACTTCTCTAATAGCAAGAACAAGCATAGGCAGATTTGTGTGTTTCCTTTGTCTCTTTCTACTCCAATTGCATTTTTATATTAAAAAACATAGATCACAGATACAGATCTATGATATATGCTTATCTGCTGTTACAGTAGGAGATAAGAGAAAAGCGGTACATGATTAAACATGTAACAAGTGTTGTATCTTAATGAAGCAACCTACTGAATATTCAGTGGAATTCACTGATACAGACTGCAGTATGGGGCTTTGCCAGTAACTGCATATTAAAAAGGAGATGGGGAAAAAAAGACACACACACAAAAAAATAACAACCCCAAAACACAAAAGCTAGGAAGCTACCAGGGCAGAGATCAGACGTATTATTCTAAGATCATTGCTACTGGGCTGAGCCACCCTGGGGCTAAAAAATGCTTCATGCAGATTAGCTATACTTACGAAATGTAGTCAGTGTAAGCAAAGAAAAGGATGCAAGATTAAATTTTAGATGGCTTGCTAATATATCCATGCATACATTAATATGTCCTCTATATAACCCCAATTAATTTTGTAACTGCCAGAGAAAACTTCAGATTTCTGTTCCTGACATGTAACAAAGCATCAGTCTCTCACAGTCCTCCACGACTCTTAAGAGCCTCTGAAATGCGGCATCTTTGCTCTGGAAGAACAGCCTGTGCTACGGCACAGCCTCAACTGTTTGTCACACTTGAACAATAGAAATTAAAACAAATTCAGCCTTATCTTGTTCTCTTCCCTATCTGAACTTCACCTCTAACATAGGGTTCTTCCCCAGTAATAGGAATTAAGGATGTTCAGCAGCTCTGAAAAAATAAATGGGATTTCTTTTGGGGTTAGATGACCCCCAAAAGCACTAGGAACTATATTTACACAGGAGTATCAGGCATGGTAATGCTGAAAGCTGCAGCAGCCAGCTTTTCCTGTGTAAATCCGGTTCCCTGCAACATCATGAGGGTCTTGGAGTTTGCTATTTCCACAGTACCTGTGACCAGTGCATGACTTAGTATTTTATACAGAATTCAATAGTAAAAAAGTAGTCCCAAACTTTTCAAATTGAGAAATGGAACTGTTGCATCTGAAAAAAAATCAATATGGAATGTTTTGACCTTATTTATCCAAATTGTCTTTAGAACTCAATTTTTATTGAAGTCAATGTTAATTCGTGAAATAAATAGCTCTCACCTAATCTACATTTTTAGTCACAAAAAATTACTCTTTATGACAGTTTCCAGGAAGCTCAGGCTAAGACATTTTTCACAGATTAATTAATCATCCAGGCTCATCCTCAAAGCCTCTTTCCCCATCTTCGTTAATTTGTCAGAGAAGCCCAGCAACCACTGTAGTGAGGTCTGACTCACACTTGGACAAGGGAGGCTTCGGAGATGACAAAAAAAGCTGTTTCATTAAAGACAGCAAAGGGGGCGTGCCAGATTCCAGGAGCCTTCCCAGGAATGACCTTCTTGCACCCAGGTGGATAAAAAGAAGAATGATAGGAGCGCAAAGGACATCTTACACACTCACCAGAAGATGGAAGTTGGGAAGGAGAGAGATCTGGCTTAGAGCAGAAACTAAACAGGTTTTCCCCACTAGATAGAGAGAGTCTCAAGTAATGGGTAAGGTAGGCTTTTGCCATCATCAAGGAAAAAGAACAAATGGAATCAATGTGCTGTGGTGATGGGAGAAGCAAATCTCCTTCTTCTGAAAAGCAGTTTGTAAAAATGTCAGTTCATGTATAAACTTAACTTTGGAGACCGCCAAGCAAATGAATGGCCCATTTGTTTCGTGTGGGGATGGTTTTTCCCCTCTCTCCACTGGACAGTCATTCCATCAGTCCTGACTTTCTATAAGCTGTCAGCAGCCCTGCTGAGCTGCAGGACAGCAACCTGGGGCAGAAAAAAAAAAAAAAAGGAGGGATATCCAGAGTGGTTCCTTCCCTTTTACAAAATGAGGCCATCAAACAGGAGGCAACAGAAGAGGTTTCTCAACTTCCTCGTTTAAAAATATCCTAGGCTAAGATAATAACAGTAATTTACCTGGCTACTTGTTTTTGAACAACTGCCATTGATGCTTACACTCAAACCTTGCATTGATGTAGGAAATGGAGATAGTAGTTGGAATAGCCTGACATTTAAAATATTCAGGCAATGAAGGAGATGCAAGATACTTACATGGATTTTTATTTTTAAGCTTATCTAAAGCAAGTGGAATATACTTAAACCAAAAAAGAAATCTAACATCACAATAATACTAATAAGCTTAATTTAGAAGCCAGGGTTATTGTTCATTTAATGAACAATGATTAGCTCTATTCCTAGGAGGAAGGGAAAGAAAGGCACATTTAATTTAGAGACAGAATTTGCATGTCGGAATTTCAGGTACGATTGTGCTGTATTCAGATATCCCAACACACCAGGGCTTCAGAAGGCACCTAATTTCTAACCAGGCGTTTTTAATGAATTAGCATTTTCTAAGCCATTTAAGAAAAACCTCCATAGCCTGTCACTGAAGCTTTATAGCTGCAGAGCAAAGGATTCTGAGCTTACTGCACCATCTAGTGTCAAAAGACAGAAAGTGCAAGAAAATTATTTTAAACTATTTTTTTTTCATTACATTACATACATTTTCCTTTAACAGAATAATAAAACACAATTTCATCACCTCCATAAGTTGCAAAGAATATTTATCATCTTAATATGGCAACTCTCTCTTTCACAAAACTTCTTGAATGTCAGCATTTTTCCAAATGTTAATACAGCCCTGTAACTGAAAACTTCCTTTAAAACCTCAGTGTTTGACATTCAAAGTTGCTGAAGCTGTTGGAAATCTTCTCCACAGTAATAAGTAGATCAAATTCTAACAGAAGTTAGCAGCTTTCTAAAACTAACCATTTTCCAGAACTGAATTGAGTGTACAGGAAATGCTACAGGAAGAAAAGTAGCAGAAAAGTGGAAAAGCAAAGTTCATGCAAGAAATCTGAAGTTACAAAAGTAAAAACAGTGAAAAGAGGGGCTATTTTTCAGCACAGCTGTTCGTGCTCAGTATTATTATTGTCTTCTGAAAAGAAGTATAGCTGGCTAGCGCACACTAGATTTTAGGTACTTGAAAGACAACAAGACATGCCAATATCAGAAAAACTATTCACATTCTTAAACAGTATTTATCATCATCAGTGTCTGAGGGTCTCACAGAGATTTTCAGAGTGGCTGAGGACCAGATTTCTGATTATTCAGTGCACAAAACTAGTGTAAGGTTGTTAAAGAAAATTCCCTTTATAAAACTTTGTGAAGTAACCAATAATTACAAGCTCCACTAGGATATTTCTGGACTCCATCAAATCACATAATCTGGAATATGAGATTACAGCCAAGTTCTTTAACAATTTGTACACAGCGACTTGATATCAAATTAAAGATGCATCTATGCAACACAGTACCATGTCAAGCATTTTGAATCACACATGTCTTCAAAAAGATGGGCTGAATCCTTCCATCCTGAGGGTTAGAAATTCTTTCAGGAATCCCTGGAATTATTTACTTAGAGATGTACAGAGGGGTATAGACAGGCCCATGGTTTGTTTCTCTGCCTGAACTTCAACCATGCACAAAACTTGTAACTGTAATGATATGTGTCTGTGCTCAAGCTGTCAAGCTGGCTCATGGATGCACACTGAGACATTCACTGGAAACTTGGGAGCGCAGGCAGGAGGGTGATGGTAGCAAGCAGTCTACCTGTACAAACAAGGTGTAACACCTATGGCTTCCAGAGATGGCTGTAGGTACTGGTCAGTTGTGGGGGCTGGATCAGCCACCCTGAAAGGTAGTTTTCTGACTGCATGGTCTTTGCAGATTTCCTCCCAAATGAACACAAATGTATGGAAACAAGCAATTCTTTCTTCTGCCAAACTCAAATCGATTAGGAAAGTGTTGTGATTGACGGATACGTGGCTTGGCCTTGGGACAACACTGTGGTTCCAAAGCATCTTAACTAGATTATTTTTATGCTCAAACATTTTTCTTTTATGATACTATTTCAAAGATAAAAATATTGGGCAAATCATCCATCATCAGGGCATTTTGCAGCCACTACACACAAAAGACTGCCTCAAAAATTCTTCGAGGGGTGCACCCTGGTGCTGCAGACCCCACAGTGAAATTCAGGCAGTGAAATGCAGTCAGGCAGTGGCTTAACCCCACTCAGCCTGCCAGCCACCCCCTGCTCACACAATGTGCTTGCTGGCTGGGAGGCTGGTCAGACAGACTGTCCTAGTGACATACAGGAGGTGAGGTGATCCACCTCTTGGTACGAGCAAACTTGTGACTTTCATTTACGCACATTTTCCCTTGGCATCAAATGCTCTGACCTGTATTCAGAAAACTGGGGCAGAACAAGTCAACCTTTCCCGTGCAAAGAGCTCTTGGTGGAGTTTCCTGACAGCTTCATCCCACTGCAATTGCCAGTGTCTTCTTACTCCTAAGACTAGAGTTGACAGGCTGTATTCGGACCTCAGCATTTGTTACATATCCTCAGAGCAGGATTCCAGCAGTTCCACCTCTCACACAAGGCAACAAAATATTTAAATTGGAGGCACACTTATCCAGCAAATCTTTAAAAACCAGTACTTTTCATTTCCCTAGGAAGGCATGCTGTGGGTTGAAAGGCAGTATGCTTCAGATTTCACCATTATTCGGTGCAGCCGTGTTTACACAATGTTACCGAGAAGAGCATGGAATACTTAATGATATCAGACTGTAGGATGGAAATTCTATAATTCAAGGCAACAACCAATTCTGATTGTATTTTGGAGAGTCTGGAATGCTATTTCTCAACTATGTGGGCTCACCATGACAAAAATCTTCTGAACGGGGATTTCAGTCAATTCCCAGAAGTAAAAGTGAATTGAAAGTAGGCATTTCAGATAGGAAGGGTACCACAGTACCATGAGCATTAGCAGAAGGTTTACTCCAGCCTCCTGAGCTAATTCTCTACTGAAGCTTAAAAGACAGGACATAGACTACAGGAGAAAGAAAGCAGGAACTTCAAAGCCATTTGAAGAGACAAATTACCTAATTTAGATTAACTGGCAGCCATGAGACACTGTGAATCTGAAGGAAAGAAGGGAAAGGGACAGAGTCAAAGACAGAAATCCTCAGGCTGAGGAGAGAACTTGCAGAAGACACTGATTTCCAAGGGAAATACTATATAGCTCCTCTCCTCACATTGCTTTAGAAAACAGCAGCAGAAAACACCTTTCTCCTGTTACAAGAGCAAATTAGACTGGGAGCTGTTTTAAGGCAACTGTAGATGTCTGGGGATACCCTTCACCTCACTTCACAATAAGCTTTTTATCATCGTTGCTACATTATCAGCTTGGATCATGCAGCCTTACTTGAAAGTCTCCATCTGTGAAGCACAATATCTATTTTTGACTTTCATGAATAAGAAACACCACTATAATCTTAATATTCAAGGAGCCTTAGAGGAGCAGGGATGTTTCTCTTCCAGGCAAGAAATTGCTTTGTCTGTGATTGTCCCCTGAGGTTACACAGAGGCCACATGGAGGTAATCCCTTCCAAATAACTAAGTTGATCTACTTCAGCATAGGAAGATATATCACTGCTTGATACTGTTGGCTTCTGCAGTAGAAGTTAGGTAAGCAACCTGGAAAGCTGCTAAAACATGAAAAGACAAATGGCATACAAACTACTCACCGGAACAACAAGAGCAGAGGACAAAGATTAATTCACGTGCTATTCCACGAAGGCTCAGTGAACACCAGCTGCATTCACATTAATCTTTAATAAAAAACATTTCCTTTCACTTGTAACCCCACTGTAATCACTCTGCTAGGCAAGCAATGCCCATTTCACAGGCTTTGAGCACCAGAAGGAGCAAAGCCCATCTGCCTTGTTTGCTGCTTAGTTAATTGCCTGAATAAAACCATTACCCAGTACATCACCACCTCTAGTAAAAAAATATTCTTTTTTTTTCCCTTCCCAGGCCTAGTAAAAAACAAAAATAGGAAAACCATCATGCTCATCACTCCATCCGTGCTCCTTTCATTAAAGAATCCAGAGGAACATCTTCAAACTATTGCAGTCTTATTAAGAGCAAATGTAATCTTAAGAAATTGATTTCTTTTTGGTTAATATACAGGTTCATCATGAAGATAAAGACTTTGTCCAGCCAAGTATATCAGAGGACACTAGACACACATACAGAAAAACCTTCTATATTTCATAAATAGTTGCCTTAGATAACAGAGAGATGTCTCTACATCACTCTGAATTACAACAAAACCCACAGAAAACAGCAAGTGCTTGAGCAGTAAGGATCTGAATACTGGCAAATGAGCTCCCTTTTCAGGCATAAGTTATGACTTTGATGTAGCTTTTTGAGAGATGCAAAAACCAGGACTCCATCAGATGGTTACATTTACAGTATTTTTTTAAATTTCTGAACAAGGACAATCAGGAAGGGAAGTCTGCTATTCCAAAATCAGGGTGATTTTGAGGCCGAGAGCCTGCATTATTCCTTTTTCAATGTACAGGAAAAAAGACTCATTTGCCAGGAATGATTTTTGCTCAAGAAAAAATCTCACTCAAAGCAAAAAGCTCACATATCAACACAAAGCTTCGCCAACTAAACCATCACCTGTTACACTACAGCGAGCCTTCAAAACTCAACACGGGAAAATCAATCTTCAGTGATACCTTTCAAAAAGAAGCTTGCCTGTTCGTTCAACAAAATAAGTTTCCCCAAGCGCTTCATGCTACATGTTTTCTTGTATTTGAGGGCCAGTGCCACAGTGAATATCGATCCTACCTTCAAAGGAGAAATGTGCGACTGTAAGACATATCCATGGACATTCTCTATTTGAGACAGGTTCTTCTCTGACACATGAACAAGCTCTGGGCCTCTCACTTCGTGGGTTAATCGAGGCAAAGTATGATCATGTGGAGCATCCTCATCTTGATAACGGTATTTCTAGAGAGAAAAGATAGCAAGGAAGAACAGATAAGCTTTGAGGAGGCAATGCACATGTATTAATGTAAATATGGGGTAACAGATAAAGTATCAGACATTACACAATATAACTTTTTTTTTTCCTTGACATTTCATCAAAGAGAGAAAATGACTATCACACCGATACACAAAACTTTCACCATCAGATAGACATCTGAGATGACATACTGGTAAGGGTTGATAATGAAAAAAAAAAAGAAGACATGTTAATTGGCTGAGCTGTAGTGTCTGCTCATATTTCACATCCCCACATTAAGAACTGCACTCCTATGGCCTTTCTCTGCATATTTGAGTCATTTTGCATTTAGCACCACACTGAAGAGCACACACGCGCTTCCACAGAGCCACAGTCAGCCAGAAAATCACTCTCCAGGAAAGTTTTCTCCTTACCCTGAACACTAATTAGGGTGTGAGGTGTTATAACTCCCCACTCCACGCAGAGGCAACAGAAGGTAAGCAGCTTGTCCGAGATCCAAAACAAAGCTCGTAACAACAAGGAACATAACCTTAAAGATTAAATTAAATGACCAGACCTGCCCTTTAGCTGGAATCCTTTTTAAACAGGCACCATCCACCTGGCTGACGGGCCCAGCTGGGTCTTGTGGTGGGGCCATCGGAGCCAGCTGAAGCTGGCTGGAACCGGCTGGAACCAGCTGGAACTGGCTGGAGCTGGCTGGAACCGGCTAGAACCGGCTGGAACCAGCTGGAACTGGCTGGAACTGGCTAGAACTGGCTGGAACTGGCTGGAACCGGCTGTGTGCGGCACGGGGCAGCTCTGACCTCTCCTCATGGAGGCGCCTGCAGCCCCCCGCTGCCAAAGCCCTGCCTGTTACCTGTGACACCCCCCCGCCCCGCCATTTTGAGGGGGGGCACTCCAGAGCAGGTCCTGTGGGGGATGCGAGTTCACGTGGCCTGACGCAGCGGTGGGGGACGTTGAGACATTAGAGCAGGGAGCAGGAGAGCGGGGTGTCAATCAGAAGGGGAGTTCATGGGTCTTTGGCAATCAGAGAGGGGCAGATAGCACCATTGTAATGCCCTTTTCAGCTGACAGGTATATGCTAAAATACTGGAATGAGCAAAATCAAAGACTAAAGAACAGACAAAATCAAAGATGAAGACTTATTTGGATGGCCATATAAGAAAAAGAAGAAGTTGTAAGTTCAGGTAAGCTCATGAGGGCATTGCGAAGCAGACCTCTCTGCTGCTCCTGCATTTCACTTTGACCGCTCAGCTCTAGGGTGTTACTTCATTTACTCATCCCTCCAAAGGAAATAATCCCAGTTTATTCCTGCCTTCACTCTCATGTATGGAAATGTTTCAGCAGTTGCCAGTTATTTTCAGAATACACACGTGACATGATTTATTTTCCTCTTTTCTGGGATATGTCTTCACATATTCACTTTTCAGATAACATAATTAATGAATATGTAAAATGACTGGCACCAGACAAGTATTATTTGGGCAAGAAGCCATCAGACAAATAGATGGTACTCCAACTCCAACTCCAATGTCACATTTAAGGCTTGGCACACAGATAATTTGAGCCCCAAGCAATCAATTATTTTTTGAATCCAGTGAGTACTCTTTCAAAAAAGACCACTACTCAGAGGCAGCCTCTTTAAAGGGAGTCATTTGCTAAAATGTGATTAGGAGAAATAACCGCAGAGTACCAGAGTCATCACATCTCCCCGGGAAATGGTAAAATGAAAATCTCCAGCGACAGCTTTCCAAAGAGACAAGACAGCAGTGGCAGAAGCCATGAGAAACTTTGTCATAGAAACACAGAATCATAGAATCATTTAGGTTGGAAAGGACCTTTAAGACCATTGAGTCCAACTGTGAACCTAACATTGCCAAGTCCACCACTAAACCATGTTCCTAAGTGCCACATCTACACGTCTTTTAAATACCTCCAGGGATGAGGATTCAACCACTTCCCTGGGTAGCCTGTGCCAATGCTTGACAACTCTTTTGGTGAAGAAATTTTTCCTAGTATCCAATTTAAACCTCCCCTGGTGCAATTTGAGGCTGTTACCTCTTGTCCTATCACTTGTTGCTTGGCAGAAGAGACTGACAGCCCCCTCGCTACAACCTCCTTTCAGGTAGTTGTAGAGAGCGATAAGGTCTCCCCTCAGCCTCCTCTTCTCCAGGCTAAACAACCCCAGTTCCCTCAGCCACTCCTCATCAGCCCTGTTCTCCAGACCCTTCACCAGCTTTGTTGCCCTTCTCTGAACATGCTCCAGCACCTCAATGTCTTTCTTGTAGTGAGGGGCCCAAAACTGGACACAGTATTCCAGGTGTGGCCTCACCAGTGCCAAGTACAGGGAGACAATCATTTCCCTACTCCTGCTGGCCACACTATTTCTGATACAAATATTATTTTTTTTATATATATATACACACACACAGAGTATTCTGTCCAGATCATTCATGTAGCTTTACAGCACAAGAAGCAGGGTAAGGTGGCATTAAAGAGAGAACATCTCTTTGACCATCAGTAACTCCTTTCCCCATCACCACACTGCAGTGTAGCTGTTGCACAAATGAGAGACAAGGCCCAGAGGAAATTGGTTCACCCTGAGCCCTGTGATCCCAAAAAGCAGAACATATATGTGGATCTCCACTGGTAGACTTTCCCATGAAAACCTATGCTTTATAATTAAAATGAATCATTTTATCCGATAACTGCACATTCCCATGACAAATTCAATGATATCCATGTTATGTTCCATAAACTGGAAGGTTTACAGGACAGATTTCCACTTTTCCATTCGCCTTTATCTCCCTCCCACCCCAAGCCAAGCCTTCTGGTTCTTCACAAAGTACAAGCCTAGAGCATTTCTGGGTCAATCCTGTTATGTGTTTGCCTCATGTTCTTAGCACCAAATTCATTGATTTTCATACATCTTTCCTCCCACAGCATCTCTTCACTGAAATGCTTTCAGCTGTGAACCAAAACAGCTTGACACAGCAAAAAGCCAGTGGTAAGGCTGAAAATACCAAACCAGAATTAAGACTCTCCTGCACAAATGCCTCATTTGTCTCCATTGCTCTGTCCTGATGGGGTCCTGTAAATGTCCTTGAAATTACCCCGTTCCCTAGAAACCAGAGCTTTCTCTAAGGGTTAATTCAAATTTCTGGAGGGAAAAGCATGATTGCACGGAAATGCTACTCTTCATTTGACAAAAGAACAGGTGGATGTCTTATGATAATTAAATTACAAATCAGTGCCTGCTGCTGACAGGGTATTGTACGCTGCCAACTAGCATCAGATATTTAAAATCCTCTGTAATTACCTATAATGGGGGAGTGGAGTGCGCTGCTGTGAATTTTTAATATGAACGTGCCTTTTTATAAGAGATCATTCTCTCTACAATATGAGATTATTACGGCATCACTGCTCCTTGCATCGTACTGTCTATTTCTAAGGCTGCGTTTGGCAAAGAGTTGTCAGCTAAACAGGACTGAAGATATGAATCCAGCAGAAGGTAATAGTCAAAAGCCTTAAATTTCAACAAAGCCAGCTCTCAAGAAAAACAAAGTAAAAAAGAAAATGGGAAGTTACAACACAAGTTACAATAGCCAAACTACTGCACTGGCATGGGAATACAGATGTTCTTACAACCTACCTTTGACAGATTGTCAGTAAATTAAGATAGTTGGGAATTTGTCATTTGATTTTGGGCCACAAAAGTCTTCAGTATTTTTTTGCCATTACCATCGGTTTTCTTTGCAGAAAATGCAAATAGAACATTTCATTTTAGATCAACTCAAATTGACCTGTGTCCTAAGCTGCTGAATGTGGTCCTACTGGAGTTGCCATTCAGAAGCACATATCCCTGTTCTTCTCTACATGACTCTGGCTGGACCACACTCCAATACATCACACATTACTTCTGCTTGCAATAGGAGGGCCGCAAAAGGAGGGAGGAAAGTGTGTTACAGGAGTCTTGAGGCTCTACAATATCCTGTGAAATAAGAGCAGCCAGCGAATCCTCCTCTAAAGAGGATCTTGACCTACAAGAAGACACCCTGACCTGTGCAAGAGACATAGAGGCAAAAAAGTGATGTTGTTTTTCACTCATCTGAAGCTTTATAGTAGATACAGCTGATAGATATTAATGGCGGAAAAAAGGTACCACAACGTACTATGAGATGGTAACGCATTCACGAGTGGGTCCTGCTCCCAATCTCTCTTCAAAGCCAGTCTGTTAAAAATACTCTGGCTAGCATAATACTTTTTGTCAAAGGAAACAATAGCAATACTACTTGTTTTAGCTCTTACACATCAGGATTTCAAGTCTTGAATACTATTTCTGTTTTACGGTCCTCCTTGGGAGGGGCAGACTTTTGCACCTTAGAAGCTGCAGGTCTTCATATAACCCATCTAACTTAGAGACCACAGGGAAAGGGATTTCTGCAGAAAATTTCCCACATGAGACAATGACCTCTTACAGATCCAGTTATCCCATTGCAAGCTGCAGATAGACAAAGAACACAGTTGGGTCCCAATGCTACCTGCTGCTTATCCCTCACTCGCCTTTTTCCTCAACCCAGGGTTTGAGATGCTTTGCAACTGCGATGCAGATTAACCCCACCGCTAGTCATCTGCTGCAACCTTGACATGGGAGCTACCTTTGAACAGGTCAAGCATCACCCCCTTCTGCATGATATTAGGTCCAGAATTCAATACACTGGATTTGTTCACAGTTTTAGCAACAGGCAAAAACTAGAACCATGACAGACTTGGTCCATTTAGATAAAAATTTAATCTGCAAAGTCCCATTAAAAAAATGTTAGTGCCACCTTGTCTCACTGTTGTGCTCTTTTTTTTCAGTGGTCTTCAATGTGTTGAATTTTACTGGCGCTTCTCTCCAAAGGCAGCAAATTTCAATGTCATACAGATGAGTATCTTGAGAAAACAAACTTTACAATTTGCACACATAAGTCCTTGGGCATTCATCCAATCATGAGTAGAAATAATGTTACTCATCCAACTGATTGCAAATGAGCAACACAGCTTGAATTCTGAATATTTGCAATCAATCTATAGAGTAAAAAGAGAAAAAAATACTCTTCTCATTATATAAAATGGAAGAAATCACAATCTGCTTGCCAAGACTGTGGAAGTAGATTAAGAAGCCTAAATCATTGAATAATTATACTTATTGTGAATGACTTGCTCTTTTGCTTATTAAGTAGATTTCTAACAAGCTTGTCACTATATCACAGCAATACCTTTCATCCGAGAAGCCCAAAGAGCTTTACAAGTGGTAGTCAAGTCTGATAACATCCTGTTGAAAAAATGTAAGTGCATCATCTAAAGGTGGGTAAAATTAGGCACAGAAATACAACAACGTGCACAAGGTCACAAAGAGAATCAATTAATTAAGCAGTGGCAGAACTTAGGAGATTTTTCAGTCTGCTCTTCTAAGCCCAAGACCTAGTGCAACTACAGTGACTTTAATAGTAATAATAATAATAATTATTCAAAAGTATTGCCATTGTAATTCCCCCCCCCCCCCCCCCCCCCCCCGCCCAATGTTCCAGGAGGCAGCAGACTTTCTAAGGTCAGGAATTAGGTTTTTCTCTGTGTCAGTGTAACAGCTAGCAGTGCTCTGTGTAATTTATATTGTGCTGTCTCTGAGAAACACATACTGATTTTCAGAAGACAAGAGGCTTCCTGTAAGAACCAAATTGTTTCACAGAAGGAGTGCTATCAGCACTGCACACTGATAATTTGCATAGCTTTTCCATTCAGTACAACAAGAAGTTCTTTTTCTTCTTTAGGAGGGGGGGGGAAAAAAAAGCAGATATATGATTTCTTCTCTCAGTTTACTGAAATCAGAGGGTTTTGCCCATAGTAGGGAAAATATGTTCAGTTTTCTAAAAAATGCAAGCACAATACAGTAGACCAAATATGTTTTACAGTATTCTCCTCGTCTGTTTTTTGAAACCCTAAATAATTTTGCTTTTCATAACGAAGAAGTGAAATGGACTTTAGCCAAAGTACCTCTTCCTTGTATTAGCTGCACGTAGTTGCACCTTTCGCTCACAAGATGGCACAATAACCATCGAGTTAAAGCACATTCTCACTTTGAGCTATGAAGTGTTGCAGGAAAAAAATAAGTAGCTACGTAATGTCATAAAACTTCAAACGATTTTTACTTTGAACTGACCTGGTACAACATTATTAAAAAAAGATGGCAATCTTTTATAGTAAGTACATGTAAACAGGTTATGATCATACACAAAGCTGGCAGCTGGAGAAAAGTCTAACAGTTCATATAAGCATCAAAAGTTACAATCAAGTAGGAATCTATTGGTTTTTGCATGCTTTAGCATGAACAAAACCACTATGTATTGACAAGATTGAGACTAGCCCAGAATGCTGCATTCCTCAAGGAATTCTAAATCCTAATTAAAACCGCCTGCATATAAATCTGTACCATGAGGTATTCAGCTCCATATGCTGCATCGCATTTTGGACCTGTTAACAGCATCGGTTTAGCCCTCTGGAGGCTGCTACTTGCTATCCAATAATTTAAAATAGATTTTTAACTTGAAGTACCAGTGTAAAAAAAGACACTCCAAGAGGGCGGCTTTGCTAGTATTAAAGGGTGAATGTGGCTGCAGATTATAAAGATCAGTAACTTAAAAAAAAAAAAGTCCAGCTAATACTGATTGATTATCTAAGTGGAGCAAAGAAAAGACGTGGGTGAAACCATACAATTTATCAACATCAGGCTGTAGCCACCTCTCCATCCTTTTGTCCTGCAATAACTTCAATTGCATACTCCTTTTTATAGTTTTCAACTCTTCCCCTCAATATATTTTTTTTTCTGATATATCCATGTTCCCACAGGCACTATAGAAGTCTTCATGCCTCATTGGCACCCTCCTTCATGCCTCCTTTCCCCCTGCAGCTCCCTGCACATCCCCAGAAGGACCATGTCCCCACTCCCATTCCCTGATCCCTCCAATTCTGCTGCTGCAGTCCCCCAGTGTGGAACCACAGAGCCTCACAAATTCTCCTTTTGCACCCCTTGCCTGATCTGAAGAACAGCTTCTGGCATGGGGTGGCTGTGCTGAGATTACTACTGAGCATTTGGAGAGCCAGAGCTGGCAAATGCTGCTGGTTGCTGTGTCTCAGTTTCCCTGCCAATAAGCCTGTGGTGGGAATGCACCACGGCAAGACAAACACCCTGGTTTTATATCAGAATATTACGAAGTAATCCTGTAATATAAGAAATAAATAATATATTATTATTGCCTGAAACAAATGATACAGAGAAAGAAATAAAAATCACAGAAGAAATGGCTTGCCCTTCATGTTTTCTATACCAAAGATACAGATTTTAATTTAGTCCAGCTTTGCTCAGCACATGACACAGCAAGCCATTTGTGTTTTGCAGCTGAAACCCTCTCCCCAGTCTTCACACTTGGGTGTCCTACTTAGTTGAATTTATACAAAAAATAGGACTCCTCTTTCCAGTGCACGCTGCTAGTGACTTCTTCACAGTAATCTAAATCTAAAAAATAAAAAATGCAAGTGATTTGTATTGCTTACTTTTGCATGTATCTATGTACTGATTTAAAGCTTTAACTATGTATTTTCATTATATTATTTCCCAATGCCCTTCTGAGAATCAGTCAACAGGATAGCACCTACTGAGTCACTCCAGAGGATAACCAAGATTGTCCCCAAACTGTATTTCTTAGCCCTCATGGATTTTGAGTAGATGTAGTTGTGGTGGGCTTTTGTGGCCCCTCAAGCCTGCCCGGTTTCATAGTTCTAATTTGGGACACTGCCTGGCTATGCTAGCACCTGCTGGTGGTTGCTGTGGAGAGCATGCAGATTGAAAGGATGCAGTGAGACTGTGCTAATTCCAGTGTTAATTATGCTTCCCCAAAAGGCCCCACTGAAGGGTGTCTCTAGGGAGGGATGTCCTCTGGGCATAGTCTCTAGTGCTGTCACCTTTCCCATGACGCCCATGAGTTCATCTTACACCCAAGTATCTCATGCAGCGCCTGGGTATAGTTTACCCGATAGCAGTGCTAGGCATGGGTGGTTCTGCATCTTCTGCATCTGTCTCCCCTGTGCAGCCCTGGTCCTCTGTCCTGCTCCTTTACTTGTACTGATCAGTCACTGATCCAGATTAGGTCGTCTTATGGGTTTGTCTGAACCTAAATTATGCACTGATGGAGCTCCCAGCCTCACAAATAGGTGCGTCAGCTCTAGTGGAGGAGGCAACACAGGAGCAGGAATGAAAAGTCAAGGAGGAGCAGAGTAATTCCTTGAGACAGCATAACTGGTAAGAAAAAGATACATGAAAATATCACCCTGAATCCTTTCCTCTCTTGGATACATTCATAATCCAATACAGGGAACTTTATTTGCCGATGTTAAAATAAGCCAAAGAATCTGTAATATGTAATGGCAAATCCAAGGAAGGCTGACTTGAGATCTCTCTAGGAAAGAGAAGGAATAGAAAAATCATCAAAACAGGACTGGAGCAAATGGGGATAAAGACCGAAGCTCAGGTGGTAAAAAGAGAAAAGACAGAGAACTCCAGCACCTCTGCTGCTCTGGTGCTGAAAAATACCTGTGAAACCCCTTGGGAAAGCACTGGTCTTGTCTCCCTCTAGGGCCAGTGTGCACAGCAATAGCTGCTCACAGCAATTACTGAAGTGGCAGAGGCCTGCGGCTCTGGAGATGGTGGCCTTGCCCTGTGCCAGGTTGTGTAGACTTTCCATCTAGGGCTGTGGAGACTCATTTTAAAATTTGACCCTTTCACTGCTCACACATTCCTATTTCCCAGCCTTCTTGAATATAAGTGTTCCTGTTGATACCCTTGCTTTTTCTGCAGTCCCAGGTCTAAATGAAATCTAAGAGGAAACCTAGACTCTGCTTTTCTTAAATTAAGACTCAATTCATAAGTCAAAAGAAGGATACATCCACAGAGTAAAGTGCTCAACAGTCAAGGAAGTATGATTTCCTCATGAACCCTATCACATCCACTGTGCACACAGGACAGTCCTTTGGGAATTAGTTGTGGTTTGAAGGACACAGGAACTGTGTGTCTGTGGGATTCCAGTATCATTTCTTACAGAAATTGGAGAATTCTGGACAAAGGCTATATGAAGCAAAAACATGCTCTCAGGCTAAGACAGGCGAATGTTATTGTAGATAACTGTTTCTATTCTTGCTTTTGCTACCGAAATCTCATGCAATGCTAGGCATTTCACAAAACTAAACTTTCCACAGGTGTATAACTGAGATATTCCTCACTTTGAATGGTCTTGGTAGACACAGACGGCCAGTTTTTGCAGAAGTGCTGAGCATCAGCAGCTTCAGCTGAAATCAGGGGGAGCTAGGCTTTGTACAGAAAAAGTGCAACGGAATCCTGTGCACTCCAAGAAGTCAATCTAAGGTGGAATTGGTATCAGCTGACATTGGCCACCTAATACTTAAACTTCTGGTATAAGCAGGTCAAACAGGTTCACTTGCTAATAACTGGAACTTCACAATTTTATATGTATATTTGTCAAAGAACCGCTCACTGAAGACACTTTTTCTCTCCTTTTTTCTAACTTGGGCTGAAGACAGCTTAGGATTTAAGCATTTTGAATGAGATGAATTTAATTCTTGGTATTGCAAACTGGACACAGAAACTAGTGGACTCATTTGGTCTTAATTGTTTTGTTAAACAAGTAAAAGTTCTAATCACACAGGGATATTGTGAAAATAAATTCATTAATGTTTATGAGATACTTGGATACTGTGATCAGGCTCAGTATAGCAGGAAAATCAATAAAAAAATTAATAATTCTGTAAATGGAGCAGTTTGAATTGCATGCGTTAAATAATGCATGGAGACATTTGTTGAATGGAAGATGCCATAGGAAGTACCACTCCACATGAATACAAGAAGCAGAGGGCCTGTGAAAACAAAAATAACTGTGTAATTAAAAATGTATTTGAGTTATATTATAATAATACATTGCAACATATGGCCACAGAGGGCCTGCAATAAAATTGCTTAGACCATCTTAATTCTTGCATTTCCTAAATCTGAGTGGTTAACTTTATAACCCTGCCATCCCTTAACTGTTCTTTGAACACAATGTATACACACATAAAAAAACCTCATAAACTTTAATAGCGTTCCTGCCTCTTCTACTGTGAAGAAGGTATAGAGATAAGTACTGAATTTTGCAGTGTTTGTGGAAAACCGTCTCTTCTTAAATAAAAATACAAATGTTCTGTGTGCATAAACCTGAAAAATAATCTCGCTGTTGTCACTCTGATGAACCCAGACCATTAGCTCCGAAGATAACGTTCTTTTTGTACCAAACCAATTTTTGTTGGTGCCGGAAAAGCTATTACAAGTCTCAAATATCTACTGTTTTTATCAGTCCCCTCTTTTAAAAGCTGTGAATTTTTACTAAGAAAAAGATGGATTTAGTGCATTTCAACTAGGTGTTCAATAAGCCAGCAAAACACATTTGTGTCAGGTGAATTTGCATGTGCTTGACACCTGTAAGAGTTGAGATCAACATTTCTAATACAGGGCACTTACTGAAAAAGCAGCTTTGGACCTTTGGGTCTTAATCATTCTACAGCCTTTCAGAACGGCATAATTGAGGCAAAATAATCTACACTTTTAGATATTTTAACAAAGCCCTGGTTAAGGCGCAAGTGGGCAAAGTAGCTGTCATTACAAACAGAGTACAGAGAAACATGAAGCTATTGAATGAACAAGGGAATACTTGCTCTCCTGAGGCTATCACCAAAATCAGTATTTCCACCTTTCCACCTCTCCACAATCAGCCTAGTTCCTGATCTAAGGAGTTTATTGTTTCAGGGGAAGCTCCTTCAGCTCACTGATCTGATGACAACACATCCAGGTCAAGCTACCTCCAGGTCAGGAGCTGGGCACGAAGACGGTATCCTGATAAACTGCACTACCTGCAGGTACGCTCTGTTTAATGCAATGGGAAAATCTCTTGGGCTGACATCCTTTGAGCCCACAGAGGGAATAAACCCACCACTCCTTGGGCTATACCTTACCTGAAATGAAGAGGGAACAGTTTATCATCATCATCTCTATTTATTCTATGTAAAAATAAACTAACAAAGGTATCACAGCTGCATTTTCTGAAGGGCCAAGCAAGCCTGTCAGCACAGCCTTCCTTAATTTTTCTAGTCCCATAAGGCTTAGCCCAAACCAACGCAGTGAGTGGGTCACGGTGAACAGAACTGCAGGTAGCTGGCAAAATTGCAGGAAACAAAGGGATATATGCATAGATTTCTACTATCTGTAGAACTGCTTTTAGACCTAGGCACCTAAAATTTACCTTTGTCTTATTTGAACACATAAGCATTTTTTACATTTGAACTTAAATGTCAAAATCAGCCAGTAATTACTCTGCTGGATGGAGACAATGATTTTCTGTTGGGGCTATTGTTATTTTGGGATCTCCTTCCACAGTCATGTTGGAAGAATAGGCATATTTTTTATTTTTAAGTGATCTGAGCACTCACATTTTAAATAATCCAACTGGGCTCTCAGTCTCTGCAAACATAAGCTACAGTCCATGCCTAAATGATCAGGCACTTGTTTTGTATTATGTTATAATGTATATCTGGCAGGGTTAGTAATGTCTGAAAAGTTCTTTAGAGCTGAAATGTGCTATAAAAATCCAAATTTATATTATATGGCATAGAAGACTCTCCGGGCACCAGACAATGATTTAGATGGAAATTTGCTGCCAGTCCATTGGATTTGCTTGAAAATCGTGATTCTACATGTCTTAACCTGGGTACTTCAAACTTCATTGTTTGAAAGTTATTGCCTGACTCTTCTGTTGGATGCAACTCTTGTGTCTCACTGTTGTGTCTGCCTATCTTTGTGCTGAATTCTACAGTATTTTGCTCCTTTCTTCTTGAAGAGTCTTTTTGGTAGTTTTTATAGTTGCAGAAAGCAGGGGATGACAAAGGGGAAGGTTGAGTGCTTTAGAAGTTAGTAAAGTTATCTCTGAAGCAGTAACAAATGTCTTTCTTGCAGACTGACTGCTCCTTCTTTGCAATAACGCTAGTTTAATTAAAAGGTTAAATCCCTACTGCATTCACTAAGAATCCCTATCTGAAAAAGTCTAGATATTGTAATAAGTTGTTTTTTTTTTTTTTAATTTCCTTATGTTTTCAGCCTAAGGAAGTAGATGCCTTGTATAAAATATCATGAAGAAAATAAAATCTAAATTCCTTTGGTTTTAACAACTGGCTTTCAGGAAGGCTGCATAATGACTGTCAGATGAATAACAATGTCATGGTACATTTTCTGTTGTTCTTAATTATTAGAAAATGAGGACAAAGCAAAACCCATCCTGGTTAAAATTAGATTCAGCCCAGATCATAAGGCAATCATGAGGCACTGTTAACTTTGAAATGAAAGACATTATTATAAAAGTACACCCAAACCAAAACTCACAGACAATCCCAAGCAAATAGCTTGGTCTAGACACAGCAGTTTTATTATTAGGCAGAGAGGGTTTAAGTCCTGACCCAACAAATGGATTGATTGATTATATAAATAATTATTTTCCAGAGCTTTATATGTGCAGTGGGCCAAATCCTGAGATCTGTGACATCCATCTGGAAATATGTCCTATTTAGAGCTATTTGATTATTCATTTTCCATCTTTTTTAGTACTTGACTAAGCACTAGATAGATAACCAAAGACCTGTATGTCTGTATGTTTTCTGATGAAGTAGCAATGTAAACTCCCCAAAATATGAGTTTTTTTTGTAAATACCACATCTTTTTCTCTGCATAAACCACCTTTACAAGAGCAGGTGAGTCACTCTCATTTTCTGTCAATCCTCTGTTACTCAGCTGATAATGCCAACAAGGAAAACCATTTATTGAGTCTGGAGCTGTGATTTTCTGCTGAGGAAAAGAAATGCTCCCTGGGAAACAAACTGAGAGCTACAGCTCATTTTTATCTTCACAATGAGAAAGCGAGCATGACTTTAACTTGTTGTTGACCTTTGTTGCAGTTGGATCACTGATCTAAAAGTCAGTGGCTATATATATAACATTATTCACATCAAACTATCATGTATAGAGTGGGAAAAACACATTTTACTATTTATGAAACTTCTATGCATGAGCAAAGTTCTGCAAACATTAATCACAACTGTGGGAATGACTATCCACACCAAGGAAAATGCACCTTTTTGAGTGATTCATCTCATCTCTGCCGCTCAGGAAGGGGTGGACTGCCCTTTAATGGTGCCACGTGCTTGACACTCACTGCCCAAAAGCCAAGATGCTGGCACTGGTGAACCTCACCCAGAAGCTCCTCTGGCTCTCAGACCTTGAGATAAACAGTGGACATGTGTTCCTTGGGAGGTTTGTTTATTTTTCAGCGTAGTGACTTGGCATTTTGTCCTAATTGCTACGTGACTAAACCAAAGTGAAAACTGCCTATGTGGGAATTGCCACAACTTGTTGTGAACATACATCTGTATTTTTGAAAGCCGATAATCTCCAGGTGGTGTTAAATTAGCCCGGTTCTTCTGCAGCTCCCTTGGGAAGGGCTGCGCCATCTAATTTCCCTTGCTACCATGCAAACTATTAGACTCAACGTTGAACATAGCATTAGTCAAATCCCAGTTGCCAGTAATATTTTGGCCCTATACGTCCATGCTGTCATAGATGCTTTTCAGCTTTATTAAAAGTGTGGCCTTATTAACTTTTTTAACTACCAAAATGATGATTAAATGATGCAGCAGGAAATGTTTTGAAGAGTTTCTTTTACAGATGATTAACTAGTGTTATGAGATGCGCTCTAGTTGTCTGAACAAATGTAGGATATCTCACTTTTGTACTGACTGTCCTCAATTTTTTTTTTTAAATATCACTACAATAGTGAAACAGTTAGAAACATAGGATCTTAACACTTTCTCTTCTTGAACTTTCCAACAAATAAAAGTGTAATGGAACCACTGTAACAGTTTCCTTCATTTCTTATTTCACTGTATTTACAACAAAATTCAGTACAAATTTATCTCTTAAAAAGCTTGATGAATCAGACCTCCAAAATATATAGCATTAACAGGACAAAGTCTGTCCCCAAAGCTTCTGAAGTACTTTGCTGGAGTCAATGTTTTCCAAGTGAAGTGCATTCAATTTCTGTACCAAAATTACTGAAGTCTTTTAGTTATTATGCTTATTGCACAGAAATTTGCAGGTCTTGAGTTCCTCCCACCTCACTAACTTTCACACATCACTGCAGCTCATTTGCAGGTGTTCAGCATTCACCTGCAAACAGGCCAGACGTCTGCATTTTCCAACACCCTTGCATACCTTCTGACCACTCTCTGCATACTATCAGAGTTGACCTGCCTGTGAAATAATTTGAACACCTGCACTTTAGATATGTATTTCCAAGCTACAGTAGATAGCATTGTATGCATATGTGGCTAATCAGGTATTCTGGCCTCATTCTGCTCCTTGATCTGGCTTCAGAATGCTTTGTATTTCTCAGAAGTAGTTTTATGTAAAAATCACTGACTTGGAACAGACTATATGTGGCACATATTTACAGTTCTATACAGAAAACGTGGAGTCCCTTTCTTTATACTACAAATCTGAAGTTGCAAAAGGTGCCATTGCCAGGTTTCTTCTTTAAATTTTTTTTAAAACAAACCAAAGGAAAAAGGGTAGCCATTTCTTTCAAAACATGAATACTTAAAGTGAGGTTATATCTGACATTTCTATCCTGTCATGTACTTGTTTATTTTTGCATGTTTGCTGTCTTTCTAGGATATATCAGAAATCAGTATTTGGTCCTCATTAGTAGGATGTGGAATTTAGCTTACTTGTTATCAGTAAGAAAATGTAGTCAGAAAACTCCCAAAAGACCATGAAAAGGATAAAAACCAAAAGATATCCCAAGGGGAATTAATGCCAATATCTGTATTTATTTATACCATTACACACAGGGGTTTCACATGAAATTCTACTATTTAAAAAAATGATTAAGTTGCTTTCATAGTGAATCAAATGAGGAATTTCCTTGAAAAAACAGGCTAAAGAAAATCAACATATCAGTCAACTGCTTTACTTCAACTGGAGTGCCAGTTTTTAAAATAATATTACAAGCTAATACATAATGCAAAACAAAACTAAAAGGAAGATTTGAAATACAATGTTTTGTTTGTTTGCAAATGTGATCTTAATTATTTTTAAGACAGTTAATGAAGATGGATACATTCCCACGGAACATTTCCAAAAGGAAAAATGTTTTATCACAACACTTTCAGCTAACTTAGAGTTACATCAAATCACATAAGCAGCCAACACATATACATATTCACACAAATTTCATTTTCTGTTTATTCTCTGCCCCCAAACAAGAGCTCATTTTAGAAATATTTTCACCTAAAATCCCTTTAATGTACTTATTTTAGATTTCTGTATATTAAAATTATAGAAAAAGAAGGCTTAGAAGAGACAATAATGCTATTCATTAAACCTGAAGGTCGAGCAGGGATAACAATATAATTTATTAGAGCTGTAATATAGCTAAGAAAATGGGCATACATTTGGGCATACAGTCTCTACTATTAAATTGATTTTGTTTCTATCTTTAGACATTCCTAATCTGTCTGCCAATTAAGTCCCAAAGACAAAATTGTAACTAAAACAAAACAAAACAAAACAAAACAAAACGAAAAAGGAGTTCAGGGATGATGTTAAAACTTGCATTTCCCTCAAGGATGAAGGAATTTATAGGTATCCTAAAAGTGCAACTGCCTACTGCAGAGTTTCTTGAACCACTCTCTGATCTCGTATGCAATCCCTTATATTTCCAAGTTTCAAAAGAATTTTAGAGAGGGGCTAAATTATTTCTAAGTTAGTTAAGCCACCTACAACTCATTAAGTGGAGAAATTCAGCACACACATCTGGTCTTAAGAATCACTCTATTTCTTTAGCCTTATCACTTCCAGTGAAATTTGCTTCACAAAATTTGACAAGTCTAAGGTGAGATGCACAGGCTTAACAGTTGAGGGTTTGCGTTCATCCCTTTGTGTCAGATGCTTTGCAAAAGCCATCATAGTGACAATTAATTTAAATAACATGAAATATTCAGTGAACCCAATTCCCTCTCCCTGTATAAATGGCCATTTTAGCTGAGGACTAATAGCACAAATGGTGAGCTGAATACTGATGGCAGATTTTTTCTTCCAGATATGCAGAAACCACTGAATGCAGGAATTTCTTCTTCTGTGGAAAATACATTCTTAATTTCCTGAGGTTCATTAGAAAATCCCCAGATAGTGCTGTGTCCAGCAAGTATACCCATTTGCGATCAACATCATCTGAATGAATGATCGCTGCTAATGGAGGGAGGTTTTCTGTGCTCTCAACCCTCTTACAGTCATGGATGACTTATGCTGCTCTCTGCCCTGCTCCAGCCCTGCCTGAGATGTCTCCAAGAGGTATAAAAATCACTGGGAGGAACCAGACCTAGAAATGGAGAGGGGATGGAAGACTTCCCCCCACCACATAAAGAAGAGAGGGGGGGTTGAACATTTTTGAGTTCTGCATCAGCAGCACAGACTACCTGAACAGTTAGGGAAGAAAATTGTCAGACAGCAAGCAAAAAAAAGGCCAGAGATTTCACATACACATAGAATCATAGAATCGTTTAGGTTGGAAAAGACCCTTAAGATCATCCAGTCCAACCATTAACCTACACTACCAAGTCTACTCTAAGCCAATCAAGGGTAGACTAGACTAAACATGACTAGACATGAATGGCCAAAGAGAGTTCAGAAATGAAAAAACAGATAACATTCAAGTCCCTTTTATTCAATACAATCTCCCATAAACAAATCATGATTTGGTGGCTAGATGGAGGAGTTTGCAATTCTTGGGAATGCTGATAGATATAATTGCAGTAACAAACTCTGAGGAGGCTGGGGAGCTGCAGAAGGAAAGCAAGGCCTTGAAGAATTGAAATATGTTAACATTGTATGTAGACATAGGAACAGAAGGAAATAAAACTAGCAATAGGGAAAATGCCTTTGTCAACTCTAAGAAGTGGGGAGGTAGAGATAAAAAATGACCATTGATGGAAACAGACAAGGTCAGAGAGGTCCATGATCAGTGTACATCATATTGCCAAAACAGGAAGAGTGAGAGTCTCTCTTTCTAAGGAAATGTTATGGCTCTGACTTACAGAACTGCATATAAGGTTTATAACAGAATTGTTGTCAGAGAGTACATGCACACAAATATATCCATGCAATACAGTATAATGTAAGCGAAGTTGTCAGTCTCAGCTGGCACTGGAACACCTGTATAGACATCAGTAATAAACAGCATTAAAAAAGTCTTTAAAGGGGTGTTAGTAAATTTATCTTACTGAATTTGAAATGAAAAGTCATTGGGAATGTCAGCTGCAATTTTTCTGTCTGTCTTGGTGCTTCATAATTGCTTAGGCAGAGAGAAGACTATACTGTCATAGCAAAAATAGTTTCACCAGACATTTAAAGTGTTCTTTATAGGGAAGAATGCTGTTATAGCAAAACTTAAAGCACAGGGTATCTGGTTTATTCCAAAGATTCCTACTAGCCGAGTGGGATCATAAAGACCAAATGCACTAACTTTATTCCTATAGAAATATATTTCACTTCATGATGAAAAGCTCCCTTATCACTTTGGTGGTGAGGTTGAGAATTACTAGCAGTATGAACTCGAATGATTTTGTAAACAGGGTTCTTCACATGAAATAAGATATTGTAAACATAATTTACCTCTATTTTATTTTATATCTGTGACAGGCCTAAACCCACACCTGCATTTCTTGTTGCACATTTCTGTTATTATCAGTGGCATTTACTCAAAATTTTCTCTGGGACACTGATATATGAATGGGTCTGACAGGTTTGTAGCCATCAGAAGCAGCAGTAGGACAAACACCCTTCTTGCTGTAAGCAAACTGTTTGGCAGGAAAACCAGCTTCACCAAATTAAATGCTTTTTTTAACAGAAATTATTTCTGTAAACTGGCATCTTCTGTCTATAATCTTGGCTCACCTGTTCATGTTTTCCAGTATGGGAAGAACAGATACAATTTAGGGCTCAGTCTGGATTAATCAACAGTATTTACACAGTTTCTGTCTCACATCCTCATACTTGCAGGACCACTGATGGTTGCAGACCTGGGAACAAGCATGAGGCATGTATGGGCACTTGCTTTCCATAACTAAGTTTCACTTACGATTTTTGGGTTTTAGACATTAACTTTATTTATCTCCCAAGCTAAACACAGTCCAAAATACAAAAGAGAAGAGAAACAGAACCCTTCAATGCAAAAGTAAAGCTTTTGGAGGCAACAAGTCCCAGAAAAAGATTCCTATGAGACTCTGCTGTTCTCTAACATCCTTCAGTTCTCCTCATTCTCTCTGGATAACAAGCTGTTTTCCAGTATCTTCTGAAGTTTGAAAAATCTTGCTTCTGCTCAGCAAATTAAAAGGAAATGTCCCAAGCTGCAGCCCTTAGAAAGTTCTACTAAGTGCCCACAGCCATATGCCAGGCAATACTAGGCTAGCTTTAACACCTCATGATACTGCAATTGTTATTATCAAAAAAATTCTATGGCAATGCAACAACTTGAAACGAAGTCTCCAAATCATACACTAATGCTCAGTCACAGAAAATTCTCCACTCACATTCATCAGAGGCGAGAAGTAATGCCTCTAGTAGTCAAAACCCTAATGCTGAGCATATAATTCAGACCCAAGTTGTTGAAAATATGAATGTAGTCACAGTCTGTTTTAAGGAGGTAAAAGAAAGCAAGAAAATAAATTGAAGGTACTATGATGAAAAGTTCTTGAAATTTAGGTTTTTTAGTGGCAGACCTGTGTACAGGATACAGCAGTGGTTACAACAGAATAACATCTTTGCATACAAACCAGAATCCATCCACTACACAATTTTCTAGTTTATCCAGCAGGGAACTGGCAAGGTAATATTAAAAAAAAAAAAAAAAGTCCATCACCATTTGCATACAAAGTGAAGCTGACATTTTAAGTTCTGGTCAATGCATTTCCTTTTCTTCAAGGTCTATTTACACCTGAGTTTGACAGGATTCTTACTGGGGATAGAATCACTGGCACTATACTGCAATTTAGAATGAGAACAAGGATGTTATTAGTAAAGGGAACATGGGTGCATTGCAGTTTACTTAAAATTAAATTGTGAAAAAAGGTCTCTAAGAAACCGTATTTAAAGCCTAAAAAAATCATTCAACTCCACAATGAAATATTTTTCACGGTAATACCTAATATTTCGTTATAGGCAACAGAAAACGTAGCTTCATTATTAAAAATCACCAGGTAAAAAGAGGACGTAAGGAAGTAAGCAGCACAACATTTTGTACATCATTTTCCTTATTTCAAAGGAAATCTGTGTGCAGAGGGGCCATAAAAATTCACTTGTAGCCATGGGCTGTAACATTTTAGGACCACAAAGACCTATGGAATTGGTAAAAACAGAGAAATGGGGAAGGTGAAGGAGCATTTTGGCGAAGTCAGATGGGATTGCTAAGGCATGGTAACTATGGGCAGGAGGAAGTTTTCCTTGGAGGCGGTGCATGCAGGCAGACACCTCGCTGAGCATTACGAGCCGCTACTTTTGTCCTTGGTGTGGTATTCTTGCTCCTACAAGCCACAAGTTTTGCCATCTTGCTGCACTCCCCTGTAAGCACAAAGTGGCTAGAAAACATCTACCACTTGTTTCAGAATCTGAAAACCTAACAGTATGAATTTGGCACCTGAGCATGCCACTGGCGTGTGAGCAGAAATCTTAAATATGTGTAGGTGGGAAGCAGAGGTTTTCCACAAGGCAACCACAGGGCTAATGATGGAAAATTGTGTTGCTGGACATTCCCAGGATTGCTCTTTAAAACCAGTAGACAACTAACCAACTATTTTCTGCCTTCTGTAGGATTGCAATCAGCTTATAATTTCAAAAGCTATTATCAACTCTGTGAAAACAATGTATTTCAACTGCACAGAAATGTGTTATGTGGAAGAAAGGATTGTTTGAAATAGGATTCACTCATGAGTTTTCAAAAAGCTAATTTATTTTGTAGATGTTATTGGCTTGAAATCAATTCTTAGCAGGTGAAACCTAAGGGTCTTAACTTATTAAATGTATATTAAAAGAAAGGTGGAAACCAGAAAGGCAGTGATAACAAAATTTTCATTAACTTGAACCTGATTCTCATTTACACAAAGGCTGGTATACACGACACTGGCTGTGCAAGGAGATTTTTAACTGGGGATAAACGGATAGTTTTCACCCAACTTAGCAATCTTTTATGGTGGCAAAGGTAGGTTTAACAGTCTTAATGCAAACAAGAATGAGGTCAAGTATAAAATAAATAAGGATGGAAGCTTTGCTGTCTGTGAAGGGTTCTTGACACATTTCTTGCAACATAAAGAGCACACTCCAATATTTTTTTGTTTCTCACAGACAATTCTGCAAGCTACTGGAAGCATTACACTGCTAACGAGCTTTCTTATATTTTACTGGATGTAAAAGCCATTATGGAAAACATCTGCAAATAACTGAATTTTATAACCTGTACTGTAGCAGCCGCTCCTCATTATTTGAAGAACCTCAACAAAACCTGATATTTTCTTTCCCAAATTGTCAATAATAATGCGGGTTTTACACTGGAGCACCCCCACTGTTTAGAAATGCAACGCTGCAACAGTAGTGGATGATGGTCTTTGCTTGTGATTTTGATGACATTCCTGTGAAATATTGTAGCTCTAATGATTCAGCCTCAGACCAGCAGTTACTGCTGGGTGAACCCAGTTCTGTCAGCTCCTATGAACTTTGGTGTTGGTACTGAAAACAGGTTATTAGCAGTAAAATCTGAATTAATTAATTAAATAATAAAATAGAGATTCAAATATTTTCAAACCTCTTATGTAGTCTTTTCATTAATCTAGCTAAAAGTACTTCATTTTAGAGGTCAGTTATATAAGGCTATTTTGTGAGGGAAAATAAACATGGTAAACTAAGTGGCCCATGTTCACCTACGAGACAAAAGCAAGTTAAAAAAAAGCACTGTTCTCTCAAAGTAGCTGTTAAAGCTTTACTCATGTGCCTACAGTGCCACTTCATAAATATCAGTCGTCTTCACTAATTAAAAAAAAAACATTATCCCATTTATTATTTTGAGGTCAGCTTCAAAATGTGAATTTAAAATTCTCAGAGGATGAAGTTACTTTTTTCCCCTAAATCTAGGGTTTTTTTGATTTATTTTATTGTTTCTTTGGATTTAACAAATGATTCTCAATGCTTAGAGTTAGAAATTTTCTACACTTTACTCTGCATTTCAGAATGGAAAGAAGGAAATTAAAAGCCCTTCACTGAATAAAGTTTGAAAAAAATTATTCAGAAACATTTTTTACAATGTTGAAATACTAGAATACAAACTGTTAAATAGAAAATATATTAATATATTAAAAATATTAGTAGAACTAATAAATCACAATAAGAAACTAAAGTAAAAAATTAATGTGATCATGTCCTGAGGGAAAAGGTAATTAAAATGATTATGTTCTTATGAAATGCTCTAGTCTCAATGAAATTCCATTTAAAAAGAAAAGGGAATAGTCAGCCAGATCTAAGACTGACTGTATTTGAATAACAAAGCTTTTGCTGTTCAGCATTGATACAATATTTAGAAACACATACTTACATATGCATTGTCATTTGCAAGAAAAAGCTACTTGTTCTTAATATGCTAGTTTTCTAAAGTCTGGTAAATCTGATCATTTTAACTTAGCCTATGGTCGTTAGTAAACCTGGGACTTAATTTTTATAATGAAGTACTGCTGGATGTAGTATTCCTCTTTCAAATCAAAAGAATATCAAGCACTTCTGGAATGACCTAAAATGTATTCAAGTCAGTGGAAGGACTTTCATTTCTTTGGGCTTTCATCCAGACTTCACGTCTAGTTTGAAAGATTGGGCCCTTGAATTGTAAGCAAAGAACAAATAGCGCTACTGGACTGCCTTTATTGAAGTGCTAGAGTACATAAAGTACCTCCTTTGCCTTTCGGTAATGACACTTGAGAAATGCAGTTGACAGGGGCTTAAAAACATTAGTCTTCAGAAATGTCTTGTAAAATCTGTACCTGGATACACCTGGATTCAAATAACGGAAGCTTTGGGAATGCGTCACAATTATTCAACACTACTCCCTACAGACAAGCGCTTCAACAGCTCAGTCCTTATCTGCAAAGCCTTTATTGATCTGGATCTGGTACAATGAGAAAACAGCTTAAACTCCTCAGACAGAGATGATGGACAAAAAATCAGTGCACTTCTAGCACAATAGATTTGTCCCTCACAAGAGGAAAATCAATTTGGCCAATCGCTTTCTTGAATGAAGGAGGCTGGTAAGACATTCAACTAATTCCTGTAAAATCTAGGATGTATTTCAAATGAACCTGTGTGTAATTCTTTTCTAACAAAAACACATAACCCAGCAAACAAACATGTTTAAGTTGCATAAAAAGCCACATGCATGATTTATTTTAAAGAGAGAAAGGCAACAACCACATAGAATCATAGAATCATAGAATTGTTTAGGTTGGAAAAGACCTTTCAGATCATCCAGTCCAACCATTAAGCTACACTACCAAGTCTACTCTAAGCCAATCAAGGCTAGACTAGACTAAACATGTTCAGTAGCTCCTAAGAAAAAGGGAAAAGCCATAGTTATGCATACATTCAAAAGTTAGCTGAAAGAAGGAATCACCAATGTGTTTTTTAATCTTTGGAGTTACTCTCTGAGAATGTTTTAGAGTTTGCCTTTAATTAAAAGAGTGTCCTTTTCTACTTCATTCTACATAAATTATTCACGTGAGTTCTGTGACTCGGTGATAGCATGTGAACAGCTCTGTTATTTTATATAATTGCTGCACATAGGTAATCAGAATGCATTATGTTGCAAAGATAATTATGATGGTGTTTTGTGTTGTCGCGTGATGCTGGGAGCCTCAGCGGTATGTTTTTGTAACACCCTGCATTTCATATGGATAGGGAGGAAATTGTCAAGAATTTCAAAAGGCTCTGTATTTTTCTACAAGTATGTTAGTTACACAAAAAAGACCCCAGATTAGTGACAATTCGTTCTTTTCTAGTGGCCAAGTCATGTTACAGAAGTCGGTTGTATTTAGGCAAACATTTCCTTAATTTGGGGGCTTAAGCAAGACTGCAAACGTATTTTGGAGCCACTGTGTTATTACTTTCATGGGTAATTCACATGCAAATCCCTTTATCACTGTATATATCTGTGCATAGTTGTCATGAACAGGCAGAAATACAGAGTAAATTTTGATTCATTAATTTTAACCTCAGTAACTCAAATTTTCATATCCTATACAGCCAGCATTGGACTTGTATATATGTAGGTGATTTGGTAGGTTTTTTCCTTCTTAGAGACAAAGATTTATAAAAAAAAATATCTGCCTGAGGATGGAATAAGTTCTCCTAGTTTCAAGTTTTACCCTCATTTGAAAAGTTCAGAATGTAGAAATCTATCAGAAATGTTGCAATACATGCTGACATTGTGCTAACAGGTACCACATCAACCCTAATTTATACAGCGTTTCTTCACTCAGTTTTTCTGCAATGCCAACTTGTTTCTGTTAGGTAGTGACTGTTACCACATATAAGCAAGTAAGAGGAAATTAAACATGGTATGTGAGTTTGACACCAGTTAACAACAGCCAGCAATTAAAGGATGAATTTCACCCCTAATCTATTGTGATATATTGCATTGTTTTAAAGTTATATCGAACATTAACTGGAAATTGCCGATGAGGAAGACCTTGCAGGTCTTGTATTCTGTCCTCTTACCAGTGCAAGGTGGTTTTAATACATCCAGGACTTAAATGTATCCAAGATTATTATTTCCCTGACATACATGTGTATTAATATGCATACATTAAATACTCTGAGTTTACCAGGCCATGACTTAGAATCTGTTAAATGGGTGAATAATGAAGTGCACAGTGCTTAAGAACACAACATTATATTGAATGTATTTTTTTCTACCACTTTTCTAATTATCTGTTTCCAGAGCAGGATCTCTTAGAAATACAGTATCTTTGGGGATTGGGTTTGCCTCAGAAGTCTGTTGGAAGGTTTCTAGAGCTGAAAAATTCAAATCCCTAGGCAGCAGTTTACAAAATAGGTAGAGATTTCATATCTGCATGAGTTTTAGGAACTTCTCCTGCAAAATATGACCACTCACATTTTAAGATGAAAAATGACCGTCAGTAAAATGGAAATATACGGCAGATTGCAGTTGGGTGAGGCTAGCACAGGGTGTGACCTTGCAGGGGACCTTCTCATGGTTTAGGTATCTTTTTTTTAATCCTCTCTACAGCTATGACCATCGTGTCCTGCGACTCTAACTTTCAGAATTTGATCACTTTTCACTGTGAATGTTTACACTAGCACAGTGGAGTCCCCAGAACAGGCAGTGACCTCAAAACCTACTATAACCTATTTTAATAACTCCCATGGATATCCCAACCTCCTGAAGCTATTGTCACATGCTGAAGTAGTCTTAGTTTTTCCAGTACTTAGCAGACAGTATAAGCAGCACTGTGGACGATTGCTTACACTGTCTCTCCCAAGACTTCCATTTATTTCTTGGTGCTGAAATTGGGGTCTCTGTTGTTTACCACCCCTACACCCGTCTGTCATCACAGTTTAAAAAATTGGCTGTTGGCTTCGGTGAGCTTGGAAGCACTGAGGAAGGCAGTGTCAGCCTTACTGTGTGGAGGAACAGGGTAATACTTCTGTGTTAGTCACAATTCTGTAGCGCTCACTACTTTAAGTAGGGTAAAAACCATCTTCCACCCTCCTCCTCCTCCGGACATCTGCATGGCCAGGTCTCTAGGCCCTAGTTGCTTTATTAAATAAGATTCTCCTAGTTCAAAATAGTGCTGACATGCTTCCAAAAAAAGGTAAATATGGATATACACTATTATTTAACCTCTGGGTTGATTTTTTTCTCATTGTTGCCCTTTTAATAATCTATGTTACAGACTGACTTTATATATTCAGAGTTAATGTCATATTAAGACAATTTAATACAATACAAAAATATACTATTTCTAATTTTTCCTTCTAAAATTATTTTTAAAAGTAGAAGTATTGCTCATGAAATAAAAATATCTAACAGTGGCAGGTAATATTTCTTCTTTTGCCATAAATAAATTGCAACAGTTGTATCTGTCATGTGGATTGTAACAGTTGAAAGCTGTACATGGATGTGGATCTTATGAAAAATGAGTCACTGTTCATGTTCAAGACTAAAGCTAGCCATAAGTATTTATAAAATATATGGATTGTTTTCAAGTTCTGTTAAATTTTACATGTAATTGAAATGTAGAAACTTACCTAAATCTTTTTAATATTTCTTTTTTAGCAAAACCATGCTTTCATGTTATTATTAGAGTAAGAGTTTTTGTAAAACATGTAAATATTTATATAATTTTTGCATAAATTTATAAAATTCTTAAGTTTTTTTTAAAGTTAAAATATGTTTTCATTAATATTGGCCTATTCTGTGATCCAAGACCATAAACATTTTCATATAATGGAAGGCTTTCAGCATTGGCATTTTATCCTTAATCGTCACTGCAGCAAAAGCAAAGTGCTATTTGTAGACATTTATTAACCATTTCTAGTCAGTTATGACTTTAATGTACAGACACTCCAACTAGGATTGGGTCACAGTTTATTTTGCATTCTGTGATCACAAAGATGAGTCCACAAAAAAAGAAAAATATCTAAGTTGCTTCAAATTTTTTTTCATCACCCAACATTATGTAAGCATTTTCTGCTGGTTACAGATTTATCTATACACTGTTGCTTTCATTAAACATCCTAAACTTTCCACTAGCTTTAAGGTGCAAAAATTGACCCTGTTCTAAGAGTAACTGGGTTTTATTTCGGTTATTTTCAAGGGTTTGGGAATCTAAAATTAACATTTATGACTTAAGAAGGAAATGGAAGAGTAATAACGATAATGAGTATAGATTTCTTACTGATTCGGTGACTGAAAATTCAAGAATGTTTTTCATGTTATATATTTGTGACCTTCAAAGTCATAACTTGAAGCCACTACATTTGTTCTGGTTCACCACACACACTTGATCTGTCGAAGCACTGACTCATGAAATTCAAGTGTGATGAGTATATAAAGGCCATTTGCTATGGGCTTAGGAAGACTAGAGAGGTTATAAAGGACAATAATTTATGGGTGACATAATTGGACTAGGTCTGGAAGCCTTCCTACATCATTATCATTGTATCAAGACTAGAAGAGTATATAAAAAAAAATTGGTAGTGATAAAAAAAGTCAGATGATAATTTGATTTTTTTTTTAAATTTTTTTATTTCAGCAAAAAGATGTCTTTGGGAAAAAAAAGTTCTACAAGTAAACTGTTTTACTCAGTGCTTTCACCTCCCTTCATATCATATGCTGTGGTGATCAAGTGATAACATTTTTGCTTTAATTGTTCTTCATGTATTTCTTTCCTAAGAGAAGACCATCAGCTCAAACATGAAATAGCTTTAATTAAGTAATGACAGTATCCATTTTAATACCAATTTAAAAATGGCCAAATGTGACTATAACATTGTTTCAATGTTCTAATGTCCACAAGTTAAGGAAATATATAACGATTTAACGTTAACCATGGTAAATAACATGAACCAACTTTTTATTCTAGCAGTGTATTCCAGACTCAGTTCCATTTGCTTTTTTAGATTTAAGCACAACCGTTTGCCACAACACTTTTTGCATATTAAATATTGGGATTTTTCAGGAGAGTACATGTTAAATAATGGATTATTTCTGTGTACTCTAACATAAAAAAAAGGAGAAGCTGATTTTTTAAAATGAAGTTTATTCCTTTTACACTTCTACTGCTTTTACACCTCTACTGCTTTTACACCTCTGTATCAATGATGCTACACTTCTGTATTTTGCAAATACACAAAAAGCTATTATTTAAGATGTATAAGTGACAATATTCAAAAGACCAATTGATTCTGTAGCTTAGAATATATTGTCAATTATTTTTTATACATACATACATATAGAATTTTAATACTAGAACTCTATAGTTAAAGATGTTTTCAGTGCTGAATCATGTGTATTTTATATACAGATATCTCTGAAGAATGATTCAAAATGGTGTTTTGTTTACATAGTGTTATGACAGACTGTGGTGATGAGGTCTTCAGTTTGTGCAGAACTGAGGCTAGACTGGTCAAAGGAACTTGAGGGAATTAGTCATTCGAGTTTCATAACATCATTATTGTAACAAATCCTTGCACATTTAGTGCTAAAGAGTTATCATGGTAGTGCATAACATGGCTATTTCTATCTTCACAGCAACTGCAGGGGCACAACTCAATGTGCTATTACAACAATGTGCTTTTACACATGTGAGTAATAACTGCATTACCACAGGTTTATTACCACACTGTGGTAATAGCACTGCAGGGTCATAACATGAACTAGAAAACAATTATCAGCATAGAATTTTACCAGACATTTGCAGTGCTGGAGTTTCTTTAATGGAGAAAAACAAGACAGCATAATATATATGACTTACATGCCTAAATCTATCATATTTCTCTACCTCCATGGAAGAGCATTGCATTCTAACTCTAACCATTCCTCTTGACTTTGTAGTACAATGAAGTGTGGGATTTGTGACCTGCTTGAAACGACAGGGAAAAACTTCAGGCCCTCTAGATGACCCACTGGCAACTTCGGGGTGCCCTCACCTCAATGCCCTCTTGTTCTCCAGCCCATTTCCCAGAAGCAGAGTGGAGGACCTCCATATCATACAGGCCTTGTAGACTCAGACATGCTGTCCCTCTTTAGAGCAGAGGTGTTACACAAGCGCTCATAGAATCATACGATCATTTAGGTTGGAAAAGACCTTTAAGATCATTGAGTCCAACTGTTAGCCTGACACTGCCAAGTCCACCATTAAACCATGTCCCTAAGCACCACATAGACATGTGTTTTAAATACCTCCAGGGATTGTGACTCAACCACTTCCCTGGGCAGCCTATTCCAGTGTTTGACAACCCTTTCCATGAAGAAATTTTTCCTATTATCCAGTCTAAACATCCCCTGGTGCAACTTGAGGCCATTTCTTCTTGTCCTTGTCATAGAGTGCTATGAAGCTTTTTGAGATGTATTTAGGGACAATCATAGAATCATAGAATGCTTTGGGTTGGAAGGGACCTTGAGAGATCATCGAGCCCACCCCCCCTGCAGTAAGCAAGACTGAACCTGTGAACTTGGCGTTATTAGCACCATGTTCTAACCAACTGAGCTAACCTAGCTGGCTAATCCATGTGATCTACAAGGTGGGATGCTCATGCTCTGGGCCTGGAGATAGGACAATAGCATATGTGCTGTCCATAGAGCATAGTTAATATTAGAGTGGGTAGAGTATAAGAGATATTCAGGTGGAAAAGCTGTAACACAGAGATATGGTGTATGGGCCAGGTTTGCTCTCTAGACAATAGTAGTGTCACGTCTCTATGTTTGCATGCAGCTTGGAGTCTGGCATAATTCAGGGTATAGAGGCACAATGACCAGTACAAGTAATAAATCACAATTTATGAGGATAAATTGCCAGCTAGAATTTGAAAATGCACAGGTTTATAGCAAAACAATTTGTGATTGCTCAAATGATTAGTAAGTCGATAGCTTAACTAGGCTATTCATCTACTAAACGTGAAGCTTTTCAAGGTTATTTGGGGCTGCCTGCTCTCATCTATCTCACTTTTCCTGGAAATGTGACATGACTATACTCACTGGCTGAATAGTTACAGGCTTACTCATCTCTGTCTACTACTACTTGGGTTCACTCCTCTAGTAAACTGAAACGAGTAAGGACAGATCCTCATATGGTATAAGCAGGGAGAGTGACAGAAAGAGCTCAGCAAAATTGTGTAAGAATAAACTAGCTATCAACTCCTTCCATGAAAGCTAAAGAAGTAACAAAAAATTAGAGGATCCAAAGTTACCCGACATTAAACTATTTCTTTAAGCTTGATTCAGACTGTTGTGTTTGGGTTCTGTTCAGATCTGTGTGAAATTATGTACCTGTGAGCCACAATTCCTTGGCAATAAAATGAAATTAAGTGTCCATCTGCCTTAGCTTGGGCTCTTATTTCTTGCTAATAAAAATCCTCTCAGCAGAGAGCTGATAAACAATTTTCATTTGCCTACTGTTGCTCCTCGACAGACGCACATGTTCTTTTGATCTCTGCCAATCACCCTCTAATTCTTCCCAAATCAAACTAATGGTAATTGAAGCTGTAAGTGTACGTACAGACGTGTAAGAGAAATAATAAATGTGTTACACTTGACGTGGAATACAATGATTGTCAATGATAAATCTTAGAATTAAAAAAAAAAAAGTTTTCCTGAGATTATAACTAATGGTTACAACACATTCACCCAACATCATGAGCACAATGGGCACATTGTGCGAAAGAAGTGAAAGACATAGAGTGCAAACTAGAAGAGAAAGTGGCACGGCATGAAAAGCCTATTCTAATCACATGATTACGACATATTTGAATCTGAAACCATGAAAGAGGCTGTGCGTGTTGGAGCCAGCTTTCAAAATGCTTTTGCTCTCCCTCACGAGCTCAGGTATGTCCTGGGTGCTTCACAAAGAAACAGGTCTGAGACAGCATATGCATCTCTCCCAGACAGCATCCTGCCCTGGGATCCTTAAATCCTCTGTCTCCACCATGGCGGGAGACCGCTGAGAAAGTCTGCCTTTAAAACAGGCAATGCATGCACTGAATGCTATTTTTAAAACCGTCCCAATTAAAGGCCTAAAATAGAAAACATAGTGATTGATTTTAAAAACCATCAAAACGAATCAAGCACATCACAAATTACAGACATTAAAATACATAAATTACAGTGGAAGGTACCTACACTACTCTGTTAAGAAGGCAGGATGTGTAGTCTACAAAGTGAATAAAATATTCTAAAACATTTTATTCAAACAGGATACAAGATTGCCACAGGGCAAAAGTTTTAAGTATCTAAGCAAATAAAATCTTGTTAAGTGGTTTTTTTTTTATAAAGCCCGATCCAGAGAAGACCATATTTTAATATACTAAAATAGACAGCCAGTATTCCATTTCTTTCAAGGTTATGTGAGGTAAGTCAGCTACAATGGAAATTTGATGTGAGCATAATGTTTATACAATAGGAATTTCAAGGGATAGAATGCAAAACATAAAATTTGTTTCTAATCGCTCTTTAGTTGCCAATCTATAAAGCTCAGTGAGAAGGCTGAATGGTTATGTCATAGCAGATTAAAATTTCAATCAAGTGCATAAACAGCCACTGATAAAACTAATGCATAAAACATAATGAGGATAGGAATCACTGGACTGAACTCTAAACTGCATTCTGATGTATGGATTCATACAATCAGCACAATAAAGAAAAGATTGGCAGTCCAATCTAGCAGATTCAAATATTGTCCCAAAATTGTTACAATACATGATTTCATCAGTAGTTCTTTGGTTTCTCTTATTGCTTATGTTTGGTTTTGAATATTGATTTTAACTTTAAAGCTGAATATATTTGCATAACACAATAAAAGATTCACTTGTAGCATTGTGAGCAATTTAATCCCTACAAAGAAAAATTTAGGCTACCAGTTTGCTAGCCTAAAGACAATTTTATTTCAATGGAGAAGCTCGACAGTAACTTACATACTACTTATATATTACTTAAGTACAGTCAGGATTTAACTATTTAACAGACTTTTTGTACTCTTCCTTTTGGGAGGGTATGTCATCACTATGTAAGTGGAAATTGTATATCTGTTATCCCTTCTTCATTATAGTAACAAGCTAAGGAAAAAAATAAAATGCAACATTAGTCAAAGTTGGAGGACAATGAAAATGCCACCATATTTAAATTTTGCTTTTGGAAACAGACACCACCTCCCAGCATCATGTTTAGATTAATCCTAAAAGGATCATATACACAGACACAGTTAAAGGCAAGAACAAGGTTTTGCAGATCCCAGAGGAGTCCAAAATCTGATACGTTAGCATCAGATTACTTCTAAAATCACAACAGAGTTGTGTTAGAAAAATCCAAGTGCCTTTACGGACCAAGCAAAACCAGGCATCCCTGGGTAAAAAAATTTCTGTTTTATCTCCCAAAGAATATCAGAAAACAAATCAAGATGAAGCTTTGCCAGATAATGTATGTGTTAAAAAAATGCAGTTACTGGACAGATAAAATTAGCTCAAGCTTTTTCCACTGTTAATAGAGCATACCAAGGCACATATTTAGGGCAAAAATATGGAATTTTGTTAACTTAAAAATATTCAAATCAAGTACCCCAGATTTCCCTTTATCTGTGCTCTTTGAGGTATGCATTATATAATCCTTACATTAATGGATCTTCGAAAATCCTTTTCAGCAAGTTACTCTGTGAAAATCAGGGTATTCCTGTGTGCTCTATTTGCAACAGTTATGAATTTTATAGGAGCATGGTAGTCGTTTATCTTAACAGTGCAAAACTGTTAACAGGGGTGGTGACAGGCTGTGAGTTCCCATGGTACTGGCACCATGGGATTCCTGGAGTCTCTGAATCAAATTCTGATTTCAGTTGTAGTAACTTTATCCTGTATGAGTCAGTTTTGTTGAGGGTAGTCACTCTTAAGAGTCATAAGTATTAATTTCACGAGGGCAAATGCTGTTGTTGATTTGCTATTGCAACATCTCAGCTTTCCAGTAACTGTAGTTAAGTACTTGTCGTGGTTTAGCCCCAGCCAGCAACTCAGCACCATGCAGCCGCTCGCTCACTCCCCCTGCCCCAGTGGGATGGGGGAGAGAATCGGAGGAGTAAGAGTGAGAAACACTCCTGGGTTGAGATAAGAACAGTTTAATAATTGAAATAAAGTAAAATAGCAATGATAATAATAACAATATAATAATGATGATAACAATATACAAAGCAAGTGGTGCTCAATGCAATTGCTCACCACCCGCCGACCGATACCCAGACAGTTCCCGAGCAGCGATCGCTGCTCCCCGGCCAACCCCCCCCAGTTTATATACTGAGCGTGACATCATATGGTATGGAATAGCCCTTTGGTCAGTTTGCATCAACTCTTCTGGCTGTGCCCCCTCCCAGTTTCTTGTGCCCCTGGCAGAGCATGGGAAGCTGAAAAGTCCTTGACCAGTGTCAGCACTGCTTAGCAACAACTAAAACCATCAGTGTGTTATCAGCATTCTTCTACTAAATCCAAAACACAGCACTATGCCTGCTGCTAGGAAGAAAATTAACTATCCCAGCCGAAACCAGGACAGTACTGCAAAAACTTATTGCAATCTATGCTTTCAACTGGACATGAAGTTACAGTACCATTAGTTTGTTCAGTTCTTTCACTACTGTCAGTCTAAAAGTATGAACAGACAGGTCTGATTGTCGTGATTCTGCCTCTATATCTTATCCACTGAGTATTGAAAAGTCATAAGCTAAAGTGCTTTTATGAAAGTTGTACATGAGTGGCATAATTTTAGATTTTAAAAAATGAAACTGTTGAGTGTTCAAAAGATGAAAGAAATTGGGAAAAAAAAAAAAAAAGAAAAATGCAGTCAGAGGCATTTATCCAATACAATGAGGCAAAGGCCATCATTTACTGTGTACAGCCTGGCCTTGAAAAAAGAGTTTTTATAGAACATAGTGACTTAACTATAAAAAGAACTCCATTGTAAACATTCTGAGATAGGAAAGAATAACTGCACCTTCCATCACATTGTTGTTCAATCTATAGAGACATGTACGATACTTCGCTGAAATTATTCCACAGCATATGACAAGGAGTTGGTGCAATTTTTCTTTCAGTTTTTACACAGATTTTGCCATTTTTCTTTTTTAACAGGGAAAACTATGGTACATTATCTAGACTTTATCTAATAGAATGAAAACTAGTGTTTGACTGCACTGTTGTAAAGAACTAAGAAAGAAGGTCACATACGGAAAAAGAAAGTAGCAGTAAATCAAGAAGAAAAATAAGAAAATTTCAGTCAAGAGATCAACTGTTTATCCTAAGCCATATATATATAAAAAAGCAACTAATTTCCTGTCTAACACATGCTTTAAGATGCTATAAGACTGCTAACTAACATGATTGCTAACACTGGAATTAGTTATGTCCTGATCCGACTTCCTAGAAAGAATGGACTGCCATGAATTGTTTTAATAAGTATATATGAAGTCTGAAAAGATAACGATGGCTTGTCTAGAATTCTTTTTGATCTGTCTAGTCATCACAGCATCCTATGAAAATAGCAGTACGTGGGATGAAGAAAGACTTGAAGAAGCTACAGGATTACTAGAAGTTGTAGGCGAGAAAAATTGGAGGAGATCATTAATTTTCTGAGGAATGTGAAAGTTCTGACATGAATATGTCTGTATGTCTACATACACGCAGGCACAGAGATGCGTATGGAAAGACTAGTGTTCCAGGTCCATCCCCCTGGTCATCATGGGGGTGAGAAGAAATTTTTGTGAAATTAAATCGTTGTGGACATGGGAGTATGGACATTAGGACTCTTCTGGTTCTACAGTTATGGACCGTTGTGGGCACAGTTTAAACCTGAGGACAGGCTGTTGTCTAAGGTACAATGGTTTTTGGATCACCTGCTTTGCAAATGTGGTGAGGCTGTGTCACAATCAGCCAAGAAACTGTGCTGATAAAGGACTGATCACTAACCTTAACCCTTTTTTGCAGTAGGAGGTGACACCAGGCATTTTTCCTGGCACTTCTGTCCACCCAACCCAGACTTACCCTACAACTGCCACGTCCTGCCTTGCAACCTCTCCCAGAGCCCATGTGCCCACTGGCTGCCCCTGCACAGGGTAGATGTCATATGACTCTCAACCATATAACATTTTGACATGCAGTGCATGGTCATGCAGACTGGTCACATACATGATAGCTTCCAAAATACCCGCGATGGAAAGACGTCCTGGTAAAAACTTAGCTCTATTGACTGTTACACAAATCGTAACTCCACAGATATTGCAGGTTCACTACTGTTCCAGAGAACGGTACATTGACTTGGGCATCTTTGAACATCCATTTTGAAATTACTTTCCCAACTTCTTTCTATTCACATTTGGTTGAATACAGTCTGTCCCTTAAATGTCTTCTACAGGAGATTTTCTTTTTTTTAAAATATATTTTAAGTGTATGTAGTCTAGCTACCTTTTCACAGTGCAGTAGGAGAATAAAAGTACCTCCAGTAAGGTTGTAATACCATCCACCTTCTTAAAATTTTCTATATTAAATCAACTATTAAATCAAAATATCATGCTTTGCCAATAAGTTATTAAATGTCTGAACAAGTACATGACATTTTAAGGAGGCTGTTACAGAAAAAACTACACTGTATCTTATATTTCAAAGACCAATTATTCTGTCAGCCTCACTGTGGAAACCCAGAGCAACTCTGCCTAGTTCATTCAGACTAATGCTGGGGCGCTCACTGGGGCTGATTTAGAGTCCACAGGAGCCCCCTTATTGAATGTAACAAGGATTGAATTTCATCTATAGCATACAAAATTCATAGGCAATGGGTCAGCCAGGCAACGACCAAGGCTATGTCCACACATGGACACAAAATTAGCTAATAACTCCTGATCCTTATTAATGCATGTTCATTTTTGCTAATGCTAACTGGTATTCTGCTGTGATAGCTCCATTGCAAAAGTCACTGTTTCTCTCCCCTTCTCCAAAGGCTGAAATTTGCTCCCCCATCTGCCCCCCACTGCTCACAGCCACTTTTTCCAGACCCTCACTGCTGCAGTTTCTTCTCTTGTCTTGCATCTCATTTTGTCTGAGAAACACCAAGGCAAGTCTGTATTGCTCATATTCCTGATATTCCTGCCAAATTATGTGACATCATAGCTGGGTGCCCAAGGAGATACAGGTTCTGTTGGAGAGGATACATTACAGCTTGAACAAAAACTCTGAAATTTGCTTGTCTTTGCTAAAAACCTAGGAAATGTCACTGACTCTCCATGTCCGACCTACCATACTTAAATATCTGTAAATTTGATTAAATTTTCTTTCCTCATACTGACACACAGTGTGTAACTGCTTGGAGCTGTTAACTGCACACTGAGGGTCTTTTCCTCCCTCTATCTTTTTAAGTCTTTTGAGCTTTGCTAGTTCTAAACCCCAAAATGTACAAGAAAGAACAAGTGTATGGAATGATAACTCAATAGATTTTATGCACACTTATGTGCACTTTATGCGCACAATCTCCAAAGAGGGAGAGAGGAAGCAAAACAAATGTAAAGGCAAGCAAGACATTATCTCTCTCATATGTGTTCTCTCTCTAATTCCATAGGGAGATGTCACTAATAGTCAGTAATAACTCTCATTCCATGGTGCTCATTCAGTTTCTCCGAACTCACTGGAGCATTCTATGAAGTGTCTTTGAATACATCTTATTGGCCTTATGTAAGAAACACAGGTGGGTTTTTCCAGTAAAAAGAGTGAGACAGACAGGAAAATGGAGTATGCTAAAGAATCACCATTTTTCAACTTACCATAATAAAAAGAGGTACAAGGTATTAAAAAAAAAATCTTTCTAGAGTTATAGAAGTAAGGATTTTGCTTAGCAAGCCTTTCTGTGATTATATCTGACAATATAAAAATACAGAAAAAAAAATAGCCATCACTTTAGTTAAACCCCTCCCATTTTAAAGTCTCTTTTTTTTGACCACTGGAAACTTTTAGACCTTTGCTCCCTGAATGAACAGAGGAGCTGACAGAATTAACAGATCGTTATTCTTTACATGAATCAGCACTACTGTGGCATGAGACACTGTCATTAAGCTTAGATACATTTAACGAGTCAAAAAGTGTGGTAAGGTTCAGGAATCTTGGGTTGCCTTTCAGATGTTAATTTATTGACTCTTGCTATTCTTTGGTCATTTTGATATCTGTAGGAAAGAACTTTAAAACTAAATGAAAAATAGGAAAGCAGACACTGTCCCAGAGTCTGGTCCCTTTAGCACCTACATATGCGTTTCTACTTCCTGAAAGATTTTATTGAAATAATGTGTAACCTGCCACTTGTCCTCTAGGTTCTTTGTTCTTTTCTTAATAGTTTTTCTGTTGGGTCACTACCAGCTTTCATCGTTGTTGGGCATTCTAAAGAAATTTTAAAATACTAAACATGGTCCAAAATAAGCTGGTCTGAATAGGTTTTTATTTTGAAGTGATTTAAAAAACCTCTTCCACAATTATCGGTGAACTGCCACAATCTTTTCTTTCTCATCTTTGAGCTACCACCCTAAGTAAATTAAAGCCTTTTTATGGTAGGATTGTGTGAAAGAGAGAGAGCCAAGGAGAGAAAAGAGGAACAAAGAAGAATAATTTCTCCTAGAGAACTGAATTTATATACCTGAGACAAACTGTAACATTGTGCCTTGTTCTTTTAAAAGCCTGGATGTGGAGACCAGTTCCTCTGTGCAATTACCAGTTTGCAGATGCCCAGTAGTTATTTCCTTTCCTTCATGTTTTACCTAAATTATCTGCCTAGGAATCATACTTTTGCAGCAGAGACCTGGAACAGCAGTGGACTCAGGCTGCATAAGTCAGTGTCCTTGAAAAGCGTCTTTGCAGTGAGTGTACTTGTATTTTAGATGAAATGGTACTTGTGGTTCTCATCTTCACTATGCCTACTGTTATTAAATAACACTAAAATTCAAATGAGCTTCACCTTATACCCCTGAGCTATGTCTTGCATTATGTAGGACAAAATCTTCACTCAAAAGGTTCTTAGGTGTTTTTTTCCCCATAAGGCAGTCACCTATATCATCTCAGTTCATACATAAAAACCTTCACATATCCTACATGCCTGTTAAGCACAAGTCAAGCAGAACTTGACAATTACACAAAGAGTACAGTCAGACAAGGATGACCAACCAATTCAAGGGTGGCCAGCCCATGACCCATGGACCAAATCACGGCTAGAAAAACTCACACAGCTCACAGCCCTCTCACTGTCCACCTTTTTACTCAGTAGCATTAAGGGAAGGCAAACTATGTCATATGAGACAGAAATCTGCACAGGATAGTTGGTGTGCCAAGGCATGGAGCCCCACAAACTGGCTGGGCTGCTTCTGAGATAACTAAAATGTTTAACTATTTTAATTTCTTAATAAAATCTCCCAAAAGTTTGCTTAGATCACAGGTCTGTCTGGTTCAGAATGTTATTTTTCATAAATATCCCTCTTGATTTTGATCTCCAATTTAGGTTGGAATAGGTTGAATAAAATATTTCTAACTTCCAGGAAAAAAACAAACAACAGACTTGTCTTTCTGAAATTTGTTGTAAGGTTGTAGACAAGCATTTTCCTTACAACTGTTCTGATGGAAATAGTTGAAAACCAAGTATATAAAAGAATATGAACCTAGAAATAAACCCAAATTTCAATGACTGTCAGAGTCTAAGAAAAACTGAAAAAGTACAATATTTTGGTTTTGTTAGCTTATTCTTTTTGTGTTTCAATGTAATATGTGCTATAAAATCAGAATCTCAAACCTTATTATCAGTTTAGATATAAAATACCATGGCAGTGGTTACTGGTCACTTTGCTGATTATATTGACACCATCTTAATAAAATAAGTTAATCCGTATCCTTTTTGTTATTATTTTTGTTAGTAATGAATGGTGTACGTTTGAATGTTATGATCAGTTGCGGGGAGGGTTGAGTTTAGTAAGAACACTAGTCATTGCTGGCAACTAGGCTAGATAGCAGAAAAATTAGGTTGAAATTATGAAATAGTTCAGCCCCAAATTCTCTACATGCAGCAAATAAACTGTATCAGCAAGCTGTAGTAATGTCAGATGTTTTTCCAGTGGGTAGAAATATTGCCTTGATTTCTTAATGTGGGAAAGCTGATGCTTTCTTTCTGTAAATATTAATCTTTATCTTCATGACATAAAAAAAGAAAAATAGAAGGCTTCTAACAATAAATTGTTCAGAAATTAAAGCATTCCTATGTTACGGAAGAAGGAAGATGGCCAGAGCTTTGTAACTGAGAAAGGTTGATGCAGCTGGGGCAGCTGAATATTTTACTTATGGGAAAAGTGGCTTCTGAGCTTATCTTCTTAATGGATAATGTGATACTCAAATTTTTCTTAATGTAAGTTTTCTCCAGCACTTCCAATAGACGTTGTCACTCCTGGAAATTATAGTCAAGAAAATTTTATTGTTATTGCTGCTTTAACAAATTAGCCAATTTAGGAAGTGTTCTAGCAAGTGAGTTACTTGCAGATTGTCTACTGATTGCTCCAACTCTCATAGTTTAATGGGTCTGTGACCATAATAACCTTACAGATACATTGCTCCAGGATCTCTAGCAGTCTCAGCACTGAGAGAGAGGTGGCTCAGCAGCCAAGTCAAAAGACACAATTCACTGGGTTCCTGACTTATGTTTTGCCTTTCATAGTGTCTAGTCCTATGCTTGAGACAAAGCTGCCACTTGTTTTTGGAATATTTAAGGGATAGTCAGCTACACTTGACTTAACACAGAATTCACCCAAAGGCTCAAAAAAACGTGGTGTGATAGAGACTTAGGGGAGACTGCATGTAAATATATCCGATACTCATATGCTTGTGAAAGTAGCAAAACCGTCTTGTATAGACCACCCTAGGGTATACCTGGGAAGAGTTGGACAGTCTTCAGGAGCAAGAAAACATGCTGAAACACATCCCTGAAGGCTACAGAGCATGCCTCTTGATTTAAGGAGGTGGCAGCTATGTAGCAAAGTGGACTGCAGTTTGCTTGGCCCCTCTTCACCTCATCCACAAGAAATCTCCTAGTCTCTCACAGAAAGTTCTGATAATAATGCAGATGAAAGTAAAAGTACCTGGTTCTCAGGTCTTTCATGTACAGTTTGCAGAAGTGGTGAAGAAAAAAGAGAATTCATTTTTACTTACATTTGGCAACTTTTAACAGAGGTACAATGAATAATCAGCTGCATTTCACCCTGGAGTGTCAATACCAGGGTGCAACTTCTGACCCTTCATCTTTTCTCAGTGCAGGAGGTGGTTTTTGTTTTATTTTTTTTTTTTAATTTTAGGCTGTGTTGTGATTACAGGAATGATGCATGGTATGATTACTTCTGAGCTTTGCCCCAAAGCCTTGCTTCTCAGGTTGAAGTCTTTTCAAGTCCCCTTTACCATTCACAGGAACTATACATCCAGTATTAATGAGATGACAAATTCACTAAAATGTTTCTAGAGGAAAAGAATATTTAACTAGGAAGGTATGATCATATCTTTGTGTAAGGCAGCTTTTTGCAAAGTGTGAAAGAATGAAAACTCTCATTACAATCGCTGTTTGCACAAAGCCAGTCTGGTTAGCTCAGTAGTTAGAAATAATGCTCATTGCTTTCATATAGAGCTGACATCTATACTCAGCGTAATTTCAGTCTAACGTACAAAGTGCAACATAGATCCTCTTTTTCTAGGGGTGCTTGTTTGTTCAATGTTGATTCAGCTCCTCTAATTCAGCAGTCAGAGCTTATTTGGGATAACTTACATTAAAACAGTTACAAGGGTGTCCTGGTTTCGGCTGGGATAGAGTTAATTTTCTTCCTAGCAGCAGGCATAGTGCTGTGTTTTGGATTTAGTAGGAGAAGAATGTTGATAACATGCTGATGTTTTTAGTTGTTGCTGAGTACTGCTTATGCTAGTCAAGGACTTTTTCAGCTTCCCATGCTCTGCCAGGCACACAAGAAACTGGGAGGGGGCACAGCCAGAATAGTTGATCCAAACTGACCAAAGGGCTATTCCATACCATATGACGTCATGCTCAGTATATAAACTGGGGGGGGTTGGCCGGGGAGCAGCGATCGCTGCTCGGGAACTGTCTGGGTATCGGTCGGCGGGTGGTGAGCAATTGCATTGTGCATCACTTGCTTCGTGTATCATTATTATTATTATCATTATTATACTGTTACTATTAGCATTACTATTTTACTTTATTTCAATTATTAAACTGTTCTTATCTCAGCCCAGGAGTGTTTCTCACTCTTACTCCTCCGATTCTCTCCCCCATCCCACTGGGGCAGGGGGAGTGAGCGAGCGGCTGCGTGGTGCTTAGTTGCTGGCTGGGGCTAAACCACGACAGTCCTTTTTGGCGCCCAACGTGGGGCACGAGATAACAACAGATTAATCAGAGTGTATTAAGGAGTCTGTTAACAGTTGCCGGTCACGATATTAGTTCTTCTGATCTGCACCATGTTCTTTTTTTTGCAGCACGCGTTAAAGCTTGCTGTCAGTTTGTGTAGTGTGCTATGCTCTGCAGTGATTCATGATCTTTTGCTTGGGAGGCTCCTTATCAAAGCCCTGACCTTGAGCATTCTTTGGTATTTGGGTTTCATACAGAAGTCACTACTGTACTTCGGGTACTACCTCATAGAGAGAGTTAGCAATTATACTTCTTACTCTGAGAGGCTTGTTGTGGAGGAAATACAGAATGGCACCTTTGCTGCTTTCTTCTATGATGTTTCCTCCTTCATTACAACAACTTTCCTGTATCTTGAACACCCCTGGGCAGTTAAGATACTTCTATTGATAATTCTTGGGAATGTTGTTTCCATTTTGATAAAGGTCAGTAAGCAGTTTAAAAATACCATCCAGAGATCTACCCCAAGGCTGGATAGTTATGAGTGGCAGGGTGTGTGGGATCGTATGCGCAAGTACCTAGGGCAGTGGGGACCTCCAGTGTTTTGGAACTTCACCCCTGAACAAGTGCAGAATCCTGAAGAATTAGTAAAGTATTTGGAAGAAGTATGTTGTCACCCTGGTAGCTCCAGAGAGACACAAATCATTGCAACATGCTGGGGACTGGCCCATGCCTATCGAGCCGTGGTCAACGCTAATCAGTACCCTCAAAAGAAAGAGAAGGTCTCTGGATCTGATGACAAAACAACAAGCACTGTGGCTACTCAAACCCCCACTACAGGCCCTGCGGCTACTCCAACCCCCACTACAGGCCTTGCAGCTACTCAAACCCCTGCCCCAGGCACTGTGGCTACTCCAGCCACAGCCATGAGCACTGCGGCTACTCAAACCCCAGTGACAGACACTGTGGCTAAACCAGAGAACCAACCTGCGCCGGTATCAGTTGCCCCTATACAGAAGAAAAAATACACGAGGAAATCAGTTCGTTTAGTAAGGGATGAAGATGAACCAGGGCCATCACGAGAACCAGAGGAGGAAGAACCCATAAATGAGATGGTGACCACCCGATCCCTATCCCTGAGTGAGCTGCGAGATATGCGAAAAGATTTTGGTCGTCATCCAGGCGAGCACATCATCACCTGGCTGCTCCGATGCTGGGATAACGGGGCCAGTAGCCTGGATTTAGAGGGTAGGGAAGCCAAGCAGCTGGGATCCCTTTCCAGGGAAGGGGGCATTGACAAAGCAATTGGAAAAGGGGCAAAACCGCTCAGCCTCTGGAGGCGACTTCTGTCAAGCGTGAAGGAAAGGTATCCCTTCAAGGAGGATGTTTTATACCGCCCAAGCAAATGGACCACCGTAGAGAAAGGTATCCAGTACCTGAGGGAATTAGGCGTGCTGGAGGTGATTTACAGTGACCTGAATGATGAGCGGTTAACCAAAGACCCAGATGAAGTCAGGTGCACACAATCCATGTGGCGGAAGGTGGTACGGAGCGCACCAGCATCGTATTCCAACTCGTTGGCAATACTAGCCTGGAAAGACGACGAGGCACCAACGGTGGATGAAGTGGCTAGACAACTCCGGGACTACGAAGAAAAGCTCTCTTCCTCCCTACGGGCCTGTGTCTCGGCTGTGGAAAAACTGTCTGAAAAAATATGCCAAGAGTTCCAACAACTCAGAGAGGATCTGTCCTACTCCCCACCTGCACGGACCAGTGTCTCAGCCATTAGGAGTCAACGCCCCTATGCTCAAGAGAGAGGATATAGAGGATACACACCACGGGGCACCCTGTGGTTTTACCTGCGTGATTATGGAGAGGACATGAGAAAGTGGGATGGAAAACCCACCTCAACCTTAGAGGCACGGGTGCGTGAATTGCAAGGAAAAACTATTAGAAAAGGCGGTTCTCCCAGGAAAATTGCAGCTCCAGTTTCCAGTGAGCAGTTCCCGAGACAGAGTAAGAGGGCTAATTTTACTTCCGACCTTGATCAGGGAACTTTTGATTCACATTTACAGGAAGTGAACAACGAATACTGTGACCAGTGTTAGAGGGGCCCTGCCTCCAGCCAGGTGGAGGAAAGGGACAACCGGGTTTACTGGACTGTGTGGATTCGATGGCCTGGAACGTCAGACCCACAGGAGTATAAGGCTCTAGTGGACACTGGTGCACAGTGCACGCTAATGCCATCAAACTATAGAGGGGCAGAACCCATTTGTATTTCTGGAGTGACAGGGGGATCCCAACAGCTAACTGTACTGGAAGCTGAAGTGAGCCTAACTGGGAATGAGTGGCAAAAGCACCCCATTGTGACTGGCCCAGACGCTCCGTGCATCCTTGGCATAGACTACCTCAGGAGAGGGTATTTCAAGGACCCAAAAGGGTACCGGTGGGCTTTTGGTATAGCTGCTTTGGAGACAGAGGAAATTAAACAGTTGTCCACCTTGCCCGGTCTCTCAGAGGACCCTTCAATTGTAGGGTTGCTGAAGGTTGAGGAACAACAGGTGCCGATTGCTACCACAACTGTGCACAGGCGGCAATATCGCACCAACCGAGACTCCCTGATTCCCATCCATAACCTGATTCGTCGACTGGAGAGCCAGGGAGTGATCAGCAAGACTCGCTCACCCTTTAACAGTCCCATATGGCCAGTGCGAAAGTCTAATGGGGAGTGGAGACTAACAGTGGACTATCGTGGCCTGAACGAAGTTACACCGCCGCTGAGTGCTGCCGTGCCAGACATGCTAGAACTTCAATATGAACTGGAGTCAAAGGCAGCTAAGTGGTATGCCACAATTGATATTGCTAATGCATTTTTCTCCATCCCTTTGGCAGCAGAGTGCAGACCCCAGTTTGCTTTTACCTGGAGGGGTGTTCAGTACACCTGGAACCGACTGCCCCAGGGGTGGAAGCACAGCCCCATCATTTGCCATGGACTGATCCAGACAGCACTGGAACAGGGTGAAGCTCCAGAACATCTGCAGTACATTGATGACATCATTGTGTGGGGCAATACAGCAGAAGAAGTTTTTGAGAAGGGAAAGAAAATAGTCCAAATCCTTCTGAAGGCTGGTTTTGCCATAAAACAGAGTAAGGTCAAGGGGCCTGCACAGGAGATCCAGTTTTTAGGAATAAAATGGCAAGATGGACGTCGTCAGATCCCAATGGATGTGATCAACAAAATAACAGCTATGTCCCCACCAACTAGCAAAAAGGAAACACAAGCTTTCTTAGGCGTTGTGGGGTTTTGGAGAATGCATATTCCAAATTACAGCCAGATCGTAAGCCCTCTCTATCAAGTGACCCGGAAGAAGAACGAATTCAAATGGGGCCCTGAGCAACAACAAGCCTTTGAACAAATTAAACGTGAGATAGTTCATGCAGTAGCCCTTGGGCCAGTCCGGGCAGGGCAGGATATTAAAAATGTGCTCTACACTGCAGCCGGGGAGAATGGCCCTACCTGGAGCCTCTGGCAGAAAGCACCAGGGGAGACTCGAGGTCGACCCCTAGGGTTTTGGAGTCGGGGATACAGAGGATCCGAAGCCCGCTATACTCCAACTGAGAAGGAGATACTGGCAGCATATGAAGGGGTTCGAGCTGCTTCAGAAGTGGTTGGTACTGAAGCACAGCTCCTGCTGGCACCCCGACTGCCGGTGTTGGGCTGGATGTTCAAAGGGAGGGTCCCCTCTACACATCATGCAACTGATGCTACATGGAGTAAGTGGGTTGCATTGATCACACAACGGGCTCGAATAGGAAACCCCAGTCGCCCAGGAATCTTGGAATTGATCATGGACTGGCCAGAAGGAAAAAACATTAGAATATCACCAGAGGAGGAGGTGACACGTGCTGAAGAGGCCCCACTGTATAATAAATTGCCAGAAAATGAAAGGCAATATGCCCTGTTCACTGATGGGTCCTGTCGTCTCGTGGGAAAGCATCGGAGGTGGAAAGCTGCTGTATGGAGTCCTATACGACAAGTCGCAGAAACTGCTGAAGGAGAAGGGGAGTCGAGTCAGTTTGCAGAGGTGAAAGCCATCCAGCTGGCTTTAGATATTGCTGAAAGAGAAAAGTGGCCAATCCTTTATCTCTATACTGACTCATGGATGGTGGCAAATGCCCTGTGGGGGTGGCTGCAGCAATGGAAGCAGAGCAACTGGCAGCGCAGAGGCAAACCAATCTGGGCTGCCGCATTGTGGCAAGATATTGCTGCCCGGATAGAGAACCTGGTTGTAAAAGTTCGTCATGTAGATGCTCATGTACCTAAGAGTCGGGCCACTGAAGAACATCAAAACAACCAGCAAGTAGATCAGGCTGCTAAGATTGAAGTGGCTCAGGTGGATTTGGACTGGCAACATAAGGGTGAATTATTTATAGCTCGGTGGGCCCATGACGCCTCAGGCCATCAAGGAAGGGATGCAACGTATAAATGGGCTCGTGATCGAGGGGTGGACTTAACTATGGACAGTATTGCACAGGTTATTCATGAGTGTGAAACATGCGCTGCAATCAAGCAAGCCAAGCAGTTCAAGCCCCTTGGGTATAGTGAACGATGGCTGAAATATAAATATGGGGAGGCCTGGCAGATTGATTACATCACGCTCCCACAGACCCGCCAAGGCAAGTGCTATGTGCTCACCATGGTGGAAGCAACCACTGGGTGGTTGGAAACATATCCCGTGCCCCATGCCACCGCCCGGAACACCATCCTGGGCCTTGAAAAGCAAGTCCTGTGGCGACATGGCACCCCAGAAAGAATTGAGTCAGACAACGGGACTCATTTCCGAAACAACCTCATAGACACCTGGGCCAAAGAGCACGGCATTGAGTGGGTGTATCACATCCCTTACCATGCACCAGCCTCCGGGAAAATTGAGCGATACAATGGATTGTTAAAGATTACCCTGAGAGCAATGGGTGGTGGGACGTTTAAACATTGGGATACGCATTTAGCAAAAGCCACCTGGATAGTCAACACCAGGGGATCTGCCAATCGAGCTGGCCCTGCCCAATCAAAACTTCTACGTACTGTAGAAGGAGATAAAGTTCCTGTAGTGCACATGAAAAATATGCTGGGGAAGACAGTCTGGGTTACTTCCCCCTCTGGCAAAGGCAAACCCATTCGTGGGATTGCTTTTGCTCAAGGACCTGGGTGCACTTGGTGGGTGATGCGAAAGGATGGGGAAGCCCAATGTGCACCTCAAGGGAATTTGATTTTGGGTGAAAATAGCCAATGAACTGAATTGTATAATATTAATTGCTTTATAATACTGTATGTTATCTCTTAACTATATGTTATCTCTTAACTGCATGTTAATATAATAATATAGTAGGTTAATATTAAGTATATAATACTATATATTATGATTGCTATATGCCGCATCAATGGTATTGCAGTAAGAATTGCCCAGCTTAATGAAAATGAACTTTGATGAAACCATGTTGGAATGAGAACTGACTTCAGCATGCAACAGTCCAACACTGCACACCACCTCTCCTGCTCTGAAAGACTGTGATAACAGATGGAACCCAAAGTCATGGGCTAAATGAACTCAATGGACATTTTAGAGGGATGGGCCTTAGACGAAGGGAATGATATCTGTGTGTATATCAAGATAGGGAAAGCGGTGGTGATTAATTGGAACACATTGGAAAGGGGAGGGCCTGTGCATGACGTAGATGGTATAGAATAAGGGGTGGATACTGTCCTGGTTTCGGCTGGGATAGAGTTAATTTTCTTCCTAGCAGCAGGCATAGTGCTGTGTTTTGGATTTAGTAGGAGAAGAATGTTGATAACATGCTGATGTTTTTAGTTGTTGCTGAGTACTGCTTATGCTAGTCAAGGACTTTTTCAGCTTCCCATGCTCTGCCAGGCACACAAGAAACTGGGAGGGGGCACAGCCAGAATAGTTGATCCAAACTGACCAAAGGGCTATTCCATACCATATGATGTCACGCTCAGTATATAAACTGGGGGGGGTTGGCCGGGGAGCAGCGATCGCTGCTCGGGAACTGTCTGGGTATCGGTCGGCGGGTGGTGAGCAATTGCATTGTGCATCACTTGCTTCGTGTATCATTATTATTATTATCATTATTATACTGTTACTATTAGCATTACTATTTTACTTTATTTCAATTATTAAAGTGTTCTTATCTCAGCCCAGGAGTGTTTCTCACTCTTACTCCTCCGATTCTCTCCCCCATCCCATCGGGGTAGGGGGAGTGAGCGAGCGGCTGCGTGGTGCTTAGTTGCTGGCTGGGGCTAAACCACGACAAAGGGGTAGAAAGCATAAACTACAGGATGTCCACTAGGAATAATTTAGTTCATTGTGCAGACCCCTTTGGATGCAAATTAACACTCAGCTACAGTTTCTGTAAACTAGTGCCCAACCTTCAATATGTTGTAAACATGTCAACAAGTTATATTACTTCTTCCAATCTGCACTTGCTGTGATAAGTCTAAGGGTAAATTCAGAGTAGAATTTGTAGATCTCATTTGTTTTCAGTTAATTGTGCTAATTAATTGATGACTATATGGTATCAAACAGTAGTAGGGATGTGACATAAATATTTGTTCAAGGACATTTATGATTTTTTCCTAGGACTTAGCAAGACAAACTAGACTAAACACCGCAGCTAGAATAGCATTGATTTTTTGGGAAACTTCCTTTTTGGAAAAACCCTATAAACTAATTTGTACCCATTTTTTGCAAACTCTTTGAGATAAGGAAATCCTGCATACCAAATAAATATTTTATTTGTCTGTAAACAACAGTGACGTACCTATATAGTCCTATATGATAACTAATGAAAAGTAACTATGCAAGATTCAAGTACAACAACTGACATCAACATTATCTGTTATCATCAGATAAATAATCAAAAGTTTCCCACAGCTGTAGGATTTCCTATATCTATTTAACTAATGAAGAATTACAATATACAAAGGTGGTTTTCTTTTTAATAATAACGCAATTAAGCATATCACAACTTAAGCAGTACCTAGAGGTATTCATGTTCATTTCTGAAGGTTTTGTACCAGTCTTTTTTGACCATTTCCCCCATCCAGTAACTATAAGACTCATCTGGCCACTATGTCTCAGTTTTGTGTGCCCTACAACAAGAAAGACATTGGAACAAGTTCAGTGGAAGTCCAAAAAAGATGATTAGGAGTTGGAGCACATGATACAGAGAGGTTGAGAGGGGGGTTTGTACAGCCTGAAGAAAGGAAGGGTAAGGAAGGAAACTTAACCTTCAGCTACCTGATGGGAAGTGATGGAGAAGAAAGAGTAAGACTCCTCTCAGAAATGCAGAGCAAAAATACAGAATTCAACAGACAAAAAGTACAACAAGGGGTGTCAAACACTGGAACAGCTCACCCAGAGAGGTTGTGAAGTCTCCATCCTTGGAAATATTCAACACTTGACTACACAAGGCTCTGGACAACCTGATCTTACACTGAAGCTGGATATAATTTCAAAATTCAAAGTTGTTTCTACTCTGCCTGGGACATTGGACCAGGCAACCTCCAGAGATTTCTTCCAACCTAAATTATTACATGATGCTAAAATTTTCAGAAAAGAAAAATTTTAATTTGTCTTTTTAGCCTGAAAGATTAGACTTCATAATTTTTTTTAGAGGGAATTGTTATAAAATCACCTCATCAGCCTAGAAAAAAACCTTTGTCAGTGGAATTTAAAATCTGAAAATATCTCCAGCTTTCATTCATTGAGCCTATGCCCTTTAAAGATACATTTCTACCGTACTATCACTGGTAGTGATATCTACATAGCATAGCAAAATATTCATAAAGACTGCAAGTTTTTTTGATAAAAGAAAATTACAGAGGGAAAAATGGAATTCTCGTCCCTTTGAGCATTGTTCTGAGTCACTGGAAATAGTGGCATTCAAATTTTCCAACAGTCCTGCCAAAATCAGGAAACAATGAAAGATTATTTGTATAAATTATATCCTGCTAGGTATAACATAAAATGTAAACCCAAGAAACAGGCTCCTCCTGAAAGAGTTGCTTTTATGAATAGTTTTGCAGATTTTCTAACAGTGAGCGAATTCTATTTCTGAGCACAAGAGCAAATTAATGAGCACACAGGTTTTGCACCACTGCTTTTCAAGCAAGCCAAAATCTCCTCAGAGAAACAGTGGCAAGTCAAATATTTGTAAAGCAGATGCAGTGCTTCCCTTAATCCCCAGATGGCCATAATCCAGATTTCCATACGTGAACTGGAGTAGAAGAAAAGGCCTACAGAAGCTTATGTCACCTGTTGGTCAGTGCACATTGTATGTTCCTTTGTATGTTCAAGGCTGTTCAATGCAGCCTATATATGTTAGAGTCTTTTCTACACAGACAAAGGCTCATGCTGCACCAATTCTGATGAACAGTGCAGAGCCCAGCGTGACAGTCAGTACTTGCTAACTTATGGAAAAAACTAAGCTTCAAACAGAAATAATCAACAGCGAAAATAAAAGTACTAACAGAAATGAAAAATAGAGATGCCTTAATATATACCCACAGAGTTGCAATCTAACGTAAGTCAGTCCTGTGGTCTCTTTTGTCCTGGAGCTAGAGAGCTTAGCTCTAGAGCCTAGAGAAATCTCATTGGTGACCAGTGGTAAAAACAATCAACATTTCCTTCGCTACAGCCAAATCCTCTCTGTTCCAGATTATAAAGGCCGCCGTCCTTGGTGCAGACAGCATTTAATTGCCAATCACTACCAGACTTACACAGGATACAGCCTAAGTTGTTGGCAGAGATGGTTTAACGAATTTTTAGATTTGTCTCTTCACTGTCCCAATCTGCCTGATGGTGGAAGAAAACCAAAAGCTACCTGAACCCCTGGACACTGAGTTTTCCATGACATTAATGCTGGACAGTTTTATGGAGAACCTCCAGAAGAATGGGGCAGATGACTGCACCATGTGATGCAGAAATGACGTCTGGAAAAGCTCAGGCCGTAGGGGAGGAAGAGGGCGATGCTGGTCCTAATATCTCAGGGTTCCCTCCACGCTTGCCCAGCACTGGGCAAATCCATGCCTGAGGTGATGACATTTAGCTCCATCTGCCACAAAGCTCTTAGCTTGACTTCTGATGCACTGAGCCTGCTGCCAATGCAAAGCCTGGAGCTCTGCCACATGGGAAGGAAGAATCCATTACACTGTGAAAATCGTTGTCGTATCTCCAGAAGCCAGCATTTCCCATGCCACTGGAAAGAACATTAGCTGTATCTGTTCCATTCATTATTTCAAAAACATAAAAATGAAAGAATTTTAATACCCAGAATCCCTTTTTTACAACTACTGCCATTTTAATTACCCAATATAAGCCATTTTATCTAGGCTAAGGGTTAAATGCTGCAGTCAAAAAAATTGGAAAAAATGCATGAAATAGATATTTTTCTGTGAAATGTTAACATTAGAAAAAACCCCTCATCTAAAAATACTGTAACAAGTCAGAAATATCAAAAAACAGCAATGAAAAGGAAGCAGCATTTACTGCTGTTTTGTTTCATGCTTTCATTGTGTTTTCTTGCAGTCATGATGAGCGGAAATTCTCCTTTAAAAGGAAAACAAAGATTCTTAAATCATCATACACTTTCATTAGCTGGGGCAACCAGAAAAACAATTCGGAATCTGGAGGGAAAGGGTCCAGGTTCAAAGCAGAATGTGGCAAAAAGGACCTCTTTGGGTTTTGTGTTTTAATATATTCATCATAATTAAACAAAAAAAGGGATTTGTATTTTGAATGTTGTAACTCAAGAAAGCCCAAGTCAAACAGCTGCTTTATTAGCTCAAAACACACAGAAGAGTTACAGGAGGTATGTAGTTGGTGTCAAATGCTGCTGGCATTCTGTCATATTTATAAGAGTTAATTTACATATATGCACCTACTTGCACTTTATAGGTGCAAAGGTCAATTATTGCAAGCATAATTAACATCTTACTGCCAAAAGCTGTTAAGCTATTAAGGCAAATGAAGATTTGAATAACAGAGCATGATAACTAGATGCTGTATTAAAGGATGAATAATAAAATTTAGGATCTGAAAAAACTTGGCTCATTTGGAATATTGACGGTTCCAAGAAAAAATAATTTGACTTCATAAAATCAAAAGTAATGGAAATGACTGCATTTTGTAGCATAACTGGGGAAAAAAGTGTGTGAAACTCATGCAAATTAGCATGAAAGAAGCTTGAGGAAAATGTTCGACAAAGTAGAGAAACTGATGTACGTCTGCCTTTGAACAGCAAGAGAAGGAGTGCGGGGACTTTTAGGGGCAGCTTTTCAATACCTGCAGGGAGGTAACCAAGAAGGCAGAGCCAAGCTCTTTACTCAGATGCTTGGTGGGAGAATAGACAACAGTCACAAATTGAATCAGGGGATGTTCCTTGTGGACATAAGTTAAAAAAAATACTATGAAGATAATGAAGAATTGGAATGGGGGTCCAGAGAGGTTGTGGGAACTCAGTCCTTGGAGGTTTTCAGGATGTTACTCCATAACCCTGAGCAACCTGCTCTGATTTCAGTGTTGACCCTGCTTTGAAGAGCAGGTTGAGACAGAGACCTCACAAGATTCCTTCTGGTTCAGCAGTTCTGTGACACATACGGTGATGGCGAAAAATAAAAACCACTCTGAAATTTCAGTATTGAAAGAAAGATGTATACTACATGCCTGTCTTGAAAATGGAAGCACTAGCAGTATTTGTAGCCACAACCTCTAAAGCACTTCTCAAAAATGGTAAATAAGCTCTGTGCCTGTGTCCTGGTTTCGGCTGGGATAGAGTTAATTTTCTTCCTAGCAGCAGGCATAGTGCTGTGTTTTGGATTTAGTAGAAGAATGCTGATAACACACTGATGGTTTAGTTGTTGCTAAGCAGTGCTGACACCAGTCAAGGACTTTTCAGCTTCCCATGCTCTGCCAGGGGCACAAGAAACTGGGAGGGGGCACAGCCAGAAGAGTTGATCCAAACTGACCAAAGGGCTATTCCATACCATATGACGTCATGCTCAGTATATAAACTGGGGGGGATTGGCCAGGGAGCAGCGATCGCTGCTTGGGAACTGTCTGGGTATCGGTCGGCGGGTGGTGAGCAATTGCATTGTGCATCACTTGCTTCGTGTATCATTATTATTATTATCATTATTATACTGTTACTATTAGCATTACTATTTTACTTTATTTCAATTATTAAACTGTTCTTATCTCAACCCAGGAGTGTTTCTCACTCTTACTCCTCCGATTCTCTCCCCCATCCCATCGGGGTAGGGGGAGTGAGCAAGCGGCTGCATGGTGCTTAGTTGCTGGCTGGGGCTAAACCACGACAGCCTGAAAGAAGGAATAAAAAACAAAGGCCTATATCTGAGATGCTGATTGAGGAGTGGGTGCTTAGGCGAATTAATCCCCACATATTCATAATATAACAGTATTATTTTTATTGACTTTTAAAAATCCATAATAGCCACTAAAATCTTATAGAGTGAGAGAAAACACGAAGCTAATGAATAGTAAGTGGTTAAATATGCATTTTATTTTTTAAAGAAATAAAGTAAATTAGATCTGGATAACTTTCCAACTCAAAGCCTATTTGCAAATTCAAAATGAAATTATCCACAAAATCTTGTCTCTACAACTTTGGAAGAATATTTAAACATCTTTCACATAGTAAGTAATCTCTCTCTGGCACATGGCTCAGCTATTTCGGGCAACAGGATGTACCTGTGCTGGCAAATAAGGAACATCAGGGATTGCCAATGTGACACCCATCTACAAGAAGGGTCGGAAGGAGGACCCGGGGAACTACAGGCCTGTCAGCCTGACCTCAGTGCCGGGGAAGATTATGGAGCGGTTCATCTTGAGTGAACTCCACAGGCAAGTACAGGTCAATCAGACCCAGCCAGCATGGGTTCACGAAAGGCAGGTCCTGCTTGACCAACCTGATCTCCTTCTATGACCTGGTGACCTGCCTGGTAGATGATGGAAAGGCTGTGGATGTCATCTACCTGGACTTTAGCAAAGCTTTTGACACCGTCTCGCATAATATCCTCCTCGGGAAGCTGGCAGCTCACGGCTTGGACAGGCATAATCTTCGCTGGGTAAAGAACTGGTTGGGTGGCCGAGCCCAGAGAGTAGTTGTAAATGGTGTTAAGTCCAGTTGGCAGCCGGTCACGAGCGGTGTTCCCCAGGGCTCTGTTTTTGGGCCAGCCTTGTTCAATATCTTTATCAATGATCTGGATGAGGGGATTGAGTGCACCCTCAGTAAGTTTGCAGATGACACCAAACTGGGTGGGAGTGTCGATCTGCTGGAGGGTAGGATGGCCGTGCAGAGGGACCTGGACAGACTGGATCGATGGGCCGTGGCCAACTGTATGAGGTTTAACAAGGCCAAGTGCTGGGTCCTGCACTTTGGTCACAACAACCCCATGCAATGCTACAGGCTTGGGGAGGAGTGGCTGGAAGGCTGCCTGGCCGAAAAGGACCTGGGGGTGTTGGTCGACAGACAGCTGAACATGAGCCAGCAGTGTGCCCAGGTGGCCAAGAAGGCCAACAGCATCCTGGCCTGTATCAGGAATGGTGTGGCCAGCAGGAGCAGGGAGGTGATTGTGCCCCTGTACTCGGCGCTGGTGAGGCCGCACCTGGAATACTGTGTCCAGTTTTGGGCCCCTCACTACAAGAAAGACATTGAGGTGCTGGAGCGTGTTCAGAGAAGGGCAACAAGGCTGGTGAAGGGTCTGGAGCACAGGCCTTATGGGGAGCATCTGAGGGAACTGGGGTTGTTTAGTGTGGAGAAGAGGAGGCTGAGGGGAGACCTTATCGCTCTCTACAACTACCTGAAAGGAGGTTGTAGTGAGGTGGGTGTTGGTCTCTTCTCCCACGTAGTTAGTGATAGGACAAGAGAAATGGCACAGAAGCTGTGCCAGGGGAGGATTAGATTGGATATTAGGAAAATTTTCTTCACAGAAAGGGTAGTCAAGCATTGGAACAGGCAGCCCAGAGAGGTGGTGGAGTCACCATGCCTGGAAGCATTCAAAAAATGGGTAGACGTGGCACTTTGGGACATGGTTTAGTCTAGCCTACCCTTAATTGGTTTAGTGTGGACTTGGTAATGTTAGTTTAATGGTTGGACTGGATGATCTTAAAGGTCTTTTCCAACCTAAACGATTCTATGATTCTATGATCAGTGTTGTCTAATCATGAAATTATCATAGGAGGATGTCAAAAGTACAAAGACTGATGTCACAAAAAATAAAACATATTGCTCACAAGCCATGGAAACCAATGAATCACTACAGTTTATTGTTTTCAGAACACAAAATGTAATGGAGTAAGTCAGAAGCCTGGATGAATGAAGTGGAGAGATGTCTATTCTGGATGGCTTAATTCAGTTATTACCAGTCACTCCTTTGACTCCAATATCAGCTGGACTATTAGAACAGAAAAAGTAAAGATGCCTCCTTATCCCTGGCAGTTCTGAGAAAAAGGACAAAATATATTTTTATATACCAGGCATTCAAAACCTTTTACAGAGAACTCTGACAGTAAGAACACTATTAGTTAGAACAGCAGCTGTACATCTTAATGTAGTTCAGACACAATGTTTTGAGCACTATAATCCATTCTACTGGAAGACCTGATAATCATGACTAAGATATGTATTTTCTTTCCAAATATCACTTTTTCAACTAAGCAAAAGAAACTTTGTAGACTTTCTGGTCAAAAAGATGATCTGAACAGCTGAACTGGTCTATGATTTTAATACAGAAGTATGATTGATGATTATTATGTGTCAGCCTTTCAAATGGAAAAAAAAAAAGCAGATTGACCTCTAAATCTCCATTAATACTGTTAATCTTATATGGATAGCTATAGCCATTAAAAAATCCATATATACACACTTTCCAGCTAAACTGAAAGTTTCTTATCTATTCTTATATTAAGCAACTAATAAAATATTCTCATATTGATTTTAAATTCTATGGTATTATGGCTGCAGCTGATGTTCAGGTTCATCTATTAGGAATTTCATAGTGCAATATAAAAAACTACAGAACAACCACGTGAAGGATCATAAGAAGTATATTGTTATATGTGGTCTTTCTTTGGAAATTTAGAAAAGGCACATGGACAGAAACCAGAGATTTTCAGTTTAACAGGAATTAAAGAAAAATATTGCTAAGTGCTTGCCCTAGATTTTATGGAAAACAGGTCTTGCTAAACCTGATTTCATTCTCTGTTGAGTGTACCACTTTGGCTGACAAAGATAACTGTCAAATGTCAAATATTCAGACTTCTGAAAGGCCTTTACGTGAGAACCACATAGAAAATTAGCACTATTAAATAGCATTACAACATAGATTTAACAGACAAAGAACTGGCTAGATGATAAATATAAAAAGTAGTCAATAGTGGAGTAACATGATTTGAATGAAAATGTCTGTAATATAGATTTGTAGCTATAGCAGCAAGTCCTGCGCTACTGAACCATTTCATTAAATGGTTTGAAAGACATAAAAGTGCTTCTGATGAAAATTTTGGATGACATAAGGATTGGCGCAGTTGAGAATACTGAAGGCAGAGCTGCAGAAGTCCATTCCACCAGAAGAGATGGGATTCACCTGACCAAAAAAACCTGCTTACTTTGTGGATATCTGAGCTAGTCACCTACTTTTTATAGTCAAAGGAAAGAAATAGGCACTTTTAGATGCCTATGATAGTTCAGATTAGTAACATCCTAAAAGTGCCTATTTCTCTCCACTGATGCTAAAGAAAATACAGGCTGACTCACAATATTGTAAGTATTTGAAATTACTTGAAATAATTCCTATTCAATTTTTTTTTTTTTTTTAGTACAAATAATTTATGTATTTAGAAATAAAGAAAGCAGGTAAAGCCTACAGAAAGAGCGGTTGAATATTGGAAAATGGGAACTCTGGAAAGAATTCAGGGTTTGTGGTGCAAAGAAACTCCTACCGTGTTTATGAAACAAGAAAACCATGACAAATTGGACATGAGTCGGCAATGTGTGCTTGCAGCGCAGAAAGCCAATCATATCCTGGGCAGCAAAAAAAGAAGCGTGGCCAGCAGGTTGAAGGAGCGGACTCTCTGTCTCTCCTCTCCACTCTTATGAGACCCCACCTGCAGTACTGTGTTCAGCTCTGGAGTCCTCAGCACAGGAAGGACATGGACCTGTTGGAGCAGGTCCAGAGGAGGGCCACAAAAATCATCAGAGGGATGGAGCACCTCTCCTATGAGGCCAGGCTGAGAGAGTTGGGGGTGTTCAGCCTGGAGAAGAGAAGGCTCCGGGGAGACCTTATTGCGGCCTTCCAGTACTTAAAGGGGTCTTATAGGAACCAAGACCTGTAGTGACAGGACAAGGGGTAACGGTTTTAAACTGAAAGAGGGTAGGTTTAGTTTGGACATCAGGAAGATATTTTTTATGATGAGGGTGGTGAGGCACTGGAACAGGTTGCCCAGAGAAGTTGTGGATGTCCCATTCCTGGAAGTGTTCAAGGCCAGGTTGGATGGGGCTTTGAGCAACCTGGTCTAGTGGAAGGTGTCCCTGCCTATGGGAGGAGGGTTGGACCAGATGATCTTTAAATGTCCTTTCCAACCCAACCCATTCTATGATTATACACTTATTTTGGAAGAATTTAACTGAATCCTCAGATACACATTGGAAGAGCAATAGATCCGATTAGTAGCAAAGGGCAGTACAGAAGCAATTTTACTTCAGCGTAGCATACCGTAACTCCAATGCAGGGATACTGCATAAAATTAAAGTGTCTACATTTTAATAAAGATGATGTAACCCAAAAAGACCTCAAGAAAGAGAAGACAGAAATCATTCAAAGGTCAGGGAAAATTTTTCTTTTGGTAAAAAGTTAAAAAACTCAAGCTGTTTAACTTTCCATCTGATGACTGAGAAGTGATTTGAATGCAGTGTTTAATATAGTAGAAAAAGCTGTAAGAAGAACCACTGACTGTAAACTGTTGCCAGACAGCTTTACATCGGAAAGGTGGCACACACTAATAGCAGGGAAAGCAGCCATCAGCTCAAACTGCCCAAGGAAGTGATGGCTTCTCTGTTATCTGATACCTTTCAAGACTGAAGGCTTTGTAGGGAGCTATAGGCCTTTGAAATACAAATGTTCTTTAGTCCAGTGCAAGTTGCTGGCTTAAGGAAACGTGACTAAATCTAATGGCTCCTCAAGCAGCCTGCTCTTATAGCCCCCCCTGGCCTTAAGCTCCCCAAGTCTTGCTTCCTGTGGATTGGTAAGTGGAGAATAAAGATCAGGCAAATACATGTGTACTGCCTGTGTTTCCCTTCTGCCACAAGATCTACTGACACCAAATCCCTGAATTTACACCTGAACACATTTCTTTCCAAAATTGTTTAAACAGGCTCTCTGACGACCTGGTGCTTTAGCAGCATGTGCCAAAGCATGAAGAGAACAAAAGGACAGTGAAAACATGCAATGAAGAATATAGATGGGTATACGAGAAGTGTTACATTATGTGATCATCTACACAAACACAAAGGAGCACCTGGAACAATGACAAGTGGGGAAACCTTTGAGTTTGCATCTGAGAAGACTAGTTAGATCGTCAGACCAGGAAGATTTGAAAGAACTGCCATGGAGATACAGAAGGTGGCGATCGCAATTCAGTAGGTGTAAGTCTTCCCCCCCGCCCCATCAGTACTACACTGTTACTTGATGTGATATTAAGAACAGCATCATAATTCTGGACACTAGCATTGCTGAAAAAAAAAAAAAAGAATAGCATTTTCTGAAAGGTTAGGAGTTGTAATCCCAGTGTCCTGGGTAATACTGATTTAAAATTTAAATTTCATCAGTTGATTTTCCTGGCAGTTTCACTTATTTTTACTTCTTGTTATGAGTTACATGCACTGTTCAAATAGCTGATTGATTCTTTCTCAGATAGCTGTCAGATGTATTTCAGTGCCTGGAAAAGTTTTCTATATATACCTATGTCTCTCTAAGTTCTTATACTGATGATATTACCTGTTAATATGCATAAACTTACAGAGACTGAGGGCGATTTAGATTATATTGTTGTGTGCTAGGAGATAGCCAGGCAAAAAAAGTTGTGATTTAAATTCCACATGGATATTAAAATTGTTCATTTTAATGGAAATGACGACAAAAGTTAATGCATAAGATTAATCATGTGCTTGTGTGTCTTTCTACATTAATTCTTTTCTGTTGTGCATTCATTACACAGATTGGCTAATGGGAAACCTGAAACTTTCATACAAAGAGTTTCTTTATTTTGTGGATACTGAAAAGGAAAGTCTGCAAAGACAGGAGATTGAGAATAAACACTGAGTTCATGGCTCTCCAGTCTGTGCTTCCAAAGAGAAACCATTTCAGTGGAAAAACTCAACACCCCTTTCCCGGCTGATGCCACTACCCACTCTGTTACCCGAGTCACATATTCCTCTGCACTGACTGCCTAAGATGCTCGCTAAGAGGAGAGGAACCATTTTGTTCCTTTGTAGCTTATCAGGTCTCATGGAGAAGAGTTTTTCTTTCCACTGATTCTCAAAAAATCACTCCTTCAAACTGCATGCAGATAATTTTGTGCTTCTTAGGCTGTTATAAAAAATGTGTTGGTTCATAGCATCAAACCTCAGCATTCATATGTCTGAAATATATGTAGCTTATGCGTACAATCCTTACTGTTGCAGGATCCGAAAATGATACCAATAAAAGGCAATATCCCTGACAAGTAATACTTGCTTCTAAAGCACTCAGGCCATTAAATCTGAAATCAGCAAACAGAGTTAAAAAGCATATTTAAGAAAAAAGGACAAATTAAGTTTATGAACTAAGAAATGGTTCCAATGGAGAGAAAAGTATGGCAATAGGACTACAGAACGAAGGACATTATAATATCTTTTCTAAAAAAATAAAAAGCACTGTGAGGAATACAGATCAGAAAAACATGAGATAAAAAGGAGGTGATTACAGAAAATGCACTATACCATCTGCATAATGTTTGACATCAGCAAAAGCAAACAAGAATCTGAAGGAATACATGCTCCCAATTATAATTATACATAATATACCATAGCTAGTATAACGAAGACTTCTGTAGTTAAGGTTGGTTTCCAATTTCCATGCTATTTCCTACTTTTTCAATTACTGTAACATTTTATTTCCTTTTGGCAGCATCACGTCCTTTCTCTCTGACTAGTACATTAAGAAGGTTCTTCTCACTAGTATCTCCTGAAAGTTTTTCACACAGATGAAAGATAATTTCAGAAATATCACTGGAATAAAGAGGTCATAACAAATGAGAAGAAATTTTGTCCAATTTCACAAATATTGTCAGGGTATCAGACTCAATATTCTGATTTCTTTTGGCCCATGGAATATATAAACTACGCCAAAATATCAGAGAGTTTGGTTTTATTAATTACTGCAGTTGTTTCTCAGTATTATGTGCCTGAGATACCCATGTTAAAATAACAGTCCCAGTTTTTCTGGCAGCGGTGCTGAAAGGAGGATCCAGTATTGCATCTTGAGGTGACCAATGGCCTAGACAGGCTGAAGGCTGGATGGAGGTTGCTGTTAGAAAATTCCATGTTTATGAGAATGATCTGAAAAGTGTAAGCACTTTATTCCCATTTCTTTAAAAAGGGAATTATATGGAGTTTTGGATATATTATATAAATTGGTCTAGCTACTAGACTGAGAAGCTGTATCATTAATTTAATCTTGAATCCTCACTAAGATGAGTATTAAATCGTTTCCCCTCATCAGTTCACCCAATATGTACAACAGCAGTAAATTAGATATATTTTAATTGACTTATCCTTTGGGGAATTGCTAGTGTGTGGTTTTTATGAACTTCCTCACTATAAGCAGACAGCATTCATGAAATAAAGTGATGCATTCTGAGCTCCTTCCCAGGATTAAGAAGAAATAGTAAGTCTGGGTGAGATTTTGTAGTTGATCGAAATCTCATTCAAAGGACAGAATGACACAAACAACAAACAGAAATTTGCAATTAGCTGCTCATAACACACTGCTGAGCTGCTTTGATATCTTTTCAATGTAGAGGCTAAGATGAATATTGCTCTTTGAACATTTTAATGGATATTAACACGTGTATTCTGTGACAAACTTGGACACCAGCACACACCCCCCCCTCATATTTCATAGTATATGCAGAGGTGTCAAAGAATATACGAATATGAGAATATACTGGTAAAAGAACGGTCAATCTGCTGGGCATCTGTACAGCTATAAGCAATGTAACAATTAAGTGTTATTTTAGCTGACAACAAACTTGTAAATGTCAGGATTTAGGCGGAATGATACCAATTGCCTGAGTAAGCAGAAAAGTGATTAGTAAGGTTTTGTCACAAGTTCTAGTCATAAGTCTGTCATAATCAATGTCCGTTGTTATTTTAATTATGGTATTTGAAACCAAGCAAATGCAGCAATATCCAAATGCAATTAAATGAGAAACAGTTTGCTCTCAAGACAAATAACGAGATGGGCAACAAACATACTTAATTTGGGCAGATACTTTCATCAAAATCTAAAGTGTAATTTATGAGAAAGATGAAAACCTCAAATGTTGTCCACCAGTGGAACGGTGGAACAGATTAAATAGTGTGCATTTGACTGAAAATGTAACATGTTTAATAAGGCATTGATTAGAATTTCCAATAGAAGTTCCATTTACTCTAAATATTACAGTGCATGGGATATGCGTATTTGATATGCATGCCTTTCAAATTATTAGACCAATTTTCATTAGCAGTCCCTATATCGGCATGCTTTTGAGTGCTAGAAATGGTTTACTCTGATTCACTTTCTGCGTCAGTATATAATTTGATGTCAGAATTAGCATTGATTTTTTTAACCTCTTCCCTTTCACAATATGCTTTCACTCAGGTTTGCTTGATCACTTCACCAGAGTGAAATATATATTTTTGGTTACCAAGCCGGACATTGGCAACGCTAAAATAACTCAAGGATCCTGTTGCGTTCCAGCTAATGGAATGAAATACATGAGCAGGCAAGGAAAAGCTGTGGAAGGTCAATTTGTCCCGGTTAGTGGTGGGAGAGGGGAACTGGGTCCCTTAGCTCAGTGCCAGTGCAAACCTCTAACAAAGCTGGGCTGCACGTGGCGCTGCCCTCCTCTTTGGCTCTGGTACACTCACATGGCTCCCTCCAGGAGACTGCTGGGAATGGGATATTTAACACCGTGCTATTTTCTGAATATTCTTTTTAAATACAAACAAAATATTCTTTCTAAAGTCTAATAAGGCAATATGTACAGGAATAGAGGTGCAGCATTCACTAAGTAAACACTGAAGTCAGTGCAATTCTCTGCTGACTTTTTGGAATAACCAATGTCAGCATATAATACAAGATGAAAACAAATGACCAGACTAGAATTAGCCATCAATTGGAAGGCCTTAATCTCTCTCTACATACTACAGTATGAAAATCTTAAGCTTTGTGACAGCAATGACTAATTTTAAGTGAACAGTTTACTGCTAAACTAGCAAAGCTGCGGTATTCAGCAGCACTCCACTGAGCCTAGTTTAGTGTACCTTGTACAATTTGTGCTTACCCCATAAAGCTATTTATACTTCCTTCACATCAAATACCCAGGGACCCATAAAAACATTGCTTTTAATCTGTGGGACCCTCCTACATTTAAAAATACATTTGTCACCTGGTAAGTCTGGATTTAAAGCCAAAGGTTCATAAAATTAAATTGGATTAAAACTAAATTCCCTTTTAAGAGAATGAGACACCACTTGCCCAAAGCCTTAGAGTCTCTACTTTTCATCATGAACTGTAAGAGAACTGAGACACAGACTTCGCAACATGTCTCCTACGAACAGGTTTTCACATTTAATCAGTCATTGTCACCCTGTATTCGCTGGAGACAGCTGATTTGACACTCCTGGTACCCCAGCATCCACAGCAGCTGTAGGTACTTAAAAGCTTAAATTACAGCACAATAGGAAACTCCCTCTTAACTTTGTCTCTTCACATTTATCACTATGGTAAGAAAAGCATCCGTATTCCCTTCCTTAAAAAAAAAAAAAAAAAACCCAACAAAAAACCCCACAAAACATCTAAGAAATACAAAAGCACAAAGATGAGCAAATAGAAAATACATGTCTTCTTTATGAAGTTGACCCATTTTTTTGCCAAGTTACCTCTTAATGTCCCTCCTCTGAACTATGTACTGTGTTACGTCATTAGATCTACAGACAGCCTAGGCATGTTAAGTATATATAGCACCATGCATATGTATGGCACTCAGTCACAACAAACAACTGGTTTTGTGTACACGCAATGTCATTTTGTGCTCAGCAATTCACAAAAAAGCCTGGAAAGAGGAAGAGATTTCACTATGATTAGGACTGTTGGTCAACAGCTACATTTAGTTAAGCATCTTTCAAGAAAGCGAGCGATCATTTTCTCGTCCACCTGGAAGTGGAATGTGAGCTTTGTTTAGCCTAAGACTGGCAGCTGAAGTAATCTAGACTGTCACATCTTTACTCATCATCTCCATTGCCATTTAACTCTTCATTTGATTTCAAATTGTCAGATCTGTAAATGAACTGCTTACAGTGGTAGAAAATTTCTGTAATATAAGCTTGTAATAAGGATGCTCAAGACAAATGTTTCAGGCAACAGATTAGATGATTTAGAGTAGTTATGTTCTAACAAGATCAAGCCTTTAGTCACTTAGTTTGCCAGTTTCAAATGCACAAAACTGGTTATTGGATAAAGTTTGGGTCACAGTGTCAGAGTTTTCAAAACAGACACTTTTACTTTTTTTTTTTTTAACAGAAAGTTCATCAGTAAAAGGTTCTAGATTATTCTGCATTATTTCTCCTTTCATCAGATGACTGTAAAGACAGTAGAGGACTGAACCCTAAATTTGCCCTCTCCCAGCAGAGTAAATATGCTGAACTAAGCAACTTCTTTCCCAGCATAAGGTTATATACTGATTTGTCTTATAGGAACAGTCAATCTCCATGTACTCAACAGAAAGAGACAGCCTAACTTAGGAGTGTCTCTGAACCATCTCTGCAAGCCTATGAGGACACATATTTCTCTCCACTCCTAAGAACTTTGACCTTACTTTCACTTGGAAAGTCACATGCACCGGTATTTAAAATTAAAAAAAAAAAGTTAAAAAAGAAAAAAAAAAGCAGCTGATCAAATTATTCTGAGCAAATAATTTAGCTGGTTTTTGAATATATTATATAGCTGTAAACCCATTATTTTTAGTAAGTAATATTCCAGCCCATTCAATCACATCAAATACAAGAAATTCCGGCATTATTTATGTGACACCTCTTAACTTCCTACAAGTGCCTGCAGGACTGTGTGATATGGAGCGCTATTCAAATGCTGTGTTTTATTTCAAATATTTGCTTCACAAACCAAATGTTAAATGACAGAGCTTCACGGTATTCTGCCCTAGAATTAGTTTTAAAAAGTTAAAACATACTTATTCGTAGCAATCTAAGAATATATTGCAATAGCCTGTTTCCTTACATTGGCATAGCCTGTGCACTAAAACCAATCCCACTGAAAAGAAAAAAGTTGATGTCAAGGGCATGTGTTCTCATGTGCTTTTAAAAATAGGAATTAAATCAGTTTTGAGTTCTTCAATCCAGTGTTAGTGAAGAACCACAGACAGTTGCCTGGATGATGAATTCTTTAGGTTATTTAACCAGAATTTGAGATGCCTGGTCATGTCTATAATTAAACAGCAATCTGTTTTATGAGATCTGAAAATTCATAGAACAGCAGAAACAGTAAAGATGTCCTGTATATTGATTTTTCAGAAACAGTCACTTTGCATGAACCTGTTGAGCCTCCACTTAGAAAGCTTACTTTTTATCCTTTTTTAATCCTTTTTTTATTCATTAGTTGAAAAATCATCAAACAACAAATAATTAACAAAGACCAACAAAATTAGTTATATCATATGAAGACAGATCTATATGAAGGAAAATTTACACAACACAAAAGTCTAGGGCATTTCTGCTTGCCTGTTGCATTGGGTTTGCATGGTGAGGTTTTGGTAGTGGGGGGGCTACAAGGGTGGCTTTTGTGAGAAGCTGCTAGAAGCTTCCCCTATGGCCAATAGAGCCAATGCCAACCAGCTCCAAGATGGACCCACCGCTGGCCAAGGCCAAGCCCATCAGTGACAGTGGTAATGCCTCTGGGATAACGTATTTAAGAAGGGGAAAGGAAAACAACTGCTGCAGAACAGTGGCTGGAGAGAGGAGTGAGAATATGTAAGAGGAACATCTGTGCAGACCCCAAGGTCAGTGCAGGAGGGCAGGAGGTGCTCCAGGCACGGAGCAGAGATTCCCCTGCACCCCTGGTGCAGCCCATGGGGAGGCAGCTGTGCCCCTGCACCCATGGAGGCCCACGGGGAGCAGAGATCCACCTGCACCCGGGGAGGAGCCCACGCCGGAGCAGGGGGATGTGCCCCAAGGAGGCTGTGACCCCATGGGAAGCCCACGCTGGAGCAGGCTCCTGGCAGGAGCTGTGGCCCCATGGAGAGAGAGGAGCCCAGGCTGGAGCAGGTTTGCTGGCAGGACTTGTGACCCCATGGGGGACCCACGCTGGAGCAGTCTGCTCCTGAAGGACTGCACCCCGTGGAAGGGACCCACGCTGGAGCAGGGGAAGAGTGTGAGGAGGAAGGAGCAGCAGAGACAACGTGTGATGAACCGACCACAACCCCCATTCCCCGTCCCCCTGCGCCGCTCGTGGGAGGAAGAAGAGAAATTGTCAGCGAAGCTGAACCTGGTAAGAAGGGAGGGATGAGGGGAAGGTTTTTGAATACTTGGTTCTCTTTCTCATTACCCTACTCTGATTTGATTCGCAATAAATTAAATTAATTTCTCCGAGTCAAGTTTATTTTGCCCATGACAGTAATTGCCAAGTGATCTCTCCCTGTCCTTATCTTGACTCACGAGCTTTTTCATTATATTTTCTCTCCCCTGTCCAGTTGAGAAGGGGGAGTGATAGAGCAGCTTGGTGGGCACCTGGCATCCAGCCAGAGTCAACCCACCACACCTATTAACCTAAACATTAAGCTAGGATAAAAAAAATATATGTTTTGCTGCAGTTTATAGGGCCTCATTTTGCCATATCACCCAACTCATTTCTAGGACTAAAATAGCAATGTGTTTATGTACAATAGCTCAATGTAACTTAAGTTTTATTTTCACAGTCTTTTTAATATTAACTAATTCTGAAGTAATAGTTCTCAAATACCACCACAACTGCATAGATACTATAAGATTTTATGCACAGTTGCCATGTAAAGTCCTGTTTCTTCAGATACAATATATATAGATAATATAATAATATAGATTATTGCTTGACTAGGTAATACAATACCTGATTTTTCAAACCTGCATCTCATGTGAATTTGCTGGTGTCATCTGCTCTAAGACAGTAACAAAACTCAGTCCACCTCTTTAGAAGTTTTCCCATCTTAAGGAATAGAAGTTATTCTATGGATTTAGATGTGGTTCAGTCTTAGCCTTGCTGCAGATTATTATTGCTTTCCTCTTGCTATGAAATACAGTCCACACAAAACTAAGAAAGCAAGAGGAAAGGGACTTTAACCAGTTAACATTATATATCCTCTACTCAGCAAACAGCAGACACCCATATCACAGGCAATTTATTGACATTTTTTTCATCTTTCCCTCCATTCCCATATCTTTCTTTTTCACGTTGTTCAGATTCACTCTTCCCTATACTGTGCCTTTCTGTAATTTTTCATCAATCTCTCCTTGTTGCCTTCTGCCCCAATTTACCCACTGTCACTCTCTCTCTCATCCCAAGTCATCCTCTTTACCAACAGAAATACAGATCAGGGAAAAAAAGTTAGCAGTGCTATTAGAAAGCTAAACTAAGAAGAGAGGCTTCACTCTTTAAGATCAACTATTCTTTCAAAAAGTACCTCTCCCAGCAGCTAAGGAAGGCAAGTGCTGACATTCATAGAACAACTTTGGAATTTGCTCAGCAATTACCTAATTTAAACTGCTGAATTACTAGGAAGAAGGGCAGCAAAGAGTAAACCCTCAAAAGATTTTAAAAAATATCTTGACTCAAAACTCAAGAAGTCATCCGGTTGTTTCAAAAGTCATAGGAAGGGTTTTATACTCTGTAAATGTAGGTAAAATTTCTACCTGCTGATACTCCAACCGTCTCCAAATTACAGTTCTCCTTTCCTTCTGTTACACTGGGGAAAAGTGAGTAGGATCTAGCTATTTGTTACAGATCTAGGTTTTTCTCCCATTACTGCTTGAAATGGCCTAGTGAAAGCCTTGTTAATTCATCTGCAGAAGAAATGAAAAATAGTTATTGCCAGAAGTATGAGAACCTAGAACACGTGTGGCTAGCACACTTTCAGGCTGGTGCACCACCTCTTGGACTAGGGACCACAACCTACCTCCATCACAGTGGAAAGAGCTTTTTTTTCCCCCTAAGGTTGTGTTGCAGAGGTAAAAATGATGTTAACAAATTCTTCAGAATGGATAGGAAAGAAGTTTTATCCCTTTTGTCCCAAAGCATCTGGTACATTAAGATCATGTGAAAATGTCCTTGGGCCACTTCCAGTATGTACCTTTGGACCTTCTGTGTAAGTGAACACCTACTCTTTTTGCACATGTTACAAGGGCTCAAAGATTTCCCAAAAAGGAGAGTAAAATTGGATCTTGTGCAAGTTCAGTTTCCCACCAGGTTCCCAGGAATGGCACTTGAAATCTGACAGTGAAAAATCCCACAAAGCTACTCCCTTATCATCTTTCTTTGGAGTAATAATTAATTAAAATGTATCAGTAGTTGATGTTTTCTTAATAGGTTTTTGTACCTCTTCTGTCCTACTTCACCTATTTTTATTTTTTCCTTTACTTAATTCGGAAACTATTTGGGAGAGGGTCTGTCTTTGTGGTTTGTGTTCCTATGGCACTATTGCCTGACACTCTAGTTCCCAGTTTTCACAACAGCTATAAAGACAGCAGGGAAAAAAAAAATCTCGGAAAGAAGGAGTTGATTTTGCTCATTTTGTTAGCAGAGATTAATGAAAGGCTCCTTAACTGCTTGAAAAATAGATTTTTATTAACAAGTTCTGGCTTAGATTTTAAGATTTCACAAAAGGATGCATTTACCTGAATTGTAAAAGCAGATTATATCAGAAAAAGGTACTTCACTAAGGTTTACTCTGATTCTTGTGTTTCGTTGCATGAATAATATCTGAAAGTTGCACCATCAGTGACATCACTATGATATAAAAAGTTTGGAGTGTGATTTTGCCAACAGGGACTTGGCAAGGTCAGGGGAAGAGAAGGCAAAACCAAAGTGAAATGGCCAAATATTTCAAAGTTTCCAGAAAAAAGTAGCTTAGCACTGTAGGAGTGAAAATGAAACAGAGGTAAGGAAAAGCTGAACTAAACGTTAAGAGTGACAGAGGTGCGGCTAGGAAACAGGGGCTGGGATATTTAAATTTGGATGCCTACAATGTTTAGTTCTTAGTCTATAATTTCACTCTTCAAAATCAATCCCTAATTAATACCAATGAAAGTCACAGAATCATAGTGTTATAGAATTGCACTTTGAGCTGTAAGTCACCTGTGTCATGTAGTCCAGCTCCTTCTCAAAGTAGAACTAACGTCAAAGTTAAAACAGGTGGCTCAGGCCCTTATTATTTTAGAAACTTTCAAAGGGAGCTTTGAAAATTTGGAATCCAGAAGTTCTGTGGAGTTTAAGCTGAAGGAAAATTTAAGCTAAGAAAAGGACAATTCTTTTGACAGAACTTCTAAGCAAAATGGAAGAATCTAGTCATTGGAAATTTAGTTCAATGAGCTGAATTGTGTATTTCTAAAGGGACAGAGGCCTTCAGAGGTCACTAGAAAGGGAAGAACCCTTTGAACATAGGACAGAAATGAAGAATGAGCTGTATTTTTCTTGCATCTGTAAGATTATAAATATGTAACTGAGAAGTTTTATCTGTCAAAACAAAACCTGAAATTTTCAAGTACCTATGGCCAAAGTGAGATATAACTGTTCTTTCATAAGTAGAATACATTACAATTCTAAGTGTGTGTGTGTGGGAAGATCTAAGCAAACTCATTCAATGATAATTAAAACCTGCAGCAGTACTGAAGGCTTATGTAGTAAAGAGCTATACATATTCTATCTCTCAACAATATACTCTGCCTTGTAGAAAACCAAACTATAGCAAAAGTATCATTTTCTTAATTCTTTGGGTTTTCTCTGTTTGAATTAGGAAGTTGAGCAACTTTTTAATTTTTGTTAAATAGAGTTGGAATAAAGAGCATGTTTGGGTCACATTAGGATGCTGAATGTGGAAAGGTATCTTAATTGTCTGTGCTTTATGGGATTCAACTGCTCCTTGATATCTAAAATTTCTACAGGCTTTAGCTACAGTTTACACTAAAGTCAGCCATTCCTCATTTCTAATGCAGTCAGTAACAAAGCTTTTTGTAAGCAAGAGCAATAATTTTCTCCCAACGAAAGTGCTGCTTTTTTGTTATTGAGGGTTGGGTGCAAAAGGCATTGTGGAAAAAAGTCTCCCATGGTAGAAGCTGAGGCCAGGTGAGTTAATCGGTTAGCTCTTTATTTTAACCTGGTTTTGTTCTCAAAAATTCTCCAAATTATCTACTAATTCCTATATCTTTTTTCAGTACTTCACTGAATAAAGGCTCTGAATAAAAATATGTTTTTAACTAGATTCCAACATCAAGAATAAATTTAAACCAAAACATTTTCTTTTCAGAGACATAGTCACTTGTTATGGAAAGTTCTACATTTCTCTATTGCACCAAGAAAGAAAAAAGTACAATTTGATATGAGTTTCCTTGAAACACAGCTCTGTACTGTAAAGATATCATTTTATCATGATCACTTTTACCCTGGGAAATACTTTTTCAAATAACATACAAAAAGAATTCCACTTGTAGCTGTAAACCTCCTATAAACAGTTTATATAAACAATCAAAAGGCTTTGAGCTATCTACAGAAAGAGCATGTATTACTAATAAAATTAAAGACACTCTTTATATAGCTCTTATTTCACCATTTCTTTGTGCTTTTCTGAATTGGTGAAGATTTGCAAGTATGAAGCAAAGAGAAAAGTAATTTTAATCCCTTAGTTGGAGGCTGAATAAATTAAAAAAATAAGTAGGACAGTTTACTGAGGCAGCAGGCATCAATGTAAAGTAAAGGCACATAGGAGTACATTTTAAGATATAACATGCTTCTTTTTCAGAAAGATTTTACCATTGCAATAACTATTTTACCTTAAGCTACAAGTTGAATTATGACTAATTTCTGAATTTATGCTCAAAGCTAAAAGAATTACATCAGTCATTCCCAATTGTCAGGGATATCCCAACTTCCTAACTTTAATAAATAACAACACTTTAAAGTATTTAATCAGGATGTTGTCTCCAGAAACAATCAAATCACTTACTTATGTTTCTTAGGGAAAATTACCCTTAGCTGCAAAATTTTGGACAGATCTGAAAAGATAGTGAATTCACATTATGACTTCAGGCACCTGAAGTTTTCAGAAGCTGAGTTTCTCAGCTCCTTACTGCTGTGTAATGATGAATTCATGCAATAATTTGAAGACTGTCTAATAACTTGCAAGATTTCAAAGATTGCTGCTTTTTTGATTCTTTAGCCTCAGAAGCTGTGGGTGAGTATTTCAGAGTTGGGAAACACTTGGAGCTCTCATTATAGCCAGCTGCTTATCCAGCCTAAGTTAACTTTATAACTAAGTAATCAAGAAATCCCAGTTGTTTCAAGTAAGCAAATTATAATAAAAGTAAGTGTGTTTTAGCCCCATCCAGAGTAAACAGATACTAAATAAATAAATAAAAATAAATAAATGTTATGTCTGTCATGAGGGGAAAAAAAAAAACAAACCACCTCTCAAGGAAGTTAAGAATAGCCTGATATTACAAGTTGACCACATAAGCTTCTCTATGAAAGAAAGGGAATGCAAAGGGTCTATAATTAAAGCCTAGCAACCCTTTAAGTTTTACTGGGTAGGGATGAGAAATAAGTTTCCTCTTCTTTAAAAAGGGCTGACTTCTTTAATGTAAGTCGTCTTTCATCCAAGTTACCAACATCCATCTCACAATTTCCATGAGGCAGATGGCATAGGGACCACAGGACACAGGAATGGATATGGTCTCCTTGGGGAGGAAATATGGAGTATATTCAGCAGTGCAGTGAGGTTAGGGTTTACTCCAGAAACCAGGGTTAGCGGATGGTCAGGACCACACATTTGCTGTACAGGAGGCTATGGGAATTTAAAGCTGACATAAACATTCAGCACTTTTGGCTTCATTTCCCAAGAATGCAGGAAGTGCCTTCAGCAACTGCACAGCTATGCAGGTACCTCTTGGAGCCTTCAAAATTTACAGGGTTGCGTACAGAAGTGACTGTGAGACTGAAGCCACCGTCATCTCAGAAAAGTTATATTCGAGCTACCACGGTAAATGGAAAATCTTTACCTAATGTGATTTAAAATAACTGAACTAAAACCCTCTATTTTTTAAAGTTTATATAATGGAAATGACAACTGACCCAGCACCACAGAGTACAATTATAATTAACAGGAGACTTTTCTGAAAAATGTCTGTGGTGCCTTGGGGAACAATGTAGGTCACAGCATCAATTAAAAGCAGAACAACCTCTTCATTGCCTCTGTAACATTTAACCCCAAATCATTTTGTTGCTGTAAATTAAACAACCCATGCTGCATTACATCACAGGAGTGAAAAAATCGAGAATAACTAGTTTAAGAAAAACATTTCAAGCTCCAGCACTCACTTTACCCCAATAACATGGGCAAGCAATACAGAATACTGGTGTTACCACTATTTTCCTCAGCTTTGTTGAGAAAAACTGCTATCCGTATATTCAGTTTTCTTTTACATTATCTGGATATTAATATTAGACCTCTGCAGGAAAGTATGTGAGAATTATTTAATTTAGGATTAAAAAAAAACAGTTACCTTTGCTACTGATTGCAAAGGAAATATAAGATTGCTTAAGACTCTAGGGTTCCATTTTGGTAACTGGAAGTTCTAGTGAACACTCTTCTATGCAGGAAAATGGAATATAGAAATAAATCACTTCAGATAAAATGTGTCTGCAGGGGCCACTACAGACAGTTTACCTAATTACTTTTCTAATATTACAAGAAATATCAATGATGACTGTCAATAGAAGCCAGTCAACAATCTGAAGACTTTCACTTTGAAAGAATTGCCCACAAATAGTGTCCCATTTTAATAGCAATGAATCCCTGTTTCTTAACAACAAAGACCATTTTCAGTAGCATTCAAGCCAGAAGAAAGATCTTTGGTAATAATGCCTCTCAAACGTTGTCTTCCTTTGTAAGTGTTTGTTCATCTAGAAATAGTGGGCAATATCTTGGATTCATTTAAGTCTTGAAATTTTATCAGTTGCTTGAATATTCTTCTGCTCACCTTGTGAGGTTGGAAGGCCAGCTACATAGTGGCGGTAAGCTGGACTGCCTGAGCAATACCTGACAAAGTCTGTGAGAGAGACCACAAGGGAACATCAGCTGACACCATAAAGAAAGGGAAAATAAATTTATAAAGTGCACCTCCAACTCTTCTACTACTCATGAGTAATCATAAATAATGAAAAGGCACTGCAGGCAAAATTAGACCTCCTGATGCCCATGCAATATTTTCAGCACAAAAATTCTTCACAGAGAAATGAGTGAGTTGATAATTCTATAGGGGTATATAAGCAACAGCAAAAACTCATTTCTGAAAAGTTAGCAGGAGAAAAAGCTAAATAGCTATGTTAGTTAATAAATATGTCCCTGAGTACACAAAGGCAGTGGATGTGTACATCAGAGAAATTCCACTTTAATACAATTAGGTTTTGAGACTCAAACTCTGCCTATGTTCTTTACTACATTTTTCACATTACAATAAGGAGTACAGGAGCTCAGTTCCCTTTTCCCAGTTAAAAAGTTAAGATTGTGCAAAGAATGTGAACTTCTTATTAGCCCTATATCTGTTGCTACACATCCCAGTATCAGTGTTAAGGACTGGAATTCCACTGCTGAAGGCTTTCAGCAAAACCAGAAGTTAAAACTGGAGTGGCCAAGCTTCAGAGAGTTTACAATCTGAGTGTAAAACGATACACAACAGACACAAACTATTTCTCAACAGCTCTCCACAGGATTTGACCAAAGTCTTAGACCCCTTGTTACCTAGCCATTGCTAGTCATTGAATTTTGTTTAGACATTAAGACAGATTTTGCTGGTGACTGGAACAAAAATCATGAAAACTTTTTTTTTTTTTTTTTTAAACTTCACAATTGAACGATGGACCCTTCCATCCCTGCCCTAAGTGGCAATGAGAGTAATTTTCTCCCAGTGAATGATATAGGCTAAGTAGGATGGGAATAAGCGATGGTAGTTTATTTTAGGTGCAAGTCAAAGCAGAGAGCTAGAAAAGAAATGCTATAATGGGTTGTAGCAGGGGGGGACAAAACAAAGCTAATTTTAATTATACTTTCTCTAGGGGTTGATTAGTGCACTTATAGACTTGTAGACTAGGGGGCTTCAGTTTCTTCTTACCTCTAAATGTGCTAGAATGTTATTGTATGAGAACGTGTTATTCACTGCTCTGAGAATATGCGTAATGGTTGTACAATAATGAATTAGTTGTATGTAAAACACATAGAAAAATTCTAAAGACTCTTCAGGCAGTATAATGCTTCTCAAAGCACTTTTCAAAGAAAGGAAAATGTTCTCTCTCTTTTACAGCTAGGAAAAAAAAAGGCAAGGAGAATGAAGCAAGCCGACCAAGATGACTCAAGAGACTAGCTGCAAAGCCAGGAACTGAAACAACATATCTTAAGCATAAAATCTCATTTTAAAGACCATCCAATATTCAACCAGTTATACAAAATGTCACTGAGATGTAGATGGCAGACAGTCACACAGCACTGAAACAACATCAAACCTTCTCAACCAAGCCTTGCTGTTTTAATCAAAATTTAGCTACTCCAGATTACAAATCAATGAAGGAAAATTAATTCAGCAATCAGTGATCTTGGGAGGATTCAAACTTCATCCTCTACACATGTAGGCCAGGAGATGGCTGTACCGAGCTCTTTATATGATGGGGAGTATTATATTATATATTATTATAAAAATAAAGAAAAAAAAAGACATCTCTCCAACAAAAGCACAGTAAAGTGAACCTAAGGACCTCATAACGTATTGTGACTTCTTTCCCTGGGACATTAATAACAGAAGTGTGGATGACAAAGAGTATAGGTGTCACTTTTCTTTGTGAGAAGCCTCTTCAGGTAAGCAGCCAACAGCAAAATTTCAAATGGCATGCCTTCTAGCTTCTGCATAGAGTCTGATTGATTCATGGGTGCATTAAAAAGCAAGCTGCATATCTCAGGCCAAGGAAAACGTAAAATGAGAAAAGCAGTGCTAGCCTCCATTCATCCATGGGAAGGAAGTAGAAAGGAAGTAAATGCTCTCATTAGACCAAGTAATACAGCTCCACATTTCTTCATTTGGACTAGTGGCCGGGGAAGAAGGTGATAAACTGCGTTAGTTATACAAGTTGAACTTCCCTCAACTATATCATCTAATCCCACATTCCTGTGTTGAAGAAGTTTTTGCTGACTCTGCTGGAGCAGAGAATAGGAACCTAGAAGATTCAGGGTTTAAAGCAGAAAGCATCATTAGATCATTGAGGTTAGTGTAATGTCCTGCAGCTCGTAACATTGACAACAATAACTTGTCTTAAAGTACAGTGTGCATATCTATTTCAGAAAAGCATCTAATCTGGAAAACATAACGAGTTTGAGATCTACCACTTCCCTTGATAGTATGTCCTGTATTCTCACTGCTAAAAATGCCTGCCCAGCATTTGCTTGCTTTCACACTGGTACCTATTCTGCTTTTCTCTGCTACTCTGAAGAATCCTCTTATTCTCAGTCTTCCCACAGGAGTACACTGTCATTAAGTCATGTCTCTCTCTGGAAGAATTTTTCTCCATTCTAGTCTCTGTTCCCTCTTTTTATATATCTCGAATATCTTGTAAAAGTATAGACTCCAAAACTTGGCATGATATTTCCATAACCTCACTGTTGTTGCACATACAAATAAAACCACCTCCTTATTCTTAACTTTTAGTCTTTTTTCTAGTTCATAGTACAAGCTCTGCTGAGTTGTCTATTCTCTCCTCTGGAACCTTCTTAGTGTCACTTATTTCCACTGTAGAGGTCCCCTCTGTGTATGTATGGCTGGCATTGCTTCCTTCTGGCTGTGTAATACTTCTCTTCTAGGGAATAATAATTTTGTTTGAGTGGCCTCTGTTTACCAGGTTAGACTGTAACTGGATTGCTCTGTCTGACTGTTGTGTCCTCTTTTTTTTTTTTCCTACTTTTTCAATCTTTGCATCATCTGCAAATTTTACCATCCAAGAATTCATGGCACCTTCCAAATGATTTACGGAAACACTGAAATATGTTGTCCACATCCAATTCTAAATTGTGGAAGACTATCCCTCAAAATTTCTGTGTAAGGGTCATTTCTCCTTGACTAGTACTTTCAGATGTCAGCTAATCAGTCCTTAAGGAATATTATTTTGATAAAGTACACTGTTATTCATTTATACCAGATACAATGTAAAATGAAATCAAATACCTTACAAAAGACTAAACAACAACTAGGACCATTCATCAAGCAAATTCATGTTCTGAAATGAAGTTTATCTGACATAATTGCTTTGCTTTAAAACTATGCTGACTATCATTAATTTATTCCTACCATTAATTTATTCTTATGTTTGCTTTCTTAGCTAAATCCTCATTAATCTTTCCAATATTTTTTTCCAGGCCTGACATATAGCTAACCTGCTCTGCAGCATTATTTAAAAAAAAAAAGTTAAAAGTAATAGCATGATACTCACACTCCATCTCTAGAATTTAAAAAATATTCCAACAGATCTCTTCAGCCTCCTTTTTTAAGGTTCTTAGGTGAAAGTTATCAAGCAATGAGCCTTCTGATTTACTTATTTTATCACTGGCAGATGTTGTTTAACATGTTTTTAAAGATTCAGTGCTGTTTGCATAGTAGGGACACTGGATCTCCTACCACCATATGGTCTTGTTAAGGAGCGAACAGCACTTCCCTCCTACTGTGTGCCACTCAGTATTGAAGAGTTATCAGAGTTTTTGTTCATCTTTGCATGAATAAATGACATGATTAATCAAACAATGATTGACTAGCTTCATTTGTTCTTCTTTTTGGTGTTACAAAAAAGCAGCAAAAATTAGTTATGTGCATCCAAAATAAACCAAGAGATAAGCGTCATTAAACTTTTCTCAAAATCTTAGGAGGCAGAAATTGAGTGTCCAGATACATACTGTAAGAGTTGTTATCCATTATACTTGTCACTGAATTCATCCTGGGTTGCCACCTTAAGCACCATATATTTTTGGCCCTTACATTTAGGAAAATTACCTAAACATCCTAAGCCATTATAAATTGATGTCCAGCTGGCAGAGAGCTGTGCAAGGGTCACTCAGAATTGCATCTGCCCTATTTATCCCAGTGTCTTGTTAACTCTGAAATCAAAGGATAGCAATTTGGACACCAACAATATACCACTTTAGACTACTTTTACCTGAAATATCCCATTAGTGTGCATTATCCTGATATCTTAAACTGCTGCCTTTTCCTCCTGAGATTGCAAAGGACCCAGCTGGCAAACAACCAAAATATCAAGTTTCTCACACATCTATTAGCATAATGGCAGGAGGTTATACACTGAAAACTGAGAACACAAATACAACAAAACTAAACCAAATATTTTGATAACAGAAATTTATGGACATTACTACGCTGGTGCAATAGAGTCACTGGCATTATTGTTTGATTTGGAGTTGGTTTTGTACTACTAGTTTCAATTACAACTCCTCTATCAAAAAAGTTCTTTGATAAAAAAAACCCAAACCCAAACAACTTCAACAATGCTCTTGTCTGTCAGGCTCTCCAGGTTTGCGATAGCAGCACTATTCAGCATAAATATACTTAGTATTCCTGTCCTATATCCCAGGCTGGTCCTGCCTGTTACACCTCAGAGACTGACTGTGTCCCTGCAAGGCCAACAGACAATAAAAAGAAATTTCAAAAAGATAAAGATGAAATTTTCCTGACCACATGAGTTATAAAGTCTAGACATTTACATCTAAGTTACTTGATCATAAAGAGTGTCTAGACAATGGAGAGAGACAACCATTTTCAGGGCATGATCCACCTCCATCTAGAGGAGACACCCAAAGCAAGTTAGAAGAACCACGGCAACATCGTTGACTTGTTCAGATGTCAAAAGTCAGGTGAGGTCAAATTCTTTTCCTAACAGCCCAAATTGTTTTCAGTTTGATCAGCATGTAGCTGGGGCTTCTTATATCTCACAGCATCTAGGCAATTATTGAAGCATTCACACAAATATTTTTTTACTCAGAACAGGTGCTTTTGAACCTGGGGGAGCATTGGTGAGAAAAACTGGCAAAGCTATGAAGCAGCAATTCAGAAACTATTTCCTTTCCTCACAGCTAAATTCACTACTCTCACCTGTGCATTAGTCCATTCCATTTCAGGAAAAGGTCCCAGCTGAAGGCCTCTACCTGTGGGATTTTCTTCCTCTTGGCCTTTCTGGAAGTACATAGAGACATCTACTCAGGACATGTTCCAAACTCAGATTTTTCATTGTGTTTGCATATGGTGCTTAGTTCTGTGGTTTTGCTTCCCAGGTTGGTTTTTGGGGGCTGGGGGCTCATTTTTGCTATAACTGCTTTGGCAAACAATCTGGCATGCCACCTATTCCCTTCAAGCTCTAAACTGGCATTAATACAGGCTGAGTTGCCCAGAGGCTTTTTAACAAAAATGAAATGGCATTATATTATATAATATTCAAAATATGAGTGCATATTTTTTATTATAAATATTTATGGAATACCTATTTATCCTTCAAGGGAGAACAAGCAAGGGATATATATTTTACAAGAGTTAACACTGTATTATTTCAGTTTATTTTTAGTATGCAACATCTACCGATCTCAAGTAATTATTAGCAAATCAAGCAAAAAGGCTATAAGGAATAAATAAACATATTCTTGACAGTCCACCTCTTTCTAGCTAAAATTAGAAATAACCCTGTTGCTTCTAAATTTTAAACCCCACTCTAATTATCACTGTGAATTTGTGAAGTTTTAACAGTAGGAGGCTATACATTTGCTTTTAATGAACATCAAGCTTCATTTTTTGTGAAACGGAAAATCTGCAATGAATTCAGGCTCCCACCTAGGCATGAGTCAATGCCCTTGTAGAAAACACATGAGCTCTTAACAAACAGCAACAATATGGAAGAGCCCTGTCAGTAAAAAGCAGACTTATGTTGCAAGGATCGCAGGTTTTGTTAACAGCAAAACTACCATGTCTGTAGCTATGCATCCAATTGCCTATTTTATAGAATGTTTAATAGCTAAGGTACTGGAAAACATTTTTACAAAGTCTATATTCGTTATGATGCTTATGTAATGCTGACCCTCACCTTGTAGTATATTACTTTAGAGACTTTTTGTTTCTATATTACTGAAGAAAACAATCTTTTAAAAACAAAAAGGACAAAAAATCCCCCACCTTTTCACTCTCACCTGCAAGATTAGGTCTCTTTTAACAGCAAGCAGAAACCCACTAGGCTACCAATTCATTCAGGGAAGTCTTGACACATTGTTGGTATAAAGAATGGCTAATGATTGTCAAAAAACTCAGGGTATAACCTTTTTAAATGTTAAGTGTAGACTAAGGAAAAGGGACTTCTAGACCCACTTAAAAGGATTACTGCTGTCATACAACAGTATTCTTAAGAACCAAGGCTTATATTGATGTTGTCAAACTTCAGGCATTTAGATGTGTCAGCTAGGAGCAGAGTCCTTTGAGACATGGGAAACTCCTGAGAATGGTTCAGCGCTTAAATGCACTGGGTCACTCTTAAGGGGATGCATTCCCACCTCAGTGAAGTGGGATGAATTGAGGTCTGAATATTCAATTGAGCTCATGCGGACAGGATTTTTAACATGACAAAATCTAGAGTAACTTTTTTTACAGTGGAATGAGTGGCCGTGGAGTCCCACACACCAGGACCAAGCTGACCAGCAGTGACTGGGAGGTATTAAATGGACAAGTCCAGTGGGGCTGATGCATTTTGACTGCAGGAAGGTTCTGTGTATATGTAGTTTAGTTTGTGGATTTGGTTCTGGAGACTTTTGAAAATAAATGTGTAGTTTCATAAACACGGAAAGAAGAAATGCTCACAGAGCAGTAAGCACTGCTCTGATGGAGGAAACCTCCAATGCAAAAATATGGAGTAAGGATCATCTATGTGGAGATCATTAACTAAGGTGGAGTTAAGAGTGAGGTTCTGTGGCAAAATGGTCTTCCCTCAAAATATGAATGATTGCTGTGTGTAAGGACATAGGTTATAACTATTTTGCTGTAATCATTGATGATAAGACACCAGCACAACTGTATCATTTTGGGGGCACTGTGTTTTCAGATAGGTACTGAAAAAGCCAAAGGAAATCTACAGGAGAGGAAATAGAGTGATGAGGGATCCAGAAATCACAACCTAGGGAAGGCTGAAAACAGGATATTACATGGGGTTAGTGATCAGTTGTCTTCACTTAGGACAGAATCCAGAGAAATCATCCTAAATTTGCTGCTGTGAAAAAAAGCCTCTAACTGCTAGGGTGCTGAAACATTGAAACAAATCTTTTCCAGTCCTACATGCTATGACTCCATAGCTTTCATCCATGGGAAGTTTATTCCCTACTAATTTCAGTAATTTTAACTGGGAACAAGATGATTAATAGCCAGCTAACAGCAAAAGGCACATTCTTCTCTGCTAATTAAAAAAAAAAAAAAAAAAAAATATATATATACTTGCTTTCAGATTAAGATTGTACAAATGGCACTAAGTAGATATACAATGTAGAAATGTAATCCTCTTTGTAAAAATAGGTTTTTGAATAAAGTCTACTTAAATGCAAGTGAGGTAGCATTTATAAACAGCATTCTTCATAGACATCATATTGTATGTTACAAATGTGACAACCCTAGAGGTGAGATTGCGTTTCCCAAATAGACTTGTCTTGTGTCATTAGATGCACTAAAGCATCACTTTGTCTCCAGCTGCTGCTTCAGAAGGGTATGGGTTTCCTCCTGTCATTTCTGACAGCCACATGCACATCTCGGATGTTGCAGGACATCTAAAAGAGCACAAGATGCCTATTTTAGACAACCAAATCTCATCCCAAAAAGTTGTCTTTTTTTTTTTTTTTTTTTTAAGGAGGTCTTCTATTTGCTAACAGACATTGTCACTGATAATAGTTATTATTGAGTATAAATATATAGTTTAAATATAAAGTTTTGGGGTTTATTGCATAGAAAATCTAAATCTCCTGCTCTTTAATTTAAAAAAGAGGTAAGTTTCAAGCTACCTTAAATGTTATGAACTACCATGACAGTTGCGATCCCTTCAGAGAACTCATTTCTAAAAATCCAAAGTTTTACACAAAACCTAGAGACAAACAAGTTTCAGTGTCTAAGTATTCCACTTTTAGAAGGGTTTAAATACACCTATAGTCTGGAAAGCCTTGTTAATCTGTGGATTAAGGAAGGATCAATTTAGTGCCATGGAAAAAAATATTAGCACATATTAAATACTGGGAAGTCCTTTGGTCCAACAAAAATTACCTTCATACAAGAACATCATACAGTATCATACAAGTCAGCCACACTAAGAAAACTGAGGAAAATAAAGTTTTCTGTTTAAAAAAAAGTCTTCATAAGGTGAAGAAGATCTCATGAAAAATCTCAAGGAACTACAAAGTTCCTGTTAATCTTATGTAGAGGGCATTGAAATACTGCTATGCCAAGTAACAGTAATAAAACATGAACATAGGGAGAAGAGATGTGTAAAGAAAATTATGGTAGTGTTTTTACATAAAGCAATAAAAAATTGTGGCACTTACAAGAACTTCAATATACTGAACAGTATCCTTGATCACATTGCTAAGTTCAAGCACGTCCCTTATGCCAATGACGTAATTACTAGATGAATTCTGCAGAATTTACAGATATGCAATTACAAGTCACTAAAATCGGCATTTAGCATGAGGTGCTGAACTTCTGTGGCAAACAATTGCTTTTAAACTAAAAATTTCAATTATGTCAGACAATGAGGGGAAGGCAAGTTTCAATGAAAAGCTCAAAAATACATAGGAGGCTACAATTTCCTTTTAAAATTTGAGTCATTCTTCTTACCAACTTACAACAGAATAATAAACAGTTGATAGCACACTGGTGATAGGTCCAAAAATACTTTAAAACAGGCTTGTGAATGAAATGAAAATTCAGGAGCAGCAGATGGGTTTAACTGCTGTTAAATGTGGAGTGGTTTCCAAGAACATGTTGTATGTAGTAATAAATAGCCAGAGACATAAAGTTTCCCCGGTAGTTTAAATCCTGAGCATACAAGCTAAGTGAAGGCTTTCAAGCTTTGGCTCACTGCAACATCCTTACATTTTACCCCTGTCTACAGCAGCAAAAATGCTTGTTATTGACAATGTGTGTCAGCAACGGGTGCAATTAAAGCAGCGCTGAACACAGTTTCACAAGCAGGCAGGTTTAACATGGGCTTTCTGAAACAAGAATAGCTCTTGGCTGTGCTTGCAGGTTAATCACATTCAGCACCAGCATATTCATTGTCAGCAGTGGATAATTACGCTAGCGCACACAATGCCCCAGTTTGTGCGTATGTTTTACATAATAACCATGTTACAAGTCGCCTCCCCTTCTAATTCTTGATCCGGATGTGGGAGTTGGAGTGGCGTGCTGCATCTAGGATATCTGCAGTCAGGATCTGACTGCCTCCATGTCTCATGCCTTAATGGTTTGAAGCAAAAGTAAAGTCCCGAAGGCCCAGGAAAACAGGCAACAGCTTTTCTGTTTGACTTAAACCAGTTCTGGCTTCATCTCCTAATCCACCAAAAAATGGCTTTGTCAAGTGGTAGCTATGACTAAGTTAAAAATTCTGCACTTGTTTCTGTGTATCATTATATTTGACTGACACAAATATTTGTGACATGGAGTAAAACTGGCACTCATAAAGCTATACAGTAAAGCACAGAGGCACAGACAAAGCAGGGTTCAAAAGAATGAGTGCCACTGACAGAGAAAAGAAACCTACATTGGGGTTGAAGCCCAGAAAAAAATCATTGCTTTTATTTTCTGTTATGCCAATTGTTTTTGTAAAAACAAAGGGTTTGTGAGGAACTCTGGAAAAGAGCATTGCCAGGTCCAAAGAAGTCTCTGGAGTTCGGTGCAGACCTATGATTTAATATATGTATCTGCAGGCATAGATGCATCAAGGCTGATTCTGGTTAGCTGGTATATAGTACCAGTATCTGCTTAATACTATCTTGGATGAGCTGGAGGGAATGGGAGTAGTAAGGGAACAAGTGAAAGAAAAGAAAGGGGAGGAACCAACTGAAAGAACTGTATCAGACAATACCAGAGATGTCAGACCTTCATGTGAGTTACCAAGTACATGCTTGGTCTGTTGCTAGCCTATTACTTTTTACTGCTACTCTAGAAAACCATGTTTTCTAAACTGTCATCCCATAAAGCACTTCTATTTCCAATTAATTATCTCCATAAAAACAAATCTTGATATACCTATTGCAAAACAACATCCCTTTAGTCCTATTATTATATTCCATTCATGAAATGGATAAAATGAATTCAGTCTACTGGTGCTGGTGTGCTGTTCAGTGATCACTTGGTGCCCAGGGGTCTTCCAAGAGAACTTTCTCATCCCTTGTCTGCTACTTACTGTGAGGCTTAGGAACAAGAGATTAGTTTATTGTCTGGGAAACTCAGCCATTAAAGCAAGTCCCCAAAGCACGCCTTTCATTAATGGTTAAAAAAAATTAATGGTTAAAAAGCACAAGGTGTATAAGCTCATATACTTTTGGTCAATCTAATAAGTAACCTTACCAGAGGAGTATAACTAGTTTGGCGATTTCCAGAGATATTGCTTCTGTCCCAACGTATGTCAACTGAAATACCATTACTACTGCTGTCAAATGGATGCAAACCCATTTGTTTTGGTTGCTCTCTGTTCAAGAGGGAAAACACTCCCTGCTGCCTCTGCTGCTTAGTTCAACCTGCTGCAATGTCGTAACACTACTACTCCTGCAAATGGCTGTATCACCAAAAAAAAGGAGGCTGAGTAACAGGCTCAAGCCTGGACCCTCACTATCTTTGCTGTTAGTTGGAGCCCTGCCTCTGCTTTGGGTCACTCCAGCTGGCTCTTTCCAGGCCAAAAATGCTTTGAAAGGGGCCAGACTTCAGTAGTGTGGACGTGAGCCAGATTGTGTGAACAGACCTCCTGTTCAGCAGCGTAGATACAGCCACTTTCTACTATCGGAGGGGCACAATACCGTTATCTGAAGTAAGAACACCCAAGACTTCCAACTGTACCAATTATTTTGCCATGTCTTTTTCTTTTCCCATTTGCAAGTCTCCGATGACTTTAGGAGTGGTTTCTAGCAATGCAAATATACTTGTTTTCAGGTTTCTATTAATCAAAGTTATCAGTGATGACAACTTCACTTCACTGGGGCCATCCTGGAATTAGAAAGTGCTGAATATGGATCACAGTCTGACTGATTTTGCAATGGTAGTTTTGAGCGGGTTTTTACATTATTTTCACCAGCCACTTAGACAGGGAATTATGGGGATAAGAGATTACATCATTAAACCTAACCTTTATTGAAAAGTACTTAAACATATGTTCAGTAAACTGTGGTCTGTTCTCAGATATTACTCAGCCAGTTGTACTATCGACAGCAAAAATGGATTTGAAATGTACAAGCTCCTCTTTCACAGGAGCATCTTCTGATAAAGTAAGGCTAAAATAAGTACAAATACATAGGTCTGTAGGATTCCACCCCCCCACCCCCCCCGAAAATGTAAATAAATAAAGGCCTTTTTCTTCCAGGGAGCCATTTTTTTCTAACAACCAACATGAGCCTCTTTTGCATAATGTAGGCTTGCATATCCTGCAAGACTTCAGATCAGCAACACTGCTCTTCAGCTGAAGCCAAATCAATATATTTTGCACCTTCTCTCATGGGTTGTTCACTCTAAATGACCTTCATTTTAATATATTTTTTCTGTAACATTCTGGAGATCATCTTTCTAATGCCCAACTCCTACCTGTTCCAGGACTTCTTCCCAAAATTGGTTAAATACATGCCACTGCCAAATGTAGTCATTTTCCAGTGTCTTACCTTGAATCTGCTCTGGCAGCCTCTCTGCACATCTCCTCTGAGACCAGACTCGTTATTAAAATCTGATTATTAGGAAACAAATTTAGGCTTGGGACAATTTTTTCTACTAAACCTTTGTGAAATCCTTGAGAGACTTTGTGTACGACCAGTAGCGCTCTTACAAGTTTATATTCAGTTCACGAGTCACACATGTGAACAAAAAAAAAAGTTCTTTATCTGTAGAAACGTGGTGATTTCCCAAGGCCTTTTGGCAATTGCTTTGTAATCAATTGATCACAATTAGGTTGGTTTCCTATGAATGGGGCATGAGATATTTGCACCCACAATCTAAAGTGTTCTGTATTACAGCAAACTGTTCAGTCTTTATCACCTATAATGCCAGATATATTTCCAGGCTTCACAGAGTGGGATAAGAGGACTAAAAGAAACTTAGTATTTCAATCATGAAGATCATAAATGAAATAAGATCCTCTAACTCTTTCAGCTTCCCAAACTCTATAGTAAGACTAAAACATTAATTTCCCTGTGTTGCTCTCTCCTCAAAGAAACCATGTGTGTTGAGGTGTCAACATGGATGAATGTTATGATCTACCAGTACACCCAAAGAGCAAATAACATAACGTATAACAGGACTTAGTTCAGCTTTGACCCAGCAGCCTACTTTTTTCCAGAACGCTTCTGGTCATGGCTTTCTAATCATTTTAGGTCTTACTGCTTGTGAGGATATCACAGATGTACTTCCCGGTGAAACATTTCGGCTGTCCAGCACAATTCAAAAGACAATATAAAGAAAAAGTATGGTCCAGGGATGGAAAAAGCATAAATATACTGTTTTTCTAAGTATCTGCTGATACATCAGATTCATAACACCTGGCATAAATTTTCTCCAAATCATCATGTCCTTCTTTTTTTTCTTACCAAAGGTAATAACTGTGTTTGCTCTGCCAGTCCTTAGGGTATGGGACATTTACCCAAATGCATGAATTGCAGGTTGGTTGGTCTTCATGATCTCCTCTGATGCCTCTGGAGACTATAACCATGCTCATCTGCTGAGATGAGGGTGTTTATGCTGTTTTAGTACCAGAAAGACTTGTCTGGCCTTCAGCTGCCACTGGAGAAAGGCATAGCTTTCCTACGTGTGGTGCCGTATCTACCACAGACACATTGGGGGATGTCTCAGATGTCCAGTGACATTTAAAATGCTGCTAAATGCCTGTATTTTGGCAGGTTTATTACTCCTGGATAATATTTTTCCAACCTCCACTCTGCTTACTTCATTTTTAGGAATGCAGATTCCTGATGAGGAGAAGGAGCTCCCATATTTTCCGCTAATAAAAGATGTTTTCCTTAGTGCCATTACAAGATGAGTATGTGCTGAGTATGTACAATGTGATCACTCATCCAGTTAGTTCAATATTTCTTTAATGTAGGGTCCCCAAAGTAAACTCTGCTTTTTAGAGACCTCTCTCCTTGTTTAGCTTTTGCACACTGATGTGGCTATGCTTCTTTAATGGCCATAGGTGCAGCACTTAACTCTTTTACTATCAATAGTAAATTTACTCTTTAGTATCCAAGCCTGTACTTTTCTAATAATGAAAGCAACTGTTTCTGGCAACATAATGGTGAGTATGCCATGTCCAACTTCATAAATGTCCCACTTGCTTCCAGTTTAATAGTGTATTTATCTCCTAATGAACTGCTGCTCATTGCTCCTATGAGGATTTGTCTGAGCAAAACACACTGTTGGCTCTTGCCAACTTTTGCAAAGCAATATAATCCATCCTCCTTCTCACATCTTTCCTTTTGTGACACCCAGTGGGTTGGCTTCTGTTAACTAACTCTGCTTCTGGAACTCGACATGCTTTTTGCTGCAGTCAGAGTTGTGATGCCGTACACTTAGCTCTTTTACAGTGTTGATGTTCTCAATGAGGATAAAATTGTCCACCCATTACCCTGAGTCTGGAATTGGTCTCTTCTTTTGTTTTTCAAATTCTTACATCTGTTCTTTTAGGAGTTTTAGTAACATTCCTGAGTTTTGTTTACGCTCCCAATCACAAGAGCTGTGTTGGGATGTGACTTGGGCATGCTCAATCCCTCCTCCACTGTTTTCTGCTACAGGACAGCTAAGCAGGCTTGACATGCTCTTGGAAGAGCTCCAGCTGAATGACTGGGAGAAAACAAACACAGGGTGTAATACAGAAGAGTCAGCACGTGTTTATGGTGCACACTGAGGATCAGCAGTGTGGGGTGCACAGGTGACCGTGCTTACGTCTCAATGCACATGTAACCAGTATGATCTCTCATCAGACACCCAACCCCCCAGCAATGCCAAATGGCTCTTCACTCAGTTACCTCAACCTTTTGTATCCCTGATTAAAACCACTATTGATGTTTCATGCTTATGGGGTACAGAGAATTCCTCATCCTTCTTTATACTTCAGCTTTATAGGCTTTTGCCTGAGGCAACAAAAACTATCAAACATATCAAGGATTTCAAATGAGTGATTGTAAGAAAAGAAGCTGCCCTTTGCTGGCATTCACTGCTTGCAAAACCAGAGTGGTGCTGCTTTCGTTGTCCTCCACCTTCCTGGAGAATTTCAGCCCTGGTGAGGTTGGCTTTGAAGTGTTTCACTCTCCTCCTCTGTATATTTTCTCTGTTCTGTTTAACTCCTTCTACCAGTCATGCTCAGCGATCCCTTAGTTCTGACAGCACTTGCAAGAGGTCTCCTTCAGATTATGTCTGGTTTCAGCTAGCTGGGAGTAACCAAAGAAATCTGACGTCACCTCCCATGACCCAGACACTGTGTCTTACTGACATGAACACAGAGGCATTCACTGGTTATCTCAGAGAGGACTAATCTAAAAGAGGTCTGTCATGAGACTTGTTTCAAATATATCCTACCCGATTATAAAGTTTAATTTCAAGCCTGTCTTTCTGACAAAATACAGCAAATGTTACTACAAACAAAAGAAAAGTAATTATGATGAAAGACATTGGGGGAGTATAACTATGCTGTATGTCTGAGTGCCTTCAGGGGCATAAATATACATTTTAGCTTTTGTGCTATATCCAAATAAATAAAATAAATAAATTCAGAAATATGTTGGCAGGAAATCTTTATGCTGTTTAATTTTAGCAGGATGCTAAGCATTAGACATTGACCTCATGACTCACAGGAAAAAAATATGTATTTAAGGAACAGAAATTACTTCTCTACCTCAGGAGGTCCAGGTTTCCTATATTTAAAGGAGAGTCACTGTTTAAAGACATTCCCAAATTCAATTGGTCTAACATTTAATCACCCCAATGACAACAGAATAGAATTTTTATGAAGTTTTTTTCTTAATATTTCTCAGTTCTCTTTAGATGAATTCTTAGTGAGTTAATACTTCTATCTGCCTGTTAATACTTATATCTGCTTTATATACTCACAGCTCTTAAATCCAGTGAACTCTTACTTCTTCTGTCTTTAGGTTTATATCTTTGGGATTTTAGAAGCCTGCAAATCTTCATATTATTCTGTGAGTCTGCTCAGAATATATTTATATATACATTATGCTTATGTTATATATATAAAATGTTATCTCTTTTGACTTCATACAACAGCTCAGCAAGAATATGGTCATATTCAGTAGATGAAGGGATGTGTATTTATTTGTATAGGAAAAATTATAGACCCTCAGTTCTTCCTCTAAAGTCTTAATCCTCTTTCTGAGGCACTACCCTGAAGAATTATGTCACTCAAAATAGAGTTACAGGGCAACCACAGGAAAAAAAAAAGAAGCTGCAGTTTAGAAAAGTACTTTACATAATACTTGTAAAGCTCACTACCACGAACATGCCATTCACTGAATCTCATGACAATAATAAAAATGAATAGTACCCTTTAATGCCTTTGCCATCTAGACACATTTCACAAGAGTATAATATGTGGGTTTTTTCACAAAACTTTCCCTTATTCACTCTGCCTGCACAAAATAGCTCAAATTTCTTACAGCTGTCAGTCTCTCCCCATATCAGCATTAAACACCTCCCTCACCCTGATCATCAGTCCCCTTGCTCTGCTAAGACCTTCATTTATGAGAGACACTTTCTCATGGCTGATGTGTACATTTTGGGAAAACTGAACATGGGCGAGGTGTGGGATGGAGGCAAAGAGACTAAGGGAATGTCTCATGGGAATGCCTGCTGGAAACTTTGTTCCTTCAGGTGATACAGGAGGACTGGAAACAATTCTGCTATGTCACCAGACCACTGCATCCTCCATAATCCTTGATGGATATGCAAATGATGCCTAACCTTTTTTAAAAAAAACTTTATGGGTGAAACTAGCTCTGCAGTATTAAGTGCTAGCATCAAAGTGCAATGTGTAACCAAATGTTTGATACTAGTGAGCTCACCAGAAAAAAAATGGGTGCCAATTTCATCTTAGCAGCTCTTGAGTTTCATGACTGCAAGGTGTCTGTCACAATCGTAGCTAAATTTGAAAAATGATAGATCAGATTTATGACAAGATATGGATTGTTCAGGCATTATGTTTTAGCATGAATACTTATCAGACTGGACAGAAATTCAAGATCTCCTCTACATTGCAACACTTGGCTAGAGAAATAGCAAAAATAAATCCCTTTTAAAGATGAGATTTCTGGTCAGATTAACATCTTGCTGATCAGCAAGTCCTAAATCACTCTGACCATGATAATGAATGATCCTATTTCATACAAACATACACACACATCCACTGTGCACAGGAGACAGAACTAAGGTTGCCATGGGAACTTTACCTCCAGATTTTTTTTTGTTTTGTATAATTAAAATAACACAAGTCTAATGTTTCAATAATTTAGTTTTACCTCGTAATTAATTGTGTTCATGTTTTCTTTAGGCAGGAACTAAGTTTATCTGATAGGTACAGCCCAATGCAATAACTTTATTCAACATCTCCAAAACTTGTTTTCCTAAGCAGGGAATATTTTAAACTGAAGTCACTGTGCAGGAATGATTACAGTATAGTATAGAAATAGCTGCGTCAGTGTTAAACCAGGTGGTTCAGCTGCTGCTAAGGTAACCTCCATGGCAGCGATGAACTTAGCACAAGCTGTGCGATTGCACTGTAGGCTGTGCCAGCTTTTGGCATAGGCTGACGTTGAGGGATGGGAAGAAGCAGAACAGTTCTGGGACCTGATACCTCCCCTCCACCAGCAGCCCTTGCCCCACACACATTTAATCCACCATGAGGGCAGTCCCAGCCTTGCTTGCCAGGGTTGACCTTCACTCACTCTTTCTTGGTTTATCCCTTTTCTTCTCCTATGCTCTTTCAGGCCAAGTCCCAACTTTGCCTGGATGTTCAGAAAAATTGAGTTAGCTCTGAGCATAGGAATACATTCAGGCTCCTCACTCTAAACTTAGGCTCTGGGTTTTCGGAAGAGGTGACCTACAAACCTCACTGATGTTAACGATTAAAAGTGTGCAGCAAATAGCTTTCCTCAATGAGTCTTCACTCCAGATGAGGGCTTTTGTGTCTTACAGAAGTTGCATGCAGATACTAGAAAAGAAGAATGGTCTTTGGAGTCATCTGTCTTTTCAGCGAAGGGAAACTCAATCTTTTGTGCTATCAATATCTGGAGCAAGGAATACTATTTAAAAAAGCAGTTTCCTCCATGTTCAAACATGTTGCTTCCTCTAGAGACTTGGACCTTGCCATAGGTTGTACGCAAAACAGAGGATACTCACACTGTGCAAGGATTATTGATCTAATTGCAGTAACAGTGCTGCTACTGACCCCAAGAACATTAGCTTCATAGCCTGCAGTTGATATAAATGTACAGATACTGCTGTCAGTGCTGCAGACATGGAAAATGTGCTTTCTGAAAAGCCAGCTGGTATATTTAAGGGGAAAGGAACTGAGAAAAACCAAGTCTTTGGCACTGTAATGAAATGAGACCCTATGATATAGAACTGTATGGAGGAAGGATTTTAGTTAAAATATTCAGTATAAGTCACCTCCCTAAAGGAATAGTACTTAATACATGTTAAAATATAATTGTATAATTGGAACTCAAGTGTTTGGGTTATGTAAAAGGTGCTGTAGGCGTATCAGCTTAGACAGAGGTAATTAGATCTTGTATATTAACATCTTTCCCTTAAAGGGATAATCAGCAATATTTTTATTAGTGGGGATGGTTAAGCCTAGGAGCTTGGGGAAAAAAAGATGCTGTTCGGACCTCCTCATTTAGCTCTGTGTTTGCTTTGTTCCTACCGCTGTCACTGACTGGACTGTAGGAATATTTTTGCACTAGATTGCCTGCTTAATGCAACCCCAGCTGGGTGCCCACACAATGGCAACACTGCTACTGCTTTTGGTGAAATCAGCATAAAACTGAATCGCCTGCAAGCATCAGTCATGGTGCTGAAAATAGGACTAGATAGTAGCATTAAAGAACACAATACTTGGCATGTATATATAGTAACAGGTCATAGCCACAAAAAAAGTCTGTGGCAAGGCCAGGAAAGGAAAAAAGCAGAGCTTTAATCTCTCCTTGAGGCAAGGGTTAACATTGTATACAGAAAAGGGTAAACAGCCACAAATCACTGCTTAGCTCAGCCAGTTTGAAAGATACAACAAAAACAAATATGATTTTACTCACAGTAAGCTGAATGACAATCAATGGCTCTACAGCTTTTGAGTATCCAATTGAAGCCCTTGAAAAATCAAGTGGATGTACAGGAGGATAGGTTACTACTCTGTCATAGGATAAAGGTAGGAGAATGTCACTGACTTCTTGGATTTTCAAATACATTGCAAACCTTTCTAGAGAAGAGGACCCGTTTATTTTGAAAACGGTACACTGCACCTCCAGAAAGTAGAACAGCAGAGCACAAATTAAAGCCTTTGTCATTTTTTTTCAAGATAAAAGAAGAGATGTACAGTACATCAAGCCAGGAAAACAAAACAAAGCCAAACAAAACACCCACATACAAGATCTACACCAGGTATTTTCTAATTTCGTTACTGTTATCTATGCTTGTCTTTTCAAATACAAGAAAAACATAGAATCATAGACTCATAGAATCGTTTAGGTTGGAAAAGACCTTTAAGATCATCCAGTCCAACCATTAACCTAACATTACCAAGTCCACCACTAAACCAAACATCCCACGGAAGAAATTCCAGGAGGAAAACCCAGACCTTAGCTCCTCATTGAGAAGTTTGTACTAAGTTTTGGAATCCAACAAATATCTCAACTGAAATCAAGAGAAGGTTAATCCAAACTAGAAATATTTCCCCAATTTCATATTTTTCCCTCCATAGCAATGCCTACTGAAGACATCCCTATCTCTACTCTACTCATACAAGGCTTTCTGAGGAGTTTGAGAAGTGTACAGATACCTTGTTTCTAGGTAAATCAAAGTCTCTCTTGGTAAGTGAAGGGAAAAAACCTACTTTTTGGCTTTGTTCCTGAAGTCTCAAAAGATCAGGACTTGTGGACTGAAAGAGCTGGGTGGCCTAAACAGAGCTCTCTCTTCAATGCTCACCTGCACTGACATGAGAGGCAAGAAGAAGCAAGGAACAGTCACCAAGATCCATAGGACCAGCTTCCCTGTCTTCCCTTACTTTGACCCACACCATGTATGTGGCAAAGAGAAGCACAGCCCTTTTCCAGAGTCATTCCCAGCACAAATATCAAGCAGCTCAACTGAATTTTGCCCTAAGGCTAGTGACTCTAAGTTCTCAATACCCTTAATAAAAGATTTTTTAAAAGGCGGATATTCAGACCCAAAAAATACAGCAACAATTACAGAGCTCCTTAAAAAAGTCAGAGCTTTTTTCACTTGCCAGTTTTTCAAGGTGCTTTTGTTCTAAGATGTGTTTTCTGTTGTGACATTGCACCTGAAGGGGATCTTTGCAGACAGCAGCTGCGCACAATGGTGCATTTGGGAGTGGGGAATAGCAACAAGTCAACATGTCTCTAAGCAGTCTGCATTCTTCTTAGGGGTCAAGCAGGAGCTCGGTGTCAAGCTGCTAAATGGTTGTTTGTATCAACTCTGCAGGCAAGGCCAATAGGTTACCTACAGCCAAAGACGTGATGAAAACAGCTGTAGTTGGCAGCAAACGCAGCCAGAAGGCCACTACCACCTGAAGACTGGTTGTTTCCAACCACAAAGCTGCCAAATCCTCAGATGTCTGTGCTCATATTTATGGCATTTAATGTTTAGTGATGACACTTTGAAAAAAATAAAAATAAAGTGCTTCGCTCTTCTTTTAGGTTCTCACCTGCTAACCAGTAGATATGATAGATCCCTCCAAGGTATTTCTTTTTTGGGAATGACACTGTAATTTTAAACATCATTATATCAGCATGTGTCAGATGTAGTATTGTTTTGTTCGCACACTGTAGGCTCAAGAACATTATTATAAAGGGGAGAAATTAACTTCATTTTCAAAGCTTCACACACAGAAAATGTAATTTACAGAGTAACAAGTTCAAAAACTATTCAGCTCTTTCTGGTTTTCAGTACCTTCCCTTTTGTCCTGCTACAGCTTCATTATTTTCTTATTCTTTGCAGTACATGCTAGTCTTTTTGGATGAAAAGAAACCATTCCATACTAGTCACACCAGGAAAATGAAATTTGGCCTGCAGTTGGTGAATGAATATTATCGGTACTTTTATTCAAATGCAGAAAGTAACAATATAATAGCTAAGGCAAACCAAAGAAATGCTGTATTTACTCTGATTTGTCACTTTTGCATGTGTTGTCTTGTACCCAAAAAAGCCATCTAATGCATAACTACATTTGTCCTCTTTGGTAAATTTTGTGCCAAAACTTGTTGGCCCTAAGTCCAACTAAAATCCAACAGACACCAATGGACCACATGTAGTGTTGTACTTTATACTCATTTGATACTGTGTGGAGCTTTTTTCAAGCTAATCTAAGCATAATAGGAAAACCAAGAGAAGACAATCTTCTGGGGCCTTACACCCTTTAAAATGGCAGCAATACTTTCAGGCAAAATAACCAAATTTCTTTAGGTACCAACTCTGACTGAGGTCTGAGGATATTTTGCACATAACAATCTCAATAAAAAGCCCTAGCCCTCATTTCTGAAGGTAAACTACACCAAAGGATAGACATCTCATTAAATGCCGTGCCTTAGTCTTTACATCAGTCATTTCCGTGGTGTAGCCAAATCTGGAATTACTAATATGGAGGTATTTCACTACAGTATGCTTTATCAGTCTTACTTTGTCTCTGCATCAGCTTCTCACCATGTAACTAGGGGAGTAAATTATGTAGGAAATTCAAAGCGGACTCTGCTCCCTTTCCCTTTCTTGGCTTGCTTTAATTTTAGTTGCTCCTAATTCAAGGAGGTAAAACCTTCTTAAGAAATACATACTTTAAATACATTGGCAGGATTTAACTTATTAGAGTTTTTGACAACAAATCATGTTGTTATTTACTGCACCATTGAAAGTCCTGTTTGACTTCTCACTCTTGCATAAGAAATTTTAAGGACGTGTCAATGTGCATTTTCTATATAAGGCAAATAGACCTCTGTATCACAAACATTTTTGACACTTTCACATGCAGCTTTACATTCCAGACATTCCACTTCTCCCACCCACCCAGCATCTCATCTGAGGCCTACAGTCACCAAATTTTCAGAATGTAAGAGTGGGAGTATTGCTAATGTACCAGGTAAGTGCAGAGTTTAATGACCTGTTTGTGTGTATGTACATATATGTGTGAGGGTATGGGCACTTTTCCCTATTCCTGTCTGCCATTTACTCTAGAAATGCCCTGTTAACTTCATTCTCTTTTTCAACCACATCCACTGACCTGAGGTCTAACAGTGAATTTTAAGTGAGAGCCAGCAGCAGCAAAGAAAGCACATATGCGTATTTGAGAAGTAAATCAAAGCAAAGTAGGAGATAAGACATAGGGCCAAATAAAGGAAGCACTGGAGGAAGAGATGTACCGCATGGTCAGATCCTTAGAAAGTGCTTAATTGCCATGAAAAGCCAAGGGGGCTGGTACCTAAATATCTCGAGGATCTTGACCTGAGAGTCTCACAAACTCTATCAGAACTTTTTTACTAATAGAGAAACTGAAGCACAAAAGGTGAGATCCTAGCCCCTGGAACAGCAGCCTCTACAATCCCAGCCCCTGGCGCCACTCCTAATGCTAGCAAACGGGGGTTAAACTGACTCTCTCCACATCTTCTGTGGAATCAATAGGCAAACAGGGAGCAATGCTCAGAACATTTAACCTCCTTTCCCTTGTTTTAAACACTGGATTATGCTTCCCAAATTTCCTTCTGTTTTAGCTGAAGAGATATTTCACCCGGCGCTGCTTAAAACCCAAACGTTTTCTTCTGCAAAGTGAGGTGTATGGCTGCATGCTGTCACCTCACATTTCTCCTGCTTTCAGTGAAATTTGGGTGAGGTGATTTATAGAGGTCCTTTCCAATCAACATTTCTACGATTCTGATTACTTTGTACACATTCTGATACTGTGAGCTGACCCTTTCCTATCTAGGCTCCTTTCTTTTATGAATAAACTGAAGACAGTAGAAGAAAAATCATCAGACTACAGAACAACTAATTGTTATTTAGTAACAGAAACTTTATTAACTCATGGAGCCCTATGTTGTCCCTCCTGGTGAATACAAATAGTCAAGAAATAGCTGGCATTTGCATGCAGAATGTGGATTAGTTTGAAGGCAGCTCCATTTCTCTGCCTCAGCACACTGAACATTTTTATTCCAATTACACTGGAAAGTAGTAGTTGTTAATGCTTGTGAAAAGGTGCCACAATCCAGCACTAGTAAGAGATTTATACATCAGATCTGTACAGATTAAGCAATTGTAGACAGCAAATTAAACCTTTATTTTAGGAAGCCAGCTCCAGCACAAGATGCAACAGCCTGAGGTTCAGCTCCCAGCCCTGTGAGGGAGATGATGCTCCTCTGTCCCTACAGCTGTACCTGGCCTGAGGAAGCAAGTATAAAGCTCAGGGGCTCCACAACAATAACACTTTTAATACAAAAGCTGCTTCTTCATAACCAGATCTTGCAATCTTCTGAAGATTTGCCTCACAAAATCACGCTTCCCTCTGTCTCTGCTAGCTTCCAACATCTTTAAAGGCTATGAACTTCAAGACACTGGAAAGACATGCCCTTAATGCTGTAAAATTAAAGAGCTGCATGCCTGGAACTCACGTGGGGCTTGATGCATATAGCAAAGAGTGCAAAACACCAGGGCTTTACAGGAGGAGGTGCAACAGGCTCATCTGTAATACGTACATACACACAAAATTAGATCCTCAAGTGCATTTTCTAGGTCATCTTCTTCTCCCTCCTCTGCTCTCCCCCTCCTCCCATGAGTTTTCTTGATTGTTCTGGGAAGGAATACATGTTTCAAAATGTATCAGCATACTTTGTCTTATGAAAACATATTGTCCTGGTTATTTTATATCCTAAACTACTGTGTATGGAATATTAGTGCTCAGTTAACTTTGTCAGTGCAAAAATGTAATATGCTTTCTTACTCTGTCAAGTGTTTAGTTCCTACCCAGCTAATTTATTATCTTACTTAAGCCATGGACCAGAAATCCAAGTGCAAACACTAACACAGGCAAGGGAATGTGATGAGTAGGAAAGGTATAAATTTTATTTATTTTATAGGTACGGTGCAAAACACTAACAGTACTGAAAAGATCTTCAGTCATAGCTCTGCAGGTTCTTATGTCCTGGATTTTAAGGGACTCTATAGCACTTCGCTTAATTTACTGCAGACTGCAGAATCTGGGATTTAATGTGTAGTTTAATAGAGCCATATGGCCCTCTGAACTGGGCTGAATGTCCCTCCTAGCAGTCAGCCTAACCAGAATTCCTGAACAGTCTGAAAATTTGTGTGATGCAGTTACTGAATTGCCTCCTTGCCACTGGTTTATGTTCATCTGCTTGTCTGCTTCCTGCCTCATGTATCATCCTATGACTATTTTTAAACAATCTTTGCAAAATAAAAACTGAAATAACCAGAGCTCTGGAAAGTGCTTCTCCCCTACAGCAACTTTATACAATAAATTAGATGATAGGAGCACTACTTGGATGGGTGGAGATAAGAGCCTGTCAGCACTCTCATTTCAAACGCCCTTTTCCAGGAACTTGCAATTCAACCATGACAATTTGCTATGGGCAAAAATTGGAAAGTGAAAGCTCAGACCTGGAGACCTGGACTTTAAAAAAAAGATGAACAATAGTATTTCAAGGCATACCTGAAATGAATACTGTGGGGAAAGGGCTGGACAGCAGAAAAGGAGGAAGAAATGCTTCGATTTTCACTAATATCATTACATTTTCACTTATTATTTTCCCCTATCTTAGCTTTGCCAGGGCTTTATGTTGGTCCTTAAAACGAGTGGCGCATTGTACTTACACTGTTCATTTCATTTCAGTGCTGTGTACATGCAGTAATTATTAATTTTCAATACTCCTCTGAGGCAGGTATTACCAACTTGATTTTCTAGAAAGAGATGCAAGGCACAATTTGCCCCAGGCCACAACAGGAATTCTATGAGTGCCAGAAATAGAAATAAGGAGTTCCTGTTCCCTGTCCAGGGACAGACCCTGAGGCCACAGACCCCTCTCTGGCAGTGAACGTTTTCTAAATATTTTATGGAGGTGATTATCCTGTTATGGAACTATGTTTCATACAGACTGGGATATCCCTGGGATGTATAAGAATTTCAAGGCATCTCACTGCCAGCAGACTGTACCTCTCAGAAATAGTGTAAGTGCCAGGACTAACTTAGTTTTGCAACATACTTTGACAGGTGGTCGTTATAAGCTATATACCAGTCTTACAAGGTGGTAGACAAGCATGTATTACTAATTTAAATGCCTTTATAGGTTTGCAACCTTTAATTCACTGAATTTAAACTTCTTTCTTACTTGCATGATCTGTAGTTAATAAAGTGTAAGAGGATATAACTAATCTCATGGGACGTATTCGAGGGTTGAATACCCCTATGTGCTGGACACAGGGTGTCTTGCCTTTTGCTGAGTCCAAGGCAGGTTTTTTATGGATTTGGGCTTGGAGCTTTAACACAATACACCTGGATATATTCCAGGTGGACTGTCACAGGTGTGGTGGTGGTAGCTCCAGAAGAACCAAGCCTGAAAGAGCTGTTACGCTCTCTGCCCTATTTGTTAGATTTTCCAAGCTCCCAGTTGTGGAATCATGCCCAAGACCCGTATAGTACATCTACTATGCTAAATACATCTGTTTCTTAGCGTGATCCTTTGTTCACAGGCCAAGTGGTTGAGACAGGTTCGTGTCCATGTTCCTAATGAAGTGGCATTTTTATTAAATGAAACTGAAGGAGATGTGTTGCAGGCTTTCAAATATCATGTAAAGGCAAGGGGCAGGGCTTGGGGGGTGTTGGAAGATATAGCCCAGAGGATAGGCTGTAGGCTGCGGGCTGCAAGTAATCTTTCCTGATGCAGTGTCCGTTGTGCTTCCTCTTGGAAAGATTCCCTGGAGTGAACAATCCTTCAAGCCATGCCTATGAATTGTCTTGAAAAAGCTTGGGAGCACCCCAAAATACAACCAAGGAACAAAACTAACAAATTTGCAATATGGAATATCAAGAGTCAAGTACTTGAGTATACTCATTAGCCCTCTTTTAGTAATATAGGTATATACTAAAAATTTTGCAGCTGGCCCAAGGTCTGTAGTTACAGGTCTGTTTACAGAGGGGATGAGCTCACATCTTGCAAAAAAAGTGGCCTTGTATGTGTCTACATTGTCTTCTGCAGGCAGCTACATGTTGACATAGGCTCTGTACCACACTTGCCATAGCTACAGAGCCTCCAGGTGATTCATTGTGTGGACTTCAATGCTGACGCCAGCTTACATCTTTCTGAAAATTCATATTTGGCATATTCCATCTTAATTACACTGAACAGCTGTGAACATCTCCTAAAGGAAATCTCCCCAAAACGATGTGTCAGGATTCTCAGAATCAAGGTTTCTGAAATGTCAGTTTGAGGGAAAATTGAAAAACAAAAATTTGCAGCTTCACTAAGTCGGACATTTTCCCGGAAAGCCTATTTTCTGGCCATGTACAACTTGGTGGTGATTCTTTGAGTAGCTAATGGGTGCAATGAGGACATTGAAGCTGAGTGAAGAGGGCCATTTTTACCTTATAGATTCATGATACTCTCAATACACTCAATAGCCAAATGAATTGAAAAAACAGCCCAAACTGCCTTAATACTTCATCAGATCATTCTGTGCCATCTCTCCTTGGATTATAGATCATTAACTTCTACAGGGAGTCAAGGGAATCCCGATCAGTAACCTTTCTTCCCATTCAGGTTTCTGTTGTATTCAGCACAGCCCTCAAGTAGGCTCTCTTGAAAAATCCTGTCCATAATGATTATTAATATTATATCAAATGTTTAAAGCTGAAGGAAATATAATCAGAAAAATGAAAGTAATGAATACCTATATTTTAATCGTGAGACTATTTCTGATAGCTACACTGGAAACGTAAAAGCTACTTTTCAAAGATCAGGAGAACTGTTCAGTGACAGTTTTCAGTTTTATTGCTATTATCACTTAAATATATTTATATAACACTTCTTTATCACCATTCTCTTCTATGACATCTTTTACAGTTGAGATGAATCTCTATATATAGCCTTCTCTTAGTCAATAATTAGTTTGTAAAATCAAGCAGCTCATGTAACTGTGCATCAAATCATTACAGTATTTATATATTTCTATTTGAAAGTACCTCTTTTTATGTAATTATTATGTATAATTTAAAGAAAAAATGTATTTAAAAAATTGAGTGTTTGAGCAAACTCTGAACTTCCTCTTCAAAATGTTCAGTAACCCTTAGCTATGTGCCTCCTGCCCTATTTTTTCCATAGGTACCCTTCATTGTCATATTTCTAATACAGTGCTTGTGAACCACAACAATCAACTCTGCTTCATTACTAGCTTAAAAAGAAACACATTTCCCACCATGGCTATGTGTTCGAAGGTACAATACGGAGGGTATTCATAGCATCCTTTAGCTTCAGGTGAATTTTAAGTAATCTAGAGTGATGAAAATCAGACTCCATTGCTGGGCTACCAGTAAATATTCTTGTTGTGATGACAGAAGCATGCACAGCAAGCACATGGGCCATCCAGTCCAGTGTCCAGCCCCCGATGGCAGCTAGAAGCAGATATTCTGGCAAAATGTGGAAAAAAGGCCAGTGATTCAAAATTATGTGGGGACTGAAGATCCCACCTACAGCAGAAGTTTTTTTTTCAGTGTATACACTTTTCAAAAAACAAAACTTTATTAAAAAAGCCACTTTTAGCATTGTTTTCTTAATTTAAACTATCTGCACATTTGTTATGGAGTGGTTTCTCAGGGAATCTCCCACCAGCCGCCCATCTCCTTCATGGCGTACAGGGAGCTCGTGGGTAGGACAGTGGCAAAAAAAACATGAGATGTGGTATTCTCACACAAGCAGAAATATTTTTAACGTCTGATCTTGATGCTTTTAGAAAAATGCCTGGGCATCGTCCGCCCAGACGTTGGCCAGTGCCAGTGAGTGACAGCTAGCGAGTGAGCTCACTCCAAATAAGACTGAAGTGGTAACGCTTGTTTGCATTCCCTAACCAGTGACTTAACTCCTACGTGATTGAGGGGATGGGCCCATCACTTCAGAGGATTTGAGATCTAACAGGGTTTTTTTCTATTTTCAACCTAGCCAGACCTCACCGATGTTGTGTTGTCTTCTGCTTGCCTCCTCAGAACCCTTGCCTAGGCCACTGCCTTCTCATCCTGCCCCCGAGCTTCTGTCTCTGCATTGTCCTTCCTGGTGCCTCACCTCCACTTGCCCCACCTGGATCTTCCTGCTGCTGCCTCCAACCTCTCCTTAGGCTTCCACCATCCTTGTGCCTCCTGTAATATTGATTTCTGCATCACCCACGCCGAGTTCAAGACAACAAACTCAGAATCACTTATGAAGTCACAGTCTACTCACCTCTGATACTAGAGAACTTCACCAGTGCAATGTTCCTCAATGGCTGGGAACAAGAAGTTCTGAAGAGTAGGATCAACTTTATAAACTTTTCAATACTGGGAGGAGTTCCTGGCAGAGTCCCACAGCCTCATAACTTGCTAATTTGGCCTCAGAAAAGTTCAGTTTGGGGGCCTTTGAGTACAATGTGTAGTTCATCTTTTCCCACACACATTGATGGTGGGTGGGAACTGCTGGTGAGCGCTTGTACTTGTTCTTAAGCCAAGAGTGTTAAAGTGTAGGCAAAGCCCAACAGAAAAAAAGATACGTCTAGCTGAAATTGCTTGGGCTTACACCCCATGTCTAGCTTGCATAGATGCTATGCCAGAGAAGAAATTTCCGCCTGCCTTGAGCACTGTACACTAATGCACAAATCCTCTGTGACACAACCGATCATACTCAGAGCCACTCGCCAGTGGCAATCCTGCATCTCTTCTGCAGTTCCTTCTATTGCTGAGAATTTTTATTTTAACGTCACAGTGGCCTAACAAGAATAATATGTGGAAGTCCGTTTCTCAGTGCCACTATCAAATGTTATCATAGCAAGTGGCAGTAATGTTCCAGCTGACTTACCCTGCTGATTGTCTATGAATAGGCAGTAAACCCTTTCAGAGAATTCTGGAACCCTATACAATATATCAGTCTCTACAGACGGATCACAGAAGTAAGAATGACCATGAATATATTGTCTTTTTACATCTGTCTAGTTCTGGCCCCCAAAAAATCAGAACTGAAATATGTCAGTGGAGTCGGGGATTATGTCCACATCAGTAATCAGCAGGAATGGATTCACAGAATGAAGAGCTGATAAGAAGGACTCAACCACATTACACATATGTTTTGTGTTTTACTTTGAAATAGTGCTAATCTGTTTTTATAAACTGAATACCCATAAGATTTTGCACAGTACTTGGTGTGTTCCTGGAGTGCATCTTTCTGCTTAGTTTCATCAAAAAGGCATCCTCTTTGCACACTCCAAGACTACTCTGTAATGTAAAACAAAGCAGGACACATGGGTAGGGCTGGGAGATTAATTTCAAAACCTCATTTATAATTCAAATGAAAATGTTAATCTATTTGCATCCAGAAAACACCTCAGACTGTCCCATGAAATGTAAAATGTCCTCTAAGTTCATGGAGATGTATCAAGAAGCTAAAGCATGCAAGGCTTTGAGCATGGTGTACTGTGTATCATACCTAGTTGGAGAAGTATTTTCCTGTCATTTCAAATTACTGGTTTTTACAATAACCAGGAGTAGACTATGAAAATACAGAGACTATTCTCAATTAAGAACTAAGTGACATACCAGAGTTTGTTCAAGAGACTAATAATGCCGGTACAGAAAACTAGTAGTTTAATCATGATAAAAATAATAAATACGAATGTCAAGCCAGTCAGTAGTACCCCCTACTATTTGTTTTAATAATAACACCTTCTGTATTGCAACAGTTTAGCAAAACAAAGAAGTTCTGGCAGCTGAAGAAACAAGTAGTTTTACTCTCATGCTCACCTTTGATAGTGGAATAGGTCACTCTTTAGCTATTTCAGCCAACTAGAGAAATAGTAGGAAAAAAATACCAAAATTTAGCTATTGTGCTGAAGGACTGGTTGTGATAAATGTGCTAGGAGGAAAGAAAGGAGACAGGGAAGAGAGGTTTATCTTATCCCTTTTGAAAAAAACTTTTAAATTCTCCTAGGACAAATATAAAAATAAACCTAAATCAAAAGGAAAGTAGGATTTATCAAAATATCTGGTAAATGTCAACAAACAGGGAAGTAACTCATCTCTCAATGGAATCTCTTCAATATCTATTTTCAATATACAGAGCTAAAGGAGACAAGACAGAAAAACACTTCCATGTGAGTGTCAGAATTGTGCCTGAAATGTAATTTAAGAAACATCTCAGTCAATCTGAAATCCCTTCCTGGCATTCTTAATAAGAGCAGAATGAACAGGATATTAAGAGTCAGAAGATAACTCTTCTGCAATACTGAATGAACTGTTACAGGGCCCAATTCAGCAAAGTGAGTAAGCACATACTGGCATTTAAGCATGCATTTAAGTCTCATCATCTTCAGTGAGAATCTGATCTATTCCTTGGCACTCCTCTCCATGGAGATCTGTGAACACAGGTCTATCTTACACACAAGCTGTCCTTCAATCCACAGACACAAATGTGTCCAGGAGCTGTGGAGCAACTCTAGGACTCAGAGGATACACAGTCACGTCCCAGCCCTGCAACATTATGAACAAGAAAGTTCTGCAAAACACCTCCTGGCACGTGAGGGCCTTATTTTAAAACCTGCTTATCCCCTGTCTGCTTTGGCTTTGTACTGCTGTGATGGAAACACTGGTACTTCCCCACCAGAAAGGGGAGAAGTGTTTAAATATGTTAAAGTAGGTTGCAATATTGGCACTTCAGGTAGACACTACCCTGCCTTTCGAACCAAACCACTCTGCGTTCTTTGCAATTTCAAGGTCAAGGATCATGAAACTGGGCATCACTGAAAGTAAAGGTCCAGGACAAGCTCAACTATCAAAGTCCGGGAAAACAAGCTGAAAAGGAAAGCTCCCCGCAGGCACAGTTAAGACTCCTCCACTGCCTTCTATGCAACATATGGTGTAGTAAGACATGCACACCCTATTCCTGCCCCCCCAAATTAACTCCCTGGCACCACCTGTTAGGAGTGAGCAGACTGTAAAATTATTGCATTGGGAACAGATAAAAATGGGTGTGATGGTTCTGCTGTGGTGCATTTCTCTCACTCACGTCTGTGCCCATAGGAAAAGACGACTGTATTTGGCACAAAATTAAAAGTAAACACTGTAAATCAAGAGTGTGAGCCATATTTCATTCCTGTAATTTGCACTGTCCTTTTGCAAGGAGCTAGTTAATAACCTGACCTGGTTATTTTATCACTTGGAGATATTTGCCTGAACTTTGAATTCCTTTGTTGTCTATTTCACTATCTATATTTTAAAACTCTCCCATTCTGAGGACCTATTTTCTCCTCTGTCACCCAGAATATAAAGTATCATTCCAGTATATTGCTCTCCTTCCTGAGTTCAAGAACCACGTGACAGTAAAGTCATAATATTATGAGCTTGCTTAGATCCATGATTTTATGCTATGTAACTAAAAGATTTCCTAAGAAGAAACATCCTTACTTCTTGTTCAAACTTCTTTGCTTGTTAAGAATGGATCTGCACCCATAAATCTAGAAATATAATCCTATGTGTCCAAAGCAAAAAGTTATGTATTTAGATATGGGGTGCAGAACAAAAGGAAATGAGAAAAAGATATTTGAAGAGAGGTGATACGTTGATATGTACAGAGAATATCTCATGTTTGTTTGATGGTGGTATCAAAGGGTACTAATCTGACATGTGTTGAACCAACTGGCGATAACTCAGTTCGCTTGTGCTCCTTCTCATCTTTCTGAAAACGATCACTATCCCACACATCCACTTTTCATTTGAGAAGCAGTTCATACACCACCACAAGATAAAACACTGACTGTGACTAACTTAATGAGCCTGAAGCTCTAAAGAAAGAGGAGGGGAAAAAAGTTTGAAATTTATGATTTTTATTCTCTTGCTTCTTCCTAACAGGATCTGAAAAATAATGAAAGAACTTAAGTGCATCAAAGAATATCCTTTGAAAATCATGTGTACAGGCAAGAATACAAATTGGATACCAGTCCCCAGGCCACTGGCCTACCTTTTTAGAAGGGTGGCTTGCTTTTAATTTCCCCTGACTAACAGCTCACCTTTATTAATTAGAATTTAACACTTGAAAACAAGAGGGTTTAAGTTTTAAAGTTAAAATAAAAAAGAAGTATGAATTGTTCTTATGAAAAAGATGCAAATTTTAAAAGCTTTTAAACTGTTAAACTCTTAGTGCTATTTATATCACTAGTGGCATGATGACACAGCAATTAAATTATAACCCTTTCGCTAATAGAACATTTTTTTGCCTATTTAAAAAGGAAGTGAAGAAACAAGAAACTTTATTTCAGGAAAGTCGCAAGTAACCAGAGATGTAGGCAGGCCTTAGTTTGAGGAAAAGGAGAAGGTAGACAAATAAATTGTAAATGTTTGACTGTAACGTAGTTTAAATATATTATACAAAGCAGTAGATGATCTGTCATTAACCTCTAGCTGAATTATGTTTAGGGAGCATTGGGTCATCTATAACCTATTTCATAAATTTACTTCATTTTATTTAGGCTAGTCTGCCACATAGGAACTCAAAAAATTATAGTGCTTGTGGACTGTAAAACTAAAATTTGATGTTTGCAGCCTAGCCATTTTTTGAGGATTAAAAAAGTTACACAGATGTTTTAAAAATAATTACTATCACTACCATTTTTTATATAACTGCTCATTTCCTATTCTATTTAAACACAGAGGAACAGTTTTAATATCATCCAATAGTTAAGGATAGCAAGGAAAAGGAATGGGACAAAATCTGTAACCCCCCTGTAAAGTCATCATGATTGATCCAGTGATTGAAGAACGAAACTTGTTTACCCAAAGACAATAAGTTTTAAAAACATGTCATTGCTTTTGAATTATTTCAGTAAAATAACAAACAACATTGGTTATACTCTAATGTCAAGTCAGGATGTATATGGGGAAAAAAAATATAGTCCAATCCAACACCTTTGTTAAAAAAAATTAGGGTGGGATTGCATTACACAGCCAGAAAAGAAACTTCTCTGGCTAACTGCGCCACCTTTTGATTTAAATTTAAAAGAGAAATTAAATGATTGTCCAGTCCCTAGAAGAAAACACTTATTTAAAGATATTCCCGTAGACTTAAAAATGAGTTCAGGATCTTACTTTATTTATTTCTTACAGAGAAGTGTAGGGCTGTATACTTTAATATTGCTCTTATGGTTAAAAGCCATGCCAGCAATATAAATAGAGAAAAATATATTCATTCTCGCTGGTTTGTGTTTTTGTAATAACAGTATACACATCAAAATCAATAAAGCCGGGCAAACGGCAGAGTAGTGGTTTAGTAATCTTAGCACTGTTAGCTAAGTACACAATCAACTCTAAAACAAATGCTTCACAATCCGTTAGATTTCCTATGTAAATCTATACTCATCCAAACCCGGGAAATAAGAAAGCTTTACTTCTGATTTTTTTCCCTAACATTTAAAACGTATCGGCTGTAAGCCCTAATTTATAACCAACGTATCGCAATTTGCACTGAAATCTCTAGTCAGACATGAAATTAAATAGCACAGATATTCAAAGGAGTTACAGCATGCATTTAAATACATTAACCACATCCTACCTTGCATCCAAACATCAACGATAAAGTGTTGTTGGTGCATGCAACTTTGCAGTGGCAAATCATTGGTGTAAAGCAGTCAGGATTTCTAACAATAGGGCACATTCCTTTAGTGCTGCAGTAGTGGCAGCCTACTGAAGGCTAAAAACAAGTAGCTAATACAGCACATGGAGTGGCAACATATGCTGCTCAACAGCTAGCTTTTCTCTTGCTGGTCAGAAGCAGCCTGCTTGAATCTCTACCTGGGTCCCATTCAGCCATCCCCTTCTTTGTTGATGAATCAACGATGCAGCATTGATCACGAATCTCAGGATTTCCCTTCCTCTGGGAAATTAGTTTTTACATTGGGAAAAAAAAAAAAAGAAAAGAGAAAAAAAAAGAGAAATGGAAATGAGGGGGACTAGCAGGTGTGGCAGTATTAGCATGTAAAAGGATGTAAACGCCTACTCATAACAATCACATAAGATTGTCATGCTAGCTGAAGTGGGCTGAAATTATTCCATCGGAAGAAAAATACTGCAGCTCCTGATTTGGTAAAAAGCCAGTGAGTTGCTGCAATACATAGTCATTGTGGGGAGAGAAGAGAAAAAAAAAAAAAAAATTACTTATCTAAGAAGCCAGAATCCTCAGCCTTTATCAATATGCATTCCAGTAAGGATTCCCTTCCCAGCGCCTCCCCGAGAAAAAGAATCAAATCAGTCGCAACTCCGGAGAAGCGATGACCTTTGCTTTCCCCAAAAAGATGAATCTCAGCATGAAACAAACTGTACTCAAAGCTGAAAATCCCAGATGCTGGGAGTTTGCAATCACAGAAATACAAGTAACATTTATCCAATCCTGGCTTGCCACATGGGAGCTTTCTCCAGGCACAAATTTACAAATAGACAGGTTGAAGGATTGCAGGAGACACTGAATAAAGATATGAAGTTACACGGAAAATGCACCAGCACGAAGCTTAAAACGCAATCCTCTTTAAACTCTGCTTTTGAGGCAATGTAACTAATGAGTCCAGCTACTACTGTTATCCTATAACCTGCAAACAGCTTGCTGTATTCCAGAAATGCAATAATTAAAGAAGTTTGGGAGCATAACGCTGGTTTGGATTCAGTTACAGCTGTCGCTGTTCCTTCAGTTAAAGCAACACCAGCTGAAAATGCATAATAAAGCATTTGGATGAGCAAACCGCTAGCTGTGCTTTTTAAGAGGATTATTTATATCAAAAGTTGGATGAATATATCCTCCAGTTTTAGGTTCGGTCGTGGCAGTCACACACATGTCAAATGAAAAGGCTACGGCAGAGAAAGTAAAGCCATGTCTTCAAGGATTTCTCAGCTGATCGCAAGGTAAACCCAGCAGTTGTTTCCAGTGACTTGACCCTGCTTTTTTGCCACTCACTAAGCTCTGCCCCTCAAATTAGAAACTCTTTCTAAAGAAATGAGAGCAGCTTGTCTCCCTGGCAATCACAAGTGAGTTCTTAAGGCACAACTGAAACAATTTTCTGTAGTAAACCTGAACTAGAAATTTGTTATACAACAGAACGGAGAAAATGGCAAATGGAGGTCTCTGTATGTAGCCAGGTCAAGCAGTATAGAGGGTATAGAATGGTACAGAATTTTTAAAAAGATCTGCCTGAGACTGCAGACCCTAATGTAGGAGACCTCCTCTATTAAGATTTTATATTTATGTAAATATATATACGTGCATGTGTGTTGCACGTATGTAGATATCTAAATTTTAAGTAGAATTTCTTCAGTATGACTTACCCTCGCTTTGCAAAGTTCAAAAATGTAAAAGAACCATTTCCTTAAATAGCTTTGATCTTACTCTTTCTTTTGCATCACACAATAACTTAATTTTTTTCCAATCTTTATGTGTAGCTAAATTTCAACTCAGTATAATATTTTAATATTTTCTGATTATTATTTCTCACTCTGTATTTTTGAACTTAGAGCTTGCAAGAGCCCAAGCTCAGTAAAATGACAGTAGTTTCTAGATTGAAGTGACAGATAGAACTGCTCCACAGTTAGAGTTACAACCCCGTTCCATTTCTGAAGATTTATTTCTTGCAAATAACTGGCCCTTACAACCCAGTGTCCTCAATTCACTCAGCGCATACTTTTTTTCCGAACAGCCTGGACATGAGCGTTACATGTCATGGGAGTTCACTACGCGGATGCCAATCAATTAGATATCAATAATCTAAGTTTGTATGACCTGTTAGTCCAAAGTTGCATCGCAGCAGCACTTCTTTCTGACTTGCTGCGCCAGTTACCATCTGAAACAGTGACTGAGCCTGTTTAGAAATGTACTATGGTGACAAACAGCAGCCGTAACATTGCTGAATATTTGATCTGTTTATTCCTAGCTTGGCTGTCTCGTTATTAAGCTATATATTATACAGATTTTCTTTCAAGTACTGTCTCTCGCATAACCAGCACTGGTGTAAATATAGAAAAGTGTAGTTTCCATGACAATACATTCCATAGTTACAGCCAGCAGCCACTATCATTAAAACATGAATCACAGTGCTACCTTAAGGTGTGAGCACACTACATCACTGGCCTTAGAAGCGTTAATTTGGGATGGGGGTGGCATGACAATATTTTTAGGAGACACTACTACAAAATGCCAGAAAACTGTGCTATTTAGCTGTTTTAGCAGTTCTAATATCCACCCATCTTAGACATTTAAGTGATCAGTAACTCTCTCAATCTGTCCTAATCATTAGCATTTCTAATATAAGAATACATCGCATCTGCACTTTCCAATGTTTTAAACATGATGTCCTGATTTTAAACTGGACTCATAATCGCACAAATATGATTTCCAATTAGTATTTACAGGGCCTAATTAAAATCACCTGCATTTCATTCCAAATTCGGATTTCAAAGAAGGAAAGGAAAATCAGCCAGTTTTCCTCTTGGATCTTTTGCATCTGACTGCATTCGGCTGGCTCATGCTCTCAAAAGGGAGGACATATCTGTTCATTAAAATTCCCATTTCTTCCCCAGTCCCTGACACTACTGCAGATTTTCAACCAGAACAGGTTTCACCTGTGATTTCATGTCAGTGTTAAGATGCCTCAAACACCAATCACCTGAGTATGCAAGACACGAAACAACATCCCTTCCACTTAAACTAATTGTTGCTTTCAAGTGAAAAACAGTTACCTGACGCACAGTCACTTGGGAAAAGATCAGAAAAGGAAGATTCATTCCAATGACAGATTGGAATAATAACTGATATCACAGTTGGCCAAGATATTTATTTCAATTAAGTGACAACCACGTATAGAAAACTGCCATAAAAAACCATTTGCTCAGAGATCCTCCTCTATGTTTTGGGTTTGTTTTTTTTTTCCCCCTATAGTACTCATCACAAACACAGAAGTAAATTGCTAATTGCCAGGAAAGTAATTTAAATCGCATTCATACTGCAGGAGCAAGGGTCCTTGGAACATCTATGCCCACATTTTTGCTCTGTCTGGTGGGATATGCAGAACAACATACATTGTGGGTGTTACTGTATGAAAGAGAGAGTCCGCAGACCTGCTGAGTTTCGTGAGCCCCCCACCTTTCTTTGGACTTGAGTGCACTGATCCAGCTCACAACAACTTGCTCACAACAACTGTGCTGCAACAGTGAAGCGCACATCTTTTGCTGTTAGCAAAAAGGGAGACTCCCAGCAAATTGCAGTGTAGCTATTGCCAGAAGCTTTGAGTAAAATGACCCCGCCAGTGAATAAAAGTCACCCGCTACTGTCTGAGATTAGTCTTTGCAAAAGTTACTCTCTCCCTCACCTGCTGCATTTGGGAGGAACAAGAACTGTTGCTCTGCTTATTATTTCCATTTGGTCCATTCAGCTGGTAAAATTTCTGCTGCTCTACCAGTCTCTCTGGAAGTTGCCTTCACACAACCTTTCCAGGTTCTCCAACAATGCCTGCCTTTTGCAGTGCACCATTATATGGAAGTAGATGAATTAACTTGGAACAACTGAGTTGCATTTCTGGACGTGCTATGGTCATGTTTGCATAGTATTTCCTCACTTAGTACCTCCTTCTGCATTGGAGCTAGTTCAATACCAATAGTTAGCCCTGTACCTAACATATCATGTGAGAATCAAGAAGACCAATATAGGTAAAAATAAAAGTAAAGACCTGGAGAGTCACAAAGAATTTTTAGATATTAACCCTTGACTATACTAGGATTTTTTTTTTTTTTTTAATTCTCTGCTGTTCTGTTGAGGAAATTGCTTATGTTTTGGTACTATAGTATAGATTTGTGTCTACCTAACTTTTTTTTCCACTGCTATAGCATCAAAAATTCCTCTAACTCCTTACCACATCCATTAGATATCAGAAGATTAAGATGATCTATAGACCCTTGGCCAAACTATATGCATTGTTAACTTTCTTCTAATCTTTTGTTAGAATTCAAAATCACCTTTTCTGTTGCTCTTCTCTGAATTCCCTGCACACTAATCAAGCATCCTAAAAACTAAACCTGTCTCTGACAGTGATTAAAGAGAAGTTGTCTTCTCAAAGAATCATATCAGATGAAAGAAAAAGGGAAAAGGCTCGTTACACCACAGGCATCACGTACAAAAGGAACCAGAGAATATAAATATAAAACAAACTTGAAAGATCCCCCATCAAAATACAAATGATTGCACACAACTGTGTCACATGTTCCTTAAGAACAGAACAGTCTCAAGCCTGTAGTCTAAACCAAAGTTTGCACAGCTGTCCTGTCATTTGGAGTGACTCAACTTAGAGCATTTCAAGGACCTCATCTAGGTTTACACTTTATGTGAGCTGGTCATTTTGGGGAATAAAATGGAGATAAAAAGCCTTTATTTTGCTGATATTTGTCTGTTGGTGAGTATCAGAAGCCTGGGCTTAGTTTGCCTAAAAATCCACCTGCCTTTGGAACAGTTATCATAGAATCATAGAATCGTAGAATTGTAGAATCATAGAGTAGTTTGGGTTGGAAGGGACCTTAAAAATCATCTAGCCCAACCCCCCTGCAGTGAGCAGGGACATCTTCAACCAGATCAGGTTGCTCAGAGTCCCATCCAGCCTGACCTTGAACGTTTCTAGGGATGGGGCATCTACCACCTCTCTGGGCAACCTGTGCCAGTGTTTCACCACCCTCATAAAAAATTCCTTCCTTATATCTAGTCTGAATCTACACTCTTTTGATTGAAAACCATTACTCCTTGTCCTATCTGGGACAGGCCCTGCTAAAAAGTTTGTCCCCATCTTTCTTATAAGCCCCCTTTAGGTACCAAAAGGCCACAATAAGGTCTCCCCGCAGCCTTCTCTTCTCCAGGCTGAGCTACCCTAATGCTCTCAGCCTTTTCTCATAGAGAGGTGCTCCAGCCCTAGGATCATTTTTGTGGCCTCCTCTGGACCCGCTCCAACAGGTCCATGTCTTTCCTGTGCTGAGGGCTCCAGAGCTGGATGCAGTACTCCAGGTGGGGTCTCACCAGAGCAGAGTAGAGGGGCAGAATCACCTCCCTCGACCTGCTGGCCACACTTCTTTTGATGTAGCACAGGATATGGTTCGCCTCCTGGGATGCGAGCACACATCATTGAAGCCCACCCAGGAAAGATCCTACAGTCACCAGATATCAGCTCAAGAGCAGCTCAAATCAATGGAGGAACTTCTAGTTTGTGATCTGTCCACATCTCATGCAAAGCTATGTTTGAACCTGCACTAAGCGGTAATATGAGATTGAATTTTCAGCCCCACTCTTAGAAATGGGGATGAGGTGAGTTTTTTGTGTGTCTAAAGGCTCAAGGACTAGACTAGATCTGGGCCAGTCCTGTCATGAGAAGGACATGAATAGGGCCACTGGGATGGAGGTGGGACAGAGAGCCCCAGGGACATCTGTGTAGAGACATGTTTGCTACTTCTGTGAGATGCCCTTGCGACTGCTGGGACCCACCTCTTCCACTATCATGACAAGCAGCTGCTGCATCTGATACGGTGGCTTGTGACAAGCTGGCTTGGTTTTCCCAAATCTCTGTATATAGGCAGGGATGAGTTTCCAGTTGGCTTTTGCCAACAGCAGACCCTGCAGGTGGAGAGGTGCTTTGCTTCACCTCGATCTGACAAGGACATGGTCAACTCATGGAGATAGAAAGGTCTTCTGAAGGACCTTGAGATCACAGCATGGAGACAGATAGAAAGGCAGAGGACAGCTCACATGCTCTGAAAAACACATATGCATCAGGAATTCAGATGCAGTAGGTGGCTTGGAAAGCGTTATATGACTCCATCTCTCCACCTGAAGGTGGAGATAATGCTTTCCAATTAAATCCCCATATCTCTAAGTACACAGTCATATAAACAGTGATTTTTAAGTTAACGGGAATACTCTTACAAAAAGTACTCATGTTCATAAGTGTTTACACATTTAAAGTGCCACATTACCAGCATAGTTATACATTTTTAACTAGTGGAAAACTGTCTGAATTGTTTCTGAAAATAATTTTGATCTGTTAAATCATTAAAAAGCCACCAATTGCATATAATTTTTTTAAGTAACTTCTTTAACCAGGTATAAATTTAAAAGGAAAATGAGAGAGGGAAGAAAAATTACTAGAATTAAATATCAGCTTGAAGGAAGAAACCGAGCATATTACTGTCAGTTCTCAATAGCTACAAAACAGCTCTGCTTTTCTGAAGATTCCTATTTATATCTTGTGTTAAAATTTTTAAGATTTTCCGTGACAAATTAATCAGAAATAAAGGCCTGGTCCTGCCGACACAGAGTGAAAACATGCACACAGCACATTCAGAATATATATTCCCCACTTTAATGTCATTATGTAGACCTACTGATTTCTTCACATGATTATAGTGTAATATACATGCACCTAAATGACCTTGAAATGATCAGTTTAGTCACCACATGCTAGGGCTCAACAAGGACTAAGAGTTTCAGTATTTACCCAGGCTGCTGGGGCAGAAGAGGGATTAGCCTACACTGAATTTTGTGTTACTACACTGTTGCTAGCACTAAATTAGCTCAGTTATGTCAATATGCACTTAAGTTATTGCACCATACACATATTTACTATATGCATTAAATAGAGGCGTAAGCCTGGCCACAGTCCTACGCATGGTCACCAGCTCTGCATGCACATCCTTCCTGCTGTGTGCAAGTGGGACTCCCCCAGCAGGAAGCACAATAATTGGTAGCAATTTTCCAGTAATTTTCCAGTCTCCCTTTGAATCCATGTAAACTTCTACTTTCATAACATCCTTTGGTGAGAAGTTCCTCAGGCACTCCTCCTCCACTTCTCCTATGACAATCTCTCTTTTTTTGTTTATTTTGCATCTTGCTCCTGGTATCTTTATCAGCTGTCTCAAAATGTTGCAATGGAAGAAACAAGGAACAGTCAACTCCTATTCATCCTCTCCATGTCACTCATGATTTTATAAACTGATGCTGTATCCTGTCTAACTGGTCTCTTTTCCATAATGCAAAGTTGTAGCCTAATAGATCTCAGTTGTTGTTATAATAATAGCTTTTATATATTTGAAGATGGTCATTGTTTATCCCAATTTGTTCTGCTTAATTCTTTCAAACTTCACCATAGCTCGTACACTATAAAATCCTTAATGTCTTTCGTCTTTTCCTCTAAAATCTCTCCATCCCTCTCAAAGTGTGCATCCAAACTGTGACACTGCCCAGCAGAATTGCCCTTCCATCTCTCACTTACAGTAATTCTCTAAATATAGCCCAAGTTTTCACATTATCTTTGCAATAACCTCACATTTTTCACTGAGATTCACTCTGGGACTCATTTCTACCCAACCCCATCCTTTTCTGCTGCCTGTCTAATCAATACATATTTGGTATTTGTGCAATTGGATATCCCTTCCTACATGCAACACTTCACATTTGTATTTCATGCTATTGCTTTCAGGCCATTTATTTATGTTGAACTTTACACGTGCCATTCCTCTGACAAACTGCAGGGATGCTCAGGATATGGACTTCAATAAAAAGTACTTGGAAGCAATTCTTCCTGGGATTTAGACTAGCTGGAGCACAGAGTGTTACATCCCCAAAAAGAGTTTCAAAGAGGAAGTCGACTCTCAAGAAATGTGTCTCTGGTTACTGAGAAGATACATACACTGCTTAGACCTCATTGCCTTTGGACCGTATGGAATTCAAATTTTGGTGATCATTAACGGCCCATAGAGGTGGGGAGTCAATAGGGACTATACCTGGCTGAAGGAAAACAAGGAGTTTATTCCTTTAGAGTCATGTGTGAAATACTGTTATGAGCTAAATAAAAGTTAGGAGACAGAAGAAATCACAAAATAAAAAACTAATAAAAAAGCAAGTAAAAATCATTATTATTACCTTGACCATTTCCTGAAAGTGTTTCATAAGGGCCTGGCATTAATTTTCAAGTGCAGTTCCCATAACTTGCTTTTATTGGAAAGCTAGTGCCTATACTACCATCTCTAGTGCTGAGAAGTTCAGACTGCTGCTGGCAGCTCCAGAGAGGAACCACCGGAAACCAGCCTTCATTTCTTGTGTCATATGGTACTACTATTTAGAGAGGAATGATAAGCCTAAAGGAAAAGTACTTGATAAAAGCAGAAGTAAAAATAAAACCGATGATGCATCACAATTCACAAGAAAGTCAGGCTTTTTGACACTTTGGAGAAATGAATTTTTCACAACATTACTAGCTTTTTGCAAGAAAGGCTGATATCTTGATTGCAAAATGTCATTAAACAGAGCTATAATTTCAGGCAGACAAAAATAAATAAATAAACAAACAAACAAACAAACAAATAAATAAATAAATGGACCAAGCCTAATATTAACTCCTATTTTGTAAAGTCTTACATTACTTGCTCCATATTATTATGGTTAAGAATTACTATGGGTAAGGGTGCAGGCACCCTGGCTGGGTGCTAATCATACACACATTTCATGTCAGAGATAAACCCAGGCTGTCACCATGTGTGCTAGAAGCAGGGGAACACCTTTGGTTTCCTCTGTGAGGATTTTCTTTTGCTCAGAAATTCTCCCTGATATATCGAGAAGGAAGTCCTGATTAACCAGATTTTTGATTTTTTTTTTTACAATTTTTCTATATATAAATGTATCCCTTTTTTTTCAGTTCCCAGTAAAAGTGTTTTCCAGCAGTTCTCAGCAGTCAGGAATATTGTCACTGATTTTCCTTAGATTTTCTTAACAGGAAATTCCGTGTTCATTTCTGGCAAATGCCACCATTCTCACATCTTTTAGAATTTAATGGCTTTACAGCTATGAAATTCTCGTTCCATTAAAAAAAAAAACCAACCAAAACCAAACAGACAAACAAGAAAAACCTAAACCTCAAACTTCATTCACTCCAATGTCAGTGGAAAGCAAGTAAGAGATGTGATTGTGGTCACAGCTAAATTCTACAGCAAGTTTTCCAACAAAACTCCAACAAAACTATAGCAGAAACAGCCATATGACAACGTCTGCTTAGGCGCTCTGTTTGCTGGCTTTTCTAACCCCAGTGTGCTCAGGATGGGCCATGGACCTTGGCCCTGGACACAGTAGGCACACAGTATCCCCTTACATGACCCTCACGTGTAATTTGGGGAACAGAGATTGCAGATCCCTCTGTTAAATGCATCCATCCCACATCTGGGAAACAACCATTGTTAACAAGGGAAAACCATCAATGCCCATCTTTTTCTTTTTGGAGAGATGGCTGCCCTTGGCTCCAAACCACACAGAGATGCCAACCAGCTGAGCCGCTAATAACGGCAAGGGGCCACTGAAGAAAAATGCCTCTCAAAGACTTTTTCTCCTCTCCTCTCAACTGTTCCTGTGTGTCTTGCTCTGTAGCCTGATCAAGTTTTCACAGTGGGAAAAGAAACTGTTACCCAGTGAACGCTGGGAGGGCATTGCTTTTGTGTTTTTAATATTGCAGCACAGACAACAGCTTCTCTCTGCCTCCATGGGCTGATGCCCATTGTCATGGCTTTAAAAGTGAGACTGCAAAGCCTTGCAGGTCACAAAAACTGATGGAGGAGGAGAGAGTTTAATCCTGGGTTGCCTGGGAATCCTACCAATCCTCTCATTCATAGGAGCCTCTGGACTGGGCACTCTCATGGCACAGGCGCTCCCTCGACGCTCGCAGTCCTTGCTCGATCCCCCGCTGCCGTGTGTTCAGGGAGAAGCACAGGGCTGATTTCAATGGTCCTATTCTGCTCCGTCCTGGTGAGCATTGACCACTGGCCCTTTACAGCACCTTGCTCTTTCTAAAATGCCTTTAAAAGCCGGGGCAGGGATTTTCCACCCTCCTGGCACTGCACAAGCGCTCTCTGTCCCTGGGGTTGTGGGAGTATTTTAGAATCATAGAATCATAGAATCGTTTAGGTTGGAAAAGACCTTTAAGATCATCCAGTCCAACCATTAACCTACACTACCAAGTCTACTCTAAGACTACCAAGTCTACTCTAAGACTATTATTAGTCTATTATTAGTATTATTATTAGTAGTATTAGTATTATTAGTATTAGCAGGGTCTGTTACTGTTGGCCGAGATGAAATGGTCCTGTAAATGGAAGTCATTAAGGAAAAGCTTGTTGCCTCCAGCTCTGTGTCGGTCAGGAACATGTCCTGCCTCCAATGCTCCACCACCCGGCGGGGAAAGGAAAGACCTTCATAAAGTGGACATTATACAGAAGGAATGTCTCCTCCAAAGCATCCGTAGGAACAATAAGATGAAATAAAGCTAAACTTTGGATAGTTATTGGAGTGCCCAGTTTTCAGTCCTCTAACGATGGCATTTTTAATGCCTCAGAGAAGAGGAACTTAGTGGAAAATCAATGCATTTCTGAGGGAAAGGAGCCAACGCAGCTTAAGCTGCTCCCAGTGGCGGCAGGCCTATGAAAGCCTGCAGAACCTTTCTGAGCTAATCCCTCGGCTTTCTCCAGTGACCAAAGACCACCTCCTCACCACAGGGGGAAAGGTCTGCTGCCAGGCCCCTGCATGGACTCAGGACCATCGTGCCGCAGGCAGCTCCCATGCCATTCAGGAGTGCCTCCACAGAGGTGATGCTAATGCAAAGGAATGTGCACAGGATCAGCTTTGGGTGTGGGAACAGGAGTCTCCCTGTCCTCCTGGTAACTAAATTAATGCCAGTCAGCCAGGAAAGAAGTGTAAGAGAGCAGAGGCCCAGGGCTGTTTGACTCTTGCCTGGCTGAGAGCTGTTGTGAGTCAGCTAGAGACATGGACGGAGAGGACCATAATTCTCAGGATGGCAGCATCCTTGGTACTGCCCCGTCCAGCTGTGGGAATGAGCAGCTTTGTGGCAGTGGTAGCTTACCTGGCTAGAGCTGCCCTCCTGCTTCTGCTCAGTCTGCAGTGCAGCTGACTTGTCTGGATCAAGCTTCCAGGAAAAACAAAAAAAGCAGGCTGGGCAAAGTCTGCTTACAGGCTGTGCTGCAGCAGGAGCATCCATCTTAGATCCAGTGGAGGAGGAGAGCTTGGACAAGCTCCCTTTTTAAAGCAACAGTGCTCCTACTGAGCATGGCGAGGAAGGGTAGTGCTACGCCACGACAGCGGTTGCGCCAGATACATGCAGATCACTTTATAGGCATTAGCTAATTGATATTCGCAAAACCCCTTTAAGCTAGGCAATTAAACAATATCTGTCCAGTTTTACAGGTCCAGAAACCGAGCTGGGCTAATGTAACCTTGTGCAGAAGTAGCCCACAATTTTAGGTTGTCTGAGCCAAAAGGCTTTTGGTCTGATTTTATAGGTGCAGAACATCTGTAGATCCGACTGACTTTGACAGTGCAGAGCATCTGTAACCGCTTGTAACTAAGAGTGAACAGCTGTTTTTTAAAAGCCAAGCCCAGGGGTATTTCTCATTGGAAATCCCAAAAAGGAGGCACCCCAAATCACTAAGCCTTTAGAATAATGCTGGCTTTTGTGTCTAAAGATATGTAAGAAGAAAAGTCTAGAGTCAGGTTTAATTAGTCTCTCTGCTTCCTCTTTATGCATCTAGACAGGCCCATTCCCTGTGGGCTCCCCATGGATCCCTGTGGACCTTCTGGCAGAGAGTTGGGGTTTGAGAAAGAAAATAAAACTTTTCTTGACCAGGGACCACTTAGTCCGCATGAACTGAAGGACTAGACAATGGGAGACCCTGGGTGAATCCACCGCCACGCTACAAAAACTGCCATGGAGAAAATAGGACAGTTGTCCTACGAATGGCATTTATCCTTTCATGGCCACTGGCCCCTCTTACTCTGCACTGGCCTTACAAAGTGGAGAAGACAGGCAACACAGGTGAGAAACAGGGACACGGGACATGTGGGACACACTGCATGGCTGGGAGCTGCCGTTAACAGAGTGGTACGTGAGGTTTGTTTAGTTTAATTTTTATTACCCTCAGGGCATATTTTTGTTATATGGTAGGCCCTTAATAAACGTAACACTTTTACCTCTAAGTGTGCTGGACCAAAGAGCTATAAAAGAGATCTCAGGGGCTGCCTCTCTCCTGACTTGCTAATGCTGTAGCAGTAGTCTACCAAGGCCCAGATTTTTAAAGTAGATAGATGCAGTCTGGTACCTAGTGGGATTTTCACTTGTAGGCTGAACAAGTTTGGAATTAAAATTAAAAAACAGGGCAAGTAAGAACACCCGCTAGTGCCTACTTGTGATTGTAGGTACATAAATAGCTTTAAAAATCTCAGGTTTATCTCATGTAGGGCTACAAACTGGAGAATTCACTTCCCTTACAGCTATAAGACAACAGCTGAAGCTCCTGTTGTCCTTCAAACCGTGCTTCAAGGTACATCCACGTATTCATGCAGCCTTTTTCCCCTCCAAACCTTCCAGATGTGTGAGAGCTACAAGCTGAGTATTCGCCAAAGGGACAGGCCTGAAGTAATTCAAAGTCCTTCGTTAGGCACTCTGTCAATGCTGTAAACATCGCTATTTAATTGATGTACTGTTTTTATTATACGTGCCCTAAGGGGGTGTGCTGACCAGAGCCTCTTGTAAATTGAATGAATAAACAAATAAATAAGCAAGCATCGTTGCCTCGACCAGCTCACTGTGTGACAGAAAAGTCTGTGTGGTTTAATGTGGTTTCTACACAACAATCTTGCTGGCTGGAACGGCTTGTTTGATCTTCACTAAGCCTGGCAGGCTCTTCCAGCTCCTTTCTCCACCTCAGCAAAGACAGATAATGCCACTCTTCCCTTCCGGATTTCTAAGGTCACTTTGTTTATTAAGTATGTCATTTTAAAAGCTTCCTATAAGGTGAAAACTGCCTATTTCCTTCCTTCACCTGGAAAATGGGTGAAGAATTTTGTCATTTTCTGTTAAAAGGGTTGAAATTGTACCCTTCTTCTCCCATTTCTTCCTTTTCCTCCCTTGTCCATCTACTCCACAGCTCTGCAAAGCCATGAACTCTCATTTGCTTCTTACTTGCATATTGTCTGGACCAAAATACTTCTCAGAAGTGTCTTTTAACAAAACCTTAGAAAATACGGCTGTACCAGTCAAAGTCAGGACTACAGTGCAAACAAAACTGTGCCAAGTGGAGACATAAACTAGCTAAGCCCAAGTATAGAGAGCAACATAGACATGGGAACCACCACTCAGTGGCCACCCAAATCCTTGCACTGCTGCTTGAGTGGGTTTTGTAGCCTGTGCTCATCTCTGGGCTGCCTCAACAAAAACACTATTGGTGCCCTGGCTGGCTGGCTTGTACACGTCTACAAGAACTGCAGCCACATACTGACTGCAGTCAGACCTTCATGCTCATGAATGTTATGTATGTGAGCAATTTTACAGCTGTGAGTCATCATCTTGCCTACATTCATATGTTCCCTTCCACTCTGGAAGGAAAGCGTTTTCATTCACGAGAAGAAAAAGTAGGTTTCAAGCAGTATCATGATACAATCACATCCTTTTATAGTGTTCAGCTCCTTGTTATGAAATTTGATTCCTCTGCGGCATGACTATAGCTTAGAGTGTAGAAAAGCGAGTGAAGATGGAAAACAGGTTGTGCCAGCTATGCCTCCATGAATGCCCAAATCATTTCACCTAACTGTAGACTTTACTCACAGAGCTGCTTAAAATTTGCAGGACCATTATACTAGCTTGTCTTCACGCTTGAGTACAGTAGATAAGTATCGTCAGATGATCTTTAGTGTAGAGCTTGAGGAGACTGAAGAAATGAAGATGGACTGAACTAGAGACTGAACAGAGTCTACTTATGTGCCCTGGTGTCCCAGAGCTCCATACCCTTTTCCCCTTAACCATATTGCAAAATTGTTTGGGGGCAGTGGAGGGGACGTAGCCAGGCTTTTCTGTGAGTGAAACAAAAAGAAAACAATGTACCCTATTTCTCCCAAATATGTGAGGCCTCTGTTGCCCTTGGGATAGATATTGGCCAAAACAAATTGAGATAAATTCAAAATCAGGAAAAGTGTCAGAGAAGGGGTGTTTCTCAGGGACATTTGCAGAATCCTGGAATCTGGACATAGTCCCAAAATTGTTTCACAATAGAAAAATCAGACGGGATGTCTACTTCTCTCCCATGAGAAACTGGTAATATTTGACCTTAACATATGATTAGCTGTTAAATGACTTTCAAGGAGACTTTCCTAGGATAATCTACTTAGCCTTTAGCACCCATTTATCACTTCATGGTGGAGATTAGGGTTGATTCTAAAGAACAGCATTACTTAAAGTCTTGACTACATTTTTTTCAGTTAAGTAAATTATTCCCTTATGGGAATACTGAGAGAATTTTATGGCCTCTTTTCTTCTTTTTAATGTACTGTTATGGAAAAAGTGACTATGAAAGTCATTTAATGAATGAAACACTCTACAATTCAGAAAGGATTCACCAAAAGAACTGATGAAAGTTGATTCACCAAAAGAACTGATGAGGTCACCCAGAAGGTTCTTAAGCTATTTGTGAATTGTAGGTGTGATGGTTGCCACATTACTGCTACCAGGTATTGACCTAGACGCTGGTTCTAGGAAGAAATTAAAGAATCCAGATTAAATTTTAAATGATTAAATCAAGGTCAGACTTGGTGTCTGGACAATGAAAAAAGATTGTGGTTAGGTTTATGATTCCTAGACATACTCTAGACCCCTCCGAAAAAATATATATCCAACTACATCCACCTCAGGCTAAGAAATTCAGCATACCTCATACTGAAACTGTTCAGGGCTCTTTCCCTACAACTCAGACAGGTCACATCCACACTACACAGCACTTGATCTTGGGTTTTTCATGACACTGGAGATCTGTGTTGCATTCCTGTGACATCTGTGTCTGAAGATACAAAACATTCTGGGATTGTGCTGGAGGACTGTGTAGTTTCCAGACCTTGCACTTTCTTCTCTAGCACTTCTGGGGTGGTGTCCCATCAGGGATCTGCCCCAGCATGGTTGGTTGGCTTCAAAAGCCAGTCAGAGTGAATTAACACTTATGCAATACATATAGCCAGACGACCAGCACTTTGGAATGAGCTGGGATGCGCACAGTGAGACTAACAGTGGATTTTTATCAAAATGGGTCCTCGTTCCAAGCAGGAATCATATTCAGGTCCTTAGGAGCCAGCTGAGAGGTGCCAGACAGGATCTCCAGATTTGGAGAGTGGTGCTTCTCACTAATCCTTTGCTCAAAAGGACATGGCTCTAGTCTTGCTCTGGGACATTCAAACACCAAACACCACCTTCAGCACCGTTGCTGACCACTTGCCTGTAGTTTGCCAAAGAGTACTCTGTTGTGACTGCTTTAACATTTCAAGTCTGCAAACACTCAATGTTCTGACTGATTGCCAAATTACCTTAATTTAAAAATTGATTTTGCCTCAAATGAATTGTGGTAAGCATCCATGTGTTTACTCTTATTCTATGGCAAACTGCTCTTTTACTGGAAATGAAGTTAAATTGCGTTACCTCGTATTTACTGCAGGAAAAGAGCACAGACACAGTCAATCACATGCTCAACAGACATATGACATCATGTTAATCTGTGGTAACTTCTCCATGAATTCAAATCCTTACATACATGTAGATGAATGTGCAGGACTGTGGTCTTTAGCTTTTGTTATTATTACCTCTACTTCTGTTTCAACATAATCTTTTTAAAGATTTTTGTCCTCTGATAAATATCTCTTTTAGGTTATTTCTGCCACTCCCTAACATATGAATTTTCCTACATTGGTGAATGTCAGTGTACATCCAACCTATGTTTCTACTCTCAATCACATTATTTCCGACCGTTATTTAGTAATTGCTACAAATGTGTTTTGTACTATACAGTATAGGAGATGACAATACCTCCCCAAAGGCCTAGTAATCAATTTAGACCAATGAAAATTGTTATGAAAATTGTTCTGGAGCAGTGAAAAATATCTATATCTGTATCTATATATATAATGTAAAAATTAAATAACTCATCTGCAGGTATTATTGAAAATTACAGTGTTTAAAGAAACGGATTCATTCAGCTGTGAATATACATGCCAGCTTGTTTTACTCTGGATGGTTAACAGAAATGCTGGAATTCTGTTCTTTTAACATAAAACCATTTTTCTGAATAAGATAAACTGCCAGCCACAACCAATAATTATACCTCTTTTACTAAGGCTATGCAACGGTTGTGTCTGGTTTAGATTATTGCATTTTCAGCCATAGGAAGGAGCTAAAGTTACATAAATTTCCTGGAGGAGTACTTAGACAGCAGTTTACCTGGAAACTATGCTTATTTCTGGTGTCAATGTGATATACAAGTTATTTTATATTTGTGGCAGAGAATTAATAAAGAAATTGTTGAACTATTAGTACACAATTTATATGCTTGCATACATACCTCACAAGAAGATACTTTTGTATTTTTTGAAGAATATTGCTAGTGATAAAACCAATATACAGCTTCAGTTTTACTTCCCTCACTGCATCTTTATGTGTAACAGCAGATTTAAACAATTCAGCAGATGAGAATAAATGTCAAGAAAAACCATGTATGCAGCCCCTCAGAGTTTAAGGATGCTCAAGCAGTCAAATCCTCCATCAATGTACCACGTACAAACATAGCTGCTCTTGGATTTAAAGAGAATTACTTGTGTTAATGTTCCACATATCAATGCCAGATTGAAATTAAGTACTGTCTAGCTTTAAAAGGTGCTGCTCTGTAAATTGGAGTAGTCAGGCTGAGCCAGGCATGTGTTGGAAAGCAGACAATAGTCAGAAGGTGGGAAACTGCCTTACAACCAGGGGCAGAATTGCAAAGCCACAGCTGAGCCTCCCTCTAACTGGCAACTGGTAAAAGTGTCTTTCCTAGGATGAACTGATTACCCCTAAGATTCCCCACCACTTCATATTTGGGTAACAATCTGGGAAGTCCTCTGGGAAGCTCTGTAAACCTGAGCTGCCTTTAAATTAAGAGAAGTATTTGCAGGGCTGCTCTAAATGCAGTTGACGCTGACATCCTGAGGCTCTGTCAACTGTTCTCTCCCACCACCTGTACCCTTCCCTCCACGTCCCAGGCAGCCTGCTCTTCCCTCCCTGCTGGCACATCCCATCTCTGCCAGAATATCATGAAGCTTGTGTCACATCTTGGCACCAGAACACAAAGAGGAGAAGCTGAACAGGATTCAGTAGCTGTGGGAGAATTATATATACTATTGTGGTTGCTGATCCATTATTAATATCACAGCCAGAAACACCCATCTGGAGTCTCCTACCAAATGCTCTTGGGCAGCCTTTGATGCAGTGATATCAACCATTTGAAACTTGACCCTACAGAGGAGTTTAAGCAGAAATGGAAACTCTACCCATAATCTGTTACTCTTATTTGAGATGTCAGGGTGCATGCAAGTCATATTATAAAGTATTTCTCTGCAATTATGTGGGTTAGAAAAATCCTACAACCAAAGGAGGGTTAATTTTAACTTCCAATTCTCTGTTCTAAAGAAAGATAAACTGAAAAATATCTCAAGATGAAGAAACATAGTTCTTATGAACAGAGCATTCCTGATATTCGATGTTTCTGTAGAGGTTTCTTACAGCTATGTTGCACAATGGAATATATTGCCAATTTTCAGTGCAAACACATTTCTCATACCATGAGAAAATCTGTCAGTTCTAAAAAATGTTTCTTTTTTTTACAGGAAGGAAGACGGAAGACCGTGGTGTTTTTACTAGGAGCAAGGAATGTTCTATGCCATGCATTATTTAATGTGAAGAAATTTAGATCTCAGAATCATAGGATAATTCATGTTAGAAGGGACCTCAGGCAGTCTCTGGTCCAAACCCCTGCTCAAAGCAGCATCAACTATGAAGTCAGACAAGGTTACTCAGGGGTTTATCCAGTCTTGAAAACTCCCAAGGATGGAGACTGCACGGCCTTTCTGGGCAACCTGGCCAACCACTTGGCTGTTCCAGTGGTCAAAGTTTCTCCTTATACCCATTCTGAACCTCTCTCATCTCAATATATGCCAGTTACATCTCATCCTTCCAGCATGTGCCACTGTGAAAAGCCTGGCGCCATCTCCTTGAGGACCAACTTGTAACCACTGGGGTCTGTGGTTAGGTCCCCCTTGAAGCCATCCTTCCAAAGGCTGAACAAGCCCAGGTCTTTCAGTCTCTCCTCAAAAGGAAAGTGCTCCAGCTCTGACCATCTTTGTGGATGTCTGCTAAACTTGCTTGAATTTATCAATATCATCTTTGTGCTGGAAGGTGCATGGGGTCTAACATGTTTTGAGAAGAGGGGGATAATCACTTCCCTGGATATCTTGGCTCTACTCCTGTTCATATATGTTGAATTTCATGAGCTTTCTGTTGGCCTCATCCTCCAGACTGTCCAGGTCCCTGTGGATGGCAGCCCTGCCCTTGAGCATGTCAACTTCTCCCTGCACCGTGGTGGCTACTAACTTGACGAGCATGTGCTCCTCATCTCCAGGTCATTGATAAAGATCAATTGATAAAGAGGACAGGTTCCAGGATAGACTGCTATGGTACTCCACTTGTCACCAGTCTCGGGGCAGAGAGTGATCCACTAAACCACTACACTCTCAGTCTGATCATTTGACCAGTTTGTTACTCGTCTAGTTTTCCAGCCATCGAAACAAAAACATCCTAACTTGGATATAAAAGGAGGCACGTCAAAAGTCTTGCTAGAGTTGAAGTAAATTTTTAATAGTAGTTTTAATGACCTAGAAGAAGCTGGATTAAGAAGAGAATGGAATCCAAGATGAAGCCAACCGTATCCTGGGTTGCATCAAAAGAAGTGTGACCAGCAGGTCGAGGGAAGTGATTCTGCCCCTCTGCTCCGCTCTTGTGAGATCCCACCTGGAGCACTGCGTTCAGCTCTGGGGCCCCCGACATAAGAAGGACATGGACCTGTTGGAGCAAGGAGGGCCACGAAGATGATCAGAAGGCTGGAGCACCTCTCCTGTGAAGACAGGCTGAGAGAGTTGGGGTTGTTCAGCCTGGAGAAGAGAAGGCTCCAGGGACACCTTATAGCAGCCTCCCAGTACCTGAAGGAGGCCTATGAGAAAGCTGGAGAGGGACTTTTTACAAGGGCATGTAGTGATAGGATAAGGGGTAATGGCTTTAAACTGAAAGAGGGTAGATTCAGATTAGCTATAAGGAAGAAATTCTTCACTATGAGGGTGGTGAGGCACTGGAACAGGCTGCCCAGAGAAGTCGTGGATGCCCCATCCCTGGAAGTATCCAAGGCCAGGCTGGATGGGGCTTTGAGCAACCTGGTCTAGTGGAAGGTGTCCCTGCCCATGGCAGAGTGTTTGGAACTAGATAATCTTTAAGGTCTCTTCCAACACAAACCATTCTATGATTCTATGAATTTGTAGAGTTCAGAAAGATAGCAGAAAGCGGCCATGGTCACATGCTGTCCTTAAACAAACTCTTTTACTGTTACTGCACCATAAAGCCCTCATAGGAAGAGAAAGGATGAAAGGAGTAGAGGAAAATGAGAAAAAAAAACAATTGGGCATGCTGAGGGCACAAGAGGGAAAAGAAAAATGGTACAAGTGCCACAGAATGAAAAATATATTGGTAGGGAACCAGAGGTCCAACCTGAGCAGAGCACCCACAACAGCTCCCTGGATGTATCCAATGAGCCAGTGGACTTCACTCCCTGGTGCTCTGCCCACAGGTGAGAGGATGAGGGAAAGACAACAGGCCTCACCCTCCATAGAATCTCCACTGTCAAGTTCCTTCTTCCAGCCAATGTTTCTGCTCAAGGCTGGGGGAAGTTGGTGAGGACGTCCCATGGGCGCTTGGGGCCCTGATGAGGAGGGCATTCAAATCCTGAGACAAGATATGGGGCAAAGAAGGCATTGGTCTATAATGGCCCAGTCATCAGTAGAGCTGCTAAACTTTTTAAAACTAAAAAACTAAACCCCACATTAAAAAAATCAGATTTGTTGAGATTTTAAATTGAATATATTTTTTTTTTAACAATAAAAGTGTTAAAATTCAGACTCATGACAACTTATGCTAAGTCTAGGCTTTCTAAAATTACTACAAACAGTTAAAGAAATAACAAAGTGTATTGCATGAGTGATTCATCTCCAGATTTTAAAGAGTTAAGGAGTGCTACCTTTTTCCATAGTGATATAGCTGAAACTGAGAAATTGCTGTTTTTTATAACAGCTCAAACTTCATAAATATGTCACATTACCATGTATTGTAGTTTTTACAAAAGACTGAATGTAAATATTTACATATTTTCCAAAGGCCAGTACTTTCTGCTTTTGTTGTATAAATAAGCATTTGCCTTCATTTCTTTTAGTTTCTATTTATTATCAGATGCAGCGGGAATATTTTATTCCTGTGAATTAATCCATTGAAATCTGAGAAAATGATTCAGAAATGAATTAGTAGGCATGCTGTTCTCTGCTTCCAATTTATAAATAAAAGCCAGATAGGACAATATGAGATCTACAATAACCGAAATTTAAAGAACACATGGCCAGTTTTTTAAAGTACCTAAGAATGTGAGACTTTGAAAAGTATCTACCAAGACTAGGCACCTAATTCCAATTTAGTTAAAATACATTTATGTTATTGAGAATGAAGTGCCTGGCTGCTTATCGGTTTTGAAAATCCTACTGATTACCTATTTGCTCTGTTAGACACCAACACACCAGATTTTCAATCCACCATCTCTCTAATTAACTTAGCAACCAGTTAAACTCAAATGCAATGTAAAAATAAAGAAATTAGGACAGACAAAATATATTATAAAAAATATAATTTATTCAATGAATGTGTAGGTATTGTGCACCCTTCTCAATGCATCCTTCCCATGAGGAAATAAGGAGAATCAAGTTTTGTGTAGAAATCATATCTGCACATCACCACATTTAAGTCATTGGACCCGTCAATGAGAAAGATTCCTTAGGACATAAAATGCAAATTAAATTAAAAAATCACAGTTTAACCGAAGATTTCTTGCCTTTGATTTAATTCATTATTATAACCAGTGATTTAATTCACTTTGATTTAATCAATCTATGTCACCTCAGGTTCCCTATTTATCTATTTCACATTTATAAAATGGGTAATATTAGGATGAGTTTCTTCCTTTTGCCAGTGTGCCTCATTAGGAAGAGTGATGCCTCTTACAGCTAAAGGTGATTCTGCTCTTCTCTACAGTCCCTTGGTCCTTTGCTGATTCTTCCTGCAACAGTCAGCCAGAAACACTAGTTTTTTTGTGATGTGGACATTTGTCCACTAGATGCTGCACTAAGCCCACCTACTTATTTCATACTGCCACCCTGCCTGAGAGAGACCTGTACTTCTCTGAGAAATTCCTTCAGGTATCCAAGCTACCTTGCCAAGACATGGTGTGCATGATCCTGTGGAGACAAGGTGCCTCCATTCAATATCCCAGCTTGGTTTCATCTTTGGTCTCGGACTGGGTCACAGTGAAAAACCTTTGCTGTGACTTGCTGAAGTAATACATACATTAGTGATTGTGAGTTAAACTCCCATATACACCTATATCATAGAATCATAGAATGGTTTGTGTTGGAAGAGACCTTAAAGATTATCTAGTTCCAAACACTCTGCCATGGGCAGGGACACCTTCCACTAGACCAGGTTGCTCAAAGCCCCATCCAGCCTGGCCTTGGATACTTCCAGGGATGGGGCATCCACGACTTCTCTGGGCAGCCTGTTCCAGTGCCTCACCACCCTCATAGTGAAGAATTTCTTCCTTATAGCTAATCTGAATCTACCCTCTTTCAGTTTAAAGCCATTACCCCTTATCCTATCACTACATGCCCTTGTAAAAAGTCCCTCTCCAGCTTTCTCATAGGCCTCCTTCAGGTACTGGGAGGCTGCTATAAGGTGTCCCTGGAGCCTTCTCTTCTCCAGGCTGAACAACCCCAACTCTCTCAGCCTGTCTTCACAGGAGAGGTGCTCCAGCCTTCTGATCATCTTCGTGGCCCTCCTTGCTCCAACAGGTCCATGTCCTTCTTATGTCGGGGGCCCCAGAGCTGAACGCAGTGCTCCAGGTGGGATCTCACAAGAGCGGAGCAGAGGGGCAGAATCACTTCCCTCGACCTGCTGGTCACACTTCTTTTGATGCAACCCAGGATATGGTTGGCTTTCTGGGCTACAAGCGCACATTGCCAGGTCATGTTGAGCATCTCATCAACCAATACCCCCAAGTCCTTCTCCTCAGGGCTGCTCTCTATCCATTCTCCACCCAGCCTGTATTTGTGCTTGGGATTGCCCCAACCAATGTGCAGGACCTTGCACTTGCCGTTGTTGAACTTCATGAGGTTCACACAGGCCTACTCCTCAAGCCTGACAAGGTCCTTCTGGATGCCATCCCTTCCCTCCAGCATGTTGACTGCACCACACAGCTTGGTGTTGTTGGCAAACTTGCTGAGGGTGCACTCCATCCCACTGGCTATGTCACCAACAACAATGTTAAACAGCGCCAGTCCCAATACCGACCCCTGAGGAATGCCACACATCACTGGTCTCCACTTGGACATTGAGCCCCTGACCACAACTCTTTGAGTGTGACCATGCAGCCAATTCCTTATCCACTGAGTGTTCCATCCGTCAAATCCATGTCTCCCATATTTAGGGACAAGGATGTTGTGGGGGACAATGACAAATACTTTGTACAAGTCCGGGTAGATGAAGTCAGTTGTTCTTCCCTTACCCACCAACACTGTAACCCCATCATAGAAGGCCACCAAATTTGCCAGGCACGATTTGCCCTTAGTGAAGCCATGTTGGCTGTCACAAATCACCTCCTTATTTTCCATGTACCTTAGCATAGTTTCCAGAAGGATGTCCTCCATGATCTTGCCGGGCACAGATGTGAGATTGACTGGCCTGTAGTTCCCCAGGTATATACTCAGAAATATTCACTTTGTCACACTGAATGAGACTTAACGTCTCTTTCTCCAGTTTTTTTCCTTCTTGATAGAGGGAATGCACATCTGCTGGCTTCTGGAGTGTGCTCTAGTAACGTGGATGTGAAATAAAGAGGAGCTGCAGACTTTGTTGTCTGCTCCTGGGGTCCAGGACTGCGGGGGCGAAGCCCAGCTCCAGCAGAGCAGCTGAGGCTGTGGCTCACTACCAGAGAGGAATGCCTATGCTTTGCAGGAATGGGAAACTTTAGATATGTTTCTCTCCTCAGAATTTTCTATTGCCCAGCTCAAACAGCAAAAGACACCCTGGTGTGACTTTCTACCACCTAATTCTTCCCACTCAAAAAAACCCAGCCAGCCCAAACAGCTATTCCAGGAGGGAAGATGACACTGGGGTGGAAGAGTTAGCAAAGCAACACCAAGGTCCTGTCACCAAAACCACCCATGTTATGGGCAAAACCAGGGGACTCTGCACCTTTTCAGTGTGTCCAGGATCACGGACTCACAGAGGTCGTTTTGACAATGCAGTTTCACACTCAGTTGCTTAAAATCTACTGTGGGTTTAACCTTGCCCAAATGTCTTTTCCTCAGGAGGTGATTTGTTAATTCAAACATATATTTCCAAAGTGAAATAGAACAAATAGTTCTTTCCCCAAACTTTTATTCTGTGTAACTTTTTTCTTTATAGTCCTGCCATAGGAGCCCAAGCATTCCTGTACCTCCCTTATTGCTTTCTCAATCCCTTGAAGAAGATATAAGTTCCCTCTTCAGCTACATTTCAGCTCCTGTATCTTTATTGAGGCAGATCAAGCTATCATAAGAAGCTTAAATTTCATTAACTTTCACTATATTTTTTTAATGTCTCTTCCATGTGTGCTCTGGTGATGGAACGTAAAATCTTGATAATGCTGAAAGAATGAATCTTATTTTCCTTTAGCTTAAATGATGTCTGTCAGGAACAGATACTGTGATTTCTATTCAGCATACTACAATTGTGCTGTACAACTTGCTTCAGTAAATCCTAGAATGGAATTTGTTTTGCTAAATGTTATGCAAAACCATTGCAACTTTCTAATAAAACAATACACCAGTGCTTGAACTCCAGCATTCCCCTTCCAAAGGACAAGAGGAAATGGGCTCAAGCTGCACCAGGGGAGGTTTAGGCTGGAAATTAGGAAAAATTTCTTCATGGAAAGGGTAGTCAAGCATTGGAACAGGCTGCCCAGAGAGGTGGTGGAGTCACCATCCCTGGAAGTGTTCAAAAAATGGGTAGACGTGGCACTTTGGGACATGGTTTAGTAGGCATGGTGGTGTTGGGTTAATGATTGGAATGGTGATCTTAGAGGTCCTTTCCAATCTTAATGATTCCTAGTTTTTACTTTCATTATAAATGATCCAGCCACCAAGCCAGGAAACATGAAATTGCTACTCTACCTTCAATTGATTTAGTGGTGGACTTGGTAATGTTAGTTTAATGGTTGGACTGGATGATCTTAAAGGTCTTTTCCAACCTAAACGATTCTATGAGTCTAAAACATTTTATCCTTTACTTTGGAGCTAGTTATTTTCTTCAAATTCACAACCAAGCAATGGATAGAGAATGGGATGATTTCCCAAACTGGGCTTGCCTTCTTGATGGAGAATGGGAGCAAAGGTGGGTGAAGGCATTTGACTGTAGTCCACCATGACACAGGATCAAGATAATATTCACAAACTGTAAGATGACCACTGCTCTTTGTGAGGGTCAAGTTCTCCTGCCCACCACCATGTTTCTCATGTGACATTTAGCTTCTCATCTGGCAAAGAAAAATAAAAGCCAGAACATGACCTGAGAAACCTCTGAATGCTGCTCCTTCCCCAACTAATTGTCCCCTGCATCTGAGTGGAGGAAAAAATCAACACTGGCTGCTTCTGTACTATCAAATAACTTAATTCCTTTGCTCATTTGCTGGTCCCAGGCCATGATTTTACAAGGTTCTAAGTATGTTCTCACATGGCATTTTTGGGGGGAAAAAAAAAATTTGTTCTCCTTGAGCTGAAATTTGAGTTTTAGCGGTGGACAGCTTAGACCAGGCTCCCAACATTATGGCAGCAGGATGTGTCCTTAAGCTCATCCCATGCACCGGAGCACACCACACACAGTCTTAGCTTTCTGCTGAAGTATCAAACTGCTGGACTGCAACATCGTATGCTCTGGCATTTTGTACTGAAAACTTATAAAAAAAGGTGAAGTTTTTCTAGGTCCCCAGGGAAGATGCATCAGGTCTAGAAGATATCTGGGTGTGCAGTGTGGGTGTGACATACCTGCACTTGAGGAGTCAGGCACTATGTATCACAAAGCCTGGGAACCAATGATCCCCCCTGGGAAGGTTTTCTTTATGGCGTAGGCATAGTCAGCATGGTTAATATCATGCTGTCCAAGGAATTTCCTATCAAAATAATGGTAATTATATGCTATCATGACAGAGAAAGACAGCAATGAGAAAACTTATCCTGGTCCCACTATATGCAGTTGTCAAATTGGCACTAACTGTCCCAGGAGTAGACAGGTGATTCTCCTTCAATCATTATTAGCAGGGCTGGCCCCAAATTATCGCTAAAATGAACTCCAAATTCTAACTACATTGTTCTCATTATTGCATTAGATATTCCGAACCTACAGCTTCAAGTACATTTAACTACATGGAAAATTTGAAAGAAAAATATACGGGAGACATTAGACAAAAGTTTTGATTTCAAACTGAGTTAGTCACACAATAGAAACAAAAAAGATTGACACTGTTTTCAACGTTTGCAGGAAAACTCTCCACAGCCTTTCTGAAATTCCTTCCACTTTTGACTTTTCAGGCCAAATTAATTTGCCAAGGCAAAGTTTTGTGTTTAATAGCAGAAGGAATGATTAGACGACTCAGACTGAGCACTGTAACACAAGACATTTATTTTCCTCCATTTACCTTGTACTAGGCCCAGTAATTTGAGCTAAACTACATCATTTCAGCCCATGAAAAAATAAATTATTAAGTGCCATAGGCAGGGAATAGAAAAGAACAAGGTGTTGCCTTGGACTTCAACAGTAACAGGGAATTGATTAGGTGAGAAATGATCCATGCTCCAAGCTGTAACAAAAACTGAAAAAAATCCCAAGGTTCCTTCTAATCTGACTTGTGGAAAATTCATCCCTGTCCCCAAGCCTCATGATAAATTTAATCCTCACCAGCTGGTTAAGATGTACCAGCCAAGCATTTAAAGCACAGGATTCACAATACCCCCTCAACGTGCTGGCCTACTCAGTCTGGCATGTCTTCTCCAGTTGCATCAAAAGCTGATGTTTAAGGGAAAGGAAAAAATATTCATTTCTAAGCATACATATTCAACTTTGATCATGGACGAAAAGAATCCTTCCTGAACCTTGTCATCAACTGGATATTCTTAAACTATGAAGTTTAAGGACAGAATGGGTACTGTCCTGGATCACAGAACCACCTAATCTACTCTTCCAGTTCTGACAATAGCTATTAATGAATATTTGGCAAGGATTTTGCAAACAATTTGTATATGTGATCTTCCTTTTTGGAAAACTGTCCCAGTTCTCAACAATTAATATTTTCTTGAATTAGATACAGTATTCACCCCATTGTGTTTAATATCCGTTGCTAGATTTATCCTCCATAAATGCATATTATTTATAATTATACATTTATGCAGTATAATTATGCACTCTGTCAGAAAGCACAGATTCTTATTTTTAAATCTGGTATTTAATGTTTTCATAAGGTACACACTAAATTTTGTAATGTGAAAAAAACCAAAGACCTGATCCCTTTCTATCTTTTCTAGACCATTCAGTATTATATATATCCATATATATAGCTATATATATATATGAAGACTTAGTTATAGCTATTGACTACAAGTCATTAAGACAATTATAACAATCATTATCTTATAGAATCATAGGATCATAGAATGCTTTAGGTTGGAAGGGACCTTTAGAGGTCATCTAGCCCAACCCCCCTGCAGTGAGCAGGGACAGCTTTAACCAGATCAGGGTGCTCAGAGCCCCGTCCAACCTGACCTGGAATGTTGCCAGGGATGGGGCCTCCGCTACCTCTCTGGGCAACCTGTGCCAGTGCTTCACCACCCTTATTGTAAAAAACTTCTTTCTTATGTCTAGTCTAAATCTATTCTTCTTTAGTTTAAATCTTAATATTGACCAGAAAGCATTAGGAGCATGTTGAAAGCAATGCTGGTCTTACTGTGTTCTGGCTACAACCCATACGATGGGTAAATGGGACATGTATTTTGATTGACAGCAAGGTCAGAAGGAACAAGGCAGCCAGATCCCTGCAAGTGCAGGGCACAAGACGTCTCCCAGAAGCCAGATTTAAGACAGATCTTTAAAGAAGGTTCTCTAATACCATTTTAAGAATGGGTAAGGTGCTCTAGTATTTACCCTCACTGCTAAGTAGTGCTGCCTTACCTGATTTCTGCTTTCAGCTCATTCGGTAATTTTAGATCTTTCCCAGTGAGCTGGAAAAGCCCTTCATATTTTCTCTTGATGTGGGAATCCAAGATCAGTAGTCAAATCACCTCTACCCTTTCAGTGAGTGGAACAAATTGAGGTCTTTTAGCCTGTTTTGGGAAGGATTATTTTTTCTTCTTCTTTTTCATGCTTTCCACTGCTCCCACATCAGTCTTCAAATAGGGATTAAGACAAAATTCTAGCATGTATCTTATTAGTACTACATAAAATGTTAGACCACACTTCTATTTCTTGCTAATTTTTTTATTCACCCAAGGGTCACACCACATTTTCTAGTCACAGTACTGCACTCAGAACAGCATTTTGGAAAAATTGCTTACAGTGTTATTTGAGTCCTTCTCTGAGACTCATATCTGAATATCCAAACTAGGATTTTTCCTTGTTGCAGTTCCCAGCGTGTACAATGGGCATCCATCTACACACATTTTGCCTCTCATTGCTCCTAATTTCAGCAGTCATAGACATTGTATTGCTCCCTCTAGCTTCCTTTAATAACAATAGTTTTGTATCTTCTACACATTTCTTGTCTTTTATTCCACACTTTCTGTGTTAATTCCATTTTACTGCTGCTTTGTATTCCCTTGTTGTCTATTTTGTCTGTTTGGTTGGCTGTTCTGGGTTTTTTTTTTTTCATTAAGGAAACCTTTTTCACCATGTTTTTTGAGACATGACTTCGAGGACACTCAACACTTCCAAGTTATGCTAAAACTTCCCATTTCAAGGATATTACCTTTTCACAGACATGCCAGGAGTTATTTTAATCTTTGAAAAATAATGCATTAAAAATAACTATTGGTTGATGTTACATTCTGTTTGTATAAATATAGCCAGACTATGATTATTGCTACCAAGGCAACTACTAATTTTTGGTTCAGCAGTTAACCATTTGTCTGTCACAAGAACATCCCTTGTTGAGTTACTGGGAAGCTAACTGAACGTATTTGGAAGCTGTAGGGGCCATGACTTTCTGCAGTACAGCCAGAAATGATGCAGCTAGAGTTTATACACAGGCATCCAGGCATCGTGCTGGACTAAAATGCCATGTAACAATGTCTCCTAATTTCCAGAAAACACTAATGCCAAATTCTGCAGTTTATTCTAATTTCTGGGGAAGTACTATCCGATTGCAACGTCATTCCAAAACATAGGAAAATCAAGAAGAAAAAAAAAAAACACCTAAAAATACTAAAAACACTAGCCATGGTAGAGCATTCAATTTATTTTCCCACACAATGTTTGTGATTGTGCAAAAGCAATACCATCAGTATCTATTCTGTTAACATTTTTGGACTTGCTGTGCCAGAGCGGGTAGAGGAGCAATGCCTGGCATGCAGTGCCGGCAGAGAGCTGCCATTGTCCCTTCATAGTCAAGGTGTCAGAAGCACAGAGGGTCTCTTTGTCTGCTTACTTCTGCAGGAGGAGATGTCGCTGACACTGCTTTTACAGCCTATTCATTGGTTTAAGGACAGGCAATAGATAATGGGAAAAGCCAGCATACCCCAAGAAAAGAAAAGAAATAGATTGCCACCAGGAAAATGAAGATACTTAAGAATCAGAAAGGTTAACATTTAAATTAAAATAGATAAATGGGACAAAAGAAGTTACAAAAGTGGTCTTGCAGGCAGAAGTTAATAGAAACCCCTCACTAAAAATCTAAACGACCAAAAGGAGGCAAGGACAGCTTTGACACCAAAGTCACAAAGGCAGAGGTTTGTGGCTCAGAAGTGGATGCTTCACTTCCTTTTGGTTTGACATAGCAGCAGCAAAGATAGATAATTTCAAGCCTATAAACCTTGCTCCCAGCTGCAAGTCTTGCTTCCAGGGAAGTCAGTGGCAATACTCCAATGGGTCAGCCCCTTCACTGAAATTTTGACAATACTTGATGAAAGGGGCAAAAGGCAACTTGCTTCACACAAGGATTTATGAACAAAAATGGAGAACACGAGGTTTTGAAGCCAAATACAGAAGTCAGTTCTTCAGTCTTAGAATGATTCTAAATATTGGAGTTGTGCAGTCCTTCACAATTTCCGTAGCACTTGCTGAGGTTGGGGCTGTGTCACAGCTGAAAATGCCACTCAGCTCAGTAGGTGTTCCCAACTAAAGAACACCCAGCCCCTCCATGTATTCACTTTTTACCAGTTTTAACGGAACATATACCTTTGTAGGGCTTAGGTGGATTTGACCACAGAAAGAAAATGTACAGGGCAAACTGACTTTCTAAGTGACAAAGGGAACTTACTAATTTTATTTAATATGATGACAATAACAACTCACACTCATCTGGGTTATCATGTTAAATGGTACTTTAAATCACTGCTGAGATGCTTGAGCTGTCTGTCAACAGACAGCACAGATCTCACTGCTGTAATGGCAAACTACCAAAGCTGATTTTGGGGATTGCTAAGGCCTTCTTGAGGTACAGCAATGTCTCAATATAGCCTATGAGCTAAGTGAAAATTGAAAATTCTTAACATGACTAATTTAGAGCTTATAAAACACTTACTAACACTGATTGCTGTAGTTATAATGCCAAATACATCAATAACTTCAACAGAATCATAAAACAATTTGGATACTAGCTGCCAAGCTCTTAAAAAAAAAAAAACACCAAACAAAACATCTTGTATAGCTTATAACCTGTAAATCCACAAAGTGGCCTCTCTGAATTTCCCTCCAGCTGAGCACACCCATTGAAAAACCCAACACTCACCGTGGTCCTTGCAAGAGTTTTTTTCCCAAATAAAAACTATCTGTATATTTTTCAAGCCTGAATTTGCAGAGAGTTGTTTGCTTGTGCAGCTTTAATTTCTTTCTCAAGATTCTCCAACATTTCTAACAACTTTTGTCCAAACTGTACAATAACCCTTCCATTCATAGGTCTCAGTACTTCTTACCTTTTTAGACACATTTTTGCATGCTAAATTCCATGTAGGAACGGGTCAGTTTAGGAGCTCTTCCAGACATTCCCAATGTGTAATCAGTGAGAGTAGGCAAAAAAAAAAAAAAAAAAAAGCATCGTGACAGTATTACTAAGAGGACAAATGCTTTTCAGTCATGCTTTTTCCTTCCTTGTGTAATCTACCGCTTATAACCATTATATTCCTCCCTCACAAACATTTCTTCTCAGAGTGATGACCCTTGCCCTGCTTTTCCATCTATTCCTCTTCCACTTCTCTTTCCATCTGCTCTCGTAAACCCGTTAAATCTGCATTAAGAGCCGAGAAGAGAAGAAAGTTTGACAAACTGACTTGATTGCTGCTGACTCTGATATCATCTGCTGTCATTTGCCTCCATTGCTGTCAACATTAAAGGTCAAAGTACAGCGTAAGCGTAGCGACTGAGGGGCAGCAGTTCTGGGGAAGCAAGTTGGCATCTTCCACCATCTATAGCAGCTGAGTTTGTTGTAATGGCTTTAAAATGTTCAAAGGCTTTCATTTCCTGTGCCACTCAAGTTGCAAAACCAGGCTCAGCCTTTCACACAGTGTAGGTGATTTTTTCTGTGTTATCAGTTTTCATGTACCGACACACAGGTAAAAGTTCTCTGAAGCTTTAATTACAAATGAGTTTTGAAACCCAAATCACCTGTCCTCAGGAGAATGAAAGATGCATAAGCAGACACTGATGTACCAGGCACTGGTACTTAAACACAGAAATAGACTTGTCACTTTTACAAGATCTGTCAAGAAAGGAAAATCCTTGCAATTCAGAACTTGAGTCCATTAATTAAAATGGCAAATAAAAGCCCACATTTTAAACCCAGCTATCTGAATATAGGTAATTAACATTAGTTTATCTGCTGAGGTGAGTGACAAAAGATGTGTACTAAATGTATTCATGTTAAAAGACTTAGTCACATAATCTTATGCACAGACATTTGAAAATTAGTCCCTATTTTATCATTATCCCTGTGCACTCACGCAGACAATGAATGGAGACAGAAAGCTTAATATCATACAATCAAATTTCCACATGACACAATTTGTGTGAGGGCTACCTTTTCCATATCTTTGTACTTCCTGGACCCCAATACTGTAAAAAAGTCAACATACATGATGACAGGAATTTTTCATTTAAGACCTCAGTGACACCAGTTATGCAGTAGATAAAGTTTATGAATAGCAAATATTTGTCTTCCTGTTTCTGATCCTTATTTTGCATTCAAGTTATAATCCTTCCCTTCGATTTTCTACGAAAGCAGCAGTAAAACATATTTTTCCATTTTTCTGACATTTCCAGAGTGTGCTGTTTCTTAGATCATTATTCTGGCTATCTCTTCCCAGACAGTCTTCTCTTTTGCAATGCTTGCCAATTTTTTTTTTCTTCTTTTTTTAAATCTAGTTCCTGTCAATCTATTACAAACTTTCTCAGAAGTTGCATTTGGCACAGGGTTTTTTTTTTACTATAATCTTAAACTTTCATATTTTTCCCATCTGTTTTATATGACAGTAATGAGAGTCTTAAAATGGGGCTCTATTTTTGCAGTGTTCCAAAAATGCCTTCTGTGCTGTATATTGTTTAGTAATACTCTTTGCATAGTGCCATTAATCTCTAAGGTCCAGATGCTGATAGTGGGTTTTAGTGCCCTCAACTTCCATTACAGCCAGAAAGAGGCGAGGATCCTTCACTTTTCGTAGGAAGTGATCAGTGCTTGGCAGAAGCAGATGGTAATTGGCCCATTAGGAGAAACATAAATGCACAGATATGTGTAAGTGTGCTTGGTTTTGTTCAAGACTAACCACAGATTAACCTCATGGTTTGTCTGGAGTAAATAGCAGTTGCTATTTTTTGCTGAACTTTTATAGTCCTAAACTCAGAAGCTGCTGCACTAAAAAACCAAAAGCGTACCTCATTTCAGTTTCCTTCACTGAAATCTGTTTTTTCAGTAATAAAAATGTGTTCCCTGAAAGGATGAAAATGAGAAAATGTATCTCAACTTGAAAGTGTGAATGGTAAAAACAGCACAAAGTAACATTACCAAATTTTCAGTGTCTAAGCTATAATCTAGATATTTATCAACTTGACTAGTTTTTGTTAGGCTAAATGAAGAACATCTGTACACATTCCTAACCTACATTTTCTCATAATGAGGAAACCTCAAGTCCATATGCTCCAGAGCCAGGAACCACCCCTAGATGCTGGTAACCTGAACGACATGGAAAAAAGACTGTGCCACTGTATTTCATAATAACAACAAACCAACCCACCCACTGGTAAATATGTAAATACAGACTTGGTCTACTCTTTCCAAACAAAATAAACCATTTTAATGGAACTTTCTTTATTAAGATAGGTGTGCGGCTAAAAGAGTTATTGCAAGAGGAGATGTAACTCTTAGATCTTCTTGAGTCTCGGGTATGTTATTTACTTCCTTGTTGGTCCATTCACAATGTTTCTGGGAATGCATTTCTCAGGCCTCCAAGGACATCCAAGTCCTAGAAAACCATATCCATATTTCATCCTGACTACCAAAGGCATTACTTGCACTATCATGCTTTTAATGAGGGACAATCAAGATGAGATCAAATTGTACAAGTCAGTTTTATAAGATATTAACTCTGAACAGGAATCAAGAGGTTTTAAAGACCAATAGAGATGAGACACAGGACTGAGGGTACTGAAGTACTGGGCAACTCCATCTTCCAAGCTATTCCATGCTGCTAGGCATGACATGGGAACATTTGTCTGGACTTGTCTGTTATACAAAGTCAAAAAATGAATGCTAGTGATTCCTTATTTGCACATTCCTTCTTTGTAACATTCACCTCTAGAAAAAGAGTGACATGAATCCATTTCTAGAAATACTGAGAGCCAACTGGAGATAGGTTTATTTCTACCAGAGATAGTAGTGGATTATTCATTGTTTTGTGGAATTACTGGCATGATCCTTATCATCCCTACTATCTCATAGTCCTCCTTGTACAGCATCAGCAAAATCCCAACAAATTCTTTTGTAAAACCTTGCTGAAAGCAATGACAAAACAGGTATGTCCTTGAAAGAAATCTTTGCACTGCACAGCTTCTGCAACTGCTGATTATTTGAGAAAAGGAGCCCAGTTTGACTCCAAAGATATACACTGAATAGTTTTACCTTTATATTCACAGAGTCGCATTCCTACTTACAGACAGACAATACTGTATATGACAATTGTTAATAGTGAAATTAACCTTATTTAAATTTAATTCTTTAAAATGTTGGTGTTTACTCTAAGTCATGTTGGTTACATCTACATGAGCAAATTTAACAGCACTACCAAATTTTGCTGGGTGCCAGAAATCAGTTGACTTTACTGTTACATTATGAAAATTTCTAGCAAGGTTTTGACTCATATCAATGAAAACCAATGAAAATTGACCTAGACAGTCTCTGGGCATGGTTCAGTAGATAGCGCAGGCCAAGCCCCGTTCCCAAAAGGCAGTTTAGATGCATCCTCACCGCTTTGGAGAACAGTCGAGCTTAATAGTGTGGCTGTAAGCTCTTCAATGCCTGTACGGTTCTGGGCCAAAGAACAATCTCTGGCTGCTTCTTTACTTATGTCTACCCTCAGCTTCTCTAAAATCAATGAAGAGAGAGAGGCACCTCCTGACGGCAATTTCTCTACCTAACTCGGGTAGCTGTTTGACGTATAAGCATCCTTCTGAGATGCTCTTTCTTCTCTCTCTGTATCTCCACTGACTACAGAGAGATTTAGACATCATTTAGACAGCTAACATGAAGAAAAATCCCACCTTAAAACACATTGATAACAAAGCTGCACAGGGAACACCATCTGGGCACTCTTCTCTGTAGATCTGTGGTCTAACGGAAGTAATTTTAGTCTAGTTTACCCTTGATTGGCTTAGAGTAGACTTGGTAGTGTAGGTTAATTGTTGGACTGGATGATCTTAAAGGTCTTTTCCAACCTAAACGATTCTATGATTCTATGATTCTATGATAATTGGGGCAGGCTCAGAAGAGAAATGGTCTTGATGTTATTGTTGTTCATATTATGTCTGTTATATAACTATTATTTCCTATTTCTTCCACATCACCTCCTGTCTCCAGATGAAGTTGAGGCTCCATTGTGCCATGCAGCGTGTGAAGTCCCAGGATAGGCACTTAAAGTCTAAACAGAACTACAGACAGAAAAGTGAAGCCTCTGTTTCAGGGTACACCTTAGCCAGTGTAAGCTGAGAGCTAGACACTCAAACACAAGAAACAGCCAGGAGAAGGCAGCTCTTTCAAACTTGAAGATGTTTGATGCTCACTGAAACATTCACTGAAACTGGTGCTTACTTTCTGCCACCCCAGAAAAAGTTTTGCGCTGAGTTTAAGTAAATTGGTCCTTGTAGACAGGGAAAAATATAGCTCATGTTTGCATTTTCCACTATATTTTTCTTCCATTAGACCTTCCTTTTCTCCTCCTTCTCCTCCCTCCAGTAAGAACAGGACTGGACACCTGGAGGAGAAGTGGATTGGGGTTCACCAGGGCAGAATGCAGGACAAGAGACAATAGGACACCTCTGTGAAACTGGCCTGTGTCATTCCATTTCTATACCAGGTGTTGATCATGCTAGAAAGAATAATGTGGGTTTACTAATTCACCAAGATTTGTTGCCTCACTGAACATAAGGGAGTTTGCAGACGGAGTTGGCTGGCAGCAGTCCGCAGGGAGGAAATTGAGGAATGGCCAAGCCCAGAGGGGGTCCTGGTTCTCTATTAGCTCAGGGTTTGTTTCCTTTGCTAATGAAGCCAAAGGCCTTGAAAGAGGAGAACTGGGCATTTGCTAAATGGAAATTGTATTCTTAGAGTGAGGATTGGCACTGCTAGCGATGTGCCAGATCAGGTGCTGTCCCGCAGAGATGAAGTGGGACAGGGAAGTTGGAAAAAGGAGCCAGTTGAAAAACGCAGCGTACAACAACTGTGCAGCTTTTAAAGGGACTAAACTTCCTCTACCTTACAGTGATTCTGAAAGAAATATAAAACAAAGCATATTTTTTATGTTGAACTATTGCAATGTATGAAAATAATAGAGAGTAAGTCAAAGTGGGAAATACCAGATACAGATGAAAATAGAATACAGCTTAGGTCTCCATGCAGCCCATGTCCTATTTATGGATGAAGTCTGATCTATTCACGTTTCATATTCTGAAACTATTTTGGTTTTTACTAGTCCGTATCACCTTCTTTCCCATGCTGCAGATGGAGCAGCAGCTCCTGAATAGTTCAGTGTCTTGAAATTCATTTACCACTAGATGGCAACAGCTTAACTTTCCCGCAGCACTGCAGAAAACCTGTAAAGCATCAAGAGTGTCTTCTCCAGACAGACTGCTTGGATATGGTTTCATGATATTCTTTCTTTGCAGCTACCTAAAGATTAGCTGTTAATTAGTTCAATTCATGATAAAATTTGCACAAGACACAGATGTTGAAATGGAATACACAGTTTAAAGGTAGAAAGTAGGAAATCATTCATTAGATAATAGGGCTATGGCTTGTAAACTTTTCAGCCTTAGATCCTAGCACTAGACTAGGGGCTGTAATCAATAACCACCAGCAGTCTCGTATTTTATTTCCTTTACTTTGTTTTGTAGAGGTAATAAATATGGAGCAGTTATTCAGCTTCTCATGATACAAAGACCAGCATCTCACAGTAAAATTGAGAGCCTCAAAACAAAAGGTTTCAATTCTCAATGATTTTCCTTTTTGTTTGAATTTTTTTGCTGAATTTAAGTGGGATTCATGTGCAGGTCATATTCAGAGCCTTTCTGAAATTTATTTCAGTAAAAAAATGTTATTCATAAAAAGAAATACATCCATACAGCCAATGCAATACTCATAGAAAAGCATTGCTTAATTGGAAAGGTACATCCTGACTGAGACCTCCCATGTGCTCTCACTTGCTCTCTCTCTCACTAAAAAATGTCTGCTAGATAATGGAACCTGCTTCTACTTCTTGTCACACTAATATTACCTGGAATAACTCTGCTGGTGGTATGTGACTCAAACTGATAAAAATTGTATTAGAATCAAGTACAGTATTTTCAGACAAATATAACAATCAAAATGATCTATAATCTTTCTTTCTGTGGAGTTTTATCTCACAAGCAAGAACTAGAAGAGATCTCTGTATTTTTTTACTGGTGAATTGACAGGGTTTAGCAGGGGTTTTTTTCTTTTCTTGTAAAAAATACAATATCTAGCTCTTGCCTTACTAATATGGATTGTATGCTGAAAAACTTTCCAAGAATTAGATTTTTTACCAAAGTTGGGGACATATTTGTAAAAGATGTAAAGCCCATACTAGATAATTTACTTTTGATAATGTCCTCAATTATTTACTGGCAATTTGTCCTCAAAAGGTCCACTAGGGCAGAAGCAGCAAACTCCTTTAGCTACTATTTGAGATTTCTTTCCTGATGTTAAGGAAGACCCTCATCCTCCCATTGAATGAGGAAAAAATATTTCTTCTTCACATACCCTTTTTTCATGGGACAGGCAAAAAACATGAAGCCTCATCTCTTCCCACATGGCAATTTTAACTACCTGCCTGTTCCTGTCTCTCTGCCTCTCTGTCAGCCAACTGCGCCATCCTGGGCCATCCATGACTGCTCTCCATCCCTCTCCACATCCCTCCTCAACCTCCACCTCACTGCCGTCTGTTATCCGTGTCTCCTTAGAGGGTGTGGGTAAGTGACTTTCAGGAGCCTCTTCAAGAGCAGTGAGAAAGCTACAGTGGTGGGAAGTCCACCCTGCCATACGTAAGAAGATATTTTTGACTGTATACTTGTTAATTAGTGATCTCTCTGAGAGTTTAGTTGCAGTTTTCTTCCATCACATGGTGACTTAGCCATTCAATGCTACTTGAGATTGATGGCAATGGTGCAACTACATTTTTCAGGTTTTAAAGTCTCAGTTTTAATGTGGAACTCTTCCCCCTATGCCCTGCAGTACTTTCTGTTTGCAAAACGAAGCTAATTTTTGCAACACTGGTATTAGGAGCCTAAATTTTTGCTAAATGTATTTTTCCCTCTTGAACTGTAGTTAAACTGGTTTCTTAAGAACTATTTTTCCTACAATGGAATTAAAAGCACCTATCAAAGAAGCAACTGCTGGCAATGATGGTGTCTCAACTCCCAGGCAGAAGGATCTCTCCTGTGAGGCCAAGAAACTTAGGTAAATTTATGCCTATGGTTACACAAAATGGTTGCCTGTGACAGCAGGGCATTGAACTCACTGGACTTGCATCAGCAAAAGCCAGGGAAATTGTCACCCTCGAGAAGAACATCAGCTGGAAGTGGTGGCATACAGTTTTATTTATCTGTCCTGAGTCTCCACACTGGATGAACTCATCCATGAAGTACAAGCAACTGGTGGACACCTTTTGACTGCTTTAAGAAGGGATGTGCCTGGTGATTTTGTAGTGATCACACATGGATGTTGTATTTGTTCTTTATACTTAGAAGTGGCATAGACTACTTGGACAGAAAGAATAAGAACCAAAACATTTGCTCAACCAAAAAACCCCACCTAAACAAAGCAAGCAAAAACTTGGACAAACTATAAATCACAGGACTGGAGGAAAGGGCACCAAACCTCAGAGTGACTTCAAAAGCAACCAAAATTTCCCAAAGCCGTATTAACACCACAAAGAGCTCACAGCTGAGACAAGCAACCTGCCTCAAGCAATAGTGACTGGAGAACGTGAAAAGAGCAGCAAAGTCCTACAGCATCATCGAAATAAGAATTCCTGAGGTTTAATGAATAAAAAGGCACTGGTGGCTGAGATAACTGCCAGTGCAACTTCATTTATATATATTTTTGGACTACGAGTTGATACACTCTTGGCTGGATATTCAAAAGTTTCCTAATTTGGACTGACATTTCTTGCACCTCCAATAGCATTTACATGACTAATAACTTGGCCAAAGCGACAAGTTTTCTGCCTCTGAGTCATAAAATGAACATAGTTGAAAAGGGAAGATAAACAGCCCGATCGAGACGACTTTGGAAACATAAGCTTCTTTCACCAAATAGATGTAAGATGGTGTATTGTGTACAAGTCATGTTCAGTAATAAAAAATAACTATATGCATTTGTTTACACTGGCTTCATTTGTTTTCATCATCCAGTTTAGTACAACCCAACTAATACTGCCACAATCTGCTTTTTTTTTTCTAGGTTGTCTTTAGACTTTTAGCAAAACTTTCAAAAACACTAAAACAGCTTAGGAACTCATCACCAATTTTCAAAAATCAAGGTCATGTCTAAATGGCATATTGGACTTTAGACATGGTAGCCTGGAAACCAAAAGCAAGCAGTCAGTGTGAAGCTCCGTGTAGGTTAGTTTGCCTTGCCAGGAGAGAGGCAGGCAGGGGCTGAATCCCCCTGACTTGGCTGTTTCTGGGTTTGTTGGTTAATTATTTTTTTTCCTTTCATCTCCGCCTCCCCTAGCTATGAGGGTCAAAGAAACAACACAAAGTAGAGAATATATGGAGAACATCAGTAACCCTGTCAAGTGTAAAATAAGCAGTAAAAATTGAACCTACATGACCTATATATCACCAAGGAATTACTACCAAAGAATACTGTACTTCAGTCGCACACCCTGGTGGATAACCTGACTGCCACGTCCAGATACCCTGCAGCTGTGTTTCTATAGCTCACATTTCTGGGTAGAGATAGATGAGAGTTTAAGGTCAAATCTTAGGTCAAACTCTGTCCCACGAAAATCTAAAGAAATCCAGAAAAGCTAAAAGATTTTGCTTTAAAAGACTGCAAAATAAAGGTTTTTGGCTTTTGTTTTGAAAATTATGTATTTTACTTGCCGAACTAAAATGTAAAACAACATTAAAGATGTTTGATATGTTTCAGTTCACATGAACAATGTTATTGCTTTTAAATCATTATTTACTTTGTTTTCATTGGCCAGCAAAATTGAAAAGTTATTCACGCTGTTCTACATGAAAACCTGGGTTCTCAAATGGAATGAAAGAAAGAGGGTGGGTAATAAGCAGTCAATACATTGAAATAAGACCTTTTAAAAGCCCCGACAAAAGTACTAAATAAGCCACCACCTGAGTTTTCATTTAAATCGCTGCAATATTCATTGTTTGTTTTCCAATACATCAATCTTATGTTACATAATGTTTTATTTGAATATATTCTGAAATATTTCTCTTTACTTTGGTGATGTTTCCAAAGTGAATGAAGATTAAAAGGGGAAAAACAGAATATTCTCTGCTGCTGCAATAAGTACCCAGCAAGTTTACTTCTATGAAAATTAAATAAACATTAAAAGCAAGTCTGTTAAGATCTACAGAATAAAGGCCTAGGAGAAATAAATGGCAGTGGTTTATAAAGAAGGAATTATGTCATAGTGGTCTGCTATTGCCAAGGTATCACAATCAGTCATTTGTTCCCTGGAAAGGGTCAGCAGCAAGAGACTCTGATTTATCCAAGATCCCTTGCCGTTGCTGAGGCCAGTCCCTTCTGCATTTGGAACAGTCATCAAGCTTTTAACAACTGACAGGTGATTTTGGTATGAAAAGAAAAATGCACTGCAGATTCAGTAAGTATTTATCCTGCACTAATGGGAACCCAGGGCCATTTTGCAAAAATGGTACCCAAAGGCTCGAATTCTTACTTATAGAATAATAGAATGGTTTGAGTTGGAAGGGACCTTTAAAGATAATCTAGTCCAACCCTTCAACTATTAGCTATTCCAACTACTTCAGCTAGGTACCTAGTTAGTCCTGTCTTTTGCCTTCATTCTACACTCCTAATGTTTTTTTCCTCTTTTCAAAACACTATGTGTCATATGAAAGAGTTTTGGGCTTAACATCTTCAGTGGCAATGAGCTCATCCCCCTAATGCTGTGCTCCAGACTCTGGCCTCCTGCAGAATATCACATCAAATTCAAGCTCTGGAGGTTAATTTTCAATGTCCTCCTTACAGCTGGCCTTAAAGAAAAAGAGTGAGAACCTCCTCAGAGCAGAGGTCTGACACTGGCAGCTTCCAAGAGGACACTGAGCACCAGGACAGGAGTTTATGGCCTCGCAGAAGAGGCATGAATGGTGAGATGTCTCCCTTGCTGCAGCGAGCTTTCCCACTGCTCCCATCACACGCAGTGAGAAAAGCCCAAGGAAGAACAAGAGGAGAAAAGGACGTGATACAAGAAGAAAAAAATGTAAACAGAAATATTAAATAATACCTTGGGCTGCCTCAGGGAAAGTAGGAAACCAAGTTTTGACGCCTAACTGTGTGACATGGATGTCATCCCTTAGCGGGAGAGACATCAAAATAAACGCACGGTATGATAGTGTGTGTATACAAGGGACCATCACTGGCTCATGACGTGGGCTCTCCCACTGCTGCCCATTGATATAGCTGGTTTACGCTGCTGAAATAAACTGCCTGGGGCTTTTCTGTGTAGCCTCTGGTGCGAGCACATGGTGTTTTTAAAGGAGCGGCAAATTCCAGTTTATTGTAGATTCAGGATGCTGCTATTGGGGTTTTCATGAGGAAACACCAGTTTGCTCCTTGCTACATTTATTACCTCTACTATGTGCTTTTTCAGTGTCCTTCCCATTTATTCCTCTCTTCCACTCTCACTTTCCACCTTCCAAACCTCCCTTATCCACTTCTTTGTACTTCTAGCACTTTAACTGCACTGGCATATCGACAGGGTCTCCTGTAGTCGGGTTCTCTCCAGCACATTCCTACTGCCTAGTTTTAGTATTTCCACAATGAACCCGAATTATTTTTTTCAGTGGACTAAACCCATGTTTTCATGTAGCCCTGTCATCTCAGAGTTAGGCTGAGGGTGGCTCTAACACTTGGGTTTAGTAAAGTCATATGGAGTTTCATGCCACCTTACCTCGCAACGCGAACACTACAGTCTATAGTCTAAATAAGCCATTTTAGTTCATACTTAATGCAAAGATAAGCAGGAATGTGCCAGGTCTTGGGAGAAGGTTAGTGAAGTAAACCTGGGTTAGTATTGAGTTCAGTCTTACTATGACCCTTTGTTAATTATACCTGGAAGTGGCATTTAAGGCATGTAAATAAAATTAATCTTTGGGAGCTGCTATAAATACTCATAGTCAAAGATATAATAAAGAGAGGCCTGAAGAAACTAGAAATAAAATTATAGTCAGTTTGGAAAAAGGAAAAAAAGCACCTAACAGAGGGAAAACGGCTTAATTTTTAATAAGCAATTTAATAAGCTTGTGATAATGAAATAAACTAGATCAGAGTATTTTGTGTACAACAATGACAGTTCAAACTTACTAATTTTGCATATTTTAGACTATGTAACCATCAGAAGCACTAAAGGGCAACTGGATGTTCCTCTAGCTATTTGCAGACAATCCTTTAAGAAGCCTTTGCTAAAGCACACTTTCAGTTTAATATGATTAAAAAAATCAAAAAGCAGATGAAAGGAAAACCAGATTTTGTTAACTTTTCTCCAGCCTGTTTGTTAATTACCAAGTGTTTCAGCTGTAGTCTGATTGTGCCCAGCCCCCTGTACCGTACCTCCTCCTCCCACTCTCTCCTGCAGGATAGCTCTTGTTCTGCACCTTTTGGCACCAGCACCACTTCAATGGCAGACCGATCCCCCCTCTGTTGCACACCCCCACTTTCAATTCTTGCTGATACACACATATACAATATGTCTACAAAGCACAATGCAGCACTACGCACAGAGATTAATGCTGTGCTCCAGCTAGGCTAATAAATATTGTTTCTCAGCAAGCGCATTTCTTTTTGCTGCATATATAAAACGCTCTGATTTCACTGCAGACCACAGTGTCTGTCCGTAAGCTGATGCTGTAAAATGAAGTAGAAGGAGACACACTGGCCTGAAGTAGACGTAACCCCATTGACATCTGGATTTCCTCACTCATAGAAAAGGGAAAATACCTGCCACAATAGTTAAAATTTGCATAAGAAAATTTTCTTTTGTATGTAGATTCCTCATGTGTACTTGGAAATACAGAATCTAGCTCACAAGCCAGTGGAGGAACCTATAAGCAGTTAATTTATATGCATCTAAGACAAAATATCTCCCAATATTCTAATAGGAACAAAATAATGTCTCCTCTAACAGATTTAGGTCCATTTGCTGTAATTTTTATATTGCTGCCATCAAAGTAAATAGCCTGCACGTAAGCCCCGCTGCATAAATTTCACATGTTCATCACTAAATTAACCTCAAAATTCTACTGTGCTCAAATAAATGTCTAAGAATTGATCTCACGTATATCAAAGCCACTCTTTTCACATACTAAGCAGCATTGATAGGACCAGGACTACAATGCCATGTGAATGCCTCACTTCTTGGTGCACAGACTCTACAAAGGGACTTCCCAGAAAAAATCTGCCAACAAAGTTTGGCAAAATTCTGTATGGCATTTTTTTGCAAGTTGGAATTCCACTTCTGTGTTACAATCACATGTTCTCAGAGAGTATCTCTAGTTTCAGTTTCAATTTCAGGTCTGCTAGAAATTTAAAATACAGGTTAATGCATTTGACACAGTTTAAGAAATATGACATAACGATATAAAATTTTGCAAATTCATCATAACATTTCCATTTACTGTTTTTAACAATCACACAGGGAGCAAATCTCAATATATTAAAACAAGAGAACTCAAATATAATGTTGATCAAATTTTTCCTGCTGATTCGCTGTGAACCCTGACCATTCATTTTTTTCCTAATTTGCTCCTACCATAATTTTTTTTATGACTGATATTATAGCACATGCAAATTATCAGCATGCTCAATGAATACCAGAGAAGGCTGTTTTACATAAAACCTTTGGCAATAGATTGAAGACCTTTCCAGCCTATGCCTCTTTTATCAAAACTGATGTCTTTATTGGCACTCAGAAAACTCCAGCAGCAGCTGCCTTAGGCTACTCCAATATTTGATCTATCCGTCAGCCACAGCTCCTGACCTGGGCAGTGAGGAAACCTCAGCTACTCTTGAAGAACCTACACAACTTGTGGCAGCTCATCTTCAGCTGGGGCTACAACCATCCGGCCTCATACCCTGAGCTGCTTTCTTGAAACCCCTCTCTATTTTCAGCAGGGCAAGAATTTCCATTTTTTACCCTGTTATAGTTTGGGTTGGACTCCCTCCTCCCACTGAGCCCATTACTGTGTAGTTAATTCTGTGCAAACACAGGGTTACACAGGAGCAGCCCTGTTTAGACACCCCCAGTTCAAAGGTGACCAAAATCACCGTACCTTAGCGTCTTCCAATTGTGCGCTGCACTATCATAATCAGAGCTACAGGACATATGGAAATGACTTTCCATACTTTAAAGCACTGTATGTGCATTTGGTTCTTGCAGAGCTAATGTCACTTTTGTTGAAAAAAGGAAGGTTTCTAAGAGAGGATTGTGTTTCTGGTGTGTTTCTAACATAGGAACAAGCAGCACGCCTCATACCCACAGTATGGCTAAAATTTCCAGTGAACTTGTAGGCAACGTTTTACGCTGTTTCTCAAATTACTCTGCAGAATTACTACTAGTGACATTTTAAAAAACTAATGTGATTTTAATTGTACTAAGAGTTTCACACAGAGCAGTTTCCCAACCATTGCTGCCATGGGGTCCTTTGTAACCAAAGCTGTAGTTTTAATTATATATGGTATTGTTGTTCAATACTTGCCCTTCTGCAGCTTTTTCAGAAAAAGGGCATTAATACAGTTTTTTTTCTCAGTAGCAGTGTGCTAATTCAGAAGGACAATGATTTATTAGCTTCCTCTTGGAAGGTATTTTTCACAGCTGAACCGTAATTCCATTTTTTAAAATTTGTTTATTTCGCTGTTGTTTAAATCTAGAAAAATTACACTCTTTTAAAAAAATTGATGCATATTCATTGCTTACGGGAAAGGGTATTCAAGTGAGGCAATGCTAAGCACCTGTTCTTTAGGAAAATTCAAAACTGGCATACCTTAATTCAGTTTACGCCCGTCAGACTTTTGTACAGAACAAAGAAAACACAGAAGAAAAACAAATAAGTGACGTCCATAGAAATGGCATACATACGTTCGGTGAGTATCTTGCTATTCCTTCTGAACCATGTAGTTTCTTTGCCACACCATTAATTTTTACACAACTCCAGAATTAAAGATGCCTACAGCGACTTTCTTTTGGATCACCTTGTAAAGTATTTATGCTGTGTTAAGATATCTCCACATCGCCATAAGACCTCTGTTTGCTTTTGCACAGAGCACTTGTCATTTAGCTTTGCCCTCCGTTACCAACACGAGGAGCAGGAGCCAGTGCTACATGGTTAAATTTTTAATAAAGTGATTGGGAATTTGCTCTGGGATAAAGGCAATTCAGTCCAAGCACTTGCATATTCAATTCCTGGTACAGCCCGGCTATGTTCACTTGAATTTGTAATTTAATATGCAATTCTTGTGCACAGCTCTGCAAGAATACCATATGTGACTAGTTACCACAGCCTTCACCCAAAGCAGATACTAACCATAGCAACATGGGCATCGGATGTTGCATAAGCAACCTGACAAGGACTGTATTTTTAAATTTGCACACACGATAGTTTCAAAGCCAAATGCCTGCACATTTGGAGCTCCTGAAAAAAAAAAAAAATGAAATAAGTGTTTTAAAACCAGAGTTAGCAGCTGGGTTTGGACATTTTGGACAAAATGTTTGAGATTGAGTTCCTAAAATTAAATGCCTCAATTTGAATTTAAGTAACTAAATAAGTGGCCTAGTTATAAGTGTTGAGCACTGAAAACATCTCTCCTGTTTACTCCAAGGGGTGAGATGCCCTGCAGACCCATAAGGATGTAAATTGGATACCCCCACAGCTCACCCTGAAGCACCCAGGCACAGAGCACTGGGTCTCCCTGCTCAAAACTGCATTTGGCTTTTTCTCTGCAGGTACCTGTGATGCCAGAACTGAATGCAAGCAGGCAGCATCCATAAACGATGCTCTCTTGGACAAAGCCAGGAGTATTCCTCATTGTCCCAGGGCACCTCTTGTGTTTGCTCAGCTGTGTGAAAGCCACAGCAGCTTCAGATTGGCTCTGGCATGGGGAATTGCCCACGTTTTGGAGTAGCTGTGAGATGCTCCTGGTGCCCAGCTTGCAGCTTGCTGCTTCGCTTGTCTCAGGCACCATCCTTGTGTAAGCAGAGACGACAGTTTATCACAGTGCACATCAGTGCACCAGGATTGCCTTGGGGTGCTGGGGAGGTAAACTGTGTCATCGCTTGCCCTAGGGCACAATTCCTCCCCGAAAGGGCTGTACACCTCTGTGTGCCTTTTCCTGCTTCTGCTAGCCTATTCCCACAGAGGGTGAGGGAGACGAGAGAGTCAAATTCATTCTCTCTCCCTCTGCTCAGCACTTTGTCCAAGCCAAAAGCCTCTGCCCCCCAGGCAGCCATGGGAGCTATTCTGGTATTTTTACAAGCTAATTGAGCTTAGAATTAAGCTAGTGTGGCACATCTCCCCTAACCAAAAGGCTCAGCTGTTTAGAGATACTCAGCTGTGAGTAATGCCTTCAGCATTCACAAAGGATGAAACGCTGGGCTGCCCACCCTGTTAACGTGCCACAGTGAGTGCTCTCAAGTCGGCCAGATCCAGGCCTTGAGGGAAGAACTCCAAAAAAGCATAATGCTGTAAAAGATGGCATTTCTCTAGAAAGTCTTCCACTTTTGATTGCCAGCAAGAGCTGTGTTTTAACCTGGAAACCCACTTCTCACAGGAGGCTGCCTAAAGCTAGCAAAGGGGTCAGCATGGTGCAGGCTGGAAAATGAACCAAGCAAGATCTGAAAATTCAGAGAAGTTGAATCAATGTATTTCTGCTGCAGAAAACAAGAGAGAGGCTAGAGGGAGTCCACGCTCCACTGCTTGGGAAATGGAGCAGGGACTCGGCGGTCTTTGAAACAATCTCTGTTTTCCTAGAAGGTACATGGAGATAATAAAGTGTGACCATGGGGAAGACCTGGCAGACACTTCAGCAGGCCACCAGGTGTTAACACAGATGACGAACAAAAGTCTCTTCAGACTTAGACATGCTTTTTTAAAAGAGCTGAACTTTGGAAAAAAGACCTTGAGTGAATCCAAGCACAGAGCAGAACGAGAGGAGAGGTAAACAGGGCCGAAAGTAGCAGGGGGAGCAATGGATATGAGTTGTCCTTTCTGAGAATTTAGTTTGGCATTACAACCCCAGCAGTAATTTCTGCATTGCCATTAAATATTACCAGCGCTTGCTTTAACCATAATGACCTATCTTACGTTTTATATTGCTACCCATCAAGTCCTATCAGAGCTCCTGTCACATAGCACTGATAACAGTTTTAATATTAGTGATGGATTTTACGGAATGGCTGGCACATCTCCATTTCAGTGATAAGAAATGTGCTTGGGGCATGCTTTCAAAGTTGGGTATTTTACATTTTATTATTTTCCTACTTTTTGCTCTTGGCTAAAACAGAAATTGCTGTCACGCCACTCTTCTAGTGGAGAGTTTCTTGCAAAAAGAAAGGCTCTGGAGGATTTCCTAATGTTGATCAGACTCTGGGTTTTCCTGCATGCCCCTGTTACGCTGTCCATAACTGGATCACATAAACAAGTACTCTCTGTGCCCAGCTCACATGCCCTGTGGCCCGCTGTTTGCAATCTGTGTAGCTGTGTCGTTGCACGTGTAGCTGTCATGGTGGTTCATCTATCAGCATCTCCTCTTTGATATACCTGCAGACTACTTCATTAATTATTTTGAAAATCAGGACAGAAGTTTTAAACCGGCATCAGAAAGGAACTGAGAGGAGTATTTTGCATTTCTTGCCAATGTAGGGGTTAAAGAAAGTGTTTATAAAATCTGATTGTACCATAACACCTGTCTTTAGGAGGAGTTAGGAAGTGTAGGAGACTTTCCCATTAGTTCTAGCAGATCAAATGAGTAATGTTTTCTATTGGAACAAATCTCCTAATACTACATTATTTGAACGGGAAGAGTCTTTTAGCATGGCGTCTAGTTTACACCTTAGGTAGATTTTTTTTTTCAGTTACTGGAGGGTTAAGCAACTGTGCAACAAATGACAATCAACCTGTTTTTTAAACACAAGAGACATGATGGGATTTGTTGGAAATAGTTACAAGGTTGTAAATACAACTGTTGAAAGATGTCAGTTATTCAGTTTTTTTTCTTTCTTTTTTTTTCTGGAAAAAGAACCCCACAGAACTGGGCTGTTGCATAATAGACTGACTGGGGCCAGCTCCACACACAGGCCATCTAAGCAGCTGCGAAGAACAACAGAGTGCCAAGAAACAGCAAAATAACCGTGACTCCACTATTTATTTTGACCATTGAGAAGGCCAGGCTGGCAAATACTGCTGGTGTAAAATGAAAGATATAGAGTATTTGGGCCATCCATGGCTGATGCTTAATGTGGTTAACAGGGAACAGGAGCAGAAACTCCAGATCTTGTAGATTTTTTTCTGTCCCTGTCTCAGTCCTGCTGGCCTCTCTGGGACAGGAGGACAAGATTTCAGCTTCTCAACCTTAAGCCAGGAAGAGATAAAATTCAATTTTGCCTACGATGCTGAGATCCTTTTAGTGGCACTTACAGCAATCAGACATGAGAGATGGCTAGTTTGCATTTTTATTCTATGAGAGAATATGTTTACACAGACAAGAGCAGGCAGATCTGACCTCCTTCTGATATGCCTGATCCAAGCCAGCTCTGGTCCAGGAGCTCCGCAGCTGCAAGCAGCTGCAGCGTCCTCCTTCTTGGCAAACACAGCCACCCAACAGCAGGAGGGGAGCTGATACACGACCACCTACCCAGCAGCATGCAGTGCTGCTCGTGTCTGGCTCCACCACCCATGGAACCGGGACCTCAAAGCCTACTGCATGGATATGAGTTTTAACACAGGGGAATATATAACTTGAGCTAGTCAAATTCTAGCAAGTCCCAGTTAGCAGTGAAGAAACCTTATTTTCCTTGGAAAACTTTCTGTCTTGCACCTCTTGGTTATGTTGCTCAACTGTTTTTGGCAATATTATTAACACTAAAACTTTTGGAACAGGGACCTCCCTTTTCTTGCACCTCTGCACAGCATGTAGTGTATTGGGAACCCTGAGATCTACTCCATTACAGTGGAAGCCAAAGAATAGCTTAGCTGATTAATGTGACTACTATGGGCTATTTCTTGTGAGCTATTCCATGTGATAATTTGCAAAGCCCTGTTTACTGCTTGATATACTTGACCTAAATTCTGCAATACTCCAGTGCAAGAGACAGGAGACTATGTTGGCTTCAGATAAATTAAGGAAATGTGTTCTCTTTCATTAAATATAAACAATACAGACAGTAAAGTACCTCTGTATTATTTAATTTAAGTTTGTTTTAGGTTACTAGTCTTTACAAATTTTATATTTCTAGAGGGTACAGATTTTTTTTCAATTAAAAATGCATAAGATAATTACAGAACTTGTCGGGGGATGCCAGAGGCACCAACAATTACACAGCAACCTGGGATTTCAGCACTTAGAAATTCATGGGATACATAAGCTTGAGTTTCTGGTAATTTCATTAGCTGGGCAGTAAAATGATTAATGGTGGAACAAACAGCCACATGGGAGACCCACAGAATAGAGTACAGAGGTCAGGTGACAGCAAAAAAGACTGGTATGGAGACTTATACAAGGAGAAGCTGCAGTTCAACCCCTCTGATTTGGTCCTTCAAATCCATCATCTGGTGAGCAGGCAGAGATGGGGTACAGGAGGCAAATCCTAACTCCTGAGAGAGTGGCATTTTTCCTATGACTTTTGGCCAGGGATATTTCTATCTATTTACTTTGCTGAGTGACTCAGCCTGCAGCTGAGATGAATTGGACATATCACTCCTCTGAACTACTGTTTCAAAGGATTGTGTTTTATTTAAGTGAGGGTCCTAGCAGCCTTCACTTGGTTTTTGTATGGCAGACATCCTTTGGAGTAAACTGGACCAGAATGGGGTGGGAGGAGAGGTCCATTGGACTATTGGTTATGAGCTTGGAGGTGCCAGGGAAGACATCCCAGGGCCTGATGGAGTGAAGAGTCAGCAGAAGCCCAATTCTGCCAGGTTGGGGTAGTCAGTTCAGGAAGAAATTTCTTTCTGCAGATATTTATGTTAGCCAGGGATGCACTAGCTTCAACTACTAGCAGCCACTTACTATCTTCCAAACCAGAGAAGTGAAGGCAAACATTTGCTGTCCTCCAAATTCTGGAGGTGACATGAAGACATATGAGCCAAGAAGGCTTGCAGAAAGGCAGAAGAGCCAACTATTTGAGAAGCTAAGAGATTCAATCATGCTCTGTGTTACATCACCTAATATTATGTTTCCTGTCATATTGTTTTTGATCACTGATGACACATGAAATCAATAACTAACAATATGCTTCAAGTACAAAATATTCATTGAGTCAGGCAGACAGTTTTTGGAGATGCAAGCCATGTCAGAAGTACCCAGTAGTTGCTGTATATTCATGAAAATCAAAGCATAGGACCTGGCAAAATTTAGCATGCCACACTCAGACCTAACATTCACTAAAATATTTGTGAATCGGTTGCATTATTTCACCTACTGTATGAAAAAACAGATTCCTCTTCCTCTACTTCTTAAATTGGATGACTGGTATAGAAACGAGTGAGTGAGTGCCAGTCAAGTGGAAAAATGAATGACTGAGATCAAGCTTTAAATCACACACATTAGAAACTTATTTATAGTTTTAGAAAATGGTGTAACATTCACAAATTTAGACATAGACAAAATTCAGCACTGGAATGTAACTAAAAGGAGACTCACACCACTCACAATCAGTAAAGTGGCAGTATTCATGTTTTTAAGACCACTCCCTAGTGCTTTATCTTCAAGTCAATAAGAATTCTTCACATAAACATATTCATCTTTGTGCAAATTCACATTAATCTGTCAGACACGCAGGTGGGCAATGCACTCCAGCAGCTGGAAAACTAAGAGCATTCCCTTTAGATTTGTTATGATATTGACTCCAGAGTGTGAGGTTCTTCTGGAAGTGCCAGATAACCTTTGCATACAGAAGAAATGACCCAGGAACCAGAAAGATTCAGTGTGAACCCTACTGAAATTCTTAATCAATGAAGCGCCCTACATATATTAGGGCTGAGAGGGATCTGCATGCTTTTATTTGGATTTGTCCTCAAATGGCAGTCATACCCTAGGTGTCATTAAAAAAGAGCAGATTTTTCCGTTTGAAAATTTTATTTTGTGTATTGTGTACAGAATGCACAAGGAAATCTATAATACCCATCCCACACCCTTTCATACATCTTTCAGCAAGATATAAAACATTGAAGTACATTAATACTGCACTAACTAAAAATATATATAATTTTTTTAAATATAAGACCAAAGTCTAGGAAGAAATAAATATCTTAGAAAGGCTCTGTCTGGCATGGACAGGTTTGACATAAGTTCATCACATAACATTGACTTTTTTGGTGTATTTTATCATGCACATAATTTTCTTGTCATTCACAGTGATCCCCTGGACAGGAATTGCTTTGATGCTGATGAGGATGATACAGCACTCAGGCATTTTTAGGTTGCTACGAAACTTAGATTCTCTCACATTCCTATAACAGGAAAAATAGCTTTTTCTGTGGAACTGTAAATGCTGTTACTTAATTATATATATATTTTTTTTCCTCTTTAGGAACTTCTCTGTAAGAAGAATAGAAGGTAGGTAGAATAGAAACAGTAGAGTTTCTATGTATATGCAAAGTCTAAATATCTAAGTAATATATATTTTTTCCTCGTGAATGATACTAATTTTATCTTTATGGCTCAAACACCTTTTTAGTCAGTCTTGTCTTTGCATCTTTGAAATCTATTCCACTTACTGTCCAACCCAGATCAGAGCACTGCTGTAGTCCATCTGTTCTGAGACTGCTCTTCCACTGGGATAAGACCTGCTGTTATGATTTTGAGGCTTCAGACATGGAAATAAGCCCTCCTTCCTTCTCTAAATATAACACTGTGTTTCTGTAATCACTTCGTTATTCTGTGTGCAAAGATAAGAACCATGAGCCAAATTTTGGTCATCCTGCTGCCAACTAGCACTTAAAATTCCATAGATGGCCTATGCCATGCTAATCGTGAGCTTAGCATGGATGTTAGACACAGAGAGGTAATGTGCAAAAGTTGCCAGCTCTCATTCTGAGTGCTAAAACAGTCAGGCTGTGACTACTGAATGCAGATTCCAAAGCAATCAAACTAGGTGAGTCTTGGGAAAAGGGAAATGGGGCTGCTCACTAGATGAAAACCCAAATAATGCCATCTGCAACTGGTCTGGGGGGCTGATGCAAGGTGATTGCCTTCACCTTCATTGCTTTTTCATTTCCTGGAGAAAAAAAATCATAAATTCTGCAGATAATGGTAGGACTGGTGTAATGTACAAATACAGATTTCACATATTTGCAATGGCCAAAAAAACCACTACATCTAACTTTGCTAATCTTGCCTTCCTGATTATTCTTTTAATGAAGAATTGGGGTTAACCTTATTACTGTAGAACATGCTTCCAGCCCAGCTGTGAGCAATACATATATCTACTGCTACAACAGAGTGTGGTAAGTATTAAAACAGCAGAGTGATAATTTAATAGGGAAGACCAAAGTGAAGATTTAAAGGATCATTCATTCATGCAATTCTTAATCATATCAAGAGCATGTGTAAAATAGACTTACAAGTGAATCCTTTAGAAGCAATGATCAATTACTAATTGTGGTCTCTCTAGCCAGGCCCATGTTTTCAACAAAGAGTTTTAAACAATTGTTGCAGGATGACATAATGGAATAGTCCTCAGAGTGATCACTAAACAAGAGTCTGGATGATTAAAAAACTTTACAGGTAAGCTCAGTACTCACATTCCCCAAATATCCAAGGTACAAATGCAAAGCACCTAATCTTGGCTTCAGGAAAGAAAATATTTGAGAGACATCAGTACTGTAAGGATGCCTTTCACAAGATCCTGGCCACAGTAAAGGCTATATCATCCATGGAAAAATTAAAAACTTTTACAAATAATTGGGAACTAAACTGACATGGAAACTTTCCCTCTAAGTTATTATCAACTTTATAGCATACAGTTTTATCACCATGTCCTAAAAGTGGAGCATGGCTTCAATAAAATCCTGGTTCAATACAATTAATAAAAATGTGTTCTGTCATATTGTATATGTTCCATAACTGGAAATCGTATTTCACCTAATATACAGTGTCCCTAGACTTAGTGATGAGCAACATATGAGTAGCAAATTTCATCTTATAGAAATAATTCCTTGAAAGAATTATTTCAAAGAAATAATCTTTTAAAACTTTCTGTTAAAATATATTTTAGTGTTACTAATTTCTCTGTCATGTGTCTTCAGCAATGAACAGGACCAAAGTAAGTAAAAAAAATTGTGCCAGAGACAGCTTAAGGGTAATGATGCCCATAAGAAAGTTTTTTCTTGTCTTCTTTATGTAAAAGACAGATCAGCTGATACTCGGAGGTGTGCAGGTTTGCATCCCTTTCCAATCTCCTGATGTCTGTTGTTTGAATTTGGGGAAAAAAGACACATAGCTATTGTTCAGAGAAAGCAGTCTTTCAAAAAGGATACTTGCTATATGATGATGGCACAAGACAGAACTAAAATTAAAGCTGATTCTAAAGGATTGGACATTATATTATCCTTACATTATTGTGTAATGCTACAAAGCATGGGGCGCTGGAGACAGTGAGGTCATCAAATTGGACAAGCCATGAACTTCACACTTCATGCACCTTGGCAAAATATGGACTTACAAAATAGAACAGCAGCAACATTCTCAACTAAATGGTATTTCTATTTTTATAACACTTTTATGATCTTATTACTGGATAACTAGGAAAGTATTTTCCTAATTATGTAAATCCTATAGCACAGTTTGGATATGGTTTGCTTCTTTGTTTATCTTGGGCAGGATATATAATCTATAATGCAGATTAAAGTATTTAAGAGTTTAAAAGAAGCTAATAAGCTCCCTGTATGTTTTTTTATTCTAGTCTTAAAGGCTGCATAAAATAAAATTTAGAGCAAGAAGAGAGAGCTTTTTACAAGCAAATAAAAGAATGTTTTACAATCAAATTATTGCAAATCTTGAAATTTGGAGGCTACTTTCCCTGCAGTATTATTTATCTTGGTATCAGAAGTTATTTTAGCCAATGTTAAGATATCAATACACGAAAAGTATCTGTGAAAGAGAAAAAAGACCAGGACATAAAATTTTCAGTGAAACCCCACCTCTTGCTTCACTGATGACTAGAAAAATCAATGCATTTTTGGTTTTGCTGATCCACTGCTGAGTCACAGTCTTAAAATAAAAATAATTTCCTTCCTGTTTGTTCTAGAAACTCCAAAATTGCCTCTTAGCCACAAATCAGAAATGATAGAGTCACCTCGGCCATTCAAGAGATCTTCAGAGTGATTGCAATAATCAAGCAAACTTTATAATGAAGTACAGCTGTAATGAACACTCACACAATTGCACTGCAGAATTTTCCTTTGGGACACAATATTCTCCCTTACTGTAAGTTTTGTCGTAGCCAAGCGTGTTGGTCACGTTGTCCTCCTTGCCTACAGTTGTCCACTTTACTAATCCTCAGAGATCATCCTGTCTAAAGATGTACGGAGCTCCAGGCAGGATGCGAGCCCAAAGCTCAGGAGATGAGTGGCTCTACCGTTGACTCCATAAAGTGGCCTTCAACAACTTATTTACTTACTAGCTTTGTGCCTTTCCTCTTCCCTTAACTTTTGTGGCCTAAACAGATCATTGCTTCCATATATGTGTGTACACCAAGCCTCATGCTACCAGGCCTTTATATCCTGCTATACATTAGAAAGATTTGTTATGCTGTGGTTCTAGGATTATCTGTATCTCGATCCTCTTTTCTAGTATCTCTGAGTATGCTCACCTCAGGTCTTGGCCTTTTAAACTCTAACTTGAGGTTAATAACCTCTGTATCAGCTTATTTCACTCTCCTGATCCAACTGGTTTATCTCACTTTACTTTTTCCCCTTCAGAAGTTTGAAGCCAATGGAATTTATAGTTGCCAGACTCCTTTGTGTGTGTGTATATATATATATGTATATATACATAAATATTTATAATGTGTAATGATAATAAAATGTTTAATTTATAATAGTAATTTATATGTATACATACTTACATTTTTAGCTGGATGAATAAGCTTTGAAAGGGGAAAAAAAAAAAGATTTTTCAGTGCGTTGACACAAACATCTCTCTTACAGAGTTTCCTGCCTTTCTGTAAGATCACCGTGTGTCACCCACAGTGGTGTGTGTGGGTGCTCATAAACAGTCTGTGTAAAAGGAGCACCCGAAACCTCAGCGGGTGTTTGCCTGAAAGTGATCATGTGAAGGAGGAAGACAACCACCAGCTGGATTAAAGAGTAACCAGGGAATTACAAGAGTAACCAGGGAATTACAAAGCCTTTTGAAACAAAGGAGTCATCTTGAAAAGAAGTTTAAAAGAAGAATGAAAAGCCATAACAGTGGGGAGACAGTGGCATGGGGACAGGGCAGTAGACAACGCAGGTTCGACACTGCCAGAAGTTGTCCCATCAATATCATAACCTCCATCTGAGGCCCAAGACAGGGCAGTAGACAACGCAGGTTCGACACTGCCAGAAGTTGTCCCATCAATATCATAACCTCCATCTGAGGCCCAAGACAGGGCAGTAGACAACGCAGGTTCGACACTGCCAGAAGTTGTCCCATCAATATCATAACCTCCATCTGAGGCCCAAGACAGGGCAGTAGACAACGCAGGTTCGACACTGCCAGAAGTTGTCCCATCAATATCATAACCTCCATCTGAGGCCCAAGAGAGCATCCTTGTTGCTGGACACGATGTTGGGCCTGCACCCAACTAATGAGCTCACAGTGCGGTGGCAAAAAGTGCCCACACCGGGGGTGTGTGGGTGCCAGTATGCGTGTGGTTTTCTCATCAGCAGGTAGATTAGCAGATTGTCAGGGCAGCACAGCTGGCCGCGAAGCTGGAGCACCCATGGCTTAACAGTAAGCAAGGCAGGGGGCCTGCTCTCCAGGAAGAGGAAGGTGGTTGCTCTGCATGGGGCTGTGTGTGTGACTGCGAGTGGGTGTGTGCGGTGTGTGTATATGTGTTTAAGACTTTATAGCAATAGTTGTAGAAAGGTGTGTAGAAATTTCTAGGTGTATATTAACATTTCCTAAGTCTCCAATATTGTGGCTTATCCATACACTGTTCATAGACATCCTGAACATCTCATTTAGGGCTTGCCAGTTAATTAAAAACCATTAATAGATCAATAACATCACTTCAGTCCTGATCTGATTTATTTTCTGTGAATTGAGCAGTTTTTCCTTGTGACAGTGGTGACCTAGACAAGACTTCTTCAGGCACCTACCAAGCCTATCCCCCGTGTTTGTTTGGTGGTGTTTCCTTCACTAGAAAACAATCTTTTAAAAATACCACATCACTTTTTTCTCCTTCTTTGTCTACTGAATCTTGGCTATTTCTGAATATCTTAGTTTTGAAGGCTCCCCAGAGGACAAACAAACCCAATCAGCAGCCCTCTAATGACACTAGGTTTTTCTGGAGGGGGAGGTGAGACCCATTCTTTTCCCATTTGTATCTGGGCAACACCTTGTTGGGTAACCCAGTGTATTTATACTGTAAACATGATAACCAAAATAACCAGGCCAACATATGGTACTCATAAATTATTACAGGGAAGTCCTGTATCTGTCACATGCTGTCGGTGAGCAAGTTCCAGGGAAAGGCAACTGTCCCCTCAGTTACTGGATTCTCTCAGAGAATGTGTTTTGTCTTATTTATTGAGCACACAGGTTGAAATCTTTTCTTTCAAAATGCAAAAGCAAAAGAACTGATCGCAGACCTTTTTGGCATGTGTTGCTACCCACTTCTCTTCCTTTCTTCTCTTTATCCATGCATATCCTCTCAGGCTGACAGCCTTTAAACCATGTATATAGTGGAGATGTTCAGTCCAAAGCTTAGTCCCAAGTAAAATGGTTGAGACACTTACTGTGTAGATTTAGGGACTTCTGTACCAGCTGCTTTTATCTTCTGATCTGTTTGTAGTGCTCTGAATTACTAACATAGACCCAGGACCAACTCTCAGTTTTGCAGCGATGCCCCCAAGCTCTCTAACAATCTAATTCTGCATAGTAGTTTCTGACACCTGTAATATTACATGGCTTTAGTAACATATGATGCTCTTGTTAAAACTCTAGCTCCTGGAAATACCTGATTTTTGGAGGCATTTAGGCTTTCACCCTACAAAGGACAACTTTTCTAGAGCTTCTGATTAAAGGGAAAAGCTTGAAAATGTGACATGAAAGCATCCTACCAACTCTTAACTAGCATGCAAATGTAATAATCTAAATGTCTAATGTTTCAAAAGTCTCTTGTTTTGATTCTGAGGGTAAATGTATGACTTTGATTGCTTGTGATCCGGACTGCAGACTAAATACAGTGAAAATGACAATACATAAAGAACTACCAATGGGCAAAGTAAACACATTTAATTATAGAAAACTTTTTTTGCTGTTTTTTCCCCAGGCTTTTAATAACCACAGATGAAAAAAGCAGTAGGTACATCTTTGTATCTATATTGAATTTTTCAAGCTGTTTTCTTAATTTTATAATGAACTTCTGGGGAAAAAAAAAAAAAAAAAAAAAAAGATGAGCGCTAGCTCTTGTCCTGGCACTGGCTGAATGAGGAAAGAAATCCCGAGGAACAAACTCACTGCCAAGTGCTCCTTGTGCACTGGCTGATAGGCACGAAGATACACTGTTGTAAATCTTCACAAATAACAAATCAAAACATTGTGCTTCCAAGGGAGAGCAGAATACAAAAGGCAAAATATTATCAGTGCCACGCCTGGTGAGTATGACTCCTTTTGTACAAAGACCAGGCTTACATACAGCACAAGAACAAGCTCTGCAGAACCTGTTGGCATGGTCTCCACTCCCCGTAACTGCTATTTCCCAGGGACCAGATTGAGGAATTTCATCAGAAGCCTACACCATTGGTTACACAGACTCACAGCAGCCAAGACAGAGCCCTAAGAAGGGCAATAGCCTGGTGGGCCACGAGCTCCCTTCTTGCCCTTCCCATGCCGAGATGCAACAGGGTCACCCTGAGCCACCCCATGGACTGCACGCTTCAGATCCTGGACATGAGCACCAAGAGAAGAGGAGGCTCCCTGCAATGTTGCTGCCGTGTAGACTGCACACCCACACAAGGACCAAGGGCAATCTGTCTCTGCATGCTAGTTTGCAGCATTGCTAATATTCCTCTATCATATCAGCATCTTCGTAAGCCTGTGCCTATTAGTTTTTTGGCTTAATCACCTCTTCAGCATTGTTTAATCTTCCCAAAGACTTGATCTCCAGAAATAAACAGCTTACAATAGAAAAATGTCTAGCATGGCTTTATATTCATATATTCATATCCTTCTTGCCACATTTTATTAATGTGTTTATTTTAATAGATAAGATCCAGCTTATGAAACCAAATTATAACACACACTAGCATGTTCAAAATTCAAATATTGACGTGTCCTGATCTTATCATGCAGACAGTTCATTGAATATCCTTGGTTAAATGCTTTCTCTCATTTAAAGAAATGACTGGCAGTGAGAAATACTGAAAACTCAAAATAATTTGAAGTAGTCAGTGAACTGTAATAAATATTACTTTACAGTCACTCTAGCATTTATTATCTGACTTCTCATGCCTACCACCTTTTGTCTCAAAGTGGTAAAATTATTAACAGCAAACAACTTTTTTTTACATTTTAGTTCCACTGGTAAATTAATATATGGTAATATCTTGTACTGCATTTTATACCAGTGTTGCAATGTAATATTAAAATGTAGCTGTAGTCTGAATCAGAGTCTGCCTTTGGAAGATCCTAATTTTCCCAACTCTTAGTAATTTTCATCCTAGACTTTCACAGTTTAAAGCCAAAGAAAAAAAGTACTGTTTTTCCCCAACTGTCAGTTTTGAAGACTAAACCAGGAAATAGAAAACCACAGTGAATTCCTCAAGCTTAAAGCTAGAAATTGCTTTAATGCAGCAATAAAAGTTCTGCTACTGGATCTGATAACTATCAAATGGTTAATGATGAAGAATACAACAAAGAATCTGGCAGACCTTCATTGGCTCTGCAGCAGTAACAGCAAATCCAAGCTGCCACTGGGATCACACCTATGTAACATAACTATTTTGATCTCAGTACTATAGCGTGTGAATACATTGATCCTCATGATACTGCAGGAGGTTGGGAGCTACTGATGTTTCTGTTTTACAGGTGGGAAAGCAAGTACCAAGAAGGCAAGTAGCTTGGGCAAGGCCAAACCACAAGCAGGTAGCACCTGCTAGACCCAACGCTCTTGTCCTAAACCCATACCCTATGCATTGGACTGTCTGTTGTCTTCTGTGTCCTATAATGTATCTATGCACCAAGAACTGGACAAAATAATCAGGTATTATAGGAACATGAACAAGGTGATGGCGATTACTATTATAAACTAAGGCCATGGCTACCTCTCTCTTGATGTGTGTTTTTTATGACAACATGATGGTACTGAGAATGAAACACAGTATCTATTTTTTTGTGAACAGCATGGTTAACATCAGACAAGTACAACTGTCAAGAGATCTTGAGCTGTTCTTACAATATTTCTCATGAAAAAGAAACTGTTTAGTACCTGCAATTTTGTTTATTCACTCTCCTGCCCTATGTAGAATCACAGAATATCTCAAGTTGGAAGGAACCCATAAGGATCATCGAGTCCAACTCCCTGCCCCTCGCAGGACTACCTAAAAATAAGTCATATGACTAAGAGCATCACCCAGATGCTCCTTGAACTCTGACAGGCTTGGTGCCATGAGCACTCACTGGGGAGCCTGTTCCACTGACCAAGCACCCCTTCAGTGAAGAACCTTTTCCTAATGTCCAGTCTGAACTTCTCCTGATGCAGATTCATTCTATTTCCTCGTGTCATATCACTGGTCACCAGAGAGAGGAGATCAGCACCTCCCCCTCTGCTGCACCCCTTGAGGAAGCTGTAGACTGTGGTAAGGTCACCCCTCAGCCTTCTCTTCTCCAAGCTGAACAAACCAAATGACCTCAGCCGCTCCTCATAAGTCTTGCCCTTGAGGTCTTTTGCCATCTTGATTGCCCTCCTCTGGACACACTCTAATAGTTTGATGTCCTTATGCTGAGGCACCCAAAACTGCACACAGTACTCAAGGTGGGGCCACACTAGTGCAGTGTAGAGTGGGAAAATCACCTCCCTCGACCGGCTAGCTATGCTGTGCTTGATGCACCCCAGGACACGGTTGGCCCATTTGGCTGCCAGGGCACACTGTTGACTCATATTTAACTTGCCATCCACCCAAACCCCCAGATCTCTTTCCGCAGGGCTGCTCTCCAGCCTCTCATCCCCCAATTTATATGTATAACCAGGTGGAGGATCCAGCACTCGCTCTTGCTAAATTTCATATGGTTGGGGACTGCCCAGCACTTTAGTCTATCCAGATCTCTCTGTAAAGCATCTCTACCTTCAAGGGAGTCCAAAGCTCCTCCTAATTCAGTGTCACCAGCAAACCTACTTAATGTACATTTGATTCCTGTGTCCAGATCAGTTATAGAAACATTAAAGAGCACTGGCCCTAAAATTGGGCCCTGGGGAACCCCGCTGGTGACTGGCTGCCAGCCTGATGTAACCCCATTTACTATAACTCTTTGAGCCTGACCCATCAGTCAATTGCTCACCCGTATAGCTCCCTGCTTTTTCTTGGTCCTGTATGTTGCTTCCTACTGTTTGCTGCTCAGCAGATATTTAGTGCGCATTCCCTTGTTTTTCACAAATCTCTGAAAATAAAACCACTCTTGAGAAACTTGGATGAACAGAGATGGCTATTTTTGCAAATAGCCTTTTTGTCAACTTCATGTTCTTCCTAATGTATTTGTGTCCACAAATACTCCCCTCCACTGATCTTCTGCCCTTCCAGGACTGTTCAGCACTTAATCCTCCAAGACCTGCCCATGGGAACTAATAACATTCAACCTGCCCTAAAGTTATCCTGATGCTCCTTATGCCCTTGGGATATGTCACACAAGAAGATGCAAAGCTCCATAAACCCTCAGCAATCCTTTGCTGGCAGAAGGATAGACTAGATAACCTGATACAGCAATAGGACACAGTGAGAGGTCATTGCAACACAAGTGACATATTCTAAGTGACTTCAGCCATCTGAGGAACACACTGATAGTTAACGTATGTGTTGCTCCTGAAAAGGCAAAGTGCTGTTGGGCATTTGCAGCAGATTTCTAAAAGATGTTTAAATTATTTTATTCCAGTGTTTTGGTAACATGTTCTTCCTTTCTTAATAATAGCTCAGGAAAGGATAAACTAGCAAGGAAATCAACTGGGTTTTGCTGTTTTTTCTACACTTATTCATTCATCTGATTTTTTTTCCCTTACTTTATTTTTTTATAAATCAGTGATCCTCCCAGGGTTTTTCTTGCCCTCCACAAATCAGATTGCTGTTTCAGCAATGCTACTTGATCCATATACTGCTTTCAACATTAACATTATACTTTAAAATGTGAATCAGACTTGTGATTGAATTTTCACTATAAAAACACAAATTTTTAAAAAGTCTCTTTGAAAGGAAAACAAGACTCTAGGGACTAATAAAAAGAATGGCTTCTGTAAGTCACTGGATGACTGATTAAAATGAGCGAGGAGGGGAAATGGAGTATTAGTCAATTATAGACTGACTGTAAGCCTCCAACATGAAGTCTTATAAGAAGGTAATCATAGTCCTACAAAACACTGAGCAAGGCCGTTATAGAGAAGAAAGCAATACTAATGCCACTGGCAAGACCTTATAAAAAAGATCGAATACAGTGGTTTTCATGTCTTTTCAAACAAGAGAGTTTCAAACTGGAAAGTTACAGAGAAAGTAAAAGTTGAAAAAAAGAATATAATCTGGCTATGAATCATTCAGTCTGGAAATTAGATTTCTAACTGTAAAAGCAGAATGAACTTTTCACCTGGAGGACTGGGAGCAAGAAATCAAACAGATAACAAGATGGAGTTATCTAAATAATGATATGGATATTGTGTTTATGTCCATACTGATAAATTAAAGCAAGGCAGGCACTGATCCTGAAAGCCAAGTGGCAAAAACTGGCTACTGTTCCTGCTTAGGCTTAGTCCCTTCCTGATCAGCTTAATGTTGGAAAAAAATAGTTGGAATGGTCCAAACAGAGGCAGGGAGAAAGCTAACAGTTGCCCCTTAGAGATATAGATATATTTTACTAAAGCCCATCATTTGGTGTTCCTCCTTGGCCTCTGTCCCTGCTTAAGATATACCTCTCTAACCACAATTTCCCCTACCCCAAAAGGGAAATGCTACTTCTTTTTTCCTCTTCTGCACTTGAATTTGCAGCACTGAAGCAGTTTCATATGCTTTACAGCAGCATCAGATCCCTTGAAAAGAGGCTGCGCATAGTGACTGGGTTTCTGATGATGACAGATCTGTGCTGGTTGATACTTCAAACCGTGCGTGTCAGTGGGAAGATGTGGGCAGTGTGTGATGTGGAAGGTACAAGCTGACCAGACATAAAGGATGGAGTGAAATTGCACACAGAACCACCAGCTCTGCTCTTGAGCCTGACCTCCACCTGCTTACACAAAGACAAACTTACTTTTCAAAGCTGAATTCCTTGGAAAATTCCTGCTTCTCTTTAAGAGGAGAATGTTGTAGGGAAGCAACAGGAACAGATGAAAGGAATGCACCAGCTTGAATCACTGTGTTGTACTGTAGCTTGAAGGGGTTCTTAAATATGTCATCCTCTCCTATTACTTTTCAAAATATCTCTCAGAATAATGAGTATAGAAGAATCTTGTTTGAGGATTAGGGCCTTCTGGTGCCTGGTGCTGCACAAAAGTGTTTAGAGACAGAGCCTGCATCTGCATGGGCATATGGCTAGAGCAAACTGGAAAGGTTTCTCTTGCAGTGCAGTAAGTTATACTCAACACATAATAAAAATTATGTTTGTCACTTGAAATGGAAAAAGACAGTAACAGTTTCAGTTCTCTCTTTGTCACTCAAAAATATTGACAGCTTTAATGTTTTGTATTATCTTTAAGCAGTCACGCTGAAATTAAATGCCAAAATAAGCGATGTATTTGCCAGTTGATGTGGAGTTCTGAAACGTGCTACTTGCTTTGTGGGAAGAGAGAGGATTTCGTCCTCAGGGAAAGGAGATTTTCTGTGCTACAGAAGTGGCTCTGTAGCACATCCTTCTCTGCCTAAACAATGTGACTCATCTGCTCTCAGTCTGGAGCTCTGCAAATTATGGTATTGTAAAAACATGCAAAGTTCACACTAAGTTCACAGAGCTACAAAAATAAGCTGTTTCCCAAGCAATGGATGATTGAGCAAGCAGAGCTCGGTGCTGGAATTCAGCAGTCCTCAATCCTGCTCTTGAACATGCTACTGATTTTTTGAGTGACTTAGGAGAACTGCATTCTCTCTTAAATCTCTTTTCCTTCCCTGCCCTTGTCTTGTTAAACTCTGCATGTGGAGTGTCTCAAAGGTGAAATCTGTGCTAGCCATCAATGCTGATAATCATTTTTCCAAACTCATCTTCTCTTTAAATTTTATCTTCTCTTTGGCCATGACAGATCCTAACTAACTTGGCCTGTTCAGATCCATTCTAGATGCTGTCATAAGATCACTTTTCCAGCTCATCAATTTGACCATATCATCCTTTCTCCATGCTCCCATCATGGGCTTTCACTTCCCTGCTGCATCTAATAGAGGCTTGTCTTCACTGTCAACGCTCTCCACATACTGTCTTTGGTCATTATCTCCAATTCAGTGACAGAGGGAGATTCTCCAAGTGGCCAATGCCAAACATTCAGATAACCCTTTTGTGCCTTTTTCCACACTGCATCTAATGCTGGGGAGAAAGTTTCCTTGACACCTGTAAACTAACTCACTTTTCTCTATTAAAAAATTTGCTCTCCTCACTATATATTAAAAAAAAAAAAATCCCTGGTTTGCCTGCTTGTATGGTGGTTTTACTGCCTAGCCAACATCAACTCCTTGTTTCCTTTTGTTCCCCATCTATTTGTTTGTCTCCCTTTGTTTTCCCAGGCTTTTCACCTTGATTGTAAGGTCTTTGGAACCGAGACAGCCTTCTGATCTGTGCTTGTACTGTGCTCTTCTGATTCATGTGTCAGGCAACCTGAGTGCTATGGCAATATGAGCAGTGAAGCACTGAATGACAGCTTGGCTTAAGCATCACCGGAGAAGAAGAAGGGGAGAACGAGAGCTGAGAAATGCAGGAATAGTCTCCTTTTTTAAGCCCATTCAGTGTGGAACTGAATTAACTAAAGAACAAAGCAACAGCAGGACACGAGAGTTTAGAGTAAGAGCTTGAGCATTTCTCTGGACTGACACCTGCTCACGGCCAGTTTCGGAGGAAGTCTAACCTTTTCCAGTGCTTCCAGATGTGCTTGCTCAGCTGGCACAATGTTGTGGGGAATTAGGCCCATACTGTGACATATTACCAATCACTTCACTGTGCTGAAGGTTTTCATTGATTGTGACATTACACTTGATTTCAGGATGTCTAGTGCAAAGCTTGATACTTACAAAGTACCAAGAACTGCTGCCAAATAAACAGAAAACATGTGTAAATCTTACTTAGTGGAAACAAGAAGAATGATTATGTGTTGAAGGTGCTGGACTGGGTTCAGGAATTAATCCAAATAATCTGCAGGCATTGGGTTCTTTTTCTCCTCTACCACAGACCTTCTGCAACTGCGAGCAAATTACTCACTATCTGGTTGCGAGAAAGTCTGAAACGTTCCTACAGATCTTCAGGGAGCCTGACTAGTTGTTCTAGTGGTCAGTGTCTGCCATACGTGCTGTGACTTACACAGTTTTTATAGGGACAGTCGCTTTTGCATATCTGCCCAGCTCAACAACTGACCATACACAGAAGTGTATACTGCTGAAATAACAATGCTGTTCTAGCACCTAGTAGAAAATACTCAGTGGGAGACATAGAAATGGATTCTGAATGAAGATTTTAGCCTACTGCTGAGTGATCACTGCCTGGCAGTATTCCTTATTCACGTACTGCTCTTGCTTGACAGTGTATCTATACCCTTTGATACAGTTTTCTGTCCCACAAAAGCTTCTAGGACTAAGCCCTGATCTTTCAACAGACGAAAGATTTTCTAAAAATGTATAAGAACGGAGTCATAGGGGGCAAAGTACTTGGATTACTACTAATGCAACAGTGTCACTGGAAGTTCTGCAAATTACTAAGTGTTGAAATGTGTGAGTGTGCAACTGATTCCCTCTAACCACTTTGATAAGTTTCATGCAGCCCAAAAGAGCTGTGTTATAAACCTTCTGTTAGGTACTTCCTGGTGACATCAATACTCTTTTGAATCAAAATTCATTTATGCACTTATTCGAAGTTAATAACCCTGAAATTAATTTCAAAAGTCAATTTAGTATACATGGTATTTCAAACAGCCATAGTAGTCTGAGTGCTAAAAAAACCCACCCACAAATCTATGACTGCAATGTTTTTTCTGCTTCTGGTTAATAAAATCTTGATCAGGAGGACCCAGCCAGTACATTCAGAATGGTAAATTCAAAAGATGCATAATAGGTTTATTAAAGCTTGTATTTCCTTGCAATTGTCTGATAAATTGTCAACATGGAAACTTGTAACATGTTTCTGCTCTTTTTCCAAAACAACAGAGAGCTGCCATAGATAAGAGACTGTCTATTATCTGTACTGTATCATTTAAGCACAACCACCTTCATTTTTTACAATAATTAAATTTCTTAAATCTATCATTTTCTCCAGGATTACTGTACAGACTTCCTAATGCAAAGTTCTCTGCCTTTGATCACTAAGAGAAGAGGAGTGATAGAGATACTGCCAGGGAAACGCAACTGTCTACAAGTCATTTTGTAGATTTATTCTCTCCAAATATTGTTTGAGACTATTTTCAAAGTGGAGTCAGAAAGATCACAAAGTCCTAGACCTCATTGCTGTTATAAAACCAACAGCACAAACAAAAAGGTGTCTTTCACTAGCATTAGTAAATGAGAAATCAACACCTACATACCAGTTACACCTGTGACATTCTCTCCAAATGTCTTTACTTGATTGACTGAACTGTGCAACAAGTTCTGGGGCAGGGTGGAAGCGGCAAGTTTCACAATGCATTCCTTTGCCAAAGCTGGATGAGGCTGCAATAGTCAACCTCTAGTTGCAGAAACTAGTAAAAGGCAGAATCCTCAGAAAGGGTAAGGATTGATGCCTCATCTGGACAAAATATTTGGTTAAGTAATTGAAATCCTCTCTATAAGGCTCCAGTTCCAATCCTCTGATGGGATGCCTGATGTTTTCCCATAGAATCATAGAATCATTTAGGTTGGAAAAGACCTTTAAGAACATCCAGTCCAACCATTAACCTACACTACCAAGTCCACACCAAACCAATTAAGGGTAGACTAGTCTAAACCATGTCACAAAGTGCCACGTCTACCCATTTTTTGAACACTTCCAGGGATGGGGACTCCACCACCTCTCTGGGAAGCCTGTTTCAATGCTTGACTACTCTTTCCGTGAAGAAATTTTTCCTAATTTCCAACCTAAACCTCCCCTGGCGCAGCTTGAGCCCATTTCCTCTTGCCCTATCGCTAACTACTTGGGAGAAGAGTCCAACACCCACCTCACTACAACCTCCTTTCAAGTAGTTTTAGAGAGCGATAAGGTCTCCCCTCAGCATAGAATCATAGGATAGACACAGAGGAAACTGGTGTGTGCATTCGTGCCTAGGAATTCAGCCTTGGAGAAGCATTAAGGAGTTAGGAGGGCTTATCATGGTCCTCACTACTGGTATTTTACAATATACTAGAGGAGGAAGAAGAGAAGAGGGCCTTGCTCTAACATACAGTTCTTCTCTTGTGCCTCATAACAGACCTGTTGCAACCAGGTGTCTATTCACCAAGGGACTTCCATGGCTGAAGGTAGAGCTACTTCTACCAGCTTTCTGTCCCGCAGGCACTCTGCAAGGACAACTATCCACCAGACACCTCTGGGCATTGCAGATACCCTCAGAAGCACACAGAACCTGGCCATAGGCTCTACAGTCCCATATTATATGGAAATGGAAGATTGTCTATGCTCTGCACATTAAAAAGTGTATGTGCTAATGTTCTTCTGAGGATGCACTGTTGCTCTGTGCTGCATATCACTTACATAATTTACTTTGCATTTACTGGAATGAATGGAAATTGTTTGTGGAGTGTAAGTCTATATAATTTCCTTTTTCTTTGTATGACCTTACAAATATGGCTTTTCAAGACAAGGGTAACAAATTGTTGTTGAAGATTAGTTGGACTATACGAGGAGAGTTTCAATACTTCTCATCGCATTTTTTCACTACTTAAGCAAACCAGCTTTTTAAAAACATATGCTCCTTCAGCAATTTTTGCAGGAGAGGAGATAAACTTGAAAGACCATGAAAATAATTAATGGATTTATACTTGAATTTAGAGATAAAGTTAGGCTTAACCTAGCAATGGTTTAAGGACTAGCCATTTCAACCTGTGATTAAATTAGAAAATCTCACTTTTTTTCCCCTCTCTCCTAGACATGATTGTTATTATCAATCACATGAGCAAAGAGTGTTCCTCACCTGCTCAGTCTATCCATTGGTGAGCTTTGCATTTACAAAAATAATTACACTTGTACTGCTATTCCTCGTATTAAATCAAGCTTCAAAGCTTCCCCTTCAAGAGACTGCTAATTCCCCTTTCTTCTCAAGTCGTCTCAACTGCTCCCTCATGCTATGTGCTCTTTCATGGTTTCTTCATCTACACACAGCCCACTTTGCTTCCTTCTACCTCTCTGCACCATGGCACTTTTCATTCATGCTTAACTTAGCTCTCTTGCTATGCAAGTTTCCCATCGTCCCTCCTAAACTTGCTTCTCAAAAAGCATTTCTTGTAAATACAGTATCAGGAAAAAGTACTGTCCTGTCCAAGTCTCTGTCCAATTTGTGTAAGACATGATTCTCTATTCACTGTCACCCTGTCCAAGCACTCCGGTTTCCCATCTTGTAAATCTTTTACCTGGGTTCTGTCATAAAATCTTTCAGCCTGAGACCTGGGTGAAATGGCAAATGTCATGAGCAGAGACAGGATTTCAGCCTTTATCTTTATGTGATAGCCTGCTAGAAAGAGATTCGTCCTGTGTCTACATAATCTACCGAAGAGCAAACACTGTCTGTGTTCTGCTCAGCACTGTGACTGCACAGTCGTCTATAAATCACCAGCACTCATACATACAGCTATCCAAACAGCTTTGGGGAAACAGCATTGCTTTTTCCCTCAGATAACATATCACAAAAACTCAGTGATCAAATTGAATATTAAGTGGACAAGTCAAAGAAGTCATCTTTAAACTCTTATTAAGAAAGTGTGGGCAGAAAATGATAATGGAGGGAAACATTGCAGAGCTCTAATGTTGGGAATTTTTTCATACTACTAAACCTAGGGGGAATTTCTTCCTAAAGAAAAGAATAATTCTGTTTCCATAGTAACTCAGTGCTAGGGCCCTCTTACAGTCCAAATTTAGCAGAATTATATGTGCGGGTTTATTCAGCGTACTACTGTGCACTTGAGGATACGATGAAACCACTAACCTCATTGCATTTGGGATGTCAGGTTGAATTTGAACCAGGACTGACAATATATTGAGCAAGTCCAAGTATAACCCTAAAAAGTGAAATTATGCCTTAAAGACAAGCAAGAAATTATAGGTGATAACAGGGCATAAACTACCAGCTTGATAATGACTTGAAATATCAAAAAATGCTATGAAATGGCTTAGCATTTAAAAATGAATTATTTTTATCCCAGTCCTGACATTAATTTACTTACTCCCATGAAACAAGGTACGTCAGTGATGGTTCTTTCCCCTGTACTGTATAGATTGTCAGTATGCAGGAGCTGTTCTGCCTTTAGTCAGAAGAGAGGTCATGTAACCTGTCCACAGTGAGATATTTTACTGCAACTTTTTGAGCATTTATAACTAACACATGAGGACAATGCATTGAGTCTGTAGAGAAATCTCTGCACCTTACCTGGCAGTGCTTCACTTGTGTTGGGTTTTTGAAATGGTTAAAAACCAAACAGCCCCAAAAATAAAAGCACCACCTGCTTAACCAATGCATTTACTGTCCTTAAAAACAAATGGAGAGGGTATGGTAGCTCTGAAATGTGCCAGTTCTATAATCCATTGATAGGTGCTCAGCAGAGGCAAAGTGAAGTTTGGGTGGCAAGAAAATGAAGGTAAGAACAGAAGTACCTTAATGAGGATGACGCTTATAAGAAAGCTGGAAAGTGCTGGTGCACAGTTTTAACATCAAGTCCTCAAAGTACTGCTTGAGCATGGTAATGATTATGTGAGCTGTGAGCTCAACACGTTTGGCTGGAACAGATAAGTGGAGTCTTTCCCTGCTCTCAGCAGTACTCAAGAGTGTTTTAACCACAATACATACTGACTATGGCCAGCTCTGTGGTGTTAATGGCAATGAAGTATTGAAAAAAAAGTGTCGCCAATTTTCCCACTGTGTCAGATATTTGAGAAACCATCAGCAAACTGAGAGAGCTCAGTGTGGTGTGTGTCCAATACCTCTTTACACTAGAGGGAAGAAGTACTTTAAAACAGACACAGGGTTATTGCTTTTTTACATCATCTATCCAATTTCAGGATCAAATCTGTAAACTTTAGTTTTGTTTTATCACAGTATCGCTTTGCTACACACTTTGTCCTATGCTATCATGTTTTGTCTCTCTTCCAAAGCTGATGAGGGAGAAAATGACCATCATAACCTTGAACATCAAATGAACAAAAGCCTGACTTTTGAGCTAAAGCAAAAAATTACATTAGTTATTAGGAAGTAGCTGACTTCTGAATATGTAAAGGTAGGAGGCAATTATATGCAATAAGCCAATGTGTTAATACAGACTGTAGCTAACTCAAAGTTACAGAAAGAGCAAAATGTCTTGTGTATGTAGGTGTAAGTATGCCAACAAAGTGAGACCACCTACTTATACTAGCAAGCTTTATCTTTGCTTCAGTATCAACATTTCAATTGCCTTCTGCAGGAAATAAAAGGCAAGTAAACATATTTATCATTGAATCATCGAATGCTTTGGGTTGGAAGGGACCTTTAGAGGTCATCTAGCCCAACCCCCCTGCAGTGAGCAGGGACAGCTTTAACCAGATCAGGGTGCTCAGAGCCCCGTCCAACCTGACCTGGAATGTTTCTAGGGATGGGGCCTCCACTGCCTCTTTGGGCAACCTGTGTCAGTGCTTCACCACATTTCATCTGATCATCTTTCAAGTGATTCCTAAAAAACAAAGGACAACTAAACAACAAATTAAAGCTCCTTTTAACATGTTCACCTTTGTCAGACAGATGAATTAAGGTACTTAAGCATCAGTCTCTTGGGAAACTGCTGAAGCTGCAGAGAAAACTAATTGGCTGACTGTAATTTGCATATAACTATTAAATATTAATAAGGTTAATGTTGTGTAAGGTTTCACCAGGAATGACTATATAGCAACTATCTAAATGCTTTGTCCACAAACAAGGTGCAAGGTAAAATGCTGTGTCCAGCTAAGCGCTGGTGCAAACTTTTGTATTTCTAGTCTGATGTCAGGTCCAGTGAAGGCCATAGGGAGAAGGAGGCAAAAATGGATACAAGCTCCTTTTTTATCTGCCTCCTATCCCCCCACAACTCTGTCTCAGTTTGTTGAACCACTTAGGGCAATGTGAGCGGTGTTGGCACTGTGGTGGTGGGGTTAATAATTTCCCCATGCCCAAATCAGCCAAGGGCGGCCTTTCTGCCTAATTACCATCACAGCTTGGAAGACAGCAACAGGCAGCTTGGAAGACAGCAACAGGGGCTGCAGTGCAGGCCCTGTGTGCCAGCTGCCTGGATGCCTGGAAGTTTGTCCCACTCTTGGCACATAACTTACAGAGAGAGGCTCCAAGCCTACTTATTCCCCTTCATGTAAAGGTTTTACTTCTCCTTACAGAGCTAAATGAAAGACACGTGTCTTGGCACTTGCTGAGGATTTTTAAAGGGTCAACAATCCAGTTTCATGTTGAAAGTGTTTTGTGGGTTACATACAATATGTATCTTGAGCATTCAATTAGTCCAAAAGTAGCATTTCCACAGCAAAGCCACACTGTTTTACTGGCCTGTATATGTTCGAGATCATTTTTTGTGCCAGGAGGGAAGACATTTCTACAGAAGCACATCAGTCACAGAAGGACTTCTCCGTGCATCAGCAGCATCAGCCAGATGAGCATGGACTGGAGACTGCTTCTGTACTCTGGCCTGCACACTCACAGCAAATGTATGCTTCCCAGCTAACTCAGGTTTAAAAAAGTCTAAAAAAGGATTTACATCTAAACTTCAGGCTATTTGGCAGAGAAAAGAATCCCTTAAAGGCAATCAATAAAAGGATTGAGTCTGATAACATAGGCTAATCTGTTTCCTATTTCTCTCCTTCCCACCCAGGGTAATCAGGTGGCAGATGCAGGGAGGTTCCAGAAACCCCCCAGTGCTCCAGACACCATTTCCTTGCAAAGGGTCATTCCTGTGAAAGCAATGACTTCCAAGCCTCACACATTGAGGCAGATGCCACTATGTTATCACGCTGCCACCCTGCACCACTCCGAGGCCACCAGGATCCATCTGGGAAAAGGGGCTCTACATTGGCAGCAGCAGCAGGCAGCTGAGCATGAGGTAGCCTGTCCTTGCTGAGCAGCTTGTGCGAAACAAAACAAGTATCAAGTGAACAATAAGAACTATGTTTCCAAAGGTGTTCAGTGAAAGCTTTAACAGTGCATGCCTTTCCTATTTTGTGTACTTCTGCCACCTGAATTGATATGGTAGCAAGTAAGTGACCCAATAAATCGGAAAGCCATCTGTACAGTCATTTTAAGGAAAACCTTGTAATTTTACCAGGGTGAAAACAACAATGCAATGTTTTCTTCATCCTTCCTTCAACTAGGGGAAAACCTAAGGGGTTTTGCAGTATTAAAGACATTAGAATTTTGGTTGAGGGGTGAAAACCTCTTCCTGCCAGTACCCTTGTGCCTAAAAATTGGTGTAAATGAAAATATAATTTTAAAAGGCTGGTTTTTAATGTAAAAGAAAATAAAAACATAAAAATGAGTCAGCCATTTGAAGAGCAAGGTCAGAAGATACTTGCTAAATACATTTTCCTTTCCATCCATTCTCGCCCCAGAGCCTATGTGCACAAGTCTTACTGGCCATTTATCTTGGACATCTACCTTGGCCCTTTGGATATCCCCCAGTAGGACCCTCTTCTCTGGAGCAAATCTTTACTTTCTGTAAAGTTACATCTGTAACACAGAGAGAATCAGCTATTAATAGAGTCTCTGAAAAAGTACATTTCAACAGACGAACCACATTTAACAGTGTGCAGATTTACTTTTTCCTCTGTATACTTGTTAGAGGCCAGTGAAGTCAAAAGAGTGTGGTCAAAGCTTATTGGTATTACTGTGAGATTAGTTTACCCCGCCAATATTTAATAATACTAAAGGCAATCTTATCCATAAGATGTCAAAGCTTCTATAATAGAGAAAAATCAAGAATTTTCTTTGTAAATCAGCTAGACATAGTACCAGAACTTCTCTGCGAAACTGAATACAGTAAAATAAATAAACATCCCAAGAAGAAGCCCATATTCGAAGTATTCTCCCTAGCTCATGAACAAAGCTTTAGGAATCTGCAAAATTTGTTATCCAGACTTAATTTATTCTACAGTGCCTGCTCTGTTTTAAACTTTGCTTCGTAATGGCCCTTTAAGACCAGGTAGTTTGTAAGGCCGTTTATTCCCTGCATGTGTTGAAGGAAGGCAGATAAGAAAGGAAAAAAAAATTCAAGCAGTTCTTGAAAGATTACTTAAGGGGACACCTGATATTTCCAATAAGAAAGGCTTCAGAAACCATGAAAGACCCTATCTCAAGAGCTTTGTTGTGAGGGGGTAAAGCATTCCTACATTATGGCTGGCTCAAATACGTTGGGGCTTTATACTTGCTTGAGACTGAATGAGTGAATAGGTAGCTGGGAGACTCAGCCTGCGTGGAGAGAAGTGACTCAGCAAAGATGTAGCTTTGAGAAGTGAGGAAAGGTGTGCCACTGGGAAAGCTGGACAATGACACCTTCACTGTTGAGCCACCCCTTTCCCTGAAGATCCCCTCCATATGTGTAGTCACCTACATCCCTCACAGCTACAGGTTCTGGAGACCTCCCACCATGGGAAAAAGAAGGAAAAGGATAACAGAGGTAAGGCGGCACCCATCACCCCTTAGTTGGCTTATAGATGTGGCACAGCAAGTGAAGAGCACAACTCCGGTGTCTGGACTGGCTGGAAATCCATGATAACACATTGGATGCATCTAGCAAGAAGACTTAGAAAGCCACAAATGAGAACTGTAAGCAAAGAGTGGAGTCAGATGAATCGGTACTTTGTGAATTATGACTACAGGGTTTGCCTTGTTTCATGGGACACTATAGAAGCTAGGGAAGACCAGGCTTATAAAGATACTGCGTGGCAAGATACAGGAAACCCACTAACAAAGGGACTGTAAATACTTTATTAGGCAAAAAAGAAGGGGGTGTGTGCTTTGATTTTGCAAAAATGAGGGCCAGTTATGCACATATTTGGTCAGAGGAAACAAAAAAAAATGATGTAGTTATAGATGTTATTAATAATAAAAAAATCTGGGTCCAGTCCAAGTCATGAGACTAAAAAAGCAGTACATGCTGTGAATTGTGATGCCCTAGTTAAGGAACTATGTATATAAAGGTTAGCACAGTGATGTTGTGATGTATATATTGCTTCACAAGTGTATTGAAGAGCATTGGTCACATTGTCTGTCAGTTAAATAAGTCCTCTGATAATGCCAGTACTAACACCCTTGTTGAAGCATTTGTTCATGAGATGATCACGACACAATATAAACTATCATAGAAGAGTTGTATGTGCAAAGGGATGCTGGGCCATTAAAACAGAGGAAAGAAATTGCTTGGGAATTGGTTTCATAGGAATGACAAAAAAGATCAGAGACATAGTTGGAAGGAAGAAGGACCATCCAGGAATGTGTATTGGGTTTACGTGACAAAGTTTTGGTAGGAGGGGGCAACAAGGGTGGCTTCAGTGAGAAGATGCCAGAAGGTGCCCCCATGTCTGACAGACCCAGCTCCAGCTGGCTCCAAGATGGGCTTGCCACTGGCCAAAGCTGAGCCCACCAGCAACAGTGGTAGTGCCTCTGTGATAACGTATTTAAGAAGGGGAAAAAAACTACTGCACAAAAGCAGCTGGAAAAGAGGAGTAAGAATATGTGAGAGAAACAACCTTGCAGACACCAAGTTCAGTGAAGAAGGAGGGGGAGGAGGTGCTCCAGGCACTGGAGCAGAGATTCCCCTGCAGCCCGTGGTGAAGACCATAGTGACATAGGTTGCCCCCCCTGCAGCCCATGAGGGTCTACAGTGGAACATATATCCACCTACAGCCCATGGAGGACCCCACACTGGAGGAGGTGGATGTGCCCTGAAGGAGGCTGTGACTCTGTGGGAAGCCCATACTGGAGCAGGCTCCTGGCAGGACCTGTGGTCTGTGGAGAGGACTCCATGTAGGAGCATGTTTTCTGGCAGAACCTGTGGCTCCACAGGGGACCCACACTGGAGCAGTCTGCTCCTGAAGGACTGCACCCCATGGAAAGGACCCATGCTGGAGCAGTTCATGAAGAACTGCAGCCTGTGGGAAAGAACAACATTGGAGAAGCTCGTGGAGGACTCCCTCCCATGGGTGGGACCCCACGATGAAGCAGCGGAAGAGTGTGAGGAGGAAGGAGCGGCAGAGACAACGTGTGATGAACTGACCACAACCCCCATTCCCCGTCCCCCTGCGCTGCTCAGGGGGAGGAGGTAGAGAAAATTGGGAGTGAAGTTGAGCCCAGGAAGAAGGAAGGGATGGGGGGAAGGTGCATTTAGATTTGTTCTTATTTTTCATTATCTACTCTATTATTAACTGGCAATAAATTAAACTGATTTTCCCCAAGTCGAGTCTGTTTTGCCTGTGACGGTAATTGGTGAGTGATCTCCTTGTCCTTATCTCGACCCATGAGCTTTTCCGTTATATTTTCTCTCCCCTGTCCAGTTGATACGGGGAGTGATAGAGCAGCTTTGGTGGGCACCTGGCATCCAGCCAACATCAACCCACCACAGAATGACAAACAGATAATGACTAGCTGTGGAGACCAGGGACTCTAGGTCTTTGAGAGAATGACAGCAGGATTCTCCTGGGGCAAGCATAGAATCATAGAATCATAGAGTTGTTTAGGCTGGAAAAGACCTTTAAGATCACCCAGTCCAACCATTAACCTAACATTACCAAGTCCACCACTAAACCGATTAAGGGTAGAGTAATAATTTCATGTTTCCTGGCTTGGTGGCTGGATTACTTTTTAATGAAAGTAAAAACTAGGAATCATTAAGGTTGGACAGGACCTCTAAGATCATCAGTCCAACCATCAATGCAACACCACCATGTCCATTAAACTATGTCCCAAAATGCCACATCTACCCATTTTTGAACACTTCCAGGGATGGTGACTCCACCACCTCTCTGGGCAGCTTGTTCCAATGCTTGACTACCCTTTCCATGAAGAAATTTTTCCTGATATCCAGTCTAAACCTTCCCTGATGCAAGGCAAGGGGCAAGCGAAAGCAAACCCTAGGTCAGAAAGAGAACATAAGTGTAGTCTCTCTAGGTGTTGAGAAGGAAGAACTCAGTCAGGACATAACATCAAGAAGAAGAAATGCAAAGCCCCAAGCTTGAGAGAAAAAACAACATCTGGTCAAGGGAATGATGGCAAGAAATAGAGAGGCTCAGAGATGGCTATGAAACCCAGAATCTAGAAAAGGACCTAAGGAATGTGACCATAGGATACATGCTTCAGCAGAACAGGATATATCTTCCCAGTCCTCTGCTAACATTAGCTGTGTTATACTCCTGATAAATTAGCAAGTACAGCTTTCCACTGTAAGCAGAGAAATTAAACGACTTCCCAAGACAACTGTCTGACAATAGAGCAGGGATTCAGGAAACTCCTGGCTCTGAGTCCTATGTTCAGTCTGACTAATTATTCACTTTCTCATGCAATTACTGCAGAGGGGATTAAAAAAAAAAAAAAAAGAAAAAGTTTCAGCATTCAGTTAAATTTTGATTCAAATACTACGTCTGCTTAAAAATAGATTAGATGCAATAGAAGAAGGCACGAATCTCTTGGAAATACAGGAGGAAAAGAGATCAATATTTGGCATCACCAGTTCTATAGATTTTACATCAAGCACAATGATTTTGAAATGGAAGTGATAGCAACATCTTTTTTTTGTCTGGTCAGCACTGAAGTCTCAATCCTTTGTACACTTGAGTAATAAAGTGATGAGCATCACATACTGCATTAAGACAGCCAGAGCATCTTTCAATAGACTTGAATGCCAATCTTTTACTCCAGAGAAGCTTGTTCTTACATTTGAAACTACTGCTCTTCCAGTTCATTTGGAAATTGAGGTGCCTTTGTGGCTACTAAATTACTGTGGGACAGATTTACTCAGACATCTTGTCGAGAGCTTAATGGCTGAATAGAAAAAGCGAAGAGCTAGGAATCGAAAATACTCCTTGGTATTCTATAGTTTTTATGCCTTACAGTGGGTAATCTAATTTTATTCTATACCAGGATAAAACTATTAGAGATTAAGTCATTATTTCGTCTCTGTTCCTACATATCACACTGCAAAGTGGAGAGTTGTTGTTGTTATGATTTATTTGATTATCTCCCAAGTGGAACTGGAGAGCAGGAATGTTTAGCACAGCCTTACTCCATGAACAGAAATTCATGCTGCTGATTGGTCTTCTGTCCCCATTCCCATACCATAAAGCCACATTTACATTTAAAGCCAAATCAAATAATGTTATTCTTACAAAAGCCGATTACTAATACAAAAGCAAACTAACAAAATCCATGTGGATGCTAAGAAGAGATGGGAAAATCTAGCCTTAAAATGTTCAGAAGACTAAGATAGGTCAGTTTGTAAAGGACAGGAAAAAAAAATTGTCAGTCTTGTGAACATCCGGTACATCCATCACAGTCATCAACCTTTCCAGACTCCTTTAACAGATAGCTATGAAGAAAAATAATCCTAAAAAAAAAAAGATGACAGATGAATACATGTAAATGTTAATTGTGAAGGCAATAACTTTTTCTTAACCCTCAAAAATATTGATGCTAAAAATAATGTTAAAAAATTCTCATTTTTAAAAATTCAGTAAAGCATAAGGTTTTTTTGAGAAAAAATTACTGTAGCTCCTTTAAGCGGTCTCAAAGAGAAATCATTACGTAGAGTGTATTTATGGCACAGTAAAAACTCTAGCTTCAACCAAAGCTCAAAATAACAGAAGCACAAATAGAAGAAACTTCTGTTTTGTTTACCAAAGACATCTAACGTACCCAAAGGAAGGCTGGAGCTGGACGTACATGCCCCCTCCTGTTACACTACCTGCTGCGCTGGCGTGCTCTCGCACATCACCCTCTCAATGTTCCCATGACCTAAAATAATACCCTGTGTCTGAACATTGTACAAAGCCTGGAGAATAAATACGCTGGACTAATTAATCTCCCAATGGTCACTGATTATGCATCTACAAAAAACACTGACTGATTTAAAAGTGATCGACAGTCACAGATAGGAACTTTCTATTGCTTTGTTTTCCTGGTTTTAAGAAATACTCCTGTATTGCATGTTTTCATGCACAGCTGCTATTAGAAAGACAAACTGAAGAACTGTTTTGCCCCAAAAGTTACCTGTACCCACCAGTGGTATATCACATAACAAACAAAACAGGTGCTGTGATACAGCTGTAGAAAAGGGGCTTACATGTAAACAATGAGCCCACAAGAATAGAAACTGCACACGGGTACCACAAGAACACAGCCCAGGTCGCATCAGAAATTTTTTCCTCAAGATATGGAATTGTAGAGATCAGTTAGGTAAAGTTGGAACTGTGTTTCTGCACTTGCAATATTCCCAGGGAGATACAAAACAAGTGTCTTCAAGCAATCTATATTTGGTCGTATAAGAGTAATTTTACAGTCCTGAGCCCTCTAAGAAGATGACAGAAAAAAATCAGAGAGAACACCTAAGAGAACAAGAAAAAATATTATTTCAGAGGACATGAAGAAACAATGAAAATCCTTAGGGTGATGCATTTCTTTCTGTTTTAACTCCAAAAACATTACTATAGAATACATTTTGCCCCACTAAGTGCAACTAAGTGTTGTACCAACGTATAGCTATTTAGTCATCATGTTCAGCTCTCTAAAATGAGAATCTAAACCCTGTCTCTGATCTGCGTGTCTTAACGCCACTGTGTACACACAGAGACAGAGAAACTTCCAGAGGCTGCAACCAGAGGCTGCAATTAGCTTCATGGCCACTTGGAGAGCAATTGTAGGTAAGGGGCACAGAGGCTCTTTTGTGTATTCAGCACAGCTAGGCTGAGCGAGACACAATTTGGTGCAAGCTCTTTCAGCACTGCTTGCTCAGTTCCCCCTACACAAAAGAATAATTCTTGAAATTGGAGTGGCTGGACTCCTGCTTTTGGGGAGTGACTTGAGTGACAAACAAAGTGGCTACTGAAGGTGACATTCCCTTGAAAAGTGAATGAGTCTTGCCCTCTAAGAGCAGAGAAAAAAACATGGTATGCTGCTTATTTTGCATCAGGGAGTGTTTGATCTTATCAGCTTCCCAGAGACAATGCCAGGCATCTTATTGGCCTCAGCTCTCAAAAGAGATGAAAACATATCCCACTTCTGCACGGTGTCCGATATCACCAAATAAGCTCCGCATCTTTGAATGGCTCAGTCTCTCTGCAACAGGAAATATGCTAAGAAGCATTATCAACAGGAAAGAGTATCACAGGCTTTAAAGCATGATTAAACAGGATAACAATTCCTCAAAGATACTAGATTACATGAATATTCATTAGTGATTATGCCCAGTGTAAACTCAGATTCACATAAATTATAATGAAAAGGAGCCTAACCAGTGACTGTCTACTTTTTCTTGAGACAGAAAATTAACCATCCTTAAAAAAAGGAAACTCAAAGATGAGCAAGAGGGTAAAGAAAAGTTAGGAGAAAATGCAGGAAACCCTTGTGAGTTAAAAGTGGGATGCACATGGCATCCCTGGCAGATCTACTGGGCATGACCTGTGGTCACATTAAGTTTTCAGAATTGAACCAAACCATGACAACCATGATGACCAACACAACAAGGTCATTATTCACCAGAATAACTTCTTCAGCAATAGTTTTCGCCAAGGTGGTTTACAGAGTTCACTTTCCTATGTGCTTTCTTTACTACTATGTCCCAAAAAAGACTGTGTCTCCTTTCAGATATGTCTGTACTTCCCCAGTCTTTCACAGTTCATTAAACATTGTTGCAATACAAAATCTTATTTGTGGTTCTTTCATTGCCATGCAATCCCAATATCATTCACTATCCTGATGAATGTAATTTTTATTTAATTATCAAAATACCTCTAAAGTTCTAAAGTGGGGGGAAAGAAAAGCAAGTGATTAATGACCCCCACAAGCTCACTTAGGCATAATTTAAACTCAGCATTGTCATGAACCCCAGGCTTCTATTCTTGGTTCAAGCAGCTGCTTGCTCTGTGGCTTTAGGGAAGTGAAAGTTATTGTTTTGCTTTCTCTATCTTTGAAACAGATATTTCCTTTATCCCTTTATTTTATCCCTGGACTTTTGAAAGGACTCGCCATTCAGAATCAAACTTTGCTACAACTACTCATGCTCTACTTTGACTCCCAAAGCAGTCAACAAACTAGCAACGAGTACAGTGTTAAACCCTACGGTCTGCTCCAAAGGGGCCGGGGTGGAGATTTTTATGGAAATACCTTTAAATTGTTGGAACCCATGATCTGAGCTGCATGTCATGGGAATTACTATAGCAGGAACCACCTGAACCAACGGAGGACAAGCCTTACAAGAAGCAGTGCAAGTGCAGGAGCGACCCAATCTGAGCTGGCTTTGGTGCCCAGTAACTCCTCACAACACACCACCTCTCCTGTCCTGAGTGACCACCATAAGAGGTGGAGCCCAAAGTCATGGACTAAATGAACCCAGTGAACATTTTGTGGACATTTGTGGATATTTAGGGACATTTTATAGACATTGCACAGGGGTGGTCCATAGACTAAGGGAATGATATCTGTGTATTATACCAAAGGATGGGAGGGGTGGTGGTGGGTAATGAGAATGTATTGGATAGTGTGAGACCTAGGCATGACATAAAAGGTGTGGAATAAGGGGTGGAGAATGTGCTGGTTTTGGCTGGGGTAGAGTTAATTTTCTTCATAGCAGCTAGCATGGGGCTATGTTTTGGATTTGTGCTGGAAACAGTGTTGATAACACAAAGATGTTTTCATTAGTGCTGAGCAGTGCTTACACAGAGTCAAGGCCTTTTCTGCTCCTCACCCCACCCCACCAGCGAGCAGGCTGGGGGTGCACAAGAAGCTAGGAAGGGACACAGCTGTGACAGCTGACCCCAACTGACCAAAGGGATATTCCACACCACATGACATCATGCTCAGCATATAAAGCTAGAGGAAGAAGCAGGAAGGGACATTTGGAGTTATGGCATTTTGTCTTTCTAAGTAGCTGTTACGCGTGATGGAGCCCTGCTTTCCTGGAGGTGGCTGAACACCTGCCTGCCGATGGGAAGCAGTGAATGAATTCCTTGGTTTTTTTTGCTTGCATGGATGGCTTTTGCCTTACTTATTAAACTGTCTTTATCTCAACCCATGAGTTTTCTCACTTTTACTCTTCTGATTCTCTCCCCTATCCCTTTGGCAGGGAATGAGTGAGCGGCTGTGTGGTGTTTAGCTGCCTGCTGGCTTAAACCGTGACAGTCCACCTGGTTTAGATGCAGAATTTGATGGTGTACTGGACAGGAGCTTGGAGCTACAGCAGATGTACGGGTGTTATTGTTGACCCACACACATTTATCATGCACAGTTGTGAGTTGGTGTAAACAGACTCTTAGCATAGACTTTGAGGCAGGAGAAGAAAGTGGAGTCACTGATTTCATCCTAAGCATTTATTAAATACACTGTATAGACTGCAAAGAACATTCATCATCTTGCCTACTTTTTATATTTTTTTGTTCAGTGCTTGAATTTTATTCTTCATATAGATTTCCACTATAATACTCCTTTGGTGTCATAGAAACAGCTTTACGTTTGCTGATACATTTTAAGAAATGGCATCAAAGTTTACAGACAGATTCAAGGGAAAAGGGCACAAGAGTTCTGACTTGTAAATTTTTATGTTCTGCTGGTCAGAAGAAATGAATTGTCTCCAATCATTTGAAGTGCAATCCACTAAGCTGTTGTTATTGCAGATACTATGGATTTTACAGTGATAAAATACCGTGTAGATACAGTTCCACTCAGAGACAAAGAGAACTCATGTAGAAATTAAAATCTATATAGGAATGAATATTGTAACGGCGACATTACTCATTTACATTGCTCCGCTGAGCTCCATTGGTAAATTGCTGTAATAAACTTGCTGTAGCTGATGTCGATAGGTTTTGAGTATATTGAGACTGTTACATGTGTAGTTTTCCGCTTAGAAATAAAACTAGTTCACATTTCTAGTAAATTTATAACTATAGTACATACATTGATTTATTTTGTTTATCTCTCCAAATGGAAATGTACTGCATGATTTTTTAAGCTCACCGTAACTGCTGGGAGAGTGACCATTTCGATGGGCAGAGATGCTATTACTCCATAATTACATCAAAATGTCCTTTTATTACATCACAGCATTTTTTGATGATTCTGTGTCACTGCTGCTCAGAGTTATCATGCAGAGATGTTGCACTGTGATAGGTAAAACTGCAAAGCAATGCCAGGCCATCATTGTTACTGCCTCATCATTTCACTAATTTAATTTCATTCAGTAGTGCCTCTATTTCTTCTTACCAGATAACAGAAAGGAGGAATAGCATTTCTTTGTTCCTCTCCTGATTGCAGGAGGGAGTTTCTTCAGAAGATCTGCTCTAGTCCCTAATCATTCCCCCTAAAAATTGCAATTTATCACAGATGCATAAATTTGCAGGCACCATGAGGGGTGTGATGTTAGGTCTGTGTTCTCTCTTCCTGAATTCAGATGCAAAGCGAGCTGCAAGCAGATCCAGGTAGGCTGAGAAAGCTACAGATGGGAGGGTGAAACCCCTCTACATGAGATGAGAGTCACAGGTAACCCTGAGGTCCTACTGAATTCTGTAGGACTTCTATGCACAAATACAAATGCCTTCACAACCTTGGGCATGTTCATTTGAGCACAGTGAAATCTCTCTAGACTAAGTTCAAGGCAGGTTTACTATGAGGAAGAGGACAAGAAGCCTGTAGCTGCCACACACACTCTTAGGTCTGGAGTGGCCATGCAGTTAAGGAGCTGTTCCCCTCTCTTTCTCCCCTGTATCAGAGCTGAACTCACTTATGAGAGACTAATAAATTAAAAGGAGTGACAGTAATTCACTACAGTGGGTCAAGCTTTGCTTTCATTTAAACTGATGGTACCTCTGTAATTTTCATGAGCTTCCAAGGACTTAACTGAGAGCAAAATTGCATCCAGTACACCTCTTCTAATGGTCTCCTTACACCCCTATTTTCTGCACTTCTGTGTGAGCAGTGCCCTGTTATTTGTATGTGAATAACAGCAACAATCAGGAATGGTTTGCAGTGTCATTAAGTGCATACAAAATGAATATGGACCTTTAATCTTTGCCACATCCTACACCTGAAGTATAAAATTAGAAGGTCTAAGAAGTTGAATTCACTGCTGGAATAGCATTATGAATATTTGCCTCATGATGAGTGTTATTTAGACCAAAAAGCACTACTGAAAATAGTTTCAGAACAAGATGTTGCAACTTGAACTCCCAGTAGCCCCCGTTGCTACAAAGAGGTAGTGAAAGGTAAAAAGCATAAGAAAGAGGTAAGATGACTTTCAAGCCAAGTATGCTTTAAAAGAAGGAGGTCTGCCCTGAACCAAAAATTCAGCAGCAGCTTATAGCAACCAGATTTTCAGTCCACTGACCTAAAAGCTACCCTTGCAAACCGTCTCAGAGAGATTCAGTCACAAACAAGCAATCTAATGGCATTAACTAAGGAAAGCCACAAAACTGTTATTATCAGACTGACACCGAAAGAGCAAAGATCTAACTGAACAGACACACTGGGACTTTGACTTCCCCAGCTATCACTCTTCTGGAGTCAAAGATCCCCAAATCCTGCCAAGATGGAATACTCGCAGCTTGCATCCTAGTGAAGAAAATACCAGGTATATACTATATTTTTTTCGAAGTGGTACGATCTCAAAAATCAGTGATGAACACAGTACATAAACAACAAACCAGTCCCAAAAGCTATGACCACAGAAGTAGAAAACAAGATGAAAACATACACTGTCATGCCCCTCTCCTCCCCATTGAAACATTACAGATATGAATGGTTTGGAACAAAGTGATGACCTATAGACAGTAGCAGATGAGGATGCAGAAGAAGCAACTAATTGGAGTACAAATACTTACATTAAGAAGACATCACAATGAGACTGCACAAGAGGAACACCAGTATCCTGATCAAGAGATATAATGGGAGACAATAAGCAGGAATATGTCAATAGAGGGCAGAATTAGAGGATCACTGCAAGAGAGAATGCAAATAGATTTTTTTTCACTCTCAGTATTTACAAGAACTCACCCAAAAAACATGAACACGCCAAACTGTGGTATCAACAATGCACTAGATTGCAAAATATTGATGAGACATGAAGACATCAAAATTCCAGATCATCTAAATAAATTCTTTCAGAACCTGAACATCAGTCAACATGCAGCAATCTGAGCTACAAATTAAATGATACAGTTGTTTAGGCTGGAAATGGAATCAAGAAGGATTGCTCTCTCTTGCAATAGGTTTTCTTTCAACAGTTCTGCTAAAATGTGAATGGAAAAAATACCATGATGATACAGGTGTAGATGTAGGTGATACTAATACAAAGAAACCGGCAGTAAGAGATACACAGCTGTTACACAGTAAGTAGCAATGCAGGAAAGAGCAATATTACACCAGTCTGAGTTTAACTCCTAAGGGTTAAAAGCAAGGTCTACAATAATAACTGACTTCTCTATCATGATAAGTTTCAGAGCCGCATTTGATGACATTGATTGACATGTGATGAAAAATGCCATTAGCACTCACTCAGAAAACTCTACTCGCTAAGACTGATAAAACTTGATATGATCAAAGCATCTTTAATAAAAACACTCAAAAACAGAACCTGGGGTGTCCCTGAACCTCAGGCTGAATTGCCTTTAACAAAGGTGAGAGCTTTTCTCAAAAACATTTTGGTAGAATAGAAGACTGAAGATGGTTAAATTTTATTAAATGTGGCACTATCAGTAATTTCCACATATATTTATGAAATGGAAAACACAGTCCTTCACACAGACAAGACAAAAAGACATGCTAAAATGGAAGTTTGCCTCCTTCAAAGACTGGTGGTTCAAAAACATAATGATATATTAGAAAGTAAAACAGAACCTATGGAGATGACCTCCGTATTGGTTGTTGTCTATGTCCTGCTAGAGAAACACATGAAAGGCTGACATCAATGCTCTAGTCTGGGAAACCATGCAAGCTGTTCTTTAATGCTAAACCAAACCCAGTCTGTCATTTTATTCTTTCCAAAGGAGCAAGCCAAAACCAAGGGAAACGGAAGATGATGAAGGCTTACAATAAGGTTTTCATTGTGCCTTTTGATTCCACTTAATCACTGGCAATTTTACCACATTTCCTTAAGTGCAGGTGTAAAATCAAATTTAGCTCCAAATTACTAGGTAGCCAGCACCAGTGATTTCATTGAGCATGAGTCATAGCATGCCTTGAACAGGTTATTATTCTTGTATTAAAAAAAGAATCAGCAGTCTTAATTCTTTGTTGCCTTACATCAGGCATAATTATTTATACCAGGGTAGAGCGAGGCCCGAGTGGCTTTACATCCAGCATTAAGATTTAACACCCATTTGCTGCTGGGTAAACATCTATGCAAGGTTCAGTGCAACAGAAAATTACCTCCAATGACTTCATAGCTGCCAAAGACAATGATTTGACTCTTGCCAGAAAAAGCAGGTATTTCACCCAACAGCAGACCACACTGGTACCTAATTCCCCGCAGCCCCACTCTGTTTCCTTGGCGGTGCAGGGCTCAGCACGCCGCTGGAGGGTCTCCCACCCGCTCCTGCCGTTAGCGCTCCCCTGCCATGCCGACACTCAATAACTTGATGCTGGCTGCTCCCATGCTATGTTACTCCGTAAAAGTTTGGTAGGGATTGGAAAGCCAAAAGGTTTGAGAAGTCACCCCCTGGCTCGTGCCTTCTCAAAGCAGAAAGCTGGAAGGAGAGGGATGCTGAGGAGGCAGCCGGACCTTCGTGTGTGTTTTGTGCACTGGCTTGGCTGTTCCCTGCAGCAAGAGGGGGAATGACATACACCTATAAATTTAAGCCCAAATAAAGAGATGAAGTTCCTTCTGTTTCCTTACTTTAATAGCTGAGATTAAGAGTCTGACTAGCTGAGGGCACAGATGCAATACTGACAGATGTTTCATTTAATTCCATCCTTCCACTTCTCAACACTTAATACGTATACATACATCCAGGGCCTGACCTTTCTTATGAAGTCCTGACATTGCAACATGGCCGTCTAACCACAGGCCCTGCCCTACCATGAGTAGAAAGTCTGAAATGCATTTCCCAAATGCAGTTGCTCTGACTGTTTCATTGGCTTTGCGATAAGCAATTTATCTCTCCAGGCAAGGCTGACACAATGTCTCATAAGCGGGTTCTCTGTTTAATGTTCTCACTCACCAGCAGCCCCTTGGTGGCCTGACATTAAATTAAGAAGAAGCAAGAACAGGACTGAAAAGTTGTCCAGTCTGCAGTCAACATCCAGCATTTAAGCCTGGAAAAGGCCAACTCCTACAAGTGCTCCTGCAGCCAGGACACAACTAGTAGAACCTTGGGAAGGAGAAAAAGAGAAATATGAAATCTGCACAGACAGAAAAACTGCATGGACATCCTCATCCTGTTCATGGGGTGGGGTAGGAAACTGAGGAACAGGTTCAAACAAATTGCCAGGTAGCTGAGCTTTTCTCACCGCCATGTTAAAGGTAAAAGGTAACACTTTTGCAAAATTCCATTTTAAAAATCCATCTCTGTGTCCGAGTTTCATTTTCTGCATCTCCTCATTAAGTAATGAGGCAGATGGACAACAAATCCTCTGAGTAAATTGTCACTGCTAGCACTGACACAAGCTGGGGATCCGGCTTAAACATTGATGCCCTTCCCCAGCTTCTACTACAGCATTACTGTATCTTCTGCGCTGCACATCCAAGGTCCCAATACATTAAGCAGTACCCTTAAGCAATATTATGCTATAGAGCTTGCATTCCACCATCTCTAATGTCATCTCCAGGCTGCCAAGCAACCCATCTCTAGAAGTAAATTCATATTCCTTCAACCTGTCTCTGTCCATGTTTATGAAAGCCATTAATTTCAGCCATTCACCTTCCTTTGTTTTATGAAAAGCAGTACACTCCCTGCAAAAGGGAGATGTGGTTAGAGCCCAAGAGAAAAAGGGGCAGCACAAAAGACCAGGAGAGGAGAAAAGGGAAACAGTACATATTTGCAAATAGAAATTGTCCTATGAACTGGTGATGCAAAATGCTGCAGTCAGGCTGATTCCTCTTTTAACTCAGTATGTAAGGCCTTGGGACTCTCATTGTTATCAGCATATGATCACATTGGACAAGTCACAGTACTAGTTAGCTATTCAGACTTTTCTGTTTTAATTCCACAAACTTCAAAACCTTCTTTACAGTTTATCTAACCAAAAAGGATTGCTTAACTTTTTCTAAATTAAAAAAAAAAGTCTATTAAAATAATTCAATTTTTCTATTTGATAGCTGTAGGTACACAGACTTGACCATCTGGTTAATCCTCATGTGAGAAGCAATCCAAATCCTCCTCTGTCTTCTCCAAGGCTCAGACATGCCCTACTAGTCAGACGAAGGCTTTCCAGATACGCACTGCTCAGTAACACATTCACAGTTCATACAACAGCAAGCCCCAAATCCTGCTCCAGAGGTAAGTAGGCACTTGGTTCAAGATGCTTTGTTCTGGCTGTCAAGCAGAGAAAACCTCTTCAGCTGACAGCTAATTGTTCATGTGCTGGCAGGGAAGGATCCACAGAAGGTTTTTTTTTTTTAAATTATTCTAGGACAGAAAAATTTGAGATAATTGTGTGTTGTACATCCTCCCCTCCCCCCTCCCCCCCCCCCATTTTTAAAACGAAAATAAGGTTCTAGGAAGTGTTTCGGCTTCCCGTCAAGACCTGGAGTAGAGATATTCATGTGAAAAGGCAGATATTCCTGACACCTTGCTTATGGCTTCACATCTGGAGAGGCCAAGCCTGTGTACGCACACACTAGCTACTCTATCTAAAGTTCAGAGTAATTCTCTCACCTCTTTTTCATTGAATGGTAACGTCTGCCTTCATCCTCTGTTTTCCGGATAAACCCCCAGTATCTTCCGTGATTTTTTAGTCTCCTGTGGTTTGTTCATATATCCTTTTACCTCAGGGCTTGCGTTTGCTCCTGAACATGACTACTTGGCTATCACTCGGGTGATAGTATCCCAAGGCTGTAGAAAGCTTGCTTGCAAGACAGAGAAATCAGTGACTTCTCCAAAGTTAAATCCCACTTCCAGAGTCACTGTGGATGGCATCGCTCTGAGCTCTGTGCAGCACATGAGCCCAAGCTCAGACAAGATGAGCAAAGACGGTACAAACATAGATTGTCTAATCTGTGACCTTCGGGGATAGCAGTGATAATAATAAAATGCCTGCAACCACACTTCTGTAACTTAAAAAAAATTAATGGCTTGAATTAAGCCATCATTACTTCGGGGGGAGGGGAGAAAGTAGCTTTCGCTGCATGACTGCTGAATACTCTCCCTCTTTGCATGACTTGCTTGCAGGGGTAGGTACAAAGGGAAACAAAGCAGAAAAGCTGTCCCCAGGTTTTGGCTGCAGTTCTTTGAATTACTGGAAGCAAATCACTGAAAAGGTTTAATCCTGTGGCATCAGCCTCAGTGTAGGAGGAAGGAAGGAGAACTTTGGCATGTATGCAGTTTAAAGGGTGGGAGCATGCTGCGGATCCCTGGTTGATGACTTCAAGGAGAGAAAAATACCCTTTCAGTTCATCTACTTTCTGAAATCCATGCTGTGAACCCAGCAGCAAAATCTGACTTTCATAATGCATAAAAAATTTTAAAAGCAAATGACTTCTATAAAAAAGATTATTGTATACAGGACCAGCATAACTGGGTAATGTCATTTATAAGGCTGATATCACTTCACTTGCTTTGTTTCATTTCATTCAACAGATGTTGTCTCTGTGGAAGGAAAACAAGCAAGCTATTTTTACCGTGGAGATGATATCTCACAACGATTATTTTTTCAATTATCTGTGTGAGGGTGGGGTTTCAGAGGTGATGAAAAAAGTCCAGTCTCTGGAATATAGTCTTCTCTACCTTTCTTTAAAACAAACATAGTCTTGTGACCCACAACTACTATGCTAAAATCACATAGAAAAATGATATTTTATTTCTAGGTTGCTTTCTCTGAAAAAAACAAACCAAAAAAAACCCCAAAGCAAAGAAACTCACAGACTGATGAGCAGGATGCTGTGTCTCCCAACTCCACTACACAGGTTGTGGGGTTTCTTCTCCAGTAACTCCAAGCCTGCAGTAGCTTAGACCCCCAAAATGGAAACTGAAACTAATTCTCCTTAAACATTTGGGAGAAAACTGTAGCCATTTAGGAACTGGTTCAAGAACAGCCCAGCTGTACGTGCAGCCAGAGGCAGGGCACTCAGGCAGTGATGTTAGCAGGACTGTCCCTCCATGTACATCACCCTCAGAGGCAGAGCTGTAGAGTGGTCAGTCCGGCAGGTAGATAGTGCCACCCTCACTTTTCCTCTAGTAGCTTGTTGCTGTGTCTTTTCTTATTTCTTTGTTTCCTCAATACACTACAGGACTTACCTCCAAAACCATGACAGGTCCTGAATGTAAGTAGTTGTACTTCTAGTAAAGAAGAAATTATCCTGGCGGCTTAGTACACACACAGCTCCTATACACAGACTCCAATAAAACACATAGCTACTACGCAGTCCAAATGTCTTCCACCTTTTTCTACTGAAAAGCTGTATTGGGTTTGCATGGCAAGGTTTTGGTAGTGGGGGGGCTACAAGGGTGGCTTTTGTGAGAAGCTGCTAGAAGCTTCCCCATGTCTGATAGAGCCAATGCCAGCCGGCTCCAAGATGGACCCGCCCTGGCCAAGGCCAAGCCAATCAGCAATGGTGGTGGTGCCTCTGTGATAACATATATTAAAAGGGGAAAAAACTGCTGTGCAACATCAGCTGGAAAAGATGAGAGAGAATATGTGAGAGAAACAACCCTGCAGCACCAAGGTCAGTGCAGAAGGAGGGCAGGAGGTGCTCCAGGCACCGGAGCAGAGATTCCCCTGCACCCCTGGTGCAGCCCATGGGGAGGCAGCTGTGCCCCTGCACCCATGGGGGCCCACGGGGAGCAGAGATCCACCTGCACCCGGGGAGGAGCCCACGCCGGAGCAGGGGGATGTGCCCCAAGGAGGCTGTGACCCCGTGGGAAGCCCACGCTGGAGCAGGCTCCTGGCAGGAGCTGTGGCCCCATGGAGAGAGAGGAGCCCAGGCTGGAGCAGGTTTGCTGGCAGGGCTTGTGACCCCGTGGGGGACCCAGGCTGGAGCAGTCTGCTCCTGAAGGACTGCACCCCGTGGAAGGGACCCACGCTGGAGCAATTCATGAAGAACTGCAGCCTGTGGGAAGGACTCACATTGGAGAAGCTCATGGAGGACTGTCTGCCATGAGTGGGGCCCCACGCTGGAGCAGGGGCAGAGTGTGAGGATTCCTCCCCTGGGGAGGAAGGAGCAGCAGAGACAACGCATGATGAACTGACCGCAACCCCCGTTCCCCATCCCCCTGCACCGCTTGGGGGGAGGAGGTAGAGAAATTGTGAGTGAAGCTGAGCTTGGGAAGAAGGGAAGGGTGGGGAAGGTGCATTTAGATTTGTTCTTATTTTTCATTATCCTACTCTATTATTAATTAACAATAAATTAAACTGATTTTCTCCAGGTCGAGTCTGTTTTGCCTGTGACGGTAATTGGTGAGTGATCTCTCTGTCTTTACCTCGACCCACAAGCTTTTTTGTTATATTTTCTCTCCCCTGTCCAGTTGATACGGGGAGTGATAGAGCAGCTTTGCTGGGCACCTGGCATCCAGCCAGGGTCAACCCACCACAAAAGCTTGTTCACTTAGTCTTCCCCTGTTGATTATCATGTATGTGCATCTGTTCTTAGGTTTGTATTTTAGTGAATTATTGTGAAACTGGTTCTGAAGCCAAATCAAAGTTGCCAAAGTACATTATTTGCATTCACATGTATCCTAATACACACAGATTCCAGGAAGAATCCTAAAATCTTATAATGGCCATATTAATGACAAGCAATTAGGAGCTACATTACTTAAGAGACCTAACGTGTTGATTCTCATTAAAGCTAGAATGACTTTAGCTGAAAGATCAGCATGATTACAGAGTATGTTTGCTTTTTCTTTCCAGAAAGTTGAGTATTTAAAAGTACTAAAGCATAATGTTACAGCAATATTAATAAAATAGTGATTAGAATATTGACAATAATAGTAACAATGGTAGTAGAACAGGAACCAAGTCTATTTAGAGTGTTAAAATCTCACATCCAGCCACAGCACAAATGGGGGAAAAAAGACTAACCCTTAGTTGGGAATTCAATTGCCAGTTATTCCATTTCACAATCTCATTTAGCAGGACAAAGTGCCTGAAAAAATGTTAGTTATCTTTACAGAAGTTACTTTGTAGAAAGGTACCATCTCCTGTTCCTTTTTGAAGGATGTAATACGTCAAATCACTTGCAAAATGAAAGGACACATGGATAACCATCTATTTCTTGCAAAAGACACAGAGAATCATTTGTACAAAAAGAACCTGGACTTTTTTCATCAGCTTGTCCTAATAAGCAAAGTACATTTCAGATTTCATCCATAGGATCAGCAAAACATCACAGACAGAAGAAAAAAGTTACATATCCTGTAACTACTCTTCCCCGGAGACATTGTTTTACAAGATTCTTATTCAGCCACTGTTTATGAGCTTCCTTTTTGCCACATGATACATAGTGTAGACTGATGCTCCATCTTTCCACAAGAACATAAACAAACAAATAAAAAGGAAGTGAACAGCAGCTGCAGGCACCAATACACCATTTCACTGAAGTGGGATGCCTGAATCCAGTTTAAACACCTTAACCATGGGAGTTCACAAACTCTTCTTACTGATAGACAGAGAGTGAGAACCTTCCCATGACAGATCTTGGTTCAGGAAGGGACAGACTTTGTTTACACTGAGATTTGATAAGAAACTAATTACTTCAACCTACCTTTAGAGACTTAATTGAGAAATCCAAATTAAAAAAAAAAAAACTCTGCTGCTATCCAGTCGCTGCTCTAGTGTAAACTGTCCTCTAGAGCTGAGTGTCTCCTGACAAAAGGACCTTACGGCAGCTATTGTCCTAACTTAGGCTTCTTGATTTACTTGAAGATCATAGAATCATAGAATCATAGAACGGTTTGGGTTGGAAGGGACCTTTAGAGGTCATCTAGCCCAACCCCCCTGCAGTGAGCAGGGACAGCTTTAACCAGATCAGGGTGCTCAGAGCCCCGTCCAACCTGACCTTGAATGTTGCCAGGGATGGGGCCTCCACTGCCTCTCTGGGCAACCTGTGCCAGTGCTTCACCACCCTCATTGTAAAAAACTTCTTTCTTATATTTAGTCTAAATCTATTCTTCTTTAGTTTAAATCCATTACTCCTTGTCCTGTCACAACAGGCCTTGCTAAAAAGATTCTCCCCATCCTTCCTGTAGGCCCCCTTTAAGTACTGGAAGGCTGCAATAAGGTCTCCCCGCAGCCTTCTCTTCTCCAGGCTGAACAACCCCAACTCCCCCAGCCTGGCCTCGGAGCAGAGGGGCTCCAGCCCTCGGATCATTTTTGTGGCCCTCCTCTGGACCCGCTCCAACAGGTCCATGTCCTTCTTGTGCTGAGGGCCCCAGAGCTGGACGCAGTACTGCAGGTGGGGTCTCACCAGAGCAGAGCAGAGGGGCAGAATCCCCTCCCTCGACCTGCTGGCCACGCTGCTTGTGATGCAGCCCAGGATGTGGTTGGCTTTCTGGGCTGCAAGCGCACATTGCTGGCTCATGTCCAGCTTTTCACCCACCGGTACCCCTAAGTCCTTCTCTACAGGGCTGCCCTCAATCCCTTCATCCCCCAGCCTGTATTGATATCAGGGGTTGCCATTGCTATCACTGCTGAACCCACCCAGGCTGGGACAGTGAGCTGCCTTTTGTCCTCAAAGGACTGAAGAGTTAAGTTACAACTCATCATTTCTCTTTCATTGGTAATGCAGAAGGGATTGACTGAACTGAATTTCAGAATTGAAGTTGAATTTGTAGAATCAAAAGTTAGTATGCTTTAAATTGTAAACCAGTAGCGGGGGAAAAAAAAAAAGAGAAAAAGAATAAAGCTGATGGAGGTGTTGTGAGCAGCATTTTAGGCTGAATAGTAAGATTTTTTACGAGTCTGGGGCAGCAGAAGCAAAGTCTTAATTGATTGGTTTGGGGTTTGTTGTTTTTTTAAAATAAAAAGTTCAAAACTATTCTGGGAGAAGTACAGTGAAAAAGAACAGCAGAGAGTTAAAATAGTAAGCTACAGATTGGATCAGCTTTAACAAATACAGATAACTCTATGTCTTACAGCTGAGTAGTCCTATATTCTTCAATACAGGCATTTCAATGCATGTGTAAACTTCTCACTCAAAACAGCAGTATGACATGTAGAAGTTTTCCTTCTATTAGGCTCCTTATGCTCTGGATGGTACTGTTCAGACAAAAAGCATTCTTTCCCCTTTTTTACACTCTCTTATAAAGAAAATCAGAGCTGGAAAGGGGTTTGAAAGAAAACCAAACCTAATTGCATATCTGTTACAAGGTCTGAGTCATAGCAGCAATTAGTTGAACGGAGTTGCCTTTCAGCCTAGCCTAGAGCTACCAATTTAAACAATAGACTAAAACGTTGCTTACCTTATAAATGTAGCGTAATTACTTATTCTAAGGAAGATTCAATCTGGCATAAATACTAGGTACATAAGCAAAATCATGTATGAATCTTGCTACTAATATTCATCATTCCTAACTCTGTAATGTGCTATTGATGGTTATCACCATTGATTTACTTATCTAGCTAAAACATCTTATATGAATTACTATGTAAACCTTTAAAAGTAAGCTTCACAATATAAGACAAAATAAAAAATGGAGCAAATCACTGGGATATTTTTATTTTTAAAAAGGAAGAAACTGTGGTCTTCAAAAGGTAGAAAAAGCTATTATGGAAAGTGACTGCACAAAATGGTGTCATGGGGTATCACCATATTATTCAGTGACTCCAGAGCAGGCGTGCTCCATTTGCAAAGAGGAAAATCACATTCTATGTGCCTCTGTCCCTAACTCAGGCCTCTGAGACTCTACTGCATCAATAAATGTTCTGCTGGCTGCCTCAGGTCTTCAGTGCAACACCAGAGCAATCCCACAAACTTCAATTTATGCCTTTGTGATACCTCCAGGTCCCCCGCTGTTTTCAGTGGGAACTTACCACAGGAAACAATTCTGTTGACAATGTGCAAAATGGGACCGAGGTGTCTCCTCACTCTCATTTAGCGGTGTTGGCTCAGCAGGTCTAACAGGAGCAAAAAGCAGTGAAAAATGGATTTTTACCACTGAAGTGGGCAGCTGTGACTCAGAACATATCAAAGCAACAGCTTTCTTGAGTTAGAAGGTATCATTCCCACTGAGTCAACTTTGCTTATAAAACCTCACTGCTGCTGTTTTCTGGATTAGGAACGTGGAATTATACACACTCTCCAAAATAATTAGGCATGTTTGCATGAATAACCATCATGAACAAACCTTGAAATCACACACATTTGAAACAGAAAGAACTTGAACAAATCCCTTCTGCTGAGAAGAGACAGTCAGTTCTGAATACAGCATGTAGCTATGTTCATTTCTCTTTTGTTTGTATTATGTTCACATGTGAAATTAATTACATGAAGCAGTATATATCTATAACTGGTGATGTAATACTTACAATCCAAATAACAAAAAATGGAAAGCATGTTACAGTAATATTCATGGCTTAAATCAGCAATTTGTTCTATCTTATAGAGCAGGCAAAATACTATGAAACAGAATTAATGAAAAGTACTGCAAATTATGTATTACAGGGACTTCTGGCAATTTTGTAACAGGTATAGGCTAGGAACTGAAGCCCAAAAGCAGCAGGGCAATAAAGCAGATTTCATTTATATTTCTGTCGTCTTGGTCTTAGGCTACTCAAAGAGCTGGAAAGAGCCTGGTGTAACTAATAGCCTTGGGCTTTGTAGCGTACAACAGCCACCCAGTGCTATTGGAAATCTTTGCAGGGCTGTGGGTTGTTTTCCCACAGAGTTTACAGTTGTCTTCTACAAAGGCTTTTGCAAGGGAGTCTTCTTAAAGCTGAAAAGAAAGCCTCAAGGGCTCTGTAACATCTGTGGCATTTTGATGTGCTGTAAAGTAGATACAGAGAGGATGAGGATTTCACCCAAGTAGTCACTAAAAGATGTTTCAATCCTACATTAAATTATTGTTAATGTTTGTAGAGCATTTCTTTCCTTACCTATAGAAACAGTGCATCTTGAATTCTCTGTGAAGAACTTATTTTAATTTCATGAACATTTCTTCATAAAATTATAATGACCTAGGATTCAGACTTGAGGAACAATTGGCATTTTTCCCATTGAATGAAAACTAAGCTCTTATTGCCAGAGGTTTCCAACCTTATTTCTACTGGAGCTTATCTACTAAATGTGTGAGCAGAGAGAGATCTTTATCTCTCTCCACAGACAATTACTAGCAACATTTTCTAGAATTGATCTGTATAGTTCATTATTCACCATAACAGTTTAAGTCGTTGCATTCCATCCAGGTTGTTTCTTCTTCTTCCAGACAAATAATGAGCATTTTCTAATAACTTAATTTCTTGCAGTAAGTACATTAATGCATTTTCATAGCCCATCTCAACCATCTGTGTGGATGAATACTGCCTCCAAATAAAACTCTCCAACTGAAAAGGCTCACAGCTGTTGTCTGTTTTCACCACTTGGGTTTCATCTTTACATGGCATATTTTTTCTGGTTAGCTACCATTTGAAAGGTGTTTTTGCTGATAAAAGGTGATAGAAGGTGTCCTGGGATTAGAACACTACAGAAAAAAGGGAATAATTACTGCTGGGCTATGTGAGGATACAGACCTTGCTGACAGAACAAGGTCCAGGAAAGGTAACATAAGACTTACAAAAACACATAATTCCTCTGCAAAAGATTTCTGTTTACTCTAATTCTCAACACTGTTTAAGTGATCCTAACGTTCTTTTCTGCTGGTAGAACTATTACACAAATTACAACTACCACCATCTAATTTAAGAACAGAGGCAATTCGTTTGAAGATTACAAGGATCAGTACAGTCCTCGTGCTCTTCTTTGGAAAGACATTTTCTGAATGTAAAAGATTAAGTCGAAGTAACCCTAGTGGTTTCATGAGAAAGGAGCAAATGAGTTGAAACATGAGCAAAGGTATTATGGCTCTCGTTCCACCTTTTGGCCTCTTCTGATGTATGTGTGGATGAGTGTGCACAACCAATGTCACACACAAGAGCTTTAAAAGGTGCCACTGATATGCAACAATTTGGAAGACCTTTGGAAGACTTGGGGGGTGGGGGAAGATAATTTTTACAAGTATTATTTTCTTACATGGAATGTAAAATCATTTAACCCCCAAACCTGTTGCTATTTTTGCAGAACAAGTTTTTGCACTTCTGTGTTTTAAATCTTTTCAATTTTCTGTTTCCACCATGAATGTTTTCTAGACACTTTTAAATAAATATTTTGAGGAGCGCATTTTTGTCTTAAGTCCTTGCATGGAACTGTGTGATGAAAGAAAGTGTTGGGGGTTTTTTTCTCCTCCACATTCCTAAGTTTTTTGATGTTGACTTTTAATGTCTTCTGCATAATTTGTTTATTTATTTTATCATATTCTAAAATGTGGTGTGAAATTTAAACCAGTGGTTAAACCAGTATTGGACAGAGTAACTCAGAAAAATCAACCACTATAACAAACAAGGATCAGAAGGAAAAAATGACGTGAGTAACAAAGCTGGTGAACAAGAACAGGCAAAATTACCAAGGATGCACTGATCAAGGGGTTCTTGCAATGAGCTCTTGGCAGTTATAAAAATACTTTAACAGATATCTCCTTCACTGCTTGCTCCAGACAGGTGCTCCAGACAGAAACAAAGGACAATCCAAGTCTTGGGGAAAACAGGAAAGACCAAGTTTACTCAAGTAACTGAAGCTCAGCTACTAAGTCAGAACCTCTTTTACTGTTGTTCACATAGATAGTGTGAGAGAAGCACAGTTCCCTGAAATCTCAGCAAGAAAAAGTTCCACATGGAGAGAAAGTTAGTAATGCAGATCTCCCTGTCTTCCTCACATTTAAGTTTCCAGAATAACTCACAATAGAAAACCAGGTGTGAAAATGTATACTAAAATCATGTACTTCAGACCATATCTGCTATCTCACAATATAAACCTGCTTGAAAACGTCTACAAACACAAGTATTGCACAATAGCCTGAGCAAAATCTGACTGTCAGCAACAGCAAGGAAACATAAAGCGATTTCTAAATAACATCACTCAGACTGTAACCGTTCAGATGATCATCACATGAAGGACTGTTTTTCCTAAGGCAAATTTCACTTCTTTTCCAGCTAGAAACATACTTTTCTTGGACTGTCTTTATTTTAACACAATTGAAGTTAGTTCTGCAGAGGCATCTAGTCAATATTCAACGCAACTTCAGCCTGCCTGTACTCTGAAGTCATGTACACTATGACTTACATTTAATTCATGTTCTTCTGTATTCCTACTGATACTGTATTTTTGTTACATGGTTGGGAATGTATTTTCAACCAGTTGTTCTTATGGTAGACAAGTAAATCTCAGAAGCCATCTGCCAGAAACTTAAACAGGAGGAACAGAAAGAAAAACTTAGGCCAAATGTACCAGAGGTTATAAATTCCCTCAGAGAAATGGAGGCCAGAGAGACTCTGTTCCTTGAGTCCAAACCTTAATTTCATAAGGCCTTTCTTGAGGGATTAAATTTCAGCACTGCATTCATAATTTTTTTTCCTAATTACTATTATAGCACAAAACACAAATCCGTCATGAATTTTCTCATTCATTGACTTGTGTCTGGCAGAGAATAGTACCAGCTTCTTCAGAAAAAGGGGCAAGAAATCTGAACAATAGAATAATTTATCTAGTTTGTACTCTTGAGCCCATATTTTGCAATCATATGTCACTTTTCCAATTTTTTTTTCTCTTTTTTAAGTCTTTCCAAACTCTCGGCATCCACGGCATTTTGTCACTGGGTTCCAGTGACGCACCATTGCTTTCAATAACATTTCCTTTCATCAGGCTTAGGAGTGTTGCCTTTCAGCTTCACTGAATGCCCCTTTGGTGGAATGAGTAGGAGAACTTTGAGACAGGAAGAAAATTTATCTTCTTTACAATGTTTAGCACTATGGCCTCTTAGTTAATGTATTTTCTAAAGGAAACAGCCTCAATCTTTAACACCTCTCATCCTGAAAGCCTTTTTGCCTCTACTCACTAGTGACCTTCAGATAAACAAAAGCTGATGAATTTTCAGATAGGTACTGTAGGTTTGTTCTTGCTCTAGGCTGATAACATTTCAGACCCAACAAGTAATTACAGAAAGGGGGAAAAAAAACTTCTTCTGTTTATTTTTAATTTAACCAGGAATTGGTATTACATGGTAAAGAAACTGAGGAGAACAAAGTAAATTTTTTTCCCTGGAAGAAGGAATTAAACAGAGCAAAATAAAGTCTTTCCTGATGAACAAGAACAATTGATCAGCAAAGCAGCTTAATTATTCGAGGGGAAAAATTGCTGAACATCAGAAAAATTCAGTGAAAAACACGGGATGGTGGTTTCCAGCTGCTGACGTATTTTATTAAAAGAGGCCCAGACAGGGACTGAGTTGGGAAAGGCAAAGGGAAAGAAAAGACAGTGGCACAACTCCCTGAAGTGATGAGGAAGGAGAAACAGTGGTCCTGGAGCCAGACTGGAAGGGAAGGATGGGGACAAGATGCAGTGAGGACACTACTATAGTGGTGGGAAACCACCATACCACGTGTGTAGGTACAAAATCAGGCCCTATTATTATCTTGGCCCTTCTGTTAACATTTTCTTCAATGCAAAATGTGTTGATGTAGCATTGACATAACATTGCTTTGCTATTGCATTGCCTTAAACTCACCATGCAAAGGAAACTCTCAGAGGGTTCAGCAGTCAGCTTCTGAGAGGCACAGAAAGGAAAAGAAGGGAAAAAAAACTCGGAAGAAGATCTGAAAGATCTGAAACAGTAAGGCTAGCTTTTGGGGGTTTTTTTTGAGCTGTGTCCCAAGGTGCCCACTGAAAGATGTGCACTGCAAGAGAAACAGACAGTATTTCAGTGAGAAAATATCACTGGAGGGATCAGAGATGCAGGAACTGTGTTGAAAAGTAGCACTCCATAGATAAGTTTGATGCAAAGCCAGGAACTAGCATCAAATGTCAGCAGTGGAGAGATTGTACATGTGTGAAGAAGAGACAGAGTCATGGCAGATGCAATTTAGGCATAATAAAATTGAAATGAGTAAGACCAGAATAAACCAGGGAAACCCAGAAGTGACTCATTACTGTTTACAGTTAGCAAGGAGAGACAAAAGGTACTTCTGCTGCTGGGTTTGGGGTTGTGTGTGGGGTTGAGGGGCTATTCTGTGCAGTCAATTGCAAGATTGGTTACAAGGGGCTTTGTCCATTGAGGGCTAAGAAGTTTGGGTAGTCATTCATTTGGAAAAAATATTACAGTTGCTTTCTCTTTTTTTCTTCTCTCAACACATTTTTTTTTTTTTTATTGGTTGCACATTGCCTTAATCTGTGTAATGCTCGGGGCTTTCCCTTTGCAGCCCTTGGTGTGCAATGTTGTAGTCAGCTTCTCCGGTTGACACATCCCACCTACGTACCCCCAGTTGCTGCGGCAGTACCTCTAGCTTGTTTTCCAGCATTTGAATTGCTTTTCCTTCCACTCACCCTTTGCCACTCCTTTGACCCTAAATTTTGGTTTATAACCCTGTGCTAGGGATGAAACAGAGTTTAGCAGGTAATACCAGCAAAAAGCAGTCTTTTAGACAGCCATTAAGTATTTCCCCAAAAGGTATATGCACACAGCTTATTATCTCTGCAACCTCTCTGACTGATCAGCGAGTGCTCCAGTCAGCTCTGTTGGCATAACAGGCAAGAAAAAACAATTGGGGAGACTGAGAAGGTCCCAAGGAAACTATAAAATTACTTTGGAAAAGGAAAAACCTGATTCACTAGAGAAGACATACAGAAGGGATTGCTCATCTAGGGATATCCCCACCACTTCTCTTCCTGGCTGACCATTGGAGAAACTTTTCCTTTTCTCTTTACTCTCATTTCTTTTTTTCCTTTTCCATTAGAGCCGATGTATGCCACCAACTGTGGACCACAAAAAAATATCTTTTTGCATCTTTGTTTCATCATCCTGTGGGAGACTATATCCTGATGGGGGACAATCCATCTGTCCTGGTTTCGGCTGGGATAGAGTTAATTTTCTTCCTAGTAGCAGGCATAGTGCTGTGTTTTGGATTTAGTAGGAGAAGAATGTTGATAACACGCTGATGTTTTTAGTTGCTGCTGAGTACTGCTTATGCTAGTCAAGGACTTTTCAGCTTCCCAGGCTCTGCCAGGTACACAAGAAACTGGGAGGGGGCACAGCCACAATAGTTGATCCAAACTGGCCAAAGGGCTATTCCATACCATATGACATCATGCTCAGTATAGAAACTGGGGGGGGGGGGGGGCTGGCCGGGGAGCAGCAATCGCTGCTCGGGAACTGTCTGGGTATCGGTCAGCGGGTGGTGAGCAATTGCATTGTGCATCACTTGCTTCGTATAGTATTATTGTTATTATTATTATTATATTGTTATTATTATCATTACTATTTTACTTTATTTCAGTTATTAAACTGTTCTTATCTCAACCCAGGAGTGTTTCTCACTCTTACTCCTCCGATTCTCTCCCCCATCCCATCGGGGTAGGGGGAGTGAGCGAGCGGCTGCATGGTGCTTAGTTGCTGGCTGGGGCTAAACCACGACACCATCCCAATCCATCCATTCATGATTTATTAGCCTGTCAAGAAATCTTTAAAACATTTTTCTGTATTAAATGTATGAATTCCCCTAAAAACAGAGGCCAGCAAACATTCTTTCCTAGCTTAATACTGTTAAAAACAATTACATAGCCACAAGCTACAGGTTACAATTAAATTTGAGTTCATCTTTAGGTTGAGAAGTATTGCATTTTCTGTGTGAAAAAGAGTGAAATAAATATTCACTTAAGTTTCAAAACATTTGTGAAATTTGATCTGTTTAAAAGATCATGTCAACATTTAAATCTAGCTGAGGGAAAATCTCAGGATCAAGTCACCTGTTTCGGTCTGGTGGCTAATTGTAATTAGATCTTCACAAATCCCCTGGTAACCAGCTTCTAACAACTTTTGAAAAGTTGGTAATTATCTTAAACAGTCCCTGACACTTAAATTGCTTGCTAGTTTTACCACGTATTATAGAGACATGGTAAATTTACAGTGGATGTACTGTACAAATATTTGTTAATTAATCCTCACAAAATATCCCCCTAAGATGCATTAGTGACTCTATTACTTCTATTGACATTTTCTGGTGAATCTGTGGCAGCAGTTCAGATCTTCCAGGGTCACACCTACTCTCCTGTGCCCGTGTTCAGTTTTTCTTCTTGCATTTCTGGCCAAGTTTACCCCTGAGAGGATCCCACAGTTTTGGGTCCCTTTTGAGGTTGATGATACAGTTAGCTGTTCAGCTGGAAAACTGTGGGTGTCTAATTTAGGGTGAGCTGAACCGGTTTGTCAGTTACCTAGATTTACTGGCTGATACGGAGCAAGCTCAGGTGAAGACCCCCTGCCTCAAAGATACCTAAAATACTCAGTGTATATGCTCTATCTCTTTTCTTTTTGATGCCTTTGAAGCACATGCCCTCACTGTGAAAGCTGCACAGCTCTCAGAAAAGAACCAGACCTAAGTGTGTGGTCCTTAATTGTGTTCTCATAATTTTAAAGCAACTAATATCTTTAATATCTTTATCAACAATCTGGATGAGGGGATCGAGTGTGCCCTCAGTAAGTTTGCAGATGACACCAAGCTGGGTGGGAGTGTCGATCTGCTGGAGGGTAGGATGGCCCTGCAGAGGGATCTGGACAGGCTGGACTGATGGGCCGAGGCCAACTGTATGAGGTTTAACAAGGCCAAGTGCTGGGTCCTGCACTTCGGTCAAAACAACCCCATGCAATGCTACAGGCTTGGGGAAGAGTGGCTGGAAAGCTGCCTGGACAAAAAGGACCTGGGGGTGTTGGTCGATAGCCAGCTGAACATGAGCCAGCAGTGTGCCCAGGTGGCCAAGAAGGCCAACAGCATCCTGGCTTGTATCAGGAATGGTGTGGCCAGCAGGAGCAGGGAGGTGATTGTCCCCTGTACTCAGCACTGGTGAGGCTGCTACTGTGTCCAGTTTTGGGCCCCTCACTACAAGAAAGACACTGAGGTGCTGGAGTGTGTCCAGAGAAGGGCAACAAAGCTGGTGAAGGGCCTGGAGCACAGGCCTTATGAGGAGCGGCTGAGGGAACTGGGGTTGTTTAGCCTGGAGAAGAGGAGGCTGAGGGGAGACCTTATTGCTCTTTACAACTGCCTGAAAGGAGGTTGTAGTGAGGTGGGTGTTGGGCTCTTCTCCCAAGCAACAAGCAATAGGACAAGAGGAAATGGGCTCAAGCTGCGTCAGGGGAGGTTTAGATTAGATATTAGGAAAAATTTCTTCATGGAAAGGGTAGTCAAGCATTGGAACAGGCAGCCCAGAGAGGTGGTGGAGTCACCATCCCTGGAAGTGTTCAAAAAATGGGTAGACGTGGCACTCTGGGACATGGTTTAGTGGGCATGGTGGTGTTAGGTTGATGGTTGGACTGATGATCTTAGAGGTCCTTTCCAAACTTAATGATTCCTAGTTTTACCTTCATCATAAATAATCCAGCCACCAAGCCAGGAAACATGAAATTGCTCCTCTACCCTTAATTGGTTTAGTGGTGGACTTGGTAATGTTAGTTTAATGGTTGGACTGGATGATCTTAAAGGTCTTCTCCAACCTAAATGATTCTATGCTTCTATAAAATATAACAATTGAGCATCACTGAAATAATAGGCTGATCTACCAGCTGGGCAAGTGGGAAACAAGCTGCAAACAGCTCAGTTCAATTACTCACTGCTTATTTTTTGTATATTAATTAAGTAATTTAGAAGTAAGAACCAAGACAAAAACAAAGGAAAACACATGAGATGATCTCACAGTCCCTCAATCTCTTGCTCTAGCCTCATCTCCAGGGCATCTTGGCTGACCCTTCACAACAGCTTTCTCCTCCTCTCCGCATTTTTATGTCTTCCTTCTGTTACATGCAAAAGGAAAGGAGAGAAAAAGCTGCCTGATCAGCATTAAAAATCCCATCTTTGCTGCTTTGAAGGGTGGGATTAATTTGACCAGATGGAAATGTCTATAAGAGAGAGACCTACATCTCAGCTAGTCACCTAAGCTCTCTCTGCTAAATGGAGAGAAACTGGCACTTTCAGGACACAATTAATCTCATCCCCATGTAGATATTTAAACTAGGTCATATGAATCATGCCTTAGAAGAGACAGTTCCTCTCTACTGACACTAAAGGGAGCCTGAAATCACTAGATATAGATGTTTACATCGGTTATGTCTGAAGTTAAGTGGGCTGAATGCCACCTGAGTTCTTTAGATTGCTTTCTTGCTTTAGAGACAAAATGCCTTATATTCACTTTCCAGTTGCACACGTGGCTAGAAACCAGCACGTGGCCTTCATGTCCCCATTTTTAAGAACTCAAACACTACAAGAGATGTATGAATGTATCATGTGATTCACTACAAAAGCAGGTTTTCGTAAGAAACTATTAACATCTCAAAAGCACACAGGAAGAAGAGTGTATGAAAGTACTGATGAGCACTCCAACACCTTCTCAGCAAGAATTCAGGTTCTTGACTTCGTGGGTCATCTAGTAGAAACAAAATCATCTTTCAAAGTCTTAACATTTCCCTTTTCTAAAAGAACTATGTAGTATGATTTAATTTCTAACAAAATCACATTTCATATAATGTCTACTCGCTGAGATGTTAGCCATTATCATAGCCATGATAATCTAAGGATATAAGTGAGACCAAAGGACATTGTGTACCCAAAAGCACATCCGCTGCTTTTCAAGCACTGGAGAAGGTCCAATAAAAGAAACTGTCTCTTCCACATAAGCTTTGTTTCACTCACAATTTATTCAGTTCTCCATTTTAAGTGGGAGATCCCTGTTTTGCAAGAAGATCAACTGTTCAAGAGTTCCTGACTTTTGCTTAGTGCTCAGCTAGAGATAGGTTTCTAAATAGGGACTTAAACAAGTACTTTGTTTAAAGACATTAATTCCTAGCAATTTCTATTGTGCTAGTTATGGCTAGTTTTTCAAAAGCATTTAGCATGGAGTTGCTGATAAAATACATATTAATTTCTGAAGGAAAGAAATACACATAATGCCAGGTTAATGGAGAACAGATCCTGTCAAGCTAACTAACATGCTATCTTTTTTCAGATGGGATTACAAATTTGGCTGACAATGGTAACAATATTCATATAATATACTTAGACTTCTGTAAATCATTTGACATGGTGCTGCATGACATTTTATTAAAAACAAAATCAAAATGGCACACATTAAATGGATTAAAAAGTGTCTAACTGACAGGATTCAGAATGTAATTACAAACAGGACAGTTGATCAGCTGTGTTCAGGGAATCCACAGGGGCTGGTCCTGGCTTTGTGCTTTTCAAATGTTGATCAGTCTGGGAGAAAACTCAGTCACTTAGTACTGACCAGATTTAGCAATGAGAGAAAAAAGATAGTACGGTAAATGGTGCAGAGGACAGGTCAGTGATACGGATCAATGTATTTTTTAATACAGACAACAATAAAGTCCTAACCCTGGGAATAAATAAAGCAACCATGCCCTGTGGGCAGTGTCCAGAGAGGTCTTCTGCTAAGCAGATGGCAATCCTGCTAGATACAGGGCAGAATGCGAACTCCCAGTGCAGCAATGTGGCTAAAGGAGCCAGCATAACCCCGGACATACACACAGCATCTTTAGTGGGAGCCAGGACATTTATTACTTCTGCACGGGACTGCAACTGCTCTGAGGCTGCATGCAGCTGTGGCACGCACAGATCAAGAGGCCTGCTGTGCAACTGGAGAGACCTCAAAGACAAGTCATGAGAGGGATGAGAGCTCTGGCAATCATGCTTTGCAATAAAAGACGCCAGGAGCTCAGTTTATTTACTTAATCAAAGAGACGATTAGGTGATGCTTTTGCCACAGCCTAGAGCTACTCACGGGGGGAACAACCCTTTGCAGTGGACTCCTCAGTTCAGCGGATTAAGATGTAGCAAAAAACTGAGTGTGACCCAAAAGCTGGAAGCTGAGACTAGAATAATTCAGACTAGAAATATGGCACACACTTCCAACAGACTAATTAACCGCTGGAACAATAAATTTGTAAAAGTTGTGATAGGTTCTCCCTCATCAGAAATTATTCAACAGAAACAGAACGTTTTTCTAAAAGGTATGGCAGGTGTCGAGAGATGTATCCCTCCTCCAGCAGTTCATGGTAGTTTTACAGTCTGTGCTGACAGACTAGATTAATTATGATTGTTCTGTCTAACTTGAAAACTTGGCCACTTATTTTTGTTTGCAAATGAAAACTGAAGTTTTGAAAACAAATCTGGAGCAGGCTGAAAATCCTGTCCAAAATATCTGCAAATACGTGTGACATATCCACGATATTTTTCTTCATCTGTCCTGCAGCTTGGATGAAAATGCTTTTCTGAGTTTTACTTCTCCAGTCAATCCTCCTTTTCAAAGGTTTTAATGATCCTCTGTGCTATCAAAGGCAGGCAAGCCTTTCCAATTACTTCTCTGCAGAGATTCCTATTTGAAATTTGAGAGGTTTACCTCTTTGGTGAAAGTGAGACTAAAACAAAAAATGCTTGTGCCCAGGTTTCTTTGATTTGTTTTTATGAGATTCGGATTTTGTTTTACTTGTCTTTCCAGAAGAAGTCTGGAAGCTACTCAGTTATCAGGAGAATTTATACTACTTCAAACACTCAGATCTGTCTGGAGATACAAAGGGAAAAATCAGCCACCTCCTCCTCTGAGAAAACAGTGATGGCTATGCTTTTAATAATAATTTTTTTCATTCTGTGACTTCTGTATTAGTCATTCATCTGTAGCTATCACTCTTTATTTTGGCATGGGGACACAGGTGGAATGCAGACTGCCTGAATGTATTCCAGAGTTCATTTCTTTGGTGTATGTCCACAGCTGAAAAAATATCAATTCTTCTTTTGGAATCTTCTTTTGCATCTTTACTTCCAAAAGACACTTTCCTTGTCTCCCACTGTCTGTAAGGATATCATGGAAGGAAAGGGGTGGGGGCTTCCCCCTCCAAAAACAGGTACAAGCATTTCATACGTTCATCCCATGCCAAAAACATGGGATCCTGGATAGGAACAAAACATCTCAGCATGTCTAAAATATATATACAACCAGTAGCAGTAGCATTAAGAGAGGACACACCTGTGAAGGCTAGCCCTGGAAAGTGCAGCTCTCCACTCAACCATAGACACAGAATATCTTTATCCAACTTAGTGTGAACAAATGGGACAGGAGAAACAGATGAAGTTAGTAGTGAATGTAGATAGAATCTAACCATGAGAGATTGTTGGGCAGCCTTTAATTGTGGCAAGCTATTATCAACTCCATCCATCACTGATTAATGGTCTTCTGCACTTCTCCCCATCTGGGGGATAGGAGTCACAGAGCTTTCCAAAAGAAAAAAAACTTACTTTTGCCTGGGTCCACTGCACGTTCCTCAATATTTTGTAGGCAGCATTGCTGTCAGGATTGTTGATCTAATTTCCCTGCAATCTCATAAAAATCACACAAACACTGGCATCTTAAGTGCATAGGGCAAGCCTATCTGCAGTGATTTCACGGTACAGGATTTAACTTTTCATCATTTTTATGTAAACATAAAATTGTCACATATAGACATGATATTATATTCTTGTTACTTGCACATATTAAAAACCCAACAAATTTAAATACTTTTACAGTCCTAGATCTTTTCAAGTCTCCTCTAGCAAAAAGGCCAATTATACATCTCTGATAAGAATAGCTCATCAGATAAGCTCTAATGAGCCTACATTAAAATGGGAGACACAAAATGGAATTGAAATATTTTTCTTGGTACTAGTATCTATCCAGAAATTTCTGAATGAAGAAAATGGTGCCTAGCTTCTGTATCTTCCAACCACTACTTTTGTGACTAACTCTTCTAACTTTAGATAAGTACCCCTTATCCCCATAGCATCATACTCCTATTTGCTTAGTGTTCATAAAGAATTCTTAGTCGTGGATTTAATTTCTTATACTGTGCTTGTCATTTTAGCATCTCTGTACCTTTTCACACATTTATAATGGCCTTTAAGGGAATATTATTCTGGTCTATGGCTTAAATATATTCCCAATCTTATGATACCTAGAAAACCAGAGCTGCTGCTGTGTTATTAATCTATTCTAATTACTGCTTTCATTCATAACTTGTTATGGTCATGTTTTGTAAATCAACATTTGCAGCTGGGTGGAGCGGTAAAGTTCTTACTTAGGTATTTTAAATGCTTGCAAATCTGGCCAAGTTTGATTTCAGAACTGGAAAAATCAATATTCAGGCTTCAAATAACATACTTCTTATTCAGACAGAACTACTATTTGAACTGTATGAGACTGGATTCAGATCTTCTGTTTACCAGAACTCCTATTAACATCACTGGTGTGATTGCAAAAACTGGGCCATAAATGAGAACTGTAACTTCCCGCAAAGCATGAGAGTGGACAGTTGCAATATATCTTAGTAACAGGTACAGCAAGCTACCAAAAGAAAGAAATGCTGTGGTATTACTACTGTCGCAATTTTGAGAGAGCTTTCTTTGTAGAAGCTGGTCAAAGAAATCACTAACCCCTTTTTGCAATGAGTTATCTCTTCCCTAAAATTCTATCTTTGTTTAACAAAAGGATGACAGCAATACAAACAGCTCAGCTGTTTTTAGCTCTCAAGGCTAGATCCCACAGTTGTTAAACAAAACCCTTACAAAGTTCAAGGTCTTGCTTATTTTACAGCTTAAGCGAACCTTTTATAAACAGATGACAAGATATATTACAGAAATGCAACTAGATATTCACAACCTACATAATACTACCCTTTTCCTTGTCCCCTAACCTCTCAGGATGGAAATTCCACACCAACTTTGTTTGCTTTCTAGTACTAACCTACATTTTGCCTTGGTGTCCTACAGTAGTAGAGGAACCCTACTTTGACCTGCCACTTGTAGTTATGACTATGCGGTTATGAGTAAAGTAAGTCAGACTGTCAGACATAATTAGAACTACAAAAAGGAGTAAGCTTAAATAAAAAACTACCCCTGAGTTTATTCTTAATCACATTAGAAAAAGTGAGAAAACAGTCTTTCCTGATTACTACTTTTAAAATACTACATCAAAGTCATTCGTGTGACTTCTGAACTGTTCCTCACTTAATAGAGAGGTGCTAGAGGATGGTGCATGATAGAACATTTAAAGGAAGAAAATATGCATAAGAAACCAAGGACCATGTTCTGGAAGTCTGTGAGAGGTGGGAGTCCAAATCCTTTTGACTTCATGCCCCGTTTGCACAGAATACCCTAAGACTACAGCAGAACTGATTTTCAGGCCCAAGACTGAAAGATCCATAAACTCTTTTCCTTTGGAAGACCAGAGCAATTCTTGGTACAGGTGGTGAAATATGTGATATATACACAACTTAATTATGTAGCTATATGGTTAATATATACTGGGAGAGGGAAAGAGTTACAGCTGTGTGTAAAAATGCAGTCAGAAGTGAGCAGCTAGGTCAGCATTTGTGATGTTTTGCAGCTTTTGGCAATGAAATATTTTGCTATTTGTTACTATGATTCTTCTGCCTTTATTGCTTAATCTGCAATTTACATTGCAATTGGAAACTGCTAGGTTAAAATAGTTACTTGTGTTTTGAACTGCAGGTGGGACAAGAGGATGAACAGAGAAAGCTATGGTGATTAAATGATGGTAGCTTCTAGGATCCTCCATGGGCCCTGGCCATACCCCATTCCTACCCCAACAGGTCCTTTGCATCATCTGAGATCCTCAAACAGTGATAATGTGTAGGTCAAAATTTCAGCCGTAAATCACTTCATGGTTACCGATTGACAGAGGCTAGCATAATCCTTTAGTTGTAGCACAGGAGATACAGGGATCATATGTAGACAACTTCTATCACCACCGCAGGGACCCAAAGTTAGCAGTCAGAACAAAAAAAAGGCACTTAGCTAACCCAGTGTTCAGGTAGGAGCTCAGTTCTGTGAGGTGCCAAGTGTACCCATTAACATGAAGACAGCCTTAAACTCCTGCTGAAGTAACTCTTAACCTCCTGGGAAGCTTTGGCACTTCAAAAGGTAAGGATCTGAATTCATAACAAAAATCCCCCTGATCTTTGCGTGAAGCTCTGACGACCCCAAAGCCAGTGCTGACGGCTGCAGAGAATGAGGTGCTTCAAGGTGAGAGAGCCCAGCACTCACATCAAGTCCCATGGTAAAGTACAAATGAAAGACATCAGCTCTGCTACCCAAATTCCCAGAAGCACCAGCTGTGCCTCCAGTAAGACCCTCAAACTGTCAGCCAGAAATAGCAGCCCGGTTTCACAGCAAAATCTGGCAGAACTACACATAGAGTTCGTCAAGGGAAAGGGAAGGCAAAACTCCTACAAACTTTTAAGAAAAGCAAGACCCCAGTCCATAAAAGTTTTTCAAGCTTAGCTCAGACTATGGAACCTAAATATTTGCAATGTTTCCCATAGTTTTAAAATACTGTTAATACTGAGGGAATTGAAAATACTTGCCTAAGCCAAGAACAGAAAATTTTTAATGGCAACCTCTAAAAATCTCTTGCATATAAATACAGAAAGGATTTTCAATACACAGTGGACACAATTAAAACTACAAACATTTGACACTGGGCAGACCCCTGCCATAGTTAGCCTGTGCTCCTGAGCTTACTCATGCTGAAAATACAGCAATATATTAAACTACTGCATATAGTAGGAGTTCACTTTTTTTGGGTACACTGCACATTTCCACAAGAGCACTTCTGCTCTTGGAGGCACTGCTTTTAGATTTTAATTCCCTGACTTCTGTGCTCATTTATAATAACTTCCACTGAGGTACAAAATTGTGCATACATGAGAGAGCAAGAAAGAAATCAGTCAAAAATCTAGAATTTTAATAATTCTGGGTCTAGTAAACAGGCAATAGAAAGTAATAGTGATATTTTCTTTTTACTTTTTTAATTCAAGCTGAATTTAATTTTAAAAATTTAGGTCCAGAGAAACTCTGACAGAGAAAGATATTTTGCTTGTAACTTCTCAGACATTTTTCTCCCTTTTTTAACCACTGACTTTGTTTCTGCTCAGGCAGGAAGAAATAATTATTCACATAGGCAGGTACGTGTTCATGGTCAGTACTATTCTTCAGTCAGCTGTAAAAATAGGCTTTGATTAAGAATGCATGGGGTAGACCTCTTTTTCTAAGTCTGCATATGCCAACTAAGTTCACATGGGCAGTTTCAGATAGACTGGCAATCAAGAAGCGAGAGTCCTACCTTGAACTTGAAAAATCTGCTTTCTTTAAAGCCATAAACTGCAGCTGCCATCAGAAACAGACCCAATTGTTTTTCACTTTCCAGGGCAAGCAAATCTATTTCCTGTTACAGCCTGTACTTATAGTTTAATTCTATCTTATGACTTAAGGACTAAAATATTTGAGAACCACTAAGATTTTTCCACCCCTTTAAAAGGGGGAAAATACAAAACTCGAAACAGATGTGTTATAATGTATTTCATTTATTTTGGCCACCCATAAAGCTGTGGCTTATGTTAATGCCAACCAAGTTAAAAGCAACAGAGTTCTGCAGAAACACTATTTAATGCATTGTAGAATGACCAGGCATGGGGAGCACCTTTCAATAAACTCCTATTTATTAAGTAATTTTCAATGTCAGAAAAAGAAAATAGGAATTACTGAAGATGCAAGCAATGCTGCCATACTTGGGCCATTCCTGGTGGGATTTGCAAAGTTGATGCAGTTTTTTACATTGTTGTACCCCAATCTATAACTTGGGAAGCAGATGATCAATGTATACATTGATGGTGGATGAGTTTGATGAAATTAGAACAACCAAAGATAACATACTTAGAACAATGTCATGTAAATAACAGATACTGTGCATCAAACAGTTGTTCCATAGACACTTAGCAGCTGAAGAAGTTCCAACAAATTAAAACTATCTTTTCCAAACAATCGTCAGACTTGGGCTAGTACAAACCTTTCACTTCTTTGTGTGTTTATGAATGAAAACAAAGACATTTCAAAAGTTAAACCCATAAGACTCCTAACAGTTGCTGTGGTACTTAGTGATAAAGTATCTCATGGAAATTACAGTAAAAATAGTTATATCGAAATTTCCCCTGTACCTGTTATTTAGACTGAGAAATCATTTCTCAGCAACAGACCCACTTTAGCAGAACACCTTCAGCACAGTACTGCAGGCTGGGGGACAAAATGGGCAATAAAGAATGGTTGTAAAAACATTTCTTTATTGACAATATACTGCATAGAACACAGGGCATATAATGTCGATATAATTTACTAACCTGCCAAAAACATTATAGGGAAAGCATAAGGGAAGGACAATGGATGTATTTTAGGAAGACAGAACAGCATTAAAAGTTTTAACCTGTATTTTTTGGCTTGTTATCCACATATTCGAAGCAAATACATTTTTCACCTTCCTCCTCAGAACTGGCACAGAAAGTGAATTGCAAAAGTTAATTAGAAAGTAATAAAATGTGAAAGCTTAGCAATTCAGTACAGCAATCAGCAGTACAGACTTTGACCACATACATAGAGACTCTTAGAATGTGAGCTTTTAATACAAAATACTTTTTTAACCAAATGGGAGAAAATTATTTTGACCTAATAAACAAATATGAAGTTCATTATTATCAAACCAAGTGCAAATACAGAAAACTCACTTTAATTCAGAGGCATGCTTAAAGCAGTTTGAAAGCAAAATATCCTTTGCAATTATTTCTCCAGGTAAAACAGTTCTAACTGTGGTTATCCGGCATTTGCCAGTGCTTTCCTTCCCTGACAGACACACTCATCTGAACTTGAAAAAGCCAGAATGCCAAAAGTACCTCCCCAATATGTTGACTAAGGACTGTAATTCATTTAAATTATGCAACTGGATTCCCACAGCTGGCCCACAGCTTGGCTTAGAGCTCAATTCAATGCCAATGATCCTGTCTGCTAATATTGTCCTACTTGCAGAGAAGGTAATATATCCAGCAACTTATATTGAAGTTCTGACACCAATTAACAGAGCAAACAAATGTTGACATGAGTGACAAATGCTAGTTAATAGTTACTGTGAGACCAGTGCTGCCAGCTGGCATTTTTCTGTAGCATTTTGCAGTAATAATCCCTTGTTTATTCCTTAGGGTATTGCTTAAAAATTGTTTGTATGCATTTTGTTTCAAGTTAGAAACAATTCAGCACAAAAAGCAACCCAGATAACAGCAGCAAGACCCCCGATTTTCAGACAAGTAATCAACAAGAAAGCATGCAAGCAGCTTCACTTGGAGGATGCATGGGGGACTCGAGTATAGGAATTCTTATCCTATATAAAGCCGTGTAGCTTTGCACAAACAGCCTTTGGCATCTTGTTTCTGGCCTACCTGGACAGCAGCAAAACATGTTTATCAGATCATACAAGCCAGAACCTGAACTGCAAGCAGTTAAAAACTGAAGGTAGCTAAACTGCAAAATTAAAACATGCCTCTATGCTTTAGCTACACAGACAACGATAAAACAAAGCCTCCACAACCACCTGTAATAATATGCCTGTTCAGCTAGCAATTCCAAAGTACTCAGCAACACAAGGTAGACATTTTCTGCAGCTGGTTTTACATGTACATTCCTGCCAAATTGTTGTCTCGTCTCCTCTTACCTTCACATTAGTCCGGAGTGCACAGTAACATGCAAAAAACATTGCAGTAAACAAGGAGCATATGGACCAGTATTCAGCGTCTCTGCTCTGCACAAACGGTACACACACGATCCCGAGCATGTGCTACTAAGGAGCATCCGTTCCCTCTGTCAGTTTGAAAATGCATTGATCTCTGTTTTTCTGACTACAAAAAGACATGTCTTGAAGGCACTGAGTGAAAGCTACATATCTCTTCATCGACTATATATAGAAATATGCCCAGTAATTTCAATTAGCAGAGAATTCAGCATCTGAAACTTGGACCTCAGTTGCTTTTCCTTCCAGCATTTTAAATTCAGGGGGGAAAAAGGAGGGGGAACTCACCCAGAGGGGAAAGGTGAGGAATTAAAATGTAAGCAGCGCGTTACTTATATTTCCCCCTGGCTTCGATGTTTTTCTTTTCAATATTTGACAAACGTTACACACGGAAAAACGAAGAAAGGTTTCTCTTCCAGTTCTCAGATTTACTGTAGATTCTGCACTGTTTCTGTCTGCTCTTGTTAAAGATGCAGCATCCCTTTTAACAAAGACAACGTCATCAATCATGACAGATTCAACATGTTCTACTTACAAATACAGTCTCTGATTAAGGACAATGGCTGGCTGGCTTATTAACGTTTCCTCAAATGCAAGTTCAGTCCCCTGTGCTAATCTATTTTTAAATAAAAAGTCCCACCTACTCCTTCACTCTCATTTAATAAAAATGCAGCGGACTAGTTCTAAAGATCCTGAATTGCATTGTGCTCCTAGCTCAGACACTGGACATCGTTTTCAAACTGTTCTCTTGCTTGCTGGGATTAGAAACACAGAGAAAAATTAAAATGAAAGCAGAAAAATCCTGGAGAAGGCTGTGCCCTCGCATTTGTAACTACATATTCTGAATTCAAAATGCTCAAACATCTTCCAGAAGGAGGCAACTCAGAACCTAGCCAGAAGGCAAAGCTTTAATTCACAAGCACAAAAATAAGATCAAACCACTTCTTTCACTCCTGTCAACCTCTGGGATGCCACAAATTAACTGATTGTTTACTAGACTGCAGGGACACAGTCAAAGCCTCAACTCTGTTTACAGCGCCGGGAACCACCAATATTCATACTGAATTATGAAGCAGTTTTCAGGAATAAAACCAGAAGAGAGACTCTTTTTTTTTTTTTTTTTTTTTTTGTTCTTTCCACTGCAGCAGATACTGTGGGAGGCAAAGAGTGGAAAAGGCTTTACTACCTCCTCCTCTATCAGCACAGAGCAATTTGTGTAGGATAAGCATAACTTAATAGAAATATCTGCAGTGACTTTTAGGATTTCTTTAAATAATGCTTTACGTAAACCCCCTTGGAATTCTGCAGAAATACTGAAGTCCTATCAAAGTCAGTGGGTATCTTTCTGTGGGCAATGAGGTGAAGAAGCTTAAACAGAAGGACATACATTTAAAGAAGAAAAAAGCGGGGAGGGAAAAGACAGCAAGGTTTTTTCCAACATCTTCCTAAAGACAAGCTCTCAGAAACTGTCGTCAACTCCAAGTGAACAGCTATTTTTAGCCTGTCATTGTTTGTGCCTTTTTTTAGCAATGAAAAAGGCAGTCGTGTTTAAAGCTAGATATTGCTCTATAATGTATCCTAGGACAGCTCCTTAAACTGATCCCCAGCTCCATCTGTCATACAAATTAAGTAATTAGTAATCGCAACCTTCTCTGGCACAAGCAATGACTTCCAGAACAAAAGAGATGAACCCTGTTCTTAGATCTAATTCTGCTATTTTTATTAGTAATGAAACTGGGGTCTAGATGCAGTAGTTCAAAGCTGGGATATCCCAAAGTTATGATAGTTCAGACTTCGGCTGCAGCAATATCCATCAAATAAGCTAAAACATAGTAACATGTTGCTCAGCAAAAGCATGGGAGAATTAATTGATGTATTTTTCTGACACTCTTCAAGTGAATAGAAAGAGAAAGGAATCATGGTTTATTTTGCAGTACAGTACATTAACAATTAAAATTAAGCATCTTAGTCATTGAAAAAATATCACAGATCTTGGGGAATTCTGATCCACTGGAGAAATGCAATTCAAAAAGCAAAGATGAATAGATGCACAGTCCTGAACGAGGCAAGGCTCAGGCAAGCATGTAGCTGCATATGAAAATCAAATTCAAGCCTCCTTTCTGCCAAAGGAATTACACAAGGTTTCAGTCAGCAAAGTCTTTGAAACAACTTTCTTCTTCACAATTGTGAAAAGTTAATGTTTTTGTGCTTAGGCAAACAAAACCAACGTGGGGAAAACAGGAATCTCACAGAAAGAAAGCAGGGCTGTGTAACTATATGATTCCCAAGCGGTCACCTGTAGAAAAGACTTCAGACTCATTTAGGAAAACAAGAAGTAATGCAGTCCCAAAGCCTTTACTCAGAAAAACCTCTCATGATTCCTGAGTGTCTAAAAGGAAAAGTTATCTAGGAAATTACAGATCCTGACCCTCCTAACACTGTAAGAGGGAAAATGGAAGACTCCCATCCGTGTGGCAGATGCCTCCTGTAATAACTGTGGGGCATTTGAGAATTTGCTAGAAAATTGAAACCTCTGTACCAGCCAACGAGATGCTACTTTGATAGCAGACCAACCTAACACATTTAGCAGGGGCTACTTCAGGTAATCTACACAAGCAGATCCCTGCAGGGCTTGTTCACCTCTGCCAAAACATTTCGTATTGCAGCAGTCTAATTTTTAAAGGCGGCATCTCATCAAGGACATACAATACTTTATTATGACTAACAGCTACTCAAAAGCATCACATATTGGTGATATTTACAGTCTTTGACATAGAGCTGATAACAATGAGTGAGCAAAAAGCCTTGCCCGTGTCTGCCAGACGTGCCAAAAATAGCAGAACATTTAAAGGGCTCAGGGCTTCTTTAAACCGGAGACCACAGGGAAGAACCCCACAGATAACAAAAGTTACTCCATTTAAAAAAGAAAAAAATAGGTTCAGTATAAAACCAGCAGAGAGACAGTAGTCCGAAAAAGCTGCATTACAGACCCTCTTTGAAAAGACACACAACTAGTGACCTGAATATTCTTATATGACGGAAACCACTTGAGCCACTATCTTGAGCTCTGAAATTTCATCATTAATTTATCCTCCTGTGCCTTCAGGAGAGCAAAAGGGAGTACTTGGAAGGAAGCCCTGGTTGTCTGCAGAGGTTCGAAGAGAGCAGAGGGAACGTGCTGCCCTGGAAGACCTTGATCTCAGGGGGCCCCGAGGGCAGTCTGCTTTGGAGGATGAGGCGGGGGACAGCCCTTCTGCAGCATGTGCCCCACCAGCTCCTCTGACAGCTGCAGCAGAGTCAAACAGCACTGTCACTGCCCAGAAGAGCAGTAACAACTAGTAGTGGTAGTAATAGTAGTAGTAGAAATGCCCTGTCGCCATTGTATCCCGAAGCTGTGGTCAAGGACCCCCACTGTGCTATGGCACTATACAAAGCAGACAGTGCTTGAAAAACCTTACAGGGGAACAATGAAACCTTACCAGAAAGTAATATTTTCATCCTCAGCAGCCTAACCATTTTCAAGTTTGGGTTTGGTTCCCCCCCCCCCCCCCGGGCATCATGGAAAGGGTGGTATTTTAAAGGAGAGTTACAATAAAAGTAATAGACTAAAAATGCAGTAGAGAAAACAACACTCTCCAGTGTTTGCTCTACAACAAAGCAATGTGCCCCACTTCATTTAAGCACCACATTTGTGGGTAAATATTATAAATTGCTTTTAAAAGGCTTGCTGCAATGAAGTAGATTTTGTGATCACCCTCTATGATCACAAGGAAAGCACAGATTATCTAGAAAAAACAGAAAATAGAGGGGGAAAGGACTGAAGAAGAGAGTGCATTGCTCTCTGAGTAGACAGAGGGAGAAATGACACTCTTGTCCTCCAAAAGAGGGGTGAGTGGATGTCTGCAGAGAGTTGGACATAATGGTGGAGGTTTGCAAAGCCATCTGTAGGGTCTGGCCATGCAACTCATTAATATCAACATTGATAATCCACGCCACTGACTTTCAGTAGCCAGGGGTGTAATTCTCCCTCTTTTTGCAGTGATGCTGGAGGTACTGTCTTGTGCAGTCATGGCACTATGGCTACAGTCATGCTCCATCACACCCTGTCTTTGCACACTGCAGTGATACAATCTGTATGGCACCCTAGTCCTACATTGCTTAAATGCCTCTGATTTCAGCACATGAGCTTTCAACTGGAATGATTTTACTCCTTTCCCCATTTTTGAGACTTTAAATTGTCATGAAAATGTTATTTTCCACAGCTACACAAGATCATTACACTGAAAATATCGGTGTCAGGATGGTGGGATACTGCAGAAAACATTGATACAGACTGCAGGTCTTGTCCTGGTTTTGGCTGGAATAGAGTTAATTTTCTTCCTAGTAGCAGGCATAGTGCTGTGTTTTGGATTTAGTAGGAGAAGAATGCTGATAGCACACTGATGGTTTAGTTGTTGCTAAGTACTGCTTGTGCTAGTCAAGGACTTTTCAGCTTCCCAGGCTCTGCCAGGCGCACAAGAAACTGGGAGGGGGCACAGCCAGAAGAGTTGATCCAAACTGGCCAAAGGGCTATTCCATACCATATGACGTCATGCTCAGTATAGAAACAGGGGGAGGGGTTGGCTGGGGAGCAGCGATCGCTGCTCGGGAACTGGCTGGGTATCGGTCGGCGGGTGGTGAGCAATTGCATTGAGCACCACTTGCTTTGTATATTATTATTATTATATTATTATTATCATTACTATTTTACTTTATTTCAATTATTAAACTGTTCTTATCTCAACCCAGGAGTGTTTCTCACTCTTACTCCTCCGATTCTCTCCCCCATCCCATCGGGGTAGGGGGAGTGAGCGAGCAGCTGCGTGGTGCTTAGTCGCTGGCTGGGGCTAAACCATGACAGTGCTGTAGGGTCTACAGTTTCTAGATGAAAAATGTTGACTCCTGAAGAGTGGATTGAGTTTATGGGGCATCTGGAAACAACTGCAGAAAGAAGAATGTGGAACAAAAGCCACAATTGGCAAGAAGCCTTGTTTAGGTTTTCCATTATAGCAAAGTCTAGTAAAACGTAACAGAGGACCTAAATCAGCAGCTTGAGCTCAGCAAATCTTAAAATGTCCAGAAAGAGAAAGAAAAAGGCTGAATAGATTATTTACAGACTCTTATCTCCAGTATTGTAAACATCTCTCTGGCATCCTGGCATGCTGATGCAAAAGTTGCTGTGTCAAATACTCTTCCTCACTTCCAGGCCAGTAAACAGCAAAGACCTTCCCCTGGGCTGATTTAACTTAAGCCAGGGTTTTTCCTGAAAACTTTCTGTTTCTTTTTTCCTGCGCAGTTTTGTTAATATAATTGTCTGATTTTTAAGCATTTAATATTTTCCTTCCTAATCTCCCAGCTCTCTGCTTTCTGTCCTCTGTGATTACATTGAGGAAAGTTTTGATCAGATATATGAGAAAAACATATAGTTTACTTAGAAATCATTCCTTCTCATTATTAGATGTATACATCTTTTATGAACCAAGCCATTGTGGCCAGTATTTTGAAACAGCCATAAAACCATATATAATAAGCAAATTTAAAGAAACTATATGGCCAAATAATAAATAAAAAATAAGTGAACAATGGCCTGATCCTGTGAGTCTTCTCTATGACTGCGCATTTCTCAGAAAAGTCTTCCTCATTGCTCCTGATGACCCTAAAACAGAATACTGCAAAGCACAGAACAGAGGCCCAGAAAGAAGGAATTGGATTAAGCTTCACAAAGCATCTTGAGTTACTCAAACCCCCATTTTTCCTGTGATTTACCTGTAACCTGTGGATCAAGTTTATTTTATACCTCATCCTATCCAACTGATTGAGAAGACGTGACTCCATTATAGCCTTCATGAGAGACCCAGGCTGTGAAGACTTTTTCAGATCTGAAGATCCCCAGTTGAGATTCCTGAATTTCACTCAAATTGATGACTAACACGTCTCCACAACATGTGTTTCATTTTGTGACTATGAGAGGACAGCTGCCTTTCTTCTTGACCTGCCTATTCATGATAACACCTTTGAAAAGTTACTTCCATCCACAGTGAAGTTAAAAGCCATGGCAACCTGGAATCTTAGCAGATTATGTAGTTTGTCTTCCTTGCTGATGGAAGATTAACCATACATAGACTGCTCTTGGCAAATGTTTGTCTAACATGTCCTTCAAAATCTCTTATGAAGGGAATACAATCTTTGCTTTAGATAGTCCTTTATTCTTATTATGGGAATGTTTCTGTGAAGATCAAGATGATCAACAGGAAGATACCATCTTTTATCCAAATGAGATTAGTTTAGTAAAACTGCTCTTTTTGGAGTGGGTTTTTTTCCACTTCTGGAAGGTCATAATGATGGATAAATTAGTAGGAAAGACTAAACTCCATAGTTTTGAAGTGCTGGAAGAGCAAATGTATGTTGAAGCTTGCCATCTGTGCATGGTACTTTTTATACTTTCACCTTTGTAGGGTTAAGATGATCACCTTGACAGCAGTGAGTGTAGACAGATCCCTATTTATTCTGCATCATTTATATGTACACACACATTCACATGTATACAGGGATATGCTTGTATGCAAAGTGCACATTTGTGAGACAGAATACCAAGAGCAAAATAAGAAAGGGAGTATCTTCACTGTTGTTCCCTATAGAAGCTAATATACAAGGTGGTTGGGCCTTTCTGTTATACACTGCCTGTGATTCAGCCCAGATAGACATAGAGCTCAAGACAACGTAAAAAGCCTAGATGATTAGAAGCCTGTGCTTGTTTCCTCCCAAAAAAACATTTACCATGATTGTTTGAAAAACTTGGGAAAAATGAAACTTGGGAAAAATGAAACTTGGGGAAAATGATGTCTATCTTTTCATGATTTGCCATCACTCCCCAATTATGAATTAACATTTCACTTTTATAATTTATGAACTATAATTTATGAACTAAGCTAATTCATTTAAGCATAAAATCCACATTTCCATGGTAACAGCATGAATGAAGAAGGAATGAACTTCCAAAGTTCAACTGCATTTATTACAGTACTTAAAAATAAACCTCCAGCAATTTTCATCCAGGAAATTACTGTAGTCTTTTCATATGAAAAAAAATTTAAAAAATTAAAGGTCTTATTGTAAATTTGTATAAGAAAAACTTGATTTTGTATTGCACTTGATAAAGACTTGTATGTGTCAAAATGCCTAGGATTTTATTTCTTATACTGTGATTTTAGTCAAGGAAAGTATTTAAAGGGAACCTATTGTTAGATTGAGAAATGTGACATAAAACTGTGTAACAGTGGAAGTAACCTATGCTTTCATGAAAACACAGGTTTAGGCTTTTTTGTGATGTAGCAAGAACTTTCATTACACAAGCAAAGTGTTAGGTTTTTACAATAGAGAGTAAAATGATGGATATTTATTAGCCATGCTGTAACTGTTCCTCTTCGTTCAATTGATAACAGTTATTAGCTTAATATGTTAACTAACCTCAGATAGAAATCTGATCAATGACATAAATACCTTGTTTTGAAAATATGTTTAAATTTAGCCAGTTCTTGAAAAGTTATTTCAAACCTGTGTAGTGTGTGAAAGCAAAGGATAATTACTGAGTTAAACCATTTACAAGTGTATTAGTATATTTTCTATGTTTCAATGATTTCAAATCAAGAGTCAAGGTATTTCTAGAAGCCTTATGGGTAAAAGGCAAATTATTGGGCTCAGTAAAGAATAAATAGGCAATCTAATTATTCTAATAATGTAATAAATCTATTTTTTCTTTAAAAAATAAAAGAATATTCGAAATAAGTATATTACAAAAATGAAGGAGGAAAAAAATCTCTTAGTGGAGAGAAGTCTCTTTGAAATACAGCCAAATACACCGAAATAATGTACCTCCACAGGTGTAAATACATGACCCCCTTGTAATCAGAGCTTTTACAAATACAGTTTTCTAATTTGTCTATGGAATCTAAGTATGCTTAAAGCAGGCATCCATATTACTTATGTATAACTATACACCTAACATTACAAAAATCCTTGTCAGTAACCTATCTCTGTGAAAGTTGGTGATGCATACTATATCTGTACCTCCTCTGGGACCTGTGATTCACGAAGTTTGAAGACACGTAGCCAACCTAGATACTTTTTCCTCTCGTATTATCCAAATCATAAAAATAATCCCCAGACTAAGACTTTAAAAACTTATCCTAGTAGGAACAATGAAGTCAGCAAAAAACTCCCATGACTGAGACTTCTCTTGTAGAGTTTTACCAATGATTTCATTCCTTCCTTCAGCTCCTCTTTTAGCTATCAAGTCAAAAAGTTTTCAGCTGTATTTCAGCTGTATTATTTCCAGCTGTACATATACAAGTCCATGGGAATCGATGAGATGCATCCCATGGCCCTGAGGGGACTGGTCTCCATCATGTTTGAAAGGTCATGGCAGTCAGGCAAAGTGCCCAGTGACTGGAAAAAGGGAAATATCACACCCATTTTTAAAAACAATAAAAAGGAGGACCCTGGTAGCTACCAACCAGTCAGCCTCACCTCTGTGCCTGGTAAGATCATGTAACAGATCCTGCTGGAAGCTATGTCAAGGCATATGGATGGCAGGGAAGTGATTAGAGACAGCCAACATGGTTTCACAACAGGCAAATCATCCCTAAATAATCTGCTGGCCTTCTATGATGAAGTAATGGAGTGACTGCATTGCTGGAGCAGGGAAGAGCAACTGATGTCATCTACTTTGACTTCTGTAAGGCCTTTGACAAAGTCCCACACAACATCTTTGTCTCTAAATTTGAGATATATGGATTTGATGCATGGGCTATTCGATGGATAAGGAATTGGCTGGATGGCTGCATACAAAGAGTTGCAGTTAATGGCTCAGTGTCCAAATGGAGATCAGTATCAAGTGGTGTCCCTCAAGGGCCCATACTGGGACCAGTACTGTTCAGTATCTTTATTAACAACATAGACAGTGGGATTGAGTGCACCCTCAGAAAGTTTGCAGACGACAACAAGCTGAGTGGTGCAATTGATACACTAGAGGGAAAGGATGCCATTCAGAGGGATCTTAACAGGCTTGAAGAGTAGGCCTCTGCGAACCTCACGAAGTTCAACAAGGCCAAGTGCAAGGTCCTGCACATGGGTTGGGGCAATCACCAGTATCAATACAGACTAGAGGATGAATGGTTTGAGAGAAGCCCTGCAGAGAAGGACTTGGGGTGCTGGTAGATGACAAGCTGGACATGAGCTGGCAATGTGCACTCACAGCCCAGAAGGCCAACCATATCCTGGGCTGCATCAAAAAAAGTGTGGCCAGCAGGTCGAGGGAGGTGATTCTGCTTCTCTACTCCACTCTGGTGAGACCCTACCTGGAGTACTGCATCCAGCTCTGGAGCACAGAAAAGAAATTGACCTGTTGGAGCAGGTGCAGAGGAGGGCCACAAAAATCATCAGAGGGATGGAGAACCTCTCTGTGAGGAAAGGCTGAGAGAGTTGGGGTTGTTCAGCCTGGAGAAGAGAAGGCTCCGGGGAGACCTTATTGCGGCCTTCCAGTACTTAAAGGGGTCTTACAGGAACCAAGACCTGTAGTGACAGGACAAGGGGTAATGGTTTTAAACTGAAAGAGGGTAGGTTTAGTTTGGACATCAGGAAGAAATTTTTTATGATGAGGGTGGTGAAACACTGGAACAGGTTGCCCAGAGAAGCTGTGGATGCCCCATCCCTGGAAGTGTCCAAGGCCAGGTTGGATGGGGCTTTGAGCAACCTGGTCTAGTGGAAGGTGTCTCTGCCCATGGTAGAGGGGTTGAAACTAGATGATCTTTAAGGTCTCTTTGAAGCCAAAACATTCTATGACTCTATGTCTGCCCTTCCACTAGTATCTCTAGAGCTGTTTCCTATTTTTTGAATACAAATTAATTACAGAAAATTCTCAAGGTGTATGTCTTTCTCAGAAACAGCACTTTTACCTATGTCTCTCTCATCCTTTCTGTATTTTACCCTGCAACCTCATTGATGGCTGTTAATTGTATTGCCCTGTTTAAGTGGAGCTTCCAGGAACACAAATGACTTGAGAAAAAGGTTTCATCCTTCATGACCTTCTGTCACTTACAAACTGATACCACTCTACTGTTGCTGATGTCTTACAGCAGGTGTGATGCAATTTTGTCATCTCCACTAGGTGCTCAGAATGAGTTTTAAAACTTAGACACCACTAAAAAACTTTCTGGAACCATTAAGAGGTTAATTTCCATATACATATTACCATAATGAGAAGAGCACTGCTCGTGCTTCTTCCCTCCCCACTTTTTGCTACATCCCTCTATGCCTCCTACACACCAATTGAAATATTATTTCAAAATTGCTAAAATAAAATGAATGATACCTTCTTTCAAACAGGATTCCTAAAAAAAAAGTATTCCCTTGCAGCAAGTGGAAAAATCTACATCCTTTAAATCATACTCAGATAATCAGACAACACGGTTTTGAATCCACTGTTACTTTTGAGAATTTTGCCCGCTGTTTCTGAAAACTGTTGAGATGGCCTATCTCAGCAGTTAGACCTCATCTCTTTAGGGTCTGCAATTAATGGGATCATGAAAAAAAGATAATTTTTTTAATTTTACACTGTGTAGTGATGCCCAACACATACTGACTGAACCACTATTATCACCATTTTGCTGTTCTAGATTCAAGGAAATACCTCAAATGTTGTGGACAAAGCATGATTATTTTTTTGGTAACACCAGACTCTTTTTCAATGACTTGAGCTGTGGTGAATTTGGCACACAAAGCTAAAATTTGAAAATGTCCTTAAGAACTTTTTCAATTTAACCCATTGGGATGTTTTGATTCTGCAAAGAAAACATGCTGACTATATGGAAAGTAAAAGATAGAATATTAACATGTAATACTAGTTTAATATTATAAAGCAAATGTAAATGACAGCACCAAAATAGAGGAATTCAATATTATCAAAATTAGTCTAGAAAGTCAAAATGATTCACTTCAACTCTTTATCACTGAAAATTTTATCTCAACCCACAAAATATTTTCAACAAGTTACGTCTGACTAGAAACTTTTTACACTGATAGTACCTAAGCAATTTTATTATTTCCCAGCAGTTAAAGAACATTTTTGCACTCATGTTATTTAACCAGTTCTATTATTTCCAAGCAGTTAGAGGTTTCCTTTTAAAATACCATGCCTTGCACATTTCTTCCACAGATGTCCTCTTCTCACTTCAATATTCCCTTAAGTCACATGCAGTGAAGATCAGATAAATTCAGAGAATGTCTTCAGTTGAAATATCTTATAAAATGCAAATTACTGCTATAATCTGTTGATATTTCACAAGCTAACTGACTTTAGCTCTGCTTTCTCTGTAACTGTTTATAAAAGCTAAAAATCTCTGGCAATCTTTCTGACTATGGGGCTGTCTATAAACATTTTGTCATTACATCTATATGCAAAATTATTCTCAGTGTAGTACACAGGGTCAATATCTCTTTTGCATGGAGGACAAGACTGAATGAGACATGCATGCTGACAGTGGAATATCAATTGACTAGAGCTGTATTTATCTGAGAGGAAAATTTTCAGTTCCTTTAATACTTTATTTAAATAGTTTTAGAAATAGCACTCCCCTTGACCCAAAGAAGTTATAGCATGCCCCATTTCACACTTTAACCAAAGATATCATCAAATCTCTTAGGAAAACAAAGCCAGACTCCACTGTCAATCATAATACAAGTAACCTTTTGATTCCAACAGGTTACAAAGATCTACAGTCCTACAAAATATGAGAATCTGGCCCAAAGAAGAAATAAAATCAGAGTAAAATATGATATACACTGAGTGAAAAATCTAACTCTACTAAAGCCAATACTAAAAAAACATCTTATTCATTTCAAAGTATTTTACTGATGTTCTTTAAGGTATAAAATAAATGTTAATGCGCACACTATGATAGTGAGTTTGTATGTAAAGCTCAGTGAAGAGTTGGTGCTCCCTGGTATTCTTTTGGCAGCTTATCAGCTCTACTTTAGCTGTTCTACAAAAGCAGAATAATACAGTCTGAGAATATCTTTTTCTATCCCCTGCTCATCACCACATTCAAAGTGGAATCTATATATTGAAATATGCTTTAAGAGGTGTTTGTGAATGTTTGTCCAGTCACCATGACTGGGACATTGGATACAGTGTAAGGGCATCATGCAATTTTCAGATAGTATTCTGAACAAAAGAATACTGTAATCTGAACAATTTCATATAAGTTTACAGTGCTTGGGTACCGTTAATCCAAGTGTGGTTTCCTGATTTGTTTCCTGCATGGAGTTTACTCCCATAAACACTGCAAAAATTATGGAAAGTGTATAAACTAGTAGTGATTGCTCTGAAAGTCAGGGAGTTTGGTGTTGATCTAGATGATAGAAATATTGTGTGCATCTGTAGTGGAAGTACATTTGAAAGGCAGGTGGGCAGGAGATATTCCAGTTTTTATTTATCAATCAGAATCAAGGAAAGCCCACTAGGAGTTGTTTGTTAGTGACTCAGCAAGACAAGTCCAACTGGACTATAAAAAGATTTTTCTCTTATCACAAGGGAGGAGGATAGGAGAATCTGTTGTGAGAGGTGACTCATGTCCAGAAAATAGAAGAATGCATTTGGGTTAGTCTTTTGTGAGCTGGAGAGATGCAATACAGCTGTTGATTTTTTTTTTAAGCTGAGTCTGAAGAGAGAGAAATAAGTGAAATAAATAAATAAAATAAACATACACCATAGGAAGGGCTTTTTTCCATCCTCCACCAAACCAACACAGGAATGTGGCTCATCTCCCCACCTTTGATGACTCTTGGTCCTTCACAAAACCTGTGATGTAATAAGGTAATGAAAATTAAATTTAATGGTTGACAGAGAGTGTGTTTATGTGCATGCATAAGTTGATTCTTTGTAATGATAAAAATGTATCTAAATACTCGTTCAGAAATCTACTTATTAATGGATGCTGCTGTTGTATACAACGCTCTTAAAAAACAAGCCAAACCACAAAATACACTAAATGGGCAGATGATTACTGCCTGCTGATTTCAGTGGAGTTCTGGCCAGGAAGTCAGGCTAGATGATAGCCCAGGCACTCTGGTCCAAATCCAGATGTATCTCTTTGCTAATCCACAAAAAAAAAAAAAAAAAGCACAAGACTGGAACAATCTGGAAAAGCTTGCAACTCCCCAGTTGTTACTGCCTGTAACAGAAAGCTGTCATTTCATACTTTGGTTTTCACTGTTCTCTGCTTCTTGCCCTATGTTTTCTATAAATAGGGGAATTTTATGCCAGTTTATGGGGTGGATTTTTGTAAGAGATGCAGAAATACCAAAGCTAAACTGAAGCTGCTAAAACCCAAAATTAAGCTATGCAGTGCTCAGAAACACTGGCCACCTGCTATAATTAAAACTTTTAAACATTTCTCAGTACTTCTGATATATTAGTTTTCTTTGTCATTTGACAGCCCTCTGCACTGAAATAGCTTGTTGAATATTTTAGAATCAACATTACAGTACCACCATTTCAGTGAAAGGGTTATAATTAATTTTTCACGACTGCATAATTTCATGGCATTGTGAAATACAACTTCAGTGGGTTTCTTTAAGCAGCAGTGTCCCGGTGTCATATTGAACAGTTGCGTCTATGGCAACATGTTCCTATTATCATGGATCTCATATATCTACCATCATCTCTGAATGTTTTTTTTTAGATAATTAACACAGAATTTAATGCTAATTGTTAAAATCAGAATGAAAACTGAAGTTCATGCATAAAGCACTTTCTGCCTACATATTGCCCTACACAGCTTGAATACGTAAAACCTTTTTTGCATTAATAGAACTGGGAAATATTTGAGATCAAAACAGATCACAATTTACTTTTCATTTCCTGGATTCTGCTACTACAAGAAAGATCTGCTTATTCATTATTTTATTATTGCATAGCAAATAGTGTAAAATAGAATGTTATTTCTCTATACTAGAAGACAAACTGGTGGCACACAGAGACTGGATTGAGAGCCAGGGCTCTCAAGTCCTCTCTTGTGTGGTAAACAGGTCTACCCCTCAGTTTACTCATCTGCAAACTGGTATTTATGGTATCATTCCCAGTCAGTAATCACTCTCAAAATGTCAGTGCTCTTACTACTCCCCATCCTTGCTGCTCTGCAACTGCACTGCAACTGCATCTTACCTTTCAGTAAGGACACGCTTCAGTCTGCAAAGCTTTGGATGAAAAATATAAGTAATAGCGGTTAATATTGTCAAGTCATTTTTAGAGACTGATTTGAAATATTTGATTTCCTTAATCTGAGCAAACACATCTCCATGCTCATTGAATCTTTGTGCTCTACCACCTACAGTGTGTAGCTTTGTGCTCTACCACCTACATTTCCCAAAGTATTTTTCCGTGTGTGAATGCATTTATTTGTACCTTCCTCTATCACAAGCAGCATGCCTGATTTCAAGAATGGAACCTGATCTTTCTCACAACCCTCCCAGCACATATTGAAGACATCTCTGGGTTGGCACCCCATATTTCTAGGAAAAAAAAAAAAAAATCATTTTACAGCATTTAACACTGATATATTCTTAGTAAGATACCAAAATCAATGAGCTGTCATTTATTAATATTTCTCTGGACTTTCCACTAGAATACATCATCAACATAGTCATATCTCTGTTCAAATAACCTCTAAATTATTGTGTTAATGTTTTCCTGGTATGTGGTTTTACATTCCACCGAGCCACAGTCACCAAAGGTAGCTATGCAGAACCCAGAGCAGCCTAGAATGTCTTCATCTTGCCTATAAGAAGAATCTTTCACTGTCCTACTCCTTCTTATTTTACTATATTATTTCCGGTTACTCTACAATCTCCACACAAAACAAGTTCAAGGTGAGGGCATGGGAGGGGAAGGGAATTTATGCCCTCTAGCCAGATTTTCTGAAGAAGCTTCTGCCAGTTTTATGCCTGAAATAGAATTCAGAGCTATGTAGGTAACATGTCAGAAGGTCCAGCTGCAGAATTAGGACACAAAAAGAAACTAGTAAAGGAATATTCTTTAATTCCAAGAAAAAGAGAAACTGCATATGAAAAATCTTAGTGAAGCAATAGTTGCTTGCTGGCATTTGCAAGACAGGAGTTCACTGCTTTGGCCAGCAGCTCGAGACTCTTAAGACTTAGTTTAACTCCCTGCTTTGCCACAGGCACACACCAGTGTGATAAAGAGCAAGATGTTTACCCTACAATATCTCTGTTTCTTATATATGAAGATTAGCTCATGAGCACTTTTCTTATTAGCTCATGACCACAATTAAATCTTTTAATCATTGTAGGTTTATCAGATGCTACCAAAACAACCACAATAAAAGCAATGTTAAGTCAAGTATACCTAATCCCAACTAATCTGGGACATAGCCTGACACCTAAAACCCATATAAAGCCTCAAATAGCCACCCAGTCTGGGAGTTCTCCAGGTTCTCCAGAGCTGCTAAAGGCTTTTGATACCTAAATTGATTTGTATTTCCTGATTTAGCCTGGAAGTTGTCTTCATCTTTAAATTAATGCATACTCAAAACATGTATTCTGATGAATTGGTAACTATGTCCAACCTAAAACCCTGTTGTAACTCACCTTTGGGTAGATAGACACTTAAACCTTGACTAAATCCTTCCTTGACCTCTGTCTAATTATCTCTAAGAAGCATAAAATCTAGACGAAGTCAAGACTACCATTAGCATCACAGTAGTGGTACAGCAGTAAAAATGATGCCATCTTTTCACCTGGGATCCTCGTGTTTGGATCACTCACTTGGGACCACTTAGATCAGCCACCGTCTTTTTCAGAAGAGGGCTATATGACAAAATGATGAGTGGATAGACTTTTCCTCTCGGTTCCCTATTACTCACAATGGAAAATACAGAGACCTAAGTTTAGCAGACCATATAGGTCTTCAGAGTGTCCTGATTTCCCTCTGCCTAGGGAGAGTGGCAAGTGCCTGAGACAGGTAGGTTGCCTTCTGCATGTCCTAAGAGGCCTACCTCACTCATTGTTCTTGTCAGGTATTTAGCTATGGTAGGCAGACTTATGACCCCTTTGCTTTCAAGCAGGTGCCTAAATTTTACTGAGAGTGTGCCCAAGTTAAGCACTGGAATTAGGCTTAATGTGACTGATGGAACCATGCTAGGAAGCACTGCTGTATTGCTGTACTTATTGATATGGCACGTCACACACAACTGTATTACTAAGTCCACAGACTGCAATCCAAATAACGTTTTTAGTTAATAAAATAAAAGTTCAGTAAGCTAAATCCCCTCCCTCCCGCCCAGAATCTAGACCAATCAAATTTGCATTTAAAGCCACCATTTTGGTGTATGACTCCAAAGGATAAAGGGTTCTTAAGTGTGCAGGGAAGGTTAATCAAAACTGCATTCTATCTCTACATACGCTCCCTGGAAATGTGATTCATCTCCTTGCCTTCCTCCCAGATAGCTACAAAAATGGATGGAGGATTTAAGGAACAACTTTCCACCACTAAAGCTGAGTCACCTCTTGATATTCAGTCCATAGCCTGAAATAGCCTAACCTTGAGAAGAAATAGCCAAGATTTATAGATAGAGAAGGTAAAAAGAAAAGACCAGAAAAGAAATGAATCTGTGTATGGGAAAGCCTGAAACCTGATAACCAACCCTGTGATGAACTGCCAGAGCGCAGAACTCAGCAGCTGGCTAACAAATAGTGGATAGCCATGAGGAATGCAGTCTTGAAAGGCAGGAATGTTAATGGGCCCTCCTGCATCAGGCTTGACTAGAGGGATGTTAAACACTAAATTAAAACATAAGCATTGACCAGAGACCATATGCAGGGATAGTCATTTGGGAGCATTTTCAGCCTGTCATTCTCTCTTCAAAAGCCAAGACCAAAAAGACTCTCCATGAATCAGAAAAGGCTGAAATAGTCACCATGTCAATTCAAGAACCCAATAGTGGCTAGGTGAAAAAAGTAATTTTCAAAAAGGAAATTCAAACTTGTCCTCTCCAACAGCTGCAGGCATCTCTTATCTCCTGGAAGCCAGAAATGTTCAAATCCCTTTAGTGAAACAACATCCCAAGGATCCAACTGAATGTCTGGGGACTGGTCATTACACAGATGCTACCCACATGGGACCTATACTAATTTAGAATATGGATGTATCTCTCCAATGCTAGTTGATTTTGTGCTTTGTCCCATTTACTTTTTATTAAGTGTCAAAAGCAGGAAAAGCATCATCCTTCATCTTAGTGCTGAATAATCTTTCATGTAATCTTTTCTAGAACTGGGAGTTTTTTAAGGTAATGTGCATATTGTCTGAAATTAATGTATGCATAGCAGTTTTTCAGTGCTGTTTAACAGTATTACTCTGGCTCATGTCAGCTAAATATGTTTCAGTAGATTTCAGACCAGATTTCTGCAATGTAATCTACTTAGTGTTGCTCATGGCAAGTGTCTGGAAAATTCAGTAGATGTGCAATATGATGGCCCAGAGTCTTCCAATGCTCAAACAACACAACAGGAATAAATGCAAGGAATATAATAATTTTCTTGGGTCACACAACTAGCCCTAAGCTCTAAATTTTCAGTTCTGACGTTAAAGTACTCAACGGCATTGTCTGGGAGCGAGTTACTAGTGAAATCATATATGCTCTTAGTAGCTGAGAACTCCAGTTGTCTGTAAATGCTTTGTTTCAGTGAGCTCCTCAGATAGTCTCCTTGCTTTCAAGCACTTGTTTCTCAGGTTTTCTGAGATTGTATAATAGAGAAGGAAAGTGAAAAGGTGCCTTTACATCATCTCTGTGACTTGCTGAATTTATAAATGTCTCTAGGTAGAACTGGTCTGGATATTCCAAGAACATATTGGCTACTGTGATATGATAGCCAATGGTCTTGGTACGTTAGGATTTAGAAGGCTGGGCTCAACAAACAACTGTGCAGCCAAGTCAGGGTACATTGTCACTCCAGGCACTGTGCCAAGTAGTCTTGGGAGGCCATTCAGTGTACCTACTCTGCCAGTTCTCTATGAGGCAAGGGAACACATAGCTGCCATGCCTACCACCTTGTAATGCAAGGGAAACTTCATCCTGGACTGCTCTTGTCATAAACTGTCTCCTGTGGATGCATTACCAACAGTTCCCAGAGGCCAGGTTTGACCGTTCCCAGAAAAAGCCGTATACCTAATAGCTCCCAGCTACAGTTGCAATAGATGTTGTATAAATTAATGAATATATAAGTGTATTGGCTTTTGCCTGGCAAGGTATTAGTAGCAGGAAGGCTACAGGGGTGGCTTCTGTGAGAACCTGCTAGAAGCTTCCCCTATGGCCAATAGAGCCAACACCAGCCAGCTCCATGACGGACCCACCACTGGCCAAGGCGGAGCCCATCAGCAACAGTGGCAACGCCTCTGGGATAACATATTTAAGAAGGGGAAAAAAAAACCCCACCAGGACTCAAACTGAAGCTGGAGAGAGGAGTGAGAATATGTGACAGGAACAACTCTGCAGACACCAAGGTCAGTGCAGAAGGAGGGCAGGAGGGGCTCCAGGCACCGGAGCAGAGATTCCCCTGCACCCCTGGTGCAGCCCATGGGGAGGCAGCTGTGCCCCTGCACCCATGGAGGCCCACGGGGAGCAGAGATCCACCTGCACCCGGGGAGGAGCCCACGCCAGAGCAGGGGGATGTGCCCCAAGGAGGCTGTGACCCCGTGGGAAGCCCACGCTGGAGCAGGCTCCTGGCAGGAGCTGTGGCCCCATCGAGAGAGGAGCCCGGGCTGGAGCAGGTTTGCTGACAGGACTTGTGACCCCGTGGGGGACCCACGCTGGAGCAGTTCATGAAGAACTGCAGCCTGTGGGAAGGACCCACGTTGGAGAAGTTCATGGAGGACTGTGTCCTGTGGGAGGGACCCCATGGAGCAGGGGCAGAGTGTGAGGATTCCTCCCCTGAGGAGGAAGGAGCGGCAGAGACAACGTGTGATGAACTGACTGCAACCCCCATTCCCCATCCCCTTGCGCTGCTCAGGAGGAGGAGGTAGAGAAAATTGGGAGTGAAGTTGAGCCCAGGAAGAAGGAAGGGGTGGGGGAAGGTGTTTTAAGATTTGCTTTTATTTCTTATTACCCTACACACGTTCTCACTCCTCTCTCCTACTCAGTTTTGTTTGGTAATAAATTAAACTGATTTCCCCAAGGCGAGTCTGTTTTGCCCATGATGGTAATTGTTGAGTGATCTCCCTGTCCTTATCTCCACCCATGAGCTTTTTCGTTGCATTTTCTCTCCCCTGTCCACTTGAGAAGGGGCGTGATAGAGCAGCTTTGGTGGGCACCTGGCATCTAGCCAGGGTCAACCCACCACAATAAGAAATATAAAATAACAAAAATAAATAAAATATAGAAATGAAATCACCAAGCTAGAAAGAGACAGCAAATGGTAATGTGAAGATTATAAATAGATCACTTCAATTTCAAAAGCTAATATGATGGTAACTCCAATGATTATAGCTTTGATTTAAGCACACAGAGAAATACCACCTTACAGAATCAACTGACCTTTCTCAAGTGTTAAGCTAGATATATACTAATGTATGTTTTGGTGTCATGAGCAATAAAAAGAACAGGTTTGACCCAGGTGACCAATATAACACACTTTTTGGAAGTAATATCCACCAGTCCACTGTAAGATAACTGTGGTGGTTTTTAAACTGCCTGGGAAAGGAAATCCACATGGTGAATTTATCCATAAGGAAAGTACAAGGCAAATCTTGCCTCGGACAGGGAAGAAATACAGAAATCCATTTCTGTGGTTTAATGTCAAATCACTGCAGCAAGATATAAATATCACAGTGGCTTGTTTTTTCTCTGGCCCTTAACGTACCTTCCTCTATTTATCCTTCTCTCTTTCTTTGGCTATGTATTCCCAGAGGCAAGGGAAACTAATGGCTGGCTTGCATTTCAGTTTGATAGGACTGACATTTTCTTCCCACATTCCCAGAAAGGACATAGTGAGACACCCACCCTCCAGCACGCCACCTTGCGTGCCCTTCCCCGCTTGCCGGTGCGAGACGAGGGGATGCAGTCCACAGCAACCAGTCCCTGGCAAAACAGCATTTCTGCACCCACCTCACTCCATGGGACCCATCTGCCCTATTTCCCACTCCTTCATGTTGCAGTGGCTCACAGGGCTGGGGAGCAGGTTCCTACCCACCCCAGTGCCCCCCAGTCCTGTGCAGGACTGAGTGCAGATGGGCGGGGGGAACCCTATTCTCTCCTTTGAAGGAGCCAGTCTTATTCCCAGTCTCACATTCCCCTGTACATTTGCTGTGACCCAGCAGCCTGATTTCACAGAAATATTAAGTGAAGTACTCTTCAGCCAAAATGATTCTCAGGCTTCACACTCCAGCATGCATCAATATTGCAGCCTGCAGGGTAGTGCACTGGTATCTGTTCTAGCTCTAAATAAGCTAGCTGAGATGCTGGAATTAGTTAGAACAGCATGGTGTTGTCCATAGGTTAACTTCTTTTCCCCAAGTGGATAAATTAGCCTAGAGCAAACATATCCTTGACTGCAATCTACATGCAGGACTGTGCCTCCCTGCTGTCCAGCATGCTGTCAGAAAATATTCACTCAGAAACTGAAATGGAATAGTTCTGATCTCTGCAGCTCATTTCAGCCCTAACATGTCCCATACCAGAGGCAGAAAGTGGTACTAAGAAAATTCAGTATTGGTTGAGTTTCCCCCTACCCTGCAATGACACTCTCCCCAGGCGTCTCCAATCAGCCAAGGCAACTTGCAGCACAGAAAGCCATTAGACTGAAGAAACCGTTCTGCTGTGTAATCAAGTGTTTAAATAGACATTGTAAGTAGGCTATGGTGCGCTTGTGCACAATCCTACAAATATTAATACACCTGAAAAATGATTAGGCAAAGTTTAGTAATCAAAAGAATACCATTGTAAGAACTAGGTTTTCCCCATCATTTTTGTAATGGGGCAGAAGTGAACTGCAGAACAGGCCAGATATGACAAATGATGTAACTTCATTTAAATAACTCACTTATTAGTCTCGTCTCCTTGGTATTACATAGTAATTGGAATTAAAGATCAATGATAAGAACACTATGTTTGAAACTCTGACCTAAATCAAGTCCTGTTAAAACTTTACCGATGTCTACGATTGCATACAACATCTTCCAAGCAGTGGCACATATTCATGAGAGTTTCTTATGAGAAGAGAGCAGTCAATTTGAATCTGTTATGGATTGGCAACAATTTGGTAGCAAATAACTTATTTGATTAATTAGTCTCTTTTATTGAAACTGCCCACACATTGTTTACATGCTTCTCCAAATTATTTGTTCTACATCAATTACACAACAAATATTTTGTGCCGATATTTCTTTAACCTGTGAAGAGTTACCAACAGTTTATTGTGAATCTTTTATATTACAACTTTCAGTTATAGCAGTTAATTCTGACTGAATATCCATTTCTGTTTATAGGCAGGGTAAGTTTAACTCCTAGGGTTAGCTCCCTAACGTGGAACCCAACAATCTGAAAATTTGCTGGATTTCTTAGGGATTCCTGCTAGTAAACATGTTTGCTAGAATAACTGGAAAACAAACACTGAAAGTGAAAAGTAAACATCCAGAGTCCGTGTGGTTCTTTTCCCAGTGAATATTCATAGGCAATGCAAAGGGTTCATTATACTCCAGCTCTTACAAAGGTACAATTAATTACTGAATAGAAATCTAGCATTATAATCTACACATTTAATTTCTTTTCCTGTTTGTTAAACTGTATTAATTCAAAAAACCTTTTATCTCCCTAAAGAAAGGTGTGTGAGACACCACAGAAGAGAAGGTAGGAGTAAGTCTGTAAAGAAGAGGAAAAATACCAAACTTTAGTCATTGAGAATAACAGCACAGAAGATGGGATGTGAAGCAACTGAAAGTGGATAAAACTACCTGTGGTAGTGAACATGTCTGTTAGAGTTTGCCTTGGAAGAGGGCAAAATGGGAGCATGGGAATGGCAGTGGTGCCTCTTGCTCTCATCCTCAATGTAGATCCCTGTTTGGGGAGGCTTTTCTGTTTCCAGCCCTTCAGGAACTGCTATTTGTGTGGGAGAGCAGAATGATGTTCTTTATTACTCACACCTTTCAACTGGCACAGCACAACCCAGCTCAAATATTCTGCTTGCCCTGGGCACGCTGCTCCCAGGGGAATGCAGGGAATCCAAGAAACTTCACACAAAATCCCCAAGCAAAGAACTGATTTGGATTCTTAAGTTTTGCCATGTAGCCATAGAGACTCCACAGCTCATAGCTCCCGTTGAAACCTCTGCTCTAAAATTGAAGGGCTTTTCAAAATAGTTCATGCTTCGTTTCAGTGCATACATGATGCAATTCTCAGTTTGTACTGGTAAGGTAGGAATTGCAGCTGGAAAGAGGAGTATATATGAACTTTGGATAAAGTTTGAGCATCCCTAAAGAGCACTGGCTTGGCTGTACTTCTCTCTGCATTGTCTCCTGTCAAGGCCAAGCAGCATGCTTCCTCAGGCACTTCCTTTTGCCCTGCTGTCCTGATGTTCACTGTTCTGTACATTCCACTCATTTTTACTTACGATATTGGTATCACTTTTTTCAAGCTTCTAGACCAGGCATTTGCATTTGCATCTTCACTTTAGAAAGTATCTTTTTTCAACTGTAAGGGATCTTTTAAACAGAATTCATAGCAAGTAACTCTATTAAGCTCATTGCTCAAGCTTAAGCTTCGTCCCAAATCCAACGATAAAGTCCTCTCAGTCATCTATGTTTAAATCATGAAACAAAAGAGCAGTAAAAACACAATGAAACCTCATATAGTAAAAGAAAAATCTTCATCCTTAAAATGCATCATCAAGTTATTCAAAACATAAGTAAAACATACCCATGGGTGGGAGCATAATTCTCCTACCTAAAATATTCATAAATTAATCTATGCCAATACACATAGGAGAAAAAGCAGGTCCATTGGCATTTGAGTTATATATATATATTAGAAAAAAAACTTTTAAAAACAAGAAAAGAGCCCTGAGTCCTCCAAGAGGGAATACAAGACCTCTTTGATCATGTCCCTTGTGACTGTCACTTGGGACATGATGTCTCATTGGTTGCTGACAGAATGCTAAAATCGTTGCGCCCCTGTATCTTAGGCTGCAGTGAGGCTCTCTCAGCTATTGTATGTCATATACTTACAGTTCAAAGCAGATACTGCTCAATGGCATCTACTCTCTTCAAACGAGGTGGACACTCACCTCTTTGCCTCTCTTTCATACACCCAACTGTCCTGCCACTGCTCCTCTGTGTTAACAGGTTATTTTCTGGCAGTAAGCCCATAGAAGGGTCATTTAGTCTTCAAAAGGTTAACAAAAGGGTTGACATGCAGGCACAGTAAGAAATTAATAGCGCTCCCAATTTCACCCAATCAGCATACATACCTACATTAAACAGGTTTACTAGTGAGCAGTGATTGTCAGGGATAGTTAAGTTTCCTGTTGGCAATGACCACATGCTTTTAAATGGTAAGAGAAATGCCTGTGTTAATGTGCTGCTGCCAAAACCCCAGGTTGCCCGTTAACATTTGTTGTCCTGCAAATGTCTGAGGGCCATAAAGTGTGCACAGCACTCATCTATTGCAAGTCCAGAAATGGCAGTGAACCCATAGAAGACATCCATGTGTATCAAGTTTAAATGTATAAATGCAAGCCAAAAGAAAAAAAAAAAAAGTAAATCATCCAGATGGAGCTGGCCAATGTGTCACATACATAGAATCATAGAATCATAGAATGCTTTGGGTTGGAAGGGACCTTTAGAGATCATCTAGCCCAACCCCCTGCAGTGAGCAGGGACACCTTTAACCAGATCAGGTTGCTCAGAGCCCCATCCAACCTGACCTGGAATGTTTCCAGGGATGGGGCCTCCTCTACCTCTCTGGGCAACCTGTGCCAGTGCTTCACCACAGGGTTTTTGTGAAGTCCTGGCAGTTTTTGAAATCAATGCCAAGGAGGTGGGTATGAAATGGAAGTCACCAAAGGAATTTTGGACTCAGCTCCCAGAAATGAAGTTTTTCCATTTGCAATCCCAAATACACCACACAGGAGAAACTACAATGCATAAACTCAATGGTATGATGAATGAGAAAGGAAGATGCAATCACAAAGATCATTACTCAAGGCAACACACGTTTATGCCAGATACAAGTCTGTCTGGGAAACCATTCCTGATTCTGAACTCTTTCATAAAGATTCCCACAAACTTCATCCAAGTTCCTTAATTTAGTTCTGGAAACAATGGAGACATCTACTTTTAACTGCTTTGAGGAACAGACTTTCTATTACTCCTCCCTCCAAGTTCCTGAATTTGGTATGGCTAGAAGCATGCTGCTGTTTCACCTGAATTTCTACCATTTTCTTTCCCTGTTGCTCTATTAGAAACATTACTGAGCTCAACTTAAGTTAGACTAGATACCATGATGGTGTTCATACCTAGTATCTTCTGACTGCCTGTGTTACATTAATAATAACATATTCATTTACTCACAGCTGGCTGACAACACTGAAACTTTTAAAGAACTTGTAAACTAAAACAGTAAAAAATTTTGCAGAGTCAATTAACAAATTTATTAAACTAAGAATAAAGCTCATTTATGCACACTAATGATGTAACCAATTTCAACTTTCAATTTCTGAACAAATATGAATATCAATTAATAATGCAGGCAACTTGCAGAGCTCTTTTCATCTTGAAAGAGCTTTATAAACATTAACTAATTAAATTGCCTGATCTTTTTCATTGTAATTTTATATATATATATATAAAATTGGGGACCAGGGAGGGAAAGGACATTAGATGCCTAAGGACTTCAGTACCCCAAAGGCAAGAGCAGAAAACTGGTTTTAATTTATGCACAAGCTGCTTCTCTTTCCTCATGAATGTTTTTCTTCTTCATAGAAGCTCCCACCCAGGCCAGATGACCAGCAAAGGACATTCCCATTACAATTATATCACAATCTTTCCAAGGTTGTTCCAGTGCATCAGACCAAAATTAACTAGCTGGAACTATTTTAATGCCACATAAGAAACAGCAATCATCTTTGCCCTGTGACCTCTCTGGGGGTTTTTTTGTTGTTTTTTTGTTTGCTTGTTTGTTCAATGAGAAAGATCTCCTAATTCATCTGAGACATCTTAGCAGCTGGACAAATATCCTATATGTCTGTAACTATCCAAAATAATCTCCCTTTTCTAGTGGTCCACGCTAAAGTATTTTACCTCAACATACAATCACTCTTGCCTCTTTTTCATATATAGAGTCTAACCCTGTAATGCAACTCTTATGGGGCTAATAGGAAACTCCTTTAAACGGAGTGCATGAATCCCGGAGAGGATACAGCATTTATCAGCTAAAATCATGTTTTTCCCAGTCTTGAGAAAAGAGCTTATAATTCCTATATCAGTCAAATACTTTATATAATTGAGCGGTTTTACATATATTTAGGGTAGAAACTTGTTGAAATGGTTATGCAACCTCTTAGAGGATCTTTTTTCACTACCAGTTAAAGGATTTTCAGCTGAATTATATATAACAACGATGACACTGTTGGACAGGTTTTATCAAAGATCATTACAGCCACTAAAAATACCACAAAAATTCACATGCTCCATCCTTGTGTAAATTTGTTAATCAAAACTAGAGATAGTAAGATGCATCAGTCTAATGACTATGAAATCTCAAGTGTTTTTACACCCTCAGGAATGATTTCTCTTGATAACAACTTCCAGGTAGGAATGATTATCTTACTGACACAACCTGCGATGCAGAATTCTATGAATTCTGCAAAAAAATTGTGTGACCTGTTTATGGCTATGGTGAGATATACCTTAACACTGAAACATAAAAGTTCGATGTATGGGAATGGCATGCTCTGGCATATTTTTCAGGATCATTTATTATTTATTTTACTGCACTTCCAATAATTTTATTAGAATCAGTGATAAACCTGTAGTTTGTGAAAATATAGACATCATATCACAGCTTCACAGAATCGGGGCCTTAGCAAATGACAGGCCTAAATTTCACAAGTCATAATGCTCTTGATGGTTTATTAGTTTCTGCATATTTTTCATATAAACATATTTACGAACACGTTACATTTTAGTACTGCCATTAAGAAAATATGATTTTTATAGTGCTAGACACACTTGGAGTAACCCAACTTGCTTTACATATTTATGAGGGATTCTTAGTTACGATGTACTTGTCAATAGCTAACACTCAAGCCCAGACATTAACAGATGTTTTAATTAAGATGGGAATATTATCCAGGATGACAAATATGTTAACTGTTTTTCTCCAAGAATTCAAGAAGCATTACCATTATTATGATAACCAGTAGTGCTGGTTATTTGTATTCTTGCAGCAACTACAGTTTCCAACAACAGAACACGACCATTTGTGTCAGGTGCTGTACAAAGAGGTACCAATAAAGATACAGTACTTGTCATGGGAAGTTTCCAGTAATGTACAGAAGACAACTTCAACAAAAGCAAGTAGGTACATCGACTTCTTCAATTGCTACAGAAGCAGACTGAGCAAGAAATATCAGCTGAGTATCTCCCTGGAAAAATGGTATCCTACATCATTATCATCCCACAAGATGCAGTGTCCCACTGCATCATCATCATCCAGAACTGCATTAGGGATGCAGATAAAATCAAACCTTGATGCAATACAGTACCTAATATCACTGGGTGTCCTGACCTACAGATATGAACACACATTACCATAGTAATGACTAAAAGTTGGCTACTGCAGTTCATACTAAAAAGACATCATTTTAAGCAATAATTTTTATTGAAGATATGACTAAAATGAATTGCAAATGGGAGGGAGAAACATGTTTGAATGTCACTGTCAAAGAGTGGGTTACACAAAAGCTGCAGTGAAGGAAAAGGAAACTGTTAACACATGAAGGCAGAATGCCACTTTTGGATAATGAGAGATTTCAGCATCCTCTAGGTTTTTCTCTCCATATCCTGGCACTGGTTTCAGAGCGTTCCTTCTTGTATATCTCCTATATCTTCACATCAGACTGCAAATGCCATGGTAACGTTTCCTCTGAATGCCACTGCATCACTGCCACCCCCAGAAACATTCTCATTCACTATCCTTGACTGTTCAGACTCCATATTTCAACATATGCTGAATCTGATTGCCTACTTCCAACATGTAAAGAAAAGCAATCTCATACCCAAATATCTCTCCCACCCACCAGCAATTCCCTTAATTTCTGTATTTAAGGATTCAGTTCTCCATTATTGTCTTCCAAACATAAATGTTATTGATTTTATTTATTAGTGTGTTTGTTGTGGATAATACTGTATAACATTTATTATGCGATAGCTTCAGTAGGTGCCAGAGGATTTCAGATAGGAAAGCCTGCACATAGAAAAATACAATTTTTGTTGTTTACAATCTACTGACTTAAACAGGGACCCAGCTGCCCCGAAAGATTTACAAAATCAAGCATTTAATGGCTATCACATTACTTTTGGGGGCTGATGAGTCCCTGAAAATTGTACATTCCGTGGTCATATCCAGTTTAAGAACTTTCCTATTTTCCTTTGCCAACACAATATAAATCAGCTCAGGCAGATGGGCTATGTCCTCTACCTTTGTGGCATGAACAGGCAGAATGAAGATTCCCAGCAGCCAGAAGAAGGAAGATACTGTGTAGGAGAGAACCCGTTTACTGATGTGAAATGAAGCTGTTCCATCGATTTTGGTGACACTTCTGCCTTTTACAGAAGCAGGGAATTTGGCCAAGTGAGCCTTCAGCTGTCTGAAAGCAACAACACAATTCACAGTTGTCCTCTTGGAGGAAGAAGACCCCCTCTCCTTCATGTCAGCCACTGATTACTGAGTCAAACAAGCTTTCTGCCGCTCTTAACATTCAAAACATCAGAGGCAAACTATCTTCTCCATGCACATTAAGTGGCTGGTTCACAAAGTCTCCAATCTTGAAAACCTGTCACTCTGAACAGTGACACTCCTCTTGACTCCCAAGACAGGTCCGAGTAAGCTAAGGTAAAATCCACACAACCACCAAAGGTGGTAGCAGGACAAACACTCACTTTCCGTTTGAGGATATCTGACTGAAAGAGCTCTTCAGGCAAAATTTCCAGCCCTTCTGCTGAGAGAGAAAGGATTTTTTTTCTGAAACCTTTACGGAATTCAGCTTGAAAGACATTCAGATTTCATGTTTAGGAAATTATACTGAGATTACAGGAATAGTGTGGCCAGCAGGAGCAGGGAGGTGATTGTGCCCCTGTACTCGGCGCTGGTGAGGCCGCACCTGGAATACTGTGTCCAGTTTTGGGCCCCTCAATACAAGAAAGACATTGAGGTGCTGGAGCATGTTCAGAGAAGGGCAATGAAGCTGGTGAAGGGTCTGGAGCACAGGGCTGATGGGGAGCGGCTGAGGGAACTGGGGTTGTTTAGCCTGGAGAAGAGGAGGCTGAGGGGAGACCTTATTGCTCTCTACAACTACCTGAAAGGAGGTTGTAGTGAGGTGGGTGTTGGTCTCTTCTCCCATGTAGTTAGCGATAGGACGAGAGGAAATGGGCTCAAGCTGTGCCAGGGGAGGTTTAGGTTGGAAATTAGGAAAAAATTCTTCAACGGAAAGGGTAGTCAAGCATTGGAAGAGGCTGCCCAGAGAGGTGGTGGAGTCACCATCCCTGGAAGTGTTCAAAAAATGGGTAGATGTGGCACTTGGGGACATGGTTTAGTCTAGTCTACCCTTGATTGGCTTAGTGTGGACTTGGCAGTGTTAGGTTAATGGTTGGACTGGATGATCTTAAAGGTCTTTTCCAACCTAAATGATTCTATGATTCTTTGATCACAAATATCACTCATATCAGATCTGTAAGTAGTTTCTGTAGCATGGGTGCAGAAAAACATCTCCTGTTTGGAGGCTTGATAGGATTGTCTAAAACTTGTGAAATAGGTAAGAGCATAGATGAAGGGAGTGGGTATATGGGGATGACTCCACAACTGCCAGATCTAAGCTACTTTATTCAGGCTATGCTTGTATCAGGAATTTAAATGGGGTTCACGCCCACACAGGCACATGTGCACTGTTCAGTTATGAAATGATGAATTTGGCTCTGGCAAGCCAGAATTCTCCCAAGCACAGTCTGGGCATCATCTGGGGCTCAGTATGGGTCACAGATCAATTCCAACACAGGCTGTCTGGACACAGCCATCCTGTCTCAGGAAGGTAAGAGACCTTTGCTGTGTGAATGCAAGCCATGTTGTGGCAGATTGGATCAGCGCCAGAAAATAGTTGCTGGCCTTTTTTATTTCTTTATTAGTATACTAACCTCTTAGCATCTAATCAGATCATGAGTATAGTAGGGAAGAAAATATGCCCTGATATATATACCAGCATACATGAAACCATACACCCTCAGAAATTCCTCTTGGTGCCTAGCTGGGTGGTAAAGCACACAAAGATCTCAGCTGGGATCACAAAGCCTCACACCAGTGATGGAACAGGGTCCTCTCTTTCCTTGAAAGAGTATGGAAATTCATGTTTATACTTGTAAAGGAGAACGCTAACTTTAAATCACATCCCTGTGACAACAAAGTCCTGAAACCCTCCTTGTTCCCCATCCTGTTATGGGCCATTTATCCTAACCTCTCCAGAAAAATCCCTGCAAGCCATCCCTACCTACTTGACTGGCTTCGAGAGGGTTTGGGGTGTAATGAGTGACCCATCAGGACCAAGGAAAGTGCCACTCTGCCAGGAACAGAAAGGCAGAAGAGATTGCTAGACATCAAGAAATTGCAATGTATATTACAAACCTGTGCTGCAGACAGACACAACTGAAAAGAAAGACAGAAAGCTTTATGGCAACGGCAACAGCAACAGAGAAAATTCAGAGCAAATGCTGGATCTCACAGGGATTCAGGCCAAACAAACAAACTCCAGACGCTGGATAGGCTATGGCATTCTCTGCCTCTTCAGTAACAAGGTGGAGAGACACAGGACATAATTTAGACCCAAGTCTGAATTTTCCTTAAAATCAGGTGGGAAGTCTAGGATTAAGATTCTGATCCTGATCCAGAGCCACATTAATCATTAAAAACCAAAAATCCCCAGGAGTAAATGTATGAAAAACAGAACCACTCACAGGTATAAGATTTTGACAGTAAACAGATAGAAACGTCTAAGTTTCTCCTCCGCCTCAAGCTACCAGCGAGACCAGATCTGAACTGCCTCACTGCCAAGTCATTGCACTAATGCCAAGTTGTGCAGAGAAATTCAGCAGAGGCAAATACTCCTGTTCCAGTTGCTGCAAGTTCCAAAGATTAAGTATTCAGATGATAAATTGTCAAAATCAAGTTTGTTTGCTCAGCACTCTTTTGGCACTTTTATCTAAATGCATAATACTGATCTCATTGGCATGGTTCCTCTCTCTCTTTTCACAGTATCACTTTTTAAAAAAACTTAGAAATTTTCAAAAGGAAAAATGACACCACACGGTAATGTACTGAGCTTCTTCCCCTCCCCAGTTCATCATAATGGTTAAAGTCATTAGAGCCATACCATCATCCCCTACCCCTTGTGCAAAAAGACTAAGGGCAGGAAGAGAAGGCCATTTTCAGTATGGATCAGCTGTGAGAGTTATTAATACAAATGCTTTTCTACTAGCATTCATGGCTACTTGCTGTATCAATAAATAATAGGATAAGGACTCTGCAGAGGAGTTTTTCCTGGAGGCTCTCATCTTTTAGGTTCTTGTCTTTCTCTGTCACAGCTGTGAATTTACCATCCCTGGCCAGTTCACCACCTTGTGCTCTTCTTAGGTTCTGCTCTTGTTGCCCTTTCTCAGGCTCCTGAAGGCTTGGATCTTTCTACTATTGTTTACTTGCTGTCACTAAACCCCATTAATTTATTCTCATCCAACATCATATTTTTTCCAGTCCCTAGGGATGCCTAGCCTAAGCACAGAGGAACAGCATTGTCACTAAAAGCAGGTTATGGACACCTCTGCCTTCTTTCTTGTGAAAGTCCTGATCAGCCTTGGGTGGGCAGTACAATGCATTCCCTTACAGACACCTGATGATCCTGTTAAGCCAGCATGAGGGTACTGGGCCCCCTCAAAACTGATGGGATTTCAGTGACTGCAGGGCCACATTCCAATAGACTCTACCTGTAGTTCTTATTTTTGCTTCATGGGACCACAGGTAAAATGCAGCTTAACTCAGGTCCTGAATTCCCAGAGACTTAAGACAGAGGTAGAATATCAGCTATAAATGTAATCTGAGAGGTTTCTGACCCACAGAGTCATGCAAAGCTGTTTGGACATGTGATCTTTGGACAACAAAGGCAGCAGACGGCTTCTCACAAATGGAGATGGCCTCCTGAAAAGAGCAGGAGAGTTCCCACTAGAATTTGGGAGCTAGAGAACAATGTAAGATAATCCATTCCATCCTGACTTTTGCCAGAGGGAAAAGACCAATCACTACTACTTCACTATAGCTTGAGGGGCAACGAAAGAGCTCATGTGCACTGATTTAGCTAACACTCCCTACTGTTTGTCTTTAGTTCCACTGAAGTAATTACTTAATATACATCATAGAGCTTCCACAGCCTCTTCTTTCCTAGTTCCATGCCTTTGACCCTGTTTGTCATCGGCAAGTTTTTGACATACACATTGAAGCATGACTTAATGATGGAACAGAGTTATCAATTAACAAAAAGCTCATCTTTTGAAGTCTTGTCATCCTGTGAAGGACATGCTTTTACTTAGTGCTATCTGAACCTGTGGAAGCAATCTTGCTCATTTTATGGACCACAAACAAAATAGAAACTCTTTCAGAAAGCTGCAACCTTGCAGTTCCAGATAAATAAATCATGTGGACTCCATGAACATTCAGAGACTGAAGAAAATATTCTGATTTATTGTGAGGGTTTGGATACTAACTAGACATTTGCTTGAAATTCTTTCATCCTTTGAAACCAAACTTGAAGCTATTCTGAAAAGTACTCTCTCATGAATAAAAAATGATGGAGTATAAAATATAGTCAACTAGTCAGCTATACACTTGCACTAACCCCATTGTCACAGCAATTATTCGACTCTAGATTACTTGATATAGAAAATCACACTGATGGGTACAAGGTAAAATTGAAGAGACAATAAGGGTCTCAGAAAGAGTGTCTTCAAAAGACTACAGTGTCCAATGGGCTCAGCAAAGATTCTGGTAGCCAAAGCAATCCAAAGCCAAAGAGTCCACAGACTCAGCACTGGAAGTATAGACAAGGTCACACGGGTGCAGTTGTGCTGGCAGTTCTACTTGGAGGAGTGAAGACAAGATGAACAAATTTGATGGTTTTAGTACTAGCTGGAGTGCAGGCTGGGCTCAGGAAGTTGGAGACAGCTCCATTCCCAGTTGGGTTTGCATATGCATGGAGCTGACTGGGACCTGAGCTCTGAATACCCCAGACAGACCTGCAAGGTGACTTGTCCAACAGCCCTGCAGTACAGAGCCACCAGGAGGGTACTAGTTCTCCTCCAATAAATTCAGAACTCACATAGATACAATGCGCCCATCTGTTGTTTCTAAGGTAATCTAAAATACTACTTTCCATACTCATTCTGAACCAAACTTAAATAGGAGTCTTCTCCGACCAGCCTTCTACTGACAGTCACAGTAATGCTGTTACTTTAGCCTATGCTCTGGGAACCCAGAATGCAACCTTCGAGTGTTTCCATGACATTCAGGAAAAAGTTGTTACATGCTTTTGTGGCATTCTGATTTCAGAAGGACTTGTCCCACTAAGTCACTATGCTTTCTAACATTAACATAGCTTCAGGAGACTAAGAAAAAGCAATTATGAGCGCAATATACTAGACTGAGACTAAAGGGAGGTATGTTTTCCTTTCTCTTCTCCAATTATAGTTCTTTAATCTCTCTCAATTGTCTTTTGCTATCATAACTATCTCCTTTACTTCTGTTTTACTCCTTACCTTCAAGTTTATTTCCCTTATTAGAAGACATTCCTCCCAGTTTAGAAGCTTTTTATCCCTGCTGGCTCAAATTGTTTCTTTATTTATCACGGTATGCGTTCTCTGTCTCTTCTATGTTATTCTTCAACCTTAACACTCTTTCATGTTCCACATCCACCTCCTTCCAGGACAGCTGGACTATCTATCTCCCAGGCTCAGGAAATGAGTTTTTCTGGTTATTTTGTTATTCTGATTCTGATTTATTACTCTCTTACTCTGCGTTATTTTGACTAACGTCTCTTAAGAAGATAGTTGGTCACACAGCAAGTATTGTTTAAAACTTCAAAGAGATCAGTAATTTTATTGTAAGCAAACAAGGAAATTCAAATTTCTGGCTCTTTTGGCAAGTCATAGAAAGGACATTTTTCTAATTACGTTATAGATTTGATCAGTCATTTTCCCAACGCATTACAATCTTCCTAGATTATTGGATGAGGACCATAAGATTTAAAAATATTGACAAGGCCAAGGTTATACTTAATTTTATTGTTTACTGTGTGTACACATTCTCCCAGGAGCAATTGGAAGAATTACTTTTTCCAGTAGTAATAAAGTAGAGAAGGTACTAGTAAATAATTAGAGCTCTTGAATGCAATGTACTAGCTTTCTAGTCCATAGCACATGATGGCTAATTATACCCCTGGCTGAAGCTTCAAACTGAAAGCACTTTTACTGTATCCAAGCACAGATGATATTCCTAAGAAAGGAATGAAAAGATTTGCTTTTAGCTCAGACCTGTTACAATGACCTCCACATTTATGAATTACTCTGGAGGGAGCTACTAACAATCCAAAACAGAGAGCTCAAAATACAGAACATTTTGCAGAAATATTGCTTTGGGCATTTATCTACCTTCAGCTCTTGGTATGATACCAAGAGCATAAAAAAGAGAACTGATGTTAGACAATGAAAGCAACATAACCAAAAGTCAGCATGGGAGGTGTTATGGTTGTTCCATGCATGAGGAATGGTTTTCAGTGCATCTTTTGTACTTTGCCAGGGGATGGATAATGAAAAAGAAAAGCTGATGAAATAAAGAAAGTGTGTTTTTCTTGTGAAGCACAGACTGAACTTCAGAACTTCCAAAAAACTACTTAAAATCTTTCCTGACAATTCATTAAAGGCAAGATAAAAATGTCAGCTTGATTGTAAGGAGTTAACCAGAGGATCCTAGCCACTGAAAATGTTGCTTCATGCTTTTAAAAAAAAAAATTGTTTCCTAATAATAATGGGGGAAAGGTCCATTGCTCCCCTGTATTTCCACCCCCTACAAAACCTTCTGGGCTGTAGAAGCTACAAAAAAGGCTAATCAGCGGTATGGGCTTTCTGAGCATTTAATTTAAAAGGTCAGCCCTTAACAGGAAATGTACTGTAAAAATACCTATCTGTTCATAATAAACATCTACCTATCCACATAATTATAATCTCTGTGATATCTAAGGACCTGCTAAACTATGTAAATACAAAAAAGATTGGAAAAAAGTATTTTCTATTTTTCCTTACTATTATAATGTTTCTCTAAGCTTCCTCCATAAAGAGGGAAAGAAACTCTTCAGTCCCCTCTTCTTGATACCTGAGGAAAAGATAAGCAAATATAAGTGAAGCAACAATATCTACCCTAATTCTACTCTTTTCTTTGTGGAAGAGGAAAAGAAAAAGGGGGTAATAAGTGAAGGGCTACTTCGTCATAATGAAGCTTGCTTAGATCTTTGTAAGTCAAATCATATACAAAAATGAACACAACTTTAAAATCATGCTGGATAAAAGTGCTGGATAAACATTAGCTAATGCTCTCCTAAAAGGTGTTTTTAAGTAGAACTTACCTTGATTTTCTTCCTTTCCAAGAGCATAGCCCTCCCAAATGGGACAAATTTCCTTATGTCTCTACTTCCTATATAATGTCTAGAGACTGAATAACTATATTTAATAACTTTTGTAAATGTAGGGAAAACCTAAGTGGGAACTGCAAGAACAGATGCATTCATATAACCAAAGGAATCAGATAACACATTAAATAATATTTTTCATTCTATTTATTCTAAATGAAATTCACGGTCTAAGTAACAGTCTGCAGAAAGAAAATAGAGAAGCAATGGGAATGTTTTGTACAAGTGAGCTGTTCCCTTTTCTCTTGATCCAACAGCAGCAACCCTCTTCTACTATTTTATACCCATAAAAACAAAGCAAGTCCTTCTTAGAGTATGAAGTAAGCAGGAAAAGTTCAACATGCTAGGAAAACTCAGAGGAGGACCTCTGCTTGTGTCTCTTGATGATTAGGTATGGATTATTAGCTTAGTTATAATTCAGACAATTCCTGCAGTATATAATTTGGAAAAGTCCTCCAGGTGACTAGCAACACATATATCATTCATTTGCTCCTTTCTCTTCTCCCATTAATTCACTGCTCCTGCAGTTCCCTTCCCACCCACACTGTCCCTCCTATAATCCATTTACAAAACCTATTCAAAAAAAGAATGTTCTCAGAGTTTAATGTAATTCTTTTATTCCACTGCTAACAATTGTTCTACATCACAACTAAAGCTTTTTGAACCTCTGATCTGCCTGCTCTGTCCAGATATTAACCTTTCCTCCTTAGGTACGATATGTAACAAAATGGAGAAGCTACTGGTAAGAAATTACCAAACACTCTTCATTTATAATGTAAATAATGAAGTAACTTGTACTGTTGGAAAGAAAAAAAGGTGGGCCTTTGGTGGTGATGGGTGTGATTATGGTAATCAGAACTCCAGATTCTAAACAATTTTCAGAATAATGCTGCAATATATGGATCAAAACAAAATTCTTTTTCAAGTAAAAATTTGGGGCCACATTATTCCATCTTTTTAAAGAGAACTTGTAACTGATCTTTCTTTTGGAGTCGTTTTGCCTGACATCTTAGATTTACTGAAATTCACTGTCTTTACCTATTTTTAGAGTTAAATGTCTATGTGAGCTCCTGACTGCTGCAACATCCTCCTCTCTGACCTCCCACTTTATCCTCTAGGTCAGAAAAATATATCTGCTGGTATCATTTTTTTTGCTTATTGCTTTAATTATGCCCCTCATGCCCTCAAGTTTCTCCCTTAACTCATTACTTTCAAGCCTCTTTCAAATCCCTGTGGAGTTCTGTTCTTATTTCTCTCCCCCCAGCTGTCTCTACTTTTCTTTCTATGCCAGTCTTGACCAGCCAGTTTGCCAGCAAAGCATATAAAGACCTTTCGGTTTCCTCGCTTACTATTTTAGCCACAAATTCAGTCACAAGATTTGTGCCATCTCTTTGATTAAGATCTCCCTGAAGGCTCATTTCCGCTGTGCTGCCTGTGGGTAATCTCTAGCTAATACTGACATAAATGTTTAACTGTAACCTTATTCCAAAAAGCAATTGTCCACACTGTTTGTATGCTCTCCATACCTAATCTATTTAAATGTGTCTATTGTGAACTCCCTGGGAAATGGCATGCCAGGAGTCTTATCGGGGAGGAGCACACATCACAGGAGGCATTTCATCCATCATCATACCCCTAAAGGTAACCATTTCTAGCCTGGTTTAATAGAATTGTGAGGATCTAAAGTGGAAAATGCCCACTGGATGACTTATCCTGTCTCTTAGAAGTGACAAGGTCATTCTCCTCAGGGTACAACAAAATAGGATGTCCAGTCTCTTGTTAAAAATATCCAGGGAAGAACCTTCCCTGTTGCTAGCTCCTTTATATTTTTTTTTTAGCCCGGGGATTGCCTTTCCCCAAGCTTCCTTTATTCATTGGTGTTTTATGCATACTTACAGAGCACATTTTTTATTGTAAATAATGGAAGTACAATCTGTTAATTCATAATTGATAGGTTCTGTACTCCTGCAGCCTGAGTACATTTTATGAAGAACCAGTGATACATAGCTCCTTTTGGAATATAGTCCACGATCTGTATTTTTTCTCATTAGTCATTTCTGGAGTCCCACAAAGCCATAATCAGAAGAGAGCTGTGCTGCCTTAAACTGAATGTCTATCCAGCTCCAGTCCTGCAGACTCATGGGCACCAGGCCTACAGCAGATGCCTAAGGTAGAAGAATATGAGAAGCAGGTGAGTGGTGGTACTACAACAATACTATACTTTTCCGTTTAGGCATGGAACTCTATCCATTCCAGTCCTAAGCAGAGGATTCTTATGTTACTTGTTAATACACCTTATTTATCTAACATGATTTTATGTCTTTTTTATGCTTTTAGCACCATTTGCCACGGGCATGCCCTTCTCTGATAGTTTTATGTAATTTGCACTTTGGTATTGAAGTACCAGGTTTGTAATACACCTGTTAGGGCTCTGTTCCACAGTCCAGTTCTCCTTTCTTCTTTTAGATTTCCCTTAGAAACATATGTACTTTTGGTCCAGTTGTCTACTTTTCTGCATCCCTGGATCTTGTCTAAATTTCTCTGTGTCCTACTTGTGGTCAATGTCCTACCTTTTTAGGGTACGCCTACTCCCAAAGAGGCATCCTTCCTGCAAGTGTATGATGAGGAGGTCCCATGAGGATAAGGTTTCCTTTTATTCTTTCATGCAGAACCTTCCTACATTTATTTCTCTTCATCAGCACTAAGGCCATTCTGATATAGCAGTCCACTCACCAGGTGACCTACAAAAGTCTTGTGGATGAGCTTTTCTGCTTGGCTGGGTTGCTGCAGGGAGCTGGGGAAGCTGCAGTGGGTGAAGCTCACCTGGGAGAGCCATAAGTGCAAGCTGCCCCTACGCGACAGCAGCCCACAGGGTGATCATACACATGACTCTCCGTGCACTAAACTGGGAATTTCCACATCTTCCCTCGATCCTGCTGGATTCCTCTCTGCACCATGTTTTGTTTCCAGACTGTTTGATGGGAGGGAAGGGAGAATATTTTGCTATTGCTATTGAAGAGTGGTAACTCAGTGCTTCATTTTGTTGGTTTCCCTATCACTTAATAAGTTTTGCTTCTCAGAAGTCTTTTGTTTCTGGAGTTTGGAAAAGAGCTGAAGGCTTTCTGCATCTTCCCCACTGCGTCCCTCCACTCCAGGATTCTGCTCACTTGAGATTCCCAGCCAAGGAAGGCATTATGCGAAGTGCTGCACCATCAGCAACAGTCATAGCTACTTTTTTTTATTATTATTATTCTCCCCTAGTGAAACTGCAAAAATACAATTCCAAGACTTTGTGGGGAGGGCAGGTCTGTAATGGATAGTAGTACAGAGATGCTGAGTTAGCAGGCATTGAGCTAATTCGGAACAAGAAGTAATATAATTATGTCAGTGCAGAGATCTCCAGAATATAGCTGTGCTGGTGCTGTGCTGTACCCTCTAATGAACTCTTCTGCCAGGCTATACTTCACTCAGCTACTCAAGTCCAAATCTCCCTTCTCTGCATGGCTGGTTTGCACTAGTAAGCTCAGAAATCTCTGTACCTTACTCCATTCTGCAGTGTTTATTACATTAGTATGTTATTAAGTGTTACACGTGTATGCTTCTATATGTATGTATGCAGCATATGTATATGGTATATGTGGCATATTTTATAGCTGATGTTAACAGATGTAATTATGCTAATAAATTTAATTTATTAATGAAGGCTCCTGTTCAGAAAAAACACTGCCACAATACCGGTAAAATACATTAAAAATCAGTTGAAGAAAAGCAATAGTTAAAATCAAATTTGCCTGGGAGCTGACAGCTGAACCAGCCCTGTGGGATAGTATGGGAAAGACTTCAATGAGTCAAGTGACCTTCACTTGCGGTCCTGCGCTCACCAGTTTAAATGTTAGGTGCTCCCTCTCCACAGAGCTTGCTATGTTGATCCCCAGAGCCAGACTTGACTCTACTTAATGAAGACTCAAGCAAACAAGTATCATGGCCGGTTGATATGAATTTCTGGGCTGGTTGCATTTCAACTGAGTTACTTTTCATCTGCGTTATCTTGTACAGTTGCAGAACATAGCCAATACATGTTACCTTGTACCCTGAATACAGACACCACAGATAGAGTTTGACTATTGTGAATACCCCAGAGTTACAAAAAGTGTTTTCCATAAAAAGAACAGCTTTAACCTTCAGTTGATTATTTTTTGAAGGAACTTTTCTCCAGCTGTGCTGTATTTATATGTGAGGTTATTCAGGAAGCTGGACATTATCTCTAGGAGGCTTTTTATTAAAGAAATGATACATTTGGCAGATTATGATACTGCTCTAAAATGCCAATTATAGAAAAAAATCACAGAAGGAGAAGGCCAAAGATTTGATCTGCTCTAGCTGTAGCACACTGCTATCTATTGATGTCAGGTGATTATTGAAAATCACTTCTCAACACTAAAGACCAAACTGTGAATGGAAACCAGATCGCCTGATGTGTGCGAAGCTCAGAGAAAGGATAAAGCAGAAACAAATGTTAAAAAGAAACATAAAGTTTTTTTTTTTAATAATGCATAGAGGTGGGACAACTTGGCATATTCAGAGGAGATTTTGGCTTTAAAAAACCTAAGTGTTCTCTCTGATCTGAAGAGGATCTGCCACACTATCATTTATTTTCTAGCTAATGGGCCAGGTTCACTCAGAACATGGTTCACGTTGAGCAACAGCTCAGCTTACACCAGATTAAACAGCCTGGTCCACCCACCCACCCCGCCGTGCTCTCACAAGTGTCGGTGTGCCTGAGCAGTGAGCTGGGTTGGGCACTGATCAGGCTGGAAGGACAAAAATAAGAACAGAAAGAAAATTTTCCACCCAGATCAATTTTCAAGGCTGACTCCCTGTGCAGCTGCACAAACAGCAGGGCCAGGTCAAGGGCTGGTGCCACGGGGATGCAGGGGGAGTGCTCCGGCGTGCACGGCCATCCAGCAGCAGTTCATTTCAACCACGGCTCAAGCTGGTTTAGGGGACCGGGATTGACACCTAGGATTCGCTGATCTGAGTGCATCAGCCAGTACTACTGCTGCTTCTGTGCCACTTGAACATTTTCAGTAGTTTCTCGCAGCAGATCGAGCTGAGCGTACTGCCTCCCCCTGATTACGGCCAACCTACTTTACAGGCACGGCCGACACTCTCAATTGCTGCTGTGTGTTTCCCCTGCCGTACCTTCCCTGCTTCTTCACAGCAGGGTTGGGCTGACTGACTGTAAGATGGTTTATTTCTGGCTGAAAAAGTGTGATTCTCTGGATCCACTGTTTCTGAGCGGTGGCAATGCGATGCCCTCCCTAACCTAGAATTTCGTCTGTGGTTTGGGTGAAGGTAGACAAGAAGAAGGAACAGAGGGGCACACACTGGCCTTTAATCCTGCCCATAATGACTGTTATCAGTACTGCTGCCAGTTCGTGACCCAAGATGTAATGGGAATTCCCTCCGAGGCTGTGAGCGGATCAAGGTTAACTGCTTTGTGAAATCTGGGAAAAATACACCTCTCTGCATGGTGTCAACAACGAGGTTCACCCTACAAACACTGAGTAGCCACACCGTGGCAGTTCACAAGCAGCTGACTGGTCACCAGTCCCACCACGCTGGCTCGATGGGGCAGAGCCACGTATGCAGCGCAGTCCCCAGCAGGTGATTGAAGCGAGGAATCTGCTGCTGGCACTGGCATCCCCCTGGAAATAACTGCACACCTCACCCAGCTCCTCTGGGCAACGGAATGATAGGACCCATTGGGTCCGATCATCTTCCCTCCTTCCTGCCTTCTTTCTTCCTTTCCTCCCTCCCTTCCTCACCCTATACCATGCAGTGTGTGTCCAGTGACTGTTGGCCCTGTGAAAATTTGGCAGCCACCCTGATTTAGAATAGTTGTCAGTGATTTGAGCATAGGGTTGCTCTCAATAGGCAGATCAAAATGAATCTAAAATTGTGTTGTTTCTCTTGAATAATAGCTAGATGTTCTAATGCAATTGGCCTTTTCCCCCAAGATGAAGTGTCTTTGATCTTAACATTGAAAAACTAATTTCTAGGGGTTTACTGCATGAATATCTGGAAAATTCAACAACGTAGCTACTCATTATTATTATTTATATGTAATATATATATTTAATTATTGTAACACTGCAGAAAGATTAGAAGGTTAATTATCTCTTGGTGTTAGTAATAAAGTTATGCTGGAAAACTTTTAGACAAGAAAAGATCTAACATGAAATGTTCCGAATAATAATACTCTGAATCTAGTTGTTGAGCTGAAATGCAAACCAGGAGGGGATGTGTCTGAATCTGGTTTTGTGAGGTTTTATTCATACAAAGGACCATGTTTAAAAAATGCAGGAGATGCCATCAGTTATCTGGCACTGGGAGAGTACTACTGTAGCTTACTGTAGGAGCCAGCTCACTTTGCTTTTGGCTCAAACTCTTACAATTCATAAAACATGAACCTAATTTTTCAGACTTTTAGTATTAGCTACTGCAAACAAGAAGCAGGTTCTGCATGCTCTGTCAAGGGCCTGACTTCTATGAGAAGTATGTTTCATCTTGGTACAGAACATGAAATGGTAAGCATGCCAGAGAGATATGGAATGCCATAGGTAATTTAGTCAAAATTAGGTTTGTTGGCAAAGTCTAAATTAGTTAATGTTATTCTCACTCTCCAGGAACCCTACAGTCTCATGGATTTGGAGAACATGAATAGCCATAATTTGTTTCTCAAAAAGATTTAATCTCTTTTAGAAATGGAAGCATGAAACCCACTAATGTTATTGTATGTCACTAACAGAATTTTCAAAATTGTTGACAAAAGGAAGCCAATACTATAAGGTGATGGTGATTGTTTTGAAGACTGGAGGTCAAATAAAGAAGAGCATCTTGTTGTTCTGCTAGCATGAAGGCAAATCAGAAGAAATGCAAAGATAAACCAGACTTCAAAGAATGTAAATTAATCTCTTAAACACATAATACAGTAAATTACTAAACTATAATGCAACTAAAATAATGTATATGAAAAATGTACAGATATGCAATAAAATATTTATGAAGCTAGTGGCTATGAATGCAACAAGAAGTCCTAATCATTCTTGTCTGTAATCGAAGTTACGGAGCATCGCAAATCACTATTAAGGATGGGTCTGACCGACTTTTCAGAGACATAGTTCAAAGGAGGTCTTGTTGTATCTGCAGATGGAAAACTCAGCGTGAACAAAAGCCTCTGGGCAAAATGCTCCTTTTATTACCTTAACACTATTATGATATAGTGTCAAGCTATTTGCAGTAAATGAATGATTCTAACAGTTAAATTAGGAGGAAGCACTCATTTAAAACAGTGCTAAGCCCTAGTATAGCTTAAGACACTTCAGTAAGAAGAGAAAATCTACAGTATGGCAGAAATTTCAATCAGGAAGTTGGTGCAGGAGAAAGGGCAGGACTGCATCAGACTCTTCTTACTACATTATTTGAGTTTTTACTTGTGCTTAAAAGCCAAAATTTCAAAAGTTCCAAGCAAAGAGTAACTTCATAGCAAAGATGATCCCAAAGTGTGATCTGTATTGAGTGCACCTGCCCAACAGCTTGGTTTGCTCCCTATTAAGTATTTGGTTCTTGGTCCCTGACCACAGACCCACGCTACACCCACACTGCTGTGCTCACTGGCTCCCTTTCAGATGAGCCCATGTGGTATCTTCAAAATGATACTGCTGAGAACTGCTTATTGCACTAAGATCACATGAACTTCAGGTCAGAAAATGCCAGCAGCAGGTGAAGAAAGAGCACAGAGCTTTGCAAAAATGCTGAGCTTTGCAAAAAATGTCTGACAGAAGCAAGCAAAAGAGGCTTGCACAGTCAAATGACTAAAAGAGGGAAAGAATCAACACCTAGCCCTATATTTATTTTATATGTGATTTTTCCCTTACACAAGAAGCTCCCAGGCTTATAAATTAATGTTGAGAAATGGAACAAATGGACAAATAAATAAATACATGTTGCTAGATGCTCTAGGCTTGACATTGTGAGCTGCTTTGTGCCTTCAGAAGCACTTACTGAAGGCTTTCACACTGAAGGGGAGTGACTATCTAGCAAGATCAGACTGTTGGTACTGCCTCCTGGGAGCATACATTTCTATAGCAAGAAGTAAACCCTCATTATCTCTCTTTTTATTCCCAGCTCCCATTTTGTTTAAGGGACTAGGCAGGTTCAAAAAAACCTTACTCATTTCCACAGTACTATATAAAAATAAGGCCAATGAATAATGGAACTTCTCACCCAGCTCTGTAAGACTGTGATGGATAGCACATATCCATTTAGGAGATGTGAGTTGTCGAAGAAATAGGCACAGGAAAAAACATAATAAAAAGATAGATCACCTTTGAAATATACCTGCTAGCTTTGCCTACAGATAAAGTAGAAAAAATAAGAACTATTTCCCTCTTGTGTGTAAAAGTGATGAGACATCAGGCATATTGGTTTTTTTGCTTGTAAAACTTTTCAGGTGCTTCTCCCAGCTGCCATGCTGGGGGAGACAGACATGGGCTGCAGCTGTAATGTTCACGCTAACACAACGAGTGTGCAATTGAAGCTCCTCCGCCCCTGGTCTAGATCTCTTGCTCTGCAGAGGAGCAATTCTCATGGACTTCAGTGGAGATTACTCATCGTCTTGTATTTGTCTTCTACAAACAGATCTTTTTTCCAAATGGTCCCACAATTAAGGCCAGGTTTTCAAAATTGTGCAGCACCCAGCATCTCTCACTGTACAATATATGGCTGGCTAGAAAGCCACATTAGAGAAGCTGAAGCCGCTTTTACAGGCTCCAGTTGCAGGTTTTGAGGTCATCTGAACACCAGACCCCACTTATACATATTTCCAATTGTAAAATAAAACACACATCCCATGAAGAGGCCAGTATAAAGTTTGTGTATCACGTCAATCCCATTAAAATCCCATGAATTCTTGGGATGGCTCATTGCATAGGCATGTTCTTATCCTCCATGAGCCTGACTATTTATTACTGCTTTAAAGCATACTTCACAATAGGACTTCTAGCATTGATTTCAACGTGTTCAGGATGCAACTCAGTGTCTCTAAGACAAGACGAATAAAATCTTAAAGCCTGTTGTGCTGTTTAAAATAACGTTCTGTGTCAATGAAGAATGCAGTATTTTTTTTTTTTTAGGTAAAAGAATGAAGCTAGAAACATTTCTTTTTCTTTTACTTCAGCTGAAGATTTTTCAAGATATAATAATCTGTCTCCTCACTGCAGCAAGATACTATTTTGATAGAATTAATTTTAAATAAGCTCCCAGCCTTTCATAGTTCGATGCACTAATTACTTCCACACAACACAAACGCAAGATGACGCTTCTTATACATGGGGCTGTAGGGACACTAGAGCCAGGGAAACACAGAAAGCAGAATGAAGACACAGTGTATAATTTGTTCATCTTCTTTTACACACAGAGGTACAAAAGCACATTCAGGCTAAACGCTAGATAAGGATATAAACCTGCAGGAAAGAGAAACACATAACTAAGGATCTTTTGTTCTTTTAATGTTAGGGCACAGAAGAAATACATAGCTGCTTCATATTGTTAGCCAAAAATATCCTTAAAAGCTAGCAGTGGGCCAACACAGCTAGAATTGTCTGAGATATATTCGAGTCATCTATTTTATGATTAGAAACAAAAAAAATCAAGACAATATTTAAAGTTTCAGGGTTTTTTTTTAGAAAGGTTAGTTCAGCACAATTTTTTTTTTTTAATGGAAAACTATTTTTCAAATACATCATTTGTTCATTAGATAAGTAAATTATCCAAGATTTCTTCACAATTTAACTTGCAACAATTCAATATAAGATTTTTTTTATTATTATTTAAATCAGTTTCAATTCTGTGCAAGCCAGAGGCTGGAAATTACAGAATGAGGGCAAAATAATTTTAAAAGATTTTAAAAATAATTTTCTGTGCAAAAAGCAGGATTAGACCATATATACATCCATGGTTTTCTTCAACCCTACTTCCCCCCTAGCCTCAGGGAAGGGAACAGCTGAGAGGGAGGGCTGCATCTCAGTCAGAAAGCTCTCAAATCATCATGCTAAGTTTTAAACACTGCAGTGCTCTGTATGTTAACTATGTTGGAAATGTTAGTTGGCAGATCCTCTACAAGCCCTTATTAACTCCTTATATTAATTTCAACATTTTGCCTGTTAAGCGTCTATAAATCAATTCCCAAACTCCTTCCTGTGCTCATGTAATAAGGCTATTTAGTAGATTACTATGCTCAGTACACATACCAACTACTCAGAAGGAGTATTAAATCAGCTAGCCTGATCTCCAGTCTGAATTCAGATTAATCTGCTATTTACTTGTCCTGCAATGCCCTTCTCTGCCAGTTTAAAGGGGTTTTCCTCTCTTGTGAGAGACCTCATCTAAATTTCGATGTCTAAAAGTTAGGACTCTAATTTAAGCTAGAGTCCTAGGCTTTCTCTATAGTCACTAGAAAGACAGGCTTCCTGGATGGTAACTGGTTTTGGATAGGTTTAATCATCCTTTGGAAGCAGTTTTCCCTCTGCACCGGCTTTTGAAGGAATCATAATTGTGGACTTTGTGTTCCTAGCATTGAAGGCAAAAGTCAGGTCAACTGAATCTGGGTCACTGGCTCCATAATCGGCTATAAACTCACTGTAATTACTTAACAGCCTTTAGAAAGAGAACCACTAGGACCAAGATTTATTGTAATAGTCAGCAGGCAGCTTTGCAGCTGAGTGAGAAAATTCCTTCAGGTGGTGGTGGGAGAGAAGGCAGGGCCTGTTCTCTAGTTGTATGAATTTTGCAAAACTGAAACTTTCATTAAAAGAAACAGAAAGAAGAAAGATCTCCAAAATAACCAGTGAATAGGACACTCGGTCTGAGTGCTGTAAACCAGTGTTTACAGCCAGTGTTTACAGCCTGCTCCGATTGACTTGGATCAACTACAGAGAAATTTCTACCTTAACGGCATATGCTTTTCTCTTCATCTTGGACTGGAAATTTTGTCTTGGACTTGTACAACTTTTTTTTTTTTTTTCTTAGAGGTATATTGCATTTCAAAGAAAACTTTTCAAAATTGTTACAACCCTGAGAAGTTCTTGTGAGGATACTCCTGTACCCTCTGTATGTGAGTTAATCCAAACCACAGCCTCACACTGAGCTCCTGCTGAGCTGTTTCACACCAAAAATCTTAGCTGGCCAACCAAACAGCGGGATGTGCACTTCTCTTTAAAGTGGGAAGATGGGAAAGCTCCTTTGCAGGGCAACACACAATCATACAGATACCCTACAGGTTTTCCTGCTCCCTGCTTGTTCTGAGCTAAATGCTATTAACACTATTCCATGCTAAATAAATAAAAGCTTTGGCACTTTACACATAAGAATGTCCTGGCCTGAAGCATCTTTCATAATTTGGGTATTAGACTCTAAACAAATAACCATATACCAAGACATGCTCTCAAAGATGAGCCAAAGGAATATTTCACATGGACTAGTGCAAAGCCTGAATCTGCTGCTGTCTCACATCTGAAAATTCCCCAGCAATGCACGTGCACATCTGACTGGTGGGAAGATTATCACACAAACAATCCCAAATCCGTGGATGATGGAAATGCCTTTAATAACCCTGAAAGATAAGCACATTGATTTTCATACAGTCACTTTTAGTCGTATGTTTGAGTAGTTACCTGTGTAAGTATGTGGGAGGAAAATCATTAGTGGCTGCTAGGAAAGTAACCACACAAATAAACAGGTAAAATGTTGCCTTTATTTTCCTTCTGTTAACCAGTATCTGCACCACAGAGCTATTTAAACAAAGCTTTTCGGCTTCATGCTTTTCAGGATGTAGTCCTTAAGCTTTTGGCAATTCAACAAAATAAAAATGTTTCATGCAAATGTCTTGACTTCTCTCATGCTTTCAACAAAAAATGAACAAACAATACAATTTTTAAAAGTATAAAGGCATCATTTCAATGTCTTTTGATCTTTGGAGGAATATTAAAGCATTCCTTATTATATTAATCTAGATAATTATATTACAAATGACAAAACAAGATGCCTAGATGAAGTTTTCTTGTTATTTCTAGAATTGTATACTTTGCAAAAATATTTTAGTGGGAAACTGCAAAATTTCACATCTTCATTCAGTTCACAAGCAAGTGTCAGAGTTCCCCAGGAGCAAGAATTCTGGATGCCACTAAACTGAACTGAGCAGTGCCATCCCTCCACTGGGGCAAAGACCCAGCGCCCTATAGACTCCAGTATAGACTTCAGTGTATATACTCTATGTACACTATGTATATACACAATAGTATATATACATAGGGTACATACACTAAACCTTTTTGACCTGCAGTCTAACCCAGGGGCTCTGCAAACTCCAGATTTAATACCTCATTCCTACTAGCTTTGGGAACTATGGGAAGTACTTTTAAATTGCTGTTAACAGTTACACAGCATACACTATGCTATGGAACAATGAGAAAAAAATTAAGGCTTTCTATGAACTGGTGTTGCTGCCTCCGCTTTCCCTTGCCATCACAAAAGAGAACTGAAAATCACAGCATCCATTTCAAAGAACAGATAACTGGAACTTCTGAGTTCCTGCCCACATTGCATTACAAAAGCCTGCAGAGGTCTCAGTTAAGAACCCAGGTAGGAACTGTATATATTAAACAGAACATATGTAAGAAAAAAACCAGGTTGTCAGAATGCCTTCAAAGCAGAAAAATCAGTAGTCTAAAAACCCACAAATAACTGAAATTGTCACTCCATAAATCTTGAATTAGGTTCAGCCATGGTGTATTGCATTGCCTTCTGGCACTAAAGCCCTGCTAATTACTTCAATCCTCACTCAGGGAGTGGTGAGCCTTAGTATTACCATCAAAGTACATCCAGTCAGTCCTGCATCAGCCATAGAGAAGCCGCAACTAAATTAGACCTTGAATCCAGGCTCTTTTTTCCCTTTTATACTGCTGGAGTCCTTGTCAACGTAAATTACATGTAAATCAACACAAAGTCTTAAAGACATAGCCGCCAGTAAAAACTTTTCAGCTTGAGAGGGATTAATCACAGATAGTAATTAACATTCTAAGAATTAAATGCAACTATAAAATTATATAAATGCTAATAAACAAACTCATTAGTACTTATTTTCTTTCTGTTATAAAGATTAATCAAGGGTCATAACACTGGAGGTGACAGGATTCCTGTGATTATAGCTTCACTATGCAGTTAACTTACCATAACATTTATTTCCCTTTTCCTATAGACTGCCATATGGCCCTCAAGGAAGAACAGGCAATGTCTGATCATTTTCTTTAACGTCAGAGTGATATTCAAGAGTGAAACTCAGCAAAATCTACATGAAATGGAACTCAGCATTACAGTGAAATCCCAGATTCTGAACTATTTTTGTACTTTTGCAAAAAAAAAAAAAACAGCAATCTTGTCTGTCCTCTTTGAAATACTTAATGCAATCAGCTTTTGATTACGCCTAGGTATATTATTTGTACTAGGAGTGGAGATGCATCCAGTGCAGTTTCAATCCTCTGCCTTTATGACCTGTGAAGTGCAATGTGAAAATACTGAAGCTGTTTCCAAGGAAGTTAGCTCAGTCCTGGACATACACAGGTGGCTCAGGTATGGTGCCACGTAAAAAAAGTGAAACCTTCCAGAGCCAGCCTGGCTGTATCTATGTAGCACTGACCTGCACCTTCATACCATCTGGACTGCCTGCTCGGGTCAGTGCTAGCTCAGAGCTCTCTGTGCCCAACAGTCAGCAAGGTCACAGACATTTCTTTTCTCCATTACCTCCTCCTGGCTGGTTCTGATAGCCTATTTTGTCAATGTTTTGTATGACATATGATTTTGCTTTTATTCAGATTATTCTGTTCTCCCAGTTGGGCAGGAGGTACTACTTTCTTCAATTCATCATAAATTAGGTGACAAGTGGCATACATTTTCCCTGTGAGACTCATAATGTGCTGCCCAGTGAGTAATATTCCTACTGTGGTGGCACCTGGAGCCCACCAGAAAGAAAGGAAGACAGTAGAGAACTAGCTCCTGGTGCAGGAAGCCCACGCTGTGGTATCAGACAAATGATACGGAATTTACTTCTGGCTAAATAGCATTTCAAATCTTTTCCAGAGACCACATGTAAAGCTTCTGGGCATGATGCTGTCCTAATACAGCCAAACACTGATTCACTCACCAGCAGCTTGAACAAGTGTACACCAGCATATACATAAGCATACAGATATGCCCTAACACCCATATTAACATCCCATCCCTGCAATCTGGTGACAGAGTGAATGAGATAAGTAAACAGTGAGGGAACAAAAAAATTCTCCAGCTGAATGACAGTGAGGCTTGGTCTTTTCTTCCTGAAACCACTGGCTATACTGAAAGCCTAGTTTGATGTGGTCTTGCCATTTCTCTGTACTTGTAATGTCTGAAGCAAGATATGGATTTAAAATCTCTATTTTTATTTTTCAGAGTATCTGGGAAGCCACCTACATTTGCTAACCTGACCAGACTTGAGCCCTTTTTCTGTCTCCTTGGGGGTCCCTCTTAACAAGGAAAATGCCCCAACTACTTCCCTGATTGAGAATAAATGGTGAGAGAGCTGCAGGTGGCGATTGGGCTAGCAGAGATGGAGGAAAACTGCCTTCTTTAAAGAAGACAAAAGAAGATGACTCCTGGGGCTGTGGCCAGGTAAACTGAAGTCCTGAGCCATGTGGGCTCTGGTTTATCAAATATCTGGATAATGAACAGAAGAAATGTGAACAAATCAAAGAGAGAGAGAAGCAGGAGAAGAAAGAGAAGGTAGAAACATATAACAACAGTCAGCTTCAAAGGCTTGACCTCTTCATAAGGCTGTTCTTTCAATCTGTTTCTCTCCATCCCCTGCTGTCTTCCCTGGCAGCAGCAGAAACAGGGAACTGGGCTTTCATAGATGCCTCTGGATTTTCATCCTAGTTCTTCCTCTTCCCCACCATGACAGGAGCACCTCAAATCTAGTCAAGCTTCACCTTCCGTACCTAGGGCTGCAGAGTTCAGTTTTGTCAAACTTAGAGTGTAATTCTACATCAAGCTTAATTTAATCAAACAACTACTTGCTGCTGAAAGGAATAACTGCACTTTTCCTTACTTCTCCAGATCCCTGGTCCTGCGCATCCAGGCCTTGTTTTGAACATAGTGGTTATGCAGCTTCAGGGTGAGTCAGTTTAATTCATTGAGCTGACTGAAAACAAATGTACCAGACTAAACAAATATCTGTTTTCCACGGATCAGTATCATGATGTGCCTTCCTATGGAGCTGTGAGTTCAATATTTAAGACCCCTGTCATGGTCAGACACAGACTGAAGAGCAGTTCAAATGACCACCCACTGGGGTTCTCACTCTGTTCCCCACAAGCAGATGTCTAGTGTCATTTGAGATGCTTTAGGGTAATCTGGCTGACTTGTAGGTGCCACACAGATTTCTCATAAGACCTACAAGAGATCTACCAGCTTTGTGCAGGTCATGAACATGCTAGAGCACCTCAGATTATACTGAGCAGTCAGGTATGTGCAAGTGAATCAAGCCTTAGGTGCTTTCTTCAGAGGTGGAGAGCATTGGCAGTATGAACAAGTTCTCCATCAATAACAGGAGTTTAGACACCTACAGTGCATGAAGAATCCTAATTTTCCACAGGCCAGTGGACCCCATACATGAATCCAGACATTCATTTGGAACTGAAACCCATGGTGATGCGTTTTAATTGCTGCAGGCCAAGAACAAATCTCAACAGCATAGAGGCACACGTAGAATAGATTATAATATTTCCCAGACTGGATTTCTATGTCCAAGCATGCTAACTTTTTCATAACACAGAGTTGGTCAATTTTATTTGACACCAACTGTCCATCCAAGCAAACTTACCATCTAATAAGAGGCTCTCAACCATTGATTTGTGGTCTCTGCAATCAGTAACAGAGTATGGTGCACAAATTTGCACACACACATATTTCCACACTGCTTCAGCAGTGCTGTTGTAGCTAGAAACTTCTTTTGCCTACCTCTGAGAAAATAGCCCTGAAGGTTTTTGTCTGAACTTCTCATTTTAAAATACAGTCTGCACAAACAGTTCAGGAGATTTACTCTGGAATGAAACTACTGAAAGGCATTTCTTGTATGTTAGCAAGGTAAAATAATAATGGACCTAAATGTCTTTTGGAGGTAGGAGAATTGGGAGTTCTTACAATACATTAAAAAATTTAAATATATTTACAATTCAAATATTGTACAAATACAAATATTGTACAATGCAAATATTATTAATATTTTCAATTTACCAACTTGATGAATGAATAAAAGAACTTATCTAAACCAAGAAAATATAGTCTAACTCAATTCTAATGAAGTAATGGGTGAATGAACAGGATAAAGTTAACACTTTGCTCTACCCGAACAAAACTATTTGTTTATCAGCACACCAACATTTTTTTGGCAGGGTCTCTTAACCTAGGACTTGTGTTGCTAGCCCTGGAAGGCTCTACTTCAGAACACAAATGCCAGATCAGCACAGCTAAATGCCTCTCTGTTGAACAGGATGGAAAGGCAAGTTGTAATTATGTTTAGATGCATGCTAAAAAAAGAAAAAAAGACACCATGGAGATTGGCATGCACAAATGTATAAAGTATGTTAGACCAACCTGTGATTTCAGCGTATGTCAACAATATGCATGAAGACAGTGTGTTGCCTTGCCTAGAAGAGAAGCTTTATGGGTACATTTCAGGTAGGAATTAGAGCCCTTTGGCCTCAACTCAGGAAAGATTCAGGCTCCCAAGTAAACCTAACGCAGATTTATAAAGACTTATGAATAGCTAGGCCATTGACTCTTAGCCTAAGTATCTTCCTCTATCCAGGTGGAAGAATAGGGTCTCACCGACATGAAGCTATGGGGCAAGAAAAAGGCCATGAAACACATAAGAATGCCATCCTGGGAAGCATCGTCCGTGCAGGAAGCCTTTAACTCACCCACCAGTCATCTGGGAACCTCCAGGTCTAGGAGGTACTCCAGCAGAGGGAAAAAGACAAAGGGTTTGAACAAACTTTGATGAATCAGAAGTAAGAAGTTATATACATAAAAGCAAAACTCTGGCCTATGCAGCAACCTACGAGGATGTGCAAGTTCTGCTGCTGCTGTAATTCTGAAGCCCTTGAAGCTCATTCTATGCACATACATTCGCATACATTCTTTATGAGCCCCAAACAAGAAAGGGCACAGCTAACACAGTAGATTATACGTAATCTGAAGATAGCTCACTTTTATTAATATGTAAATTGGAATGTTGTTATCTATGCACATAGTTTATTAATCACAAACATACACTGTAAATTGTATTTGGAGTCTCAAGGCTAAGTCTAGATAGCATGTTCCCTAGTAGAACATCTAATTTTTTCATGCGGCTGCTCGAAGCAGCCATGAAGCATGCAAAACAGGCACTTAATAAGGATCTAAGTTATTATTACAGCTCTGAGTACTCCATTTATATGTCCTAGTTGGAAAATTGTTCTTCCAGCATACTTCTCCTAGTTAAAAGAGGATTTATCCCTAAACAAGGCATACTGCAACAGCTCCTAGTATAAGCACTGGGGCTCAACGCACCTTTCTTCAGACATTTAACTGGGGCACCTTAACTGGGAGACTGCTCTGTTGCTCTGGTAACTGATGGAAAGAGAGAGGAAATTCCACAGGTTGTGCCTCCTTCCCTTTTTCGTATTTGAGGGTTCTGTGCTCTTAACGTGACTACTTCCGTTGAGTAACCAAAGACAATCAGGAGAAACCCAGATCTACATCTTCTGGGAATGAGCTACAGTTGGATAAATATTTATTGTTTCAGAAAGGCCATTTAATCATAATGAAAATCAATTCAGTCTCAATTTGTCATGAGTTGTGTTTCATATTCAGTTTTAGTATTTTATAGTAGAAATGCCTCAGGCATTTACCTGTCTGCGCACAACTCTGCCCAAGAGCCACAGAGATTCCTGCATTCACCCAGGCAGGGAGAATTTTCTACCATACTCTAATTCTACTTTCTTATATACTCCAGTTTTAGATATAACAATGTGTCACTGTCCTGGTTTTGGCTGGGATAGAGTTAATTTTCTTCCTAGTAGGTGGCACAGTGCTGTGTTTTGGATTTAGTATGAGAATAATGCTGATAACACACTGATGGTTTAGTTGTTGCTAAGCAGTGCTGACACTGGTCAAGGACTTTTCAGCTTCCCATGCTCTGCCAGGTGCACAAGAAACTGGGAGGGGGCACAGCCAGGACAGCTGACCCAAACTGGCCAAAGGGCTATTCCGTACCATATGGCGTCATGCTCGGTATAGAAACTGGGGGGAGTTGGCCGGGGGACAGCGGTCGCTGCTCGGGAACTGTCTGGGTATCAGTCGGTGGGTGGTGAATAATTGCATTGTGCGTCACTTACTTTGTATAGTATTATTACTATTATTATTATATTGTTATTATTACTACTACTATTTTACTTTATTTTATTTCAATTATTAAATTGTTGTTATCTCAATCCAGGAGTCTTTCTCACTCTTCCGATTCTCTTCCCCATCCCACTGGGGCAGGGGGAGTGAGCAAGAGGCTGCATGGTGCTTAGTTGCTGGCTGGGTTAAACCAGAACAGTCACACAAGAAAAAAGAAGCTAGAAAGATGTGTTATCAAACTGATGGTATGTCACTTAATTTACTGTTTTCATGTTCTTAACATAGAATTGGTTTTAAAAATATTCTGCATAGAGAATGAGAGGTTTGGTCTTCAAAAATGCTGCCCAACATGGGGCTCAAAGGATTTGAGTTAACAACAGATTTGATTGGAATGCGCTAGATTGAATTCGCTGTTTACCTGTTAATCAGCAGGCTTCTGTGCTTGCCATGGGGCTTGCTTGCCTTACTGTATATTGAGTCTAGAATCACAGAATCATAGAATTGTTTAGGTTGGAAAAGACCTTTAAGATCATCCAGTCCAACCATTAACCTAACATTACCAAGTCCACACTAAACCAGTTAAGGGTAGACTAGACTAAACCATGTCCCCAAGTGCCACATCTACCCATTTTTTGAACGCTTCCAGGGATGGTGACTCCACCACCTCTCTGGGCAGCCTGTTCCAATGCTTGACTATTCTTTCCATGAAGAAATTTTTCCTAATATCCAATCTAAACCTCCCCTGGTGCAGCTTGAGCCCATTTCCTCTTGTCCTATCGCTAACCACTGGGGAGATTTCCTCTTGTCCTATCACTAACTACTTGGGAGAAGTGCTCGTTCGTGGCTGCTTTTTGCTTTTGCTGCTTGCTGTAGTGCTGTACTGCTTATCATCTTACTCTGCTGTGTCCAGGAACATTTTGATAACAGCAGTGGCCATGCAGCTGGGCTGGCAATGGCCAGGGCATCACTGCTGTTTCTGAGCTGTTGTACGGGACGTGCTGGAACTCCAGCGTCAACTCGAGTTGAAGGGACTGTGACCTGTGGATGAGTACATGCGGAAGCAGGACATCCTGAAGCATCTGTGGCAGTGGTTATGTGTATGCCACAACAGGTATACCTCTGAAGGGATTGTGGTCCAAGGATAAATCAATGCTGGAGAAGGTACACCTCGAAGCATCTGTGGCTGTGGATAAGCCCATGATGCAGCAAGTACACCTTGAAACATCAGTGGCTCGGCATGAGATCATGGTGGAACACCTCAAAGCGTATGGCCATGCATAAGCCCACAACAGAGCAGGTACACCCCCGGAGGGACTGCAGCCATGGGTATAACCATGTTGGAGAGGGTTTACTTCTGAAGGGTCTGTGGCTGTGGGTTGCATGTCATGGGAATTACTATAGCAGGAACCACCTGAACCAATGGAGGACAAGCCTTACAAGAAGCAGTGCAAGTGCAGGAGCGACCCAACCTGAGCTGGCTTTGGTGCCCAGTAACTCCACACAACACACCACCTCTCCTGTCCTGAGTGACCACCATAAGAGGTGGAGCCCAAAGTCATGGACTAAATGAACCCAGTGAACATTTTGTGGACATTTGTGGATATTTATGGACATTTTACAGACATTGCACAGGGGTGGTCCATAGACTAAGGGAATGATAATCTGTGTATTATACCAAAGGATGGGAAGGGTGGTGGTGGGTAATGAGAATGTATTGGATAGTGTGAGACCTAGGCATGACATAAAAGGTGTGGAATAAGGGGTGGAGAATGTGCTGGTTTTGGCTGGGGTAGAGTTGATTTTCTTCATAGCAGCTAGCATGGGGCTATGTTTTGGATTTGTGCTGGAAACAGTGTTGATAATACAGGAATGTTATTACTGCTGAGCAGTGCTTACACAGAGTCAAGGCCTTTTCTGCTCCTCACCCCACCCCACCAGCGAGCAGGCTGGGGGTGCACAAGAAGCTGGGAGGGGACACAGCTGTGACAGCTGACTCCAACTGACCAAAGGGATATTCCACACCACATGACATCACGCTCAGCATATAAAGCTGGAGGAAGAAGCAGGAAGGGACATTTGGAGTTATGGCATTTTGTCTTTCTAAGTAGCTGTTACGCGTGATGGAGCACTGCTTTCTTGGAGATGGCTGAACACCTGCCTGCCAATAGGAAGTAGTGAATGAACTCCTTGTTTTGCTTTGCTTGTGTGCATGGCTTTTGCTTTACTTATTAAACTGTCTTTATCTCAACCCATGAGTTTTCTCACTTTTACTCTTCTGATTCTCTCCCTCATCCCACTGGGGCAGGGGGAGTGAGTGAGCAGCTGTGTGGTGCTTAGTTGGGGTTGGGGCTGGGCTGGGGTTGAACCACCACACTACTGACAGCAAAATAAGTAGCTGCATGAGGCTCACAAAAGTGTGTATGTAATATGACTATGAGGAGCCTTGTTATTTACTGATTTTTAATCTGTAAATACTGCTGTTTCTCCTAACATCTTGTACGGCAATGAAAGGCAGTGGGTTCATCTCAGAATGCTTGTCTCCTCTTGAGAAGTAGGCTGTTGCACTGTACAGAAGCAACTTTTTAGTCTTTTACCAGCTAAAGCAGCAATGTAAACAAACAAACAAAAAAAAATTATGGTCATGTTCTTCCAATGCAGCTGAAAGTGTGCTGGTGTGCTTAATAAGAAATCATGATTTTGTGCAAAGATAACATGGGCTGCACTCCCTCAGAAAGAGACAGAAAGGGATGTGGGAGAAAGATGAAATTGGATTCATGGTGAAATAGGAAGTACATGCATCTGAAAGGATTCCTCCTGCTGATAGTCCTAATGATACCATTTCAGAGGACTGAAGTGCTGCAGTCTTTTCATACTCAGTGGCTGCCAAGGGGAGATTGGACTAGATAGTGTTCTAAAACATATATGAGAACAATTGCTCTTGATCTCAAAGAAGGTGAAAAAGAGGATAAGAGGAGAAATGGCAGAAAGAATATCTCCTGGAATAGGAGATTAGGGAAACAATAACCAGATTTATATATTTTTTGCCTAGGGGTGAAAAAAAATTACACAGTGCTTCTCCAGGAAACACCTGGAGATAGATCATGTTTAGGTATTGACTGCAACTTTGCTAGGATAGTCATGAATATGTTTAAATTGAGCTCTGATCTTACCTTAAAAATTCAGATTGCACTGTGGCTTTGACCTCTTCATCATATCTGAACAAATTAAATTAATTCAATAATCAGTTAAAATAAACCTTTTTGACCTTGCATGGGAACATATTGTAGGAGCCAGCACCAACCCCACGTAGGGGCACTGGCAGCCTCAGGGCTCAGACTGTGCATCGATGTATGAGCCTTTTTCCACTAGTAGGGTAAGCTGCCTGTTTGGCTTTGTACTGGGAAGGAGGAAGAACATGTAGGAATAGTCAGGAGAAACTGAGAGATGGTTTAAGGAATTGCTCCTTGGCTTCCCTCAGCCTGAGTTTCTTTATGACTCACCATCATTCCACCCCCTCAGCAGCAGATGGGAAGAAACTTGAGTTGATCCAAGAGGATTAGGTATTCTTTAGGCTTCAGCTCCAAATTATTTCAAGATCTGATAGCTGGACTCATAATCTTGGCTTTGAGTTTACAAGTAAGAGACACCAATTGATTTTCGGATGAAGACAGAACAGGTCATAGAGGAGGAGGTTGGTCGGCCAAGGTTATGCTAAGGTGTATGACTGGCACAATAGCAAAGTGCATGCAATGTCTATGATGAAAACATGTTTTTGGAGGTCTGAAATAGTCTATGCCAGCAGATGTTTTGGGTAAACAGTATCAGGACTTTAGTGGACTGGTGGTACTGGTTAATCTATGCATACACAACGCAGATATACACACAACACAGACCCTATGTAAGAAACGCAAGAAAATCTTCTTGTAATTTAGGAAAAAAAATGACGTATAGAGGGGCACATTCAATTCACACATTTGCTTTGTGAAGCTATGTGGCGTAATTCTGTTGTCAGTTACGAGGCTTCAGCAAAATGGCACGATCTGAGACTAGAGAGACCAGAGCACATTAGTGGCACTAATGCAAACAGAAATGGTGAATCCAAATGTGGAAAAGTGCTGCAATATTAGTGGCATACGGCAGGCACACATGAGACTTGCCATGCATTTGCTTTTCAGCTGTGATGTGTCACCAGCCAGCCTGGCACAGCTGTAGTACAGATGTGCTGTATGCCATTCTGACGGCATACATTTCCCACACTCTGTAAGATACTGCGTTCACTGTCACTCAACTGAGGCTCCAGTGAGATAAATGGCTGGGTAGAGGGGACAGATGCTATTATTGCCCTGGTCGATGGAAAAATAGAGAGACAGAACTGTCCATCTTCTCTGGTGGCAGCCGCTGACCTCTCCACCAGCACATGCACACAAGCTGGTCATCAGCCCGTGAACACCTCCAGGATTAATTGAAGCAGAAATGCTTTAATGCCTGGCCATAAAATCAAAACAACTCTTTGTCTGCTGCCACCCCTCAAAAAAAACCCCCAGGCTTTATTAGATCTGATGCTGATAGAACAACCTAATTACTAAATAATTTGTTAATTGTTTTGCATGCAGTTTACATAGAGAAATTTCACCTTGCGGGTTGTTTACATACTGTTCGATTTAACTGCTCGTTGGGCACTTGCTATTCACAGCATGTAGCTGCTCGTGCAAGGCACATGGTGTTCTTCCTGTTGCCTCACAGGATTTCTGAAACATTTTGGACAGATTTGGCAGATTTTTTCAGGTTAGAATTTTTATAAAAATATAAAAAATATTTATAAAAATAGAAGGTTTATTTAGCATGACCTTATGCATACCATAGGCCACAAATATTCCATAGCTGAGCGAAGGCCTTGTCCACATACAAATATGGGTATTCATATGAATCCCAATACACTGTGAACAAAACCCTTCTTACTTTACAAATATAAATGCAATGAATAAGATTACATCAAGAAGCTGCTCATAGTCTGAATGAACAGTGTTTGACACATGCATTATTCAAGCCATTCTCTTTCAGACAGGTTAGTTCACCCTTTTCAATTCTCTGTTCCCAGATGCTAAATTCGTCAGGCTGTGGGTAGTCAGTTGTAAAGCAAACTGGGGCCTCCAACGACAACCCCAACAATCCATTCCTGTGTCAGTCTGGTTGCACATGATGGACCTAAGCACATGGAGACTCATGTGTGCATTAGAAGGCATTCAACATATATCTGCATCATCATAGCAGAAAAACATTTTAAAAGAATCAGATATTCTTCACATGGGCTGGTTTTGGCTGCCTGGGGAATATCTGTCATTTTGGATAACTTATCCTTAAAATAATACTTGGGAATTAAAAGCTGCAAAATTATTCTTCCAGAACAAAATTTGGAACAAGGTAGAAGTACCATAACTGCCTTGTAAATTTAAATACCCTGGTCATATTTTAACATGAAACCCAGGAACCAAAGTCTCCTTGAAATTCAGTAGGACTTTGGCTTCTACATACTTATAGCTCGTGCTTCAGAAAATTCTGCTGATAGATTAGATAATGGGGACAGGAGGAGATATTCACAAATGTTAACTTCAGCCCAGGGACACAACTCATCGAAGGGCTGACTACAGAAACATGCATTTTCCTGCTGATGATACAGGGAGCCTGGGGACATTAGATTTAATAGATACCCAACCTCCACAGTCCGGTTCAAGATACTGGCCCAAGTTCACTCTTGCCATTCAGATGTAATTTTATAATTAAACATTGACAACCAAAATGGGTCTGTAACACTCTGTTGCAATGGCAAAATGAAACGGATGCACACCCTCTGCCAGGTGCTTGTTGGACCCTGTTGGAAGGCGTCCAAATAATCAGCTACTCACCAGACGGGTAGCAAAGCACAAACAACAATCTAATGTGTCTTCTGGGTGCAGACAACTCTGACTTTCAGTGTTGTAGTAACATTAACATGTGACAGCATTTAAGGTGTCAGCATTTTGAGAACTCAATTTGGTAGTCTGCAATCTGCAATGGTTTGATTCTCATAAACCAAACACCTACAGAAAGGAGACCAGGAATACAGCTGGCAGAGGGAGAGTCTCAGCTTCCCCGTGGGACATACAGACTTTGCTTCATTACCTGTAAAGGATCTGAGACACTGAAAAAACAAACCGGAAAACATCACCAGCTGGTATGAAAGTTATTTAAGCATTTTTAATACTCTGTAAGATTTTCAATGTCCTTGACTAATTAAAAAAAAAAAAAGAGATTCGGGGAATTTTATTCTCCACCCTGGAAAATATGTGAAATATGCAGCACACCAGATAGGGTGATTAGTTTATAGTGTTTGCAAGCAATCATCGGGATAACCTTCACAACTCACCTCTGAGCTTCATTGGTACACAAAGCATGACCTGACAGAGACAAGTGAAGCTTTCCAGAGAAGAACATTACTTCTGGGAGTTTATTTTTCAGCCTTAGGCCTCAGGTTTGCAAGGATGAGGAATTGTGAAGGTTTTTGGTCCAGTGTAAAGATATGTTTGAGGTGAAAAAGAGCAGGCTCCTTAGCTGCTTTTTCTTCAATAAATAATGTGAAGATTTCTGCCAGCTGTCTGTACATCCAAGTGTAAGTGGCATATATTTCACTTAGAGCAAAAGTTGTTGAGTCTCAAGCTTTATGATTCATCTGGGAAAAGTTGCCAAGTCTCACAATTTCCTCATGGTATTAGGTGGTTTTCTTAGAGCCCCAGACCCTTGAGTCATGGATTATATGAGAATTTCAGCTTCCCTCTTAATGAGTAAATAAAAGCAATTTTCCAGCTCTCCTGGTTATAAAGAAATATTTGGAAAACATGAGCATGGCAGCCCAAAAGGCTTCAAAACCAGAAGACAAACACAAGGAATGTATCATCTCATAAAAGGCATAATGAATGTTAAGTCCTTGCATGGTTCCTGAGACCTAATGGATAGTTTCTGAGGACCTGATGCTAGCAAAACTGTCTGTGTAAAACCAAAATCCCAAACAGATTAACCCCACTCCTTGCCCTCCCCAACCCTCTCTGCAGTTTTGGGACTCAGAGTTTGCTGGCCCAACTGAATTCTCCATTTGTAACGATCCAGTTTATCAGCATGGAAATAGTTGTCATTCCACAAAAGACTGTGACTGCAGATGAAGACTCAGCAAAGATCTTGATTCATTTTCTTTCACTAAGATTTCCTGCGTAATAAACCAGTAAAACATTTACACGGGCAAGACCAGTACTAAGCAGAACAAGATTTGTTAATTATTTTCCAAGCTCTGCTCCAAACCCATCAAATTCGGGAGAGGGGCAGGGGGGATGTCTTCTGATCTCCTTCCATGAGTTTTGAATCAGACCCTTTAAAGAATCACATTCATAAACATCTGTCTATTAAAATAGAGAATCTGGAATATTTACCAAACAGATTTTTCTAATTAATTCCTAGTTTTGGCCAATAAACCCATAACATTTGAATTTCTCCAAAGAGATATAAAGAAATAGTTCCATTCTTTTGAAAGAAAAACAAAATCAAACAAAACCAAAAAAAGCCCAAGCAGTAATAAATTTAAGATATGCCTAAAATTGCTGTTGATAAAGCAATCTAATCAGTAACAAAACAACATGTGAATCACTATATTGGGATAAATAATTTTGGGTAGTAGTTTTTTGAGATTTTTTTTTTTTTTGAGAAGATAAATTCCTTTAAGAATAGTTATTGATTTCTATTCATCCAAGAATTTCACTTTAGTATTACTCATGGAAAAGGATAACAAGGGTTCAGAAAAAATGAGATCACTTATAACAAATTTCCCCTAAAGCTCTAAATGTGCCATACTGGATATTTTCCATCTACTTCTTTCCAGATCTTGGCTTAAACTTTAATTTCACTCCTGTTGTTTATCACATGATTATGGATTAATATTAAACAGATATATCTGTATAAGTGCTATACAGACACTGGGTATAAATATTAATATGCAATTGTGTGTACATAAGTATAAAATATACATATATTCAAATCATAGGAGTCTTGCATTTTGAATTGCAGAAGAATCAGAAACTTATATAATTAAAGAATCTACTGAAATGAATTTCAAATGGTGGAAAAATAATTCTGAAGAACATCTGCTGAAACATACGGCACAACAGGATTTGCAGTATTATGCCATAATAATACACCTTGGGTGCAGTACAAAGCATGAAGCCAAAAGGCATATTTAGAGGCAAAAAAATCTGGAGTGAAACAAACTAAACACCCAGTATTTTATTTAATATATATAATAATAGTTTCCTGTTCAATTCATCCTCTACATAAAATTAAAGAGCCTCACTGACAACTGCAGTACCCAGATTTATCTATTACATCCCATTGAGTCTTTCAAGAAATCCAGTGTCTTGCAGAGATGTTGCTTTCCTAATGAAAATACTTCCATATATTTTTAACAGTACCTATGCAACCAAGGAGCCTAATATCCATTCTCTTTAAATCATCTTGAAATCAAAGAAAATGTTTAGCTATGACTCAAAGTTAGACTGAGATGTCACAGGAAGCCATGAACCATGGAGAGATCAATGGCAAAGTGGAAGGGCTTCTCTCTACCTTGACTTTGTAGCGTCACGATGCTGTGGAAGGACTGTGTGTATAAAAGGGGGTAGCAAACTACAGATCAGATGTCTCATTTAGCAAGACAAGACATTTCCCAGGGAGTGAGAACAATACAATTAAGTTTCTAGTCAAAAAAAGAGAAAACATCTTGTCATCATTCTAGCAGACTTTTACCTTTCCTACTTTTTTACATAAGGGTATTTTTTGCCTCCTAATTCTGTAACTTATAACAAAATACTCATTTAAAGCAGTGATTCAAAACTATTATCCTTTGAGAAGTCTCAGGAATCACAGTTGTCTTTTTTCCATGTCCCTTAGAGAGAGGGAAAATAAATGGCACTGTTGTTCCAAAACATGTGACTGCTCCAATGTTTTGTAAAACTAGAAACTTGCGTGGTTATGTGTGGGGTTGCAGAAAGCTTCTGAACAATGGAAAACATTTTGGCAAATACCAAATTACTCAGTTTAAAATGATATTTTAAATACCAACTTCCAGACTGATCTCGTTACATTTAATTTGCGACTCTTCCCCCACCTACTTATTAATTGACTGTTCTCTGACACATGGTCAGTAGGCTGGTAACCCCATTTACCTAACTGGGGGTCAAAAGTAGTGACAGAGAGTCATCACCAACTCCTGTATCTAATGTTAGAATGTCAACAGCTGCCAGAGGGAAGAAGGGAATAATAAATTGCTATCTGTGTGGACTGAATATAAGACACACATAGGGGTAACAAGGCAGCAAGGGAGATTCAAGATTAACTTTAGCTAATTATTCTGGTAAGAGCACAGAGTCTTGAGGTCTCAAACTTGTTATGCCAAGAAGCTTACTAATAATGTCTGTTTAAAAGAAGAAATACTATTTTGTTGAACCTGATTTCTGCAGTGGGAAGGTCTGAATGTGAGCAGGAGAGTCTGATTCTGAGTCTATGCTTTAGAAAATAATTTTGTATTAGCGATACACTGCATGCACTTGTGAGTGTGTGTTGGTGTGTGCATGTGTGTGTGTGTGTAATGTGAAGAGGTGTGAACTTGATGAGAAAGTCAGTGAACTGATGAAGAGAAGCCTAATAATAAAATACATACAAAAAGCATGAAAAGTGTACTAAAATAAACAAATGCAAGGTAAGATATCTGGAATCCGGTTTCACATTCAAATTAACTGAAGATGAGGACTGCCCTCCATGTGTGAATTGCTATGAATAGCTTCCTGAGGATGGTTTGAAGCCAAGAAATCATCAGAGGGACTCAGAGCATGAACACGCTGGATAACTAAGCAAGCATCTCTAATACTTTGAACAAAAGCTATTTAAAATAAAAGGCTAAGTAAAATTACTGAAAAGGCAAATGACTGATCCAACAAAATGTTTTCACGACTCATTTGTAATTTCATCTTTCATTGCCAAAACCTAGAAACCTGTACCATTAGAAAGGTACTTACTTCCAGCTGCAATAAAAGTGTTTTGGACTATGCCCAGTGAATGAAGTGGCCAAGCCCTGAAAGTTCCACCTTAATCAGTCATCAGGGATTACTGGGTGGGGAGAAAAAGCATGTTAGGAGATATCCTTTCCTACCAGCATCCTGTGGCAGCCCTGCTCCTGGTTACATTCACATCTTCTTGTTCTTAGCAGCATGCTGGTCCATTCAATCCTGGCTATGAATGGGATCAATGCAACCATGCAACACAAAATACACGACACTAGAAGGCACTCAACGGCTGAAGTAAAAACAGAGATTAGAGGATGTCAAGGCTAAACAACTGAAGTACTTTTGGTAATGTGAATGAAAAATGTCTATAAATAACTGAAACTTTTTTGTCCTGTCTTCCATTTTTATAGATAAAAACTGATTTCTAAGGTAAAAAGAAACAGTTCTTAAAAAAAAAGTGAATTGACACTGGTACCGATGAGACCAAGAAAATATGATAGATGATGAAAAATGTTTCCAAAAAAAAAAATTCCCTGCCCTTGTGTTTTCCTTCCAGTGTAATTGGGTCAGACAGCCCTTCCCTTTACAGGAACATGTGTAAATATAGGTTCGAAAGCGGTCAGTACAGGGGATTTGGTCACAGTACAATCATCAAGCTGTCTTGTTCTCAGTTTTCTGTAAAAAAAGGATGTCAGACAACCACAACTGTTGGCTTGGTGGAAGAATGTGCTCCCATATTTACTTTTTTTTCCATTTTTCTTCATTGCAATAATCAATAATCTGAGGAACTATAAATACACATTGGCTGGGTATTTCTGTCAAACTTGCCAGATGCATTTGATACAGTACAGAATTTATTTTGCCCCCATTAATATAAAATAAAGACATGCTGTAACTTCAGGATAAATCTGTGATTAGACACTATGATTGTGGGTGGCAGCACAAAGCTCCTAAGAAAGCAAGTGGTATAAATGTCTCAAACATCAGCAGATTCCCAAGGAAAAATAAGCTTGAATTTAAAGTTCTAAAACCACTGGTCTTGACTCATCTCACCAATGTTTTCCAGATGCAAACTATTTAGGCACTAGAAGAATACGTGGTTCTTAAAAAAAAAAAAAAAAAAAAAATTAGTTTTATATGTCTTCCATGCTCAACTGTAGACTAGCTCAATACATAGGTTCCTCCAAAGAAAGTTTGACACAGCTCCACTCGGATCCTGATGTCAGCTGAAAACCTGGAAAAATTGCGTACCTTCAAACTGGCTATGGAAACTTTCACCACATGTTTACCTGCAGGTGGAGGTCTGCTGCAATATCAGGTCTAGCCCTCTGCTCTGGTTCTCTTCATGACCGGTAAAAACTTATAACAAGTCACATTTTCTGCCACAGTGACAAGACGACATGTCAAAGGTAAAATCAAGCAGATGGTGTAAAAATCAGATTTGAATTACAGAGAGTTGGGTCAAACACCAGATCAGGTTACTTGTCTTGAGAAGTGGGAAGGCACAAGCAAAACCACATTTTTGTCCTTCTATTGAAATGTCTTGTCCTTCATTTTCAGATATGTAAAATGTAGCTACCCTCCAGTATGCCTCTGGGAGACCTGGTTGGAGAGTCTAGCCTGGTCAAGACTTTGAAAGAGACTACAGAGATTGATATAGTTTTGTTTTCCCAATGCAGCCAGTACCCAAAGGAAGATTAAAAACACACACACACGTGTGCACGCACAAAGCCACCAAGAACTTGTTCCAGCCCAAGTTTAAACTTTTAAGCAAATCCCAAAGCGGTTTGATTCAACCAAGCACATCAGCAAGTGCCTGATCCAGAATCTCTTTCCCTTGGCAGGAGGAACAACTGAAATCCCTGCTTTGTGTTTCAGGCTTGATCTACTTCATCCTGGCTTACCAAGACTTCTGTGCCTGCAGAGTCAGACCTCAGTCAGTCCCTTTTCACTTTTCTGCACGTTTCCGCAGCTACACATAAAGCACTGTGTGATCTCTATTATGCCTTTCCCAAATCCATTTATTTCTCGTGTGTCTGCAGTGTATAAATTCCATCATGTGACTCCAAAGGGAATGGGCATGGCTGAATTACAGCTTATAAGAAGCTCCCGTGCTTCTCACTGAAGGATCTGCAGAAGTATTCATTAAAAAGAAAAAATCTGTGAAAATACTTTTTTATTCAAGCCACTCAGTAAAAGTCAGTAGCTTTTTTATCTTAGAAAATAAGATACTTTCTTTTCAAGCTCTAAGCCTCTTGTTACATGTTAAGACTGTGAAAGACTCAATTATTCCATGTCAGAAGCTTGTCTCTTCTTGCAGTTGCTTTCTTGTAATTTTTTCTCAATGGCTTTTCACCAGTTGTTCTTTTGTTTGTTTGGTTGTTTTTTTTTTCTTTTTGGATGTATTCTATTCTAATCCACTGTCTATCTAAGGTATTGTAAAACAATTTTGCAATTCCCTTTGCTAAACAGAAACTAAGTGAAGTCCTGTGTGTATTGTGCATCTATCAGATACAGGGACTCTGGAGAATTTTGTCATAGTTGTGTTTTCTTCAATTTGTTCATTAACAATAATCTGACAAAGCAAACTTGTGAGAGAAGATGACCACTGAAATAATCATTATAAAAGTTTGTCAAAATTCAGACTAGTCAGTATGGCCACTTAAGGCTGTGGTTGAACCGCCAAGTGGTGTCTTGGTATATGCAGTAAAGCAGGATTCACTGTCAAATTCATTGAGAAATTTTCAGCAAAGGCAAAACAGGCACCAATCAGAAACCATACCGGGAATCAGTACGTGCCAGACCAAAAGTGACTATAGCATTTAAACAAAAGTGAAGGTGAAATGCACCTCCAAAAAACTATGGCATAAGTTTTGCTAACTCATACCAACCACCTCAAACTGACATGCAGCATGAGCATATTGTGCTCTAAGGAGTCCTGTGACACAAAATTTTCTTAATAAAAAGCCCAGATATTATAAATGTATCCTGTATTTCTAAAAGCAGATGAGTCCCGCTCCTCACAGCCTGCCCTTTGGCAGAGGGACATTTAACAGTGTTTGGCACAGGGCAAACACTCTTCTTTCTCTTTCTGTTGCCAGTACCAGTTCTTGAATTGATTTTCACAGGTTAGCAGGAGGCAGATATAGGAAGTCCTGCTCTATTTTTCCCAGCTTATCACTTCAAATGCATTTTGATGAGACCATTCATTTCTCAGTCACGGGGTCCAATGTAATTATAGGAATTCTTACTTTAGAACAAATAACATGAGTTTTTGGGCTTAGGCACCCCAAGGTTTCGTATGCAGCCTTCATTTATTCCAGTGTTGCCTTCAAGAAGATAGGGTGCCCTCTGTCTGCCAGATTTAATTCAGACTGCTTTAAACGTTAGAGGAACAGAAAATAAAGCGGCATTTATTTTATAAAACAAATAATTAACTTCCTGTTATAAACAAGGGCTGGATTTGTCTCACTTAAGTGGGAGAGATGATCATTGTCAGCTCCATTGATGGTCAGTAAAAGAAACAAGCATTTCTAGAACATATTTCATTTGATCTGTTTTAGAGGCCTGTCCAGGCACAAAAAGCATCTGTTTCCCTATGTAGACTGTAAAGGATTTTAGATCACTAATACAAAGACAACACGTGTATTAAGCATGCATGTCTTAAACTTTTGTTCTTCCTCAGATGCTCTGCTGTCTGTTTAGATTTACCCCCAGCTCAGCTTGTCCTGGGTTTTTCTTTGTGCATGCATTTGAGACCTTTGTAATCTTCCTCTGTCTTGATTTGTTTATGCCATATGACTTCAGGATCAGAATTTAATCTGGGCATGCACATGATATCTTAGGGTCATCCCATTCTTTGCACCCTGTGACTGGGCTTTGAGATATGAAATACAAGTGGTGCACGCCCTGTACACTGTAGCCAGAGATTTCTTTGATTTTTCAATCCTATTTCTAGCCCAAAATTAACACATTCCTTCTGGTCTCCGTGGCTTCCTTAGAAGTAACAACATTTTCATGACTGCTGCAACACTTGAAAATGATGGATCATTGAAGTATTAACCATACATCCCTCTTTTATATTTGTTAGTTCCAAGACACTGTCAATTTTCCATAAAGGCTACCTATAACATATTAGTAATATAATTAACAGATTTGGCCTCAACTCCAACTTTTTATCAGTTTTGCCATCACAGCCTCCTTCCTCACAATGGTTTTACTAACCAAATTTAAAAAATAAAGCAAAAGCTAAGCCTGGTGTTCTCCCTTATTTGATGACTGCTCACAGTTCACAACTGCTCTTCAAAAGCCTCTCCCACCTCCCTTATGTCTGCGTTTGGTATTAAGCCGCCTGCTAAAGCAGGTTGGGATGTTGCAGGCAAACAGCACCAGCCTGTTACGTACACATGGCAGCCAGAGACAAACAAGCATCACTTGGCACCGTTTTTTGGATGCATGGTAAGAAAAATAGAGGAGGAGGACACATGGCCAAACCTACCACGCCTCTGTTCAGTTGTTCCCAAGGTGATGGCCATTCTCAAATATCATGCTGGTGTGCACACTGTAGAACTTTACAGTCCTCCTTTTTCCCCAGTCTTACTCACACTTGCAACATGCAGCCTCTAGGTATGGTATTTTGCAGCACTCCCTGCTGCAGACCACGTATCTCTGGGCATCCACCTTGTCCCTACCTTACCTACTTCCTACTTAGTCTATGAATTCTTTCCTGGCCCCACCATTATCAATCAGTGTCTCATAATCATAAAAATAAATAATTTTTTTTTATTTTCAAGGCTAATAAATGTTTATTTTAATTTCAAGAGGGAGGGAATCTGAATCCAAAGCCAGACTTAAATCCAGACTTCAGAGCTCTTAGACTGTTCCATTCCTCTGCCGTAGCTTGTAAGTTGGGAATAGATGTAGGAGGCATATCAAAAGGACATTAAGTGAAAGTGTGTTACATATTTTCCCAGCTTCCTACATATACTTGCACCACCAAATGACTATTTGACAGGACAGGCTAAAACCAAATCATTGATACTGGTGGTTCTTTCCACTGACTTTAATCATTTTGATATGCCTTTAAGCTGTGATTATTCATTTTGTAGCTACACATGAATTCTAACACATCTACAAAGTGCTAATTAAGGAAAGTAAAGTATATTCATATAATCATATACATTAGAGATCAATATGACAGGTTGTTTTCCCCATCTCTAGTAAACACTTCAGAATAAAACAAAATAGCTATTTGAAAGAGAAATACATGCAACAAGAGATTTAGCACTGTCAATTAGCTTTCAAATCCAGTAGAAAATACTCTACAACATTCTGATATATGTTCATGGTAGTATGAGGCTGCAGGAGTATAATACCACGTAACCCAATAAAAAGGAACACGATTTCTTTCCATTCTAAGTGCATTCGAGAAGCACAGCTAAGTTTATATTAGCATATCACAAATGTGAAACTGGGACATGGACTCTGCGAAATTAGAACAGCAGCTGGTATCCTGTTAGCAAGTAAAGTGTATTTGCTTGGGGAAAAAAAGGCTAGTGCAAAATCAAGCCATGCAAATGAGCAGAGAACAATCAGTCAGTAAAGGACCTGTGAACTGCACTGCATATCTCAGGTTGTCTGTGTACTGTGCTATAAGTCATTTCACAAAAATATGTATTTAGCAGGATTAGATAATGTTCCCTAATCTCAATTATCAAGAATGTATTTTTCTTTAAAGACAATCTAAAAATTATAGAAATTTAGACTCTGATAGTTTTGGCTATGTTTTTAATTCTATTTTCCTTCCTGAATCATGCAGTTCAATGAAGCATGAAGCAAAATTTCATATCCTCCTATATAACACAGAATAATGTAGTAAGCAGGCAGAATGCACAAAATATTTTAAATTATATTCCACACAAAAATGGTCACTGTTTATTTATAAAAAAATAGTACCCCTTTTAACAGCCAACAAGAGAACAACAAACTTTTAAAGCCGTGCTTTCTTCTTTGACTTCCTTTCACACCATCCAGTTTGCACAAAGGGAATCAGCCACTTTATTCTCCCATTCTTCACCCCCTCTTTCTCCAGCTCTTCCTCTCTCCCAGTGAGACAACGGTTACATCTTTCACGCCCTCTCCTATCCAGCAAGACACGTTACCAGCAGTGTGTTGGGGCAGTCCTTGAGGGCACGCACAACACTTTGCTCTCACCCTGTGGGTTCCCCAGCTATAATGCACAGAAACCGCAGCGACTTTCTTTTGTTCTGTGTTCCTTCCTCTATGAACAACAGCAAGGCTAAGCCAGTGAATGCTATTTTTATTCACCAAAATACAGCACCAGGTTACCTAGAGCCAGGCACGTCCCCCTACCCGGCCTCACAAAACAGCACCTGAAATATTTCAACAGGTCTATTATTTTCTCTAATGCTGAATATCTCAGCAGAGGCCCACGCATAAAGAGGCTGGCATTCAAGAGAGGAGGCAAGTGCAAATACTCTTCTGGACCATCTGGCCGAGGCCACTGAGGTAGTTATTGAAGAATTCCTGTTTATGTACTCTCTTTTCCACTCTTTCCCCTTATTGCCATGGAATTACCAATATTTAATGCTTTTGGGGGAAGGTCCAGTCCTGAGGAGCTGCAGACACACTGAAAGGGATCTAGCTTAAGCCCAGTGAAGCCCAAGGGTAACTGCTGGGTTGGCAAGCAAAGTAGTGGGTATTTAAGGTATCTATTGTCTAGCAGTATAACTTGCCTTGCCTTGCCTACACTTCAATATTTATAAAAATATTCTGAGTTTAATTATTTTAGAAAGAACCCAAGTGATCTGAGGTCATTCGGAATACATGGGCAGACAATTCTAAATATTGTCCATAACTTTTAGATTTAACTTGCACAGGTAAAGCAGCTCCAAAATTACAAGGAAATGGAAGAATGGGTACACAGTCCTTACATGCTCAATGGCAAGTACCATAAAACTGCTCTCACATTCCTGGCACCGGATGGAAATGCAGCATTTACTATCTTAACTCTTCCTTGCAGCATTATTTGCCCTTTTGATAAACATCCACTTAAAAGGCTCTTCTGAGTTTGCTGTAGTATTATCTCACTCAATGCGAACCTAGAAATCAGATTGTAAATAAATCAGGTTCCTGTATAGGGTCTCAGCAGCTCTGAGTGGCTATCAAGCAGCAGATCCCTCAGCCCCAGCTGGAGGGGGAGCAGCCACAGGGGTGGCTCAGCTCTCCCCCCAGCATGCCACTGCACAACACATCTCACATGGCAAGGGAGGGGTAAATTTTTCCACATGAAGGACTGTAACCCTATTCTGCTTTTGTGCAAGGCAAGAGGAATATGGGCTGGACTAGGCTGGAATATGGTCTTTGATGGCCATATTCAAATTGCTTACTTAGATGCTGTTGTGGCATCCAAGACCAAGAGACCTGCTTTCAAGACTAGAAAACTTGGCTCCTTACACACTTGGGAAGCAGAAGCCAGGAGGCAGGGATGACATTCAAGAGAAGTTTCTACAGGAGAAACTTTCAGAGGCAATTACATGCCTCCACTGACTCCAGTGACCCTGCATAGCCATTGTCCTCAAGCACTCTATTAAAGTTAAATATTATAATAGTACATTCCAGACTGCTACACATTGCTGCCTGAATACAGACCTGAGTGACTTTGCTTCTTCGGATTTGCTACAGAGCACTGAAGTGGTGTGTTGCTGTTTTATAAAAACTAAAACTATGAAATTTTAGTTGCATCCTGATTTGGTGATTTAATAACATGATGTTTTTAATGCATCTGTTCTAGGTTTGTATAAGGTTTTAAAATATCATTACGCGTTGACAGACTCATGTAGTGAAGCCAAAACACCAGTATAAAGCCTTTAGTCTCAACAGCCTCATTAACATTAGAATGATTAAGCAATACCGGCCAAGCACCACTGCACCACACAGAATAGTGGGAGTTTTCAATGTCATAAAGACTAAATATATACCATACTTTACATGAGTTGAAAATATATCAAATTTTTATCATCCTTTCCTAATTTTTGTAGGCAAACAGTACCACTTCCATCCTGCCAATAACAACTAAATTGCATGCAAAAAGAATATATTGACTACAACTCCACCTACACATTTTTTCCACACTTTTCATACGTGGTTAACTATCGCCTTTCTGGAGTATAATTTGATTCCATGTAAATTGCATGGAGATTGGCTGGTTTAACTATCACAGAATAGTCATGCCAGTATATCCTTCTAATTACTTAGCCTTCTTTTCTCTAGATGAGATGATTTGGCTGATGTCAAAGATGGCAAAATGTCAAACTAAAGGACTGCTGTCTAGTTTGAAAGTCAGGAAAGGTGACTGCAGGTAAAGCCTTAAGTACAGAGGTGAGAACATTTAAAATAACATTAGGACATCCAATCTCATCTCAGAGGACAAGCTGATCTACAAAGAAGAATGAGGAAGAGTGGACTGCACAACTGACACATTGTGCTAGCTCAAGAAGAACAAACTGGGCATGCTTACTGCATGATTGAAGATCAATATGCCTGAAAAATGCTAAAAAGGCTCTGGACTCAGAAAAGACCAAGATAAAGGCTAAGGATGCATAGCTAGCCCAGGTAACAATCAAACATCTTTAGAATTAATGGTCAGTATCACAGTATCATCCTAGAATGCCTACAGTTCATTTAGAAGAAATGTTTGGGTGAAAATCCTCAGTGACACACAACAGACTATTATACCATTATGAAACAGAATTTTTCTGAATATATTTGACTTAAAGTGCCTCGGATTGTTGCTGCAGTGACTTTATTCAATAAAATGTATTTAAAGTTGGTACTGAAATCTTTCAAAAGTAAAAATTGCTGCTAGGTAGCTGATACTGCTTTTGCACAGCTCCTCCAGTTTCTACATTAGCATGCTGAGACATTCCTAATTGTGCCAGTAGAACAGACCTAATTTAAGTACAAACAACTTAGCAGGGGCACACGAGGTGACTTGAACCACATCCTGAACTGTTGAAGTGTTTTCTTGCAACTGTGCTGGGTGATTTTAGACAATTCCAGTTGTGATGCTCTCCCACAGTTGAACCCACAGTTCCTGGCACCTTTCCCAGAAGCACCAGGTTCAGACAGATTTTGAAAGACTCACAGTGGCCTCAGACATTGCTATAAGAAAAATGCTTAAAGCTTTTGTGCTCCCATACCCTTATCTTCATCCACATTAAGACTTAAGACTAAAGGTGTCCATAGGAAGATAAGAGATAGCCAAAGAAACCACTGAAGAACTTTGATGTGGAGGCAGGAGTTGGACAAACATTACAAAGAATAGTACTACTGGAGCAAGGCAATTCCCTGTCATACAGCTCCCAATAAAATAATAGATAAACAATTTTTATACATGTCTCCTCTACAGCTTTGTGATTTGCTTGATTTTCGGGGCTGGGGCTTACAATAGGGATCAGACTGAGTAGTTCATGAATACATTAGCCTGTGCAGCTTGAGCTGAAATGACAGGTCCTAGAGCAAGGAAGGGCTGCTGTGGGTCAAGATTAGCCCCTAAATCCAATTTTCTCTTTTTATAGCACTGCTTCTCCAGTTCCTAAGTCCAGTATGATGTTTACCACTGTGGGGAAGACGCTGGAAACTTCATGTCTGAAGTGGTGTGTTGGAAGGAGTTGATATGCTCAGAAAAGTGGCTTTAGAGTCTCGGACTGGCCATCTTTTTCCTCCTCAGTGTGGCCAGGCACTTCTGGCATGCTCTTAGACAACACTGAGAATTGTTGCAAATATCTGGGTAGCACACACAATCCAAACTATTCCCCTAGCAGTTCAAATTAAAGTTTCTAACATATTTTCAATCTACTTGAGCATTCAGTTTACTTCCTGAGTTGGAAGTCATGGAGTAGATTAAGGAAAGATTAAGTCACAGCACGATGTCCATGCTTCTCCAATTAATTTAAGTATCAAATCTGTATTTTTGCTGCATTTTTATATTCTTTCTTTTCTAGTTTCTTGATAGCACTTAGGATCAGTACATAGCCTGGAATGCAAAATAACTTGTCTTCTATACCATTAAGTTTCCGAAGAGCTTTACTATTTTAGTGCCATTTGGATTCATTCCCTCTGGCAATCCTTTCTCAATGTAAATGCTCCAAACTGTTCTCGCTTTAATATGCTGCACTACGGAAATTCACTGTAGACAGACTTCAGGATATTCAAAAGGATAATTTATCAATAGAATTTAAGCTCACTTCAAGTAAACAAAAAGAAAGATCAGCATAACCCTGTAACTGTGCTTTTTTCCTATGTTTTAGCAGAACTTTAAACCCCACTGATAAAAACTGACAGTATTTTTTTTCTTCCACTTTGTTCCATCTGAAACAAAACACTTTTGATACTTCATATGCTGTCAATTCTTGTTTTGCATCTTCAAAGATATCTAGTTGAGAACACATAATGGCAACTGACACAGCTATGTATATGCACTAGCTATGCATACTTACTTCATCAAACTTAATTGCCTTAAGCATGTTGTCCTTTTTGAAACAATTAATAAAAATCCTATGTCTCTGAAAGCCTGCCAGAAAGCAGCAGCATTAAAAAACAATTTCTTATGTATCTATTTCATCTTGAAACAGAACTACATGTAATCATGCAAATAATTGAGGAAGGGATGGTTGACATATTTTAAAGTGTACGGATGAAAGTGATACAGCTCCAGAAAAACTCTTGCTTGAAAATCTGAGCAATGGAATTTAAGACTATGTTTGACTTGCAAACAGTCAGTGAGGAAATGAGCTGATGATCTGAATCATGAAATAGCCACACTGAAATACATTGTCTCATTTTCTTTCCTTAATGGAAATATGAACCGACATGATCAGACAGCCAGATACAAAAGGATTCAGTATTCAGGTATATTTTAATATATCTAATATGGAGATGATTTTTAGACCATTTTAATGTGTAATCATAGAGTAAATGGAAATTCTTCTATGAGTGTTCTGACCTCACTGCACATACAATTTCTCCCCAATTCTGGCAGTAGATCTTAACTTCATTTAGGTAAGGCTGCATTGTGAAGCAAAAGTGCTTTTCGAACAGCCATAATTTTTCATCTTTAATCCAGTAATGTGATGTAAAAAGAAACTACTGCCCTCTGAATTTCATAGAAGAGTTGGTAGTTAATAAAGTTATAAATATTACACTGAAAAAATGGGTTAAGAATACAACTTGGCTGCACAGTCAAATACCCAGATATTAGATGATGACCAAATCCATGTTTCCATGCAAGTGCCTGTTCCCATGCAGAATGTGTACTCACTTGTAATCATCCTCTCAGGAAGGACAATACCGTCCTCACTGGTACATTCACTAACACTGAAATTTTATTTGAGGCATGCAACAAGGGAAGTATTGGAGTTAAAAACAACTGGAAACATGCTCTTATAATGGGAATACCTTGGGAGTACTTAAGGTTAGGATTCATTCATGCAGATACTTTGATACTTTAGGGCTTCAAAATTCACCCCAAAGTAGTAAACTTTAGGGCTGTAACTTACAAAGAACTACTAGACTTGGGATTTGTAAGCAATTAGCAATTGAACCTTGGTATCCTTACTTGCACTTAAAAAATGACATTTTTATCAGTATGTCTTTAACATTTTTTGCAGTGGAGCATTCGTAGAACATCAGTGACAGTAACTGTGACAGAAGTGTCAATTTGTAGGGATATAACAAGGTGACAGGTATTTCTTCAGCTATTTATAGTAACTCTTTGTTCCCTGCCCCTCCAGCCTCTGTCTACCATTTCTTTTCTAATTTCCAGCCCTCTGCTGCCTACTACCACCTTTTCACCCTTTCCATTCCATTTCTTCACCAATTTCATGATGCTTTTTACAACATCTTGGCCTTTTTCACCAACCTCTATTTTAATTTTTTCATAACTCCAGCATAGCCTATGGTAGGAATGACTCATCCTTTCACTCTTAGCCCTAGACCAACCTGTTACATTTTAATATTATATCATTTGCAATAATTACCTTTTTAATTGTTTTTTAAGGGGGTACCTCAATGAATACAGCAACAAGTGGCTTTAAAACTACTCAGGTCTAATAAAAGGATTCCAAGAACAAAGTATATTTCCTTGATCAGCTGAACATACTGGACAGAAACCTACCTTAATTTTGAATTTGAGAAGAAAATTAAACTTTGTAGGTTGCAGTGACTGGAATGGGTTTACAAGCTTGCAAGGTCGCTTCCCCATTGCTTTGTCTAATATATACTTTTCTACTTAAATATGTATATACAAAATAATGATTGCCACTCTGGCTCCGTTCCTGTGATGTTCTGCTGAGAAGATGAAAGAAATCCCAGGTGTATTTTTTACTTCTTGTAACACAGTGAGTCTGAAGTTAGTAGGAAGAAGTCTTTTCTACCTTTGGCAAGCCTATTTTACCCACAGTGGATTTTTCCAATTTTAAAAAAGAAACATTCAGATTGTCAAAAGTCATGCAAGTCTACTTAATCAAAGACAGCTTATCGCAAAAAATTTTTTCAGCCTCACTTTAGAACACTTTTCTACCTGTACAACTTTTACACGTGCTGAATAAGTCAGGATGGATGGCCCCATGGAAAAATCACAGCCATTTTGCTGGTGCACAGCAAACTGGCTGAGATGCACTAAGGGAACTATACTCTGAATGACCCTAACAAGAAACAAAGCCAGAAGGTAACATTCTGATCTAAATGAAGACAAAGAAAACGTTGACATTTATTTCAGCCAGGACAAGATTATCCATGGCCATCTGCGATGCACTTTATACAAATGTTCATCATCCTGTTCTCAGGGTAATGAAAAAGAAGCTGCTTGAGTCTTTCCTACTCACCAAAAAATGTAGTAGCGTAAGGTTCTGTCAGCCTACAATATTGCCTTCAAACTTGAGCCTTCCTGTAGCACGCTGCCTGGCCAGTTAGACCGTAGAAACTTTTAACATCACATTGCTCTGTGTTGCAACTCATTTCACTATATCACAGAGTGGGACCGTCAATAAGAACCTCCTGTCTGGATCACAGTCAACCCTTACAGTAACTGCTGATCTGCATTACTTACTGGTACAGTAACAAAAATAATGCCTGTCAAAACACTGACATTTAATATCTTCTGTCTGGGAAATGGAAGAAAAATGTAGTATCTGGAACAGAAGACAGCCCAGAGTCAACATGTAAGTGGTGGGTATTTTTGGCTTCTAAACTAATGAGTAAATGGCATTCCTTTTCATTAAAATTCAAGCATGGGTAAATAATGTATAGATCTGCTGATACACAGAACTATTTTGATGTTGCTTTGGGGTTTACTTTTGCCACTCTTCTGTTATGTCTGCTTATATAGTGGGAGAGGCACCATACAGATACTTGTAAAAAAGAAAGTGCCTGGTGACACTCAGCATTGCCACAACCATGGCCTCAGACCACAGATTTCTCAAAACCAGAATCAGATGCCTGATCTGTAAGCTGTGATCAGGGCAAGTGAAGCACCTGAGGCTGGGAATCACAACCACCAGTATGCTGAGCAAGACCATACAACCAGAAAGGGCATTATGCCCCGTAAAGGCTGTGTTCAAACTCTCACACTCCCTGAGATTTAAGCTTCTACTAGAAGTCCAACTTAGACCCAGATTCACAGCTGGCATCTTCCTTCTTGGAACTAGTGCCTAAATAATTCCTTTCTGTACACCCACCTCGGCTGACCCTTCATTTTCACTTTTAGAAGCAAAACCAGCAGTGTTTCTTCTAATAAAGCACCTAAATATTAGAATGAAAGTTTTTAATGTGCTTATCATGAAGTTTAACCCCACATCTCCAAGGCTCCAGGAGAATCCTCTGTCTCCAAGGTATGGGCCAGCAGCAACAATGCTCCCTCTAGCATCTTCCTCCTGCTCTGCTAACAACTACAGAATACTCCCGATTAAGCTGTACTGCATGATAAAGATGCTGCTTCGTATCAGGGAAATCCTGGCTACACTTCCCTTCTCCCAACCCTGCCTACATAATTTTCTTCAGAAACTCCTTTCTGAAGACATCTCTGGGAACTGGTGGGGAACACTGTAGCGAAGGAAATACAAGATAATGTGTGTTCAGGGCTCTGGATGGCAACCCCTTCTCTACACGGCTGCAGGCTGATATGAGCACTTCTAGGCTAATCAGAATGGAACAGGCGTAAAAGCTTGTATATAAGAACTTTTTCAAACTCTTTCTTTTATAACTATGATCACAAATACAGAGAAATGCATGTGGTATGAGCAAAGAGCTGAGGCATGAGGATCCCAATTTTCCAGCCTTATATCTGAGTGAGAGCCTATGATCCTGAACAACTTATTCAATGACCCTAACAGTAACCTCCTATGGAAAAAATAGGGCACATGCATTTCCTGCCTCCTATTGATAAGAACAGCATCGTGTCTTTTTGTCAAACACTTCTTCCTCTTCATATACCTAGGAGAACATTCTGTCCTTTTCTCTGGTAGGCTAGACCACACCAGAGACCACTTCCCAGGCTGATAAGAGAGGCAAAACTTTTGCAGAGAGTAGTAATCACTGTGTAAGAAATTCAAATCAATATGGTTAGCTACATCTGGTTTACTATTTTAAAAGACTGTTTTGATAGTCTTCAGGATAAAAGGTAAAGAGGGTGAGAAAAGTTTTCTTTTACTTCCAGTCCCAAACACACTTTTGGTTTTTCATTTCCTATTTCCTGGCTAGTGATAAGCAAGCTCTCATCTTTTGATCCCTTCGAACTCCCTGCTTTGTTATCCCTGGCAGAAGCTAGCATTCTGCGGTCCCTGGAGAGGCTCTGAAACCCAGAGTGGCTCCCTAATAAGTTATGGAAGAGCGGGACAGAATGTGTACTTGGCTTGCTCTTCAAGTACATGGTCATGGTACATTAAATGGCTAATCTAAAGTTTGGAAAACTTCAATTAGTTTACTTTCGTGAGAATGAGCAGAACTCCTGAAACTACTTCACCCACAGAGAGGTTAGGCAAGCTTGGAAAGGACTCCATAAGGGTTCAACAGCCTGATATCCTTTAGGAGGCGTGGTTTCCAGTATTTAAGCATGGAAATGAGACCCAGAGGCCAATACGTCTAATCCTGCCTTTACCGATGTGCATGGGTTTCACCTAAATTAGCCTTGTCTCATATGCATGTATCAAGTTGTTTACAAGAAGTATTTAAAATTTCTCCTGAGTGCTCTGCATGGAAGAAGTAAAGGGTGTTATTGCCATTCCAGGAAAAGTTGATTAAAAGATTCTATTAATAATGAAAAGACCCCTTCTGCCTGTTAAATAAGTTTTGCTATGTTTACATATGTCCTAGACTTCTCCTTGCAACTTCTTCAAGATCTATAGACTAGTGTTGGCTATGTGTCTATGCCTGCAGTATGCCAGGGCTTGGCATTTCTTAGGACATTGAGTAAACCAGTTAAAGAGAATTTCTGGTATATTTCCATATGTAATGTACACAAAGGATTACGTGTTTAGTAGTTTATCTGTACTGACCACCACAAGCACCACAAGAGTGCCATGTCCTTCTCTATAAAATGGGTGGAACCTGACCATTAAGACTCAAATGTGCTGCAATAGTTTTTTTTTTTCTCAACATTGTATAAGTAATGATTTAATCTTTCTGAGAAAACCTTCAGATTCTTTCACAACACTGTTTACATATAGATGTAAGTGTGAAGCATTGATATAAAATGGATAACACGATTTGGACTGAGTACTCGCAGTACTCACAGTACACGTTTTTTGGACTGTCACCAAAAAGTGACAGCTTTCTTCATACAGCCAGCATTCCACAAAGGTATTACTAATTTTACAAGAATACTAACAAATGAAGCACAAGTAAACTAAATGGTCAATGTAATTAATTTCTGGAGAAATACCACAAGAAACAAAAAAGTAGAAAAACACAAATATATTTATTTCTAAAGCACTCTCCTTCATGCAAAAGCAGGAAGTAACCAACAGATATAACCCATTCTATCATTAATAAAAACACTCCCTATCTAAGTTTATTGCCAACCAGGAAAAAAAAAAAAAAAAGAAAAAAGAGAATCCCACATACACATATGCATGCAGATTTATCTCTATATAATATTTAAATAAGGATTAACAGGTATAATTACCATACCTGGTATGGAATACATGGCAAGGAAAAGGATATAAATGGGGGTTCAGGAACCAGGCAAGGAGAAGTGCTGGCTGAGTAACTGGGGAGAACTGTCATGCCAGTGATGAATATTAGAATCAAGAATGGATTGTAAAAGAAGTTGTAGAAGATCCACCATTAGATAAATCTGAAAAATTAGTCTTACCTACGTTTTCAATATTAGTAACAATATTGATAAAGCACTCAACCATGCACATTTCAGAAAACAGAAATAACCAAGAACTATTCACTCATATGAATGCTGGAAGTTAATAATTTTTGGTCGCATCTTTTTTTTGCAACTTTATCTAACAAGCTTTTGAGTGATAATAGAACTGATTGTGGGATTATTCTCAATGTCTTCAGCAATGGTGCTTCCATTTCTTGCCTTTTTATTTGCCATCAAGAAGGTGTTCTTTGTACACAAATGGGCCAGAAACTGAGTTTCCTTGTTAATAAAAGAAAACTGTCCCTCAGTCTCACTCTAGGACAGATCCAGTATTTGATCTGTGCTTCACTCTAGCCAAATTTGAGTGATATTTCTATGAATTTTGATCATGAATAAATCCACATAGAGAGATTTATTTCTGTATAATGAGCCTTCAGGTGCAACAGAGCTCCAAACCTTTACTAATGCACCAATATTTCACATCTGTAAATAGCAACATTTCCTGTTGACTTTCAGCAGCTCAGTTGTCCATATACAAGAGACCCAGCAGAATGCCCTGCAATGGGCACATTTAACATTACTGGGCATGTTAACGGGCACATCCTTCTCATTAAAGGATGAAAAACTCCCTGAAATAGGACCTCGACTATTTTTAATGACCTTTCCCAGGTCAAGTTATGAAGCAATACATCCTCAAGTGGAGATGTCAGTGGGAGGCTAGCACAATAAAACCCAAGGTAAAATATAGCGTTTACATCAAACTGTCTAATATTTGTTAAGCTGCAGATGTGGTCAGCATCAAGTAACAGGAGCAGGTTTACATTTAATACCCTCATGATCTTTCCGTTTTCTTCCTTCCTATTATTCCTCGGTCTTTATAATCTAGCCGTCTTTCCTCCTTTCTTGCTTCTGCATCTTTTCCACCTTAGGAATCTGGTGAATCCCCTTTCTCTGAAGGAAAGCATTTTTGAAACAATTACCGGAGGCCTTCAAAGTATCCTCATCCCCCTTTTCATTAGGTCAACCAGAGTACAGGATAACAGTGGAGTTCACAACTACTAAACTTAAGGCATGGGACCACCCAGGAAAACAGAAACAAAATCCTTTTTCAGTTAAAAGTTGGTATATAACCTGCACAAACATAGAGGCAGGAATGTAACAGCTGAAGTTGAAGAGATGCCTTTGTACAGGGCCTAGACCAAATCTGCATGCATTAGGAGCAATGGGAGCAATAGCTGGTATCACAGCTTCACATGTGCTTAGGCCTTCTTGAACGCTGTTCTACCACTTCAAGACAAACAGACAGAGTTTAAAATTAATGACTGACAAAACATCGGAGGAAAATGAGCCTCTCCTCCCACCAAAACAACAATCAGTGTAAGAGCACTGGGCTAACGGCCAGAAAACCATGTTATAAAACCTTCTCTACTGATACCCTTCCTCTATACCTACAGGGACAACTGGGCTTTACGCATTTACTTTAACCCTCTGAGTAGAAGTAACAGTTTCAAAGAGGCTGATTTCAAAAATGATAACTTCAACATATATTGGCATAACACATGTGTGCATTTTCAATCAAGCACTCAGCACATAAATAGACAAAAAAAATTATATTCTCTTACAAGGTGGATATAATTTGTATACATCAGAGTGGAAAGGTTCAAGGGGGTTTCAGGGCCCCAGGAGTGTCACTGAGCGAATGTCTGGGTGTGCAAATTCTATGTGGAGCTCTCATACTGCAAGAAGTTTTTTTTTCAATAAAAGGTACAATCATGGAAAGGAATGGAAAATCAGTTTTTCTAGCATAACAGAGCACTCACTAAAAAAACAACACAGCAATTTAATTGGAATATGGAAATGTGCAATTAACCCTGGTGTACTTGAACATGCACATTCACACCAAATAGCAGAATGTGGACATTAGCATGTATACTACAAATGCTATTTTCTGTCATAACTTTACACTCTCTTCTTTGATCTTCTACAGCCTTTAATTCCATGTGTTGGCTGTTCATTACTTCTTTTTATTTATCCTCCTATATATGCTCCAAGGATTATTCTGAATTCAGTTATGTGCCTGGTTGGTTTTTTTTTTTTTCATGTTGGCCTATATTAATTTCATTAAGACAATTAAAAAACTATTCAATCTTTCATTATTACAAAAAAATAAAATTTTGTAATAATCTCTTATTTCATAAGTGTCTAATAATGATTGTCTGTGATGAGGATTAATGCTCTTTCCAAAACCCTTCAGTGCCTGTTGCATATTTCTTTACATGTCACAGTTAAGAAGAACTACCCTAAACTGAAGTGCTGGTAATAAAGATTTTAGGACAGGTCCATAAAATGGGGAGTAACAAGTCATGCAAGCCATCATATTCATCCAAGAGTTTCGAAGAAACTCAAATATGACACCATGAAGTATTAACTACAGAGGATCAACCCATCACTTAACTCCTCCTTTGTGTTACGGGATTGCAAATTGGCAGCTCAATGCTGTGACATCAACTTTAAAAATGGCTATGGAGGGATCTAAGGAAATACAGAGTAGACAATCTATGTTCTGTTCTGGAAAAAAAGGTAGAATAAATTAGTAGATGGAGTACAAACATGTGGCAAAACAGAGACAAATCAAGCTGGATTTAATGTATGGAATACAGTGTTCACAGACTTTTGAAGTCTCTTCTTTCAGAGGAGACAACAATAACACAGATGAGGTTGGTTATACTGCTTGGATTTCCAAAATATTTAATATGATCCTTTACCAAAGTCTCTTAAAGAAATTATGCTCTCAGGAGGTAAGAGGACAGATCCTCCAATGAATTAACGGCTTGACAAGAATTGAAAATGAAGGCTAGGAATAAAAGGCATTTTTTCACTGTAGAAGAAAGCTTTCAGTGATGTCTGTTAAGAATCTCTGCTGGTGCCTGTGTAATTCCAAATAGCCATAAATCATCTGAAAAAGAGGATAAGAGAGAGCTGACAATGTTTGATGGGGATATTGAGTTATCCACGGTAGCAAAAATGAAAGTCAACTGTGTAAACCTACACAAGGATCTTGTGATGCTGAGTAATTCTGTACTAATTGCTGCCAATAAAGGGTGGGATTCACCTGCCTAATCATGTGTGTCTTGTGTCATTTTCCTTGCTTTCAGGTACCCTTCCTCACCCCAAGCTACCTGTCTAGAAGAGAGCTACACATTATCTCCCCGAGCCTTCCTGCATGGATGTCTCAGACACACTAGGGCAACTAAAAAGGCATTCAATTCTATCCACAGTGAAATTAACTGTTGATCAATACAAAGTAACAGAAACACAGTAATACAATCCTGAACATCGATATACAACAATGTTCTTCAAATGAACAATGACTATTCAAGAAACATAAGTTTATTTTTTAATTTATAAGAAGCCCTGTTTTATGTCCTGGTTTGGGTTTTTTTCTTTTTTTTTTTTTTTTTTTTTTTTTTTTTTTGTTACACACACACAGGGTGAAAATATTTACTTGCCATTTATCCTTTCAGACCACTTTTCAAGCTCATACAGATTTTGCTGGATGACTTAGATTTACATCTATTATCTCAATGACTGGCAGCTGATAAACATCATCTTCAAACTTCAGCTCCGTAAGAAGACAATACTGGTCGAGAAGATTAATTTATTTTGAGTCAAATGATCCTTTAAAACAACACTTTATGTTGCTCTCCCCTTTCATAGGCTCTATTTAACTTTCCTTTGACTAGAAGCATGGAAAATAAGACAACTAACTCAGTGTCTGAATTTACTAAGTTCAGCCTTAAAGGTGTTTTATGCTCCTTTATTTTCTTTGCCATTAAATCATTTTAAGTTGTGGTATCATTCCTGTCCCCACTGATCTCAACTCACACTGACTCCATTAAATTCATGATTTCATCCACTGTAATTTTACCAAAAGTAAGACCCTATAGGATCCACAGCCTAAATATTTTGGGGTTTGTTTTTCTTTTTTTTTAAATTAGCTCCTAGAAAGCTGCTGATTTTGCTACAGTTCTTACAAACACCTCACTTCTTTCCTTTAACTCCTGGATGCTTGTCAAGCAGTGAAACCCAACTCTTGATGCACTTGCATACAAGTTTCATCACTAGTCACCTATTCAGTAGCCATTTGTCTCTTTACCCTCATCATTCAAAGGCTTCTTATTTTCTCCACCCCATTCTCTATGTTGCCACTGTAAGTATATCTGATAGATTGTTCCCTGTAGAACCCACCCCCATAGAACATCCCAGAACAACCTCCTGTCTCTTGTCTTTTCATCTCTTCCTCAGTCTTGACCACTGGCTGTCTGAGGGCATCTGTTTTGAATCAGATATTGTTAGCTTCAGCTAATCTCGTTTCCTGCCATTTCCTTTAGCTGCACTACGTCCTTTCCTTTTAGATTCCTCTTAAAAATACCCACTATGATTCAGCTTTTCTCCAGTGGAACAGATTCAATGTGTGTCACCTTTGGAGAGCTTCCAATTACACAGAGGCAAAAAAAGTGTCCATATTTAGTTCCAAGGAGTTCTGACAGGTGAAATGAGCTAACTGATTTGCATTTATTTGTCCAAATTTCTGGCTTCTCTTCAATCTCCCAGTAGAAAAGATCTGGTTTAGAAGGCTGTGTTATTAGATATGAGTGCTACTACATTCTTTCTTTGATCCACCTGCATTAGTGACCCCTAAATTTGCTTCAATCCACAGAGTAGATGATTTGAAAGAATTCAGAAAAATATTCAGCATAATGTAACTTTTTCAGAGCACCACTGTTTGATGCGTCCTCAAAGCTCTCTTTCTTCTCCAGGTGGTACCTGGAATTTTCCAACAAAAGTCTTTAAGATCTGTTGTTCTCATGAAAAGTTCTACTTTGTTTTTTGTTTTTTGTTTTGCAGGGGGATTGATGAAGTATTTTGGAGGAAGTCTTTGTTCTACAGTACCGTACTATCATATTAATGTTCATGGCTTACTGAATTTTTGGCCTCTACATTTCATTGGCATGCTGCTTTGAGCCTAACTTTACAATCAGTAACGAAAATACAAAGCAAGTCTGCATATAATATTGATTCTGGAAGCAGTGCCACCATCCCTCTGCAACTCAGTATATATATCTGGGCACAGTCACTCCTGGGGGTCTAAAGAGTCATGTAGCAAGACTAAACTCAAAGCCAATTAACATGAACTTTTCTTTAAAACTTCAGGAGATAATGTAGCAAGCTCTTAAAATCAGCAGGAGTTGGGCACCTAACTGCTTTTGATGTTTTTGAAAGTCTATCTCTAAAAAATATAAGCAGCAGCTAATAATTTAGTAATTCTATCAAAACAAGCAATTAAGTGTGTCTTGCATGATTTGTTCTCTATAAAAACCATGCTGCTTGTTTACTCAAACTTCTATTACCCTCTAGATTTTACTGATTTCATCTCCGGGTATTTATTCAATTATTTTATAAGGAATTGAAATCTAATTCATGAGCTACTCACAGTGACACCTAAATCTTTTCTCACAGCCAATCTGTCAAATGAGGAGATGATCTGTCAGTATAAGACAGACCATTTTTCCCAATGTGTATTACTATACTTACAAAGTACAAAGTAACTGAGATAGAGTTCAGTTAAGTTCCATGTTAAGAGGTTGCTGAGCCCCCCAAATTATTTTAAATTACCTAGCTTTTTTAACTATTCTGCATTGATTTGACTGAACAATGCAACTTAACTAGTGTAGTTCCCAGCTCTTTCCTTCCACAAATTAGCATAGAAATGTTCATCTGCAAAGACATAGGCAAAGGTCCTGCAGCTTTGCATTGGACTGACAGGCATTAGGCTCTGCCACAGCTCAGCTTCTTACTGCTCACCCAGTTTGTAGTTGCAGGTGGAGTTTGCTCCTTACTTTTGTATGTAATGTATCTCAAAAGAAAATTTAGCATTCAGAAAAAAATGGCAACTTAAGTCCATAAGCATTACCTCTACCTACCATTTTATTACATTCTTCCAAAAACAAAACCAAAAAATTCCCACAACATTTCTTCAGCTATCAAGATGCACTACTTGCTTACAGATGTTCTGTCATATTGATGTGAAACACTACTCTGGACTTAATTAAAAAACTAAGTAATTTTCGGTGGAATCACTGATCTACTTTCCAGCATCTCCCTGGGCTCCATTCTGAATAAAGCCACTACAGTAGGGGGGGTCTGGTGCCTGTAAGGTGACACTGCATGTTGTCATCAACGTTTCTGCCACACTTTGAGAAGAGCACAATGGAATTAGTTGCAGATCCATAAAGTGTGGTGACACTAAGAACTGTCTGATCTGGCCTTTAGGTACTGGTTCCTGCAACACAGTTCATGAAAATGACTAATAATAAAATTCAGAAAAAGTAGCATTTTGGCTAGAAGAAGAGGGGAATGCCAGTAGGAAGGGAGATAAAAGGGTATTTCTGAAATTACCTGTCTCCTACTGCAGGTGCCTGCCTAACGTGTGCACCTAAAAGAGACTACAATACATCGCCTAAAGCCCTCAACCCTACTTATACGCCTCAACTGTCCCTTTGGGTAGAGATGATTGGTTCATTCTTTCCTCTCAAAAGATGGATGGAGGATGGGATGGTCTTAGTGTAATTGCATTTTTGAGAATGGAAGTTCAGAGTTCAGCACAAGCTTCACTCTGGAGGTCAAATCCACATTTCTACCTCCCAGAAGAGTGCTAGGACCAGCAGCAACAAATAAGGCTCACAGAGGAAGTCTCCATCCTATCTGCAAAAGGTGTCCAGTTGTACATGGAGAAATGAAAGAAGGATCAGAAAGGTACTTCTGAAAACCCTGGTGCCTGAAATCTTAGAGACATCTAACCAGGAAGAAAGGAAAGGATGGGAATGATCATGGGCTTTATGAATTGCCCACTTGGACTTGGAAACTTAAATTTTGTCTAGGCTGCACTTCAGCCATTAAATTGCTTTAGTGGATGCAGGGCTTTGTAGTCCTGTGATGCACCCCTGTCTGCTAGACTGGCAGTTAGAGAGGGCGTTTCATGGTAGCTCGTCCCGCTTAGAGGATAGCAGCAAGAACAAGCAGCTATTTGTTATTAGCCAGCCTTTTCAATTTCATGACAGTTGGGGTCTTTTGGCACCTGTTCAGAAAGCAAGATAAATTTGAGGCTTCTGCAAGCATGGACAATATCTTTAGTCAGTGATGAATAAACAGAAAAAATAAGCTAAGAACAAAGATATAAAGATTGCAGTAGTAAGCAACTGAATAAAATACTGAATAAAAAGCTATGGAACACCTGTTAAAAAGACAACTAACATTTACTTTTCTACATTTTTGAGCCACATTATTTTAACACAAAGATTATTGATAGCTTCAACCTGTATCTATGATGCATAGATTCCTGAAAACATTCTCTGCTTTGAAATTAAATTATAAAATATGCTATTATGCCAATGTTTTGGGTTTGCACCCAAAAACTGAACCCCCAAAATAACAAGCTGTTTTCCTACCTCCTGTCTTTCCCAAAGTAAAAAAAAAAAAAAAATCTGAAATGTCAGGTGCTCTATAATACAATAAAATATGTGTTTTTCAATAAGTTTTCCTTTCATCCTCAGTTTCAAGATAAAAAGCTTCTAATGCTGACCCAGGAAAATTAAATGTGGAATCTGAAATCATACCACACTGTTATGCAGTACTGTAGACACTAATAGATCTCAAAGAAATTTAGGAAAGCAGCAAGTATTTGTATATGTAGCTTGGTGAAACCAAGGGACAGACAGGGTGATTTTTCGTAGGGTGTGTTGGGAACAAGCCAGGACTTGGAAGTTCTTTCAGAAGAGCTCATAGATCCTTTACCCCAGTCCCATCCTGCCTCAGATCAACCATGATGCTGTGCATTTTATGTAAATTCACCAGTAATAAGGAGTCAAAAATTAGCTGACAATTCTGTTAATTACTTGTGAACCACAACACAAAACAACTCACTATCCCACGAGGCTGTAGTGATTCTGTAGATTATTACCACTAAACAAAGACAAAATAAAAAATTGCATCCAACCTCCGTGTCCAAAATACCATTTGGAGGTAGTAAAATAATCAGATGTGAATGAATAAAGATGTCAAGCTTGGTTTTGTAAATAGACCATTTAATAAGGTCCCTTTTCTGGGAGTTTACTGCTTAACAGCAGTTAAGCATATCTAAGGACTCAATAAACATGCAATATGCCAAACTACTACTGTGAATGCTATGAATCCACAAACCTAATTCAAATTTTTTCATTTTCAGAGGTCATAAACTGAGGAGACCCTTCTACTTTCATTTCAAAATCAATTTTGTCATTGATTTCACTGAAACAAAAGAAAGTTTTACACAAAGACCTATTGTTAATTGGAAAAGAAAGACTGCAAATTACTTTACAGGAAGAACTCCACAATTTCCTATCAGCCACAATGTAACAAATAATATGCAAAAAGCAACACAAAATAAACGAGAAAAATTGAAAGACCTGCTCAAAGACATTTTTTATTATAGAGGATGTTGAGTTTCCATGGAACTGATGTTGCAGAAAGTTAGTGGCAATTTGAATTTCATGAAAGATAGCCAAAAAAATTGTTGTTTAAATCACCCCTTAAATCTCTAAAAGCAGTCTTCATGCACATATCTAAAGGGGGAGAAAATGCATAGTTGATCAGATTATATTCAAGTAGAATAAGCCTATATAGTACACTAGACAACTGATAAGCATATACCTGATAAGTAAAAACTTCTTTACTACAGTTAAGAATTGATAAAGTAAATGCCAAGTTTTTATTATCAAACCAGTTCTTTATTTAGAAAAAAAATCAGGAGAGGATTCAAACTTTCAAGGTTTAATCACTTTTACTAGCAAGAGAGAGAACAAGCAACCAGACCCTGCCCTGTTACACTGGTGCAAATCTAGATTTACTTTTCCATATCTGACTGCACAATTTTGTTCCACTTATCTAATTCTTATTTTAATGAGTTCTGAACTATCAAAAGTAACTGCCCATCCATAACCTCAAACTTAAGAAACCTCTAAACTCCTGATTGCTGGAAGCCAGAAAGATATTCCAAGGGAAATATCACTCTGTACTTGATGTCTTATCACACTTTACCTCTAAGCATTAACCACGGACTTCTATCATCTGCAGAGATATAGAGGTCCTTTGGGACTTTTGTTCTATCTGCTATGGCCAGTCTAAAGTTTTATGAACCATCTAAAGACACTGTCTGTTAATGCCAAATGTGACATAAATTGGCTTGTTAGCAAGCAAGCCTGGACTGATCTTAGAATCAAAGGCTCTACAGTGCAGAGATGTAACAAATTGGGACATGCAATTCTGTTTTACAGTAAAGGGTCAAATCCAGGTAGACTACAAATTCTCAGGTGAGTGATTCACCTGGCTTTTTTACTGAGACGAATCTTTAAATAGTGTCTTTTTGTGGTTTGTGCTTTATCTTACCATATTTATCCAGTAGCAGAGGCCAACACAGGATCACAGTGGAGGTTAGAAGAAATGTGACAGTGAATCGTTCAAATTCTTAAGTGAGATTTTACATGATAGTGTTTCCTGTAACAACTGACGACTAGATTCAATCTCCCAAGGCTTATTCCTTATCTTTCAATCCAGTATTGCCATTCTGCTAGTCTCATGACATTTAAATACTTCTAGGTGGCTACCCAGTGTTAGAAATCATTGCTCTTCACTCATGACTGGTTTTTTCTCATTACCTATTTCACAATGATAAACTGTTTAAAAGTGTTAAATGTTTATCCAAACAGGAATATCCCCCTCTAAGGACCTCAGAAGTAAGGACACAGCAGGGAAGAAGAAAATGTGAGAGCTCTTCTGTGGGTGAAAAGAGAGCACCTTTTGGTGCACTCCCTTACCCCTCCTTCCATCCCCAAAATAATTCAAGTCCCAGCCTTCGCTCAGGAAATCCCAGACTGGTGACAGCAAAGGGAGTACCACAGCAGTCAGATTGAGAGGCAGGTGGCACAGCAAAAAAGGATAGGAGCTGAACACTAACAAGTTTAGATTAGCTGGAGACAGGGCCAGAGAGTTATTTCTGCAGCAGAGATCTGTACAACTGCGGTAAGCTCAGAAGCTGGTGCCAGAGGCACGAAGAAGGAGGTACTGAAGTGTCTGTATAAAAATACATATACATAGTATGTATTTGTGGGAGGAAAAACTTCAGCTATTCTGTGGTTTTGCTTTTTCTTTAATTATACAACATCCTATTTTAGATGTTTCCACCATACATTATAAACAATTCAGAGGAATACAGAATGCGTAGCCTCTAAATGTAGCTGCCCCTGAAACTCTGCTCTCAGCAAAGGCAGTGATGGCAGAGCAGATTGTGGATCTGACAGCTCCTACACATTGTGGTTGTCCCGCTGCTCTACAGCTAGAGCACAGCTCACAAACTGGAGGTAAATAATGGAGCAAAGGGGTGGCCTGGGCTGCCAAATTAATGTATCAAAACCCTTTTCTGAAGTTACTCCATTAGCTATGATGGTAAATATTTGTAAAAACGTCTCTTCCCCTTCCATAAGAATAATGTCCTGTTCTGTCATCCAGTGCTTTGTTACAAAGCCTCACAGTTGTTCCAAGGGCTGACCAATTGGCACAGTAAAATAGGTTACAAAGACGTGGCATAATGCTTGGACTAATTAGCTCTATCATGGGTTAATTACTTTGGGTGCAGCACCCATTCCAGAACTGACATGCTCAGTGTATTTCTACACAATGCAGTCATGTTCTCCACCTCTCTGCTTCTCCCCCTTGTTTGTAAAATGGGGATAGCAGCTTTTCCCAACTTTTTCACAAGGGTCTTGTGACAACAAATTAATACCCCAAGATGCTCAGACACTAAGGAACCACAGCAAAGGGTCCAAGGTAAGAGAGAAGACATGGGCCTACTGTGGGTTAGATGAATGGGTACTGTTGGAATGACTGATAGGATGTGTCTGAATCCATAATGAATGCTAAACACTTCCAACAAATATTTATCCCTGTGACTTCACATAAGATGGTGATACTAGATGCAAAAAAGACAGATGCCCACGCGGAAAAATTCACACAGGGACACTGACCTGTAGAGATGTATACACAAGCTTCATTCAGACTGCAAGAGTCATCAACAAACAGGGCTGAGCTAGCACCTTTGGTTTTTGGCAAGGCTCAAATCCCAAGAAGGGATGATACAACTCAGGTCTGCTTGCACGAACAACTGAAGCTCTAGTTTTCAACCCCCTGAAAACACAGGATATTTAGACCTACAATTCATAGTCTTCCTGTGACACATAACAGTTTATTAATTATATGGTATACAGGCACTTTCCCATTTAATTTCTTGCTTCCTTAGAGCACCCAAAACAAACAAACAAAGCAAACAAACCCTAATTTGCATGACTGTCTCCAACTGTAAAAAAAACCAAAATGTCCCAAACAGCAGAGAAATGAGTATTCTGCAGGGAAGAGCAATTTCTATCAGCCTTTGAAGAAGCTTTTTACACTTGTTTCTTCAGAAATGCCTGTGCCACGCCTCCCTGACATATAGGCTGCCCCAGTCCCAGGACAGCATTCCCATGCTCACTTATAGTGGCATTTGAATGATACCAACAGGGTCAAAGGGAGGTCCCCCAAGCACTTCACAGGAGACATTCAGAGCTTTTCAGGAATAAATCTTTGGAGAACACATTCACTAAGATGATTATTCACAGCCATTTATGTGATAAAGAGAGACCTTTAGGTCTCTATAGCCCTGTAAGTGTAAATGACATTATAAAATATGTATGTACTGAATGAATAACAGGACTTGCAATCTAAAACTACAAATGAAAATGCCACTAAAACATATGTCCTAATATGCTTAAATAGATTTTTTTTCAAGGTATTAAGGAAAAAGGTGGTTGCTAAAACACAAGGTTATGTGAGGTGCTGTAATACCTCTGGGTCTTGGGCTGTGCCCGGATCCAATCCTGTATTCAAATTTGCATTTTGCCTGGAAGTCAGTGGCAGTTCCACCTACCTATAAAAGGATAGCTATAATAAACTGCTTGTTTGGGGTGGCCTAGAAGGAAAGGCTCGTAGCTGAGTCTGTGATGTAGGTCACCACTTTGCCACAGACTTGTGCAACACTGAGAAAATCCCGCGGCATGGGATGCATCTTTTGTTCAGACTCCTGTATCAGAGCTGGTTGCCTAGGTCTCCTTTATCATTAATCAAGAGAAACACACCCTTCAATAGCCCAATTCATACTTTAAAGACCAGCCTAAAGGTGAACTGCACTTCAAAATTGTTTATAGCTCTCCAATGACATAAACCTGGACAGATGAATTTCACTTTCAGCGTCTCTATCAAACACTGCCAAACAAGGCACAGTTCCTACCCTTTGTCTTCCACAGCTGCTTCAGCCACAGGTTTCTTCTATAGATTTTTACAGTGCCAGGCACAACGAGGCTCCTTGCTAACATGCAGTTTCCAGATAACATCGTGGCACGAGTTGCTGAACCATGAGTCGCAGTCCTACTCTTCCACTTGAGCCCCACTTCACCAGTTGGTTACATACACATACACTTTTTTAATTTATATGATGAACCTGTTCCATTTCCTAAAGAATTAAATCACTGCCTCATTTTATGCTGCAGCACATCTAAGAGGAAAATAATGAAAACAATTTAGCTCACCTTACTGGGAACTAGAAATACTTCTAAGCACTCATAATAATAATATTTGCTGGTTATTGCAGGGTGTAAATAAAGAGTGGCGCTAACTTTGTTCTTGTGTATATCACCATAAACACAGAACATTTGAATTGCTCGTGTTGGACCTTAGCATGGAATTTCCCATGTCAGGAAAGCGTGGCTTTTGGGTAGCAACATCCCCAGGATATAACCCTCAAGCTATGTATATGTTATCAGAAAGACTATACTCCAATAGTGTTTTTACTCTGGGAATAATAAATAATAAATACTGTAGAATTTGGATGTGCACACTGTTTTTAAACTTCAGTGACGCTGTCAAAATGTTGCCTGGCTAAATCAACACTTAAAACAGAATTTTAAAATAGTGTCCAGAAGAGTATTAAATTTTGTCTAATTTTTTTTTTTGCTCATAAACCTCATGAGTTGCAATGATTTTAAGTAGTTAAATCTATATTTGTTTTTCTATAAAAGTTTACCTTTAGGTAATTGCTGTCATAAATATCAGTATCAAGTTTCAGCTTAAAGAAAACTTCTATAACCAAGTTAGAAATATTTTCTTCTAAGTTATGCACTGCTACACTTTTGTGTCTGGGACTGCTGTAGAAACATCCTGGTGCTTTCCATAGAACAAATAAAGCAAAAAAGACAGCAAATATCCTATACATAATGTGTGCTTAATGAGATTATTGGTTGTATTTACAACTCATGCAAAATGTTTCCTGATGATGATGTCAAGCAGCTATGTGGGTCAATCTGCAGATAATGGTTTTGTAGCATTTAATGTTTATCATACTATTTTTTAAATGAATTATCACCTTATCTTAAGGGTTTTGCAAATGTGATACCCCTCCCTTGTTTCTCTGGGATCACATGAACTGAAATGGGAGGAAGGACCACATATGTCATAAATTTAGTATATATGTTCCATTGTCAAGGGGCTACTACCATTTAAAAAAAATCTTCTGTCCCCTTCCTTCCCTACTCTTTGACGAAATAGAGGAGTAAATGGCTTCTTTTGCCCTATTTCTCTCAAAATTTGCTCCTGAACCCTTCTGTTAACACATACTCTGCTAGCATCTGCCTCTATCTACCCATGCATGAAGCATTTTGGTGCCCTGCTGGGATGTGCTGTGGTTTGCTGCTAATCCAACACTACCTTAGCCTAGCTGGAACTTTCCCCACTGAATCCGTAAATCCGATTACAGGAGAGATGTCGCAACTCTTCACCACCTCGAGCTACAGCCAACAACAATAGGATCAGCATGTTTTTCCCCAGGGAAGGCTGGGCAGGGGTGGTGCAAATGAGAAGGAAGCATCAGAGAGCTATCCAAGGGGAAGGGGGGCTTAAGTGTCTATTTTGAAAAAGCAGCTTCGTAGCTGGCAACTGGTGACAGACTCAGCAGTGCAGGGTACAGACAGCCTTTTTAAATGGTAAAGAGGTGGACGGTAAACTGCCTTGAGCACTGGGCAAGGAAGGGTACAGGAGACCTTGGAATGAAGATCTGCAGGAATATAGTGACCCAGCAGAAACATGCATAGCATTACTTTAATACCTCCTTTAAAAATAAAGTTGAGTTTTAGCACTCAAAATTTTCCATTACCATCAGCGCTGAGGTGAAAGAAGAACAGAGCATTGTATTAATAGCTCAGTTTTCAAATATTTCAAGTTAGCCACAAAAAACATTCCCTACCACCCGTATTGTCTGTGGAATTTATTAGCCAACAAGGTTTTAATAGAAAAAGACTTAAAGCTTAGAGAGAGAGAGGGAGGGACCCTGCAAAAGGCACTTTCTGGAGTGCACAGCTATTTATTTATTTTATAGAGCACATCTACACAGGAGAGGAAGGGACATCGTTATGAGGCACAACGCGAAGTCCCGGGAGAGAGCCGAGTCTAGCCAAACAGAACCATTTATTTGTTTTGTGTTTAAAGAAAGCAAGACTGATTTCAGAAACAATTCTTCCAGACTCATAGCCTTAAAACTAAGCAGAATATGCATGTTTCAACATGTTTCTGCTTGGCTCTATTGTACAATATTGTGTCAGAACATTCTTTACATAGAGCACAACCACCAGAACTAACATGCAGTCATCTTCCAAAAGTACGGATTTCTTTAAAACAACTCCCGTGAAGTGTGTCTGAATACAAAAGCCTTGATTAGTTTGAACCAGGAATGTTTATGGGTTAACTCCCAGATCAGGCTAAATTCAGATATTGTGCAGGGCATTACTGCATTCCTGTCCCTCCAGTGTTCCCAATAAACTGGGAAGAGGAAGACAGAGTAATTTTATCCTCTGTATACTGATCTATCCGGCGTGAATAGAGCAATTATATCCTGCACATGTATGCAGGTTCAAAGAGGAGTGACTTTTGCTCTCCTTATGTTATGGGTATAGGTAAATCAAGGGACAGAAAGACTGAGGGCTCAGCTGCAAAGCAGGCTGGCAGCCAAAACTTGCACTAAATTTCCACAGAATGCAGCACCTACGTCAAGCTGCAGCCTGTGAGCTATCGCAGCATGCACGGCTGCTGCTTTTCCCCTGTGAGGACGCTCGCAGAGGTTCCCCTACCCTTAAATCACTGTCCCCTTCTTCACATCGAGGGGACAGCTGATGCTGAATGAGGCTCTGTTTGGGGCATGCACCAGATCCTTTGCCTTCCATGCCCGCACACCCTTTACCACTCTCTCCTGCCACGTCTCAGTCACAGATGACTTCCCAAAAGGGAACCTTTCGGTGGAAGGGGACTAGGGCAGTGGGCCAAGGAGCTCTGCCGAGTCTGCAGCAGGGAAAAGTAGGGGGGTTCTATTAATGCTGCAGGGTGAGATAAGGAGAATGTTTGTGCTGAATGCTGAACTGAAGAAAAGCTGTCAACGGGGCCAGAGGAAAAGACAACCCCAAATGTTTTAGCAACACAGGTGCATCCTGTGGTACTTCCATTATCTTTGCAGAATGGATCTAGCTAGCGAGCAATGCCAGCAATAGGAAGGTTTAGTATGCTAAAGAGCAGTGCAGTGAACTCCTTTTAGAGTATTTTATAATCAAACACTACAAATCCTTCGGAAGACATGACTAAAAGTGCAAGTGCAGACAAAGCCATCCTTAGGTAATTCCCTTGATTAAAACTCTCAGACTCGAAATTAATCTAATTAAGGACATTGTGAAGGCACAGAAAGGCAGTGTTCACTTATGCCGTCTTTTGCAGATGGTGAGTTGCCAAACAGAATTGAGAATCTTAATTGCAAGAATCATCAGCAAATTCAAAAAGGATAGTAAATTAGGGACTGCAAAAGTCAGACTGTTATGTAACAGCAATGCTGCCAGATCTCCTGGTTCTTGCATTAGATGGGAAAGGCTCTCCCAAGGGAGGACACAGTGCTTTTCATAAAAACTGCTGAAAAAGGAGGGAAAAACTAGCCTAGACTCATGCCATCCTGAGTAATGCAGCCAGCAAAATTGATGAAAGAGGATACCTTTTCTATCAGTTTTTTCTTCATTCATTATTTGACACTGTTCCCTATACCCTCTTGAGAGTCATCCAAACACACACAATGGTCATCTAATGGGGTTGTCATAACTGGCCAGATCTCTGCTTTTTAGTTTTTTGATCTTTCAATCCTTCCATAGCAGGTAATATGCTTTGATGCATCACTGGAAATTTTCATTTTATTAATCAGCTTTCTATCAAAATGCTGACATTTCACAGATATTCTTCTCAGAAAAAAGCAAGGCTGTTAAAAAATACTTTTGAAATCAGATGGTGAAAAACACTAACCACCTAGAAGTTCATTTCTGTCTCATTTAATTTTCCCCAACTGTCTGCATTAGTATCCCAAGAAAAGAAATCTACTGAAATGTGGTAAAAAATGCTTATAAGTGCCTGATACAGATCAGGTAGATTGAAAAATCTGTTTGGTTGCATAGAAAATGGTTTGATAAAAAAAGAAGCAGGAGGTACTTGGGAATTGCAACTTATTTGTGGGGTAGTGCTGAGCTCCTTCACTCCATTCAACTCCTATAATCAAGCAAAATATAGATGGAAGCAAGCTCCAAGTAGGCAATTACCTCAACGACCACATATTGTACTCTACATTCAACATTAAAAAAAAATAGCAACTAAGTGAATGTATTGAACTGTATTCTAATAGTAAGGTGGGTTTTTCTTCATAGACCCATAGAATGGTTTGGCTTAGAAAAAACCTTTAAAGCTCATCTAGTCCAACCCCCCTCTGCCATGGGCAGGGACGTCTTTCACTAGACCAGCTTGCTCAAAGCTCCATCCAACCTGACCTTGAACACTTCCAGGGATGAAGCATCCACAACTTCTCTGGGCAACCTGTTCCAGTGTTTCACCACCCTTCATCATAGAAAATTTCGTCCTTATGTCCAGTCTAAATCTACCCTTTTTCTGTTTAAAACCATCACCCCTTGTCCTACCACTACAGGCCCTATGAAAAAGCCTCTCTCCATCTTTCTTATAAGTCCCCTTTAAGTATTGAAAGGCTGCAATAAGGTCCCCCCGGAGTCTTCTCTTCTTCAGGCTGAATGACCCCAACTCTCTCAGCCTTTCCTCATAGGAGAGGTATTCCATCCCTCTGACCATTTTTGTGGCCCTCCTCTGGACCCGCTCCAACAGGTCCATGTCCTTCTTGTGCTGAGGGCCCCAGAGCTGGACGCAGGGCTCCAGGTGAGGTCTCACCAGAGCAGAGCAGAGGGGCAGAATCACCTCCCTTGACCTGCTGGCCACGCTGCTTTTGATGCAGCCCAGGACTCGGTTGGCTTTCTGGGCTGCAAGTGCACCTTGCCGGCTCATGTCCAGCTTTTTATCCACCAGTATCCACAAGTCCTTCTCCACAGGGCTGCTCTCAATCCCTTCATCCCCCAGCCTGTATCAATACTGGGGATTGTCCCAACCCATGTGCAGGACCTTGCACTTGGCCTTGTTGAACCTCATGATATTTACACAGGTCCACTCCTCAAGCTTGTCAAGGTCGCTCTGGATGGCATCCCTTCCCTCCAGCATGTTGACTGCACCACTCAGCTTGGTGTCATCTCCACATTTGCTGAGGGTGCACTCAATCTCACTTAATGTTGTTGATTAAGATAATAAATAGTATTGGTCCCAGTACCAGTTTCCACTCTAACAGTTTAAAAATAACAGTTCTTGGAGTTATTTTGATCTTAGAGCACTTCTAGTGCTAACAAAACAACAAAGCTTGATCCTCAGTTTACCATTTTTGTGACAATATAGAAATGTGCAAGATAGCAGGTCTATAGATATTACCTATGCCTGCACACATATCTGGTGTAACAAGAGACAAACAAAGAATATGCAAGCAAAATGCTTTTATTTTTTATGGTTTAAGAAACAAATATCCTAAAAAATACCCAAAGCATTTAAAGCCACTATGTGAAAAGTTAGGTCTTGGTGTTAATGGAAATCATTGAATGCAACTGCTCCTGACTTACTACAAATGCCCAGTACACTTCCATTTCTCACAGCACCACACTACCATACTTGTGCTTATGCTGCAACCCTCTTAATATAAACAAAAAATGAGACCGCATCACAAAGTCAATCCAAAGCCTTTGAGATTGGAAACTAATAATTAAGAAGAGTTAATAATTAGTTACTGGCCTAGATCTTCACCTGGTAAAAAATGGTTTAGCTCAACTGTTCAATCAATACTTTTAAGTGGGTGTATTTTAATACAGATCAACAATGATATAATTAATTTTAACATACTATAGGAACAACCAAAACCACAGGGTTTACAATGACTTGTAAGATTAGTGAGAGACCAAGGGAGAGTGAAATCTTGAATTTGTTTCTCATTCGTCTACTCATAAAAGGTGACAAGTTGATAGTTGTGGACTAACATCATGCTGTGGTCCAAAGCCAAAGAAAATGTCAACTAAATCCTGCCAACACCTCAGCTGAGATAAATCATCATAACTCTATTAGTCAGCCCTCTAACTTCCAGCGCCCAATGATTTGGCTCTATCTACAATGCATGTTCAGACAAGTTATAAACTTATGCAGTGTCAACTTGACCACAGTTTCTTTTTTCACTTCAAATATTACTGTGTCTTTGACAGTTAAAAGCAAATCTCACTGAAGTCATCTAATTGGCAGGAGGAGGAAAGCATTTACAATGGTCATTTCTTATAAACCCAGCAGACTAAAGTTCGCTCACTGCCCATCATCCCAAAAGTTGTTGTTACCTACACTGGGCAAATTTTCCCACTAGTCTGTAAAGCACTCGGAATCATCAGTCTGTCTTTCTTCCATGATAATGTGGAAAAGAAAAGAAGCCTCTCCCCTTCCTTGTGTCACCACCTGGGTCTGGGGACAGCCTGGTGCTTTAAACGTCAGCTGTTTCTGGCAGACCCTGCCATCAGCTATTTCTGGCAGAGCCTGCAGGAGCTTATGAACGAATTCCCACAAACTGTGTCCATGACCACGCAAAACTAGCAGGCTCCCAGTCATCACGCTCAGCTGGAGCCCAGATTTATAGCAATCAACAGTAACTTGACACTCCTCTGAGCTGGACACCACCATCAACCATACCATGCTTGCCACTGATTCCCATTGCTCCATGTGGAATCAATTAAATTCCCAAAGAGGCTGAACTTTTGGAGAAGCCCTGCTAAGCCACTACCCAACATTTCAACAGCTCAGGCTTCCCAAGGAGTTTGGTCTGGCCTTAGGACTCATTTCTGTTCTTTCTCAAATGCACCGAGTATGGAAATTTTACCTGACAGGGCTGCTCCAAACACAGAGACTTACCATTCAGTCTCTCAAATCTTTGTATTAAAAGGCTCAAACTTACGGTAGAGTGCTGAATGGGTATCCAGGCAGGTGTTTCGACTGAGCATTTGTGGGATGGGCATCTGCCATGGCTCTGCTGCAAATAAGTGAAAATGGCATTATACACAACACAGTATGTGCTGCAATCGCTAGGCACAATGGACTCCATTCCAGATGGAGCACCTAGGAGTTTGCTAGTATGCATTACACCTCACAAAGTCATTTTCCACTGTCATGTAGGGAAAATGATCTGCAGTTCGCAGGACCAAAAAGGCCTCAACAGTTACCCATTAATTTGCTTTGAAGTTCTCAGTTCTGTGGGTGAACTTATCCTTCACCCACTCTGAACCCCAAGCATGTGCCATCTGGCTTTCCTCCACACTGGAGCATTCAGAGAACAACAGCAGAGTTTTAGGCAGTAGGTAGAGATTGGTGTTTTTCCCCCATATCATGACAGGCTGCATTTTTCCATTATGTCCTCTTTGACCCAGTAATAGCTGCAGCCTGAACCGCCCCTGGGCTGTTTTTCCAGAGGAGTAAAGTCTGTCCCAAATTTGTAGGGTGTGTTTCTTTGCTGAGCAGAACGCTCTGCTTACTCCCCAGATTGGCCCCTGGAGGACATGGAGCAAGTACCCAAGACTCCTGCAGTTCCCTGAGACTTTGCAGAACCAAAAGAGCGAGGGGTTCATTTGAAGTCTAATGTTCCACATGGCAGTGCAAGATGCATCCATCAGGCCTTCAGGCTGATCTTCCTGTAATTTCCCTTGCATTTGCAGTGATTCAATTACATTTTAGCAAAGGTTAGGAGCCCATCAGAACAAATTGTACAGCAGATTGGGTCAGAGTCCCTGAAGAAATGTTCAGAATATGTTCTGGTGTCTGCCACCATTACTCTCAGCATTTCACATAAGAGTTAAACTATTATTTAGCTCCTTGAATTGGAGGACTTTTGTAATCATGTGTGTTCCTGAAGCAGGAAATAATGTGGGGAAAAAAAGCTTCCTTCCTTTTATTTTCATTTAAGCCAGATATATCGCAAGCAGCTACATTACACCTTTCTTTTCCCCATGCTGAGAGCAACAGAGAGCAACCTCTGCAAACAGTAATGATTAGGCTTCACACGCTTTTCAATTTTGAGTTTGATTTAAGACATTCACTAACGAAGCACTACTAGTGCTTTGTTCTTTATCTCCCAAAAGTAAACATTTGTAAAGCATTGCAATACTACATACTTTTATAAGTAAAAAAAAAAACCAAAAACTTGTGCATATCAGTTTCAGCTTTATAAACCCCAAACCTTAAAAATTGGTTATCTTTTATATTTTCACTAAGACAACTTTAAGGAATATTCAGAAAAACTGCCAGCAAGCAAGACGCATTGTACCTTTAGATGAAAGTTTAGAAAGTCTTGCTTAAAAGGATTTGAAAAAGTCACTGCTATCATGGCAGCAATATCCTGCGGGTGTGTGTTATCTCCTGTAAGGAAGGGATGAATGCAACAGCAAACTATGTAATCCTATCAAAATAATAAAACTATGAATGAATTTTGATCTAAAGACTGCATGAAATATTGGTAATTATTTTATCCTTTCTTTAACAATTGTACGTCTTCAGTCTTTAATCCAAGTCAAGATAAAGGCAAGAACATTAATAATTCGCTTTGGACAGGAAATATTTTTCTGATTGAAAACCCTGATTTTAAAAACTCAGGTAACCATGTCTAACATTTGTCAGGAGACTCCTCACATTCTTAAAGAGGATACATCTGCAAAACAAAATCTCCAGATCTCATAGCAGGAGGGGCTAATACTCTGCAAGTATTCTTGACTTTGAGATTCATACCAAAGTTGTCCCAAGGCCCAGAATCACATGACAGATGCTGCATATTCAAAAGCCAGAAAGACAGAGGTAATTGGGAATTGCCCCTAGGCAGCTGTTCTCCAGAGATCCCAGTTTTTCAGCACAAGGTTTGGGCTGATCGTGCATGTGGGCTGTAGGGTGACCTGCAGAGTTCGGCCTTTCACAGCTGGATATTTGAATTACCGTGCTGATAACATGACATTGCACTGGTATTGTCTGAGAAATGCATGTAGTTCAAGGGCTAGGACTGAACAGTTTTCTCCTACAGCTTTTTGGGGATTTGGGGTTGAATTTTTTTTTTTTAAATTACAGCTGAATTCACAGAATAGAATCATAGAATGCTTTGGGTTGGAAGGGACCTTTAGAGATCATCTAGGCCAAGCCCCCTGCAGTGAGCAGGGACAGCTTTAACCAGATCAGGTTGCTCAGAGCCCCGTCCAACCTCACCTTGAATGTTGCCAGGGATGGGGCCTCTACCACCTCTCTGGGCAACCTGTGCCAGTGCTTGACCACCCTCATTGTAAAAAATTTCTTCCTTATATCCAGTTTAAATCTATTCTTCTTTAGCTTAAATCCATTATTCCTTGCCCTTTCACAACAGGCCTTGCTAAAAAGATTGTCCCCATCCTTCCTATAGGCCCCCTTTAAGTACTGAAAGGCCACAATAAGGTCTCCCCACAGCCTTCTCTTCTCCAGGCTGAACAATCCCAACTCCCTCAGCCTATCCTCGTAGGAGAGGTGCTCCAGCCCTCGGATCATTTTTGTGGCCCATTCTTATTTGAATGATCACTACTTTTTGTATTGCTGTGTAAAAAACAATGCTTTTTATACCTTTCATATCTTACACCCTCACCTAGTTGAAACAGTTCTAAGAAATAACATTGTGTATCAGCTGCTGGTAATGCACTCAATTTTTGTTTTTTAAATCAGCCAAAAGCTCCAACATGTCACACCTAGAGACACCAACTAAAAGAAATTACCTAAAAGGTCAACACTACATAAAGTATTCTGCAAGCATAGGCAATACAAGTAAGCATAGGAATAAATATGTTGGGAATTAATTGCAGGCTGTAGAAGGAATTAATTCCATTTGAATTATTACTGCTAACATTTTTCCCAGCTTAGGAGTTTGGTAAGCATAAGGACTGTAGACCCTGGTCCACCACTACAGTTAAAAATCTGAAAAATGATGAAAATCCATCATTTGAAATCATCTTGCTTCAGACAACCTTCAAAGGGAGGACATAATTACCTGTAGTTTGTTTTTCATGTTTACTAATATTTGTATGCAAAAAGAATATGACTTGCCTTGCTGTTTGGGAGAATATGTTCCAATAAAAGAGTTCTCCAACTGAAGTGGAAACAGAGAGGCTGTTTCTCCATAGCTTATGAAAGAGTGATTTCTACAGTCTTGTTTTACTCCCTTTCTTTGAAGATACCTGGCCTCCTGCACTAAGCTTCCCCCTTGAGACAGCTCCAATGCAGTCATAGACACAGCTATCCAGGCGTAGGCTTTATTACAGCTTCACGCAATCAGAGCCTTCAAAATATGCAATAAGATCTTCAACTTGTGTAATTTTTGTATAAAGAGACCTTGGGACACAAAAGAATAAATCCATTCTCATTGCTGAATTCAGCATCAGTCACAGCATTTTTTTCTGGGTTGATGCTTTAAATCCTTGATAAATTCCATAGCAATAATACAGTCAGGAAACAATGAAGTGATGACCAAAAAGTCAGACAGAGATGCTAACCTCCGAATCAGAGACAGTGCAATTCCTTCTCCGGATGCACTGTTACATGTAATTCCCAAACCAATAGGTTTATCAAGCATCCAGAAATGCAGATCCCGTAGGTAACCAGGAGACAGAAAAGCACCAACTTCAGAAGACAAAACCAAGGGTGCAAGCCTTTTAGAGTCTGTGCACAACATCTACCTTCCTAGCATGCAGCCTTTAAGCAAGCTTCTTTCCTAAGTGCTTGTCTCAGCTAGGTGTTGAAATAACTGACTGCTATTAGCACTGGTTAGAAACATCAGTGTAATGTAACTTGCAGATATGTTAATATAATGCAGAGTGGCAGCATCAGTGCTCACTGCAATATTGCAGTGGGAAATATTGCATATTGAATATTGAATCAGAAGGTGAGAGCTTTGTGGCACTGCACAAGAGAAGTTTCAGGTGACAGAGATGCAGCTGTACATCAGGAAGCCCTGGGTAAGATTTCAAGGAAGAATTCCTCTTCTGTGTTGCGTGATCAACCGTAGTGACTGCTAAGGGTCTTTGGAGGACTTTAAGAGCAAGTACGTATAGCTTATTACCACTTTCTCGTAGGCAGGGAGAGATTATATATATATCATCAGTACCAAATTGGGATGGCCAAATATTGCCTAATGTGACTGAGGCTGAAGGCACGTTTGGAGGCATATCTTAGCTCTGCAGAAAGATGTAACAAAATCCAGAGAGGATATTTAGGAATATTTTATCTGCTAAAGGTTCAGGGCTTGCTGAACTGCAGCACTCTTTAAGATCTGACTTAATATTCTTTCTCAGGGAAGATATTGGTGATCAGAGTCAAAAGCAGTCATAGGTGAGATTCCATTTCTATCCACTAGAATGGCCAAGAATATGACTTGCAAACTATATACAAGTCCTTGAGTGAGGTCTCCAGAAGCAAAAGAGTTGCCTGAAGTCAAACCCAGTGGAACATGCTTAGCTACTCCTACACATCCTTGCAAATTGTCTTCTCTGATGCAGATGATTCCCTGGAGAAATGAAAATTGTAGATCTCAACTAGAGGTCTCAGACTAGGTAAAATATAATCATATAGTAGGCCATACCCCTGACCTAATGATTCACTCATAAATAACCATTCCCTTCTTGACTGCACACATCCTCTCATTTTTCAGAAGTCTTGCATCAGGTGAAAGGAGACAGAAGGAAATTTTCATGGTAGTAGCAAACAGATTAAAACACAAAAGAAATGCATGTTTATGTTGAAGATGCATGCCAGGAGACACATCTTTTCTGCTTTTAGTGGCCTATTGGACATTGCAAAGAATCCGTTTGGTCAGCTCCAGCTATGTGAAATGCATAAAAATGCAGCTCACCTTGGCACTAGGAAATAATATTCCTACCTCCACCCAGGCCCTCCAAATATTGGAGAAAGGACCTGCTAAGGATGTATAGCTCTGCTGTCATCAAGCAGCACTATCATTAATTGAGCCAGGATCAGGCTCTCTTGTTTTCTTTTTCTTGCTCAGTACCTTCCCCTTCCCTTACATCCGCAGCTCTCCACTGCTGTGCAGTAGTATTAAGCCCTAACCGTATCTGCCTGAGCAGTTAATTGAACATTTTCTTTTCTCAGTTTATAGAGCTGTTCATAGATTTATGAAACAAATCACCCTCCTCCTTTCATATTTAAAACCAATCTCAATAAAGACATCTCCCTAAGATCAGCAAATTATAATCTAATGAAATCTATTGAAAATTTCAGTTGCACTAAACAAGGTCAATGCTCGGAAGAAACGAAATGTCACTCAGAAATGGAGATCAAAGTAATTCCCTTCTATTCCTGCTGCTGCCATAGAGACCAAGGGAGGGGGAAGAGGAGGAAGAAGAGATTTAACAGACTTAATTCTTCCTGAAATTTATAATTAACTACAAGGAAAAAGGGACAATTACCATATTTCTAAAGAATAAAGGAGAAAAAAGTTGAGCTTTTGACAAGATATAATTACAAGACATTACATGTGCAATGCACATTGGTTTGTTCTGTGTAATTTTCTTGAGACTCCCCCCCAAAAATGATTTTTTTTTTCTAGAAAAGACAACACGTGTCTCATTAGTTTACATTCATAATGTTTGAAATCCAAAAGCTAGAGGCTTGCAATAATTGTTCCAAAATTTAAAATTGGTAAATAAAGATTTGAAATAAATACTCAGATACACTTCCCATCTGTCAGACATCTATGAGTATGTTCTCCAGCTAAGATAAATGGTAATCAATGAAAAGGATCTTCCTGCTCTTCTAAGACTGTGCAGTTTAGCCAGCAGCCAACCCATAGTCATCAAAGCTGTCCTCAAGTACCACTTCAGAATAGAGTTTACTAAATTACATGTAAATTGCATGGATTCAGCACTATTACACTTTTAGGGTCTGTCAGGAAAATACCACAGTTTGAAGTGCTCATCAGCACCTAATAATGACTATAGAAAAAAGATTTTGATTTTAGCTAAATGTGAATCTCTGGGGGGAAAATCATTATGTTTCCTTTGTTTCGGTTCAGTTATAGCCAGGAAATTCAGTACAAAAAACTTAGCTACCCAGTTTATGATTTCAAACTGCAATGATTCAAAGCCTGAAGTCTTGCAAAGAAAAAACAACAAATGTTGCCCAGATCTATTTAGCACTATTAACAATATGTGGGCACATAGAAATGTGGTTGGTTTTTTGTTTCATATCCAGCTAAATTTAAATCAGACCCTCATGTAGTGTAGCTCTCTACAGCTCTGCTGGTTTTGGTAAGATTATACTAGTCTTCAACACCTGAGGCACTGGTTCAACATCAGCATTTATACCTAGATTTATCATTTCCTAATTTTGGGACTGACCTTACAGCCTCCCGGGCTCATACATAATCTTGTAGGAAGTCCCACAAAATAAATTGAACCTTATTCTCTAAGTATATACCTTTTTAAAACTCCATATTAAGTTCTTTTCAGATTAACACAATATAATTGGGGGGAGGGGGAGAAACAGGCCTATTTTCTTCAGTAAGACCTATTACAAAAGCACTTTGGCGTAAATAAATATTTTAAGTATTAGCTACTTGCATTGACATTAGGTCACCATAATCAATAATCCAACTTAACTTCTTAGTGCATTCACCTCTACATTTTTCCATTCTTCCACCAAGTTCTAAAAACACACTTTAAATCAGTTGGGTTGGCACTGGGAGTCAGTTGCGTTGGCCAAATGTTAAATGAGGGTTACCCCCTCGCTTGGGAAATCCACAGTATCCTACTGGGACACAAGACCTGCCCCTACCTTTCCCAAGCATGGCACACTATCAACAGGGATTTAGAATGATATACTTAATATAGACCGGTAGTTTCAAAATCAGCTACCCCAGCCACAGCATCTCCTCACGCAGATTTACAGTGATGCTACTGAGGAGGATGAGCTCTGAATTTCGCCTTGTCTTCCATGTTGGGAATATGGGAAAAGGAAAGCTAATGCTGACAAAAAGACAAGTTGTATATTTTATAGCTCTTCTCTGCTTTACTCTTAACTTCATGCTGCGAAGTGGGGAGATGAATGTGTGGAGTGGGAGAAACCTACAGAAGAGTCATACTGTACCCAGGGTCTAAGCCAGATGTTGGTCCTGTACTTGGCCACAGTGGCTTCTTATTTTCCACAACCATTGCATATATTGGGACTTCTGCTCACACATCTGTCAGAGTTTTGCCTTAAGTGCATATATTGGTGTCCCCTGTTCCAAATATATTACCAGATGAGCAGAAGAAAATAGGATAGACAGATGTTGTTGGCTCCTGGAAACCTCGCTGGTCAGAATTGTACACATTCAACCTTGGTATGGGTTAACAACATAAACAAGCATATCACCCTGCTTCCCAGCACTATTACAAAACATTTTTTTTCCTTCCGTCTTTATTTCATTCTTTTAAACACTTCAACTAAATCCTTAGAAAAGGTGCTGGATGGACAGCCATGAAAAGAGAGATATTGTTAATTTACCAAACTAACACAGAATTTAAAAAAGCCTAAAAAACTAAAAACAAAACCCCAAACTTCTTCAGTAGTGGAATGAACTGAGTCTTCCATTAGCTCTGAAACAAAAAACCAAACCAACCAAATCCACAAGATCTTTTTTCCATTCACATGAATAATCACTTTTTCATTTAATTGTCTGGTCCCACAGGGGTCAGTGACACTCGAATTAAACATGGGACCTGTGTAGTCAGTGATCTGGCTTAAACCACTACAGAGTTAAGTGGAAGCTAGCAACAAGAATCTCTAAGAAGGAGTAACTGTTGCAGAAGTTTCAACATTTTGATGATGGAAATTTATTTTTGCAGCTAACAAAACCAACAAGTTCAAGCTGGGCATTCTCCCTTGGTCTGAAGGTGAACAATTCTCTGGTTTACAAGCTGGAGGACACAACTCTGGGTCACAGGAATGCTACTGCTGCCAGCACTCAGTGCTGCAAACTCAGGAGTCAGGCAACAAACAGTAAGTGGTTTAGGTTTTGTGAATAAATTGGAATTATTTTATTTGGTGTCTAGTCTTGAGTCATTAGTGTACATCTTTGCAAGGTCTTCTCAAAACATAGAAGCTTTCAGGTGATAAAATCTGGGATTTTAAACAAATCACAAAGTACAGCTCCAAAAGGAAACAAGAGGTGACACCGGCGGCAATCAATATTGACAGTTCTTAGTGCCATTACTAATGTTAAGGATAATAAAACAACAGATGAGATTGCTCAGGAAGGTTTAAAATCTCTATCGTAGGAGAAGGTCTTTAGCTAGCCCTGTTTGTGACAGAGGACTGGGTGGCCACTTTTAGTATTATTCAATTCTCTTTTTTTTGGTGCTGTGATTGCCAGCTGCAAGTATCAAAAAGCCTGAATGTGACACCTTGAAATCATGATATTTAAAAAACAAAAATACATTTTGATTTCCCTTCATTGGCCTTCTGGGTTTTAAACCTTTAGAGTTTCCACTTCTAAGCTCTCCTTTGTAGCAACAAGGGCCAAAAAGTTTTTGTGTTTTTTTCCAGTGAAAGCTGATCATTTTATCTAAGCCACCTGACACCAAGAACTGGGTGTTTCAGTGAAGCAGCCCCTGTTATGGTAAATCTTGTCGGGCAACACAGAGCTATCTATTTTCTTTTTCACCAGCGGCAGCTACTGATGTGTTCATAATTCTGTAAAAGGCAGAAGGATGGAAGGATTGCTGATAGCTAGGGGAGAGGACAGCATGTTGCTTCTGAGTGTTAGGAGGCACAGTGGGAATGTTCTTCCTTTTCAAAAACTCCTGGTGCTCCTGCTGGGATGGAGTCTTGACCTAAGCTTTTATTTATACTGATTTCTTCCTAATGATAAAATAATGCCACAAATTAACGTGCTTTATGCAACAGTGAAAGAAACAAGGTATGCTGGGAACATGATCCATTAAAATTAATTAGGAGACCATAAGAAGTCCTCCTTGACTGATTCAGCATTCCCTAAGTCCTGGGTTCAGAAACGCATGGAAACATGAAGGAAATAAAAAAGGAGAGGAAGAATCTGAACCAATTAATATCTTAAATCTATCTTAGACTTATCTTACATTTTGGATGAAAAAATAATGTCAGTAGGATTTAAGATTTGACAAGGTAAATCAGAAATTAATTTTATTAGATGAGACCTTTCACCATATAGAGTTCAAAGCAGGGTCTTTAGATACATTGTACATAATCTGCAAGGGCATATTCACTCCACCACAACATTCATGTCATTTTCTATAGACTGGAAATACTGCAAATTCCAGACTAAATTTAATCACCGTGTCTTAAAAGTGTCAACTTTTTAAACAGTGTTCATCTTTTGTAGTTTAAATAGCATTCATCTTTTACTCCCTTTTTATTATTTATAAGAACTGAAGAATAAAACTGATGTATTTACTCCCTCTTGACATTAAGATCCACTTTTCCAAGAATGAGAATGGAAGTTATTTGCACATATCAGACAAATGGATATTCAAATAAGAATAATTACCAGATCTGAAGCCAAAATGACCATACTGTTGCTCTGTAGAATTCATACTTATTGAAGTGAATTTTTGAAAAATCTCAAACATTCTGAAAAAGGTCTGCTCTTACTAACTATATTGGTGAAAAATGGCATAAACAGATGCCATAAAAATTTTGTAGGTTTAAAGGAAGAAGAGTTACTCCAATGCACAATAAAGCAAGTAAGAGCAGATTATGGATCAATACAATATAATGTCACTGGTGCAGCTATTTAAATATGGCACCAAAACAAGATGAGGAAATCAACTGTAATTTTTTTGGCTTCAAGCCTTTGAATATGAAAGTGTTCTGAAACTAGATTTTTGCCATTATTCAGCTCAATTATGTATGTTAATATGGTGTTCCCACATGCATCCAAATAGCAGGTCACCTACAATTCACAATCCTATCTCATTCCAACATCAAAGTTGGCAGCACAGACTGAATATCTGGAGTTGAATATTTGAGACCCATATGCTTGACTTTCAGATCATTTCAGCCATTTAGCAGCAGATCCAAGAAACAGAAGAGATGGCAGGAAAAATATTGTGTGTAGATGGAGTTGGGTGCCCTGCTCAGAGCAGCAGCAGTAGCGAGATGACGGTGAGTCTACATTTGTTATTGCCCAGAAGGCCCTGAGAAAATGTTAGTGGAAACTTTCATCACCAATTCATAAAATAAATAAAGCGGTGTCTCCTGACGTATAAGAAAAGGCACTGCGCCACGTTCTCCCACTTAGACCATCTTAGAAGTAGACTCATTCCCTTGTCCCAAATCCAGTTACTACACACCTCCTTGCCAAACTCTCAAGGCCAAGGATGGTTGCAATTGCTGGTCCCCACCGCACCACTGGACACCCAGAAGTGGAGCTAACCACAGGTGTCTTTTCAACCTTCCTGCTTATTTTCTATTGTAAAGAAACATCAGGGAGTAGAAATTGAACGTTTAGCATGATCCTGCATCCAGGCTTTGTTCTGCGGTGCCCTACCAGCACTGCTGAGAGCTTTTCACCGCTATTGCATCCATGGGCACCTGCGGGTGCCTCCATTCTGCTCCAGGGCAGGTTGAGGACATAGTCTCAGATCCAGCACAGCTTGTGGGAGCCAGAAGGACCTGGAAAGAACAGGAGGTGAATGAGGCCGCAGAATGTGGCCTCATTCACCTCCTCTTCTTTCCCCATATGGCTTTCTCCACTGGCAAGATGGGAATGACAGCTCGCATATGTTTCCGCGTCTCTGCCATGTTCCCTGCTCTCTGCAGCAGCCACCCGCCACCCCTTACTGCTACCCATGGGTGCCTGGGGTGTCTCCTCCTGCTCTTCTCCGTGTCACAGATGTGGGTCCCCATTTTGCATGGCCATCACGCAAAAAATGACAGCAATGATGACTGCAATGCTAACTGCTGGTTTGCCTTATCGTTTTACACAGCCTTCAGGTATTCTGGCTGCCCCAGGCATTTTGCAAGTACTACAGAAATGATGAAATTCATCAAAAATAAACCAGAATGGGGAGTGGTCATGCTGAACCCCACTGTCCGGACTTCCCTCGGTAACTGCTCCTTATAAACATTATCACCATGTGCAAATGCAGTTACAAACATGTGGTGAGCTTCCTGTCCTGTAGCAACAGAAAGGGAGTTCCCAGATTATCTCCCTGTCATTTAATATTAAGTTAGTTTGCTAAGTTTGAAGACACCTCAAAGAATCATTGAGCTTATCCCTACCCCAGAGCTTTAGTGTCCTTAACCCCAAAGTCCTTAGCCTGCCACTGTTGCTGTGGATAAAAAATTGTTTACTTGCACGTTTGGAGAGAATTATTTAGAAGAACCATTCCCAAACAGTCAAGTTAGATCTAACATCAGTATAAGAGTGCTGAATTGGGACCAAGGCATTTTTATTTTTCAGGCCTAGAGATGCAAAGTAAGCTATGTTTTTTCCCCAAAAGAGCCACAATAAGCCACAAGAAACTTGCATCTCTCCAATCAGAAACATCGTGACTATCTAAACTACATCTGATTGGCCTCTTTAAAATCCTAGGACCCATACAATGCCCCCCTTTTTTTTTTAATTCTTTAGTTTACAGAATAAACTGAGAAGCTGAGAATATATGTGCAATATATCATGTATTCTGAAAGTGCTCTAGTAGCTCGAGATATTAATAGACACAAGCATAGGCTAAGATAAAATATGAAATCATTTTCCTTTTGCTAGTAAAAATAAGTAAATTACATATCATTTAGGAAGTGATATAGAAACAAACTGCATAATCTACAGAAAAAGAGAATAAAATACTCATTGAAGCAAAGCTTATTTATCACTTTATCTTGCAACCTGACACAGTACATGCTCAATCTATTTAATTACAGGAACAGAAAAATAGCAGAGAAATATGCACACATAACAGCAATGTTTCCAGTCCTACCTTGGTCGTGACAATGCACAGACAATCCATTCTGTAAATCTCCACAGGAGTGTATGTAAATCATAAAAACAAATCAGCAAGGGTGAGGAAAGGCTTTTAAACAGCATGAACAGAACCGGAGGCTTGAATCTGCACAGCCTGCTTTTCCAAGTGGGGCCCTCATAAGAAACTCGAGTCCTCCTCCACAATGCTAAAGGCAGTCATGATGCTCACAGAGATCAGAAAACCCACTAGAAATCGTCTCAAGCAAAACTTCCAGGTGGCTTATCAGGCTTGATTGCTGCATTGTTCAATCTGTGATCAAAATATTCTGTTGAATGGTATGCAGCCTTCTAAATGGGAAGATGAGAACCACAACAAGCACAAAAGAGCAAAAGCATCACATTTCAGCCCTGGCTCTGGTTTCACAATTCTGATCTGCTGTTTCAGTATACCCATAAGATTTCCTTTGCCAAGTCTCTCTCTCTCTCTCAATCTCTCTCCCTCCCGCTCTCTCCTTCCCTGTCTTTTTTTTTCTCCCCCCTCTCGCTCGCTCTCTCCCTCCTCTTCTCTACTAACTCCGAGCAAGCACAACACACACAACTATCAGGCCCATCTATCACAGCGCTGTCACTTCTCTGCCAAAACAACTGCTTTGGGTTGTAAGGGGTTTTATTAAGAACATGATTCCTACAAATACATATTGCTTGAAGTGCATGACTGAAACATTAAGGTGTGTGCGAGAGCTCATGCGTCACATCTACAATCACTCAGAATTACTAGGTCAGATTCGGATTCAGGAAGTGAACATAAATAACAGCTGGATAAGGTGAACTTTCAGAAAGTATAACACAAAACAGTCAGGGGAAAAAAAGGAATTGCGTATTTACACATGCACGCTGGTCTGTGAAGCGCAACAGTGATATCATTTACCATCCATGGAAAAAACCCCACATTACATACATCATTCAAAGCTACAGAGGGGTACCTTTTTCTTTCCCACTTATGAAAAATATATCAAAGTTTTAATTAAAAGAAAGCACCCCAAAAACCAGAGCTTAAAAACTCCTTAAGTTCTCTCCCAAACTTTTTTCTGCATTTTTGACAGATCCGCAGATTTAATCTATTTATCTCATGTTCTGTATGCTTTGCTCAGAGTTTTACAGACTGTTTAGCCCCCAAAGCCCTACCTTTCTTGCAGTGATGCTGGTGCAGAGCTTGCCTTTCAGGTGTCTTACATGAATCATTCTGAGTTAGAAAGCTCGCTGTCAGCTCTTAAAGTCTTCCCTCTCTTACAGATAGAGGAAGAGAGAGAGAGAGAAGAAAGAGGGAGGGAGAGAGAAAGAGACACAGAAGGGGAAAGATATGTAAAATGAAAGCTCTGGCCAAAGAGAGAGGAAAATCAATGCTCCTATTCACTGGAAAAAAAAATACAGCCAACTGGACTGTTGACAGCAACAAGAGGAAACGTCTAGACACCCATACATTAAAATTCACCTTTTCAACACACTGGACAGCACAATTCCCCCTGGGTGCTTTGCTGAGGATCTCTCATTCTCACTCAGAGCTAAAATATGTTTTCAATAAAATAAGCCTTTCCAAGAAAATAAAAGAATATTTAAGAGTCATCTCTCTCCCATAAATTACTCAGGTTATAACCCTAATATTCTTGTGATTGCTAAAGCAGCTAGAGGCTCTGTAAATGACACACATTATTTTGCCAAAATGAGGTCACTGCTACCAAAGTTACAAAATCCATAGTGAATCAGATATGTGGTCAGAGAGCAACCAACCCTCCCCCAGCTATTAAAGTCGTGGTGGATGTAACATGTTAAAGAGAAAGTCCCCAGAGCACTTACGACTGTGTCTAAAACTTTAACTCACTCTGAGCAACCACATGTGGGCAAAACAAACTTGATTTGTGTTTACAGGCTGCACTGGAACCTGCATGTTTTCTCCCCACTGAGGTTTAGTCCAGTAGCCAAACATTCAGACAAGTTTATTAAACTATAGATTATATGAAACAGGAAACTTTTCAACTATCCTTGAAATAAGAACCAATTAACCATCTACTTAAGAATAAATGAACCCATTAAGATGGTCTAACTTAAGCCACACTTGTGCTCTAAGCATGATAGGGTAAAAGGGAATTCAGTCAACTCTAAAATCAGGAGATATTTTAACACTTAGATGTAAAGCATCCAAGAGTTTGTTCTCTTCCAATTGGTAGATTCAAGCTGATCTAGCAAGGTGTGAAACATTTCCATACATATAATTACCTAATGACTTGGCTGTAAAATTTCTTATCATACTCGAAACTGGCATATGGGGATATATTTTGAAATTGGTCTCCAAGTGCATGATCTGTAAATTCTTCTACTTGCAAGTAACTCTGCTCCTGTGAGCTGGTCCCAGTGAATTCATGATCCTATTTACAGTTCATATGAAATACAGAGGGTTTGAGCCCTTTGAGGCTGTTTATGTGAACACGACTCACGTGCGTGTCTGGGAAAATCAGGCTCCATCAGTGTACCTAAAAACTTCCTCCTGCACTCCTCCAATTTTTGAGTGTCACCCCCTTCCATCAAATGCACCAATGAGCACTTGACAGCACAGGATTTGCTACCCAAGCTTAGGGCATTGTTGGGCGGCATGGTCTCTGAAATACTGCCACCTACTTTTTATCCTCAGAATCTCCTGTAGCCCCAGACAGAAGAGACCTATGTTTTTGGGGACACAGACCCCAGCTCCATCCTTCCACGGGCTCATTTTGGTTGCCAGGGCTCCTGGTCATAGCTTCTAACACACATCTATCGATGACAAAGTCAGGGTTGCAGTATGGGAACAGGTGACTGTCAATGGGTCTTCAGTGTTTCTCCTAAGTATACAGTTCCTCATTTTCATTAACTACCCATCCCAAATCCAAAAAAGAGGCTGAGCTGCTCCATTTTCTTCCTCCAACTAGACACTTTTTCCATTCATTTTTTCTCCCCAAGCATAAGATTTTCAAATACTTGGCACTGCTTTACCCTTCATTAGCAACATCTCCTTCTGCTCTAATTTCTGCAGGTCATAATGCTGCTTAGTTCTACTTTTTCCTCTGCTCTTCCAGCCTTCGTGTTACCTGTACATATGATCATGATTTAAATCTACTATAGAAAGACTTGACCCAAAAAACAAACAAATTGAGAAGCAGCCATCTGGGGTGAAAAGACATGGTTTATATTTGTTCGTAGTTGATTTAGATGGTCAAAAATATCCTCTGCGATGAGCTCTGACTCTCGGGAAGCCTTAATACAGGAAGAATAACAACTATTTCCCACTGTGATACCAGTGGCTCTGCAGACCACCATGTGAGAACCACTTACCCAGGTGACTGCTTCCTTCTCCTCTGATTTTACCAAGGTGTCTATTTTTAAGTCATACAAAAACAAACAATATGAGGTGAGTGGGCAAAATGTGATGGCCTGTATAATGCAGTAGTTTAGACTGGACACTTTAATGCTTCTTTCTGGCATTAAAATCTTCACTGTATCCATGTACTTCCACCTGGATAACCAAAGCATAGGGTTTAATTAGGCAGTTATATTTAGAACCAGAGCCTGTAACATCCAGCCGAACTGAATATTTGTAAAAGCAAGCTTCTGTAAAACCTAAAACCAATAGGAAGGATTCTATGTTTTTTTTAAATCTCTCATGACACACCTTTTTAAACATTTCTTAAATTCTTTTGAAACCCAAATATTATAGAGCAAAAACTGTAAAGAGAAACTGAGTCTTTAAAAAAAGCAAAACAGGCTTCATTATTATCTCTAATTCAAACAGTAGAAATTAAGAGAAGAAAGAGTAGTAGATCTCCAAGTTTTGGAGCAGACACTAAGAAAGGAGACATCTACTGGGCTGCTAACGCAGCATTAGTAACGTCAGCATCTTGCAAAATTTAGCCAGTGACTAGAGTACTATGCACCTACACAGACAACACATAAACACGCGCATCCTCTTACAAATGTGGAGAAAGTTTTATTTACTCCTCATGTATCTTAAATTGTGTACTATGGAATACTTCTTGGTTGTATTAAATTGCCAGCCTTTCAAATTGGGTTATATTGTCTTTCTTCTTTTCAGGTCCTATATTGCACCCAAACAGGCTACCAATAAATACTTTCCTGATTACGTCTCTTCCAAGAGGGCACTTGATGTAGTCATGAACTTATGTCTTCATGGTCAGAGCTCATTTATACCACTTGAGCCCAGTTCCAGCTAGGTTGCTGTGCATCACAATCGGTTAGTTAGTAGGTTAACACCGGGATACAAGTTATCTGAGTAATTATATGCTAGAAGGGAAAATCTCATGAGACAGCCTCTTTATTAGGATTGTTTTGTGCTAAACAAAAAACAAAAAATGAGAAACTACTAATCTTGCAGATCCTGGATATGTAGTTAGAAGTTATATTACAGATGAAATGTCAGAATAAATCCTGCTTCAGCCAGGAAGAGAAGTTAATACAAATTTCAAAAGGTGTGAAGCTCTGTATACCTTCGTCACTAAGAATTTTAATGCAGTTCCCAGACTGAAACAGAAGCCCATGAGTGCTGGTGCTAATTTAAAGATCAACAAATTAGCAATTCTGCCCCTCCTGACTGCAGCAGCCCTAACAGCACCAGCTCTGCAACTGGCCTCAGGCCCATGAGAGTCTCAGGCAGAAGCTATAAAAGAATCATTCCCTTCTCCTGTGCATGGCAAGTTTCATTGCTATTTAGCACAATCAATGTTGGAGTCCTGACCAATTTCTCTGGCTAGTAGCTTTCTCAAAAGAAAGAAAAAGGCAATTTTCTGTTCCACAGGGTAGCACAGACCTTGCCGCTCTGAGCCCTGCAGGTAGATGTAAAACGGGTGTGGGGAATAGTGAAGGCTGGACAGGCAGCTCCACTCCTTCATGACAAGGACTATGCACCCAAGTGGCCACAGTGGCCCTAGGCTCAACAGCCACAGAAAAGTTTGTTTTCTGCTTCACAGCTGTAGAGGGGATCCCCTCTCTTCCTGGCCCAAGTACATGCCCAACTTAACATTCTTTTATTCAGTATGTGGGAGCTTACACCACTTTAGCCAAGCACTGCCCCAGCACTCCAAAGCAAGAAAAAAGCTATTTTTGTTTTTTTAATAGGCTACACACACTTCACAGGCTCTGTTTGCTGAGGATCGTATTGTAATACCTGGCCCTTGGCTGCTGCAGCCGGTGGTATGTAGTCATTTTCCTCCAAGGGTGCTCAGTGGGACAGCAGGGTGGTTGCCTGCCTTCCTCTCCAAAAGTCAATGTAATCAAAGGATCATAGGATAAGTGACAACTGAAAGGACCTGAGGAGGTGTTCATTCCAACCTCCTCCTCCAAATAGGTTCAGCAGTGAGGTCTGATCAGGTTATTCAGGCCATTATCCAGTCTGGTCTTGAAAATCTCCAAAGATGGAGACCATGCAACCTCTCTAGTAGTCTCATTCCCACAAACTCACCAGCTTATGGGCCTATGAGAAGAGGGTGAGGCAAGCTGGGAGCAGAGTATGACTTGTAGGGTTGTAGGAAACACACATTCATAATCACAGGGTGTGGAACAGGGGATGGGGAAATGTCCTTAAGCCATCTACAGCTCTGAAGGGCCTTGGATAAGCTAGCCTTTTGAAAGGTCTGCAACCTTCATTAATTTAAAACTTATGCCTAATGTTTTTTGTATCTATTATTTCCCATACAAAGCCACGATTGTTTTCTATTGCTTCCCACAAATCCCTTATTCAGAACGAAACAGAAGTGTTTCAGTTACAAATGCTCCACCGGCTTTATGTGGGCTGGGATGCTCTGCACTAGAAACACACGGTACTCAAGGGCGGTATGTCCTGAAGTGGCTCTCAGCTCTCGAGATCTACAGTGAATGAAGAGTTCATTTTCATTCTTGAACATTCTGCCTGGGGAAGTAAATCTAACAACCAATTGATCACCAGCAACTGAAAAGCTCTGGTGCATATATTTAAACATGTAGCCAGTCCTAAATAGCTATGTGTCACTGTCATAGCAGCGTGCCACTGACACTCAAGCACAGTCACTTGAAAAAGAAATCAGACAAAATGACTCTTTCAAATGAACTGTCACACTAAACCACAAGTTCCAGGAAATGAATACAAAACATCTGCTACGTGCTACCCCATGGTACTAGGAACTAAAGAAAATACCACTTACAGCTCTGAATGTCTTGAGAGTTTGGCAATGGAATTGCTTTTTGGAGTTTACTCTCATGTATGCTTTGTGCTGGAGAGCTACAAACAGCATGAAAATGGAGTACGTAGAATTGCTGACGGAGAAACACTGAGTCCAGGAGTTTGCAGTATCATGACTCTAAGTAGGGAATATGGTGCATTGTTCAATTGGACATTCATACTGGAAATGATGATTGTGAAGTCGGGCTGAGATCCACTATATGCCATGATTTCTACAACATCCTCACGGACACAATGTATTTAGTGCATATATCAAACTTTTGATAATTCCTGGCTTTGGGGAAATAATTTCTTCCATAAATATAGGGGCAACTTTCAATGAGTATACATGTTCTTGTATTTTGACTCTCAAGTAGCACCATGGTCCTATATGGTACAAAAGTTCTTCTGATCAACTGGAACACAGTAATGCAAGAAACTCAGAAACTCACGCTAGACGATTAGTTCTTTAGATCTTGAAAAATTAACGAAGAGAGAAATCGATCTAGAAATGTAAACAAAGCCCACGGCAAAGCCTTAGACAAGAGGAATAATCTGTAAGTTTCCACTGTTAGAAACAGTTTTTACTGAAGTCTACAAGGTATCACATAAGCATGCCAATTCGGTTAATGTCTGTTTTCTTTTCATCATGTTTCCAGCTTGCTAACTTTAAAAGAAAACTTAATAATTTTCTTTCACTTAGAAAAGAAAAAAATACACAATGACTTCAAGGCTGAAACTGTACATAATAATCTCAAAGCCCAAGAGAATTGTTCCAGCCAAGTTGTGAACCTATGAAAATAATGGAGGTATTATAATGAAACACTTATAACTTCACCATTGCAAGCAGCAAGGCTGTTACAAAGAGACATATGTAACACACCCCCTTACCACAGGCATGAAGTCACATTGCTTCATGTATTATTCAGCATAGTTTTATGGTAGGTATCATTAGACTGCCCATACAAAAATCATCACTTCACTGACATTCATATTCTCCCATACTGACTCCAGACCAAAAATAAACTACAACGCACACTGAGACAGTGAAAACACCCTGAATAAAATTTACTAACTGTGTAACACCTTACGTTGCAAAAATACACTGAAATGAAAACATCTTGAGATCAGCAATCCTATACAACCATCACCGATATTAACAACATTTGTACGTAAAAAGTAATGCCTAGGACAGCATAAAATGCACAGGGCTAGTAACATACAGCAGTAAATTGCAGCCATAAGCCTCATTCAAATGTGGCAATGTACATGCAGTCATTAAGCAGCAAAAAAAATGACTGTAGGAGCTCAAATTCAATACATTCTATGCATTTCATCTCCAGCAAAACTTGACTAAATACGGATTTCATTCTCCATCACGACAGAGTGGACCATACCTTTGTCTTCATGTCTACCACATAATTTTCAAAAGTCTGGTTCTCCTTATCATGTTCACCACATTGACCAGATCCTTCTGATCCATTGGAAGCTGCAGACTAAAGAAGGGGAAAAAATCAAATAAGGTAGCTGAGATGTGCCCTATAATTCTATTACACTTAAATGTAAAGTTTAGCATGCACATACACAAGGGTAGCCTGAATTCAGATAAATATCAGGTGGCTCATACATAAGATTTTCACCTCAGTGTTTTGTTAGGCAAAAAATTTCTGGGTTTAATCTTATAGCCACTCTCATGGAAGTCTGTGAAAGTCTTAATAGGCTACATCTACAAGATGGTGCTTATCATAATCTCTGGTTGACTTCAGAAGGCATTCAAGGTGCTCTGCAGCTCTCAGCATCAGAACACAGAGATTAGGAAGGAAATCAGTGCCCTGCCAAAAAGTCCCACAGATGGTAACGGGGTTCTCATCCAGAGTAGCTGCAGGAATAGATCTCCTTACAGTACCAAATGGATTACCTGGTCTGTTTTCTCATTTCTAATTCATGACATACTCCTAAGTGGCACATTTTTGAAAGGGTTTCATATTTGTGTAGTAGCCATATTTGTAAATCTTCTAAATTCAAATGCTTTTTTTTGTTACCTTTCCTTCATTTACACAGATTTCAATCTTATATTGCTTACAGAAAACCCTCATGAAACACACAGTATTTCTTCAGATAATGTCTTTAATAGAAGATATAGTAAAAGGCTACATTTGGTTTTTCAATTTTCCTGCTGGAAATCTAATATATTATTGTAGTTTTTGTACTAAGACAATAAATACCATAAATGACATCTCTGTTTACAATGCTCTGCTCTGCAAAAATGTGCTTCAAGACTTAGCTTTTGAATGAAACATGACGACTGCCACTAACTCAGATCTCAGAAAATTTCTGGGCACTTTGCAAGAGCACGAACAGGAAAACAGAGTGAATACAAACAGAGTAGAGGGTCTTGCATCTGTCAGCACTGAGTGTCACAGACTCTGTGAGTGATTTAGACCCATCCTTTTTTAGCCTGTGCACCAGGAGTGCAGTCAATTTTAACACAACAGGCAAGAAATTGTTAGCATTCTAAGTAGACCAACCATTGCCAGCACAACTTAGAAAACAACAAGCCAGTGCCACAGAAAGAGCCAAATCACATCCACATGTGCAAATGTTTTCTCCTCTGATACTAGATTGTTTATTTAGGGCTCCATCCAGCAAAAGACTGAATGCTGGCCCCAATCCAGCCAACTACTTAGGCACGTGCTTTTAACTTCACTGGAACCAATGGTATTAGTCCTGTGCTCCAGTTAAGAATGTGTTTAAATGTTGGATCAGGCCCAGCATCTCAGCACTACATGGGGTTGAGCACACAGGGCTCTCTAAACTTTTAGCTTCTCTAACATGCTTGCAGTCACAGAGAACCATGCATTCCTTCATCTTGTTTCTTATCACCAAAGGGTGTTGCATATCCCTCGTTTGCAATGTGGAAGGGATAGCAAGGCAACCGGGCCAAAATTATGCAGAAGAGCAAGGAACTAAACCCAGGTCTTGCATCTTGCCTCTTGCCTCAGAGCCAGCAGAATATCCAAGCAACTCACTAAGTGTTTCTTTCAGGAAGAGAAAATTGGTTTTACAAGGAGCAAAAAAGCATGCATAAAAATTTTCATTTCATCTTTGCTTCCTTTGAATACCTGTCATAAGTGTTTTCCATTGTTATTATTTACAGGTAACAATATAAACTATGCAAATCAATTTATTACTTATCTGCTCTAATCATCAAGACCAAACTCTGCCTGATCCTAAAGGAGTTAAGCTTCTGCAACTTCTCAAAAGGGGTTTGACAATTTTCAGCAGAAACTACAGACTGTATGGTAGCATTTATCAAATGAGTGCAGCTGCAAAAATGGATGAGGAACTTTAGTTTGTTTATATTTTACATATTTTTTCCTCAAATTTTTCACTATTAGCTGACTCCAATATTTTGAAAGAACATAAAACAATGTCATAAGATGCTATGAAATGTTTCAATTGTTTTCCTTAGGGAAATGGGTCACGGATTAATTGTGAAGAGCAGCAAACCAAGGACATGAGGAGGGTACAAACAGCTCAAGTAAGAGTAATTGTAGTAAATCTGGAACATCTCTCTGTTCCAGTGTATTAAGGTTCAACAAGCATTAGCAGAATAATATACGGTTCCCAAACTTGAACAAAGGATACATTAGCAGTCCATCTGAAAACCAATAGTCATTTAACTCTGTGTTATGAAATAAACGGGACTGTATAATGCAAGAGGCAAAAAGGATACTTACTGTGTGTTGTGATAGTTTTATTAAAAAATAGCATTCTTGGATCTGAGTCTTTTTTTATTCTTGATCACATACAATCCTCCCTTTAGAGGCTAACCAAAAGCCTACACTGTCTAAAATTATTTGTACACTTTTGTCATGGTTTAATCCCAGTGGGCAACCAAGCACCACACAGCCACTCGCTCACCCTCCCTGCCCCCAGTGGGATGGGGGAGAGAATCTGAAGAGCAAAAGTAAGAAAACTCATGGGTTGAGATAAGTTTAATAATTGAAGTACTTTTTTTTTAAATAAAATAAAAAGAAAAATAATTGTAATCAGAAGGAGAACAATGAGAGAGAGAGAGAGAGGAACAAAACCCAGGAAAACCAAGTGATGCAACTGCTCACCACCTGCTGACTGATGCCCATCCCATCCCCAAGCAGTGATTGCTGCCCCCCAGCCAACTCCCCCCAGTTTCTATACTGAGCATATTCCATGGTATGGAATAGCCCTTTGGCCAGTTTGGGTCAGCTGTCCTGGCTGTGCCCCCTTCCCAGCTTCTTGTGCACCTGGCAGAGCATGGGAAGCTGAAGAAGTCCTTGACCAGTGTCAGCACTGCTTAGCAACAACTAAACCATCAGTGTGTTATCAGCATTATTCTCATACTAAATCCAAAACACAGCACTATGCCTGCTACTAGGAAGAAAATTAACTCTATCCCATCTGAAACCAGGACAACTTTATATCCAAAAGCTGCCTGCTCACGCAAAAGAAGTATTTTAGCAACACCTCATTATTCCTGAACCATGCAGGTCACCATGAGAAGCAGAACTGGCAGCCCCAGGGTGACACAGGACAAATGCAGTGAAGCACATTCACTATGCTTGTACCTCCTTGTAGGAGGTTCTGGAAATAATGACATCAAGCTTGAATTAAAACCACTGACCAAAGTCTAAAATTTTTATCAGACCCCAGTATCTAGAAGGCGGGTACTTGGAACAACACTAAAAGAAAGTATTATCTTATTCTCTTCAAGCTGTTCAGAAAAAGAGATTTTACAAGCAAATGTTGCAAAAGTAGACTAAAACTTCACTTAGTAACTTTGCTCACATGGGTAGTAACCATGAGAATTGTAGATCACACTGAAAGCAATCTTCCAATTTTGTGTATAATTAATGCTAATCTACTTAGATTATAATTAACAGGGTCTATATAGACCGTAATCTCTTCAGGGCAATGTCTCTCACATTGTGCAAACTTACAGCATTATTTAAATGTTTATTAATAAAATAGTAATCACATTAGCTACCTTGTTAATTTTATCTAATTTTAACAGTGCTCAGCAAAGCTTTTCTGTGCTGATAACACATCTTTCCTGTAGCTTATTAGGACATGCACAATTTTCACAGTCAACCGTCACAAAATTCTTGCTGATTTTTTTTTTTTTTTGCCAAAGTACACATTTATGCATTATGAATGACTTGTCACTGGTTCCACTTTCAGCAGCCAGCATGTTCCAGTTCATGTCTGAGCCAGCAACCAGCCAGAAGGAGCATCTGCCCTCACAGGCAATTATGGCATATGGGGTTTCCAATAGTTCCTACAGGACGTCTTCCTATAGCAGCCAAACCCTGTAACAGCAGATGAATTCTCCAATCTATTGTATGGCTCCCGAATTTATACCAGTCTATTGTTTGATTCCAGAATTTATACCTAATATATCATATAAGTCACTTGTAATCATCCACAACAGTTACCACATGTTTACCTCTTGGACTGAGGCCCAACATTGGGAATATAAAAAAATATAAAAAAATTATAAACATACATGCAAAAATTATTCTGCTCTTCCATGCTCTGGGATGTTGCTGCCAGGACTTGAATTTATTTACACACACACCTGTATGGGATATTTTCTAAGGCACATATACCATTTTGTGGCTAGAAAATGCTGATCAGCTTTGCAAAGGGACCAGGAGCGCCGGTGGGAGTGTGGGGGAGCTACAGCCCACGAGCCTAAATAAATCTGCAACTGCCTTAGGGTTCAGAGAGCTAATGCACCTTCTCCTACAGCCAACAGCTTAAGGAATGCTCTCCTGTGTGCTTTTAGAGACAGAAATTCAAAACAGAGGCTGATCTGAGACCTCTTTCGGCGTTTTGTATCAAGAATTGGTAGCTCTGCTCCAGTCCCACGAGACCCTGTAGATAAATGCCAGTTTGCCCCAAATGATTTACATTAAGAGAAGAAAGGTATAAAAAAACCTCAGTGATCTTTGACTTTTGAATGCCAATATCTGTCAGGAAATCTATCATCTTGGTAATCAAATGCTCCCAGGAATACATAGTGCTGAGAGATACTGCTTTTATTTAATTAACTTTTCAAAAGTAAGCATTATAAAAAATCATTAGAATATTTAAAAAGCTACGGGGGAAAGTAAAATGCAACATGACTTTTGCTGGAATTATCCATTTTACAGGACACTGATGTACATTAATTCATTTAGCAGCTATGCTGGAGTAGGAAGCAACCTGAGCTGAACTGAGATGCACAGCAGGATACAGATACTAGCAAAGAACACAGCACACCTCTACGCCAGGGTACCGCCAACCCCACTCATGCTCTGCTAAGCCATGTGTGAACTAAAACTGGATGCAAGTCAAGTTCATCCTTTGCAACGTGCCAGCAACAGCAAGAACGCCTTCTGTGTCTGTGATCCACCCACCAAGGGCTGCACCTTTTTGCTGTACCTAGGCAGCTCTCTAGGCAGAGTTGACAGCTCTCCTAAATGTATTGTGAACATCTCAGTTTTGGCTCCTGCTGCGGACAACCTTGGACCACAAAAAAGAAAAAAAAAAAAAGTTGTATGTCTTGGACAGTTTGTGGGAGACAAAGCACTGTTGGGGACTTGAAGAGTTTTTCCTGCAACGCCATGCAGAGAAATAATCCTAGAGACCATAAGATGTGCTTTCCTTTTTCTGTACAATGCTAGTCCTATTTCTGTGCTTCTTATAGTCTTTATTACAGGAAGAAATGTCATTCAGACAATCCCAGAGCTGGCCATGCTAGAAACTAAAACCAGAAACATAATTCCACAAAAGCCAGGTAGTTTTATTTGCCTAAGCTATCAAGCTAAATTTCAATCCAGAAATAATATAGCAGAACTCTCTTCTCTTCCACAAAATCCTTTAAAAAAGAAGGTGCCTAATCAAGTGTTTCTGAAGCCCTTTAGAAAAGCATGGTTCAGTATCCCCAGTCGAATGATTTAGTCGTCAGAAAGGATTTTGTTTGTATTTCCACTTTAGGGTTTCTGTTTTGTTGTTTGAAGACGTCAAGGTTTGCTCCATATCACATCGCGTTAGCTCAGTCTTTGCAGCTGTCCCAAGTCAGGGTGATGTTGCAGATTGCTATGAGGTCTCATGGCCAAACCCTGCAAGAACAGTCCCGCAGTCCGTTCCGCACCAGTCTTCCCAATATGACCAGAAAATGTGAATGGAGAAAAGAAAAATATACATTTGGGCATGGATTTTACTGTACAAATTGCACCACAAGCGTTTGAATCTTTTTTTAAGGCTATTGTATTTGGAAGTGAGCATAAATATCACAATAATATTTATTTTGCCCTGGGATTTTTATGATTCCACTTTAACTAATATGGATTCAACCTTTCAGAAGATTTTATGACAGACTTAAAGAGTGTTAGAGCTCAGGAACAATTATGTGGCTGCGGGCTTGTGTTTCAGAAAGGTCAGGATCTGATTTAATACTGCTCCACCCTCCTGAAAGCAAGTCTTGCTCTCAGTCTGTTTCTGGATGTCAGAATGTCACTAGCGAACTTTGCATTTGCTCATCCCCAGTACAGATTTGACCACCCATCTAAAAGTTATCGCCCAAGCCACCGGTGACTCAATAGTCGCTTTGGCTGGGCTAACACAAAACCTGTACTCAAACCCAATCTGCCTGATTATCCATATCATAATTATCCAGTTGCACTGTGACTCTGGTTGGGGGCAAGACAATTGACTTTCCAGGCAGGAAATTCAGGCAGGGAGGAGACAGTAACTCATGCTTCAGCTTTTTTCTTCCCAGACAGAGAGTTCAGATGAAGCTGGCTGGAGTCAGTTGGCTCCACAAACTCAAGCCGTGTGATCGACCAGAAGACACACCCAGGAGGTTCATCCTGCTGATCCAGGCTCCATTTCCAGTGTCACTCATGCAGAGCTTTATTTTCAAGCTGGGGTACAAACCAAGGCACTTGTCTCCTTTTCCAGGGAGCAGAGTGTCACTAGGGTCACACAGCGGTGGACTATGCCAAGTGCAATGGCTGATCCAGGGAGGAGAGACCATGGCACCGCACAGCAACCAGAGTCCTTGCAAACACAAGCCTTGCAAGGGCTGTTGCTCAGGCACAGTCTCTCCCCTGCTGAGCCCTGGCACATCAAATACTGGTGGTTGGAAGGATCTGCCAACCTGCTGCATGTGGCAAAGGGGAAAACTAGCCAAAAGAGCATTGCAAAGATGAACTCTGCTGCAAGGATGAGGAGATAAATGATGCACAGTTCAACTGCATGGGACTGGGCAGACTGGTTAGAGTTTTCAGGCAAAGACCCACCCCTGCTGCTGCTCCATGCCAGACAGCTATCCACGCAAGAAATGGAGACAATTAACTTACATACGGCTGAGTTCTTACCCAGACAGACTATTTTCCAAAACATTCTCAGCAACAGTGTTACCAAAAGCCGTAGAGAAATTCAGATGCCTCTGAACATCAGAATGAATGAGATGAAAAGTTTAAACATATAAATGCATTTCCCTCAGCTCACTGGGATTCAGTCAGATCCAGACATACATTTTCCCCATTCCTTACCTTTCAGCTATCAGTCTGCACTTTGCTGAGCATAAAGAAGATGAAATATGAAAAGTAATTTGGGATATTAAAGATCTATTTCTTTCAAATAAAGCAGAAGCTATTAATGATTTCTCCTGAAGGCTGAAGGAAAAGGACTAGAAAAATTAAAAGGCTGAACATAATTAATGAATGCTCATTTAGAATTGGCTATCATACAACATCTTGGAAGCTAAATTTACAGCTGAAGAGGGCAGGCTGTATGCAGAAACAGGCTCTGGAAGGAGCTCCATGTGCACTGTGTCAAGCTGGGGGGAAAGATAGGGAGCTGTGGTTGCAGGGAGGTGCCTTCAAGCATGGAGCCATGACACCTGCCAAAAGCCCCTCTGAGCAGAAAGGTCAGCTGGAGTAAGAATAGCATGTTAAAGCACATGGTTTGATATCAGTTGTGCCCATCTGCATACATTTTATTCATTAGCTTCAGTGGACTCCCTCTGCATTTCAGCCCCTATTAGTGAAATCACAATCTTGCCCTGAAAATACAAGTGGACCGCAGCTGGAAGCAAATGCAAATACTTCGAAACAGAAAACAGAAAGTAAGTCATTAATTGTAAGACAAAACATGACTAATAATTTTAAATTAAATAATGTTTGCATGATATTTTAATTAGCAAGGATAATGTTTATTTTACTTACATAGAAGTTCTGAATACATAAATTCCAACCTACATATTTCAGTTGCCATAACAACTTGATACATTTTATTCTCTTGTGCCATTTTTTTATTGCATCAGTGCAGCTTTTTTTTTTTAAACAACCAAAAAAAACCACCCAACTGCTCTTGTTGCTACGATAACACAATAGTTTTTAATTGTTCTTTTCGCATTCAATTCTTCTTGAAACCAATATACTTCCCCTCCAAAGATATTCACAGCACAGTGTGGGAATTTCACTACCAATTCCAGGGTTCAGTGCTGTGTTTGCCAGAAATCCCAAGGATATGTACAGCCCTCTAGCTCAAACTCCTACTTCAGTGGTTCCCCCTTAGGACACCAGTCATACTGCTTGAGGTCAAGATCTTAACAGGAGACCTACACAGTAACAGCCCCCGGTTGGTGCATTTTCCCCTGAAAACCAGAAATAAATTAAATGAGTGCTAGATTCTTCAGAAAGGTGCGTGACTATAGTAGATTTGAGGCAGCAGTAGCAGCAAACATAGCTGCAGAGATGCAAAACATTTAAGTAAATCACTGCAGTGCTCTCCAGGCCAGGAGGATATTACAGAGCACTTTCCACGTTTCCTATACACTGCTGTAGCACATGATGAGCTTGACTTCACTTCTGATGATTCCTAAACCCTTGGGGCCTCCTAGGAGTTGGTTCAAGTCTTTTTGCAAATCAAGACAAACAAGTGGTATCATGATGGGAAGAACAGAGAGGATGAGGGTAGCCTTTCTCCTCGCCACCTCCAGCTAGCTGTGCAGCGTAGCAGAGCCTGCTCTTGCCCATTCACCTTTCCCAGCTCTGCACACCTGCAAATGGACCCATTTCAATTAAATTGCAATTACCTAACTGCTGATTTGCATTTCTATCTGGTTCCCTGTAACAACCATAATGAGAGAGACTGTATTAATTAATAACAATTATATTAAGGTGCAAGATGAGGAACTGCTTGGTAACCATTGTTCCATACAGCTGGCATGGATTAGAGATAATAGAGCATTTATGAATGTTAGGTTAGAGTTATGTTAGGTTAGAGTTTTTGATGGAAAAGAACCAGTACAATGGCTCCTGTGGACTGCCTTGGCCTTTGGGGACAGCTCTACATTTACTGCTAACTACAGTAGCCTCTACTTCGATCAGCACAGCTGTGACCATTGCTTTCAGAGGACTGTATCCCTCTTAGTTCAGGAGAACGAGAATGTGCACATGTGTTACCACACACAGTTTAGGACAAGCTCTACCACTATATTTTTGCTATGACAAGCCTCATATCTCTTTTTGTTTCTGGTCATACTATTAATCATTATAAAAATTAAATGTAATATGTTAAGAGTAAGGAAAAAAATATATATATAAAGAATTGTAACAACTCCAAATAGGAGAAACACCCAACAGTGCTAGGTTCTGCATGGTAACTTTGTAGGAAATACATTTAAATAAGAAGTCACTGAGATAATGTGATTGAATTCTGATTTATCTCATGATGCACTGCAGGTCCATAGCAAATCCAAGAATAGAATCCAGTCTCCTGTCTCCACCGCTGGCCCACACAGTCTCTTCCTATTCACACACACCTCCAGAGAAATTACAGAGCAGGAAACTACTCACATTTCACTTGAGATGAAATTTTGAGCCTGTTCTTGCCAGCAATGGTGAATTTAAGTCAGTCTACTCAATAGTAGTAATAAAACCAGTCCCGTTTTGAGAACAGGACTGATATGTCATAAAGTGACACTTAGGAAGACCAAAGGTGTTCTACATTAATGCAAGGATATAAAGCCAGTATTAAAGACAAGAAAAGAAAAAAAAAAAAAAAAAACATGCAACATCAAAACCCTGGAGAATATTGTAATGACTTTTACTTCTTAAGATAGTTTTGCTTGAAGCATCCTAAACCTTGGTATAGAAGAATATTTGTTTCAGCCAGAGCCATAGGGAGGGGAAGTAAGCAGTGGCTGTCATTACAGTGGCAGGCTGCCTTGCTAAGTCTTGGCTGCTAAGCTACACAATCATATATATTCATGCTGACATGCAAAAATACTGCAGCTAAACAAAACCTTCGGCAAAACACAGTGCCATCTCTTTATTCAGGTTCCCTCCTACAGAGCATTACAAAATACTTTGCACCAATATGTATAAGGAAAAGGACTCAAAAGGTAAGTTAGGTGGAATGACTCAGGTCATTAAACTGCAGAATACATCATCACATTCCCTAAAAGTTGCTAAACAGATGATGATGTGAAGTGAAAGGGAAAACAAACATTCCCTAAATACTTCGCAGAAAGTTGGGGCTCCACGGATCTGCCAGACAATTTCCTGTGTGACAACTGCCATGAGCTAAATGCTGGATAAGAATCTGCCACTGCCTAATTGAGAGATGGCAGAAACCTGTGCTTTCATATGAGGACTCCAAGAACTATTAACGCTAGCCACTGACCAAGGTTATTAAAAAAGTATGGACTGTACAGGGATTTCGGCTTCTGTGAGCTTGAGGTTGTAGAAGCACAGAAGTACACGGGCGGCTGTAGCTGCATTAAATAAACATCACTGTCAACTGCACTGTGAGAAAAGAAGCAAATGCTTCATGTGCCAGGCAATGCCAAGGGTGGCAGGGAGGAAGTCTCCTAGTCCATGAAATTCTCCTGCCATGCATACTACCTGCCATAGCCCGTATGGTTCATGCATGTCCCCCTTGGGTTTCTACAGGGACCAGCAATCCTCCAAAGCTGCCAGCTGAAGCTGATATTTCTTTACTTGAGACACAGTGCCTTTGTCACAGCTCACTGACACCGAGGTCCAGATGACACTATCAGAAAGGGAGCTAAGATGAGGCAATAAATTCAGTCTCATGAAAACTGTCTCTGACTCTGCAACACCTCACACTAAAGCTGTCTGCTACTTTATGCATTTGAAATGTGTCTAGGCAGCTTAGATTAAGTCTTTCTCCTTTTTGTTGGGATGTATCTACCATCGAGGTGGCTGACTCAGGTAGAGATGTACATATAGGCTTGGAGGAATGCCAGATGAAAAACTTATTTGAAAATACTTGAAAATATTTTCACTGTTGATGACTTTAATTGCTTTAAACATCCCCAATCACCTTTATGTACTAGTTACTCTACAATCTCACTTCTTATTAGCAGGGTCTCAAATTCCAATTCTGTTTGTATTCAGAAGCCTCATAAAAACACTGATGTCTGTTAATGTAACAGCACACAGCTCTGTGTGCTGTTCTTTATATGTAGCCCATTCTTTACAACATATTGCGTTATTACTACCAGGTCAATCAACTTTGCACTTCACTAGCTTATAAACAAAGCTGAAGTTCATAGAATCATAGAATCATAGAATTGTTTAGGTTGGAAAAGACCTTTCAGATCATCCAGTCCAACCATTAACCTACACTACCAAGTCTACTCTAAGCCAATCAAGGGTAGACTAGACTAAACCATGTCCCCAAGTGCCACATCTACCCGTTTTTTGAACACTTCCAGGGATGGGGACTCCCCCACCTCTCTGGGCAGCCTGTTCCAATGCTTGACCACCCTTTCCGTTGAAGAAATTTTTCCTAATTTCCAACCTAAACCTCCCCTGGTGCAACTTGAGCCCATTTCCTCTCGTCCTATCGCTAACTACTTGGGAGAAGAGACCAACACCCACCTCGCCACAACGGGAGGTGTAGAGAGCGATAAGGTCTCCCCTCAGCCTCCTCTTCTCCAGGCTAAACAACCCCAGTTCCCTCAGCCGCTCCTCATAAGGCCTGTGCTCCAGACCCTTCACCAACCTTATTGCCCTTTTCTGTTAAGTTAAGCAATATCATCTTCTTGACACTTTTTTGTGCAGTACTTAGTAAAACAAGGTTCACAAGAGGTGCCCTAAAAGAGACAGACAATTCTCATCTTGTACTTTTAAAGGCTACTGGCAAAAATGCAGTTTCTACTACGAAGACAAATACCTGCAATCAGTGATGTCATTTCACAGTTTGGAAATATCACACTGCCTGTTTTCTATGCTGTTGTTAACCAGGAATCTTCTTCCATATATTTGTGACCAACAACCTGGTCACGATTCAAAAGGACAATCCAAGCTTTCACCATCTTTCAGCTTGCAACAAAACACTGTGAAGCTGGGCATAAAGTCTCTTGTTTTTCCACGTTTGCTACAATTTGAACAGAAAGCTGCAGCACTTCCCTCTTCTCAGCACTGAGCAAGGACATCAGGTCGGTCCTCTCCTCTCTGTGACAGCTCTACGTAGAACAGAGCATCAATACAAGGAGCTTTTTGGTCCTTGTCCAAGGGTAAGGAGATCATCACAAATTGCAAGTGAAGAGCAATATATGACAATTTGAATCCTCAAAAGTAACAGAAGTGTCCACTGTGAACGCAAAGATATGTGTGTCAGGAACATTTCCTAGGTGGGAACAAAAGCAAGGAAGCCAACTAAGAAATAAAGTGATACTGAATTAAGAAAAAGCATTAAGAAATACACCCATAACTCTAGAAGATGGACTGTTTCAGACAACAATGTAGTCAGCATCCTGAAAACTGAAAGCTCTAGTTACAGTCTTGCTGCTGACCTAGCAAAGATACTGTTGGGTACCCTGGGAGCATTTACTGTCAAAAAAATACAAGATATCTCAAAAAAAGAATACTGATTACGTAAGTGGAGGCATATGTCTGTCATGAATCTTCCTACTCCTTAAGAAGAGACAAAGTTGTCTGTTTTGTTACCTCTGGTTTTCTACAAACTGCCACAACACCAAAAAATGTGTGAGAGAAGACACCAGTTTGATGTAATGAATGACCTGAAATCTCTCAGCAGATCTCTTCTCATTGTAATTAACAAATTCCATATCAGACAGGTCAAACTTGTTTTAGTGGTTCATTAAAACAATAACAATTTAATAGTTACCACTGCTGTTTCCACCAGAGTTTCAAAAGCTGCCTTCTGAGAACGTGGACTTCAGATCCACTATGTCTGTTACTACTAATTTAATTTTTTTTCCAGCTTGCACAGCATCTGTTTGCCTTGACTCTTCTCAGAAAGAGACAACTTGGCTATCTGTACGTTCTGAGCTAAAAAAAATATACAATGACAGAGCACAGCATTTCAGAAAATCAGGTAGGCTCCCATACACTCGTGCAAAGAACTGGAGGGCCTGGGAAACCATTTCTCTGGTTTGTCCTTTCAGCAAAGAAACTTTATGCAGCTGCAACGATGAACTGAACACCACTATCAGGATTATAACAATGTAGTAACAAGGCTGACTTCTTGACAGAAAAGCAGAAGCAGCCGTATGTATCAGCCAAGTAGCGGCTGGAGTGCTGAGATCATTTCACAGGCACAGAGAACCATCAGTGGGTTCAACCATTTTTCCCCATTGGTATTGTGGAGGTCTATGCAGGCTGATGAAATAGTGAGATTCAGCTAACCTGACATTTTTTAAACATGAGATATTTGAAGTGCATTAAAAATTCAGTTTTAGAACTCACCTGTAAAACTAGTTTTCTGGGGTTTTGGGGGGAATAGGCACCTCACAGAGACTTGAGTCTGCAGATATCCAGCCACAGATTACACCTCCTTTGTGTTACTACATGGGCATTCTGCTCCAAAAAACTGTCTGCTTCAGTTCAAGACAACAGAAGTTGGAGAAACATGAGCAAAGAGTGGGACAATATTGATCAGCAGGAGGAGGACGTCATATGAGGAACGATTGCTATGGCTGCAACCGCCTCTCTTTTTGGGACAAAACACAATTTTAAAGATTTTCACAGCTTTTTCTGAAGAGCTCCTGTACACTGGAGGTGGCAATACCAGGGAAGTTGCTCACTGAATACATCATGAAGAGCTGAAGAAGCGGACATGGAGGTCAATCGCTAGAGAAGTACAAGAGAAGACATGCGGAGAGGAGACAGGCCATGACAGGCCTTTAAAGTAAGACAAATAGAGTGGTGTTGATATGGTGGAAAGGTGAAAGTCAAAGAGGCTTCCAACAGCGAGGAAAATATGGTTAGAGAAATTAGCCCAGAAAGTGATCTCTATACAGGGCCATTTGGATGGGCAAATGGATCAAGATTACATAGGAAAAGAGAAACATGTTCCTGAGGGCTCTTTTCAGGAAGGAAAAGAATGGCTAAGAGTGAAATTCACTCCTTCACAGAACACAAAGGTCTAGACAAATGCCTTATTCATGATCCACCTAAATATTATAATGGCAAATAAGCAGTTAATTGCCTCATCTCTAAACCAGGGGCAGTTTTCACTATAACCCGTTACAGATTAAAGTGGTACACGTGATAGTTAAGCACAGTCAAATGTGTAAAATGTACAAGCTGAAAATGCATAAAGTCCTGTGGTTCTCGTCATGTCATCTGTAACTATATTATACATATAAAATGTGGGGAGAAATTATATTTTCAAGTTGACAGCTTCCCTTTAATTTCCCAGGTTGTTGCATTTGGGATTGTATTTACTATTTGTTAAAACCTGCAAGTACCTGTCCCAGTTCATAAAAAACTAAACCAAGCAGGGAGGATAGTTTCTCTTATATATATATTTATCTTTCTGAGCAAAGATATATGCACCTATCCAAGAAATCACTCCCAGGGTGATCTTTATATGATCCAGAAGTCTTGGGGTGATATCTTTCTTTATTCTTGGGAACTATTTAAGAAGTATTTTAATAAAGAAGTATTGGTAGACTGCAGAAACATATAATGGGCTCTTAAACCTCTCTATGGAGACCCGTGTCCTTTGCACATGGAGGGCAGTGAATTCTCTTGCTTAGTTGCTCAGATTGGTGAATGATCAGAGTTAATAAACATGTAAGTGAGACAAATTGCTCTGAAATATTTTTAGAGTGAAATTTAACGAGAATACATTCATCCCTGAATATCAATTTTACAGAACCCTTACAGTTTTACAGGGCAAAGAACTATATTTTTAAGAGTTGATGTATTTGTTTTTGCAGGTGGTTAAAACATAACATCTCGGAATCTTATTAGAAACAATGAATTATATCACATACTCTTTGGAGGAACTGCTAGCTTGCGGTAGAAGCCTGTTGGGACATTCTGATATTTTTTTGTAGGTAATTTTTTCAGATTACTCTGGTATGACAACAGCCCTTGTTAAAACATATCATGTTTTAGAAAAATTATTTTACAAGAAATACATTAAAATTGGAAGAGATTTTTGTTAAGTGATATTTTCATAGTATCTGTAACTATTAAATCTACCATTTTTGACCTTGATACACAGAAGTGGAATTTAAACGATAGTCTGACCTCAATGCTTATCACAATAGAGACTCATTGCTTAATTAAAAGTTTGGCTAATTCTGTATGCCGGTTAATATTCAGGCACATTTTCATTGGGGAAAATCATTGTTTCTGGTCCCTAGCAGCTGTTCTGGCCTGCTCCCAGTTCTTTGCAGATGTAATAACAAATCCCAGATCAGAAAACTGCCTAGAGGTTGTTTGATAGGCATATTATATAAATATGAAAAAAAAATAGAAACAAATAAACCTGCTGTGGTGGATGTGACTCTTTCATCATTGCTGATCTGGTTTAGTTTGTTTAACGCTGAGATCCCAGTTCTGTTCTCCCTCCCACCAATATCAGTAGAAAATAATTATTAAACTAAATAAACAATTACTAAACTAAATCAAATCTCCCTGCCAGAAAGGACCTATCAGACCACTGACTTCTCTAAACTCTCATGCAAGCACACCAACGTGATGGTGATTAAAGTAATAGTGAGAGGCGACAAAAGAAAAGGCTTTGTATGTGAGCATGTCTAACTCCATGCGAACACAAGGAGATGGCAAAAGCAGAACAATGTCTAGTTCCAAGACTTGACCAGCGGGACAGATATTCTCTGTTTAGAGAGTGGCATGACATGCATGTTGCCCTACTCTCATTGCGACTTCATCAGAAAACTCTCCAGTAGGGATTTGGGATCTGGAGGCCAGAATACTGCACCCCGGAGCATTTCTGTCCACAGGATGACACTGTTCTGCATACACACAACTTCTTTGTTTAAAATGGAAACATTGGCCTGACCCCATTAAAACACGCTCAGAAGCAACTCTAAAGTGACATTTAACAGACGCGCTGGCACTCAAGTTATTGACAAGCTACAGAACAAATAACAAATTTATAAATAGAGACCCAGAATGGATACCCAGTATGGGTAAGACATTTAGCTGCAGCTAGTCATAAATAAGGTTTTTAATAACACAGTGACTTTGCAGTTACCTATTTCTAAACATTAGTCAAAACATTTGAGGAGGCAAGTGTATAAAATAATGTCTGCAAAGTAAAGCATGCCTTATTAATGCAGAGAAAATAAAATTGCAAAATTATTGCATTAAAAAAACCCAACCATGAAGCCAAGCTTCAGCATTGCTGTTAAACAATTATCTAGTTATGGCTGTTACACATCCTTGGGTGCAAAAGGGACATGACTGTAGCAAAACACAAACCAAGATGTCACCTATACTGTACCCCTTAAAAAGACTACTGCTTGCTTGAAGGAGAACTTGATGCCAAATAGAATTACATGGGAATTGGCTCCAGTACAAAATCAACCCACAGACACAAACTGCATTTGATCACATAAATGTATACTGTAGCAGCTAATTCTAGTGAAGAAACAGACACATAAAACTGAATGTTTGGAACCCTTCTAATGAAACATTATGGTTGATCATACCTAATGACTCCTGCATATTAAGTATAATCACTTAAACAGAATCTGATTTGGCTCCTGGGAGTAAACCAAGCCATACAAATTAGGCTGTACCCAGTTACAAAGAAAGAAAACAAACAAAAATCCAGAGAAGAGACTGAATTTTTATATGCACTTATAGAAGTGTCTTGCAGGTCCACGTTTTTTTAGACAAGCTGTTAGTGTGAAACAGATTAATGGTCTGATAATTGCTTCAAGCAGAAGATTTTTAAATAAGGGTTTTACTAGTGGAACTTTTAACAAGCCAGCACTTAAAGGACAGAGAAGTAATTACAATGTTTATAATAGCTGGGTACAAGGATAGCAGACATTCCTGAAGCAAGCAGAAATAGGAGGATTCATTTTGCATGCTGCAATTGGCTGTCTTTGCAAAATGAGCCTCTAAACATAAGAAATGCATGGAACAACAGAAATTAAATGAAGAACTGGAATCTTCAGGGACCATCTCAAAGCAATGATATCACACTGCGCTGAATGTAGATTGTGCATGTGAGATCGGTGTGTGATGACCAAACTTGCACAGTAATTGCAAATGATTCTCGTTCAATATGCTAAAAGTATCTGCACCATATGCCCTATAAGTAAATAGTCTTTCCATGCTATGATACAGGGACGAGCAGGCCTTCAGCTACCAGATTTATATGTAAGTGCGATAGCAGAGTGTTCTTTTCCTTCACCTCAATTTTCCACCTGAATAAAGGTCAAAACACTGCTGACCAGAAATAAGTAGCACTGGAGACCAAACTAATGAAAACAGAGGTTAAAACAAGGGTAAATTTATGTCTTTTAATGACTGTCTGGAGATGAGCACAAGCCTGTAGCTTCAAGCAGTGTTATTATTGTCATAGCTAAAGAGCAATTCAATTTTTGTTTTACCAGATGGATACCTCCATCTAGGTACTTTTATGTTCTCCATTATTGTATTTTCTGAGCATCTCACAGTTTTAATTGTATCTATCTACACAGCATTTAAGCAAGAGGCATCCTTTATCTAGTGACTGTATAACGCAATGCAGAGAGTCTTGGGAGGGAAGAATACTTTTTCCCAGCAAGTGACCATTTGCTAAGCTGAGGAGCCGGGCTCAGACTTGCACAGCGGCTCTCCGACTCCAGTAACCTGCTAAGTCAGCTGCACAGCTGCAAAGCTTTGACAGCAGAGATGGAGAGTACCTTTTCCCAGCCTTATCTGGAACTGGGTAGGGTGAGAGCACTCTTCTGAGCAATGGAAGACCTGAATTTAAACCACTTCCAGCTGAATCCCTGTCTCACATTTCCTAGGAGAGAAAATAAATCAGTCTTCTGTCTCCAACAGGGACAATTTAAGAGCCCTAATTTCAAGAAAACACTTGCAAACTGTGAATACTGGTCTTATAAAACTTGGTCCAAAGAAGTCATGAAGCTCTTTGGCAGAGGAAAAATTGCAGATGAACCTTGTCTTCATGATTTTCAGCAGCAGATTGGGCACATCCCCAGTCAGTATGCTAGCTGCAGTGAATACCATGCCTAATGTTTATAAAATAAGGTAATGCTGAGTTTCCCAGCACTGGACACTTTCTGTGCTTCTAGTCCAAACAAATGAAGATTAGACTTGTAAAACAGCTAAAGCACCCATTATACAGGCTTGCCCTTTTCTTACTCTTCCCCGAGCATCTGCTCACAGTCCCTGTTGGAAGTCAGGTATCAGGCTACATGGGCAAGATTATTGTTGCTTGGTTTAAGCCAATGCAGATGCTTTATTACTGCAACCTGAAATGACTCAGCTTAAAAGTAGTTGAGATCCTCAGAAACTCCAGAGGCACACAATCTTTGCAGTGTCAGCTCTCCACAGCCATGTGCTTAAGTTATCTACCTGGCATTGTTTGTTCCCCAAATGAGCTTGTCTGGACCGTATCGATCAGCTCAATGTCTAAGCACTGTCAGCATCCACAAACTACATGTTCCTGGCATACCTTCACAGCCTGGTCGGTTAGGTGATCTCCAAACACGCTTCCTCCCCTACGTGCCACCAACCCTCCCACTGAACACAGCATCCTGCATCCCCTCAATGCAGTTTGAGAGGAATGAACGTATGGCTCCTGTGACGGTGCCTTACATACTAGGCATTTGGAGTGGGGTTCTTAGTCTTTTCTGTTAATTTCTCCCCCTTCCAGATTTGAATATACGTGGTGGTGACAATGGCGAGGTGGAGAATTGTTGAGAGAAAACAAGAAGAAGGGCTTTGCATCTATGACTCTTTAACTCTGATGTTTGGGCACTTGCTGGGGATGGAGGATTCCACTCTTGGATATGCTGAAGAAGAAAAAATATGCTATACTTTAATACTCATCAGAGCAGTAATAATGATAAACTCTAGGCTACAGAGTCATGTGTCAGCACTCTGTCCCAATAAATATTTAATTACTCCATATAAATTGGCAACATCCCAACAAGAAAAAGCAAAATAATACCTGCCGGCATAATGCATAGTGCACTCTCATGGGTGAGAAGAGAAGCACTATTAGCCCCTCTCTCATCAAGAAGGAAGCTGAATATGGATTTCTACATCCTTGGAAAACGCCCTAACCAAATAGCTTCTTCATAAGGAAAATTGTATCTGCAGTGTCTTTACACACATTGCAAGAGAAGTCTAGCTATGGTCTTATTTACAGAAAAGGGATCATGATTCTGAACCTTAACTGGGATAACGTACCAACATCTTAATGAGGCAGATTTTAAGGGAATGACATCTTGCCCCATTTTTGGAATTTATTATAGGTGTGTTCTGATTTTTGTGGACCTTAATCTTGCACATCAATTTCTTCCTATGCAGTGCACCACAAGATATGGTCCTTAACTGATATCTGGACATGATGAGATACCTCAGACACTATAATTCCCAGTTCCCTTCTGTGACTCAGTTCTTCAGTCCTCCTCTCAAACCTCACATACAGTCCTTCAGGAAGTACCGAGAACAGCAAGGAATTAAAAACTGCAGTTCCCAAATCCTGAGTTAGTATTTTCATTAATAAACAAATCTTGCAGCATACTTTCCAGGATTTTTTTTTTTTTATATACCTGGAGATATAGAGATATATGAAGCGATCCATAGCGCCTGTGCTGTCAAGACTAATTGCCTTCCACAGTGCCACAAGGCCTTTTGTCTTGGAAACTAAAACATTTCATACCTCTAAGTACAGCTCCTTTGAGAAGAGTCTAAGCCACTAAATATTTTCTTTCCCAAAAGACCAGATTTTTCATTAGGACACAGCATTTATTGTTACATGGGCATATTACTTAAAATGACAACACTGCTGAGGAAGAGCAGGTCACAAAGGTTACTTTAAAAGAGCAGGAGAAAGAAAGGCAGAGAAGCTGGAAGCTCCTGTTATTATATATGATTATTTAAACACATTTTTAAGTGTTTTTTGGAACAGGGGTGAATAAACTGTTTTCCATGTCTACTGCAAATCGAACAAAAACTAATGGGTTCTAATTGCAGTTAGAGAAACTCCAGTTTGTCGTCAGGAAAGACTATCACTGAGGGAATAAGTTACCTGGAGAAGTTGTTGACTCTCCACTGTGGGAGGTTTTAAAGAACAGATTAGACAAACATATGTCAGGAACAGCTCAAATACAGTTGATCTGCCCTAGGGCAAGAGAATGGACAATATGATATTTTTCAGGTCTTCTGCAGAACTATATTCTAGAGTTCCTACATCATGACTAACATGTTAGACTTTTTCATTTATTACCTGGTATGTCCCATTCCCTGCTTGCTGTATGAATATATGAAACAAATAAAAGCCTTCACAAGGAGAGTGCAGTGAACATTTTTAGTGAATAGTGAACTTGCCCCAAACAGTTTCATTGATTCTGAAACTATCTACCAATTTAAGTTGATTTTGTCAAGTTGAATTTACAGGAGGGAAAACAACAGGGACAGATTCACACCAAAAACCATTCATATATGTCTGTCTGTCTTCCTTATTCACTAACACCCACCCACTGAAATTATTTTCGTCTATGATATTTACAGCTCTGCCAGATACATTGCCACATATATTTAGTGTCTGTACAGGGTGAAATGCAATAATAATATGATGATAGGTAATATTGAATTTTGCATCTGGAAACGTTAATATCACTTATCATTCTAATGACCAACAAAGCTGTTAATGGCAGAGTGAAAAACAAGGACGTGGTGTTTAAATGCATAGGCCATTAGAACATGCATAGACCAAAACATTCATTGATTTCATTTCAGGGTCAATACCTGAGCAGCACAGAGTTTAACTAGAGGCATGCAAGTAAAGAAACCAGGGAGGGGAAAAAAAAAAAGCAGCAGTAATTATCACTGAACCCCAACACATGTTGGTGTTAAGTCCAGTTGGCAGCCGGTCACGAGCGGTGTTCCCCAGGGCTCTGTTTTTGGGCCAGCCTTGTTCAATATCTTTATCAATGATCTGGATGAGGGGATTGAGTGCACCCTCAGTAAGTTTGCAGATGACACCAAACTGGGTGGGAGTGTCGATCTGCTGGAGGGTAGGATGGCCCTGCAGAGGGACCTGGACAGGCTGGACTGATGGACCGTGGCCAACTGAATGAGGTTCAACAAGGCCAAGTGCTGGGTCCTGCACTTGGGTCACAACAACCCCATGCAACGCTACAGGCTTGGGGAGGAGTGGCTGGAAAGCTGCCTGGCCGAAAAGGACCTGGGGGTGTTAGTAGATAGCCGGCTGAACATGAGCCAGCAGTGTGCCCAGGTGGCCAAGAAGGCCAACAGCATCCTGGCCTGTATCAGGAATGGTGTGGCCAGCAGGAGCAGGGAGGTGATTGTGCCCCTGTACTCGGCGCTGGGGAGGCTGCACCTGGAATACTGTGTCCAGTTTTGGGCCCCTCACTACAAGAAAGACACTGAGGTGCTGGAGCGTGTCCAGAGAAGGGCAACAAAGCTGGTGAAGGGTCTGGAGCACAGGCCTTATGAGGATCGGCTGAGGGAACTGGGGTTGTTTAGCCTGGAGAAGAGGAGGCTGAGGGGAGACCTTATCGCTCTCTACAACTCCCTGAAAGGAGGTTGTAGTGAGGTGGGTGTTGGTCTCTTCTCCCAAGTAGTTAGCGATAGGACGAGAGGAAATGGGCTCAAGCTGCATCAGGGGAGGTTTAGGTTGGAAATTAGGAAAAAATTTCTTTGCTGAAAGAGTGGTCAAGCATTGGAAGAGGCTGCCCAGAGAGGTGGTGGAGTCACCATCCCTGGAAGCATTCAAAAAACGGGTAGATGTGGCACTTTGGGATATGGTTTAGTCTAGTCTGCCCTTGATTGGTTTAGGTGGGCTTGGTAGTGTAGGTTAATGGTTGGACTGGATGATCTTAAAGGTCTTTTCCAACCTAGATGATTCTATGATTCTATTCTATGTTTTATTAATTCCATTGTTTGTAGCCATGGGGTGCTATGTGGGGTCATTCATGCTAATAATTTGGATGCAACTCATTCTGGCACAAGTGGTGAGCTAATATACTCCCTTAATTTTTCACTTGCTTTTGCAAAAGCCATTCAAACTTACAGTCTCTGAGTTTGGGAAATGTCTCTCTTCTGGGGCATCCTCTGAGAATGATGGGGGATTATAGGATGGGTTGTGACCCCTTCATGTCTCTTAATTGATGAAGATCCAGTCCCAGTGTGCTGTAAGACCTAGCATCAGTTTGTTACAAACCACTATGGTGATCACAGATGCCAAGTGAAAGAGTTTAGAGCCAGCCATCTGTACGGCAAATTTGTACAGTACTGCAAACCACAATCTGAAAACTTTTCTGTTACCTAAAAGTCTACACTTTTGGAAAAGCAAATACATCAATACAAAGGAGGGCTCATAGGTACCTGACCTGGACAGGGAATGCTGCTTTCCTTTTTTATCAACAATTACGACTGGGACAAAAATAGAGAAAAAGAACCAATTTATGTAGAAAATTAACATATAGACAGCCAAGGAAGGTTTCCAGCCTATGTCATGAAAGGGGGATGGCCTCGGGACTGAATGACCCTACTTGGGCTTTTATTGCAGAGGAACACTGCATGAAAGAGGGGAGGTTTTTTCTTTCCACATTTGGGACAAATAATTGAGGATGGAAAAGGAAAGTACAAAACCGTCGGTTCCCATAAGGAATAGACCATGAATAAGAATGTATGTGATGTATTAGATTATCCAGTTACATTTTCATAGGGCATTTTCTCATAGCAAGCAAAGTACTGTATTGGATTTGCACAGCAGCTGGTACATTCAGCGTGCGCTAATCAGTTCTGACTCAGAACTGCCAATAGTATGTTGTGCTGTTGAAAGGAAAAAACCAAAAGCCTACACTTCTAGTCTGTTTTGCCTGCGGTTGGACCCTTAACACACATATAGGCATGCTTTTTAAAGGGACTAAACGCTTTGTGCACCCATCAGACTGATGAAATTTATGGATAGACAGCAAACTTGAAAATGAGGGTACCCTGGACTCTGACTCCCAGCACCCTGGTTTGCAATGTTTATTCTAGTTTCTAAGCAATAGCATTCTATTGTTTTGCTTTAAATCAGAACGTTATTTTCATAAGATGAGCAAAGTTTGGGGTTGTAATATTCTATTATTCTCAGCATAGAATTTGGAGTTTTAATTCCCCTGGGCAAGACCAGTGGCATACCTCTTAGACAGCAATGAATTTAAGGAAGATGGGGTTGAGGGTCAAATACTTTGATGAGGCAAGAATGAAAAGAAAATCTGTGATCCACTGTCTGTCTTAGGTGCTTCAAGAGATAACATGCTGGAATACACTTTCACCATTTTAAAGTATGTAGCTTTGTGCAAAAAAAAAGATAGGGATTAGCTAGCTGTGTCTTGAAGCTGGGACTCAAATGTTAAATTGTTCATGGGATATATCCTACATTAATGTTAAGACTCATTTGTTCTGATTTCACTCTAAATCAGAATGCTTGTTCTCATTTATTCTGCAAGCTTCTTTTCCTAATTAATTTTTACAATAAATTTCTTCATTTCTTCAGAGAGTTTTGTTCTACCACCTGCAATTCTGATTTATCTTTTCAAAGAATCACATATAAAATGTCATGTAGAACTACGATTTCTTTCTGGGTTTTATATTTAAAAAGAGTAAAGCTCTTAAAAATAGTCATGCCCATGGAAAGTGTTTTGGAACACCTTTTAAAACTTGAAATTCCTTTTGAACTGTAACAACAATGGAAATTTTTATACATTTGCCTCATCTTTGATTTCGGTCTGGAGATTTGCAGTTTGTGGTCCATGCCCACTCTATTTCTGTCTCACTGTTTAAGAACAGAGCAATTCATTATTTGTTTCCGTAGGTTTTGGGTTTGCCTTTGAAGTACAAACATGGTGGGAGGCAATTAGTTTAGATTGCTAATTTAGTTGTTAATAATCTGGAGGCAGGCAGAGGCAGATTAGAGCCAGTGGTGACAAAGAAAGGTTTTGGATCCTTCCACTAGCTATGGAAGAAAAGCAAAAGTGTACAACCTTCTGTGTATCTATTCCTCATACAGAGACTACTTGGGTTGATATCTCTGCGCACGTGGGCTAGGGAAAACTTCAGCCCAATGTCAGTCCCAGAAATATGAAAACTCCTATTAAAATTTTTACACAGGATGAAATCACTGGGGTATTAATAACCTCAGTGGTTATTAGCAAGTAGAGGAGATACATTCTCTTTTGGGGGTAATCACAGACACCAAGTATCAGGTAAAGTACACCAAGGAAGAGAAAAAGAAAGTTTTTTACTTCCCCTTTGACAGATGGCAATTGAAAGGATGAAGAAGTTAGTGACATATTCAAGGTCAGAGAGATAACACTATACATCTTCCATATCCTAATCTAATTTCTTAATTAAGGCCATTCTTTCAATCTTATAAATCATCGCTTGGCCTTTCTCAGACTTGAGACATTTCACTCATTATAAATATATTTTAATTCTTAATCTGTTAAATTACCTCTTGGTTTTTCTGCAGATTTTCATGGTCTGTAGCAGATGATGTCTTCTCCCATTTCTCTGCAACTTGATTTGCTTCTTCTATTTTTTGCTCATAGCTTTTCTGGGAATTAAGCAGTGTCACTTCATAAAACTCTTGAATATCTGTTTGTAAAGAGGAACAAGCAAAAGATGTTATTTCATGATGGCTTTTGAATCCCTGGTGTTTTTCTTTGGACGATACATACTTACACATTATCATTATAATGATAAACGTGTATTACATTTCTAGCAGAAAGCACCAACATGCAAATTTGTTTTCTAAAATGTCAATGAGATTCTTGAGGTATATTTTCATTTTAAAGAGGTTCTTACAAATCATTTCAAACTAGAGGAATTATAAGAGATTCAAAGAACATGTTACATGCACACCTGAACAATATAGGTAGAACAGACGCTTATACCGGGAGAAGTCAGTTCACAGATCATTTTGACTGGTAAACTAGAAATCTGCAGGTGTAAAATACCCTAAGAGAAGCTTGTTGTCAGACACCCATCCCAAGCACCTGAGCCACTCCTAGCCCTATCAGCAGGTGCATTTGGGAAGTTTTTAAATGGGATACACAACTTGAAGGAAGACTTTGTGGATTCATCACTTCAACCTGTTGTCATTCAGAAGTGGCTAGCTAATATTTGCTTTCAACCAAGAGTAAGCAGCGAGCTGGTTCTTAATATCCTGTTCAAATGTTTTTATCACATTTATTTCCATGGGATATGACCAGATATACGAGATCCAGCAGTGAAAACACTTTCACTGAAACCTGTGCATGTAATGAGCTAAGGAGAGGGAAAAAAAGTGTTTCCCTTCCCCGCAGCAAGAAGTTTTTAGTCAGATAGTCACATACAGGATAGACAGATTGTCTAACAGAGATATTTGACTCACCAAAGAAGAAAAAAACATCACGTTATTTTAATTGAGAACAACAGACAGACTTTCTCCTGCATAAGAAAGAAAGAAAACCATTCCAGGGAGAAAGATTGCATCTACCTGGATACCCCCTGGGACTTCAAAGGAGGGACTGGTTATAAAAACTACCATGCTTTTAATAAGTGGCTCTCTCTAATGAGTGCTACCTAAGGCGTAAAGAATGTGGGAAGGCATGACCCTCAACAGGTAGGTGTCAGGAAAGGAAGAGAAGGGGACAGAAAAACCTGTCTGATATTAAATGAAGAAATTATAGGGAAAAGTCAAGCTTACTGTACTTACACAATGTCTTTCACAAACATTTGTGACTGTGGTTCTTTATTTTCTATTTTGTGAAGAAAAGTTCTGTTTGCATGTTACCTTACACTGGATTGAATTAATAGCAGCCTAAAGGTAACCAATCAGAAAACATTTCTTAATGGAAGCTGTGATAAATCTACACCTGACAATATCAGGAGCCTAAACACCACACGATGCTCCAGAGTGTCTAAAAGTAGAGTATGTTCCCCAGGAAAGCTTCTTCAACTCGAGGAGAAAATTCTTCCAGCATTAGCCATAGAGCCTGCCTGGCAAAAAGGAAGATATTGGGGTTGTGTGTGAACTTCAGAGGCAGCTGGGGATATTGTCATACTGGGTCAGATCCCACATCTGGGCCAGGAAGACATCGTTTCTAACTATAATAAATAACCTGCCGTGGAGGTACATCTGCATTGTCAGTTGTATGCTGTCTCACACAATAGGAGACTGAACTGGATTGCATGTGCCAAGCAGAACTGAAAGAGCAGGAGGAGGCACAGAGAGGCACACAGCAGAGGCACCCCGATTTTCTGCATCTTTCAAGGGCCAGTCAAAAGTACGCAACTGGGTCTGTGCCCGTCCTCACATGAAGCCTCTGGCCAGATTTCTTCCCTTTTTAGTAACAACCGAAATTGAACTTTTCTTCTAACTCCTTTTACAACATTCCAACTATCATATACTCTATTTCTTATGCACAATGGGAAATATTTATCAGAAGTTTTAATTTGAACATTAATAACTGTGATCCATCGGAAGTGGGATCTAACTTCTATTTCACAGATATATTTGTAAGAATTTATGTTTCATATTGCTAAGAACATTTAATTCCACCATTAAAACTAGGACCTACTTTTAAAATTAAAAGCTATAGGATAGTTGCAAGGAGAATGGAAGTTTCTCCGTTCTTGTTGGGGGCATTTTTTACGGTCATTTTGAATACTCATAGTACAATGGCAAACAGTTGTAATATATGGCTCGATGCCAGGTCAATTTGTACTGCAACTGCAAGTAAAACATATCGGGCTAATGTGTAATTATCTCCAGATAAATGCTTTGCAGAAATAAACTAGAAATTGCCCTCTGGCAGTGGCATTCAGCTGGCATACCTGTCATTATCAGAGTATTAATCAGGTTGACAGTAGTCAGTCAAGGAACAGCAGAACAGTGCTTTTGCTCTAACTTTAAAGACTGCCTTGCCCTAGTGTTTTCATTAAAAATAACGTGTGAGCCACATTTGCATGTGTATGCGTGTGTGCAAAATAAATATTAAAAACCCAGGCTTTTTGTAAAGGTCCTTATCTATTCTGAGGAGGCCGTGGGTTGCTTTCACTAGAATAATGATCACTGGTGTGCAGAGAAGAGCATTTCAGTGTACTTATGCGGTTGCAGAAGAAAGCACAGAGGATTCACTTAGTTGGTTGCTCTGTTATTCCGTAAGCTAAAATTGCCTTTTCTGTGGAACAAGGGCAGCCAGCAACCTGCAGTCAATCAAGGTTAGCATAAAATAGGAACTGTAATTTGCTCTGAGTAAAATCTGCTCTACCGAGTTATCTCCATTATGTGAGAGGTGCAATCATACTAGGAGGGGAAAGCAGCTGAATACTAGTGAGGATGGGAAAAGAGGTATAAAGGAGGTGATGGGATCAAGCAATTGTAGAATCAAGCTTGGAGCCAAGGTCACAGAAAGTAGTTGTGAGAGCATGGCAATTGTTATGTAGAAAGACCAAAATACAGTCTGTCTCCTAGTGGGGGCTTACAGGAAGATAATTCAGCTAAGAGACTAAAATCTTACACAAATGAAATCTGTACAGAGTATTTCTTGGCACTATATTCCCTCCCTTCCATGAAAATAAGTTCAGATTTCATTTAGAAATGGTAATATTACTATTGATGAACTCCATGAGCACAAAACACCTCTCCAGATGAACTGTTTGAATCTCTGTACTACTCCAAACATTTTGTTAAGCAATGAATTCATGTTTGTTTAAAGTGTCTGTGAATCTCACTGGATTTTCAGTCCAGCTGAATTTGTTATTTTACTTCTTAAGAGATGATTTACTTTATTTAATAAACTCCACTTGCTCTTCCTTTAGTCTAGCCCAAACGTTTTGTCAGTTTTGCTGTATAAAGATAAATTGCATACAAGAAATTATGTATGTTCTAATATGAAGTAATCCTGAAAATATTATGATATATTTTATTTTGGATAATTCCATCACTGGGGAAGTGGGAAAACAAATTTTGTCTACGTCAGCATGGTAGAGAACACATCAGTATTGCTTTACAAATGCCCATGGACAAGTATACCGTAAATCACTGCATCTGTGCTCTGCGGGCAAACTCCAAGGTCCCCACTTCTCCTTTCTTACAGACCCGTGCAAGAGTGAGCAGGGTCTAACCTTTATAGATAGGCCAGTGAGCACTTTCTCTTACTAAAGCTCAATCCACTTCTCAGTGTGAAGTCTTGTTTTCCTTATTACCATTTTAAAAAAAAAGTATTAATTATTTAGGCTCAAATTAGAGTTGTGCTCACTCTTACCTATTTTTTTTTTTTAAAGAAAATATAAACAAAAATAATTTGGACAAAGAATAAGAACTGGAGAAGACACAATGTCGTATTCGCACAGAAGAGCAACCTTTCTTTCAGACAGCAGCTACATACAAAGAAAAACACGTGATCAGGCAAAGCTGAACAGGCTGCCTAAACTCTGCCATTTCCTGACTTTTGAGTGATTGGTGCTGCAGCCCTGCAACGGATATTCCAGTGCAATTTCTGTTCCAATTCATATGCATCACAATATCCATTCATTATAGGAACACGTTATAACTCTCATACCAAAGGGGTTAAATAAAATGAAAAGGCAAAAATGTTGAATAGCCTAAACCACTTTCTGTCTTCTGTGACCATGGGCTTTTGCCAGCATTCTAATGAGGAAAAATAAGATAAAGCAATACAATTCCTCATTCATCTGCAAGCACTTCGACACCAGAAAGATAGAAGTAAATTGAAGGGAATTCAGACAAAGACAGATGATTAAAGGTCTGAGAGGACTAAGTTTTGAGCAAAGATTAAAGGAGGAGAATAATAATAACATACACTTTCATACTTCCTTTCATTTCAAAGCAAAACAAACATTAAGAACCATATAGTGCTGGCTGAGAAAATTGCATGAGGCCTCAAAGAGAAGCAAACCAGCAGGGTTGAACTGTGGAAGCCCACAAATGAGCACACCAGGTGTGTCCATCCCTTTGTGATCAATAACCCGCTTACAGTGGCTTCAGAATCACCAGTGGATTCGGGACAGCATTATTCCATTTTAAACAGTCCTCTTTGCAGGGAAGGGTAAATGCAGCTGCACGAGCTAATCTGGAACAATTCCCCGGTGTGCTAGGAATGAGGCAGGAGCCTCTCACTCCTACGAGCTTCCTGCTTTATTCAAGATACTCGCTGGTGTGATTTAAAGTCAGGAGGGAAAGGAGGTCAGGATTTGCTCCTCTTTATGCATCTTGGTGCCCTCTTTCCTACGGACCGATGGGTAAATCAGCATAATCCAGCTGGTAGCCCCAAGGCTGGATGAAGTATATGAGGTAGCTTTGGCATCTGTATGATTTTCACCTACACAGAGAAGCACTGGCAGGTACCAAATGTACATCAGTACTTTTATGCACATTCAGAAATTTAGCCATCAAGGCACATGCATCCCAGTACACTGAGCAGCTGGGATTACCCCAATATATCTCTTTTAACACCAGCTGACATGTAGCTGCACTCTGCATGTACCTAATTGATGCAAAGGGATAGGAAGTTAGAATATCAAAAGGTGGGATTTCCAAGGTAATAAGGTGAAAAATTCAGAGAGGCTCAACTTGAGCTGGTACAGGTTTACAACGCAGCTATAGAGTGAGGATAGATTTGCAGGGTGACAAACTCAGGATTCAGAAGACAGGGGTCATTAAGAAAACCGGAGAGGGAGTGGAGAGAAAAATCTCTTGTATCTCTTTTGCATTTACAAAAATGAGGGGAGGAAGAGGAAAGTCTGTATTCCAGTGACAAACAAGCTGATGCCAGGCTTTCTGATACCATCTATATTTTATAGAACACAAACAATTAAGCTTAAAAGGATAATCTTGTACATCGCTTAGCCTGAAGTTGTACGCATGTGTCAGCAAATGCTGCCTCCCCAGTGACTTGATGGTGCATGTGGCAACTTGTAAAAGAGCAGTGTGAACTATTCCATGCCCCAAACCTTATCCAAAGTCCACTGAACTTGCAGACACCTACCCACCACAGCATGCTTTGACCTCCAGGAAGAGAGTACACTGTGCTAACGGCTGTTCCGAAAGCTGTTACCTTCACCTGTGCTTAGCAATGAGAGAGGATTGCCTTGTGACATGCATCTTGCTACCACCCCTCTTCACTCTATGCAGGTGATGTCTTGAGACCATTTAGAAATGCCACCAAATATTCTGGTATCCGTAGTAATTGTCTGTTGCTTCTGCAGATAGCTGTACATTTTTACAATTAACTGTAACATCATTAACAACATAGAATCCCATTACCCAAGAAACAGGTTCTCTGTGCATCATATTTCTATAGACACAAACTGGGAACTGGAACTAAAATTCTGTAGGATAAAAAGAAAAAGGGTTTTTTTCCTCCTCCTTCTAGAGGTCCCTAACCATGGAATTCATTTTTCCTATGCTGTGCCAGTGCCCTGACTTGCTTTGCAGTATAACTCCCATCTGTTTTTCCAGGGCATTCAGGGACAAGGTGGAATGGGGGTCTAAGGCAACATGCAAACACAAGCTGTTTCCTTTCCGGGAAATTTGGGGCAGTCTTTTTGTCGATGTGTAGGATAGTGGCTGATATATACCTTTTAACGTTGTGTAACCCAGCACAAATGGCTACTGTCTGGCAGTACACTGCGAACCAAAATAAAGACAATAGTTACAGGCTTTTGCTGCAAGCCCTTTTTTAACTAAGGGAACATTACAGCGTACGTCTAAATGGCATCATTTATATCCTGGGGAGCAGATTATGCTGGGTCAGCTTCAGCCATCTGGTCTGAATTATTAGGTAGGAGTAAGGAGGACTGTGCAGGATGTTGTTCAAGAAGGAAAACTGATTCATGCAGTAGAAGTAGCAGGGAAGTGATCAGAGATTGTACCAGCCTGCCAGTAAAGGGCTTTAAAGGCCCTGCCCATGGAAGCAGTCCAAACAGAGGTTAAATAACATACTTACTAACTTACACCAAACGCAACTATGTTTTGTGGTTTTTTCAAGCAAAATGTTTCCATATTGAGTAAAATAGCCATTGTAAGAGAGAGAAAATTAAAAGTAAGAGAAGAAAAAAACTTAACTTGAAATTGGATGAGTTTTCAACTAAAGCAGGACCATGGCACAGACCTTCTGTGAGAGGTGGCACATCTCCAGTTATCAAGCTGGTACATAGCTTTATGGTCATGGTGGTACATAGCTTTATGGTCATGGTGAGCTCAAACCCGCCCCCATTAGCATCCCTCCATGCAGCAGCGGTCAAAAATGCCTATCCCCTTTCAGCTGTATCTCATCCCTAGGGCTCCACACATATTTGCCTTGGATCTGCACTAACAAAGGTGGTGTGATATTCAACAATAAAGGAAAAGCTCAAGGCTTATTTTTTGCAATTGCCAGGGCTAACACCAAGATATGTCAAGTCAAAATGAAATTTAGGAGCCCTGTGGCAAGGTTTTCAAACATAAGCTTTTCGTTCTTGAGAAATATAGATGCCAACCCAAGAGCAAGAGTTAAACCGCAGAAGGAGAGAACAGGTTCTCTATTCCATGCAGGCAGTGAAATGGTGCAGTGCAAGCCAGGGAAGCAGTCTTCTGCCAAATGCCTACAGTTGATAAATGTTCCTAAATCTATTAAAAGCAGCATACTCCGGTAGAACATGTACCAAAGTAGGCAGAGAGAAATACCGTTTCTGTTATTAACCTGTCTTGATTCTTGAGCTCAGGCAAATCCCTTCTATTTGATCCTAAGATCCTTTGCTCATCTAGGTTGTAAACTCTTTGGGGCAGGAACTGCTACAAAGCACATACATACCTGAGCAAAATTATATCCTTTTATCAAAAAAGCTCTGAAACGCTCTACATGCTGTAATAAATAACTAAATGGTTAGTAAATAATGACCTTTGCAATAATAATTTTGATGTATGAAAAAAAAATGGTTTTGAGTACTTCTGGATGTGTACAATACTATCATGATTTTTTTTGGTAATATACTCAAAATACAATCAGAGCTGTCTCAAACTTCTCAGCTAGGAATATCTGTCTCAAAGGCAGCTGTCCAAAATCCAGGCAGAATAAAATATTCAACACAGATTGCTGTGCACAGAGAAGACAAAATAATTGCTGCAGCCCTCTCTATGTGAGTGATGTTTATATTAACAAGTGAAAACTAGAAAGCGATAAGTCAGACAGTAAAGTCAGTATTTAAGCCTGTTCGGTGATGATATTGAGTGTATTACTACCATTTTGCCTATATATTCTACCCTCTTATTCATAAATAAGCATCGCAGTCTGGATTTGAGCATTTGCCATTGACAATATGTTATGGTTAACATCTATGGTTGTTAATTGTCTTTTCAACAGAACAAGAAAAGATACTATGAGACAAGTTCAATAATGCACAGAAACACAGCTGAAAGTGGGCACAATAGATTAAATTAGTAAATGCCGCACTCGGTTCTGCTCATTTTGTTTCTGAAGCTTAAGCTGTAGAAGAGCAGAGCAGCAACCCCCAAATCCTGTGGCGAGTTTTCATTTTAAACACGCTAGCCAGGGCCTGCAAATCAATGCGTAACCTGTGAGAGTCAGAGCAGGATCACGAGCACACACGGGCTGATTTGCACCTCCGGACAACCACGCATGCACTTGAACCTGTCCCCGGATTTTTTCCGATAGGAAACTATGTAAGCAGAAAGTGCTGTTAATTTTACTAAGTGTTCAAAAGTGACAGCTAAGGAAGCGCTAAGAAGCCAAGTAAATGTTCCCTGGGCTTCCAAACAGACCTTTCATAATATGACAGTTTTCTTTGAAAGATGGTTTGTTTCAAGTTCTTTTCCTATAAGGTTAAGTACAAACCTTCACCTTTTTCCTGCATGAAGCAGCCGGAGACTGTGAAAGTTATTTACAGACAACAATAACGTATACCTTCGGGAAGAGGTTTTATTCATTGTGTGGGGAGTTGGATTCAAAGCCATTACTGGAGGGATTTTCCCTTGTTTCTGTGCAGCAGTTAACAGTTATTACTGTGCATTTCTGATCCCGTCGGAGGATCATGCAGCCCCACTGTGGGTCACAGAAGTTATGAACAGACTTTCATCTGAATGGTTCCAACATGCACTTAAATAACTGTAATAGAGAGTTCAATACCGGAAACGTGTTCCGTTATATAATTTGTTTACTGTGTGATTTTGTTTGTTGCTCAAGTGCTCGAGGCGTGATTTCTTTAAATAGGGACAATTAGGAAAATTTGTCAAAATTTGACTGTAAAATATGATAACAAAACTGCAGGTACATTTTCATCTCTGAGGCAAGAGTAATAGGAAAAAAATCAGATTATATATTTCCTCACCATTTTTTTTTTTTTTTAAATCTTGGAAAGGAACTAGCTGCAAAGCCAATTTCCCACAGAATATGGAGGGAAATACTGTATACCAGACCAGAACCAGAAAAGGATGCATCATTCTATAATCCTTTCTAAGTCAGATTAGTCTTATATAGGCTTTTCCACTGCAGCTGTGCATAAATAGGTTGGGAGTAGGTAGAGTAAATGGAAGATCCAGTCCTTAGAGCGCGTCTTGGGAACTGCAGGTTTGGGGTAGCTGCAGATACGCAGCAGCCCAGCCAGGGGTCACCCCTATCAGATACTTCCCAGCAGCACCCAGTTTGTTGAAACTCTAAAAACCAGAAAGATTTGGCTCCCCATCTTGTCCCCTCAGGTGTTTTTGCTCCAACACACAAGGCAGCACAATCAGCTGGGGCTGTGCAGAAGGCAAACAGGTCAAGTTATGGCTTTTGACCAGATCTATGATCTGCAGCCCCCAGGTGCCAGCCCCAGTTGATAACACTGTCCAGTGGCTTCACACACCACACGCGCCCACAGTTCCTCCAGGGAGAGCTGAAATAGCCTTAGGGCAAGCACAGAAATCCTGGGGGGAGTTAGGAACAGAGCAGTTAAATCACCTCAGGATTAATCATAGCTGTTCACAGGTTCAACTCACTGACTGTAATCCCTCTTATGTGTTCCCTAAATTCTTAATATTTTCTGGTGAAAGTAATTTGTTTTTAAAAAGAACTAAAGCATCACCTTCTGAACAGGAAAAAAGAAGGGGAGCATGGAGTGTATATATACATATATATGTATCTCTCTTTTAATCAGACATGGCCATTGCCAGGACAAAGAAATGAGTTTGTCCTTGCAGGATAGCATTCAGATGCCCAGGAACGCAGTACCAGCACGAAGACCACCATGGTTCCAATGCAGGAATGAGGTACCAATAGCTTGGCAGGAACCTGAGAGGCTCTTTTACATCAAACAATTTAAAATATAGCTGAAGTTGCAAAGGCCATGAAAACTGCATGGCGAGGACATCCTTACAGCTTACCTGACACAGTGCCCTAGCTGCCTTCCAAGGAGAGGAGAAGGTCAGGAAGGGAGCAGCTTGCCTAATGTACGTGGTTCACCATTTATATTCCAAGATCTGATCTTTTGAAAGGTACTTGCATATTCTACTTTCCAACACCTGCACTCACACGGCAAATTACAACTTTGCTGTCACAGCACACCTGATAACAAACGCAGCCCAGGAACATCTGCATCAGCCTCTTTACACTGTGAATTTCTGCTTTCCTACTTACCATGGATTGTTAACAACATCATTCCTCCTTTCCCCAACCTAATTTGAAATGCCCCTACCATGCAGAACTTGTCATCATGAAGCAGATACTTGCACAGGGCTTGTAATTCAGAGTATATTACATTTTTTTCCCAACCACTTCCAAAGGAAAGACACTTGTGTAATTGATGCTGTCTGTGCTGAGAATAGGCTGGACACATAGTATGTCGTGATGAACCGATGTGACCTCCAAGCACAAGAAATGTCTCATGTTAGTCTCATGCCTTTCCAGCATGTTACCTCTTTCACCCCACTGAGTCTGTCACTGAGTGGTGTGGGAATCTCAGATAGCCAGCCCTTACCTTAAGGAAATGCTGATGAGCCATATCTGAAAACTGCAGTAATGATAAACTGGTTTATTCTTGTGTAAGGCTTCAAGGAGTGGTCCATTAGGAATCCCAAGAGCAAAAATTCTAAATTAGACACACTTTCCCAAGGCAATGTAAGAGCATTTTTAGGAAAACCCCAGGGCAATCTATAAGGAATCAGAAGGCTTCCTGGCCTTTTTCTTCACCCTACAAAGAAGCATCTTCATACCCAACCCCTTTTGAACGTCACTTTAAATATAAAGCTAAGACAAAGCATTAAAATATGACCTTTCTTCCCAGTTCTTTCACCTACCAGAGCTTTTACCTCCTTTAATGTCTTCACTTCAAGGTCTCACCTAGGAACATCTTCCCCTCTGCATCTACACGAACGCACGCAGCATGGGGAACAAACAGGAGGAGCTGGAAGCTGCTGTGCTACTAGACAGCTACGACCTGATTGCCATAACCGAAACCTGGTGGGACGAATCCCATGACTGGAATGTGGCTATTGATGGCTACAGGCTGTTCAGAAGGGACAGGCGAAGAAGGAGGGGTGGAGGCATTGCCCTCTACATAAAGAAATCAATACAGTGTGAAGAGCTGTCCCTGAAGAATAGCCACGAGCAGGTCGAAAGCTTATGGGTAAGAGTCAGAGACAGAGGCCAAAAAGGGAACCTTGTGGTTGGTGTCTACTACAGGTCGCCTGATCAAGGGGAGCCTGCTGACGAAGCCTTCTTCCTCCAGCTCCGGGAGGCTTCGCACTTGCAGACTCTTGTCCTGCTGGGGGACTTCAACCACCCCGACATTTGCTGGAAAAGCAACAAGGCGAGCTGTAGGCAATCCAGGAGATTCCTGGAATGCATAGACGACAACTTCCTAAGCCAGGTAATAGACACCCCTACCCGAGGGGACGCGATACTGGATCTGATGGTCACCAATGCAACTGAGCTCATCAGTGATGTCAAGACTGGAGGCAGCTTGGGCTGCAGTGATCACGCATTGGTGGAGTTCATGCTCCTGAGGGACATGGGAAAAGCGAGGAGTACAGTCAGGACCCTAAATTTTAGGAAAGCAAACTTCCAGCTCTTCAAGGAGTTAGTCAGAAGGACCCCCTGGGAGACAGGCCTCAGGGATAGGGGAACGGAACAGAGTTGGCAGATCTTTAAGGACACCTTCCATAGAGCACAAGAGCTATCAGTCCCCAAGTGTAAAATATCAGGCAAGGAAGGGAAGAGACCAGCATGGCTGAGTCGAGACCTGCTAGTCAAACTAAAGAGTAAGAGGGAACTGCACAGGCAGTGGAAGCAGGGACAGGTGTCCTGGGGGGAATACAGGGAAACGGCCCGGTTGTGTAGGGAGGAGGTCAGGAAGGACAAGGTGAGGATGGAGCTGAATTTGGCAAGGGACGTAAAGAATAACAAGAAGGGCTTCTACAGGTATATCAACCAGAAAAGGAAGGTTAAAGAAAGCGTACCTCCCTTGATGAACAAGAAAGGTGAACTTGTATCAACGGACGAGGAGAAGGCTGAGGTGCTCAACTTCTTTGCCTCAGTCTTCACTGGCAACCTCTCTTCTCACCCCTCCCGAATCGATGGACCACTAGATGGGGACCAGGGGGGTAAAGCCCCTCCCACTGTAAGGGAAGATCAGGTTCGAGACCACCTGAAGAACCTCAGTGTACACAACAAGTCTATGGGACCTGATGAGATGATCCCAGAGTCCTGAGGGAATTGGCTGATGTAGTTGCCAATCCACTCTCCATGATATTTGAAAAGTCATGGCAGTCAGGTGAAGTCCCTGCTGACTGGAAGAAGGGGAACATTGTGCCCATTTTTAAAAAGGGAGAAAGGAGGACCCTGGGAACTATCGACCTGTCAGCCTCACCTCTCTGCCTGGGAAGATCATGGAACAGATCCTCCTAGAAGATATGCTCAGGCACATGGAGGACAGGGAGGTGATTCGAGACAGCCAGCACAGATTCACCAAGGGCAAGTCCTGCCTGACCAACCTAGTGGCTTTCTATGAAGGAGTGACTGCATCAGTGGACACGGGAAAAGCAATGGATGTCATCTACTTGGATTTCTGTAAAGTGTTCGACACAGTCCCCCACAACATCCTTCTCTCTGAATTGGAGAGATATGGGTTTGATGGGTGGACTGTTTGGTGGATAAGGAATTGGCTGGATGGTCGCATCCAGAGGGTCGTGGTCAATGGCTCGATGTCCACATGGAGACCAGTGACAAGTGGAGTCCCTCAGGGGTCCGTACTGGGACTGGTGCTATTTAAAATCTTCATCAATGACATAGACAGTGGGATCGAGTGCACCCTCAGCAAGTTTGCAGACGACACCAAGCTGAGTGGTGCGGTTGACACACCAGGAGGACGAGATGTCATCCAGAGGGACCTGGACAAGCTGGAGAGGTGGGCCTCTGTGAACCTCATGAGGTTCAACAAGGCCAAATGCAAGGTCCTGCACCTGGGATGGGGCAACCCCCAGTATCAATACAGGCTGGGGGATGAAGAGATTGAGAGCAGCCCTGCCGAGAAGGACGTGGGGGCACTGGTAGATGAAAAGCTGGACATGAGCTGGCAATGTGCACTTGCAGCCCAGAAAGCCAACCGTATCCTGGGCTGCATCAAAAGCAGCATGGTCAGCAGGTCGAGGGAGGGGATTCTGCCCCTCTACTCTGCTCTGGTGAGACCTCACCTGGAGCACTGCATCCAGCTCTGGGGCCCTCAGCACAAGAAGGACATGGACCTGTTGGAGCGGGTCCACAAGAGGGCCACCAAAATGATCTGAGGGCTGGAGCACCTCTCCTATGAGGCCAGGCTGAGAGAGTTGGGGTTGTTCACCCTGGAGAAGGGAAGGCTGCGGGGAGACCTTATTGCGACCTTCCAGTACTTAAAGGGGGCTTATGGGAAAGATGGGGACAATCTTTTTAGCAAGGCCTATTGTGACAGGACAAGGAATAATGGATTTAAACTAAAGAAGAATAGATTTAGACTAGACATTAGAAAGAAATTTTTTACAATGAGGGTGGTCAAGCACTGACACAGGTTGCCCAGAGAGGCAGTGGAGGTCCCATCCCTGGCAACATTCAGGGTCAGGTTGGACGGGGCTCTGAGCACCCTGATCTGGTTAAAGCTGTCCCTGCTCACTGCAGGGGGGTTGGGCTAGATGACCTCTAAAGGTCCCTTCCAACCCAAAGCACTCTATGATTCTATGATCTCTCTTACCGTTTCACTGCAGTCTCCTTTTAGTGGAACAGTACACATCTGCTCAGCCCAAGGCTGTGCTTTTTAGCAGGGCATCACCTTCCATACTCAATAACAAACTTTTATTCTGATACCAAAGCACACAACCCCAGTTTCTCTAGTGTGGGGTATCATATGCCCATCAGGTAACCTGCGAGGCACTAAGCCACAACTCAGTCCTCATTTTTGGTGAGGTGCTTTGTAAAGTCAAACATACGCGACTACAGGGCTGCAGTCTCCATCTTCATCTCCCACCCGCAATCCCAGTGGAGTTGGCTGCCTGCCCTTAAGCCAGGCTAAGCGAGGGCAATGAGCACAGTGAAGGACCATGGCCATGCAGTGGGCAAACACAGAGCATCACACAAGCTGCAGGGGACAGAGGATGACTGGGTAAAGTTACATGCCTGAAACTCAAAAGGGTTGCCTCTTACTGCCCCGCTATATTTAATTATGAAGATATCAAGTATTTCAATGTTTGCACTTAAAAGAAAGCATGCAAAGGATAGATGGGGAAGGAATAAAGTTCAAAATAATTCAAAACCAACCTACCCCCTTGATATGTGCCTAAGCTGCAGAAAAAAGCAAGAACACGTGTAGAAAACTGGGTTAACTATATTCCAAGTCTCACCATTTCAGCCGCCTCTTTCTTCATTTTACTAGTGGGAAGTGTAATGTAAGTGGTGAAAACAGGGGAATGAGAACTTCAGACTGCGGTTTCTATTTGCAGTTTTTCCACTGACTTGCTGTGTGACCTCAGGCAAATCAATCTCTCTGCACTTCAGTTTAACCTTCTGTAAAATGGAGATACGAATGCTTTGACTTACCCATAGGCTCACAGTGGGGTGTTACACAGCTTAATTAATTAATGTTTGTTAAACACTTCAAATGAATGTTTCTATACATGTTTAAATTATTATGGGTTGTACTTTTATAAACTCTGGCTTATGACCCTTGAACATATTTGTGACAATGTCTAGTGCAATCCTTAAGATTGCTACTCTGAAGTAATAAATTATACTTTAAATGAACCCTTTCACTGGAGTGACTGCGACTTTAGTTGTCTACACTTAACATTTACAGTTATTGCACTAATTGGTCTAACCTTGTATTGCAGGTTTCCATGAACATCAAAAGACATCATTGTCATGCCTGAATTTGTTTCACTTTATGTTCTCATGGGTTTAGTAACAGCTAAGAGACTTCATGTAAATTCATTGACATTTGCTGGTCTCCATTGGAAGAAGAAAATCTTGTATCCCTTACACAAGTACTTGCAGGTCTAGAATCTCTTTACTGATGTCAATATCCTCATTCTCATCTAATTGATGGTTTATGGACTGTGTACAAGTTCTTTTTAATTTCAGATTTTCACTCAGTATGAACTTAGATATTTATTAATGAATTGTAGAATCATGGAATGGTTTGGGTTGGAAGGGACCTCTAAAGATCATCTAGTCCAACCACCCTGCCATGGGCAGGGACAAAATAATTTTGCAAATTTTTCTTCACTGACTCTTCCAGGAAAGTAAGTCTGTGATGCGTCCTGAAGAGGGCCTCTCACCCCCCTAAAGCTTACAGTAGGCATCAGGATAGCAAAAGGAAATGTTTTACGAAAAATTAGGTTCCTGAATTCACTATTTTTATACCAAGTTTGATCTTTATCACAGGGAGATTAATGTTATGAGTATAGTACTGTGCTTATTAACAAAATATAATTTTTCAAGAGCAATCATTTGTAAAGTTTTATTGCAGCATCTTTAAAAAGGTCTGACAGCAAAACCCAAGGAAGCAGAAAGGGATATGCTAATTAAAAGGCATTATATAAATGCTAATGAAGGAAGTGACCCACAGCCTGTGAATTAGCATGTCATATGCCCCAGTGTCTTAGCACAGAAAACAAAGAAAAAAAATTAGTGCAGCTCCATATAATGGTGGGCTGTTGACAGAGGAAGATCCCATCTTAACTTAAGGCATAGCAGGAGCTCAGAGCAACTATCTTAGAGAAATGCTAAATCAAGCTGGCTTTGGAGGGGACAGACAAGGCTAACATTGTCAACCTCTTGACATTAAAACAGCTGGAGAATTAAATATAGATAGCAAACTTCAGGGATTCCTATCAAGCCTTTCTATGAATTACGATGTGTTCTGGAGATAAAGAATGTTTGTCATATCTGCTGCAAAGGCTGGGCTGGATATCATGGATGCTGACAGCTGGAGCAGCAGAGATTGGTTTGCACTCATATGTGCTAAAGCCAGAGGGTTGGCAGATATGGCACAGGACTTACAGAGAGCTGGGCCTTTGCGGAGAGCTGGGCCTTTGCGGAGAGCTGGGCCTTTGCGGAGGTGTGAATAAAGGTTGGGCAGGCGTCTAGGATGACATGAGACTCTTGACTTACATGGAGGGTAGAGGGTGAGCCAGCTGTCTCTGTGAACACAGCCACTTCAGTTGCTCCACCAACTGTGTTGACTCAACCTCTGTTCATGACAATGGGAGCTGAGACAGTGCATGTGTTAACATTAGCTGTCCTAACCTGGAACTATGTTCCAGTCTGAGCATCCTTCATGAAGAAAGCAACACGGAAAACCTGAGTGGACTCCAGGGATTTTGATGGCATTTCTTTCCTAGCAGTCAGAACTTGTTCTTGGGCAAAGGTCTGGTGGTTGTATTTGCATTATTTTTCATATTTGTATCAGTTTGTTTTCTCTGTTAGTAGATAAAGATCTAGGACCAATTTTGGTGTTGTAGGTCTTCTCTTTCCATAGTTCTGCACTAATACAGGATTAGCTTTTAAAGAACATGGATTGCTAATCAGCTTTCTGTAAACATCAACTTCTCAGTGAAGATGGTTAAGAAAATTAATTTTGCAATTTTTATTTCAAAACAGTTTTTGCAGACAAATTCTGAATGAATGATCAGAAGTCACAGTTGGAGTCTGAGGACAGTACAGAAATACAGTGCATGCACACCTACAGAAGTCTGCTGTTAATTCTTTTTGCTGTTAAAACATTCATAAAACCTGGAAGACAATGCACTTTCCTTGAGTATTGTTTCTAGCACAATGCAAATACTGATACAAAAAATACTTTTTGTCCCTAAAAAACTAAAGCAGACATATCAGGGTGTCCTGGTTTCGGCTGGGATAGAGTTAATTTTCTTCCTAGCAGCAGGCATAGTGCTGTGTTTTGGATTTAGTAGGAGAAGAATGTTGATAACATGCTGATGTTTTTAGTTATTGCTAAGTACTGCTTATGCTAGTCAAGGACTTTTCAGCTTCCCATGCTCTGCCAGGCGCACAAGAAACTGGGAGGGGACACAGCCAGAATAGTTGATCCAAACTGACCCAAGGGCTATTCCATACCATATGACGTCATGCTCAGTATAGAAACTGGGGAGGGGTGGCCAGGGAGCAGCGATCGCTGCTTGGGAACTGTCTGGGTATCGGTCGGCGGGTGGTGAGCAATTGCATTGTGCATCACTTGCTTCGTGTATCATTATTATTATTATCATTATTATACTGTTACTATTAGCATTACTATTTTACTTTATTTCAATTATTAAACTGTTCTTATCTCAGCCCAGGAGTGTTTCTCACTCTTACTCCTCCGATTCTCTCCCCCATCCCATCGGGGTAGGGGGAGTGAGCGAGCGGCTGCGTGGTGCTTAGTTGCTGGCTGGGGCTAAACCACGACACAGGGAAACAGAGCCCTAACAATGATTCTGCTACTAACTCACTCTATAGCCCTTGGTAATTCACTCAATGTGTTATAAGTACTTATTTAGTGCATGTTAAGGTTGTGAAGATCAATTTGTTAGTATTTTTATCATGCTTTGATGAAATCAAATATGATAGGCTAAGCTGTCTTATTGCAGTCCTTCTGCTATGCTTGCTGTAAGAAAAAGCCCGGCATTGTTCTAACAAGATAATGATATTCTATCAGTTCTTGGAATGATAAATCATGTCAGAAAGTACACTTCAATTCATTATTTAAAATCATGTCAGGAAGTGAACTTCATTTTTTAAAATTAAGGGGAAAGATTTCAAATTATATCTTGGATGTAAGAAGAGAATTAATAAATACTAACTATCTGAAATAAATTATTGAAAAGTTCTCTGAAGGCAGAGAAATGTAACAAGGACTTGCAAACCTGTCTCCAGATAGCAGCTTCCAATTCACTATGAGTAGGTTACAAATTTTAAAAGTAACACCAGATTTTTGTCTGCTTTGGTGACACTGACAGAGATAGATCTTTAATACCTAAGAGCACCAAATGTTTCCCAGAAGTATAGAGGGTTGGGAAAGGGGTGTAAAATACGCACAAAAGCCTATGGAGAAACACACAGATACTCCCTGCTGCTAAGAGAGTGCTAGCTCCATGCAGTCAAGTTCAATGTCCAGTGGTCACCTCTGCAGTGCTGAGTGTCCTTCATGCCTTGAAAGACCGTTCATGGGGTGGAGGACAGAGTTACTGTCCTTGACTGCTGTTCTAACACTAAGTACATCCTTTGAGAGCTGAAGCAGGGTGTAGATGTTCCTGCAAGGCACAAGACCTTGGCACTCTCTGTTACTAGATGCATTGGTGAAGTCTTCCCAGCAGTTCCCTACAAGATTGTCTCCTTCTGAGACTCTCTGTAGCCTGGGAGTCACGAGCTTCTCCCCAGTGACAGGAATTCACGTCTGAACCTGCTTTAACAAGCTTTAACTTGTATTTCACCTCCCTTGCCTGCGTGAGTGCTCTCACCTACTGTCTTGAGAGAAGAAAGGCTAAGTGTACCACCACCAACTGGCCATGAAAAAGGCTATTGCCCCATGGGCTGTTACTCTTGCAGCTTGTGTTAGGCATGCTCAAACCTCCTTGCCTGCCCAGGTACTTTACAAGATATTACTGGGCTAATATGTGAGCCCTGCCAAGGTGGAGGCAGATTTTTGCACAATGAACTCTGCAAAAAAACCAGGGTAGACACTTAAATCCTTTTTGTGCTGCAGTGTCTCAGAAAGGGGATGTCTCAAAGGTATGTGCCGACAAACGCATGGAAGATTATGAGGGCAAGCTCTAGTAGTGGGACCTGGTTTGGATTTAATACACCTGTTTATGATGTGATGGCTTGTCGTTTCAACTTGAAGGTCTATCATAACTAATAAAAATGGGGCTTGCCACATGAAACTAGCCTTTAAAAGTGAGTTAGGCTAGATAAGTGCAGATGTGGTGCTGCCAGGAGGTCTGCAGGTGCTAGTCAACGCGGTAATGGTAAAGGCCGAGTGATCACAAAAATGAGGAGGGGAGGAAAGGAGATTGACATTATTCCTATTACCACCCACCCATGCCCAGAAAAACCTGTCCTTGGTGTTGTGAGAAGCTGACTTCTCCCTGTGAGACTCTGTTAAATTGCAGGATAATGATTCAGGCAGCAAATAATCCGTAGACATATTTACAAACCCAGGACAGAACAACTTAGACAACTGGAGAAAACTTAGTGCTCTAACAAGGCATCCAGCAGAGGCTTTGGCTGCAAACAACAAAGCTGAAAGATGGCATTATGCCTGTATATTTAATTTACTTATAATTTCTCTTACTGTTCTGCATTGCAAACAGAGTAGCTGCACAGTGGTAGGAAAGAACATGCCAGGTGGTTATGGGCTCAGAATTACCATTTTGTATATATTATCTAGTTACAAATGCAACGTTAATTAAGGTTCAGGCGCAGCAACTGACAAATAGTGGTCTGCAAGTGTACAAGTTCTTCTGAATAATGAGAATTTCTTGCACAAAGAAAAAGTGCTACAGTGTTGCGTTCAATATGGAAATCTGGGACTCCATTCAATGAACGCATGCAGAGCGCACCGCTGTTAATTGAGAAGATGTAATTACAGTACCCACGAGCCACCAGCATGTGAGGACACCTAATGGACGTTACGGAAAGCAGTGCGTTATGTTGGACTACTATTCTCAGCGGTTTGTTTCCCAAAAAAACCCGCAGCTGAAAGCTGATGCTGGTGAGCCAAATGCCAAGTGACATAATCCCAGTCATTAAGTCATAGAAACAAGCTCGACTGATCAATCAGCAAAACCTACATGGCTGCTCAGGAGCCTCGACTGACGTGACAGAAAAGCAAAGTAGCTGCTAAGCAAGTTTCTGAGCCTGAATAGAATCATAGAATCATAGAATCATAGAATCATAGAATCATCTAGGTTGGAAAAGACCTTTAAGATCATCCAGTCCAACCATTAACCTACACTACCAAGCCCACTCTAGACTAATCAAGGGTAGACCAGACTAAACCATATCCCGAAGTGCCACATCTACCCGTTTTTTAAACGCCTCCAGGGATGGGGACTCCACCACCTCTCTGGGCAGCCTGTTCCAATGCCTGACCACCCTTTCCGTAAAGAAATTTTTCCTAATTTCCAGTCTAAACCTCCCCTGGCGCAGCTTAAGCCCATTTCCTCTTGTCCTATCGCTAGCTACTTGGGAGAAGAGACCAACACCCACCTCACTACAACCTCCTTTCAGGTAGTTGTAGAGAGCGATAAGGTCTCCCCTCAGCCTCCTCTTTTCCAGGCTAAACAACCCCAGTTCCCTCAGCCGATCCTCATAAGGCCTGTGCTCCAGACCCTTCACCAGCTTCGTTGCCCGCCTCTGGACACGCTCCAGCACCTCAATGTCTTTCTTGTAGTGAGGGGCCCAAAACTGGACACACTATTCCAGGTGCGGCCTCACCAGCGCCGAGTACAGGGGGACAATCACCTCCCTGCTCCTGCTGGCCACAGCATTCCTGATACAAGCCAGGATGCTGTTGGCCTTCTTGGCCACCTGGGCACACTGCTGGCTCATGTTCAGCCGGCTATCTACTAACACCCCCAGGTCCTTTTCGGCCAGGCAGCTTTCCAGCCACTCCTCCCCAAGCTTGAAGACCATGCTTCCAAAGTCCAGCAGAAAACCCCGCACTTTCCTGGTGTGAACCAGGGAAGATCTACACAAAGAGGTTGAAGGGGCTGCCCCCATGCACAGATCCTGTTCTGCTGCCCCATGGACGTTCATGAGAAGGTACAAACCTCTGAGCAAGAACTAGAAGGACGTGCCTGAAGGCTGTAACCCATTTCATCTACGCCAGCTATCCCTGCCTGCACAAGTCAGAGCCCTAACATATTTTGACAGAGAGCCCAATCTGGAGAGATTGCTCTATTATGACCAAGAATTGGACTTTTGATGCTTATAAGGAGCTGCTTCAGCCCACTACAATTCTTAGCAGGGTTATATCGCTGGTGAAACAGTCAAGGGCAGCGGGAGAATGGTCTGACACAGAGCAGCCCACAGCCACCACTGAGCTCAGGTTGCTGAATGATTAATGAAGTGATGGATTTATCCTGCTAAGAGAAAGGACTAGCTTGCGGTCCTTAATGGTGAGAAAATTAAAACTGATAAAAGGAGGGCGGTGGGTTTTTTTTTTTAAGCAAATCGTAACACAACCTGGGCCTTTTGCTTCCACAGTATATTTGTGAACTACACCACAGGAGGCAGACGTAATAAATAACATGAATAACAGAAACTTTCACATTTGATTAACATGATATTATCTTAGGGCTCAGTTATAACAGATATTTGTGCACATGAGTAATATTATCAGCCTGAACTAATTTTTATGAGATGAAACCCTTAAGAAGTTTTCTGCTAGCTGAAGCAAACTAACCTATGGCTTCAGACATAAATTTTAAGATTATGGGAGCTCCTTTGAACTATATTCAGTATTTGTGCAAAGGGCTTGTGATGCTTAAACTTATAAAAATAGATAAGTAAATCTTGATTTGTTCTTTGATCAGAATCTTGTTTCACTCTGAGAAAACCCATCATGTTGGGGAACTATATTGATAAGACAGTGGTGTCTGGGTGAAACCACAGAGAATCTTTATATTATGCCCTTAGGCTAACGCACACAGAACTGTATTTGTATGCATAAGGGATGCAGCTAACCCTGCCACTTGTGAAAAGGCTGCAAAGCTCTTCTACTTCGATAAGTAAATAGTCTTAGTGCTACATACATTCAGTGTGGAAGACCATCTACAGAGGAGCCAAAGTGAAAAAATAAAGCATTCACAATGGATTGAAGGAAATTGGGCAGGAAGGGGTTGTAAGTGAGTATGGGAACAGCAATTATTTAATTAACACTGGAGTCTGCTTTTCCAAACTGAACTTGAAGTGTCACTGCTACAGCAGCAGCCATGTAAAACCAAGAATCTTTGGAATGGACCTAAGACAGAATTAAATCAAGCACTGACAAAAACGACATAAAGTCAACCAAGAGGATGAGCGGTCACTTCTCTCCCCTTGGTGTTCATACTGCAGATTTGTATTTATTTCACGGGTGCCTTGATCCTGCATAGAACAGGCAAAGAATGTGGCCCTTTAATGACCTGTCTGGGACTGGGAAAAAGTTTATTAAAACAAAAGGAGCATGCCCTAACACTTCATTTCCTTCCTTAGTCATTATTTAAGAGTTGATTCAAAATCTCCAAAACTCCTGGTGTTATCACACCTTTAATATTTCAGATCATGTTCATTATAAATAAGCTTCTTCTAGAATAATGTGAACTAAAAGACAAGCTGTCAAAAATCTTTGTTAAATATAAACTGACAGCATTGGAAACATGCTCAGCTGAAAAACAGCAGTTTATGTACAAGATATTATTAACAGTTCATGATCTTTCACATACACTGTTCATTTATTAGAACCTATGGCCTAAAGTTGCCGTCAGTTCATGTTTAAAAAGATATTTTTCTTCAGCAGCTTTTTCTAAATGCCTTGTCTGTGACTGTCCATAACTCAAATAGCATTCTACTGTGTAATGGAAGTATTCAACAAGATGATTCAACCTCACATGATATTGTTTTGTTAAGAAATACCTGTAAAAAGCTCTCATTCTCCCCAAAATCACATTAGCCTTTTGGGAACAAGAGGCAAATCTTTTTTGCCTTTTGCAAACACATCTTCTAATTATGAGTCCTAAGCTGTTTGAGGGGTTTTTTCAGTCTAGTTTGGTGAATGTATTCATGAGCCAAAACCCAGACATTTGAAATAGGGTTTTACAGATGTTTCCAAAATATTTTCCCAAAGACAGACCACAAATATAGCCTCCAAGAGCCAATCACAGACTTAGCTGTCTGGAAAATGGAAATCCATCATCACATGTAATGTTTTCTCACCACAAATGGCACCAAAAATTTGACTGCCAGAGTAATACTGGGAGTAGGAGAAAATCAAAATGTAAAGCATCACAATGTAATTTTTGGCTTCTCTGACATCCTGCAGGTGGGATGCACAATTCCCTGACGTCCCCCCGATGCCTCTTTGGCAGGACAGTAGGAACCAGATAGTGGATGAGCTGCTTGCCAATTAACCAGGCCAGTGACACAAGGAAACCAGAAACCTGCCAGGTACCAACTGTTGCCCAGCACAATATTAAATGGAAGACAAGGAAAGGGATAAGTGCATAGGTAGGTGCTGCTTGAGTTGCAAAGGGTTTCGAGCTGCAAAGAGTTAATGCCAGATCCCATGCAAGCACCTGGCTCATCAGGATCCTGTCTAATAAGTATTCTCTACCAGAAAAAACTCTCCTTCCTGAAGATTCCCAGTAAGTTTGCTCTCTGCTATTGACTTCTCCTGGAAATTTTTCTCTCTGTAAGAATAAGAGCTTCAGTCTTGGTGCTATGAACATATTTGCATAAAACCATGCATAAATTTCATATTAAAAATATGAGTAAATAGTCTTTTTGTTGTTTTATAGTTTTGTAGTGATAATTGGGCCTTTCAGTTTCTCAGTGTTAGAAATTACATCCCTGAAACTCTCTGATACAGGCTGATTAGTGTATGGTATAAACCCATACATAATCCTTTTTTCTTCTCCAGAAGCTATTTTCTCTAGCATCTATTAACTTTCTTGCTTTATTTATTTTTCAGTACTTGAAAGCCGAACTCAGGTTTTAAAATTTATGACACACACACACATACACCCCCGACAGTCTGACACTGGGGGTACAGCTACAGAAATTGAAGATTACGTCTAAGACAAGTGGTGAATAAGAAAAGGAGCAGTAAAAACTCCTGAGCAACTGGAGCTCTCCAGAAATGCAGGAGGAAACAGAGAAGTTAAAGCAAGACTTTGGCAAGCATAGATAAGAACAGGCAGATTTTCTTTGGATTATGTCAATCACAGATGTACTAGATTAGTACATTAGCCTGTGACTGAGGCAGAGAAAATCATTTATCAGAATGTGCAGCACAAACATGACTATTGAGCTCCTAGACATAAATGAAGCTATTGAGAGAGATACATTTCATAAGAGAACTCAGAGGAAAGAGGAAATAGTTGAATAATTTATAACAGATTTGATACTGTTGAGGCAAATGTGCAATTTTGGAGGACTTGTGAAATTCCTAATTCTGGAGATCGGATTGTATTGGGAATAAGAGCCCAAAATCTGAAAGGAGGGGGAGGGGGAAAGAATGTGTGGAATTCGTTATCCAAACTCCAGAAAAACGAGAGAACATTTCCAAGATTTCAGACCACAAATAAACCCAAGTGCAGGTTTTGGAAGGAAAAAAAGACAAAGTGGACAAGATTAGAAAAATCTCTCCAGAGGAATCTGCAGACTGCAAATAGAAGGAATTTGCAAAACCAGTGTGGAGGGCTGAACCAGAATGCACCAAAACAGTTCTGAGCTCTATCTGTCACCTTGGGAAAGACCTTCCATATTTGCAAGAAACAGAAGCCAGAATGTACTAAAAAGAAGCAAATTGCTATCATGGCATTGTTGAAGAGGCGTTTGCATCCAATGCCCACAGTGAGTTTTTACTGATTAGTTAACTACGGCTGGACAGCTTAATGTGATAGCTGAAGTTACACAAAATCTTCTGAAGAAAAAAACATACTTGCACTGAATATAGACCAGTAACCACAGGTAATGCTGTGGAGAAATGATTCTAGTTGTACATTTATATGAGTTTGACATAAGGATAAAGGAAAATCTTGAAAAGATAAGGTTTGTAATTGTTTCAGGGAAAGAGCGTATCGATTCAAGGTCTGAAAACACGACAAATGCTCAGGCTCATTATGAGAGCTTATGCTGTAGGACAGAAGCCTATGGGTAGAAAATCAATTATATGATGTCTTTAATGGCATTGGGAAGCTGTCAACAGAATATAAGATAAGGATGACAAAACTCAATTATCCTGTCATAAGTGTTCCTAGAAATGTCCCTGCAGTGCTCAGACACAAATGTCAACAAGTGGAACAAACATCTGAGTCTGATGTATGCAGGTATACATGGCCAAGAAAACTTTCCTGTCGCAGGTGCTTTTGGCTGCCAGCGCTACAGTACAAGCTGAGATGTTCCAAAAATAATACCAGATATTGATACCTTATTTGATAAATTATAAGCACAATCCCTTTAATAATGTTGAAAGAACTTAATGCTGTAGGTAGTATTTTATTCAATAATATCAGATTGATGTGAAACTTGAAAAAAAGGGAAAACAATCTGACAATACACTGCATGATAATTCATGAAATTGCAGATCTATGTAGATATTAAGATGTTTGTCCGTGCCAGAAATATTCGTGTTCTGATTTGGAATGACCATTCCCACTATAAAGAAACAGGACTATTAGAAAATATGAAAATGAAACCTTTAGCTTTACATATGCACATAAAAATATAAAAGAGTTTACATATAAAAACCTGGACCTGGCATACTAGATATGCTAATGATAAATAATGGGTCACAATTTGATTGTTCTGAGTTCAAATGCTTTGCAAAAATTTAAGCACATTACCTTGAATCCACATCATCCACAATCTAATGGTTTTGTGGAAAAAGCTATCAAAAAAATTTTTAAAGGATGCTTAAAAAAAAGCACCTGTGGATTTTAGTTTAGATTTCCACCTGGTGTGCCTAAATTAAAAAGCAGTGTCTTCGATTCTGGGCCTCAGAAGTACAAGCCATGTGGAGACAGGCCCAAAGACTAAGCAATTTGCTCAGAAAAAGTTTAATAAAAAAGGCAGAGGTGGAACTGAAGTTCAGGAGTTCTTGGTTAAGTTCTTGTCTTCATACCCCACTTCTCAGAGACAGAAAATATAGACCAGATAAGTTCGTTACTTATTTTTGAGTATGTTTTCTGAGTTTAACATGTGGTTAAATAAAGTAGCAAGTGAATTCATTGCACAAAAAGTTTAAGATCGTTGTTTCTGTTTGTCTTCAGAAGAGGGCTATCCTGACACCCAGCCAAAAATAATACATAATTTACATACACTTCAAGTCTGCTTTATTAATTTATACCACATGAAAATAAATTTCAGCACTCAATTAAAGCAGCTTCACAGCCCATTAAGGATTTCTTGTTTAATCATTCACAGGGACTACAATACAGTATCAGACCACCAACCTGCAAGCCCAGTCCCGACTCTGCAGGATCTGACTGCCACCAGTCAGAGACTCCTTAGGGAGAAGCATAAGAACTTCTTGATGGGCAGATGGGGCATAGCCTGTACCCATCCTTACCCCTGCTGGTGGCAGGCTCAAGCCATGAGGCATGAAATTTCAGATCCTTTCCCTCAATAATAAGAAAAATAACAAATATTTTTGATGCACACATAAAATAGGCAATGTCTTTTTTTGTTAATTTGGCTTGGATTTCTTCTTGTGACCACTTTCCATTATAAAAAAAAATTGCTTCCATAGTTTCACAATTTTCAGTTCTTAATTATGTAAAATAGCTTTTTTCATTGCAAAAGGAACAAAGAATCCAACTTCTTTCTTGTGGTTGTGGATCCTTTTATCTATTTCTCTCTTATTTGTCTTGTTCCTAAATTAAAAATCTCAATTCATTTAATCCCTCTTCATGTCAGTTTTTCACCTCATTCAGCTCTATCATACTCCTCAAGCTCTGATATCTCTTTTTTTGCAATAAAATGGCCAGTCCTGAACGCCGCTAAAACAGGCTTCACCAACTAATTTATGTAAAATGCTGTATAAAAACCTTAGTGTTGTTTACCATCCCATTCTTTAGGAATTCTCACATCCTGTCAACCTTTCTTATTACAAATATGCAAGGAGCAGAAGTCTTCATTGTACCTTCTACAATGATGCCATGTCCCTGCCTATTAAAGATATACCAGTTGTGACATTTATTTTGTTTTTATTGTGACATAGATTATATTATTCAGATACATTACACACATTCAGCTGAAATACTCCACAGAGAAGGGAAAATTAGCTGTCAGCAAGGACCTTATAAAGACCAGAAGCAAATAAAATTACCAAGGGGAGTAGGGAATATATCGGAGGAAACAAAGACGACAGCAAAAAAGTAAATTAAGAAAGTGAATCTCAAAGCATTTCTTAAACTCTGTCTTTACTTTTCCAATAAAGAACTAAGTGGATTGCAAATTTGCATTCTCTCTCAACGTATATGCAAGTATATTTCATTTTTAGATCACTGTTTCATGTCTATTCCATTTTAATAACAGGGATATCTAGTCATCATCACCTCTTAGCTATTGGAGGTTTCCATAACATGGGTGGAGGAATCTGCATCCAAAACACTGTGAGAAAATAGATATGTATGCTAAGGATAGTTCTGTTTCTGGTTGCTGCTTCTGCTGGCAATCCCATTGGAGGAACCAAGCACTTATAAAATCAAAATTCTTTTTATGTCACGTGATATCCAAAAATTAATAAATTGTGCCAAACTTATTTAAACAATGGTTAGGTAAATTTGAATCTGTATTAATGTTTTATGTTCAGCTGATGAGTTTAATTAAAACAATAATAAATTTCTAACTAGCCTGTTCCTGAGATGTTTGTAAAGTTATGGCAAAAACTCTGTGGCTTCAGGCAAATGCACACACACGTTTATGTATGTGAAGAGTCATGTACAAATGGATCACTCACAATTTTACGTTAAGCACAATGGTACATCCCTGCAGAATTGGGTCAAAATGTGAAACACCCATTGAGTTTAAAAAGCATATTTTGACAATCCTGAATAACAGCATTAGCCTGACAATTTATACTGAAAACAAACAAACAAAAACCTAGCAAATGCACTAAACAGAGCTCATAAATACTAATTTGACATTTCTATCAACACAAATAAATAAAAGCTATGAACTCAAGTATTTATAATAATGTGAGATGCTTGTGTGTTCTCAATCTTATACATTGTGGGGTTTGGTTAGTGTTTTTCCATTTATATTTCCAGTCCAATTTGCTCTCCAAAATATGCTGCGTCTTACTAACCTAAGCATGAAATTCAATTTTTTTTCACTTCAAAAAGGTAGATGAGAGAAGTGGATAGGGGACCTGTCTGTTTACTTGCCATTTGAAATGCAGATAGAAGTCATGCAGTTGCAGATAAAAAGAGTTCCTCCTTATCATACCAAGTAGCAGTGGTTAATTGTGATGCATCATGAAGCATATGCATTGTCAAGAAACAGACACATTAATCTTGGAAAATGTCATCAGGCAGATCAAGACACACTGGTCAATAAAACCCAAATGGTTTTGTCACTCTGGAGATAAAAAAAAAAAGAGATGACTTAACTTTAAAAAAGCAAGAGGATGGATAGTTCAGTTTTAATAGCATTTTCCTTTAATTTCAAAATTTAGACTTTTCCCCATTGACTTCAGTCAGAATTAATGTGCTGTATTCCTGTATCAATTTCAGAGAATTTTCCTCCTAATTCCTTTGCTCAAACAACCTAATCAAGGCCTCCCTCCTTCTTCCACACCCCCTGTAAAACGAACTCCCTCTGAAAGTCTGCTTTGTTTCAAAATATAACATACAGACATTCCACTTCAGACTTTCTAGGATCAGCACCTTTATGAGACACCCCCAGCCGCGGCACCCACCAGCATGAATGCGCTGACTATACCATACCCTGAAGCTGAGGGCATCTGCCATGAAATGGGGGTCTGCTGCAAGATTCCCATGGACAGATTCATTACTGGCTATAATCATCTAAGGGAAAAAATTATTCCAACTGTACCTAAGACAAAATGCAAGGTTTTTACATTGATTGTATGCTCCTACAAAGAATATAAAGATTATGAAGAATATAAAGATTATATTCTTCTATGAAGAATATAAAGGGATTCTGGTCCTGCAGTAAACCTTTCAAGGTAATGTTGTCTATCTGCCTCACGCTCATGCTCTTCTGCTTGCTTGGGACAACTATAGACTTTCTGAAAAGAATCTTATTTTTCAAGCTGCACAAAATTTCTCCAGTGCTCAGGTCCTGTTCTCCCACATCTGGAGGGCAAGTAGATGAAGGCACATGTGAAAACCACCTCTGCAGGAACCAGTCCCTCAGAGGTCATTTGCTGTAATCAGTTAAGCCACAAAGACTTCTTCACTGCTGCACAAAACCCATTTTTTTTTACTTCTACCTGGCTCAGGACCAACAGAAGCTGCAGCAAACAGTAACTAAACAAATTATATTGTTTACCATTAGGTGATGCCCAACTTGCTAGTTTCTAGGAGACATGGCCTCGTCTTGGTTATATCACCAATATTATGAAGCTGAAATGAACGGAGGTGTAATGTGAGTTGCGGTAGAGGAGGAAAGGAGAAAGAGAGTGGCACAGGCTTGAGAAGGTTCCTCGTCTGTGCCTAGAGTGAAGCAAAGTTTATTTCAGTGTCCCTCAGATCATGGACCAGGGCTCTGTTGAGAAAGGTGACTTGAAAAGAAGATTCCTGTTTGAAACAGAAAACATCTGAGGCTCCCAGACAGCCAGGGAATACAAGAAATATCAGTCAGCATGAAAAGGATATGCCTTGGCACAATATCAGCTTGTCAAGGTTTCTGTAAGGCATCACAGGAAAAAAGACTTCTAAAATGACTTGAAAGTTGCTTTGTTGCTGTTTCAGAGAGCTCCTTCCAATCATGAGGGTAAGCATGTGAAAGGTGATGATTTGAAGATGTAAAAACAAGAGAAAGGGAGCTGGCATCATGAGCCCATCGAAGATGGAAGCTGACATTTAAAAACGAACATGAGATGACAAGCCATGTGGGGATGAGACAAGAAGGTTGTTCAAAATGAAAACAAGACTATGTTGTATAAACAGAGGTAGAGGAACTAATAGAAGAATGCAGGAAGGTGGTGATAATTGTCAATTTTACTGGGGTAGGAAAATCCCTCTGCACGTGAATTTTGAATTAATTTAAATGGGAGAAAGCTGGAGAAAAGAATCTTGCAGTAAGTGAGATGCCAGGTAATAAGAGCCAGGATAAGACTTAGTTATGTTACAGTTACAAAAAGGCCACATCCTTAAAAGAAGGTATGCAGAAAGTTTTGCAAGATCCAACCAAACTGGATACAGTAAAACTCACTGTCATGACTTTGCCCTCAAAAAGAGACCAAAAGAGAAAACAATGGAAATATTAACAATGGCCATGTGTTGGCGGTGGCTTAAAACGGTATCTAGATGTCAGTTAGACCTGTCAGAAAAGCAACCCCAGACCACTGTTTGGACAGAATAAAAACGGTCTGGAGTAGGCAGGCAAGTCTGTGATCCATCAACATATACATGATAAGATAAATTTGTATTTGTGGATAACAATACCAAGAAACAAGGAGAAAAGGGATTAAAGAAGATCAAGGGCAGATCTTTCTGGCATCCTCACAGAAAGCTGGAGGAGGGTCAGAAGATGACAAAATGTGATTCAAAATGTGACAAAAAAATTACAAAATGTGACAAATGTGATTCAAAATATGACAAAATGTGACAAGATCACAAAATGTGATTCAAAAGACATTAAAGCCACTAAAGGAGAAGAACATCCTGGGAAAAGGGTAAGGTCAGTGGCATCAAGAGCAGCTGAAGGTCAATGAGGGCAGAGGCATATACAGACACTTGGCTTGTAAGAGCCACTGCAGACTTTGTTGAAGGCAGGTAAGGAATGCCAGTTGGACTGAAGAAAGTCTAAATCGGAATCAGAAGAGAAAGGTTTATTTTAAGACAAATTCTCTCACTTCATCTGTTCTGTATTCTTTCACATTTTTGGCTTCTTGCATTTACAATTTCCTACTTATACAGCTCCTAGGAAGTGTACAGATGGAGAATTATTGGGATTGTGGTCCTATGGTTGGATAAATGCTACTGGACAGTTGCCACGTACCCACTTCCACCTGTTGGGATTCCTTATAGAAACACTGCAGCCGGAGCGGCCATCCAGTGCCACTGCCCTTCCTCTCCACGGGAGCACACCACCAGGGTAAGGCTTATCTTCATAGAACGGAGGGTTGAGAGCTTGCGTAAGTCACTGCTTCTCCACTATGATGTCAGGCAAAGCAAGCTGGCAATGTCTTATGTTCATGCGATAGCAACTTTTGCTTTCAATTCCGGAGGGTTCTCCCTGGTTCAGTCTTCAAAGTGTCATTCAAAAACAGAGGCTGTCACAGTTGCGCTGCCACTTTTCTGTGCGGCAGTGCCTCAGTGGGTAAAGACTTCATTTTCCAGAGCTGTGGAAACGGCACCTTTTAGAAGAAATCAGCTTTTGAAAATTCGTAATAAAACCAAAGATTGGCTTTAATAGCTAAATATTTGTGCTCTTACCTAACTTAATTTGTAAGATTATTCTTCTATTTCTCTATTACTCTCACTTTCTTAATGGATTCCTCTAGTGTTGATGGGCTTTCTTTTAATTGAATATACTCAGGATCAGTTTTGGCAAATTATTTAGTGAGAAAGGAGAGAAACCTTTACCTCTCTCAACAGATGAACAGAGTTTCAGTTGAAGTGAAATAACCAACACACCCTCATTAAACTGGCATTTAACCCAATGTCTCAATGGGTGTCGTTCCCATTAACAATCATTTAAATGAATAGAGCTGCAAACTCTGGACCAGTTAATGATGGATGCTAATTAGCAGCAGTTGAACAGAAGAAACCATCTTAACTAAACAGACAAATCTCTGCACTAAAAAAAGCCATCAAGCTCCCACCTATAACGAGGTTAACTTAAACCCACTGTTGAACAAAACCAGGCCTCCAGCTTGAAGGAGACACTCATCTTCCTTCTCCTAACTGCAAAAGGGAACATCAGTTTTAGGTTGAAAACCTCCAGTTCTGAACTTGTTGTAGAGGGGCCATGTGGGCCTCATTCTTCTCTCCCAGCAATCACTGGCAAAAGTCACGCTGGCTCAGTTGCTCCAGGGCTAGCCACATTGCTAACGCTAAGCCCACCACAGAACAGTGGATGCAGGGTCCACGTCATGGCAACCTGAATCCTTGGTAAACATTGCAGCTGCAGTGGTGGTGTTTCATCCAGAGCATCTGCTCTTTTTCTGTAGCTTTCAGCTACACTGCAACATCACTTTTCTCCAAAGTCTCAGTTTAAGAAATCTCAAGTGCTATTTTGAGCGTAACTTTACAAAATTAGGTACATGTTCCCTGCTTGACTATTCATTTCTCTCCTAAAACATGATCATCTTCTCTAACCCTTTGGGCTTTCTCCTTGCTCATTTTATCCCATTTTTCACTCCATCTCAGCCTCACCCAGCCAGCTTCTGCAAAGCTTCATGGGTAGCAGTCAGTGCCTTTTGTGGGATCACTTCACGCTTTTCTTCAGCTCCTTCATCTCGGTCCTCCTTCGTTTTGCTTTTCACAACTCTGTATCACTGGCTTTAAAGTCAGCCCTGAAACTCAGTGCACAGTCCAAATGAGGCTGCACCCCTTCCATAATAACTCCTCCGACCAGGTGTAAAAGCTCGTAGAGTAACAAGGTCAGCGATGCCATCAAGGTTTATTTCCAGGCGTGATGCTTGGCCTTGCATCTGACACTTAGTAAAATATTCCACTAACGGCACATGGAAAAGACTAGAACTCAGTTCCCTCTCTCAAAGTGTTTGCAGTTCAGCAGGAACATTAAGACAAAAAGACACTGGCATTACAATTGGCAGATATGACTCAACATACAGAAATTGGAACTGTGAAGAAGAAGGGTTGCTGGCTGGTTTTTTTCCCCAAGGCAGTTTTTCTGAGTATAGTCGTGCCTTTTAAAGGGACGTTGATCCATTCACACCAGCAGAGACCATCAGGATTAATGGTTAATACAGACAGACCTCTAGTGAGAAGATTTTCCATATTTGTCAGATTTGTATTAGTTCATTGTTTCTTGGCATTAGTCCATTTTTTCAGAGGAAGGAAGGATGGGCTGTTTTGCTTTATCGGATTTGCAAACACAAGTGGGGAAGGTAGAAGCTTCCCAATACTGTCTGAAAAGACCACAGCTGTGGAGCAATACAGAGCATCAGCTCATTAACGTTAAATCTAAATCATTTTTGGACTCTCTGCTGACAGTTTGCCATGCTAAAAGCAAACGTAGCTCAACTGAAGTGAACAATATTGTGCTTGTTCACAGCTGCATTCAGAACTAGCAATTGCCTGTCACCGCAAGATGAAGTTAATACCAGATGTTACTAATACAACTGAAAATAAAGTTCTAGAATTAAAACAATAACATCTCATTTGGGAAAATCTATAGAAGATGTAAGAAGCCAGATTCTGAGATGTTGGGAATGAACACAAGTCAGTTTGCATCAGATGAAACTCTGGCCCCGTATCTCTATTTCAGAGGTTCAGACTGAAAAGCTAAATTAGAAACTGATAACTGAGAAGAGGAATGCAAATCAAATGAGGAATGTAAATCAAAGGTTAATAAATTTTGCCAGAGGTTACTCTTGTATTAAAGAAGCTCTCAAAAAATTTAAACAAATTTGAAAGAAGTCTTTGAAGTACCTGAACATGACTTGCAGCTTTTGTAACAGCTTACTTTGTACCTATTCAGGGACCTGGATAATTGAGTATGTTTGATACTGGGAGCAGGGAATTGGAAGAGCTGTGTTTCCACTTGATGACAGCAAATAGGGGCCCACAACAAAAAACCTTTTTAAATGAAAAAAAAAGGAAATAAAGTGCTGGGATCCCTGCTTGTGAAATTCATGCTTAAGATCAGTTAGCATTAAATGACTAATTTTGTTAGAAAATGAAATATATGGTTTCCTATAAGCATAAATTGTTATTTTCCCCCAGACATTCCTAGATGGATTACAGAAGCAGTTTTTAAGCTAATAAATAGGAAATCTTCTCAATACCAGTGAGTTTAGCTTCCCTGTGCTCCTGAGAATATCTAGTCAAAGACAACTGCCTAATTTACATTTTCTAAGTAGAAGATAAAGCTAATTATTTTTAAGTGGAACAATAATTGCCATCAGAAATTAATTCCAGCAGTAGACAAAATCCCAGACACAAATTTATAAAAAAGAGACATTTCAGTGTTCTGTTTATTTGCAGATAATCTAGTGATTTGATCAACAATGAGGACTGACCAGCAGCTTGCTTGATTACAAATGTCTAGCAAATCTGGTGGACATTTTTCTCACAAAGAAAAAACTGCAAGCCCTTCTAGAATGGCTAAATAGAAAAGAAACAATGAGGAGAAAGAATAATTAATACTGGTGGAAACAACTGGGGCGGGGGAGAATGAAAAGTTCAGATTAGTGGTGAGAGACCAGAGTGCAGAGACTGGATAAAGCACCTCCTGTTCCTCAGAGGTCTCCAAGGACCTGGTGGATGGTACCCCATGGTGCGCTGCCCAGAGCCATGAGAGGACAAGGCGAAGAAGCAGACCTTACAGTCACTCAGGTCTCCCCATCCAGCTTCTCCTGGTGGCACTGGACCCCACAAAGCTCTCTAAAGACTACAGATGTGTAGAGGGTCATGCTGGAAGGAGGTCACAAACCAGTACCCAACTGCTCTTCATCCACCTCCGTTGCAGTCTTGGCTCTTTTTTCGTCATTCCACCATGCTTGCATATTCAATTGTGTTCAACTTAAAACTAACATAAGCTCCATCTCTTCACTGAATGGACTGCAAACTTGCCCGTTGTCCATACAGAAAAGCCCTCAGGTCTAATGCTGACATTGCCACCTTATGGCCTGCGCTAAGAGGAAGAAAACCCTCTTTGCAGCAACTCCTGCAACCATATCATTTTCCTTGGAGCTTAATATACTTCAGATTTCTATCTAATAGTTTCACAGCCAGCCTCTGCCTGAGATATCTGGATATTATTAAAAACACAAGAGCCTCTGAAACCCATTGTCAAGAACAAAGCTACCTTCTGACTGACTTGTGTTTTGCTGGCACCTGTTCTTGACAGAAAGAACCACACATTTTAAACCTTCCCCAGTTGTTCTCTCTATTTCCAAACCATTTGGGGACTGTTACAATTTTTCAGTGCTCTGTTGTTCCTTAGCTTGCTTTGCTCCTGATACAATTTAATAGTGAAAGCTTACGATGCCTCTCCTTTACCTCAGCAGCACTACTCAAACGGCTGCAGTACACAGAAAATCATTTTCATTCTGTCCCCAGCCCAAACCCACACATTTATCAGGGAGGTCTTAGGACCTCCGTTTCTATGGACATAAAGGAGCTTTAACAAAGAAACAAGTCACTATAGCAACACATGTTAAAAATGAGAATTTATATTTTGTGGTGAGAAGGGAAGCATGGAGTATTATTCAGAAAATATGGGTCTCAGCCTGTAAGCTTGTGTATTTTAACATGTGAATGGTCCCATCTGGGAATACTCACAGTGTATTCCAGGTCAGTGAGAAACCAGATTTCTGGTTTCTGACATTTTTCCTACATTGCATTCCTGTTTGCATTCACAAGGATGAGCATCCTACCTTTTGTTTCATATGAAACTTAACATCCTTTTGCTATTTGGTGCGACTCCAGCAGCTGGAGGAGAGTTTACACAAAAACTCAAAACATTTTAAAGCATTATACTCCATGCTCACTTTAAGGATACGTCAGCAGGATCAGAGTCCAGTTTGTTCAGGTTTTCTGCCTTGAAACAACACCACCGTGCTGCCAATGTATTCACATGGGTTTCTTCCAAATACTGTAGTTACCTAGGAGAGTATTTTGGTCACACTGTCTCTGCATTTCTCTGCCTGCTTCTGCTGTTGATTAAAGCCACTTGCAGAGCTGCAAGGCATGTCAGACAGAGTTCTCCAAGTGCACACACAGCTGCTTGCAGTCAGCTGCATGCATTCCTGTCCAGGGAGGTATGGAGCGGAGCCGGATGCCCAGCCACCTGTTACAACATGTTTTAACAACTAACATTGACTGTATTTTCTATAGAAACAGAAATTCTTAGTTATGCTTTATTATCAGAATGCCCCGGAGTTTAGCAGATGACATTTTGTTGCTTCTCTAGGTAGACCGGATAGACAGAGTTCATCTGTCGTGGATGAAAGTGATGGGAAAAGTGTGAAAAGTTAAGTTTGAGATCAAGCTTTCAGGTAACAGGAACTTAATTCCCTCAACTTCAGAAAACCTCTGTCACATTGGACAAAACATGGAGTATTTTGTTGTCTCAGTTTCCCTTAGGTAAAATGGTGACTTTAGCACTTTGTAGCTGCGCAAGTGCAGTGTGTGGACTTGAGCATTAATACAGACAGCACTGCTAGCTGCCTCAACTATTCCCCCAGGGGAAAGGAAAAGCTTCTCCCTGATGTTATAGATGCGAGGCTATACTAATTTCCAGTGCTCAGATAAACATCAAGGCCGATTTCCCTGCTGCCTCTGATTGCTCTCAGAATATAACTTAAGATAAAAACTCAGAGTTATTGAAATTCAGAAAATAATGCTAAATTTCGAGTGTGAGTCAGCCAAATTGATTTCCAGACTGATCGGCATTCATGCATAATTAAAGCTGGTTTTGTTCAAGCTGTTCATATGTTTACCAATTATCAGCATTACAGGAGTAAGAATCACTTCTACTGGAAAACACCTCCTGAGTCATACAGCCAATTTGTCTTTGGGTGCATGCATCCTGAAAGACAGGCAGGAACTTTGAGCAGGAACCTCACCCACGTGAGTCAGCTTACAATCCCCCTCGCTTTGCTGCTTTACAATGTTTTTAGGATGTTTCCATTCAGATGATTTCCAAAGCAGCCCTATTTGTATGGAAATCTGAACTTCTTCCTAGAAATCCAGGAAAAAATCAACTTACAATTAGTTTTCTATAATGTGACTGAAAGATGCCAATGCAAAATGAAAATGTATTTTTAGTACGTTTCTCTATGAATGTCTTTTGTGTACATGTCTGTACACAATGTCTGTACATCAATGTCTTTTATCTCTGACTGAACAAGTGACTATTCTGTCATATCAAAATTTACATGTGACATTTGAGTAAAATAGTTGATATACAAGAAGTTTCCAGGATGTAAGCATGTTCCAGTCTCTCAAGTTTCATGCCTTGTAAAAAAACAGGAAAGCTCACAAACAAAACCATTGAATTGTTTTCTACCAAAAATAAAGATTTAAGACCCTCAACTATTCCACCGTTCTTTTCCTGGCTTATTTTGTTCATGCCGTTGCAGATTCAAGGAGCAACTGCCCAATGAAAGCTTCACCCATAACTGCAGGCAGGAGGTATGGAAAAGCAATCACTGAATGCCATGACTGATTAAAATCATATTAGCAAAAATATGTTTCAGAGTTAGTTTTGTCTCTTTTTAATATCCTATTTTTAATACAGTTAGAAAGTAAATTAAGCCACTTACAGTGAACCAAAACTTCCCTTGTTTCCATGGAAATGTTTAGAAGTCTGATCTGAAGTTAATCAGACTGGTAAATACAAATGCTTGTTACCAGCCAGCTTAATCCCCACGGCTGCCTCTCGTGCGCACCATCACACCCAGGAACCTTTTACACTGCGAAACACTCCTTAATGACAGCTGATTTCTAATCCAGTGCACAGACTGAGCAAGATCCTCTCAAATATGTGTCACACTGACGTGGGCAGGGGCAGCCACTGAGCCCGCACACTCATTATCTAAAAATTTCATGTCAACAATAGACCCTTTTAATATTCTACAGTTCAAAGGATGACCTGGTGTCTTTTTATTACACAGTTACTCTCTGACATTCCCAGTTTTCATCTAACTCCAGCAATTTTACAATGGTGTAATGCTTGCATCCAGTGAAATTACTTCTGCTTTATCCCAGGGTAAGCAAGATCAGAATGAGACCATTTGTGCTTTATTTGTTGGAGAGATATGATGGATTGTTATTCAAATATTAATACTGATGTTTCCTACAGAAAGACTATACGTAATACATCAGTAATGTACAGCAAGATTCTTGCCTGTAGGTCTGGTTGCAGAGGAAGAGTGAATGTGTCTTCAGAGATTTTGTAAGGAAAAGAAAGTTATATGAATATCACCACAAAACAACTAATAAAACTCAGTCATTTGTGCTTGTATGAAACTGCAAACTTCATGCACATACCAATTTTTTGGCCCATTCAAGGCAGAAACCTGACAAAACAGAAAACGCAAGGCAAGTCCTGCTTGGCCAAAGTTTGAGGGCAAGCTGACCTAACAGCTTGCTGCTACCTGAAGGAGTGGACCCCCTCCTCCACCCCGCCTTTCCTTACACTTCCTTGCCCCACACCAGAACACCTCTTCCAGCTTCATTCCTTGCACTAGCTGTCATGCTTGTCAGGCATTTTTCTGAGGTAATTCAGCTCATTAATTTGGCAGAAAATTACACACTTTTGGGGGAGTTACTTTTCCTGTAGCTCAGCAAGTTGAGTTACCCAGCAAGGGACCTACAAATGCTAGAGCCAACATGCATGGCCAGAAATGAGTGACTGCCTCAACAGCAGAGAGCCTCAGCTGTGTATTTGAAATGTACCTTAACTCATTAAAGCACTCTATCACACATTTCCACATTTAGTCTCTGTCTGTGTCTAAAAATACCTGCAAAGCTAACTTCTGCAGCAAGCAAAGAGATTGAAAAACAAAAGTTGCAGCTCTACCCAGCACTGGAGCCACTCTAATTTTTTCAAGTACTTTTAACACGTGGGAACTTCTGTCTGTTGCAACTGCCTTCAGTCCTTGAGTTAGGTCTGGAATTAACTTGATTAAATGCACTGTGTGAGATGTTCAGTGTGTCTTGTGCTCCTAAGTACCTTAGGTGCTGTGGGAAACACATGTTTCAGTTTAGGAAAATACAAGATTGATATGGGTTAGTTCATCCAATGCGTTGCTCGGCACTATCATTTTTTATTCAGTAAAGCCGATCTTTTTCTCTGACTTAGAAGACCACCATGAGTAGTATAGAATATATGATTATTCATTTAAGTAAAATGCTACCTTTCTGTACATACAGATAAATATATCCTTCCATATAAAAGGCTGAAAACCCAAAGCAGCATGGACAATGACTGGTTTTGCAGTTACCTTGTGCCCAGCTCAAACAGAACTAGCATCCACGATACTTATTTCACCAAACAATAGGGAAAAGTAGTGGCAAAAAGTCTCAGTTAAACTGTGGATGAGGTGTCAATCCATCACCCTGCTGCAGCAGTATATATCGCTCCCAAGAAAAATAAGATCCAGTAAACAATAGACAACTGGTGGGGGAAAAACAGAGAACCAAGAGAATAAATGTTTTGTGTACAAGCCCTGGAAGCAGGCAAAAATCTTAAGCTCTTAGATGGAGGGATTCAAGCCAGTGTGAACATATCTGGAGAGAATGGCTTATCAAATGTTTTCAGGAGGAAAAAAATGCAATATCTGAAAGTGAATCATAGTAACGATTCAGATATTTCTGCTGTGTCACATGAGGTCAAGCCTTTTAACATTTGTCAAGCTAGAAAACGACAGCAAAACTTGAACTATCTTTTACTGTGACTTGAGTCAGAGCAGAGCCCAGCCCTGACAGCAGCTGCACAAGAAACAGCTGGCAAAGACCTAACATGCCTGAGCAGTCTCATGTTCCCAGATTATCAGTGCCTCAAGTCTTCTGTTGGAAATAAAAAAATAACAGAAACCAAAAGTAATTTCTTTCCCAATCAAAGTCTTCTGAACAGCATAAACAGGAGAAATGCTCATCTTCCTAGAATACTGTATCTGCTAATCTATACCAAATAAAACAGTGTTTCTTTTAAAATACTTGTCAGAAAAAAAAAAAAAAAGAGAGGGAAGAGCATTTGATTTAAAAATTTAAATTATAAAATTTCATAAATTTTTAAAAAATATATGTCAGTGTCGCTGATGTTACTTCTGGGAAAATAGAGGTACTGAGTGAATCAGAAACCTTCAATAAAGCTGGAGGTTTTCTTTGAAGCACATTGGACAGTCTGAAGTCTGGCTTATTATTTGCTGAAGATCTCTAAAGCAAGTTTCCCTACAAGCACAGACTGAAAGAATCAGGTTTGTTTAGCCTTAAAAAGAAAAGGCTAAATGGGGATCTCACTGCTGCCTTCAACAACTTAACTGGAGGGTATAAAGAAAATGGATCAAGACGCTTCTCAGACGTGCACAGAGAAAGCATAACAAGCAAGGTGGGAAATGCCTACTCAATATAAGGGGGAAATATCACCATGATGGTGGTCAAATATTCGAAAAGGGGACTAGAGAGGCCACCAAATCTCCAGCTAATAAGGTCCTGAGCAACCCGATCTAAGTTGGCCCTGCTTTGAGAAAAGGGTTGGACCAGAGCCAGGTCTGGTCTTTGCCAACCTAAACTATTGTGCGGTTCTATCTCATCAAAGTGAGCAGAGAAAACTGCGTCCTCTTCTTCCCACCAGTTTCCAGGATAGCAGCATGTTTGGAAATCACCTGTGTTTTACAACAGCTTTCTAAGAAGGTATGCCTGATAAAAAGTTCCTAGTTTGTCACAGCACCTTCTCCAGAAAAGAAGGGAGATTGCACCACAGTAGTCTGAAGCAAATCATACAAAGCTGAAATTTTGTATTCAGAATACATCTGAGAGATGTCTCGACTGGCACCATTAGTACCAGGGCTCCCAGTGGAGAAAATACTCAAGTCAATAAAGAACCTACCTCCTTTCCTATACATTAATGAATAAAGTCCAACTCTGAAAAGCTCATTAGAAGTTAGGAAACTAGGAGACAAAAGTAAGTTGAATGCAGTCTGGGGCACTACTTTTACTATGAGTCTTGCTGCACAGAATTTCACCACTAGCTTGCCTCCTGGAAAATGCAGTTTCATGTCACAATTAGCCTAATTAAATGCCCTTTTGCAAAAGGGGCAATCCTGTTCCTAATTTCTCAGTCACAGTCACATATTTCTGCTGTTTTCCTTGTGCCAGCCTTGGCACAGGTCTAATCCTAAGGTGTGCTGACACAGGACCTACACTGCTGGAGCAAAAGTGAATACTTGACTGACTGTAACTAACTTGTCTCACTGCGGATCTAGATGAGCAGCAGCACTGGTGCAAGAGCAAGGGAGCAGAAGACAACCATACTGCCAGGAATGCAGGGATCAGCTGAGTTGCAATTTGCAACTGCAGCTTGTGATGCAAATCCTGTGCAGTGCCAAAGCGCATTTTCAAGAGAGGCCCCTCTAAGCGGTGCAGAGGGGCCCTGCTCACAGTGAGCCTGAGGCACTGCCGAGTGCAAGATGTAGCTGGCAGTCCCATGCCAGAGAGCTGCCAGGAATTGGCAGTTGAGAAGTAAAAAACAAGGACACTGATCCCATGGAGCTTAAGTCCTCTAGAGTGAACTAGTTTAGCAGGATTTGGGACCTATTTAGCTGTAGCTGTGTCTCCATTATCCAGCACTTCAGAGGTTCCCAACAAAATGTTGTATTTTTCATCTTACCATTAACTACCCACATCAATATCCTGCTCTAAATGATGCAAATGGGAGTTTCACCACAGAGTTCAGGAGGGCAGGGACAGATGAATATAGTGATTTGTGGGAACACCAGGAGTCTGTCTGGCTTCTGGCACACAGCCCAGCAATTCATGTATTCAGAAGAGACCATTAGATCATTTAGTCTGACCTGCTGTATATCACGGGCCATTATAGCCCACCATCTCATCCTTGCACTCAGTCCAACAAATATGTATCAGGTACAATAAACTGTTATTCCCTGTAATATTTGCCAGCCTGAATGAATGAGATATTCTTCTCTGAAAAGGTACCAAGTCATTTCCAGTATCCTACAGCCTGCGGTGGAAGACTGCTTTGAATAACCCATGAAAGGGAGGGGAAATCTCCTGACCAGTGAAGGCTGGTAAAAGCTGCTGTTTACAGGACCAATATATTTGATTAAACTGGCATCTTATTGCAAGGAAATACTCAGTTACCAGTAGGAATGCTGAGAGAAGTATTTTCGAGAATCCAGGGTATGGCTCATGATTCAGCGCATGGTGCCTGCTTAGATTAATTACAATTTAATTCCAAATTCTTGATTAGTATTGCAGTTTTATGCAAGCAGTAGTGATGTATGGTGCACTTCAAGATGCCTTATAGCAGAGATGTCAGGATTACCATGCTCCTTCTCCAGCCACCCCCCAGCTCACCCACATCTCGTCTTCAGTCAAGATCCAAATACCTGCTCTCTGCCATCCCATGGCTTAGCTCTCTACCACTGACATGAAGGACAGTGCTTGAGCAGTTAGAGCAGAGCTAATATAAAATTTGCAGAATTCCTGACTAAATGAGAGTGCTTTCATTTAAACAAAAGACACGAGCCTTTTTAGGATATGAAACTTGCAGCTCTTCACTGAAAGCCCATCTTAATCCATTATTTATCTCACTGTGCCTGCAAAGTGACAGAAACCAGTAAACCCCAAAGACAACATTTGTGCAGTCAAGAATGACCTACTGTTCATGCATTTTGCTCAGGTGCAGGATTGTGATCATTAGCTGTAATCTTATAACTTAGGCCAGTTACCAACTCTTGCCCTCAAAGACTCAAGCTGGGAATTCTCTCACCTAACTTTAGAGAATAGATATAAATAGATACAGTGTAGATATAAAGAGTTGCATGTGTTGCTTTCATAATCAGTGTAGAGAAATGGTCCCTCTGGGACACAAAGCATCTCATGCTAAGGTAGACACCTGAAAGAGAAAGGCAGACAGCAGTCTGGAAGGACCTATTTGTCCCCAGTAGCTATAAAAAGAACAGAGTGACCCATTCAGATGTGGATGAGTCCTGAAGTTCAAAGAGAAGAATCCCAGCCAGTATGATTGGAAATTGGGTCTTGCTTAGCTCTAGACTTTCACTTGGATTCGTGTGTCTAGTTCAGGCTCCCCAGCACAGAAGACATTGATATACTGGAAGGAATCCAGGGAAGGCCATCAAGATAGTCAGGGGGCTGAAGGGCATGGAATACATGAAGAGGCTGAGGGAACAGGTTCATTTGGTCTTAAGAAGAAAAGGCAAAGAGGAAATCTCACTGCTATCTACAGCTACTTAATATAGTTGAGCGTGTAAAAAAGATGGAGCCAGGCTCTTCTCAGAGGTGTAAAGGGATAGGGTGAGAGGCAACAGGTACTAGTTGCAGCAAAGGAAATTTCATCTTGGTATAAGGAAAGAACCCCACCAAAATACTGTAATAAAGGACCAGAGTGGCTGTGAAATCTCCTGTCTTGGCGATACTCAAAACTCAACTGGACAAAACTCCCTGGGCAACCTGATCTAGCTGATCCTGCTTTGAGCAGGAGGTTGGACTAGATCACCTTCAAATGCCTCCTCCAACCAAAATTATTCTGTGATTTGTGAAGACAACAAGAGATTTTCCAAACTAATTTTACATCAGGTCTCAAAGCATTAGTCTTAAAGGCATGATATTTTATAAAGAATAAATAGACCCTGTTTATTCACCTGCTTGTGGTGATTACTACAACTCAGTTTCAATCTTTCTCCATTCATAAGAATTCTTTAACTGAAAACTAAAACACCCATGGAATCCCACAGCTCCAGGATATGGTCCTTAAGAATCCAAAGCATACTCCACAAACACAGCTACAAGAGTCGGCAACACTGGGGATTGCAGTTAACACGTGGTATTGCAGATTATGCAGTGCAGTAGTAACAGTGCTGAGTTACCTTAGAGTGAGGTCACGCCGGTCCTGGCTGTATTTTAGCTCTTTTTGACAGTGAATTAGTACATGACAAGCACTGTTCCACCACACCTAAGCAACATATTTCCATACTCATTTGCAAGCCACCACACAGGTATACCCACCGCATGGTTTTTTCCTGTGGATAAGATATAAAGTGCACTGACTTCATGGGTTCCTCCCAGTGATGTCCATTAACTGACTCCCACTCTGCACAGAACTGTCTTTTCTCACTGCCAGTTGTTTGACAGCTGGCATATGGTGCATTGGAATTGTGCCTAAAAACTTGAGTTTATTTAAAATATAACCCCCTTTTTTAGGATATGTAGGATCTATTAATAAAGAAGCTCAACATTTACAATGTGGAGGTGCAAAGGAAGTTCAGTCAGTTAGCAAATCTTAGACGTCCATTTGAGAGCACAGCGACATTTACAGGTCTTGTGTATTAATTTTTCACAGCAAGGTGTGGCAGATGCACCTGCCCTGATAAAGACTGGGCCTTTGTTACTTTTCACGCCCTTCCTGCCCTATTATGGCTGTTGTCCCATACACAGTCACCGGTAGATAGAGCCTTCAGCCATAAGGAATGGACATGACCATATAAGACCACAGGTCATATTCGACTAGGGTATAAAGGGAGTCCCACCAGGGGAAAAATTGAGCCGGTCCTCCTCAGAGCAGCGGGTCTGCAGTCAGGGACTCTCCTCTTGGCTCGGGATGCCGCCCAAGGTAACTCCTCAAGGTTGAGAGCCCTCGCCTTATTAGGTGAGTGATTGAACATTTTGAGTCATCATTCTGAAGCTTAAGAATTCTTAAGTCAACTGTATAGTATTAAATTCCCATTGTCATCCTGAACCTGTGGTTTACTAATGTTCATCAGAGTACCAAACACTTTTAATTAGAATAAATATTATTTTTGGTTACATCACTTGCCTAATTTGACTTTGTGCACCTCAGCGACACAAGGTCTAGAGGCAGAATGAGAATGGGTATATCATTTTACGTGGAAAGAAAAAAAAAAAGAAAAAACAAATTATAGGCATCACATTTTGTTGAACATTCAGTATTCCCACTCACAAAACAAGGCTATATTCTGTATTCATAATAACTTGAAGCTAATGAAGCACAGCTGCTTTATATGCTTCAGAAGTAGATTAAGACACAACAGGATGTTCAGTAACTATGTTAAAAAAGCAAATTCCTTAATGTAACTATATCAGTTAGTCTACAGAAAAAAAACGCATGCTGAAGCTGGCTCTGTACTCTCACTATCCTTGTAGTTCCTTTGGATTAACACATTCTTTTACACTGGATTAAAAAAAGTAAAAGCAAGGATGATGACAATTAAATCTTGATCCAAACCCTGTACTGAGCTGTCTGTATGAATGTGTGCTGAGTCTGAATTTGCATCCTTTCTTATGTAAAACTCACATCAAAAAATGATGAGAAAATTTACTTCAACAGCAGCTACACTGTTATCTAAAGTACTGATACCTAGTTAGGGTATGTTTGTATTTAAGTCAATGTTGAAAATTGAAGCTGTAGTTGTTAAATAAAGGACAAAATATGAGCCAAAGTTTTCCAAACAGCTTTAATTTACACCTCATTTTTCATATATTAGTGTGGTGTCCAATATTTCCCCAAATTAATACATTTGTAAGTTAAGGGGGCCAAAAGTAATAGAAAGTTACAGAATTTTTGTAAATATTACGAGGAAAGTATGTGTAGCTTCATATTATTATATGAAACAGTCCTGGATTGTAGACATAATATTTCTGACATTTGAGTTTTCCTTTGACCTTTGCAGCTCAGAAACTTCTTTTTAAAATACTTCATGCTATTTTCCAATCACTTTTTAAAGTGCCTTTATGCCAACACCTTTGATGTGCAGCACCCCTTACTCAGATTAGGTCAGATCCTGCTCTAGCTCTGGCAGTGTAAATCTGGTACAAGTGACCTCATTTAAAGTTATTACAGACTTGCATGCATGTAATTTAACACAGAGCTTGGATCTCTTGCTATATTCAGTACCCCTTTTAAACAACACTCCTTTAAGGTCTTGACAACGTGGTGATTTAATTGTGTTACACTTTACTGAAATGCTGAGAATTAACTCCCAGCCCAACATAAATAGAGCTTTATTTTAGTTCTTAGCTGGTTTTCCATTAATAATCCATACAGTTTGCAATGGTACACATGCTGTTGGCAATGGGTAAACTTGGAGAAGATCCAGTGAAGTTACTGGTATATGTAAAAAGGACAAGAGAGAGCAGAAAGAGTCCCAGTGGAACACATACATACACAGGGCCACCTATTACTATCATTTATGCATATTGAATGCAAGAATCAGCTGATTACTTTACAAAACATTATTAGGGATAATGAATCAGGAGCCTTAGATCCTAAGTAGATGCAAAGGTAGCAAGTGTTTGGTATACAAACACACAGTATAGAGCACTGTGATGATTAAAAAAAAGCTCAAGATGAAAACTGCAAGGGCTCTTGCTCATGATCACAAGTAGATAGAGATGGGGTGGTGAAAGGGACAATAGGTTCCATCCTTCTCCCATAGATTAGAATCATAGAATCATAGAATCATAGAATCATAGAATCATTTAGGTTGGAAAAGACCTTTAAGATCCTTGAGTCCAACCATTAACCTAACACTGACAAGCCCACCACTAAACCATGTCCCTAAGCACCACATCTACATCTTTTAAAGACCTCCAGGGATGGGGACTCCACCACTTCCCTGGGAAGCCTGTTCCAATGCTTGACATCCCTTTCAGTGAATAAACTTTTCCTAATATCCAATCTAAACCTCTCCTGGCACTCAACTTGAGGCCATTTCCTCTCATCCTATCACTTGTTACCTGGGAGAAGAGACTGACACCCACCTCGCTACAACCTCCTTTCAAGTAGTTGTAGAGGGTTAAAGTCCCTTTAGCAGAGACGGCCAGAAACAGTATGGATATCTTCTGTTCAGGGCCCTTGCTTTACAGCTGAGCATTAATGCAAACCCTACATGGGGCAAGAGTCTGCAGTTTATATACTCCATTCATAGGTATGTCCCATTCAGCCATTCCTCCAGCAGCTGCAGCCTGGAGGTAGGAATCACGTCAGCATCCTACCTGCACCTGAGGGGATCATGAATCAGAGCCCCTGGGACTGCTTTGAACCAGCAGGGAATGCAATGCAATCCTACAATCACATTCTCATCATGACAGTTTAATGGTTCATAGAAATAAGTGTTCACTTCACTACATTCTTAAAGCAGCGTGGGTGCTCACAGCAGACAGAAACAAATCTATTTCTGAGATAGAAAAAATGAAATATTAAAGGGAAAAATATTGCAAGAAAAAATAGGCAATTAAAAGTTATTTCTTAAATCTGACAAGCCTTTAACTTAGACAGCCCTGACATAATAAAACCATAAAAGACTCATAAAGTGGCTATGGGAACTTCTATCAGATAGATATGAGATTTCATTGACAAGAGAACAAGAGCCAACAGATGAATGAAGCTTAGTTCCATAACGTTTGCAAAGTATTTGAAAGTTTAATGTACTTTACAAAAAGCTAAATATTACCAAAGTCAAGGGAGACAAATCTCACGTGTATCTCCATTTATGGGAGTGGTCAGAGGGGTAACCAGGAAATTAATTTCTCAGATGCTAGTAATAGGGGAAATGGAAAATTTTCATGAGAATCAAAATAATGTTTGCAAATGCTCTGCTTTAATCTCAGTAGCTGTCCCAATATCTCCTGCATCCCCTTCCATTGCTTTCTGTCCTTTGCTTTCCCCAGTAGGATGACAGGCCTGGAAGTTCAATGGCTTGGATGAAACCTCATGTATGAACCTGGCAGCGTAGGCTTCCTGGAAGCACTAACATGAGCTTATTGCTCCCATTCTTTCTTCTCTAACCCTCTCTGTAGAGCTATCTGTGATTGCCATGTCACCCTCAGATATTCCCTGCACAGCAGATTTGACATGAAATCACTTCCACATTGCAATCCTATTGGTGCAAATCTTCCCACTTTGTTCAGAGCAAATTTGGGATACAGATATGGTTATGACTTACGGTTCCAGAGCTGATACTAATTGGTTGATTGATTGATTGATTGATTCATATAAGATCTATATACACTGGTACATTATTGCAGGAAACATTCAGAAGTAGACTTTAATATCTAGCTTATATATCTAATCTAATATCTATCTAGTATCTAGTGGGTGCAATGTATCTAATTTATATAGATTAGGAAATGGCACAGAAATTCCTTCAGCAGGAAAACAAAATGGCCTGCCCTTTCTTCAGAGAGATAAAAAGAACTACGTTACTTAACAACCAGGGGAAGCAGCCACAGAAAACAGTTGCAATGGGAAGTTAGAGTCAGGACATGTAAAAACATCTGCTAAAACGTAGTCTGTTCGTTCTGCTCAAAATCCCATTCGTCAAGTCTTTTAATCAAAAGGAAGCATTGTTTGTTCATTACCCAAAGGTTGCATATTTCTGTGATTTTCTTACATGCCTCACCACAGACACTAGTTGCTTCTCACTCAAAAAGACCACCATTTCTCTTTGTCATTAAAACAGCTAAAGCCAGAAAGGGAGCAGCCGTTCTCTACAGTCCACCAGGAGGGTGTACAGGGGGTAACATAGAACCAAGGCCACAGGCAGAAGAGATACACACAAATTAAGCAAGCCACGGTTAGGAGATGAGGAGAGAAGACTAAGAAAGACGAGAAATTGGTGAAAGGCAGCAGGCAGTGGTGATGAGGCTGGGAGATAGAAGAGCTCAGAAAAAAACCTCTTAACCCTGGAAGGAAAAGGTAAATGGAGTCCCCATGAGTGGCCAAGAGGAAGGAGGAATGTGGCTATATCACTACTACAGACTGGATGTGACCCTTAAAATTTCACACTCTTGGGGCAGGCGGTTTCCCCTCTAAAGGCTTATAAACCAGAACTGAAAGTAAAACACTACACACATTTACGATATTAGAACATCAAGGAGTGCTGGGGATCTGACTCATATTTTGAACACATAATGATGGCAATATTGTGACACTAACAGCTCCAATTTACTATAATGGAATCCTCACGGTACGTGTGGTGGAAGAACACAGCTGCAAACATTTTCATGGAGAGTGTTATGTGTTTCTTTATTATTTAGGTTGGTTTAATGGCTCAGTCCTCTTTCAGATGAAGATAATGGGAAGAAAAATTCCATTTACTTGATGATTGTGTACCCAGGCATCATTTGAATCCACAATAAAAGGTATTACTAGTCACTTTTATTACTGATCAACATTTTCAAACCAGAGCCTGGAGTAAGATCCAAATCCATCTTCAGGGTTTTTAAACACATTTAGCCCAATTTGATACAGTTGCCATTGATTTTTATATAAGCAGTCATTAAACATTTAAATGGCTTCTCCAAAATGTGATCAAAACCGCAGAAGATATCCAGTGCTGGATGTAGAACTATTTGTACAATCAGATATTAGAAATCAAGCAGGATGATCTTCAGCTGCAAAGTTTGGTTCCAATACAGTTCCCAGCTTCCCCAAAAGCTACAGAATTTAGGGTCATTTGGAGGTTCAGGGGAAAGACCTTATGGCATGAAGCTGTGGATGGAATTTAAATTGAAATTATTTATACCCTGTTTTATTTTATGCCAACCTTTAGTGTTACTCCATAAAGCCAATCCTAACATAAATGTAAATGTGTCAGCGCTGCACGAGCGGCATCAATGAATTTGTCCTTACATAGATGCAGTTGCTGAAGGACCCCTACCAATGTCACTCTTCTCATGTTCATCTGTGTACCTTGGACACAACATAATATGCTGCTTATATCCAGAACTTCTCTACCAGCAATAGACAAAACTAAATATCTCTAAAATAATATGCATCTCTCATGGAGCCCAAAAGATGGTCAAGAGAAGGTAAGAAACAGCTGAGAACAGCCCCTGAACATAAAGCCTGTAGGAAGTCAAGTCCATCCTGCTCATTGCTTTGACAGCTGTAATCCTTACTGAACCCTTCTGCCACTCTGGACACAGGGATGCCACTAATGCTACCTTTTAAGTAATCCCTTCTGTTAGCTTTGCTTTATAGTTCCTATTTATTAAATTACTGCCTATCCATTTTTATATCTGTTTTCAAAACAGAGGAACACAGGGATAGGATTTATCAAAGCAAAAAATAGGTCATGGTTCAGCTGCCCCAAGCTACATTGCAAACTGAACAAAAAGACTCCTAAACTGCTGGTTACTCCTAAACTGGTCACCAAAATCATCCTAATCTAGGAGTACCACAAGTATACCTCATGCTACAAAAATTCATGTTACTAAGAAAATATTTGCTATTCCAATGCAAAGGCCACTATTGACATTAACCAAATTTTATCTTGTCATTACAGATCCAAGCTTTTAGGCCTTTTTTTCTTTAAAATCATAGAATCATAGAATCATTTAGGTTGGAAAAGACCTTTAAGGTCATCCAGTCCAACCATTAACCTACACTACCAAGTCTACTCTAAACCAGTCAAGGGTAGACTAGACTAAACCATATCCCCAAGTGCCACATCTACCCGTTTTTTGAACACTTCCAGGGATGGTGACTCCACCACCTCTCTGGGCAGCCTCTTCCAATTCTTGACCACCCTTTCCGTAAAGAAATTTTTCCTAATTTCCAACCTAAACCTCCCCTGGCACAGCTTGAGCCAATTTCCTCTCGTCCTATCGCTAACTACCTGGGAGAAGAGCCCAACACCCACCTCACTACACCCTCCTTTCAGGTAGTTGTAGAGAGCGATAAGGTCTCCCCAAATACTGGATAACATCAGTCTTTTTAAGATCAAAAAGTCTGCCTAGTGTTTTCCAGACCATATCCAACTCCAACCACTCTTCCTTACCCTCCTCTTCATTAATCAGATGTTATATACCACGCTTACAAGCATGAAGCAGGCTGCATGCATTTTCCCTGGAGGAGACAGTTGCAATTGGCAGCCTGCACACAGGGAACCCGTATCAGCATCTCCTTGGCCTGCAGACTGCTGTTGAGGGTCTCTGCTTACACTCAGGGCAGCATTTGGCCTACAGCAGGTCCTCCTCTGTCACTACTTCCCAAACCCCGCTGCTCTCCCATTGCAGTATCACTAGTGATACTGTGGGGTTGCATATTCTGATACCACAGACCTAAGCCACACCTAGTTCAACTATGAGGTTTTCCCATCTTTCTGAATTGTTATAGAAGCTGCCATTTGATGACCACTGGCTGGTTTTTTGCAAAGTAATGGCTACAATTGCAAGTACAGGATTTTACTTGTCTTAATTCATTCTTATCTCTAGTTTTATGACTTCCAGCCTTTGTAACACACGTCTCACATTTCAGCAAATCTCCGATATGCACTAATATTAAAAAAAAAAAAAGAAGCCAAAACAGCTTGCAATGAATCACACAAGGTTGACCGAAGGAGGTGTACCATCTCATCACATGATTTAGGACCCGCCCTGCTGCCGGCTTGCCAAGAACAGTTAAAATTATACCTCCCAAAACACATCTGCTCTTCACAGCCTGTTCCCCACACGCAGCAGAAAAATGGTGCGTTTCTTGTCAAGCCCTGAACTGAAAATTAAAGAGAGCAGCAACAACAGGCGTGACCTGCTCGGGGTTCCATGAAGCCAGCAGTACAGAGTGCTTCTGGCAGCTGAGGGGCCAGGGGTCCCCTGCACGCGTCGCTTGTGCCGCTGCCGCAGGGGGCTGGTGGAGCTGGCCGACAGCAGCGATGCTCCGACCCGTCCTTGCGGTACAGGTGCCATAGCCCGCCGGCAGCAGGTGCTGTTTCTGTGAAAGGATGAGGTGGACAGAACTTTCACATTTTCCCTTGCGCCTCCTCAAGTTAGGCCAGAGGCTGCTGCGGGGCTGGCTCAGGGGGACATCCTGGTGATAGGTGTCATCCTCCCAGCTCATCTTGTCCTCTCCGTACAGCACATCCACAGCATGCTGCAGTGCTGCAGGTCCTTGCATTGCTGAGAAAACAGGAAGAACTGGAGTTCAAAGGTACAAAAATGGAAGAAGGGGAAGATAGGTCTGATTTTTTTTGACTCTCTGGTCTTCAGCATTTAATGCTTCGAAATAATTGTGTTGCTCATTTGTGCCTTACAGGATGTGTCACACGGCTAAAGTTTTACAGACAAATTCCACCCTGTGGATTTTGTGAGTGAAATGATCTGCTTGGTAGTGGCTAGGCAACGCTTTCTGAAACAAACATTACATGTACCCCAGAGGTTTGGGTTTTTTTTTTCTGTTGGGAAGTATCTTCTGACCATTTCATACTTTTCTGTAGTCAAAAGCAGCTTCGTCACTGCTGTTAGTGAACACATGGGGCTTTGCAGTGCTGCGTTCAGGTTTGGGGTGGAGTTTCTTTCAAGATGGGGCTAGCTCTGTTTGCTGGCACCGAGTCCCCCACCCCAGCCTGTGCTTCTGAGAAATCAGACACATCACCATGAACAGCTTTAGCTCAGAGCCCCCACAGGTACCTAGACAAAGTCAAATCCTTGTTTGGGTACGGTGTTGGGGGTTTTTTTGTTTATAAAATAAAACTGAAAGGAGTGGGGGATGAACATAGCCCAATACATGTGTCCTCATAAACATGGGTGGGTTGCCATTTGTGCTGGTTGTGACTAGGATAGAGTTAATTTTCTTCACAGTAACTAGTATGGGGCGATGTTTTGGATTTGTGCTGGAAACAGTGTTGATAATACAAGGGTGTTTTCGTTACTGCTGAGCAGTGCTTACACAGAGTCAAGGCCTTTTCTGCTCCTCACCCCACCCCACCAGCGAGCAGGCTGGGGGGCACAAGAAGCTGGGAGGGGACACAGCCAGGACAGCTGACCCCAACTGACCAAAGGGATATCCCACACCATATGGCGTCATGCTCAGCATATAAAGCTGGGGGAAGAAGAAGGAAGGGGAGACATTTGAAGCTATGGTGTTTTGTCTTCCCAAGTAACCATTATGCATGATGGAGCCCTGCTTTCCTGGAGATGGCCGAACACCTGCCTGCCGATGGGGAGTAGTGAATGAATTCCTTGTTTTGCTTTGCTTGTGTGCACGGCTTTTGCTTTTTTTTTTTTTTTTTCTTTTTGCTTTACTTATTAAACTGTCTTTATCTCAACCCATGAGTTTTCTCGCTTTTACTCTTCTGATTCTCTCCCCCACCACGCCAGCAGGGAGTGAGCGAGCGGCTGTGTGGTGCTGAGTTGCCAGCTGGGGTTAAACCATGACGCCATTCATTGATAAACAGTCCATTAAAGTATGTGTGACGTTAATTTGCTCATCCCCCAGTGATACTCTACTGTTCTTTGTGGTTTTGGTATCAGTGAAGAATACTAATTGCTGAATAATACAAAGGTCCCTGCACAGCTATCTGATGTTAATGACCTCTGCTTACTACGCTGCGCTGGAGCTGAACCACTGAGCTGCAGTGAAAGGCCACAAGCTCTTATTAATCCCTCTATAAAAGTTGCAATCAAAGAAGGCATCATAGTCTCCATAGAAACAACTTGAAAAATGTCCATAGATACCACAAATAACTGAAAGGGCTCTGGTTGGCAATCTTGAATTGCAGGTGCAGCCCAGGACCTCCCCCCTACCCTCCCCATGGCCCAGGACCCCCTTTCAGCCCAGGCTGGGTCCCCCAGTCCCTGCCCCAGCGAGGCTGTAGGATGCCGGTCCCCAGCTCCACCCCAGCGTTACCGTGCCAAGGAGATGCGAATTTGTGCAGTGATGCTAAACACACGCCGAGCCCTGCAGCGCTTCTGAGGAAACCAGAAATATCACAGATGAACAGCATCAGTGCAGGGAAAACAGAGCCCTGAATGGCGTAATCAGGTCCTCACGCTCACGCTTGTTTTTGAGGAGGCGGGAGGGGAAGGGGCACAGCTCTAATCAGGGCAAAGACTGCAGCACCAACCAGGTCTGCTTTTCTGCTTGTTTATTCTGTAAAGAGAAAACCAGCCACGTGATAGGAAAACCAGGGGACATCTGTAGCTTTAGTGTGACCAGGAGAGAGAGCACAAGGCAAAGGGAAGGACTGCTCTCTGTAGCAGCAGAAGAGGGGTCATGTCAGACACGACCTAGAAAGGGATCTGAATCTGACCCAGGAACAAAGAGAAGAGAGCTGACAGGTAGCTTTGGCAGGTGAAGACCCTTGTCTTCTATGTCCTCTCACAAACCAGGCTTCCTCTGGAAGACGCCAAAGAAGAGAGGTAGAAATGTATTTGTGTAAGAAAGCATGAATAGGTAAGCAAGTCAGACCTGGAAGATAATTAAGGGCAGAGCCCCGTTAAGTGCCAAAGAATACGTCTGTTGCCCACCAACAGAGATGTCTTGCTTGGAGATATCTGCTTGGAGCTCTGTGCTACTGGGTCAGACTGACGCCTGAGTTACCCTGCACATCTCTGCATCCTCCCGACGATATTCAAATGTGCCCATCATGGGCATTTATCATTCCCCTCTTAGGGCCATTGCACAATCATATATATCAGTCTTGTCCTCAAAGAATTTTTTCTTGCCTGTACTCTCCTTGATCCTTTTCACCCTTTATATTTTACACCTATGCTCCTCTGCTATCTTAAATGTATTTTTTCCTCCTTGCTATTTACTGCTTTCAGGTTTTTGTAGAATGCTATTCTTTCCAACTTGAATCACTGCCAAGTTATATAAAATACATTTTTAATCTTTTTTGTATAAAAAAAAATTCTCTCCAACCCTTTCCTTTCTAGTGACACTTTTCTCTGAATTCCCTCCAATTTGTCCATGTCAGTCTGGCATTGATATGCCAGAACCAGAAATACTGTTCCACCTGTGCCATATACAGCTGGATCATCACCTCCCTGGAAGATAATGGTTTTGCCTCTGTGTGTAGCCCCAAAATCATACTCTTTAGTGCCAATACAAGCCCACGTCTAATTGGTTTCCCACTGCTATCTCTAGGGGTTTTTTTTTCATTTCTAGTGCTCTCTAAGTATCTCTTTCCTGCAGAACAGCTGAGTCTCCAATTATTTTTCCCCAGATGTATGAGACTGAATTTTCCAAGCTGGATCTTTTCTGTTACTATTATTCCCTATTTCTAACCTTTACCTTCCCTTCTACCATTTCCACTCTTGTTAATCTTCCCAGCTCCTTGCAAGGCAGCATCCTCTGTTCATTTAGGGATACAGTATATCCTGAGCAGAAAGCAAACTTCGGAACACACTGTGCCTTGAAGTTGACAATTTGTTCCCTCATGAGAGGCATCTGTTAGCATCTACTCATAAATGGCAAATTATTTTTCCCTCCATGCTTGCTACTTGCTTCTGCTTGGCATGCTGGAGAGAAACGGAGGGCTAAAGCTGAGGGTCCCTCTCCCACCTCTTACTCCCCATGGCTGCTAACCCATCTGTGCAAAGGGAACAGAGCTGCCTCGTGGAAGCTAATCCTCCTCCTCCCAACTACAGATGCTCATTTGTGTCATCTGCATGGGGGAAGAGATGATCTTGCCCCCCTTGTGCTGCTTATGGTTCCTTACAGCTCACCAGGAAAGCAACTCCACAAAAATAAAACACAAATCCCAGCAGCCTCTCTCCAAGACTTCGTCCCATTTATCATTTCTCCCTCTGTTTATCACCTTCCTTGCCAGCCTCAGGCAGTGTAAAAGTACTCACAGTCAAGAATTCCTAAACTTGTTTTTGTCATTCAATGAATCAAAAGCTTTCCTTTGTGAGACAATTTTTTCTAGAAATACTATTTCTCTACAACCTCCCACCAGAGTCAATGAGGGCACAGGTGTTTTCTAATCTTCCTCTTGCCGTCTAACTCCCATCAGTGCTGACGGTCAGTGCTTCGGTAGACAGGCTGGATGTACGGATTTCAAGTGCTATTCATATGTTTTCATTCTCTTGCTCTGTATGTTCCCCAGCCAGGGAACAGAGATTTTTCTTAACAGCTACTCTGTCGTCGTTTAACCCCAGCTGACAACTAAGCACCACACAGCCGCTCGCTCACTCCCCCCAGTCTGATGGGAGAGAGAATCAGAAGAGTAAAAGAGAAAATGCGTGGGTTGAGGTAAAGACAGTTTAATAACTAAAGTAAAAAGCAAAAATAAATGCAAAAGCCATGCACACAAGCAAAGCAAAACAAGGGATTCATTCACTGCTTCCTGTTGGCAGGCAGGAGTTCAGCCATCTCCAGGAAAGCAGGGCTCCATCACGCCTAATGGTTACTTGGGAAGACAAACGCCACCACTCCGAACTTCCCTCCCTTCCTTCTTCTTCCCCTGGATTTTATATGCTGAGCATGATGTCATGTGATGTGGGATATCCCTTGGGTCAGTTGGGGTCAGCTGTCCCGGCTGTGTCCCCTCCCAGCTTCTTGTGCCCCCCAGCCTGCTCGCTGGTGGGGTGGGGTGAGGAGCAGAAAAGTCCTTGACCCTGTGTAAGCACTGCTCAGCAGGAACAAAAACATCCCTGTGTTATCAACACTGTTTCCAGCACAAATCCAAAACATGGCCCCGTACTAGCCACTGTGAAGAAAATTAACTCTATCCCAGCCAAAACCAGCACATGCTCAGGGTGGATCAGACAGCATTGTATTCAGAACAATATAAATAGACAGACAAGAAAATTTATAAAGTTTAAATCCTCAAGGTACAACATTGATTTCAAGCAACAGGTATTAAACTTTTACCTATTTTTTCTGAAATCTCACATCATCCTAGAGTGGAAGCAGACAACTATCTCCATGCTGCAGCTGAGGAGACCAACACACAGAAGCACAAGGCATGTGAAAGCTCCCCTTTGAGTTCCACTGCCCCCAGAAGCTGTCAGGGGTATTTCTGAATTCTGCCCAGAAAGATTAACGACAAAATTTTCTAGAGACTGTTATTTATTGTTGGTACCAAATGTGAGGGTTCTTCAAACCTGATGTGAAAGGCCACAGGGTTCTTCCAACCTATGGTTCCTGCAGGAGCAGTGGCAGATCTCAGCTTCCAGAATTAGCCCCAAGGTATTTAATCAGGTTGTATGAGAGGGGATGTCACTGGAGGCAAATGTATCTTTGCGGGTGCTGCTGCCAGTAATCTTGATGAGTAAGAAGAGAGTGCAGGTCCACTGCAATACTGGGAACAACCCTTGTAAGTGAAGGGGTGAGGAGGAGTCAGGGCAAAGCTTGGAGAAGTTGGGGGGAGGAAGGGAAAAGGCTGAAATCAAGAAATGTGTTTGGGCAGCAAAATACCTCACTATGGTACTGCATGTACCTCCACATGTTTCTTCCTCTGAATTTCAGGTATTCCTGGCTCCTTTTCCTAGGCAAAACACTGCTCCGAAATGAGAGCTAACAGCACAAGACTCCTCGAAGTGCTACAGCTCTGAAGAGACATAGCCAGCTACTTCTGCAGCCAAATGTGATGGATGAATGCATCTAGCATCAGGTCTTTGGAACTGCCTTTCCTACCCCTGGGCAAAAAGAGAAAGTAAATTGCCAGTGAAACTCTCAAGTGTCAGGCATATGAAGATAATAAGTATGCTATTAATGCACAAAGAAAGCAACATAACATAAAATTTCCCCTTTTTATGACAGTAATGTGAAGCAAAATATACATATATATGTTGTGTATACATATTTATCTATACAATATATCAGATACTACTTTAATCGTTTGCTTTTATAATAACAAAAAGTGAGATACAATATTCAAAAAGGGAAGGTTAATGAAATCTGCAAGCACCACTTGGAAAGTGGATGCAAAGAGAGAGAACAGTGGCCATTATCTCTTTTTCCTGATGTCATGTAGGAAAAGATTAACAGAAGGGTAGAAGCAAAATCTATGAGGTCAGCTTTGATTGCTTATTTGTTGCTGTGTTATGTCCAATGAAAATCGATGCACCTCAACATCAAAGCTGGGCAGAAATAAAAGATTTGCGCTCTAAAAGGAGGAGAGAGGGAATGGTAATAATTCAGATGGAGATTGTGAGTCAGGGCAGGATTCATCTTACCAGATGTAGACATCTAAAGTGTGGATGTGCCCAAGAGAGGCACTTCAAAGGCACAACGCCTGTCATTCTGCAGTTTGCACCTGAAACGGTGGGTAGCTCTTACCTTGAAAAAGCCTCTTTCTCCATACTGAAAATGAAAAGGGTGCCCATTGAATATGTTTGTCTATACTGCAGCTGTCTAAAGTTACTCAGAATTAATATAGGCCCCATATAATTCAATGATGGAGCATGGAACCATCAGCAGAGCAGGGAATTTGCCCCTGGACCGTTCAGGGCTGGTCAGAGTTGTACCATCTTGTGATTAGCAGCCAGTTATGGGGCAGGACTAAGGAAGCAGAGGCATGAGGCTGGGAGCTGGCAGTGGTGGGAATGCAGAATCAAGCAAGAGTCTTTATCCAACCCCGTATCTATGATAGCCACAAGAAAGTAGAAGGAAGGGAAGAGGGAATACCTGTACAAATGCTGTCTTTCAGCTGTGGACTACGGCACATTTAAGCAGGCAATGTATCAACCTCATCATTAAATCCTGAGAACTTCTATCTATCTTAAGATAGAATGGACAGTCCTTTGGATGCAGATAATACACACAAAGGTACTACAGTGCCCTTATATAAATCACTGTTACCCTCTCCTCTGGAATGCTGTGTGCAACTCTGATCGTTCGGTGTCAAGAGGAAGATAGCAGAACTAGAGAAGGGAATATTTAGAAAAGAGCAGCAAGATTGGTGAGGTTGAAAATATTTCTATTGTGCGTCCCCAGGAGGAAAGAAACAAGAAGAGACATGAAGAAATACATAAGATAATAAACAAGATGAAGAAGAGGAATTGGGTCACTCTATTGACTTCAGTTCATATAATAAGTTTGAGATCATTGTTGGTAAGCCAACATGTGGAAGTGAGGGCTACAGAAGTGGATCTCATGGATATCCCTTCCCTCTTCCTCTTCCCCTTTCCCTGCCCCTTCCTTCTTCCCTTCCTTGGTTAGCTTTCCGCTGGACTGGGGACCAGACCACCTGCCTGCACAGCTACCCAGGCTCAACTGCCAACAGAAGAGAGGGGACAGGAATGTGGGCTGGGTTTGTGCAGCCCCCCAGCCCAGCAACAGTATGCATTAAAGTTGGCTCTCAGTCATGACATCCCATCTCAGCTTCTCCAGAACAGAGCCAATATTTTTAGCCAATATAAAATCCCTAAACTGGCTGATGCTCAAAAAACCAATCATAGAATCACAGAATCATTTAGGTTGGAAAAGACCTTTAAGATCATCCAGTCCAACCATTAACCTACACTACCAAGTCTACTCTAAACCAATCAAGGGTAGACTAGACTAAAACATGTCCCAAAGTGCACATCTACCCGTTCAGACTTGAGAACATCTACATCTTTCTCTTAGCAGACTGTGAATAGCCAGAACCCTCTGTTTGACTCCAAAAAGGGAATATCCCAGAGAGGAGCCAATACTCCACAGTTTAAGAACCTTCTACCACTAATGCAGTTCTGCAAGGCAAAGCTGTAAGCACTGGGGGCAGAAAACTCCAGTAGTCATACCGGTGTTATTGGCTCATGTCTTTGCGAGTTCCCAAGTTCCTCTGGAAACTTAACAGAAATTAAAACTATATCCTCTTGGCTGTGGACAAAGCCATTGGCAGATACTCGTGACTCACATGAACCTATCACAGGTGCAGTCAATGCAACTAGAAGTGGGTACTTCCACAATGGAGGGGAAAAATTCTAAATAGAGCAGAATTGGACTGGGAAACTCATTGCTACAAGACACCGCTGAGATCTACATCTTGGCTCAGTAAGACAAAGAGAAAATTATTGTTTAAAACAAATCCTTCTGGAATGTTATTTGTTTGGTTTTTATGTACAGGACTGAACTGCATAGAACATTGCAGTGATTCAGCATGGCAGATCTTTTATTCATGTATGAGATAACATTGCCAATAAGACAAATACAATTCTTGGGCAGAAGTACATCATCATTAGATCAGCAGGATAAATTTTGGTTTCCAAGAACAAGTTTACTCAGCAATCTGTGTTCATATTGAAGAATATATAATAATCCTGGTATCTTGTAAATGACATGACTCTTGCATCCAAGTTACTAATATAGAATAAAGCAGAATAATACAAAATTTATTTTAAATTAAAGAGGAAATTACAAATTAGGCAACTTTTTTGAAAAGTTCTTATTCATTCATTTGATGCTGAAAGAAATATATCTAAATAGTTCAGTTATTCTCTTATGGGTAGTAAGTAATGCTTCCCATCCCTGATTTCCTATTTGCTTTGCTTTTCTCTGCAATTTTGTCTTATTCCTTTTTAAATCTGTGGAAATGGTTTTATTTTCCAAATTTATTTTTGCTCACTTCACTTATTTCAAGAATTGTTGCTATGTTAACCATTATGTTTTCTCCCATCTGTGATTTCGCTTTTTTTGGGAGATAAATCATTTTTCTTTATTTGTAATAGCTTATGATTAGTAATTCAGTTGTTCTGAGCAAAGTCTAAGTTACTTTATATGTGAAAGCCATTTATTTTATGAATAGCAGGACCAAGGACTGAAAAGGCTAAAATGATCCTGCTCAAAATACCTGAATTGCCCAATCCCACATTGAGTTGCACTGATTTTAATGAATCTCCACCTGGGAAGAAAATTATGTGATAAATTCATGCTACATCCCATACGTGTTAACAAAGATTTCCTGAACAAGCATACCCAGGGGCCGGTGTCATAGACTCAAGAGAACTAAAGAGAGCAGAAATCAAAGAACTGGAATGGTGGTGTTTAAGCAGGATGGCAAAGAGAAGCAGAAGGCAACTCAGTCTGCACGGACATGCTAAATCATTATCCAATTCTCAGCAAGTCAATTGCCTTGTCTTCGGAGGAATAAAACAGCAAACTGCCTAAAACTAAACTATGCAGACTTCAGGGATGTGAGAAGAGGAAAACTGAGATGATCTTCTCTGAGATAATTCCAGTCCCATGAGTAAGATAGATAGTAGAATATCTGGACTTTTTCTTCTGCACGTGAACTTCTAGCTGTGCAACTGAAAGTACCTGGAAAGTCTTATATCATGTTGGGTATTCCACTGGTAAAGGAGCAACCATGGGTGGATTAATCTAACTCTCACAGGTAGGGTAGATTACCCAGGTTTGCTAGAGCAACCACTGACCGAAGAAAAACTTGAGTCAAAGAAATGCCTCACTGAGAGGCACTTGAAGAATTTGTTCTATTTAAATAGTCATTCCTCTAACCCCTGCCTTTTCTTTGGCCAAATATAGGATCACAATAAGCTAGGTATTAAAAAATTCTAATTTACCAAATGCATAACAAGAAGCAATGTCTGGAAGGTGTAACCAGGCAACTTCAAATCAGAAATAAGCCATACCTTTTAACTAGGAAAGTAAATAACCAATAAATTAATGATACAGACTACTGTGGAAGTTGCTGATTCCTCCTACCTTGACGTGTTGAAGCCAAGACTGAATGCCTTTTTGGCAAACATGCCTCATCCAAACATAAACTCTGCTGGGCTTGGTAAAGAGTACCACATAAAGTGCAATTGCTTGTGATATATGAGCCATCAGGCCAGATGAGCTAATGGTCCCTTGTGACCCTCTGCTTTATAAATCTACTAACTAGAATTTGGGATTTATAGAGTAGTGGGCCAGACTGAGGTTGTACAACCAGTTCCTGTGGACTCTATCATGTTCTTTTTGGAACTGTTGGCAAAAATCCCATCGTACAGGCAGTACTTGCCACAAATCATGAAAGGAAAAGGCTTTTATAAACGAGGGTGAGGAGGCTGAGAGGGGAGAAACAGCATTTGTTAGTTGTTAAATCCATAAATATTTAGGAACTTGTTTCTTTGTTAGCATTTAGAGAATATAGACTCAATGGCAGTTGCCCTGATGGAAACAGAGATCTTTGCAATGACCTGCTGAGAAATAACAAGAAATATGCTAATCACTGCATAAGCTTGAACTTTGACAAATTTAAACCCATATTCTGTTCTAATTCTACCAAAACCAAACAACATGAAATTTGACATGTCTCATGTTACCTTACAGAACATTTTATTTGGAAAGCTTAACCTAATCAAAAGGAAATCACTCTCAGGTAGAGGAACTGCATTGCTGACCCATCAATTACCCTCACTGTAAAATATATATTTTTAAAATGTTCTAACATTTCCTTTAATGCCAACTGTCAGAATGAATTTACCTATAAACTTCAACTGTCCTGTAGTGTTTAAAATGCAGCAGATATAAAGACACAGCCCACAGGCCTCGGCGACTGTGAAAAACACTGACCAAAAATGGGCTTTAATATAGACAGAGACATTAGTAAATTGAAAGCAAAGTCCAGGTCCTAGATGTTTAGAGCTCTCATGTGAATATCATCATATGTGTCATGTAATATTACTGTTTAACAGGCTTCAAAATGCTAACTGTGTGTTCTCCATGCTCACCCACCTCTAACAGTGCCAAGAATAATGACAGCTCTACCACTGATCTCCTGTTATGTTTCCAAAGTCTGTGCTGTGCCCTGGACACTTTGAAAATAGGTGTATATCCCTCTTCTGAAGGGCCAAGAAAAGTAGATGACAGGTTTCAGCAAGGTGGACAATAGGTCCAGCCCGGAAATAAAAAGGAGTAAAGACAGATGGGGAACATGGGCAAGAAAACCAGCATGCAGAGGTGGGAGAGCATCTAGGGATGAATGAAAAGCATTCTCAGCTTGGTTCAAAGATGGGTGTTAATACCAAGGGATACTTCTCATTGCAACACCTGAACAGAGCTGCTCCCTCAGGGGTTCCCAGTGTTACAACCCACGAACTCCCAGTGCTGTGGGCACAGAGCTATCAAGACCTGGTTTCCTACAGAGGTGTCCAGCAATCAACAGCTCTAGCTGCCATCCCATATCGTTACCACTTTTTCCCCTCCAGCAATGTTTGCTCTCTGTCATACTCTGAACTGCTGGGAGGGAAAGAAGCTGTAGCTATGAATGTACCAGCTGGCCATGGTAATTGGATAGCAGTAGGACGAACAGTATGGAGAAGTGTAGATCTCCCATTTTTCTGGAAAGGGGATGTGGTGGGGTGGAGGGGAATTAATCTCAGTCTCTCACCTCTACCCAGCCACCAAATTTCACAGATTTTGTAGGCATCTTTGACAGGTCAACACTTATGGCAGCTCTGGAAAAAAATTGGTCAATGGGAGGGAAATGGGCGGGGAGGGGGGGAATAGAGGGGAGGGAGTGACTGACAAATGCAGACAGATGACAGATAACTGTCCTTCAACCCAAGACAACCCATTCTTCCTGAAAATACTTCTCTGGGGCATGGCCTTGGTACAAAACGCCTGGCTCCTGTTCTCTAAATAAAGGACAGATTTCCATCAAGACGAAGAGCTGTCTCGAAGAATAGCCACAAGCAGGTTGAAAGCTTATGGGTAAGAATCAGAGACCGAAGCAACTAATGGAACCTTGTTGGTGGTATCTACTACAGGCTGCCCGATCAAGGGGAGCCTACAGGCAAAGCCTTCTTACTCCAGCTACAGGAGGCATCGCGCTCGCAGGCTCTTGTCCTGCTCGGGGACTTCAACCACCCAGACATCTGCTGGAAAAGTAGAATGGCGAGCTATAGACAGTCCAGGAGACTCCTGGAGAGCACTGAGGATAACTTCTTAATTAAAGAATTGTCCTGGTTTCGGCTGGGATAGAGTTAATTTTCTTCCTAGTAGCAGGCATAGTCCTGTGTTTTGGATTTAGTAGGAGAAGAATGTTGATAACACACTGATGTTTTAGTTGTTGCTAAGTACTGCTTATGCTAGTCAAGGACTTTTCAGCTTCCCATGCTCTGCCAGGTGCACAAGAAACTGGGAGGGTGCACAGCCAGAATAGTTGATCCAAACTGGCCAAAGGGCTATTCCATACCATATGGCATCATGCTCAATATATAAACTGTGGGGGGTTGGCCGGGGAGCAGCGATCGCTGCTCAGGAACTGTCTGGGTATTGGTTGGCAGGTGGTGAGCAATCACATTGTTCATCACTTGCTTTGTATATTGTTATTATTATTATCCTTTTTTTTTTTTTTACCTTATTTCAATTATTAAACTGTTCTTATCTCAACCCAGGAGTGGTTTTTTTTCACTCTTACTCCTCCGATTCTCTCCCCCATCCCATCGGGGTAGGGGGAGTGAGCGAGCAGCCGGCTGCGTGGTGCTTAGTTGCTGGCTGGGGCTAAACCACGACAAGAATTAATTGAACTTTATAGGTAACAATGGACAAGGAGAAGGCTGAGGTACTCAACAACTTCTTTGCCTCAGTCTTCACTGAGGCAACCTCTCTTCCCACACTTCTTAAGTGGATGGACCACAAGACAGGGACCTGGGGGAACAAATTTCCTCTCACTGTAAGAGAAGATCAAGTTCATGACCACCTGAGGAACCCGAACATACATAAGTCTATGGGACCTGACAAGATGCATCCTAGAGTCCTGAGGGAATTGGCTGGTGTAGTTGCCAAGCCACTCTCCATGATATTTGAAAAGTCATGGCAGTCAGGTGAAGTCCCCAGTGACTGGAAAAAGGGGAACATTGCACCCATTTTTAAAAAGGATAGAAAGGAGGACCCTGGGAACTACTGACCTGTCAGCCTCACCTCTGTGCCTGGGAAGATCATGGAACAGATCTTCCTAGAAGCCAGGCTAAGGCACATGGAGGACAGGGAGGTGATTCGAGACAGCCAGCATGGCTTCACCAAGGGCAAATCTTGCCTGACCAACCTACTGGCCTTCTCTGGTGGAGTGACTACATCAGGGGACAAGGGAATAGCTACGGATGTCATCTATATGGACTTCAGTAAGGCCTGTGACAGAGTTCCCCGCAACATCCTTCTCTCTAAGTTGGAGAGATATGGACTTGATGGGTGGGCTGTTCGGTGGATGAGGGCTTGGCTGGATGGTTGCATCCAGAAGGTAGTGGTTAAAGGCTCAATGTCCAGACGGAGATCGGTGACAAGCGGTGACCCTCAAGGGTTCGTATTGGGACCGGTACTGTTTAATATGTTCATCAATGACATGAACAGTGGGATCAAGTGCCTGCTCAGCAAGTTTGCAGACAACACCAAGCTGAGTGCTGTGGTTGACACACCTGAGGGATGAGATGTCATCCAGAGGGACCTGGACAACCTCAAGAATTGGGCCCGTATGAACCTCATGAGGTTCAACAAGGCCAAGAGCAGGGTCCTGCACATGGGTTGGGGCAAGCCCCAGTATCAATACAGGCTGGGGCATGAAGGGATTGAGACCAGCCCTGCGGAGAAGGACTTGGGAGTACTGGTGGATGAAAAGCTGGACATGAACTGGCAATGTGCGCTTACAGCCCAGAAGTCCAACCACATCCTGAGCTGCATCAGAAGCAGCGTGGCCAGCAGGTCCAGGGAGGTGATTCTGCCCCTCTACTACACTCTGGTGAGACCCCACCTGGAGTACTTGGTCCAGCTCTGGAGCCCTCAGCACAGCAAACACATGGACCTGCTGGAGCGGGTCCAGAGGAGGGCCACAAAAATGGTCAGAGGGACGGAACTCTTCTCCTATGAAGACAGGCTGAAAGAGTTGGGGTTGTTCAGCCTGGAGAAGAGAAGACTCCAGGGAGACCTTATTGCAGCCTTTCGATACTTAAAGGGGACTTATAAGAAAAATGGGGACAGGCTTTTTAGCAGGGTGTGTTTGTGATAGGGCAATGGGTAATGGTTTTAAACCAGAAGAGGGCAGATTTGGACTAGATATAAGAAGAAATTTTTTATGATGAGGGTGGTGAAACACTGGAACAGGTTGCCCAGAGAGGTGCTAGATGCCCCATCCCTGGTAACATTCAAGATTTATCCCAAATTCTCAGAATTTTAATTCACCCATAACTATCTAGCCCTGTAATCACAGAATCACAGAATCACTGAATCGTTTAGGTCGGAAAAGACCTTTAAGATCATCCAGGCCAACCATTAACCTACACTACAAAGTCCACACTAAACCAATCAAGGGTAGACTAGACTAAACCATGTCCCAGAGTGCCACGCCTACCCATTTTTTGAACACTTCCAGGGATGGTAACGCCACCACCTCTCTGGGCAGCCTCTTCCAATGCTTGACCACCCTTTCCATAAAGAAATTTTTCCTAATATCCAATCTAAACCTCCCCTGGTGCAGCTTGAGCCCATTTCCTCTCGTCCTATCACTTGTTAGTTGGGAGAAGAGACCAACACCCACCTCACTACAACCTCTTTTCAGGTAGTTGTAGAGAGCGATAAGGTCTCCCCTCAGCCTCCTCTTCTCCAGGCTAAACAACCCCAGTTCCCTCAGCCGCTCCTCATAAGGCCTGTGCTCCAGTCCCTTTACCAGCTAATGATAATGAGCATGATAATGATAATGATCAGTTATGATATGGTATTACTATTTTTAGCAACAGGCCTTCAGCTTTCTATTGAGTTTTCAAGGCCTCAGGACTGAGCCTTGGTGCTTGCTCTCACTGAACTTTTCTTGACTTTCCTGCAGTTTTATTTTAATTTGGTTTAGCTGACACAGCAATTTCCTTAATTGGCCGGGTGTCTATGGCTAATTTATTTTACTTGTGTTTATCTTCATATGGTACAACTATAGTTTTATAGCAGTATATAGACAGAAATAACAAGCATATATTCCATGTAGAGTGAAAAATTTATGACTTTAACACAATTATGTGGTACAGAGAAATACAACCCTACACAATAGCAGAGGCTTTGAGAAAGGGAGACACGGGACACAACATAGAGGAGTACTAGCAGGGGATGATAAGAGATGGAGCACAGGCTGGCACTGGAGATCTCATCACTATAAATATCTCACCCATGGTCACTTAAAGGACTTGCAGACCTAAGCTGGACAAACTTGGTTTTAGAGGTAGCAAAGAGAACAAAGAAATAATATCTAACATACAAAAATGGCACCAAATATAGAATATGTGGATGTAACCTGGAGCTGCAGACCAATGAAGAAAGAGAAAAGGTGCAAAAGTATGTTAGAAAACATAAAAACAGCCCCAGGTGGATCCTAGAGGGAGTAAGAAGAAACCAGCAACACAAACATCATATTCCTCCCAGCAAACAATTCCAGCTGCTGCTGATTTGTCATAAGATCCCACAGCCCTCATCACCACTACCAGACTGAAACCACCAACCAGGGAAGCAGTGGAAGAAGGAGCATAACACCAGGAAAAGGGGTAGAAACTAAAAAAATGTGAGACAACTATTGTAACTGATTTTTTTTTTTCTGAAACAGTTAAAAGTAGCCTAATAATGATTAGAATCTTCAGATTTCATTTATACTAACAATAAATTCTTGGCTTTACTAATGTATAATGTGTGCTTTCTTCTTGTCCACAAACAAGATTTTGAGTGTAATAGCCCAAACAACAGTGATTGCTGCCCTCCAGCCCATCCTTTGGGAGAAAACAGATATTAGGAATCTGCATCCTCTATTGCACAGACCCATTGAGGCTAAAGGATTGAGCCTTTCTAATAGGTGGACAGGGTTGTCAGAGGTATCCTGCTGTTCTAAGGAGCAGATTTAAGACTGGCTAGATTAGTCACATTAATTATTTCAACATTAATACTCAGTAACAAATGACTTTTGCCTATAGATTATGATTTATCATCTTAGGGATTTTGTACCTAAAGGCAAAGTCCCTTTACACACAGGATCTGGACCAGGAAGGACTAATGGAACATCCCTGTAAGAAGCAAAGCAATTTATCATCTCATGGTCCCATCTCTGATACTTGCTGTTTTGCCAAGAGTCCACAACAACAGGATTCAAACCTGCTCACCAGCCCCAAAAGTACCACAACTACAGGGAGCGAGAAGTCTCTGTTCATTGCTTCTACTCTAAAGTTATCAGGATTTCCATATATTCATATTTCCATATTCATATATTAATATTTCCATATATTCAGGATTTCATATATTCATATAGAAACTAATAAAGACAGAAATCATCTTCATGATTAGGGTGACTGACTAACTGAGTTGCTACAAATTCAAAATAGTCCATTTTAGGGTCTATATGAAAGTTATTACATAAGTTAAAATATAGGTAATTAACTTCTGTACATTGTCATTATGTATACCTTCATTTTGTGGGGCAGAGAGGAAAGTTAAAAATACACATTTTTCAAAAATAGTCTCTTCTTCCTCTAATGAACCAGCCCCAAAGCCTAGCTCTTGTACAGACATTACAGCACTGACTCTCCTGTTGCTAAAATGGACAGAAATAATGGCAGTCCTATTTTCCCAATGCTTTTTGTATTGGGTAGTTTCTAAATTCTGTCCTTCCTTCATTGCGATAAAGAAAACAGTTGCAATGACACAAGGTGAAACAGCTCCCTTTCTCTAGGGAAAGGAGAACAGCCTACCTCACAAAGTGTAGTGGCTTGTCTTTCTCTCAGATCTGAGTGAAAATAAAGCAAGACTAATTTCATTTCTTTAAACTCCCCTATGAAAACCTGAATAGAAATACATGGAATACATATAATCTACCGCTGGCTGGCAAAGATGCAAAAAACAATTCTTCTAGGCCTGTAGGTTATTAAGACAAGCCCCTCACAAAAACCTCTGGCTATCAGTAAATGAATCACTAAATCTCAATCAGGAGATGAATAGCCATTTTAGGGAACTAATTGTGATCTCATCTCAAGAAGCTCCTACTTACTTTGCAGCACAGGTGAATTGGGAATTGGAAGAAACAGTACTACCAGCTTCAGTAGAAAAATCTCAAAACAGTGCACAAACATGACTGGATGAAATCCTCTGTGCTAGTAAGATAGATGCTATCCACCTCTTATGGCAGACTGGAAAATAATGCACAGCAGTAACATGCCCTGCTAAGGTCTCAAAATAAGTCAGCAGGAGCTCTGAGAACAGAGCCTAGGGTTTACAGGCTCCTGCTCCAGCAGCCACAATGCCAGGAACAATGAAGGATGAAAGTTGCAGCGTAATCCTGTGGTCACAAAGATAAGAGCAGGCCAGTTTTCCTGCTAGTGTGAGCACGTAGGCATGTGTGTAATAGTTATATACAGAATCCCGCCCATTTCAGACATGACTTTTCACTTGGAAGAAGTTAGATATGCACAAACAAGCTCAAAGCATCCATCCATCTACAGTGCAAGTCACTTCCTCAGGCTTGTGATTAAAGGTAGTCCTCTTTCAAAGGAAACACCATAGCACTTCCCTCTGTGGTGTCTGTCAGAAAATAATTAATTCACAAAAACTGACACTCTTCTTTTTTAAACAAATACATTTTAATAATAAATGTTCAACATTTTAAAATTACATTTTAACTCAAAAATCATTAATTTTTTCACAAACTCTTGGAGATCAGGGTATTAACAATATATCATTTAAGACAGAACAACCAATAGATAAAATGATTTGTGACTTGCAGTACTCTGCATTCAAGAATGCAAGTTCATAAACCTACAAAAAACCAGAGTTATTTCTTCAATAAAGTGGAAAATCATAAATTGCATGGAACTTTAGATTCCTGCATGCCACCACACCAGTCCCCTAAAAGTGAGGAATGTTGCTTCAATGCCTTCACAGCAACTCATGTGCTACACTGTCTCCAATTTTCACTCCAGAAGAAATATGCAGCTTAAAAGAATTTAGGACTGGGAAAACTCATACACATGCTGAGTGATTCCCTAAAAAATATGGCCTACTAACAGAATAGTGATGACTTAGGGAAGATGGAGCTGACTTCTTGAAGAATGTCCATTTGGTACTCTGTCACACGCCAACTGCATCATATCAATATCTGCTTCTATATAGCTCCATGACTCAAATGAATAATGTTCAAGAAGCGTGTCTTTCCCCCAATTCAGGATGTTTTTTTCTGCTGATGATGCTTTTAAATTATGTTTCAGACCTTACCCAATAGTACACAGCTTTTTCCTCAAGTGGAAGTAATTCAGGCACACAAATATACAGGCCACTCTTTATGTCCACATTCTTTATAGCAGAAGTATTGAGTTCTCCTGGATGTTGAAAAGTGCCATGGTGCAAGTGATGCAGCAAACTGGAGTGGTCAGTAACAGTTCTACGGTGCAGCCTGATGACTGAAGCTGAACTGTGAAAAATACCAGAGTAGAAGAACCTGTCAAAAAACGAATATGATAAGTACACTCAAAATTAAGCATAATATTTTACTCTCTTATGTAAATAAAAAGCATTCATTAGGAATTCAACACATAAAAAAATGCTAAATAGGAGACCTTGTCAAACCCATGCACATCTGTACTTACTAGTGGCAACTAAACTTCACAAGGCACTGAGATGATCTTGCCCAGTGCTATTGTGACCCTCTATACCCTACTAGCTCCAATAAGCTTTAAGAGTGCTTAAGTGTCCCAAGAGCAATTATTCCCTTTTTAAACAGTTGCCTTGACTTATGCAGCCAAACAATATTTGCTTCCTAATTAAACTTTCTCTGTTACTTTCTTTCAGCTGGGTTGGAAACACCACAGCCAGATTCAATTACCCCACCTTCCCAAGAATTCACACTAGGTAAAGCTTTCCTCTGCATGAACTTGGGAAGACAGTATCTGAAAAACATACAAATTAAAAAATTCATGTGATATTGTGACACCTCCCTATTTGGAACAAAACTATGGCAGTGCTGCACATGAGCATGAGAAAGAGAAATGGTAACTTAATAGTTCTTTCTGAAAACTGACTGGATAAAAGTCTGAGTTTGCTTCAAAGATGACTTTAGAGACTATTGAACCAGCTGTTCATCCCTCCATACTGGCCACATCCAAAATTTCTCAATTAAAATAGACTGAGGGAAACACTTTTGCTTCTAAATAGATGCCTGATGCTCATAAGTAAGTAAAGGAAGACTTCTGCCACTTTAAAATAGCTCTAATGAGAAGCAGATCCTTCTCTCTCCTTCTTAGACCCCCAGCAATCATTTGGAAAGCAATATTCATTTTTCTGCATATTCTCCTCTAACCAGTAGGCCTTGAAATCAACGGCACCAGCAGAGCAGAGACAATACCCTTATTTTTTGTTGTTGATGGTGCAAGTTCTTCCCATTTAGATTACTCGTTTCTCGTCCTCATGTAAAGAGTAAAGTTCAGACTGCTAAGCCCATTGCCAGGCTAAAGCTCCAGATCCTTCACAAGCATGCAACCTCAGGAATGGGGCTGCATGCTGGGAAGCTCCTGCAAGGCTGTGAGAGGAGGACTGCAAGAGGGCCATCACTTTTTCCCACTCTACCTGCACCCCCTTTAATGATGGAGAGGGATTACAGCCTCATCTTTTCTCTGCTTCCTACAGTGGAGTTTGGCTTTACAAGTCATGGGATAGAGGTATCTGCATGGCACCCATGGGTGCTATGGAAAAGGGGTGCGTCTGCTCTAAGGCAGGCAAATCCACTGATGGAGGAGGGAATATGTTCTGTCTCTCTGAGCATGTAAGAGTGTAAGTGGCCTGCTCTGAGAGCGAGTGTACTTGACCCAAGACGAATGAAAGCTCCTGCACAATGTTGTTTCACATTGTAGCCATCCCATCTTGCAAAACCAACACCTGCTTTGAGAACCTGGTAAGTCTTCAAAAGCAGGAGAAAATTGGGTGACACCAGCACGGCTGCCTTCTGGAAAAACTGTCAAACCAACCTGTCTAATAACACTTTCTTTCTAGGACTACAGTCACAACCACAACACACACAACCATCTTCCTCCAGAGCAGCTCTTCTGAGCAGAGCTTCCCACAATACCGTAAGAACAGCCAGAGACCTCTGCTGTTCCTGTGGGATTTGTGAACAAACCTTGGCCAAATTAACATCAAAAGTTCTCAATAGCATCATTAACACTCCTACTGACAAATTAATTAGCATTGAGCATACTCAGATACTGTATTGACATACTCCAGCCAAATAACCTAAGATAGCACCAGAAGTAAAATGTCTAAAGTGCCAAATTGATGCCACAGTGCATTACAGAGGAAAGTTTAACAATTATAAGACAGTGTGTTAAAAGGAAGCTTTTTTTCCCCTAGGAGTTTATCATTCTACTAAGAATGCTAAGAACTGAATTCAAGGTTTAAAAGCTAATCAAACCAGTGAGACAAAGCAAGATGTATTCCTACCACATTATACTGAAAACCAAGTCTTCCCAAGCAACAGCTCCACCTAAAATCAAGCACTGGCAAGTAACAGAAGGCTGGGGTTTTTTCAAGAGTCCTTTTCTGCTGCTCTTTCCCATGCTAGTAGGGTGCCTTAAACACTCCACCTCATTTGCTCTCATCTCTGTGTTTCTCATTACCCCACTGTTCTCATCCTGTGATACAAATGTACTTTCTCAGTACTTTAAGAATCCAGGACAAATTGTACTATTAACCTTGTTTTTCCACATAATATATCAGACAATAAGTGGATTAAGATTCCATATCCTGCCTTCTTGATGTCTGTTACCACTGATTAAGAGAAAAAGATTGGGAATAGTAGATCAATTTATAAGACAATTTAATCTTTGGTTTCTCTGCCTGCATTTGCCCGATTATTGCCAGTTTTGATTCAGTGGTGTGGACATCAAACCATTAAAAATTACAAATCAGTCACTGGAAAGCATCATATGGCAGTGTCTTTGATTAGTGGTCATGAGATCATGACTTTTTCAAAGGTGTCTATGAAAGATCTGTAAACCCTATTACAGGTCCAGTAAGTCTTCAAGAACTGTAGCAAGACGTCAGACAAGTAAGCATGTAATAAGCGACAAAATGAAAGAATGACGTTTCCTGGAGCAGCTTCTTCTAATTCTATAAAGATTAAAATTTCACGTCCTCTTTTCTAAGAAGTGAATAGGATGTCATGTAAGTGGGCTGTACCACTGCCTCTTATAAAGTTGTATTTGAATTCCTGAAAAAATTAATTTTCTGATTTTGTATGGAGGGAGGAGGGAAGAAGACCCAGAGTTAACAGCTTTTATTGAACAAATATAGAAGACAAACGCCTAGAAGGTGGATTTTAAAACAAAGACCTAAGGGAAGAGTACAGTGTGTAACTTCTATCAGAAAACATAAAAAGAAAGAAAAAGCAAATGATACTATAGGAAGGAAATAACCACGAGTCTTTATGGGTGCATTGCCTGGATGATGAGAAACATTGAAAGAGTTATGCTTAGATATGCGGTACAAACAATCACAAGACAATCTCATAGCTGAACTGTTCATACTGAACTCTTAATGCAACTTGTTTAGAAGAGATGAGAAAAAGGGACACTGCAAAGCACACATTAATAAGTTGGTCTGAGGGACCAAGGCAAAAAATGCATGTTTCCAGTCTGCTTTGAGACAGGAAGAAAGAAAAGATTAAAAGTTGCAAGAGCGAGACAGAAAAGTAAAAAATGTAAGGCTTGAGATTTCTGGCTTGTGAAGAGACTGCAATTGCAAAGATACCTCTGGATAGCACACCAACACCACCTGACCCATGCATGTATTGATAATCATTGCTCTAGGCAGTCCAGGTAAACAATTTATGTTAACCAAGGAGCAATAGCGAAGAATAATGCAGAGCTGAAGGAAGTGAAAAAATGAATTTATAGCAATGTTATTCACTAAAGTGAATTTATTAATCACTGCCAGATTGGTAACTGTGATAAACAGGAGCTAACAGAGATGTTTAACCTCAGTTATTCTTCACAGGTCATAAATAATAGAAGGAAAACAGGGATTCTTCCTGGGAAAAACTAGTAATGCGTTATCTCTAAAACACAGTGGGAGCAGTGAAGGTGGCTTTGTAAGACGGTAACACACAACTGCTTTGAGTTTCTGCTTCCTGTTTGTATTAAGAAAAATATTTAAGCTGTACTCACTGAACATAATTAGAGATGCTTTCAAAGATCTTTAAATATTTAGCTACTGAATCTTCGCAATATCTCTATTAAATAGATGTTTCATTGTACCCCCAATTTACATAAGAGAAACATCTTTTAAAGTTTATTTTTAAAAGTAGTTTTGTTTCATTCATGTGGTGCTGGAAACTGCAAAATATGTTGTATAGATGCCTTTGCAGGTGCAGCTTTGTAGGTGCAGACACACATGAGAGGATTTCAGCTCTTTGATTATTGCTGCCAGTCAAGCCAATATTCAACTAGGCTTCAAAATGTGCATGCAATTAAGTAAAAGCACAAAACCATATCTGCAAATTTCCAGTCCAGCCTGAGGCTCCTTCAAAGTTCAGCATGGAGAAGAAGGGTCCTGCTGATGACTGCACACCATGAGCGCTTGGCTGTGCCAAGAGCAGACTTTGCAAGTTCTTGGCACTTCACCTCCAGCTCAATCTATTGATGGATGCTGCTTTTCTGAGCCAAATTTCCAAGCAGAGGGAAGGAAAGGAAGGCAGCAGGCTTATTTTAAACTTGACATTTCAGCAGACAAAATGTATAGAATAATTTGAAAGACTTGCAATAAGCATATAAAATTGACCAAAGAATTACTGGTTGATCTAACATTAGATGCAGAAGCTATATACAAAAGTATATAAAAATAGTATAGATAGATGAATGAACCTGGATGTTCCTAGGGCATACTATTTTTTCATGGATGATCTGAAAGATAAGTCACATGTACCTTAATTAAATTTTTAGAAGTTACCAAATGAAGAGCGGCTGCCAGACAGCAAGAGAGAACAAAAGGAGAAAATGGGGCTTCTGCTCCCAAAGTACATGCACACAACTCTGCTTAGTCTTATTGGGTATTCTGCTTGAGCATCTGATGGCAGAAGCTGAATCTTAAATGAGATAACATTTAATCAAGTTTATTTTCATTAAAATAAATAAAACCAATCCAGAAAAAAATAAAGCCTAACATGATTCATTTTATTTTAAGCCCAACACTACTGAGCAATAGGATGGGACTACTGGGTGACACAGAAACACAGCACACACACACACACGCACACATGCACAAGAGTCTTCCATGCTGCTGAAATAACAACTCTAAAAGTGGAGTGTGGTGCCGGTCTCATAGCAATGGGAACAGTTATACTGGTTTACTGAGTTGTGGATAGGACAGGCTCAATACAACTTTGAGACTTAGGACAAAACTTAGTCAACTGGAAAAAAGGAAAAAACAGGCAACAATACTCATGTAATAATAACACTCACAGAATAAAGTACAACACAGTGATTAAGAATATGGGAATGAGGGCTTTACATAATGATATGTAATGTTGCATAAACACTAGTGAAAGTAATTTAATACACACAAAATTGTAATTCTGCAAGTATTTGACAACAATGAAAATCCAGGAGAGGAAGCGTTTGCCATAGTTGCTAACAGCATTACAGTTACAGAGGAAAAGATTAAACAGAGGCTGGCCAAATGTTTCCTTCACAAAACTGATCCTCCACAGCCATGAAATTTAGAAAAAGGGTACGGTGGATGAAACCACGGGATAAGTTTGCCCAGGACCATTGTTCCAACAGCTCCACTAGAAGGCTTTAAAGGAGTGCTTACTTTGCTTAGGAAACTCTTTTGACTGGTGGCATCACTTCTAGTCACAGAGCATTACCATGCCCTCACTATCTGCTCCCCACCTGGACCGCTGACTGGTTGTCCAGTGCTACGGTAAATGTGCAGTGAGTGACAGACACTATTATATAAAAATTCTCATCTACTTGTCCCAGAAGTAGCATTTTTTACCTACTTTGTACTCACATGATTAGAGGAAATAGCACTCCAGATCTTTTGTACTTCCAAAAACTTAAAGCAGCCATCAGGGTATCTTGACTGGCTGATTAAATTGAATTTAGAGCTGATTTTCTTTGTTAGTAGCCAAATAATAGCTATGAATGAATAAAAGCTGGCCTACTTTGTATTGATGTAAATGATGACCTAAGTCACGAGGCTGAATGAGGTCTGATATCTACTTGGAACAAAGTGGAGGACTCAGTGGTATTTACTATTATATATCCATGTGTGGAAATATCTGTATGTAGAGATTTATGACCCTTGCTATACCAGCAATCCTTGGGTCAGATTCTTGAAGGCACATAAATAAGCAAGCGATATGGCTAGTGGGATTTCCCAAAGCATATGTAAACCTTAAGAATTCAACTTCCACCAAAAGTCAGTGTGTGCAAAGATATTTTATAGATCCTAGGAGGTGCTCTCCTGCAGATACAAGCGCCTAAACACCTTTGTCATTCTGCACTGAGGCCCCATGAGGTTGCTATGAGACAACATATATGACACCATGATTTTTTATACAGCAAAAACATCTGGAAGCTGTTAATATGTAAGATGTCAAGACTTCAGTCCACAAATCCACTTGAGTTAAGTTGAAATTAGTGGCACCTAGGGACCTATGTATTCTTGTGCATCTGGCCTAAAACTCCTATTTCATGCCAAAGTTCTTCATCACAACAAAAAATGGAAGAATAAAATATCAGCAAATGCAAAGAACTTCCTCAGTTTCCCAGTTTCTCAGCTGTGTGTGAATTATTAGATAGGTTAGTTAATAACTGACCAAGTTTGTAGATGCTCTGTCATGTTTAGGGATCCTTTCTGGAATACAGTCTGAACTAGGCTGAGCAAAGTCACACCATCATTGCTTCCAGATACCCTTGGAGTGGTGAGATGATCTCTGTAAGATTAAGTAGCGAACAGCTGCCTGAGGGAGCACATTGCAGTCGGAGATGACACTTTTCAGATGAGATGTAGAACAGAAAAGTTGATCTGTTTGGCCCAGAGTGAACTTCATAAAGGACTCAGCTCTGTTACTCACCCAAGTAACTGAAGCTCTTCCAGAATATTTAATCTATTTTTATCCCCTGCTTTCTAAGGTCTTCCAGAAGGGCAAACTAGCTGTCTTATGCCAATTTCTGAACATGATTACGCCTCATCATTGCTGTTAGCTCATTCCAAAGTGGAGTTTCATAAGCAGACAGTCTTCCCTATAGTGCAGCCATCTTTGCTGAGCCTTTCTAGGGGCATTCAACATGCTGGGGCTACAAAAGGACAGATTAATTCTAATATAAATCTGAGGTAAAAGCAGGGCCTTTCAGTAGACATAAAAATAATGTGTGATTGCAGAAAGCTTGAAGAAGCAATGGGATGTGCCTACCACTAGCAATGTGTCTGCTCCTAGCTTGAGAATTGTTAGCATTCATGAAAGACAGAATCAGAAAGAAGCATCATCCCAGATGTAAATGACACTGCTAGAAATCTTTATCACTGAACTTTTGCTTGGTTAACCTGATTACAACTTTGAAAACTGCTGACTCAACATAGCATCTCCAGTTTAACAGGTTCAGGGTCAAAGCCATATGCTCTGACAAGGGTGTGATACAAAAAATACTCCCCGTGACATGGTACAGAAGCACAAATCTGTCTAATGCAATCTGAAGACAGGCGCTGGTAGGCAGTGATGATCACCTGGCAAACAGCTATGTCTCAGGACAGATAAGGTAGGAAGTGTTCAAAGTCAACATATGCCAAACAGTACCATCTTTCTTCAACTAACATGCTTTAATTATTAAATACAAAGGAAAACTGTGGCAATGCAAGGCACTCTTGTGTGGTAGTTATGGGAAATGCTGACATTTTAAGTAGTGGCTAATAGCTTTCTTAATTGCTTTTAGGAGAAACTAAACAGATAAATTAAATCTTCCCACATACAAATTTTATCACTGAGTTTCAAGATCTCTTGAGGAAGATGCTGGCACAGGCTTCATGTATTTTGTTTCAGTCTGTTGTGAATGCACTGAGCAGCACAGGGAGAACGCAAGCAAAATATATTACTGAAGAACATTTGAAGAGTGAGAGCGTAGCCACTTTACTACTCGTACAGCTTTGACTTACAAATACAGAGGGATACATTCAGAATTGTAAGTATAAGGCTAATAGGCTCACTGAAGATAGGGGATGGCTGAAGGGAAGAAAAAGCGATCACAGAAAGCAAAATTCAATAGCAGAGCAAAAGTATAGTAACTGGTCTGAAAAGAGCTTTGTGTCTCTGTGGGCATGCATATGTGAGTGGAATATCTCAAATCAGAAAGTGTTTTAAGCTAATTATAGCATTTTCAGATTTTCAATGTCCTCTAAATGACCAAAAATGTCAAGGTCTCATCCATTTGGAGCATTCAGCAACACACACACACACACCCACGCGCAAAAGAAAAAGGAGTTAGCAAAGCCCTGATGGTGCGAGATGTTGAATATTTGGTCAGAAGAGTCCAGTGCATATCACAGGAGTGGGTCACATCAGTACAAACTGATACAAGTGCAGGCTGCAGTGTTATCTAAGATGAGTGATTCTGTAGTCAGGGAAGATGCTCCACGTTTATATTGCCAGAACAGAAGAAAAGAATTTGTTCCATTATTTCCAGCTACAACCATAGAGTGAAAATACCAGCTCAAAGACACTTGCCCTGAAAAAAAAAAAAAATCCATAGCCTACATATGCACAGAAAAGTGTATGCACAGAGGCAACAACTGACAGCTATATTTACATCGACATGTAGGATTGACTTTGAGATTATGCTCACCAATCCCAAGACAGACAAGCCATCCCACCCATATCAAGTGATGACTCCAAAAGCGTCGAGGTTACACTTAACCAAAGTTCAGGGTGGCCCCTTACAGAAAACAGAGACAGGGAGCTGGGAGACTGCAGCTGGGTAATTTTTCCTGATTGTAAGTACATCACATATCTCAAGGACTTAATGGCAAAGAGGTGAATAGAGTTGAGTATGGTCTTGTCCATGAGAAGTCATCAGAGATCCAAGGTGTAAGTTCAGTAGGAGCTCATGGTCAAACCGAGTTATCAGTATAGTCACAAAAACATGGGAGGAAAGGAAGGATCTGGGATGGGGGCAGTCAGCCCAAGAAGTACTGCTTGGTTCACTAGCAATACTGAGGAATTCCTCTGCAATTCTTCTTCCACACATGGCACCCTCTCCGTAAGCCCGAACATCGCACTTAACTGTGACCCATCTCAGAGAAAAAACTCAATCAGACCAAAAACCCCAAAACCTGGCTATCAATGCTAACAACTAGTTTGAAAACTGTAAGGAAGTGCAGTTTTTACTGGGATTGATCAAAATGGCAAAATTCAAACAAAAAGAGAAAACAATTGTCAAAATGTGCCTATTTTACTGAAAAAGTCATTGAAATTTTGCCATATGGTTCAAATCAGAATTAGGTATCTTCTATATTTTTTCTCTGATTTTTCAGATTGTTTAGTTTCTGTTTCATTTCCAGTTATGTTACACACACAAACTTGTCAAGACTCCTGACTGCTTTCTCTTCCTTTACCTGCCCTGAATGATGTACTGAACACTACAAGTGAAACAGTTTGATCCTTTCCATGCTTTCACATAAAGCATCTCAAATAAAATAGAATGTTTTCACAATTTTTACACAAAGCATTTTATTTTGACTTTATGAATACGAAAAAAATTCATGTTAGCACTTCTGAAATTAGACATTTTTGACTGTTCACCATTTTTTATATCACCTCAGGCTGAGATAAAATTCTGAATTCCTAGTTCAGAGCTCCACTTATTATTAATATCTTCCTCCATACCCCCTCCTCACAGTTTCTGCAGCACAGGCTATCACTGACTCTCCTCAGACAGGGGTTTCTCCAAAAAGTAACCTTCCTGCAGCTGCAAAAATATCTCAAAAAATGTCTCCAGGGATAAAAAGTTCCTTATTTACAGTCAACCACCACAACACTGCCTGTGGTAGGCTGGTATTGTGGTCTCGATTTTGCAATTAGGGAAACTGAGGCATGCATTTCAATGATTTGCCAGTCTGAAGGTTTGTGGCAGAGTCCACTGGGACAGGTATAAGCATGTATAAGCAAGAATCTACAAACTTACTGCAGCCATCCAATTCTGTATGATATGAATTAATATTAACGTAGGAGAGGGGGGCAGCTTCGTTCATTCTCATGATTGTGAATGTTCCAGCTACTCAGTATGGATTATGACAAATGATAACACCGACTTCAAGAAGTCTTGTGAGGAAGCAACATTCAATTTCTTTTTGCAGTTGCAAATAATCCAGTGTATCTTCCAAATGCATTTTACCTACCACAAAAAGTAACAACTCTGAAGCGATGCATTAAAAGCAAGCAGAAATGTAAGCCAGAATGATTTACACACAGAATTCTGTCACAAGCAAATGCAGAGCTTTGACTTTCACTTATCGTGTGCTGAACTAAGATGCATTTTTCTCTGAAGGGTTGGATGTAAGGAATTGTAACAGAAATAATAAGGTATAAAATACAGTCTGGTTCACATCCTTGTCTATCCTACTGTTTGGGGGGGGGCAACTATACCCCTACTCCTTTTTTATTTTGTCATTGACCTTCATTATTTGTTCAAAGCTCCTAGACATTCAGCAGCCCAGTCAAGTAGGAGCTGCAACAGAGGCCCCAAAGACCTCCTCTCTTCACTCTCAGTCTTTACTTTGCAAAGTTCTGCTTCCTTTCAGATAAAAATGAGAAAAATCTGAAGAAGATAAGTCATCTGAACTGAGATGTTATGTACAAACATTCTCATGCCCTCCTTTCACTTATGCATTTCCTTTTCTTCTCTTGGACATTCCTTTTCAAAGTTTTAATCTTATGACTTTTCTCTCCTTCACTTTCTATGCTTTTCTCCTTTTCACCTCTTTTTTTTTTTGGCCATGTTTTCTTCTCCTCCTCAGTGGGCGAATCAGAGAGAAGGTGATCGTCATTAAGTCAAAGAGCTATTGAATAGCCAGTATACGGCAGGAGATGATACTTGGTCTAAGATATTAAGACCCCTCATTTTAGCTAAATGACTGAAAATATATTGAATAAGTCTGAGGGGAAAAGAAGAACATACGTTGAGGGTAAAGATTAAACCCATTCAGATCGTTTGAGGAACTTGCTAAAGATCAGCTCTGATAAGCTAATGCTTGCTGCTAGGAATAGGTTTCCTTTGATGCATGTAAACCTGAAATGTAAGACATGCACAGATAAAAGAATTCCTTAGAAGGTGTGCATCAGGAAAGCATTTAGAGCAAGTCTGCAAGATAAAGGGAGACAGAGACCTTTCTGATTTAATCTGGGTGTAAGAAGAGTAAACCTGGTTTTTACTTCTTCACATATGTTTGTAGAAATATTCACTTCTACACAGTCCCTTTGGTCTTAAGTAACCAGTTTTATCTTCACTTTATCTGAGGGCATTCTTCTCCCAAGGATGAAACCTGAGGCACTGGGGCATCTTAAGTGCTGTAGGAAAGAAACAAGGATCTTAAAATGACGTGGTAAGTAGGGAGGCTCTTCGACATGTAAAAAGACAAAGCAGAGCACAGCTAAACCAGGAGAGTCTTATATGAGTTTTGTGAGAGTGTCCCTATAGCCTTTTTGCACTACAAACCTTCTCCATCTCCATGCATCCCAATCCTATTTTCAGACTCTTGCCAAGCTCCCATGACTTTCTAGCAATGCCTGCATGAGTCCCTGAAATCTTCATGTCACTCTTCCCACTGCACACAGATGCAAGTTTTCATTACTGAGAATTTGACCCTTTTCTTGCACAGGCTAATTCCTCTGCTAAGAGTAATGAAGTTCCTTCACAATGGCAGACTACTACATCTAGAGGTAAAGAAGACTATGAGAAGTGCTCTAGAGCATGCATCACGCCCATCTATATCAACCCAGTTAGAGCAGAAATTCAGCTGGGAAACTAGCAAAGATGTAAATGTGCCTACACAGAGATGTATCCAGGAAATGTCAGCTTTACACTTCAGAAAGGATATAGAAGAACTTAAGAAACAGCTGCTGTACCCTGCTAACAGCCTGTGGATAAGTGCCGGCACAGACATCTCATGGACCACTGTTTCCTGGCCATAAAGACCAGACATCTTGTGAGAGGTCAGCAAGAAGAGCCCAGTGAAGACTGTTCCACCTTCTTTGGTCTCTAGCGAAAACATTTTGGTGTCTTTTGACCTTCAGTAATTCAGAATCCAAATGTGATCAAACTTAACCTTCAGTGTTGATGACAATGTGTTTAGGATGACAGAATTATTGATTTTTCAGGAATACATGTTTTCCATTAGATTAAAAGTTGTTTCTTAAGGGGAAGATAAGGCTTGGTAGTTATTAAGCTTGCATGAAGAAAAATACAAAAAAGACATAGCACCAAGAGAGGGAAATACTTTCTTCAGGTATAATGAGTGTTAAATTAGAAGTTTAATGATCCAATGCAATAATCCTCTGAATTCAAGAAAGACATGTCATATCCAGCTGGCCAAGAGCGATTTTGCCTATGTGCCACCACAAATGTAGACTCTCATTTAATGTCTGTGGAACTAGACCAAAACATGAACACAAATTTCACACCAATCAAGTGCAAAATACTTGTTTGGTTTCAGGCCTTTGAGCTGATCTTTCACATGTTGCAGCTGACAATTAGATGCCTTTCCAGCTGTCAAAATGTGACCTTATTCTCTGCCCAATCTAGTCCTGACCGAATGACCACTGAGATGCTGAAACTTCATCTAATTTCTGACTTTCTGCTGTAAATGAACTGTGACTGATATTTAGTAATTGGGAGTAGAGGTGTTTTTACCTCAAGAGAGAAGGAAAATGTGCTTGCCATAAAAAGACTATCATTTGATTGAATGAGTAAAAATACTGCAGAAGAAAATTCCAGATTGGTGAATATATTGAGACCACCAAGACATAAATTAAATCTCTTTTTTTGCTTGTGGTTTTTTTTTTAAACTGAGTTCTAATTTATGAAAATAAAAACTGGATGTAAAGTTCCCACTGGCACGTGTTCTGTCTTTTCATACTGAGAACATGAAGTAATTTTAAATTATACCTTTTTTGTTGCTCATAATGCATTGCCACATGAGAGGACTGGTCCACAATTTTGCCCCCTCAAGAGCCAGATGTCCCTATTAATTTTCTCAGACTATAACTTTCAATTTGTCCTCTTCATTTGCAGAGAGCTGAAAAAGAAAAGAAAGGAATATCATCTCTTGCACTTCATGATACACAGTCTTCACGAATACACCTTTCTTACGCTGTGTTACAGCCTTTCCTTCATTTACCAAATTCATAACAACTGGCAGACACAAGTTTGTGCTTTAGCACAATTACAAAAAAAAAAAAAAGGCTCTAACACTGTTTATTATGAAAATATTGTGCAACTTAGTAAAAGGATGCACTTACCATGAGCTTAAGTTTGTAGATGGAGAAATGTCTTTGATCCCTGTTACATGGGCCAGATGGATCAGACTGCCTAATCTTTTGAGCATCCAAGGACATCATACGCAACAGCCGCTGGCAGTGAAGTGTGGGAGATGGTTCCATGTCTAGTTGCTTTCTTTGCGAAGCTATCTTGAAAATGAAGAGATTTCTTTTGCTTTTTTATCACCATCTTGCAAAAAGCACAGATGCAACTATTGACAGGTTACTGTTCTGTTGATGTAAGAGTGAATTTTGGATGTATTTTATTTTCTTTCCGATCTCCTGTCTTTTAGGCTTACCTAAAGCCTAATCTAATCAATTCTCAGAAGGAGACAACAGGAATGAAAAGAAGAGCAATACTGCCCTTATTTCCCAGGATTTTTCTATTCTGCTTATTTGTGTTCAGCCTCTAGATTTCTTCATGAAGAATCACTAGTGTTTCAGCTAAAGACAGGTTGTTTAAAAATGGAGACGCTTAAGTGACCTAATCCCTTTGAATATGACAAGTTTGAATGTTAAAACCAACTAACCACATAGAAAAATTTTTCCCCTCCCATTTCATTGGTCTGTGTTGACCAAATCAAATACCTTGAGTACAAATGCACTGGGGGAAGAGAAGTCTGAGAAAAAAAAAGCAGTCAAATAAACCTTATGCAGAGAAAACATCCATAGCTGTACAGATCTGATCATTGTTACCAAGTTTCTATAGAATTATCCACTTGCTGCCTATATGACAAGCACAGCATCATTATCAGGGTTGCATTAACAAATCCAATATGGAGAGGAACTTGTTCCATCGAACATGCTTACCTGCCCCTGGCTCCTACCCACCTGCCACCCTCACCAGCATGATGCCTGCATCCCTGCAGAGACAGAGACACAGGCACCTCTGCCCAACTAATTTATTTTCACTTATAGTGTTGACCTTCCCTGTGAACTACACTTGGAAAGGCTTGTGTATTCAAGTGATTCAGAGCTAAACTCACGGAAATTTTAATTTGTAGCAGAGCTACAAGTAAAGCAAAACAAACAGAGTAGAGACCAGATGAGCAGCAGCCATCCTGACTGGGAGGTAAGCAGCCTCTGGCTGTAAGGAAGCGGACTTACGCAAACACACCAATTTTGCTATTCCATCTCACAAGTTCATAGTTTAAGGATGGCAGAACATTTTTCTTGTTGAAAGGCTATCTGCTGGCACTGGAAGAAATCAAATTCAGAGGAGTTTTCTAAAGAACAAGCTCCAGGTGTTGCCCAACGTGGGCAGAAGGCCAGGACGCAGTTTTCAGGGGTACAGGGAACACCACCAGCAGAACAGAGGCTGACCTAGCACTGTTCCTTTTATCTCAATGCACGGTCAGTGCTCTGTAACCACACTGAAAATAGTTGTGCACAACTGTATCTGAGTTGAAATTTCATTTCTCAACACTCAAAAACAAAGCTTAACTCCCATGAGGATGATACAGCTCTTTGGCATATTTCTAAGCCTAGGTTTATATGGATTTTGTGAAAATGGCCAAACACCACTATGCCCACCTTTCTGTGCATCTTCTTTAGACCCTGCCTCTGCTGGACTGTCTTTCCTTACATTATACTATAAGCTCCTTTAGCTATAGCCATGGACAAATGCTTTCAGAGTCAGGGTGATCAGTATCCTTTTGAAATTTGATTTAGGCTCTCAATTGATTAAAAATCAGAGCAAGCCAATGATACAAGGGCTCTAGAGTCACAGAGCCTGTGAAAACTTAAGGAGTTCGCTCTTCCAGAAATTTCTGGGATATCTCTGATGTGTAGCTGGTAAAAAAAAGCAGAGAAACATGCAAATTTATAATTTACACCTATATCAAAAATTTTGTAAACAACCATAAGTCAGACATTGTTGCTTTTTATCTTGCTTGGAGAAAGTGTAGAGCAGTTGATTGAATTCAGTTAAGTTGGATTAATTAACCTAAAGTGAAGGAGATGATTGAAAATTCAAATTTCAGAACGTAGGCAGAATGGAAAACCTGTGCTATTCACTTGGTAGCTCAGTCAGTAACATGTATTGAAAGCAAGTGGGTACATATATCTCCATCCCCCCAAACAGGAAACTATTTGTCAGCTACTGCCTAGTTCAGTGATACACAAAATGCCTTTATATTTTCCCACAGGAATTTGGAAAAAAACAACCGAAATCTTTTCAGGGCCCGCTTTCCTTCAGCATTGAAACAACCCTCTAACATGCTGCTCTCTAGTGTACAACATGAAATAAAAGTGCGCATAAAAAGCTCCCCTGGTTAGCACAGGGACACTTCTTGGGAAAGAGGAGACAAAGTCCCAAGGGATTTGCCAGAAGCAGGACTGAAATACCCACCAAGCAGTACTGCTTGGGGAGTTAATGTCCAAAGTTGGATGGACACGCTGGTGATGATATCTGGGGTGGGAATGACTCTGGGAGGATGCATCAGGGAGAGGGGAAAAACCTGACAGCATGAACCAGAATGGCCCAGTGATTCTCCCATTTCCCACCAGCACGGCAGGGAGCAGGTCCAGCACAGCGGTATGACCGAAAAAGAGCTGGGTAGAAAGTTTAAAAGGAAGGATAATCCAATGGCCATGGTTTTCTTTCTTTAGACTCCATTAATAATATCGGGTCTAGTCCTCTCAGGCCAGACTTCAAAATATATGTAGAAGTGGTGGAAGCCTTTAAATATCTTGTTGGATGACCTGGGTATGTGTGCAGATGTCTGAACAAATTTGGCATCTGCTTCTCCTGAACTTCAGTTCTTCATCTATAAAATCTGGCCAATGGCGGCACCCTTTCAGGAGCTATTTTTTAGTCTGAATTGGCTAAAATTGATCAAATGTTAAGAATGGCATGGGAAGGAGAGGAGGGGAAATAGATCAGCACACACCCTACCTGTATAGAATCATAGAATCATAGAATCATTTAGGTTGGAAAAGACCTTTAAGATCATCCAGGCCAACCATTAACCTACACTACCAAGTCCACACTAAACCAATCAAGGGTAGACTAGACTAAACCATGTCCCAAAGTGCCACATCTACCCGTTTTTTGAACACTTCCAGGGATGGGGACTCCACCACCTCTCTGGGCAGCCTCTTCCAATGCTTGACCACCCTTTCCGTGAAGAGATTTTTCCTAATTTCCAACCTAAACCTCCCCTGGCGCAGCTTGAGCCCATTTCCTCTCGTCCTATCGCTAACTACTTGGGAGAAGAGACCAACACCCACCTCACTACAACCTCCTTTCAGGGAGTTGTAGAGAGCGATAAGGTCTCCCCTCAGCCTCCTCTTCTCCAGGCTAAACAACCCCAGTTCCCTCAGCCGCTCCTCATAAGGCCTGTGCTCCAGACCCTTCACCAGCTTTGTTGCCCTTCTCTGGACACGCTCCAGCACCTCAATGTCTTTCTTGTAGTGAGGGGCCCAAAACTGGACACACTATTCCAGGTGCGGCCTCACCAGCGCCGAGTACAGGGATACAATCACCTCCCTGCTCCTGCTGGCCACACTATTCCTGACACAAGCCAGGATGCTGTTGGCCTTCTTGGCCACCTGGGCACACTGCTGGCTCATGTTCAGCTGGCTGTCGACCAACACCCCCAGGTCCTTTTCGGCCAGGCAGCTTTCCAGCCACTCTTCCCCAAGCCTGTAGCGTTGCATGGGCTTGTTGTGACCAAAGTGCAGGACCCAGCACTTGGCCTTGTTACACCTCACACAGTTGGCCTTGGCCCATGGGTCCAGCCTGTCCAGGTCCCTCTGCAGGGCCATCCTACCCTCCAGCAGATCGACACTCCCACCCAGTTTGGTGTTGTCTGCAAACTTACTGAGGGTGCACTCAATCCCCTCATCCAGATCATCAATAAAGATATTAAACAAGGCTGGCCCCAAAACAGAGCCCTGGGGAACACCGCTCGTGAGCGGCTGCCAACTGGACTTAACTCCATTTACAACTACTCTCTGGGCTCGGCCACCCAACCAGTTTTTTACCCAGCGAAGACTACGCCCATCCAAGCCATGAGCTGCCAGCTTCCCAAGGAGAATATTATGGGAGACAGTGTCAAAGGCTTTGCTAAAGTCCAGGTAAATGACATCCACAGCCTTTCCATCATCTACCGGGCGGGTCACCAGGTCATAGAAGGAGATCAGGCTGGTCAAGCAGGACCTGCCTTTCATGAACCCATGCTGTCTGGGCCTGATCCCCTGATTGACCTGCACTTGCCTGTTGATATAGATTCATAACCTCTGGTTTCTAAATTTATTTTGTGCTTAATTCACTGCTTCATCTGACCTTAAAATGGAAGAACACTCCTGCTTTCAGAATTGATGCTTCTATTATTTCAGGGCTGGTGGGGTGTCAGTTTTTTAAAACATATTTAGGTACATTCTATCAGGAAGCGAAATGGCAGAAAACATTGACTTTAAAAATCTTTCTAATATTTCCCTCTTCTAGTGGTCATGGCACCAAGTCTGTCAGAGTTCAAGCAGCATCTGGATGTTGCTCTTAGTCGTACGATGTAGTTTTAGGTACTCCTGTGAGTAGCAGGGAGTTGGACTCAATGATCCTTATGGGTGCCTTCCAACTTGAGATATTCTATGACTGTATGACTCTCAGTCAGCAGTCTGTGTCAAATATGAATGGCATTTATAAATAATTTTGTTTATTTCAGATTTATTTTGAAAAAAAAAAAAAAAAGAAAATCACTCATGAAAAATTTCATCTAGATCAGGATTCCTGAAAACCCCCTATTTACATTTATGGTTAGTTTAAATCAGATCTACTCCATTTCAGTTAAAGCAATCACCTGTCAGTTCTGCTACATTTTAGATGAGTAACATATGAATAATAACCTATATGCAAACTCCTAACAGAAGAGATACAAACCATTCATGGGTTGTCTATACATGTGCAGGTATACTTGTGGAAAGCATATAGGAGGTCTACAGGTCATATAGACACTTTGACCTGAAATCATGCCTAATGAAACTGCCACTGCCACAGTTTCACCGCTGACCAGCCATTGAAAGATTGTCATGCACTGCTAGACTGTCAGTGATGGATAAATTGCTTTCTTCATATGCTTTGCCCAGTTTTCCTGACATACCAGGGCTTGTGCAAGAATTTCAGTTTCAGTGAAGGCTTGCAGGCAAGCAAAGAGCAATAATTTAAAGCTTATGTTTAGGATTTATGTTCTTATGGACTTCAGGATTTATGGTGCTGAGGATTCTACTGAAGACAGCATCCTAGATAAAGAGTTTTATCTACACATCAGATTCATTTCCCTTTTGCCACCATGTCCATGTCTCCATTTATAAGTGAGAGAAACTGGAAAAACATAGACAAGAACAATATCATGACTCAGGAGTGATACTACTGTTACGTGATACACCATTTGGATCCTTCAAACAGTGAAAAAATATAACATCTTTCGGACCACAGATGCATTTAATAATGTCATTGTTTCGGATTGCCTTTATTACATAAACCAATATAATCAGAATTAAAGAGGCACTCTTCCAGGCAATTCCCTCTTCAGTCAAAAAAACCTTATTTGCCTCATCTTTTTCTCTCTACAGACCCTGCTTCACTTTCTTCCTTAGACCATCACTGTAATAACACTATTATTGCTGCTATTTAAAATGTCCACTGAGTCAGCACACTGCAACTTGGAAAGGTATGTATGTACATACAGGATTTTTTATAACGGACAATATTTTTGCAAGATGCTTAATGTCACTTCTTTCTTCAAGATATTGTGTCACTGAATCTTTCTATTTTCTATTCACTATGTAACCATGCACATTTTCTGCTTTGTTAGGGGATGAAGATAAATAGGCATTTACATTATCTATTGTGTTGTAATGGGCAAACATCAGTAAAAAACTGCATGGTAATGCAAATCTCAAGAGAATTGTTCTTTCCAAATGCTCTGAATATTGCCCTTATCTTTATGAGCAAGGAGTCTACCTGAGAACAATTCCGCAGTTTCCACATGGGGCATTTTGCAGGCTTAATTAAAGAAATTCAGAAGCTCTGTTTGCCAAGACCCTTCTTCTGATAGACACAGAATCAGGGAGTGGTTGAGGTTGGAAGGCACCTCTGGAGACCACCTACTCCAACCTCCCTGCTCAAGCAGGGTTAACTAGATCAAACTCCTCAGAGCTGCGTCCACTCAGGTTTTTAATATCTCCAAGGATGGAGACTCCACTGTCTCTGTTCAACCACGCACACAAGGGCTGGCCGCTGACACAAAGACTGCATAATCATTGACTTTCACAGCTGACCAGAGAAGCAAGCAAAGGCAAGAGAACACGTAAAATATGTATGACTTAAATGACAACATGACTTGCAATTTAGTACAATACAGTTCTACCTAGTAAAGCCCCAGAAATCACTGAAACCAGAGCATATGTTCTACGATGATCAACCTATTGTTTTAATGTGACCTTACGATTCCCAGTTCACAGGAGCAATAACCATTTCATGGTTTCACTCTAAGAAAAATTTAACGAAATAATCTTTTTAAGTATAAATCTCTGTTTTCCTGCTTACTTTTATGAGCTAAGTAGGAACTACAAGCTGCATCCTACAACCATGCTTTAACGAATCCCAAAGGTTGCTAGCTAAAACACTGCTCAGTTTAAATATCCAGCATATTTGGAAAGAACTAGCTGATGGTTTGTGTTTCTTTAATACCTGATCAAAAGAAGAACAAGACTTTGCTGTTTCCCAAGAGTCACGTTAGTCTCCTATCATTAGGTTAATATCATTGTTTAGAAAAAAAATTGCAATAATGTTTACTGTCTTAGGATCAAGCTGATAAAATTCACCAAAAGTCATTTAGAAAGTAATACAACCCTATGAAAAGAAACTCTAACTTTTTGACTCAAGCTATTTAAATATCTGCTATGGGAAAAGTTTTGCTCTTTGCTTCCGAGGACAGCTACACCATCCTGCGAGTGCCGAGAAGCAGCACGCACAGATACAGGCTGCAGCAGTTCTGACACGGACAGGGGCCACCACCACCGCTTCAGAAGAGCAAGCAGTGATCATCGTCTGCTCCGTATGTGTAACGTGTACAGTGCGACTCACTAGTAAGCAAAGGAAAATCAATTTCTTATTTTTTGGGTTCATAGAATATAGGCTAAAAATGTTAAAACCATATTTAGGCACAAACATTTCATATGAGAATTCCCTGGTCCTGTTCTGGGATTTCACGAGGCAAAATGTCGCTTTTTGATGCACCAGATGTGTAACACACACAAAATACATAAGCAGGAAGGTGTTTTGTGGAGAAATATAGACACGCATTTTACTTACCATACACAAAGTGTGGAAAATTCTTCAATGGATTATAACACTGCAAATGCATGAAATAATTTGAAATGTGCCAGTGAACAGAAGAATTTGGCCTATTCGCTGTGCCGTCTATTTACTTAGGCTCTGAAGAAAGGTGAAAAGAGCAATCTTTCTACTAAATTCCTTTTGAACAGAAACTTCATTGCATTCACCTAGCTGAAACATAACTTAGGTTAATGGTGCCACCTGGTGACAAGTCTTAAGCGCTGTTCCCATACCTTGTCAAGCAAGAAAAAAGAAATTCATATGCTCTAAATCTTCCCCTCGAGAGTAAAGCCCCCAGAAACTGCATCAGCTGCAATTACTCATCCTAAGGAGTGTAGTGTATTGTACACATAGAAAGAAAAATAAACAATAGGAAAGAAAATATTTCTTAACAGACTTTCCTTTTAGACACTACCGCACACTTGGAGTTATTAGCTTGTGAAGAAAATGCACTCAATAATGCATGAAGGAAAAAGGGAGAAGTGACACTGATTTATCTGAATCTGCTGATGATGGGGGAGCCGGGCATTTTGTCTAGCTCAAAAACTTCTTGTTCGCTGTGGCAATGTGGGAGACTCTAGAACCACCTGGTAGGATTTTACTACCCCCATGACTGCAGTCCCTGAACAAAAGAGTTTTGAGCCACGTGCTCTTTGCACCTTACCTATCAGTAATAACTCACGTGAGAAATTCATTCCGAAGCCATAAATTGTTCTATGCATCCCTCTGCATGTTGCGACACTGTTGAATATGATCACAAAAAATTTAAGGGGGGGTTCCTTTTGTGGGGTCAGACTCTCGCCCTGTTTCCTCAAGGTAATCAGGATTTACACTGCAGGATTTACATGGTGGGGGGAAGCACCTGGGGCAAGGAGGGGGCAAGCACGGTCATGCCAAGCACGTCTGGAAATCTTAGACAGAGGCAAGGTCAGGGGATGGAGCACAGCAAAGACCTGAAGCCTGTTTGGTATCTGCCAAGGTGTGTAACGAACCTCATTGTATTACTTTCTGTCATATGTATAAAATAGCAAAGAATTTACATATGGATAGCTTTAAAATGCTAATATTTAAAGAGATGGGTAGAGGAGAGTAATAGAAATGAGCTTGTATTTTGCAGGAGATACCTTGGCATGAAGTGGAGAAAAACAAACTTACCATGACATCCAACTTACAGTACCTATAATAGTGTACAATAAAATAGCCAGGATTTGGGTTATGGATCATATTGATGATTTCTCTACAGCTTTGCTCATATGCAAAATACAAGTTCCCAACAATCCCTGCACAACCACCAGCTTAGTTACATCACAGTCATGGTTACAGGTGAAACCAGTCATTTAGGAGTCTCATTGCAGCTTTACTCCTACCCAGCTGCCGCAGTATCCTATTTAACACTTACAGTTGCAAACCTGCACAACAACTTCAGCAGCACAAATGCTGACTAGTCCTTCACATTTATAAAAAAGAGGACATTTAATAGCAAAAAGCTTATTTAAAGGCAGTATGACTTTGTGGTTTGCCATGCTCATCCAAAATTTGCTAATTTTTTGCTAAAACTTAGCATTTTGGAAGGACATGTGTAAAAACACTGGACAGCTTTAACTGTATTAATGATATTCTGTGCTCTTGAATAAAGAAAAACTGCATCCCTTCACCCCCAGTAACCTTTACAGACAGGGATTTCCCTTCTGTGGAACCTAACTGGGGACCTCCTTAATTTGACAAAAGAGGAATATCTCAGCTGAGTTATGGACATTCTTCTCTTAGAAGCCTACTTCACATAACAGTCACATGCTGCATATGCAAATTACACAAGTATCCGTATGCTTAATTTATACAACTATTTAACCAAACTGCCATAATAAATATGTCTAGTTAGATACTTGCAGTAAGTGTGCAGCTGTCTGGAAGGAGGTACAAAATCACCATCAGTGAAATCCAAACTGCAGCTGTCATTAATCAAAGCCCTGCCCTTGAACATTCATCGCTGTGATACTGCTGTGACAAAGTGGACTTTTACTGCCGTTTGGGATGGGAAGATTTTACTTCCTTAAAATAATTCAAGTTCTCTAGTGGTGCAGATGCTGTGAAAAAGCCAGTTTTCATGTTTGTTCTCAACCCAGAAAATAAGCAGAGGAAAGATCATCAAAATGTTATAGAATACTAAAATTATCTGTAAAATGCTGCATATTTAAATGCTAAACTTTTGCATGGTATGTAGAAAATGCCTATTGAAAGTATTTGTGTTTAATAGAAATAAATGATGTTTCTTGGATCAATGCACTGGAGAGAATGCAATCAGGAAAATTTTGATTGTTAGGTCAAATGAAGATTTTTACAATATTGAAAAGGTGGTGTAGAAGGAGCTTCAGTCAAGATGAGGTTCCACTTCTAAAGATAGGCTGTTCACTACATTCTTTGATCAGAAAAGAGCAGTGGCTGTCAAAATTATTCACCGGCTGGATTGACAGTGAAGGAGAGGTTGCACAAGCTCAGGGAATTAAAACAGAGCAATCCAGAGAGCTTTCTCATGGTGAATATGGCCAATATTCACATCATAGAATCATAGAATGGTTTGGGTTGGAAGGGACCTTTAGAGGTCATCTAGCCCAACCCCCCTGCAGTGAGCAGGGACAGCTTTAACCAGATCAGGGTGCTCAGAGCCCCGTCCAACCTGACCTGGAATGTTGCCAGGGATGGGGCATCTACCACCTCTCTGGGCAACCTGTGCCAGTGCTTGACCACCCTCATCATAAAAAACTTCTTTCTTAAGTCCAATCTAAATCTACCCTCTTTCAATTTAAAACTATCACCCTTTGTCCTGTCACTACAGACCCTGGTAAAAAGTCTTCCCCCATCTTTCCCATAAGCCCCCTTTAAGTACTGGAAGGCCGCAATAAGGTCTCCCCGCAGCCTTCTCTTCTGCAGGCTGAACAACCCCAGCTCTCTCAGCCTGGCCTCATAGGAGAGGGGTTCCAGCCCTCGGATGATTTTTGTGGCCCTCCTCTGGACCTGCTCCAACAGGTCCATGTCCTTCTTGTGCTGCGGCCCCCCAGAGCTGAAGGCAGTACCCCAGGTGAGGTCTCACCAGAGCAGAGGGGCAGAATCCCCTCCCTCGACCTGCTGGCCACGCTGCTTTTGATGCAGCCCAGGGTACGGTCGGCTTTCTGGGCTGCGTCAAGGCTTCACTCTACTTAGACTATGAGCCATCATTCCTTTTCAAAGATGAATAACATCTTCCCAAAAATTTTGGTTTTCATGTAGTTGTTAAGAATATATGAGCCTTATTTTGTATGGATTGACTAGCAGTTAACCAGGGTTCTTTGCAGACAACATGATATTTGTCCATAGAGGCTGACAGGGCAGTGGATCTACTTGGATCCACTAAAATCAAATTTAGCCACAATAACAAGGTTTTGGGTGACTGCTATCAGGCTTATTATTTAGGGTAGACAAAAGATGATACAGCTGAATTGAATCAATGGGGACAATCTGCAACATCTGAAGAAATGTCTGAAACTATATTCTGACAATGCTTGTGAGATCTCTCCCAGCACCCTCAATAAACAAGCTGTGCCATGCAAATGACACATGCTTGGGACCATCTTCTAGCGCTAAGCTTGGATTCATACTTTAAAATGCTCTTAATCTCCAGGACTAAGCAGCTACAGGCACCCATTTATGGGGATGATCCCCAGGCTGTGAATTGTTCAGGAGAATGCTGGTCGGATGGGCCAAAGCCTTGTAAGAAACCATTCAAGCAATTTTACAGTATGGATGATTGAGTCCCCCTGTGTGGAAACATACCTGTTCCCAAACTAATTCATTAATAAAGACATTTCCAAATACATTTCAGCTGTCAGTATGTTCTCAGAGAGTGGTTTATTGGACAGTGAGAGTGCGCACATGGGCAGTTAGTTAACTTGCTGGAAATCCATACTCCTGCTTGCCTTGCAGTGACTTTGTCATGTAACCATACTTGGAGCGAACTACTGAGAATTTGCTGACTTCAGCTTCTTCTGCATTCGTGAGCCATCTGTTCAGCTCTAGCACTTGTGTATATTGCTTGCACGTGATATCTGCACCACTTTACTGGATGTTGTTTTATGAGATTACCCAGTTCAGAAGGAGCAAAGATTCCCCATCACCCTCAGCTGTGCAGTCACCCACCAAAGGTTTCAAATTCACTCACAGTGCCATTGAAAGCCTTTAAGGATATAACCTATGTACAGCAAATTCTTGACATCTTTTGTCTTTTTGCTGGACTATGAAAATTGTACTTCAAAGCAAAATGTGTGTTTTAGCTGAGAATTATTGTAAATCTATTGTTTAGCGAAGGCCTCCCCAAAACCTTGTTCTTTGCCCAACACTTGGCAAATAGCTTCTGGTTTGGGAAAAAGCACTGCAGTTGGTGACACAGTACTAGTATATAGTTCTAGTATATAGCAACATGCGATGAGCAATGGGCCTGAGATAGATGACTACCATGTCTCTCATGTCCAGTGATTTTCAGGGAAGGCAATGAAGAGGAATTGTAATATTCTCTGAGGTTCTTTTGCAGCAAAAAGAAGAGGTCTGGCAGAGCAACTACCTCAAGCTATAACATTTTCCTTTTCATCATGACTATTTTCGTACTACTGGTTTTCAAACAGATGATAAGGACTGGCACTGAAGAAGCTGGAGGAAGCTGACAATTTAAATGAATGACAATCCTAAAAAAATGCATTTGAGAATTGTGAAGAGAAGATTTTTATGCAGGAATCCATATCCATATCTCCTATGCCTTGGCAGGGCTTAGCATGTGTTTGCCTTCCACAATGATACAAGCCCTGTTTCAAAGGAAGGTTCTTCCAGAAACTTTAACATAAAATTTATTTGAGTGCTAAATTTGTAGAATATGAATTCTGACTGCAAAATCTTACAGTTCTTGTATTTATCTTTAAAAGTGGTGCTGGATGAGAGCACTTTGCCAGCACAGGTTATCTCACAAACCTGGTGTAACCATATGACACGATTCATATTACAAGTTATTTATAAGTCTATTCAAACTTGTAATCCACTTTGCAAATGGGTTTATCCCATTGAGAATTGAGTATACATGTCCTAGCATTCCTGTGTCTTCATCTCTTATCCTTTACTCACCATCCACACTGCTTAGCAAAAGTTCAGGAGCGACCCTTTTGTTTACCCAGATGTCCTCCACTACCTTAGGGTTGTCTTGATTTAATGCCATCTCCCCATTTAAATGCCAAATATACCTAGCATACCATCATTACAGCACCATTACTGTATCATGCCACACAACACCATCCCTATTTCTCCAGAGATCCATCTCCTCATCACCTGAAAATTAATATACAAAGCTACAAGCACAAATACAAATCTGGTGTTTGACAAAAGGCATTGGAGTTCATTTCTTAGACCTCTCTTTAGTGAAAGTAAAGCCAACCTGCAAGAAAACCAGGTACAAAGAGAAAACCCAGCAGTCCTCTGGCTGCATGGCCTTATGACAGGGACCCTCACAATATATCCCAATGCTACACCAGGAAAGCCTAAATTCTGTAGGCAAATGCTGAAGGAAACCCCACAGCACTCTGGTACTTCAGGAGACAGTTGACATCCTGGGGCTGAGGAGCAATATGTCAAAGAAGAGGCGCTTCCCCCAAAAAGGCACAAATCCCACCCTTCCATCTCAACTGCAGAGGCCAAAGGTGAAAATGTAGTGAAGTGAAGAAGATACTTAATTCGGTCTCTTTTTAAAAATTACTAACTGGTTCTATTGATTTTCTCCTTCAACTGTGGAAGGAAGAAATGATCTTGAAAGAAAAGGTGATGAGTGACAGAAGAGATAATAGAAAGGCACTCCAACGGGAAACTGGTGCTTGGCAGTAAGTCCCAAGCCAAAAAGTCTTACATGATAAACAAAAAATTTAGCAAAGCTAAACAAATAGTGCTTGTCCCTTACCTTCCCCAGTACCCTGGTAGTGACTTTATCTCATTAAAGTACTGGATGTTCTTATCCAATATTTACAGTCCTGTTTTCAGGTTACTCTAACAATTGTTATAATTGTCTCAGACATGTAGTCAATGAAAGATGCATATATTTTAATTTGTGTGGATTATCAACTGGGATTCTTATATTGTCACCAAGACACCTCACTTAATGCCCAGGAATTACCAACAAAGCTTTTGAGAGATCTTGTCCTTCTCTCTGACATGAACCTTTGCACCACACACAGGATAGATTTTCTTGGCTTGGTGCTTCTGGCTGTATGTCTTCAGCTCAGACTCTTTAAGTAAAGAATATTGAAACTGGTGCAAAAAATCCATGGCACAACTAGGTTTAACCTCCCAACTAGAGATGGTTCCTTCTCCTTCACGAGTGCCTGTTCAGAAAAATAAGGATATTTCAGAAACAATGCCAGCTCCACCCAGAAACAGATTTTTTAAAGCATGTTTTAAAGCAGTAGTTGTTTTCACCGTTCTTGTATGTTTTTGTTCTGCTTTGCCTGAATTCTTAGTGTACAATTCAGCCAATCTAACCAGGTCATCTCAGCTGAGGCAAACAGGATCTCCTGCTTTCAAAGGCACAACCTCTTTCCATTGCCTACACAGAGTTATACCCTTATATTTAGGGGTATAACCCTCATTCCAAAGGCCAACCCAATTGAGGTGCAAATTATGTGGACTGAATCTCACCCTGCAGTTTCTTTTGGCCTGTGGATAATGCACAACTGTAGGTTACAGTCATCTAGGCTGACCTCTACTCCTAGCTCAGCTCACAGAAGACTGGGGACTAAACAAAATCAGTGGACCCTCACTCACAGGTGGTTGGGATAATAACAAGTTTAGTAGAATACTAACAAAATATCTGGTTTTAATTTTGTATTCCCATTAAAACATTGATCCTTATTGCATTAGAGTCCATGAAGCTGGTTTATTCAATCATAATCACTCAGATTTCATGTTATGAGCAAGTACCACCTAAAGCAAGACTGGCAGTAGAAAGTCTCATAGATGGCAGCTCCATCCACAGATAGACATACATTTGTCCAAACTGTAAGACAAATAATTTCCAGTAATTACCAGATTTATAAAAATAACAATTTCTCATGAAGAATGCAAAAATACAGAGCCAGATATTTATTAATAATTTGTACACCAATAAAAGCTCATTGTCCCCTCCTATTTTCATAGGTTCCAATTTCTAATTACTGCTTGCCATTTTCTGACCCACTCTTGCTCTAAGTGGATATCCTATCCCATTGTCCACAGCGAAGGTAACAAAACTGAAGAATAGGGCCTTGACTGGGTCTAAATTCTCTCCAAGAGAATGAAGTCAGACAATGTTTTCCATTATAACTTGAGCCTGACAGCATAAATCTGGATGATCTCATGGTATGACGTAAGCTTTGCATTTCTCAGTTAAGCTCTATGTTCAGTCACAAGTGTCCTACAAGGTCTTGGGTCAGTCACTAAAGCCTTTGTTCAGATCAGCTGGGTTTTGCAATCTGTAAACAAAGTCCCAGCAGAGCCATGGTCCGCTGGGCAGCACGCCACAAGGATGGGACTCATCAGGGGGCTTCTGTGTTATTTAGAGATGGACATTAGATGTCTCATTCTCACCAAACACATGTACTGGGATGCTGCTTAGGTGTCAAATGGAGACACTGAACTGTAGCCAGATGCAGGGCTAGGGAGCACTGTACACAGACACCTAAAACTTCTTTTTGATGAAATGGGGAATATTAGTTATCTCGCTATTCCAGAGGAGGGCTGTGAAGGTGTGGTCTTCAAAATAGAGGCCCTCCTCTGAAGACCATCTAAATCTCTCAGATTGGTTGTCCTTGTTGCAAACTCAGGTATCAACTCACAAACTATAATGTTGACCTCACATAACACATCCATTTTAGAATGCTTTATACACTCTGAGTTATGAGGAAAAACTAACAGCCTAAAAGAGCTTTCTAATTCCTCATCTAATGACACCCTATACAGAAAAGCAGCTGGAGCTCCTGCTCATAAACACCTTGCTATAATTACAAGATAAGCAAAAGAATTAGGCTTTCTAATCATAATAAATTACTAAGCAGAAAAGGTAATAAAATCTAACAAGGTCTCTCTATATTGCATTGTGTTAATACAACCTTTTTATATTACCATCTATTGCAAAACGCCATGCATGCAACTAATTAAGTGAAGAGCGTTTTTCTCAGGTTAAGTAGAGCACCTACACTTCTGCAATTATTATACCTTTGGAAACTCTGTCCTGATTCTGTTCCCATTCAAAGATGGGAAGAAAAATCAAGTCAGCTTTATAGCAAGTTTTGTGTGATCGCTCTCAAGCACACTTAGCAAATGGTCAAAATGGCCAGGTAAAAGAGCTCTAAATAAACAAACAATGCTTTGCACAACCATAGTGCCTCTCATCCAAGGACGTTAGTGCATTTGATAAATATGAATTAACTCTCGTACTGCTGCTTTGAAGTAGGCAAGGGATATATTTAAGTATCACTTCGTTTGCTACTGAAATGCATTCCCCCTTTCCGCTCTTGAGCAGGATGCAGCAGCTGTTTAACAACACACATGAATATTAAACAAGAGTTTTAGAGAAGAAGTAAGGAATATTTAATCCAAAAGAAACCCCAGAGGGATTTACATGGGCAGAAAGCAATTACTCTGTGGGTGATTTTGTTCTCCTTCAGCCACCTCCGTTTTAAATTTAAATTTGCTGTGGCTCTTAATAATATTGGAGGATCTTGCAGAGCCTGTCACCTCTGAGCTGCAGAGAGGGGAACACTGGCACAAAATCTGGGCCAGAATTGGTAGAATCTTGCTTTTGTTCTGACAAAATGAGCCAGGGGACTTAAGTGATTACAGCACAGTAAGATTTTGGCTTTATACTGCTGAAAGAGGATATGAATAGCTGGTTGGAGTTCAGAGGATTCAATAATTAAGCCCTCAAACAGCTATTCCTCCCAGCCAAACACTGTCTAACTGATGAGACCTTCTCTTCAACACATCCCACCCAGTACAGAGTACCGTACTCAGGAGCAATGGTCTGCGGCTGGCTCAGGGTTTCTGCCCCATTTCTCTTGGTGGTTGCATCAATGGGTTGTATGTGGCAGGGTACATCTCCTGCCAGTGCAGAGAATTCACCACCTGGAAGTCACAGTTTTTGGGAAAATTGTGGTTTGCACAATGTCATCTCAGCCTTATGTCCTGCATTATGGGGAAACCTCTTTACAGTCTCACAGTGCATCATCTACTTAGTATCTAGCTGTCTCAGCATGAAGGGCAAGGTCTTGCTCAGGCAGATGAAAACTATTAGAGAAGATTCAGATTCATGAGAGGATAAAATTCACCAACAGGCCACTCAGAAACTGCAACAGAGGCATTGCTGTCTGTGCAGCAGAAACCAAATAGAAAGAGCAGGCAGCTTTCCTTTACCATGAAACATCATCATCAGTTGTTTCTTCTTGTGACAAAAAGAGAGGGCATTTAAACAAGATCAGCATGAGTTTGGTACCTAGCTGTATCTACAAATTTCTTCACTATTTCAATAGTCTCTGTTGGAATGGGTGGAGGCATTTTGCCAAGGAAATCTCCAGAGTTATCCCTGTAAATACGTCATTTAAACACATTTTGTGTACTTCAAATACAATTTTTACAGGCTTTTCCTAAATTATATTTGAGAAATTTAATCAGCTAGCCCATTCTGATAAGCTATCCAAATTATTTGCTTAGTTTTACACCAAATCTACATCAGTGCTTCCAGTTTCAGTATTAGGATTATACTAACAGCTTAACTTGTATTTAATTATTAACCAGAAACAATTCTGGCAGGCGAGCCAAATATTCATCTTAATTGAAAACATCACGTCTTTATTTTTCCATCAAATTAATAAATGAGGTCACCAGATGGCCCTTTTAGGATCATTGAGTTGGGCTTCTTGGGTCTTATGTTCCTTGTGTGCTTTACCACAAAGCTAAAAATCCTTAACATTGCCAGCACATCACATGAATCGTTTGTCCAGCGCTGGCGCTCTCACATGACCGAAATACCTCCAACAGAAACCCGAATTACGCACACACAGAACCCTTTCCTGAATCAGGTCTCCCATATTCACAACACATGACAGCAGACCTGGGACCACACGTTATGAGTGATGCGCCATGGAGCCGTGGTAGAGGGACGAGGGACTTTCCATTTGACATGCATTAATGAATACATTCCCCTAAAAAGAATTTATTTCTTAGAAAGGTCAAGTGTCTTTTACTGAACAGTTAATTTTGCAGTCAGGTATTCAACCTGCCAGATAGGCACTATGGTAACATTAATCACCATTCTATATAGTTAAAACTTGACCTAGAAAAATATTAGCATCTTTCTCCTCTTCAGTGTTGAGGAACAGGAACAGACCTTCGTACGGTTGATTTGAGGGAGACCATACCAGGCAGTACTTTGCTTGACCTGACAATAAGTCTCTGTAGGGCCACTACTCCCGCATTTCTGCAGAGGGCTTCCCAGAAGAGAAAGCAAATCTTACATGTTTTCCCAAATCCTTTAAGCTTCTGAGCACAAAACCATTCTACATCCCCAGCTTGAATTGAAGAGATATGTATTTTGTTTAGATACACTGCACAAACTGGAGTCTGAGCATGTGCTAGGCATTTGGATGAGGTTTGCTGGTGGTGCATTTACACAACCTAGTACCTTGGAGGCTGATCCAAAGGTAGAGAGCGCACACATGATTGCAATACGGATCTTAAATGGGCTTACTCATTTCTATGTTGACAAATCCTCCATGCTAGCTTCCTGGACATATTTCTCTTTACCTAAAACTAAGCAAATCCTTGGACAGCTAACGAATTAGCACAAACAGATGTTGCTGAGAGATGTTGTGCTCCTGCTTGCTTTGGCATCATGGATTTTTAAGCAATTCCAAAAGATAGTCAACAGCTGGAAGAGCATTAAAACATCCTGAATTGGAGTTCAAAACACTGGGAAGTCACAGGTATTCACAGGATAAACTTCATGCAGTAAAAGATAAAGCATACCTGCAGGACCCTTACACCCCATAGCAATGTTTCCTCTGATCTCACAAAAGCCCTAGTGACACTCAGAAGTCATTATACACTTCTGCTAAGCAATCCGTAACATTTTGAAACAGAAAACACTACGCTTACTGTGGGCAAAGTAAAATAATACCAACAGATATGTATATTTTAAATCCATGTTACCACAAGATGTCACTCTAACTTTATTTAGAGAAAGGGTTCGACTACCTCAACTTTAAAGAATTCAAAGTTATTTTTTTCCAAGTATATTTATTTTCTTCCAGATTGTATTTACAAAACTTAAAAGATAAATTAATTGCTTATAAGGAAAAAACAACTAGACAAACATGAGAAATACAGTCTACCACACCAAAACTCACTGATAAATCCTCAGAAGGCAAGCTGGGTATGAAATGGTGACGAGAATAAAAACAGAGCAGTCTTTTAACCAAAAGAGGTTAAAGAAGAAAAAGAATGAAATTACAATTCTATATTGCAGTTCAACACTGGAGATTAAAAATAATTCAAGAAAAAGCAAGGCTTGGGAGAAAATATCCAGTACACAGTGCAACTCTTATCTATCCCTCCGTCTCACTGCAATTAGGTCAGATTTTTCCTGCAATCTAATTACTATTTGTTTTGAAACATATACCCCAAAACAATTCCTCCTACTACCTGCAGGTACTTGGATTCTGGGAAGACAGTGAATGTCCCAACGGATTCCCTGATGAAAATGAGCATTCATATATGAATATACATATATTTAAAATATGCAATTATATCATGTATGTGTGTATATATGTGCATGTATATATATGTACACACATAATATTGTGAATATAGGTAATTTGTATGTAAATATTTATATATATAACCAGAGTTCTGGTGGGAGAAGCAACAAGGGCACTCCTGAACCACATCCCCACCTATCTGCGGTGGAGGCAGAGGACCAGCCCAGGGCATGGAGCAAGGCAGTGGCAGAGCCAGGATCTGGAACCGAGTCCTCCGAGCAAAGCTGCTCAGACACCATCTGCTCTGACATTTCCACTATCAGCAGCATATCGAAAATGATGGTGATCCCAATCCAAATCCCTCCAAAAAATATGCCTTCAAAACACTTATTTTGCAGAAGAAAACCATCTAATTCATCTAAACTATCCAACTATTGGGACACTGGGACAAAAATCAGATCTAAGAGAAAGGAAATGGTACCTTTGGTAGTGTCAGCATCTCCATTAGCTCAAGCAGAGAAGGCTGGTGTGAAGTGTCCAACAGTTTTGACCTCGCTTTAAAACATATATATTATCAATATGGACTGGATGATCTTAAAGATATTTTCCAACCTAAACGATTCTATGATTCTCGTATCATCACACAATGGAATTTGCAATGAGAAGCTCTTTTTACTATCCTTAAAGTCTAGGAAATCCCCATGTAAAATTAACTTCAAAGCACTGATAAGGTTGTAAAAGTAACTCCCAAAGTTAGAAAGCATCACAATTTAAGTATATGGTCACATACCATTTTTCTCTCTGCTCTGATGCTTTATTCAGTGTACCAAATGGGCCTGCTTTGGGGAAGCTGTCTGAGAAACCTTTGCACCACTTATCTCAGAAGCTGAACGGCTGAGAGCGATAAGAAGATTTCTTGAAGGTTCCTTAGCTTAAGAGCATTAAACGCTACCCCAGGAATTAGATCCTACCTCTGACTCCTACAGAGAGTCTCAGTGATGGTCGGGATGTCACGTATGCTGTATTTTTCCAAAATGATCAGCCATCCGATGCTCCTCGTGTTTTAAGTGCCCAAAATGAGACATTGGGACAGTTTTGCTGGAATAGTGATACTCCCTGTTGCAGCTGAAGCTGTGGTCAGACATAAGAAGTGGTGTATGTGTTGATGTATCAGATCAGAAGTGTCTCCAGTCAGTCCTCTAAAATAAGGAGATATTTTAACCTCTCTTTCTCAGGGCTTCAGTACCACCTCCATTGCACAGAACTACCATCACCTCATACACAGTAAATAGCGATGGGAAAGCAACAGATTAAATACTTTCATGAGCTGAGTCCTGCCCCTTCTGCACACTGAAGGAAGCAGGATTTTTGAAGGAAAACAGTTTGAGGTGAAATAAATACAAAGCATCACACTGTATGTATGTACAGGAATTGAACTCAGTTCGCAGAAGCTACCTTAGTTATAGCACTGCCCTACCTCTGACCACAGATCTAATTCTCTTCACATTGTTTTGAAATACCACATCATTTCTGTGTAACATAATATAATGATAATTATAATAAAAGCTATTTTCTATTTCTATGCCTGGGATTTTATGCAACAGTGCCTTAATCAACTACATCGGCAGAAATTCAAAACCAGACAACTATGATGACAAAATGGAGACAGGAAAGAACAAATGAAAGACATAAATTCAGTCGTCTTTGAAAAGAGCTTGCAATTATCTCCGTGGCAGATCAGGGTGACAGAGCTCAAACGCAGTCACAGAAAATGAACCACATGACGGAATAAACACGCAATGGGAATGAACAACACAGTCTGCAGTATTTCTGGTCAAGACATATTTTAATACCCAACAGAGCTCCGAAGTACAGAATCATACCTGTGCAACCTAGAGTAGAAGTTTGAGATAAATATGATATCCACAGTTACCTGTTACTATATATATATAAAAATTTATATAAGTATATATAAGTGTATATTTATACATATATATATATGTAGGATTAACTAGTTTACTTTCATGCATCTTACTATCCAGTGCTCCATCCCAATTGCACTTAAATCACGTAAATCAGTGTGTTTCACTGACTCCCACGACACTGGAAGCACAGGGCTAAGAAAAAGAGTCCTGAGATTCCAGAAGAGCCACAGGGGTGGCACCACGCAACAGATTTGGCTCATTTATAACAGCTTTGGAAACCGTAAGGTATAACATTCTTCAAGGCTAAAATGTTTCTGTGATTTCAAAATTACCACGCAGTTTCTTGAAAAGTTACATTCACTAAAGAAAAATCACATCACAGTGTAGCCTAAAATGACTCTGCAGACCAAAATATTAGAAAGGGAGAACAGCTCTGCTATTTTAGAGACAAAAATAAACATTGGGATTACTGATGGAACAGCTTGCTCCAGATTATTCTCTTCCATTTTATTAGTAGATGTACAAACTACATTAGCAAGATATAAATCCAGTCTGTCTTTATTTAACACCAAAAAAAAAAATCATCTATCTCATTGTTCTTTCATACTGCCTCAGCTTTAAAAAGGAGAACACATTATTCAAAATAAAACCAGATTATCTAAATGTATCTTAATAATTTGTCTCTAGTTCTCATCACAAACCAATAATAAAGGGCTATCCCTATTTAATGGAAAGACAAAGAAAAGCTTCACACTGGGAGAGCAGCCACACAGCAACACCTGCTGCAACTGCATTTTATTAATTCTAATTATACATGGAATCCATATGGCCAAGACACAGTTTAAAGGAAAAAAAAAAAAAACACTACAGGAACAAAACCCAACTTTTATTCCTTGCTGGATATTGAAAGCTAACAAGCTCAACAATTATCACTTAGCTCTTATTAAAAACTCATCTTAAAAATGGTTTGTTTCCAATGCACAGCTTTTGCATTTCAAATGAGAAAAGTCCACAAAGCTTCTGAATTCCTTGTCCAAGACATAAATGCTATCATTTGTTGGTTAAAAGGCAGCAAGACATGAACAGAGGGTTGCATTAGGATTACAAGTGATTATGTATTACCTAGGTTGTATCAGTGCTGTAATCGGTTTCTTCTTGTACACAGAGAGGCTGAGAATCCAAATACAGACCTAGTCTGGGATTCTGAATTTTTCAGAATCCATCAGCATTCATATCCACCATTTTTGTGCAATTCTTTAAAGAAAAGATCAACAGCAAGGATGGGATGAGATCCCAATCAGAATTCCCACACATGTAAGAGGTATCAGAGCTTTGCTTTTGGGTTGAGGTCTTTTCTGGTAATTCACAAGCTTTTAATATTTAAATTATTTCAAACAAAAAACAATTTGGGGTACCCACACAAGATTCCCATATTTTCGCACACACACCTTCTCTCAAGGTGGAAAATAACCAAATTACTTTAATATTAAGAAGTTGTTGTGGGACGGCTACTCACATCTCCAGGTTGGCCAGCAAGAACAGGGAGCGCCATGCCCTGGCTCTATTTGCTCCTCATCTCTAACCAGGAAGGCATCACTGTAACACCCAGTAAGTCCCAGAGGCAAAGGCAATTCTGGGATTTTTGGAGGTACAGAAATATTTCAGCTCCTCCGTCACAGACACAACTAAGAGATACTGGGTAGCATTTCAGACCACATTGAAACTTCCCTCTCTGGATATCTTCAGCCTGATTTCCCTATAGTAACATGATGTCTGTCTGTCTTTTTCCTGCATGTGCATCCATCTGCCAGCTCTCACCAACTAACTTTGAACCCTCTGCCCAAAGTCAATGTAACTTGATAGAAGTGAAGAAGCCTCACCTCTTCCAAAGGATCTGCAGGTAACCATGGGGTGGGGAGAGTTAGAAGAGCCGGAGAGAAATTACGATACTGCAGGGCAAATTGCACTGTCACGGAAGCAAAAATAGCGGTGGGCCAAAATCCACTGGAAACCAGTTACATTAGATCTGCCATTTCTTTTGGAACAAATGGTTCACTCCGTAAGCGAACTTACAACGCTTACAAACTCTCACTGGAGAACCATGAGGGTTAGTTTCTCAAGCTGGCTGCAATCCAGCCCCCAGCTCGTAAAAAAAAAAAGATCACACGGCTTCAAACCATCCCGAAGATCTAGCACTGCTACCTTTAGCTCTTTTGAGAGAAAGCGTAAATTTGCTTACTAAGAGAATTGGACTTCAAGAATAAAAGCAGCTGCAGCTGTCTTCAGGCAAAACAAAAGCTGCCCTTGAATTTAAATTTCAGTTCTGCTGTAATTTATGCTGCAACAAAGAAAGATGCCAGTTTGGGAAAGTAGGACTCTGTGTGGAGTAATAACAGGCTTCCCCATTGTCAGAGATGTCATTTGAGTGCATCTCAAATGTGACAGAGCACTGAAGGGTTTTTGCACATTTCTTTTGCTCCTCCACATTTGTAATAGTCAGGGAGGGTTTCAATATTTTTAGATATGGCTATAGAATAATCTTTATTTCTCAGTCAGGGAAGGTCTGAATATAAATCTCTGGAAGAATCACTCCAACACATGACCCAAGGCAAGCGAAGTCAATGGGAGGTTTTTCTCGCCCTCAGCGAGAGGACTGCCTAACGTCCCTGGACCAGACACAGGCTTGGCTGCACGGGATTAACTCCCAAGGAATTCAGTGTCATTACAGGAGGCGAAATAGCCTGACATGACCAGAAACCAGCTCACTGAGATTAAGTCTAGAGAACAATGACATATGGTATCAGTGACCTTACATTCAGGAGACCTGTAAGTAGCTAAGCGTGCCGAACACGTAAGAGGGCTAAAAACATCTACCGAGAGCAAGCTTGGCAAGTATGAATAGATAACACCCGGTTGTGCTTTCCTATTGAAAAGTTTCCCAGTATAGCAATTCATTTAATATTCTTTTGGTCCCTGAAACACTGACACAGCACTAAGTGCTGAAACATGCTTCCTCCTGTGGATTGAGAAAGATTGGTACTAGCAACGGCCACCAGCGCCTTAGGAAGGGGATTGCCAATGGCGTTCCCCATTTTGACATCCTCAACTCTAGCAGCTTTATCAGGAGCCTTGTGAAATTTGGCATCGCCTTGTTTTCTGTGGCCCCATGAATGTCAAATCTTACATTCGCTCAAAGGAAGAAGTAGAAAAGAGGTCTTGGTGGTTGTCCAGAAAAGCCTGAAAATATCACTGCAGTGTTTCTTAAAGACAGATCACAGAAGCAGACAATAACAACCTGAGGTATTTTATAGATTATTTCAATGCCTTTTGTGCAAATCTCATAAGCTTTTTAACACTGAAGGCCAGCGCTACTATGTACGACTAGCACTGGATTTTTGAGGTGTTGCATAGAATCATAGAATCGTTTAGGTTGGAAAAGACCTTTAAGATCATCCAGGCCAACCATTAACCTACACTACCAAGTCCACACTAAAACAATCAAGGGTAGACTAGACTAAACCATGTCCCCAAGTGCCACATCTACCCGTTTTTTGAACACTTCCAGGGATGGCGACTCCACCACCTCTCTGGGAAGCCTATTCCAATGCTTGACTACCGTTTCCGTGAAGAATTTTTTCCTAATATCCAATCTAAACCTCCCCTGGCGCAGCTTGAGCCCATTTCCTCTCGTCCTATCACTAACTACGTGGGAGAAGAGACCAACACCCACCTCACTACAACCTCCTTTCAGGGAGTTGTAGAGAGCGATAAGGTCTCCCCTCAGCCTCCTCTTCTCCAGGATAAACAACCCCAGTTCCCTCAGCCGCTCCTCATAAGGCCTGTGCTCCAGACCCTTCCCCAGCCTTGTTGCCCTTCTCTGGACACGCTCCAGCACCTCAATGTCTTTCTTGTAGTGAGGGGCCCAAAACTGGACACAGTATTCCAGGTGCGACGTCACCAGTACCGAGTACAGGGGGACAATCACCTCCCTGCTCCTGCTGGCCACACTATTCCTGATACATGATCCTGACTTTTCCTCTGACATCTATAGCAGTTCTTCAGCACCTACCTCAGTGCAGGCTCCATCTCCAGCCCAGGACTGTGTGGCAGGTCTCCTGCATTTCTCAGCGTTTATCCTGCTGTTCACACATCTATTCCCCAGTCCTGAGCCACCCCCTTCCCTCTAGTCACAAATTTCGTTCTCAGGCTATTTAAAGGGTTTCTCTTTAAACACAACATGCCTAAACAAATTCCTTGTCTTTCCATTAATTGCCTCTAAATTCTTCTTCTCTCTGTATGGTCAATGGCATAATTATTATTCTCAGCATTAAAGCCTACAAATGGGGCGACTTTTTCATCATTATTCTTAGTTGACATGCATGGCTGCATCTCTCAAAATCTTTCCCATTTTTCATTCTTAGCATTTTCCTTTTGTGACAGGGGCATGTTTCAACATCCCATCATTACTCCTATGATATGTTCCTCTCCAATTTCTTTCATATCTAAACTATCCTGAAATTTAACCATTGCCCTAAGTGCAAGGGGAGTTTCAGTCACAGCTCACGGCTTTGTAGACACCAAAGTCAATCAAACTAAGACAAATCCACAGGAAATCAAGCTCTTGGTTTGCTTCATGCTTTCTATACTAAATGTTATTTGTCAATGGCTATTCTATTTTCTAATAGATATGTACATCCGAAAATAATTAAAGCAAAGGGGGACTTGCTTTGTGCTCTGAAATGGCTATATTTTATGTCCTCCTTATATACCCTATCTGTCCTATAGCACTCTCCAGAAACATGGAGAATCACAAGATATAACTAAGATTCCTGGAAGCTGGGATACTAATACAACACTATTGAGTTATATTGCCACTTAATTTATACAAACTTTTAAAAGATAAGTAATATGCGATTGCAGAAGAATAATCTGACTTCCTTTTTGACTTGGTTTAAAAGACATTACCACTCTTCTAAAACGGATTGTTATAACTGGGCTTATTTAAAAGTGAGCTTAATGAGGTAAAGAGTCTAAAAAACCCCCTCTTGCTAAAAACACAAAGTTATATCCTAAGTTGCTAAATACAGGCTGTGGCACAGATGACCAGTAAATTCTCTAATCCTTACAATAATGTTTACTACTGCAATTTTTAAGACAGGTGGTGTTATAACATCCGCATTATTTTGCAGAAATGGTACAGTACCATAAAAAAAAAAAAAAAGATGATGCAGATTTTAGTTGAAAATATGCCATTTTAAAATTCAGGCAAAGTTACACAAGCATGAGAAAAAAGCATAAAACATGCTTTCAAAGTCCTCAGGAAATACGTCATCCACTACAGACCGGGTTTATCCGAATTTTAGAAAAACCTATTGAGATTAGTTTTTACCTAATACTGCATAAGATGATTACAGTTATTTGTGGCACTTTAATTCCTACTAGAAACAAAATGATGTTTTATAGAGATGTATCTACAAAAAAAAAAAAAAAACACCAACCCTGACATAAACCTCTTTCATCCATTCTCATTCTGCAGAACGGCCTTCTAAGCTGTAAAAGCATGCACTTCTCTTAATGAAATGGAGGCTAGACAAATATATAGCAGAGGGTTTTAGAAATAAATTGTACTAAACTATGTATTGCATTATAAAAACTGATTAAGTTTCATAAAGAACAGAACTGAAAAAAAAAGAAGTTTCGTCATTTTGACATATCCAGATGACTATTATTACTCTTTCATGGTTTTCCTTCTTTATCTCTGCACAATGCCTCCAAGATGCCCCATTATGAGACAATCTCAACAAATGATGCATTTGGATTTCCGCAGGTTTAATTTCCTCTTCCTTACAGGGTTTTAAAAAAACAAACATTCACATCAGAACAATATGTGCTACCATTTGAGAGGACCCCATGATTTTAATATCATCTTGCTACAGATGACCCTACAAAAAGCAAAAATCCTTACAAGCTCGTAATAACAACAGTACCGTAACTCCTCACTGTGCATAGCAGGATTGGTATAAACCTTTTGGTGAAAATAATCTGGAATTAACTCAAGAGTAATGTCAATATCTAAATATAGTTCTTCCCCTTGCACGCTCCTTCTGAAGAGTTTCTTGTCCTCCCTCCTCTTAGGGCTGGATTTTCAAAGCATTGTGTTTGGGCCACCAGAGCGTAAATGGGACTCCAGAGACAGCAGCTCCAAATGTCGTTTTGAAAATGTGCCTCTTAGCAACTAACTCAGCTGTAACTGAACACAGCGACTCTAGCAAGAAGTCCAGCAATAAGAACAGCCCGAAGGCAGAAGGAGATGCTTTTGAACCCAAATTAAAATGTAAAATGACGATCCATCCTTCTGTAAATCACTTACAGATCGTTTACTTCAATATTTGTAGTCACTTCTTGCATGTGTAGAATATAGGTATGAAAACTATTGAACCCTCATTTTTCTCATGTTATTCCCTTGTTCAGCAGTCAACAGTTAGCATTTATGAAACACACTGAAGACAAAAACAATCATGCATGCATTGAGAGCCCAAGTTCAAACATGGCTGGTTGAACCACAATCACACAAGCATAAATTTGAGAACAAAAGGAACTAGACAACACTTAAACTTAGGTGCTCAGATTTGAAAAGTGCCTCTGACTATATTTATTCTTCTTCATTGGTTCAAGTTATACTCAATTTAAAGAAATCCTACAGATTTTTAAAGCATTTTGGAAGTTAACAAGAATTGAACACACACTTAAAGGACAGGGATGGTTACAACACCTGAGTTTATTCATTAAGGAATCAAATTCTACTGAAGCTGTAGGACCTACAAAAATCGAATTTGGCACACAAAATTACATTAACTTTATGCCTGGTAGGAATGTGCACTTCTGCATCCAGGTTAATGATTCTGTGCAAAAATCGCATTTTTCATTAGTAGTTACAGCCTAGAAATTGAAAAGGTCAATCAATTCTGCATAAAACCAATGTTTGACAGTTGTAAATGAGATCAAGTTTTGTAAAGTGATGAACACTCAGACTCTGAAAACTAAGTCTAATTAAGATTTGGCACTCAAAAATGGACGATTTCAAGACCATTAGACATTCTGTAAATATAAAAGACAAAGGAACATTAGCAATAAAGAACTTAAAAAGAGACCAGAAGCTCTGCCTTAGGTATTTCTTTGTATGGTGGTCTGATTTATAGGTGAATGGAAAAAATTATGATGGGAAGCTAAAACAGACGTCACAGAAGTGGGTTTTTCTGAAATACCAATGATGCAAGAATCTCATTATTGATTGTGTAATAACAACATCTACCACACTTAAAATATTGATGAGAGGTCACTTTTTTGTATTATTCCAGAATCTAGACCAACCAAATAGCAAACCAAATGCAATGATGAGAGACTTTGAATACATCTTGTGATTCCCAAAGCTCTTTTATAAAAAGAAGCATTTAAGGACAAGGAAAAGACAGCCAAAGGCTTACAAACTAAAATGTTATCTAACTTCCGTAACACCACACTCCTCAATCTGTTATTGTGGCAATCAAAAGATTTCATTTATTCTTTGGATTCAATCTTAATATAGCTATAATCGCTTTTTCATTTCTGGCATATGTAATACATCAACAAATATTGCAGTGCAGCCACACAAAGCACACACGTTGTTAGAACACTTTGAAGGATTACTTCAAAGTACTGCAGAAGTAAATGTACAGCTAATGTTGCTTCTGTGATTTGTGTATTTCTTCAGCACATATGTTTATATATATATTTATAGCTATCTTCATAAAAGTAATATAAAAAGTCCCATCTTTTTTTCATTCTTTAGTTCAAATCCATTTAGAACTTTGGTAAATACTATTCAATTATGAATCTCTTTCCTTTTTTAAAGAATACCCAGCAAGTAAAAATTATGTAGGGTTTATAAAATAAAGCTGATCACTTTAAAGAAGCTGAAAGAAATTACAAGTAAAATAGCATTGACATTAATTACTTCCATTTACAGGAAATGTTAGAGTCTGGTAACATACATTTTTCATAAATGCTGCAGAAATTACTGAAACTCTTCCCAAACTTCCATTGTCTTCATAGTAATACTGCAGTATTGACGTGCTTCTACTTTTATGTTGTATCATCAAAATTTTTCCCTAACTGCTACTGATTGTAGATCTGCCATGAGCACAACTGGTACTTCAAAGAACCATAACTTGAAGGTACATGTGCTTCTACAAACATCGTTTGTGTTAAGAAATGCACCCTTCAGACTAGTTCTGCACAAAATTTAGAGATGTTTGTGAAGGAACAAAACACCAAGGGGCCAATGCAATGGCAGGAAGAGGGCAGAGGGAGGTAGAGCAAAGGTGATGCATGGTTACTATCACCCCTTCCCGTGCCTGGCAGCACATGCACGGCACAAGGCACAACAGGGATGCTACAGCACACAGGTATGTTCATGACCTTGAACACATTATACATAATAACATACAGAGGTTATTTTACATAAAGCTCCAAAACATCAAGTGCTCAATTTTGCCAAATACCATCATTTACAAGGTGAAATGGGGACCTTTAAGTAAATGGAAGAAAGACTGAGTGATCCGCGGGCACAACTATTTGAACACTGCAACATCACATGGATGGGAACATTCTGCCAAATTTTTACTGTGTCCTTGAGCATTTTTCTTGGCTCATTTCTGAGTTTCTTTGGCTGACACTTTTCACAAAAACATAATGCAAAAGACACAAAGATTTTAGATGGTGTTTGGTGCCAGTGAAATCAATGAAACTTTGGTCATTTACCTGTGTGGAGAAGGTTTCATCTTCAACTTTGCATAAACAGTTATATCCTACTATATTCCTATAATCCTATATTACTCTGGTTCAGTAATCTCCATTAAACAAAGGAAAGCAGCAATGTTTAGGAATAACCATTTGATGCCTTATCTTGCATGAGTGTTTTGTTACTCTTTCTTTCACTATAAATAAGAATATACCTTTGAAATGTCAGAACAACAAGTTTCCCCACAGAGAACCTGGAAGGATCATCTCAATGGTTTCATTGTAAATACAAATTAAATAGTGACCGATAAGAAAGTTACTAGGTCTGACATAGCTCTGGCCTTCAAGAGCATACATCTAGCATTAAATATTAGTACCTACCTAGAAGTGCCTGAAACAAGCTGCTCTTAAAGATGCCCATCACCTTTCTGATGGCTTTTTTCAGTTGTTGCTCTTCTGGTTTCCTTAGCGTTTTACAATACTCTTCCAGCAGCACTAAAGCTCGGTCAGTATCTAAAAATGAAAAAGGACAACAAGTCTTTTATTGGCTCTGGAAACTATTTAAATGCTAAAATATTAACCCCACATTTCTAAAGGCATTGTTCACACATGTAAGGAACATTTACAACAAATTTTGTTGCGTTCTCTTGTTATCTGTATGCCACGAGCAACATAGGCAAAATGGAGAGATTAACCCAACACCAAAATAGGAAGATTACTGCGTGTCTGAGATCTCCCTGCAAAGAGAAAATGATCTTTTGAATGTCATCTACAACTGTTCAACTTTCATTTGTCCAAAACCAGCTGGAAGCTACGGGGTTTGGACCAAATTACAATTTGCAGAAGCTGCAAAATTATAGACAACAACCATTATGGATACCCATGCAGGAAAACTGGCCTTAAAACATATTCAGAGAAGACATGAAAGTATTTGCTTGGCATCTGCAGCACTCAATTCTCTGTTCCCTGAATAGCAAGCACGTATCTGAAAGGCAGGTGTCGAAGAGGGTAGTTGTTTTTTTTCTGTTCCCTTACTACATAAAATTGCTATCTACCTCTTTGGTAAAAATGAAACTTAGAGAGCAGACTTCCATTCATGTGTTGGCTCAAAGGTAGCAATCCGGCCTTTCTGTTTCTCCTACTGCTATTATCTTTGTGTAGTCATTTGCCAAGAGCATGAGTGACACATAAAATTGTATGAAATCCAAACATCACCATCTTACATATAAGAAAATAGAGGAAAATGGAGAATCAGACTTCACTCTTCCTTCTCCCCATCCTAACTAGCTCACAGAAATGTCCACATACATATGTATATAACACTGAGATATCTGCACACACTTTTGCAATTATATTGCCACCAGCTTTGCAATAAGATTACCAAACAGTGAAAAAATACAAATTAATAATTATAGTGAAACAAGTGCCTCAATCTAAATCTGGTACAGTAGAGTTCAATGCAAGCTTCCTTACCAGGAGACGTTCAGACTCTTTAGTTAGATTAAACTTAATAAAGTACTGTAAAAAGGCTTGGAAAGGCAAAACAGACTGCTTTTATCTAACCTAAATCTAATCTAACCTAAAAAGATTAGGGAGCATTTTACAGCAGTGTAGACATTTACACAATGAAGGAGCTCACAGTTCTCTGCTGCAACCCCACCTTGAGGGAGTCTTCAAGAGGAACCCCTTCTTTCTACGAAAGCTGACCCCGGGGCAAGTAAGGGTTACGCAATTGCCTTGTTTTCACCTAAAGCCGGTAGTGCACTTAGGACCCACTTATAACCTACAGAGAGAGAGAGATCATCTCCTTTAAAGGCCAGGTCATCACACCTGGCCTGGGCTCCTACCACAGATCACCCAAACCAAAACACTCGAAACAAAATTCTGGGTCCAAGTGGGATATGGTTGGGATATTCCCAATAAGTGGTTGGGAATAAAGAACTAATTCTACATGTGAGCTCAGCTTCTTTTGCCTTGAAAATGCCAATCACATCATACCTTTCACTGACTTCATGACTCTATCTGACCTACCTCTGATACCTGCGCTTTCATCTATATACTGAGAATTCTGGCTCTCCTCTACAAAATAATTAGTTAATAAGTTAAAACATGGGATGGAATCAGGCATTTGCCTTCCCCCCAATACAGACAGGTACATGCAACGAATATATGATTTTTTTTTATATTAAAGTGAAGCAGCAGAGAGTAGTGGAAAACTACTGCAAAGTATCCAGTACCGAGGACATTTTTCAGAAGTGGACTGCCTGAGAAATCAGGAAAATGGGATTTGAATGCGTGCCTCCACACAAGAGACACCCTACCACTCCTTCTTTCTTAGTCACTTGGTAAAGCATGTTGACATCGCCTCTTTCATTAATCATTCCTTCCCTAAAGTGTATGGTTCTTACTTTAAAAAGCAGCTACAAAAATGTAACATCCTTTGGGGGTATGAGCAGAGTTTTTATTTTCACTTAAATTATTGTTTTTCAGTTCATCAAGATGAAAAAAGCCTACTTTGGGTTGACCCCAAACCAAGTCCTAAATTCTACAAACTGAACAACCAGCAACAGAGCACAGTTCTCGTTTTAACTCTACATCCTGGCTAAATCCCAGATCAAGTAATTATCTTCCCGTCTAATTTTTTGTTCTAGCTTTAACAGGATACATTAATTTTTACTCCCTCCCTAAGCTTTTGCATGGAGTTGCAGCTTTTTCTCGCACAGTCGCACTCGGTAGCGGTATATCTAGTTTTAGAAATAACCTGTGGTGTTTGTTTCATGTGCTGGGATATCCAGTCACCCCCAGGCTGCCCTGCGTTTGCTGAAAGCCACCATTCTGGTATCAACTGGAAACATATCTTGACCAAGAGTATTTCAGAATGCTGGGGAGAGGGCTGTGTCACCATTGCTACTGGAGCAGTCCTGAAAAACCAAGGGGCTTACAGAGACTATTCGAATATCCAGTCATTCTGACACTAGATTAGGCTTTCAAAAAGCAATTTTCAGTCTTTTTGTCGAACTTTACTGATTATAAATTACTTGGGACCAGATCTTCATATGGATTTGTACAGCATTCAGCATGATGGGGCAATAATCCTGTTCAGCGCTGCCACCCAACATTCATACCTCTGCACAACAATCAAACAGATATATGAAATAATACAATAACACAACATGTCTGAAGAATACTATAGAATACTAAGTACTCCCTCCAAGATGATAACCATCTTCAACTCCCAGTTATACCCAAAGCAGATAAGGACATCCAACACTTTGTCTTTTGGGGCTGTCTGACAGCTACAAAGTTTAAATAATGTTCGGCTGCAAGAACTGACTGCCTGGACTACAGCACAATAGTCAAATAAGAACCATATTCCCTGCCACCTAAATAAAACCAAAGTTTCTGAAGCTGAATTCCCACACATTCTTCTCATCAAGAAGAATGGCAGACTCGTGGTTTTCATGAAGGACTGGATCACTGTATGTATGGGATGACAACATCCACCGGAGCACACAATTCATTTTTAGCAGCCAGAGTAAGTCCTGTACCTTACAGCCAGAGTGTATCATAAATGCAACCAAGAAATCTTTGTTCTATGGTACCACTATTCTGCAGTGCCTACACCAAAACCAAATTCAAGCAAGACCACAAATCTAATGAACAGACAATTTAATATTCCAAGTTGTGGGCCTCCATGTTGATCCTGAGTAGGTCCTTTCTCTGCTGTCCTGGTTTTGGTTGCGATGGAGTTAATTTTCTTTCTAGTAGCTGGTATAGTGCTATGGCTTGGATCTAGGATGAGAATAATGTTGATAATACAGAGATGTTTTTGTTCCTGCTGAGCAGTGCTTACACAGAGTCAAGGCCTTTTCTGCCCCTCACCCCACCCCACCAGCGAGCAGGCTGGGGGTGCAGAAGAAGTTGGGAGGGGGCACAGCCAGGACAGCTGACCCCAAATGACCAAAGGGATATTCCATACCATATGGCATCATGCTCAGCATATAAACCAGGGACAAAGCTGGCCAGGGGTCTGTTGCTCAGGCACTGGCTGGGCATCGGTCAGCGGGTGGTGAGCAATTGCATTGTGCACCACTTGTTTTGTATACTCTTTTATCGTATTATTATTTTCCCTTTCTTTTCTGTCCTATTAAATTGTCTTTATCTCAACCCACGAGTTTTACCTTTTTTTTTTTTTTTCCAATTCTCTCCCCCATCCCACTGCAGGGGAGTGAGCGAGCAGCGGTGTGGTGTTTAGCTGCCTGCTGGGTTAAACCACAACATCTGCTAACAAAAGGCCACTGAAGACCATGAGGTCTACTGGATGTAGTTCTACTTTTTCTTACTGTTTCTTTGCATATTATGACACTATTTTTAAATTGATCCTATTGGCTTTGAAAGATGGCTTTGACAAGAACCATTCAGAAGATAGTCCTACAAAACCTCACATATATTCTAGACAGTATGTGCATTACCGTTTTGTTTAAATAAATCATACTCAAAACATCTCAGTACAATAACAAGAAAAATTTCTTTAAGGATAAAACAGAGTTTATGGTCCTACATACCTTGTCCAAGAGATTATCAATTAACCCAAGCTAACTAACAGTTCTGTAGATTTTATCGCTTTATCACTCTGTAATTTTTTAACCAGTTCATAAATGTTTGTGGTTTATGTTACTGATCAGGGAATGGGAAATTGCTACAATACAGCAAATCAGAAATATGCGATACTGTAAGAAAACTAGATCAGTAACTTTGCTTATTGAATTTCTTTGGAAAACGTTTTCTTCCCTCAAACAATCTAAAGTTTTACCAAACAAGAAATTATTTCATTTTTCTTCTACAGAATGAGTCTCTGCTTAATATAATGTATTGATCTATATAAGAATCAAAAAAAGGCAAATCCTTTCCGTGGAGCTATTATTCTATATGGGATCATTAGCGAATAATCCACACTTGATAGTCCCCACACTTTATAGACACACTTTCATGCAATGTAGATTTGTAAAGCTCCGTAAGTAGACAGTTATACTATAGAGCCAAAAAATCTGTTGGGGCAATGCTCATACATCTGATGTCAACACGACATAAAGCCATACATACAAGCAGCTACAGAATAATGTGTATTATATATCAGGAGACATGAACTTGTACCAATAAAGAATTGTTTCCTAAAGCATTGTTCTTAAAACGTAAGCTAAACATAGAGTTAACATAACATAGAGTTAACATAACAGCTAACACAAACAAGACTAAATGTCCATAACTACATATATTTGAAAGCAAGAAAGGGAATTCTGCAATTAATTTGGTTTACCATCTACTTTGAGAAAACAATGTCAAAATCAATTCTACCTTAGCTTCTCAGGGTCCATATCTGAGACTCGGATGCCACTTGCAATACTAACCAGTACCTTAAAGCAGAAGGATTCCCTTCCTCTTCTGGTTTATTTCTGGGTCTTTGCTATGCTCTTATTTTTTGCAAGCACATTTTAGAATCACTGAAACTCCACATAAGCAAGGAGACAGAAAAAATTGAGCTTCGTTTTTTTCCAGTAAGAGTGTGACAGTGGGCACACTGCTTTTGATTACATGAATGTGTTTAGGTGACTGGAAATCGTATATCAGTTACACATGCAAAGACAGAGTTATGTGCTTACATGGTGCAGGTGCACAGTGCTTGTGAGGACACCATACAACTGTGACATGAGTAAAGAAAAGCACGTAAATTCTGTGAAATCAGCATGACATTATTTAAGTACACTTTACATTTGTCTAAACAACTACGCAGCTGCAGCACTGCAAAGGAACAAGCTCCATGGTGTCCTTTGAAATACCTGTACATTAGTTTGACCCTGCAGACCCAATGCTCCACTATTTATTTAAGCAAAATATAAACACCCCTGGGAACTGCACTTGTTTGAAGGCAGCAGGATTGGACTTAACTTACGCTTCATTTGAGTTCATCTAACTATACTTGGTGTGGCACTTGAAATACAGTACCAGCAGAGTTGAAGCACTGCAGCTTTGCTGGTATGGAGACAGTTGTGTTGATTAAAAAGTCTTCGTACGGCACAGAGGATGACACAGCCATGCCCGCACATGGCAGTCCACACAACACGATGTCTATGGGAACAGCCATAGGATAGAGGGAACAGTCTTTCTAAATATATCCCAGATGCCATTCAAACCATTTATCATTTAGGTGAACTAAATATATTCAATCTGAAGATAATTTAGAATGTCTATGAATTTCAATAATTAAACTGGAAAATATTTGAGTAACGGGATTAATTGAAATTATACAAGCAAGATAAAATTGATTCAAAACCCGTCTCCAAGAAGCTCCGTTTTCAAAACTCCTCAAACCAGGGTATGTTGAATGATGATGACTCAAAACAAAGAAACAGATGATGGAAGCACCACATAATTCAGGCAGATGCTGTTCCATACCTATTTTCAAGCCCTTATAGCTCCTTCTGGCCACAATAAAGCCATATGGGCAGAACTCTACATGGACCTGTATACAACACTGGCCAGGACCAAACACTGGTTTTGTGGACAAATTGCTATGCTTTAAACACCCACAAGTCTGCTGAGAGCTGCTGCTGTCTTCCACAGGACTACGATCCTGTCACCCACCTCCTGCCACAAAGCAAGGTAGTTCAGAAGATGGAGAGAAAAAAAGCAGATATGATTCCAAACTCATCAGGAGCTGGAAACTTCTGCCTTGCACACGCAAGAAATCAGAGTCGGCTGCTTAACAGTGCCCCGCACCAGCACAAGGTAGCATCAGGCAGCCCCTGCCTCCCAGGGAACTCCAGGTTTGCTCAGAAGCCTACAATAGCCTATTGGTAAGTTTGGGATCATATTTGCGTTTCTTTCCTCCCATTGGCATCAGCGTTTGTGAATGAAAAGACTTTTGGGGTGCAAGAGTATGGAAAGATGTTGACTTAAAATGAATGAAAAATATTGTTGTTTCATCTGTGACAAGTGTTAAACATGAGTTGAGCTGTAACCCTGAGTTGATAAGACCAAGGGTTTTTTTATTGCAATGTCTCTTTTTTTTCCTGATTGTATCTGCTCCCTTTCCTAAGAGGGATTTTGGTTATTTTCTGACTTGCAAAGTCTGTGGCGTAGGTGACTTTTTAAAGAAAAACAGGCCACCACATTTCAGGAGACCCTTTCCAGCTTGTGGACACCCAAACTGGGAAAATGTAGGGCACTGAAGCTGGAAAAGGCATGAAGAATGGGGGAGGAAAAACGCAGCAGCCAAAATAGAAGTGAGAAATTAAATCAGAGCACAGGGAAAGAGAGCAAAGAAGTTTTCTCAGTGAACTTTGATAACTTTAGAAGAAAAGGATCTCAAAAACTACTACAGCAAACACTGTTCCCCACCTCAATTATTTTAAGATCTCTTGATTTGATCCTCTGCTCTGGAAAGTTCAAAAAATTAAAATGAGTTGTTATAATTTAATGGGAGGAGATGCAATATCTTATAAAAAAATTTCCAGGCAACCTGCCCTGGGACTGATCCAAGCCAAAGCCATCAGTAACTCATTTACCTTTCTTAATCTTCACACACAACACCAAACACAAAGGAATAAATCCTGTTAGTATGCAATGCTCTGTACACACACCTGCTCTATACACACACCTGGGCTTTAAAACTCCTATATGAGACTGTATTTTAAAATCTGAAGTTTCTAAACTGGAGGTGTAAGCCAGTTGAATTTTAGACAGAAACACAAGAAACAGTATGCTAAGACGGTTGAGAAAAACAGAAGCTGTAGGCTCCAGTGCTTCAAAAGGCTTGAGAACTATTAGACAAATGACAATCATAAAATATATACATATAAACATAAATATGAGACGCAAATTAATCTAGCAGATTGCACAGAGGGAAAGAAGACAGGGAATATGTGGCCCTGTACAAACCAGAAAGCTCTCAGCATCTCGGGCCCTTCATATCTGCAACAGAACTTTAATAACTATCAAGAAAAGGCAACATATGGGTTGTGCAACCTTGAGGAAACATAAGGCATTACGTATGTGACAAATACTATCACCCAGTGTGATGAGCACTCACAAAAAACAAGCAAAAGGGTTAAAAATAACAGCTCCTGAGAGTATGCATGACACGTAAACCCATCTTCTGTCCTGCTAGGGAAAACAAGTGGACAGAAAAAGGGGGGGTTGATCATTTAAGAGATTACCAGGCAGGCTTATTTCTGGGGTTTCATCTTTTAGGAACCAGATCAGCATACAGAGGAGGCTGACGCATGGTCTGTGTCAAGATCAGTCTTGGGCCAGTGGAGGGACTCTTTCAAGGAATGATATTTAAAGTTAAGGTTGCATTCCGAGTTGCCCTCGCTCTCCGTTTACTGTAACAAGACGTGCAACCTCCCCAAATTAACCGTAGCCTTGGTGATTCTCTGCACAGACTGCTTTCCTGCAAAACACAAATTTAGGAACAGTTCAGTTGTGAAGTGCTGTTACTCTAGACCTTGATGCTGTTAGCAGACAAGAAATAGGCCAGATACTCTGCGGGAAGAACCGCTATGCAAGTACCACAGCAAATTTCACAGAACAGGGCAATAGTACATGCTCAGGTATATTAAGGGGAAACCAGGCACCCAAATGCCAAGGGAAACTGCACTAGAGTGAGGAGGACGGGCAGCTCTGCACTGAACGGCGCTAACGTGCAGTCGCACAAACAGCCAGCGCCAAAGGCAGCAATCACACGGCAGAAGTTGCACAGCAGTCTCTCGTTACAGAATATTGATTCGGGCAGAGGATGCAACGAACAGGGCTCTGCAGGTCAGATTGCTTTGAAGGGCATGAGTTATGCTCTGATCTGTCAGCTGAATGTGCTGAGAAACAGAAATTATAGACCCACAGAGCCTGGAGGAGCCCCATTAGGTTTTCAGTTTACCTCCCTGTTTACCTCCCAGACTTACACCCATCCCACAGATGCCTGTCTAGCTGCACTGGTAACCTCCTGCAAAGCCCACAAGATCCCTCACGGTCTGATTTCAGTGCTTGAAGGTTCTAGCGTTTTTTTCCACTATATAATTTCCACCATTTTTGTTATAAATCGGGTCTTCTTGTCCTCCAGATGTTGATGTGGAAAGCAAGCCACCATTATTCCCTTTATAGCCTCTTCCATATTGTGTGACTTGTCACGTCCGTCCCCTGCTCAGTCTCCTTTTTCCCAGGCTAAACACAGAATCATAGAATCGTTTAGGTTGGAAAAGACCCTTAAGATCATCCAGTCCAACCATTAACCTACACTACCAAGTCCACTCTAAGCCAATCAAGGGTAGACTAGACTAAAAACAGTTCCAGCCCCTGCAACTTTTGTACATAGTTTACATTTCCAAAGCCTCTTATTTTCTTTTTGGGAATTAAATTTATCTTAAAGCACAATCTCTAAACTCCGGCTGAAGCCCCAGTAACGCCACACAGCACAGACCAGTGGATGAAGCTGGAGAGAAGTAGTGTCAGCTTTACGAAATGTGACACACGCAAACAGACAAATGACCAGGGAAGCGATGATAATAAAAGAGTGCTTGGGTCCTTTTTTGGCTTGTTTGTTAAGAATCAGACTTTTTGTCTAACTTACTATAAGGAAAACTGGCTCCTTAAGAAAAACTTCAATTATCAATGATGATTAGCCGCAATGTAAGTTTGTTGTCTAATTATCTTCACGCTTGATTTTACAACATGTAACCATACAGCTATTCTGTTAAACTGCTACTTTTACATAATTTTTAAATATATTCCTTTAAACATGACTAACTGTACTTACCCAAGGAACAGGATAACTACATAAAGATCAATTAGTGAAAAATCACAAATTTTTCTCCAGCATTTCTGCTTATCAGAAAGCATCTTGAAAACCAAGCTGCATTCCTGCTTTAGTGCCCCCAGATGGGAATATCTGACCCCTGCAATCCCACAGATATCCCTCCTCTACTCACCCCTTCCTGTAAAATATAATTAAATCTTGAAAAAATACTTAGTATTTAGTGGATAATCTGTTCCTCTTACGTGTCATGCTTTACCATAATATAGAAGAGTCCACTTATTCTTCATTATCAGTGGCTCACTCTGGGACCTGGATTCTTCCCACCACATCCCTTCTCTTCAGGGACAACAGAAGCGCTTTAGCAACTGCTGAGAGCCGCTGCTACTCCCAGCGGGGCCATTCCTTTTTTTCAGTGAGCTCTTTTTTCCCAGCCACATTGAAGGTAATGTGGGGCCTGCTCGTTAGTGATCCTTTCTCAAATTTCTTGACCTGGCTACACAGACTGTTCGTGTCTCGGACGCTTCAGTGAGCAGATCCTAGGGCCCCAAGACTCCTAAAACTACAGCAACCCTGCAAATATAAGTAGCTTCACCTGAACTTCTTCCTTCTGCCTCTCAAGTGTCATGATGTTAAAATCTAGGTGTACAAATGCTAATATTAAATCCAGAATGCAAACATGAAGACAGAGTGAAAAATGAAGCCACAAACCCCCAAAATGATGTAGCACCAAATTAAAACCTCTTATTTATGCAGCAGAATAAATGTAAATGGACATCTTAACAGTGTAAAATTATTGAAGAGCCCTGCTTTGAAGAGCTTACAATCTAATTGTATGTAATACAGAAAACTAGTGGAACTTGATGTATAGTTACAAGAGTAAAAGCCAGAAGTTATACACTTACTACAGCTGCTGTGTGTTTTTTGTTTGTTTGTTTTTTTGCTTTAAGAGAACATTCAACATCAAAATTATCCTAAATGTGAAAATTGGAATGAGACAGAAAGCTAACAAAAAGATTTCTGTTCTGGAATAAATAACTTCCAAACTCATACAAAAGAAGTATTGTTTCACATGAAAGAAAAAAAATGTGGAATTAAGAAACTTCACTGAAATCTTTCTAGAGATGCAAAAAAAGAAAATGGAATGAGACTAAACCACCTTTATTTATTACCAAAAGATGCATTATGGTCTTACATTTTGCCACATTGCCACTTTTCATTTAAGAACCTTTCTATTAGACTAAAGACTCCAAGTTGATAAAACACATGCCTCCAGGCAACAACAGAAAAAACATTTTACACTTTGGACATTAAACAATTGAATCTGTAGATCTGCAAAGTTTGGTTTGGGGTTTGTTTGTGGTGGATTGAAGGGCTTTTTTTGTTAAAAGCACAGCTCAACAGGCATCCATCTGCAAGGCAATATTATTGTACTGCACAACACCTAGGACTGAATTGGAAGGTGACTTGAATTATTCCACTACATCATAATCCGATATATGCCATACAGCCAGGGGAGAGAGGAGCATTCTAAAACACAACGTATTGGTTTCTGTTTGTAAAACCATAAATTGTCCAGGTTCTCTCTTTCCAGGAAACTCTACATGATTCAATTCCCTGATAAATGTGTTTTGAAGGAAGCATTGACCTCTTCATCCCAAAAGTGAAGCCAGACTTAAGAACATTTGTGCTAACTTGTCCTGATGAAGAGAGTTTAATGCCACCAAAAGCTCTTCTGGACCTCAGCCATTAAAAAGCAGGGTTTTTTTCCCACGTATTTTGTATGTTGGTTACTACTGTCATCACCCATCAGGTCAAGGTAGCTTCACTGGCTACTTCTGGGATGAATATGGCAAGAGGAAATGTGATCTTTGTTTTTATAAAGATGCTGTTTGGCACTGTTCTAATCTACAGTAAATACAAGAAGATACCATAGTGAAACAGACCTTAAATACTTGTAAGGAGCAAGAACCTGGTATGACCTGACCAAAATAAGAAAATCTGAGTAAGGCAGATTTTTCTCATTTTGCTGAAGCAGGGACTGCAAAATCATCTTTTATGATGTTTGGCCACTAGTTACAAATTCATTTTTTTCTCCATGGTCACCCTCTGACATCTAACTTGGCCATCTGGAACAAATTCAGAAGGAAAAAAGAGAGGATGAGAGGGAAAAAATATGCTTATAATGCAAGATACCATTACTTCTACTGAGTGCAATATGCATTTATGGAGGAGAAGAGGAGAGGATGCACAGCTGCCTCTTGTGTCTGTATCAACACTGTGGTTGCCTCCAGTTCTAGTGACTAACAGTACAATAATTTATAACACTTTTTTCCCCACAAAAGTAATGAATAGTGTTAATTTATAGCACTCATAGAACACACAGCATCAGCTGTCATAAATATCTCAGCTCAAGAGATGGCTTTTTCACTAGAAGTTATATGAGAGACGGAGACATCGTCTAACTGAGGCAAGTGAGTTAGTGTGGTTACCCGATGTTCCCTCTACGGTCTATGGAGAGAATATGACAGGTGTCAAGAAGACGATTCAGATCTTAGCTGGGTTAAAATGCCCTCTGAAGGTGGATCTCGCTCTGCTGACCAAAGAAGCCCTCCAGGACAACAAGCTGGGCACCCTACATAGGTGAGGCAACTAAAACGGGATGGATCTGCATTAAACATCTGACAAATACCAGAACAATGGTAGAGCTGGAAAAAGAGTATGAATTTCACTATTCCCAGTCCGGAGCCCACTTAGCTTTGCAGCCTGCATTTATATAACAAAGACTTGTTCTGTATTATGCCTTCTCCTACAGTCCTTTTGTGTGCAGAATACCTCACTGTTTCTCACAGAGGAAACAGTGTCTGGCTGGAAAAAGATTACCACCATAAAAGCAGCTACATCTTTAAATCAAAGCTTTATGGTGAAAGCTGGCAAAGTTTAGATAGCAATTTTCTGCCACTTGTTTGTTTAACTCTTGGAAAACTAAAATTGTTCTTTCCACAGTCTGTAAACACAACCTACAACTTCGCACTGCTCCCTGTCAGTTCACTGTAAAAACTGAGAAGTAGCTGAACAGAACTTGGACTGAAAAATGTGGCCTTTTAGCCATGTACTTATTTGAGAATACTTACTCAGCAACTGGAAGGACAAAAAGCCTGAAATACCAATGACTTATTAGAAGTAAAAGGGTAACAAAAATCTCCAATATGTGCTGGATTTCCTGGTGTAAGCTGTAAGGAGCCTACAACTACATTCACTAAGATTTTTGAGCACAAGAAGTTATGATCCTAAATTTACGTTTTATTACCTAAAAAGAAGTTGCCAGTTTAAAGAGATTTAGGGCATTAAGAACTCCAGTGTATTAATGGGAGCTAGCTCTGTCTGGCCCTTTATGAACTTTGCTTTAAAAGTTCGTGCTGAGTTGTTTTTAGATGCCTTCCTTTCAACAGACCAGCCACATAAAGTTAGCATTACCACTACAAAATCTCTCATTTCGTAAAGAATATCTGTTAGATTCTTCTAAAAGACACAGAAGTAGTCCACATGGGATCAGACTGAGACTTTTTAATTCTTGACATTGATGTGCTTAATAAAACACATCCTTGAAAGCATTTCTTTATGTAAGAGGTATGATGAAAAAAGTTATTCCATGACAAACAGAATCAGCATGCCTTTATAAACCAGCTACAAGGTGGAGTGAGTCAAGATGATATTAATAGCAGCCCACAGGTTTCATCTGGCTAAAGGCACAATTCCTCTCACTCTCAGAGGCAGACAGTGGGATGAGGGCAGTATAAATCTCAACATTCCAGTATCTCTTACTGCCTAGACATAGCTAGGTGTGTAAAGACGATGACAGGGTTAGTCTAGAAGCACATGTGCAGCCAGGCATCTAGATGTGGGGGTTCCTGCCATCCCCGTGTGAATCACAAGCGGGGTTCCAAACTGGAATCTGTTCTCCATCACTGAGGAGCATGGATCTAATTAGTTCGTTCTGTCACTGTGAAAGACAGGAATGAATTACAGTCACATTTTATGCTCTTAACTATTCCACAGATGAATCAAAAATATATGCAATTACAGATCTAAATATAGTCCCTTACAGTTAACAGAAATCAACTCGGCTAAGTAACTCAGGGAGGGAGGGAGAGAAGACACCTAAAACCACACAAAAACCTGACTTCACTTAGTAACCTGACTTTACTTCTTCTGTATGGTAGCACTATTTTACTTTCAAGCGAAGCTTTCCTCAAGAAGTTCCACCAATTTGTTATGAACAGTTGTAGTCAAACATATCCTAGTTTGTTTGTGAAAGTAAAAATTAAGTGAAAATAATGAATTTATTTCTCAAATTTGTTCATCCCATATCATCTCTAAATGGCACTGTCCAACAAATAATTTTGTAACTAAACTCAAATGTCTCATTCGATTTAAAATTTTAGGTGTATTTAAGTGAAAGATGAGCAACCAAAAGCCAAAGAGAATGGCTATTTGTTTAATCACACAGCAACAGTGCAATAATCCATACAATGTCTCGCCCCTTATCTAAAGGGAACGGTACTCCATTCTCCCTTTCTAGCCTTGCTCTTTTTTTTTTTCCCCGGAGACTGACAGCAAGCATGCCAACTCTGTGAATATTCTTGGGAATGTGGAGCCTTATTTCCCTCCAGAATAAAGTGAGAAAACAAAATCCTTTCACTCTAGCACATCAGGCAAGGGCAATCACATACTGACACGAACACAATCAGAACCAGTAGCAAGCCTTTTTTTCCGCATCCATAAGAAACCAATGCTTCTTCTAAGGTATATGGCTTTTACTATTAAGTAAACCATTTTTTCCTGACTAAACAGGCCTAGACTTTTAAAAGCAAGATGGCAGACATGTATCAAGCAGTTAGCTTTGGACCTAATTTACACTTCACCTATGTGAAATTTTAGACCAGTACTGGATGTGAGAGCTCTTTCAAAGGCAAATTCTCAAAATGCATTCACTCTTCTTCAGAAAGACTGAGAACTGGTCAAGGCTAAAGCAAGCAGTGTTTAGTAACAACTTCCAGTGATAAATATCAGGATATTTGAAAACTTGTTTTTACAGGTTTCTCTGTCTCAAGATTGATTTTAGGAGAATATTTTGATCAAATCCAAAACACCAACACGTAGAGAAGTGCTGAAAGGGAGAGGGATAATCCTGTCCTTAATGCTGCTATTGAAATAAAAACTTTTGCACAGCCTAGAAGAGAGTATCCCACCGAGATTTCCACAGACAGCATGGGTGGGGAAGACAGTAGACATGAACTACCAAATACATAAGACCAGAAAGGGAAAATAAATCATCAACAGAAATACAAAACTAGTTAGACACAAAGTGCTGTCAAAAGCATAAAGCAAGTAAATGGGAAAAGAAACCCCATGGAAAAATCCCTTCAATCCCCCTAATACTCGCAGTATTAGGGATTACTTGTAACAATAGCAGATTTTATTTAAAATGGTAGCGCGTTTCAAGTTGCCAGCATGCTTTTAATTACATTTAGAAAGTTAAAGTCTATTGCATGGACTAGACAAGCTAAGTCATTGAAAATAATAACAAAGTTACTGATTCACTAACATTTTTAATCCTGCAATTTACATGCTTAAATACATTTTTAACAATATCCTTTTAATACTCAAATACATTCACACTGGCAACTTGAGTACACTGACTGATGTGACAGTTTAAAGTATTTCAAGGAGGTTATTTGGGTCTCTTGAGTTTATTTTTTAAAATTGTCAAAATACATATCCTCAGACTGAAGAAGAAATTAAAGCCTTGATGTACATTAAGACTGACCCAGACTGTCTTGAAACAAACAGAAAATCCACAGATTTTTAAGGCCAGAAGGGAACGCTACAATTGCCAATCTAACTTCCTGCACAAAGGAGCCCATAAGATCTCACCCCAAAAATCCTGCAGCAAGTATTTCGAAACTGAATTACAGCTAAATATCTGGCACAGAAACATCCTTAGTGTAAATCACCTAATTCAGGATTAAGAGTTAAAATATGAAAAGACAGTCTTAATCTTCCTTCTGTAAACAGGTAGAGTAAGCCAGCCTCACCAGTACATCAGGGCGACACGTTTACAGCACAGCAGGATGAATTATCAAGGGATGATACTCCTCCATGCACGTTCCCATCTTTACTACACCTAATTGTAAGTAATTACATGACTGTCGATTCATTAAAATATTCCAGGTTTGAAAATTTGGTTCTACACTGTCATTCTATCTGTTAAAATACAATCACAAAATCCCATTTATTGTTTTTTGTACGAAAGCAATTCTAGCAATCTGCGTGGTTTTGTCATTATTTACATAGTAAATGTTAATTCATAACTAATACTGAAGGGTTATTCCTACAAGGAAAAGAATCTATAGTCACATTGACTATATCCCCATTTCTGTTGTGTAACATTCACTTTTTACTCCTTCCCCCAAGTTTTGGTATCATCAGATCCAAGGATATATCAGATCCAGGGACATCTGGATAGATGAGCCAAAAAGAAAAGATCCACATGTCATTTATTCTATCAGCATATTCTGAAATTTTAAATCGGTGTCATATTTGCAAGGAACCATAAATAACCTAAGGTCTACAAGTGTTTTCAGAGTAAGAATTTGCCCTCATATGTTCCCAAATTCTTGTTTGAACACTGGAAACCACATTTTCCAAAGCTGCTTCTATACTTACTGTAACCACAAACTTTAGGAGAGAAGGGGCAAAACATAAGGCTGGTCGTGTTTTCTTAAATGCTGCCATACTAGAGTCATAAAGATAGTACTTTTATATTGCACTAAAGCATGGAAACAAAAGTTAGTTAAAATCACATTTAAAAAAAACACGTTCAAATCGCCTTCAAAACAAAACTCTCATAACTTTTATTTAAAATTAGCCTCGAAACTTTGTTATTAATTTACGCTGCTACTGATGGCTGATGTTCATCCGCCAAACACGTAAAGAATAGATAACAGACTAAACCTATGATTTTAAAATTCATTAGCGTTTGTAAGAGAGGCTTCTCAAATAATTAAATGCCAAGCTTTTTTTCTCTTGGTGTCTGTTCAAGATCTCTGATGGCTGATCTTTATAGAACAACTATTTGAGGCCAAATTTGATATGACAAGTCTTAAAATATGGCATAAAAACACTTCTAAAAATTATTATTGTAAGTGCACAGACTTTTCTCCTATTTTCAGCGCAAAAGAAAAACAATTTCAATCCCCCATTAAACACTTTTAATTTGAAATTGCAAGTTCTAGAAATCAACAATGTAATAAAATGAAGATGCAATATGAGATATGAAGCTTCATAGCCCACCTTTCTTCTTGACTGGCATTCTTCTTCCTACTTCTGAATCTGGTTGCAAGCACTTATTTACAGGTATTAACGATGTACTACTGGAACACTTTGCAAGGTCAGGAACTGGCTATCTATTGCAAAACAGTTTTACAGTTCAGTTAGGAAATGCAGCTTCAATCTTCACTTCTGTCAAAACTTGCTGTTTTCTTGTATTGGACTTCCAATGCTTCCCACAAATAAGAAAAAAAAAGGGAAAAAAGAAGCTTTTTGATTTTTTTTAAGAGATGTTTTCAATTTCTTTAAAATATATTTGAATCTATAAAAATATAAGAGAAAATGCTCCTTGGCAATATAAAACCTTATTATAACTCCTCTTCTGGCAGCAAAGTTTGAAAATTAAAAGATTTTATGTAATACAATTAAGGCACAGTCCATCTGTAGGCAGCTGTCTTAATACGCCACCTGTACATGCTCAAAAACATATTATTTGCAGGACAAAAACGCCCAAATAATCCAAATAAGGAGGAAGACAAAAACAATCCAAAGTGACTCTTTAACGTCTTTCACTTCTTGAATGAATTTTGCTATCTGTGTTAGGTGACTACACAGCAGACTGAAAAGGTCCCTTTTTCCTCACCAGACAACAGCCTTGAAATCACCCTCTTACCCAACAGAAGTCACTGGCCAGTCACTTGCATTTTTATTATCTGCAAGCCAGCCAGCCTTGGTCTTTAATGTCCCTCTGATCCTCCCATGTATTAAAAGAGGATTGAAAACGAGGAAAGCAATCCCTTGACCTGGAATTATTAAAGTGACAGTGCTGCTCACTGGGCACTTTGGCAAAGCAGATTGCTTTATACTGGCGTCATTTACTTCATGCCATTTCTTCCCTTGCACAGCGGCCACCTCGTGAAAGAGGAAGAAGGAGAGTTAGGAGAAGAGCTTCACGAAAGATTCATTTTCAGAGATAATGAAGTATTAACGAAATAAAAAGCAAGCCACGAGATCAGTCCAGAGTTTCCCTCTCGGAAGCGCAGCTGGTTGGCTTCAGTGTGAGCCTCTCTCTCTCTGCCTTTTTCTGGAAAAACAAAAAGAAACAGAAACGGGATAGATTTTCCTCATCTAGCTCGTTAAGAAAAAGTATGAAGAAGGTGGACAAGCTCCGAACGCTTCCCTTCCCCGCATGAGGAGCTGCCATGCCCATGGCAGGGCTTTGCTTTGCATCTTCCTTAGGAGATGGAACTGTATTTGTGCAGGGGCGGCTCTGCTTTGCTCTTTAATGTTCACCAGCGGGATGTGCTTGTCCCCGCTTCCCCCGGCCCAAAAGGGGACCGGCTGTGGCCTTGTGAAGCGGGACAAGGCAGAGAGGGCTGGCCTGCTCGCTGGAGGACTGGCACGGGGTGCGGGTGAACTGGGGGAGCCGGGCTAGGTTTAAGGGAGGGGGGCGATTTCCCCCGGGTTGCTGAGGGACGGGCGGGAGGCAGGAGCGGAGGGGATGAGGGAGGGGATGGAGGTGGGGCGAAGCGAGACGCAAGCAGGGCGAGGGGGGCCAGACGGGGACGGGACGGGGAGCACAAAGGAGCTGCTGGAGAGGGAAGGGGGCGGCCGGGCGATGCAGGGGCTGGGGGGACAAGCGGGGAAGGGCCGCGGGGCTGAGGGGCGGGCGCCGCAGGCAGCGCCCAGTGCGGGTGGCGAGGCCCGGGAGCGGGGAGGGGGGCGGCGGGTTACCCCGAGCACTGGGCCTCCCCCCATCGAGGGCTCCTCGCTCCGCTAGGGGGAGTCCCCGCGTCCCGGCCGCTGGCTGCAGGGTCCCCGCTCAGCCCCGTCTCCATGGAGGAGCCGCCGCCGCCGCCGCCGCCATCCGCCGCCCCTAGCAACGAGCGCCGGGCCCGGCGCTCGCCCCTCCCCGCCCGCAGGCCTGCGGCCAATCGGAAGCCGCCATGCTGGGCCGGCGGGGAACGCCCAATCAAGGGCGTCCTCTGAAGCCCTGGGTCATGTGAGCGGGTAAGATGGCGGCGCCCAGGCGGGGGGCGTGAGGTGGGAGGAGCCATGTTGTAGGCGGTGGGGCCTTCCCGGCGGAGCGGCCCGGTAAGGGCGGGGGCGGAGGGCCGCCGGCGGGGCGGTGTCCGGCGGGCGCGGCTCAAGGTCGTGCGGGTCGGAGCCCGGCCATGGCGGGAAGGCCGTGAGGGTGAATGCGGTGCGGGGGCGGCGCCGAGGGGGTTAACGGCGGCTGCTGGCGGCTTTCGGTGGGGTTTAAAACGCGGGTCGGGGGGGTGAGCCGCGGCCTCCCGGTGTGAGGGCTTCTGAGCCGGGCCCCGGGCGGCTTGGGGACCTCCCGCTGCCTTACAGCGGCGCGCAAGGGGACAGGGCGGGTCGTATATACCTCATGGGTACTTACAGCTCCATGCCGTGTTGTATGTGCTTTACCTAAAGAACAGGTGTGGAGGCCCCCATCCCAGACGGGGCGGGAGCGGCAGGCCTCGAGGCTGGCACCGGATCCCGGGTGAGGTCGGGCTGCTTGTCCCTGCTTCCGCTGCTCCTGCGTCCCGCCAAGCCTGAGTCGAGGCGAGCACAGTCCTGTAGATAGGACACAGGCTTCAAACTGTAAAAGAAGCCTGAGGTAAGCACGACTAGCAAAGTAAGTCTGGGAAACTGGCCGCTGGGGGAAAAACATCTAGGAAAAAAAAGCATTTGAATCACTAAATACCAGGTTTAATCAAAGGCTGTTGTGGTGGGTTGCCCTCGGCTGGCTGCCAGTTGCCCACCAAGCTGCTCTCTCACTCCCCCTCCATCAGCAGGGCAGGGGGAGAAGATACGATGAAAAGTTCACGGGCTGAGATAAGGACAGGGCGATCGCTCACTATTTACCGTTACAGACAAAATAGATTAGGCTTTGGGGAGATTAATTTAATTTATTGCCAATTAAACAGTATAGGATAATGCGAAATAAAAACAAATCTAAAAACACCTTCCCCCTACCCCTCCCTTCTTCACAGGCTCAACTTCCCTCCTGATTTTTCTGTACCTCCTCCACCCAAGCAGCGCAGGGGGATGGGGAACGGGGGTTGCGGTCAGTTTGTCACACGTTGTCTCTGCTGCTCCTTCCTCCTCAGGGGGAGGACTCCTCACACTCTTCCCCTGCTCCAGCGTGGGGTCCCTCCCACAGGAGACAGTCCTCCATGAACTTCTCCAGCGTGAGTCCTTGCCACAGGCTGCAGCTCTTCATGAACTGCTCCAGTGTGGGTCCCTTCGATGGGGTGCAGTCCTTCAGGAGCAGACTGCTCCAGCGTGGGTCCCATGCAGTGTTACGAGTCCTGCCAGCAAACCTGCTCCAGCGTGGGCTCCTCTATCTCCATGGGGCCACAGTTCCTGCCAGGAGCCTGCTCCAGCACAGGCTTCCCACAGGTTCACAGCCTCCTTTGGGCACATCCCCCTCCTCCAGCGTGGGGTCCTCCTTGTGTGCAGGTGGATCTCTGCTCCACCGTGGGCCTCCATGGGTGCAGGGGCACAGCTGCCTCGCCATGGGCTGCAGGGGAATCTCTGCTCCGGTGCCTGGACCACCTTCTGCCCCTCCTTCTTTACTGACCTTGGTGTCTGCAGAGTTGTTCCTCTCACTTATTCTCACTCCTCTTTTCCATATGCTGTTGTGCAGCAGCTTTTTCCCCTTCTTAAATACGTTATCCCAGCGGTGCTACCACTGTCACTGATTGGCTCAGCCTTGGCCAGCGGCAGGTCCATCTTTGAGCCAGCTGGCATTGGCTCTGTCGGACATGGGGGAGGCTTCTAGCAGCTTCTCACAGAAGCCACCCCTGTAGCCCCCCCCCCCACCAGCTACCAAACCTTGCCATGCAAACCGAATACAACTTATGCTTTCTGACTTGATATGTCTCTAAGAGTACCAATTACAAAAACCTCCTTTTTTAATATAAAAAATATAAAATACATATTTTATAAAAATATAAAAGCAGAGTAGATAGCTTCATCATTTCTTGAAATCTTTTTGAAGAATGGATTTATTTGGGTTTTTTCATTATGGTTCTATGTGACAGTTAAGTCAATTTAAACCTGGAGTGTTGCCAAAACTCATTGTGCTTTTAGTGTCTTCCTTTGTGCTGCTGGCATTACGGATCGTTGTTTTAGAAGGTGATCTGGCTGGAAAAAACAAGTACACTGCCCGTTGTTCCTCTGAGCAGTTTTCATCTGTGTGTTCCCTGATCCGAGCTGCTGTATGGCCCGGGGTTGGAGGTGCTTAGGCAGGAGTGTCTGGAGGGTGATAGTCCATTTTCATCACAGCGCATACTTAAGTTGGCTTAGAGCAAAACTGTCAAACCACAGCCGCAACATCACTAAAGCAAGCAGTTTGGTAGGGTTCATGTAGTCATACGTACCATAGACTTCTATAGCTGCATTGTGCCCTTTGCATCTGAAACCTCTGCCATGAAAAATAGGAAATGCATTTGTGATTGTGTAGTGCCAAAAGAGTCTGAAAGTTTATTTGATACATACTGGGGCTGTGTAACTTTGATTACACTTGTTTGTTTGTTCCTTATGATCCAGGACTTCAAGATGACAGGAAGAGAGTTTCTTGAACTAGATTCTCCACAACAAGGAGTATATTTGGAAAGATTTAAGCGGATGGAAGTCATACAGAAGTTATTCAATGAGCTTCCCAAAGCAGATCAGTAAGTGCTGGTAAAGCAAACAGAGATAAGTGTATCAAAGTCTTTTGAAGGCTTTTCTTTTCCCTTACTCTTGTATTGCAAATCTTCCATGCAGTTACAAAAATACTTAATTGTGAAGATGCTTATTATTGTCCAGAACAGAAAACTTGTTTTGCCTTTTTTAAATATGGTTAGTTGACTGCTATCTTTGGTCCTGCTCAGCTGGTTTCTGGTATGTGCTCCCCAATGCTTAAGGTTCTGGGATGGCTGATCAGCCCTGGCTGGCTCTGAGCATTCATACAGTCCTGTGCTAGAGCTAATAAATTTTCTAGGAAACTGAAATGTTGGAGAGCATAAGGCAGATACCTTTGTGGTTCTGCAGGAGTCATCTTGTGTCCCGCAGGGCTGGCCTGGGGCCAGAACTGAGTGAGCATCAACCTGCTGGTTCCTGCATTTCATTCTGCACTGCTCCCCGTTTCAGGAAGGTGAGACTGAGGTATCCAGGTGGTGGTGGTGGACGAGTCAGCCAGAGTCGTGCAGGCTCACCAGCAGGGTTCTGTGCAGCACAAAACCAGCTAAATGCCTTCTGGGCCTCACAAGTAACCTTTTTTTGTCTTTTGTGATACTGCATTTCACTGCAAAACCTTACTGAACCTGAGCTGGTTCTGTAAGAAGCTGTTTGCACGTGTGTATTATCTTGGATAAATGAAGCAGATTTTTTTTTTTTTTTTTTTAAAATAGAACTAAATTGCTAGCTAAACAAACTGCCAGTAGTAACACAGGGCTTCCCCACACAGGTTAGAAAGAACACCACCAAGGCTTTATCCCTCCCATTACAGTCAATGGTGCGGTTTCGTGTAGGATCTGATGCCCTCACATTGAACTTACAACACTTGTCCTTCCCCAGAAGAGCTGGGGAGCTAAGGGGGAGGCAGGTTCCTCAGTGGTGATGTGCTAACGTCTTGATAGAAACTGTGGTACCTAGGGACCGCTGGGCCTTGGAAAGAAATAGCTGCCAGGGGCGTGTGCCTTTATTTGAAACTACCCTGGCAGGACTTAAAGTTTGTGTATCAGAGGGGAGGTCACTCATGGCTGGAAGGGAAGAGGAAGCATGCTGCAGTCGGGCTGAGAGAGTTCCTGTTCACCAAAGCTCTTAACACTAGGGAGCTAGTGTTTAGAACAAACAAAACCAAACAAAAAAAAAAACCCAAAAACAAACAGAAAAAACCAAACCCCAACCCTTCCATCCTCCCTTTCTTTCCTTTTGTGCCATGTAGCAGTTCTGTACATCAGTAAGCCGAGCAGATTCTGCTGGTCCTGGGTATGTTAATTTGCTTCATTTTGGATTCTTAAATACACTGCTAAATTTTAATCTCGGTCCTCCACGCTTATGTATATGCACGCATGTATTTAACTGCCTATTGGATTTTATTGGATTGGCTATTAGGAAAAATTTCTTCACTGAAAGAGTGGTCAAGCATTGGAACAGGCTGCCCAGAGAGGTGGTGGAGTCACCATCCCTGGAAGTGTTCAAAAAACGGGTAGACGTGGCACTTTGGGACATGGTTTAGTGGGCATGGTGGTGGTGGGTTGATGGTTGGACTGATGATCTTAGAGGTCCTTTCCAACCTTATTGATTCCTAGTTTTTACTTTCATTATAAATAATCCAGCCACCAAGCCAGGAAACATGAAATTGCTACTCTCCCCTTAATTGGTTTAGTGGTGGACTTGGTAATGTTAGGTTAATAGTTGGACTGGATGATCTTAAATGTCTTTTCCAATCTAAACGATTCTATGATTCTATGATTGTAAACATACCAACAGAACAAAATGGCTGGTTTGCAGAAACTGTACTCTGGCAACATTCTGTGAAGGGCGTCCAATACTGGGAGAATGCTGATTTGAAAAGCAAATTCTTTTTAAAACTAAACACAGAAAAAGAAACATAGCTCCTAAATAAGGGCAAGAGAGATATCTGACCAGTAAAGTTCTTTTGCTATATAGCATCAGAATTGAATTGTTAGTAGCTTATTTTCATGTTTGAAAATCTGGTATGTACCAAGAATGAAAGTATTTTCCTATTCAAAATGAGAAATAGTTGGTGTCATTGATGTCAGATGTTTTTAATGTTTTAGGTTTCACATGATTAGCACCTACATCTCTGAAGTCTTTTTTGTATGATCTGTCAGTGCTTAATGTTACTCTGAGCATTAAAATGTAGAAGAATTTTAAGTAGGTGGATTTTTAAAAATGATGTATTTTAATTGCTAAATGGTTTAGAGATTGTCACATTTGATAATTTTGCAAATATGACATTTGGCCTAGCACAAATTTTGTGACTGGTTAAGCATTTTATTTTATTTGGGGCTTTAGTGATAAATCCAATTATGATGCATTTTAAAAATACACTTTTAACATAATAAAATTGGCTCAGCCTCAGAATCGGAGTGCCTTCCAGTTAATTGCTTGGCCTGGCAGTAGTTGTCATTCTGGGAATGTTAGATTTGTGGAAACCTGAAGCAAAGAGTTGTTTCCACAAATCAACTGAGTGTGCCAGGTATAACGCTAAAGATAATGCACAGCTTCCTTCTGCAAGTCAAAGGAAATAAATTGCAAACTGCTCATCAGGCTTGGCAGATTGGCATGCTTTCCCATTCCCTCTCTTGCATTACCTGCTGTGATGGAACATACTCAAACGGGAACTGTTTATCAGGACATGAAATGCTGACTATCTCTGACCAGACTTTGTTCTATTCTGCGTTCACCATATTACAGATTGTAACAGGAGTAGCTGCTCTAAACCATATGTTAAAAACGTGGTGAATAACAGAATCTAGTCCCTCTGTTTTCAAGGGAAAAATAGAAGCTCCAGTTCTGTAAACCTTTACCTGTAACCTTTAGCTAAGCATAATCTCCTAGCAAGGTGGGACCTTAGATTCACGTGTTGCATGCACACAAGCAAGGCTTACAGCCCTTCAGCCTACAGAACCACTACAAATGATCTGCCAGCAGCTGCTGAGGTCATTATTGCAAGATCTCAGTTGCCATAGTTGTCCCACCTGATGTGTTCTGTAAGCTCTTATGTTGAAACTAAATCTATACTTTTGGGTAAGCAGGCTAGAAACAAGGCTGATTTACAGGAGCTAGCTGTGATTATTTTTTTTTTTTTTTTAAATTTCTGTTGAGAAAAAGTTCTCCTTAGAAACATGCTGATTAGGAGAGCGAATTTCATGAAGTTTCCATTAGCTGTAATAAAAAAATAATGTAGAAAAGGCTTCTCAGCCTTTTTGTCACTTAATTCTTGAGGTGTGTGTAAACTCAGGCATGTAGCGAAGGATGCTGCACTGGTTGCTTTTGAAAGTAGTTACTCTCCATATTGCACCAGCGAGAGATTTACATCTCTTGCCTCTTATTGTAGGATATTCAGAAGTGAATTGTAGCACTCAGTAAACCAAACTTTTTATACAGGTTTCAACTGCTGAAGCAACTTTCCTTCTTTCACAGGAACCTTTGTAATCATGGATCATACTTCCTTGCAGCAAATGCAAGCTTATGCGGCTTAGCAGCAAATAACTTCTTCAGGAACATCCTACACGTCAGAAGGGCTTCCTTGGTGTCTGCTTTGCCAATGGCTGTCATTCCATTTCTTTCAACAGCAGCAGTTTATGAAGTTTTTGTGCGTGAGGCTTTATTTTCAGGTAAAAACCTCATTATTCCTTGTTTTTAAAAGGACTTTGCTTTCTGTACACAATGTAACACTAGAGGAGCTTTTCCTCTCTGCAGAACAGTCGTCTTGAACTGTTGTGGTCTTGAAAAACCTCAGTTTGTAAAGGAGGGTTTGAAAAACAGATTATCTAATGCATTGGGCAGCAGTGAGTTCTTGAAGTTGAGTGGGAAAGGACATAGATACCTTTATTTATATGTTTATAAAAAAATTCTGTTACGCATCACTGGTTTTGGGGTTTTTTTAGCATTTTTCACTCAAAGTCATGTAACAGTGACCGCAACAAAGCAGTTTGGTTTCCCCCATCTGTATGATTTCATTTGAAGGTCAACTTTAGAGTGATAAATTCTTCATGGGTTGAAATGAATGGTTTTTTGCAAAAGAAAGAGTCCGTCTTTCAAAATGTCTTGCATACCTGTACAGCTTGGCCGTTTCTGTCAAGCGCCTGTTTCCATGTCATTGCACGCAGCTTATAAATTGATGTGGTGGAGCTGTGTGGATACTGACAGTGAAATATCGCTTGTCATGCAGGTAAGCTAAACTGCGAGGTCTGCGCTGTGGTCAGAGGAGGACTGATAGGGGCTGTTGTGGGTGGCCTCTATCCTGTTCTCCTGGCTCTCCCCATGAACGCGAGCCTTGCAGCCAGGTACGTCTTTAACCTGCAATGAGTGAAATGTATTTTTTGGTCAAATCTTCAGTTCTCAGTTTAAATTCTGTGGCTTTTTAGTATATGCACACCTGTCTTCCTGTAGGCTTTTAGTACATGGGAATGGATTTACTTTAAGGTCATCTCATTACAAGGTGCAGTTCTCAGTTTAAATTCTGTGGCTTTTTAGTCTATGCACACCTATCTTCCTGTAGGCTTTTAGTACATGGGAAGGGATTTACTTTAAGGTCATCTCATTACAAGGCAAAGTTAGTAAGAGCTACACCAAGCCTCCAAAGTGAAACAAGATCTGCAAACTGAGACACGGTAAAGTGCTTGCCTTTAGCTGGAACCTTACACGCTACCCATGACATGCAGGCCATGTGAAATTGTGGCTGCCATCCTGCCAAGCAGCGAAGATTGCTGCTTAGCGCAGTTTGGCGGGACGGCTGAGAGATGTTACTGATCCTGGGCAGTGCCCAGCAGCCCAACTCCCCTCTGTGGATCGGGTCGGAGCATGGTGAGGGGATGGTGACACTTGGCGAGATGTCAGTACGTGGTCAGGATGGTTTATCGCGTTTATAGAATCATAGAATCATTTAGGTTGGAAAAGACCTTTAAGATCACCCAGTCCAACCATTAACCTAACACTACCAAGTCCACCACTAAACCAATTAAGGGGAGAGGAGCAATTTCATGTTTCCTGGCTTGGTGGCTGGATTATTTTTTAATGAAAGTCAAAACTAGGAATCAATAAGGTTGGCAAGGACCTCTAAGATCATCAGTCCAACCATCAACCCAACACCACCATGCCCACTAAACCATGTCCCAAAGTGCCACATCTACCCATTTTTTCAACATTTCCAGGGATGGTGACTCCACCACCTCTCTGGGCAGCCTGTTCCAATGCTTGACCACCCTTTCCGTGAAGAAATTTTTCCTAATATCCAATCTAAACCTCCCCTGGCGCAGCTTGAGCCCACTTCCTCTCATCCTGTCGCTAAGTACGTGGGAGAAGAGACCAACACCCACCTCACTACAACCTCCTTTCAGGGAGTTGTAGAGAGCGATAAGGTCTCCCCTCAGCCTCCTCTTCTCCAGGCTAAACAACCCCAGTTCCCTCAGCCGCCCTGTGCTCCAGACCCTTCACCAGCTTCGTTGCCCTTCTCTATCCAGAGAGCGAGCTCAGTACCCAGTACCACCAGGTGAATTTAACTTAGGAGAGGAAGGAGAGAATTAATATCTACCTAAATATTTTTAATGACTTTAAATCTTGATGCTTAAATTGGATGGGGGAAAAAAAAGTAAGTTTCTACTGCTGTTTTATGTTCTTCAGGTATTCTTCATCTCCCTTGCCAGGGAAAGAAAATCTTACACGCTTCTGGCTCACAACTGCTCAGCCTGTGTTTAGAAAGATGAGTTTGGGTGTACTTATACAGTTTCTAACTGGATTATATCTTGCCACTAAACATCATGGAATCTATGTCAAAATACTGCAGCAGATGAACACTAGCAGGGACCCTGAAGTGTTACAAGCATGAAGTTAATCAACTTTTCAATTGCCTTGGATAAAATAACCATAATAAACAAAGACAGAAGTTGTTGCTTGCTATCTTTTTTTAACAGAAAAAGTTAAGACTCCGCACTGGCATTCTTTTTGGTTCTGAACTTAAATGCAAGTTAAGTTTTTCATTATGTCCAGCTTAGTGTATACACCTGAGTAACAGCTTTGTAAGGACAGGTGTTTTTTCTTTGAAAATGGGGGGGAAAAAAAAAGCATATATATTGCCCATTTAGTGTCTGGCTCTAAGGTGATGCTACAGCTTTTAGAAGCTGTATAAATGAGTGTTATTGAAAAAGGGGGGCTTTTGTTCACAATGCAAACCACAGTGATTTTAAAAAAAAAAAAGGAGGGGAGGGGATCAAGGCAAGGTTTTTTTAGAGATTCCTCAAAATCTGAGTATTTTTCTCCCTGAACTTTCCTCCATTCTGCTAGCACAGAATTTCTGCCACAAGATTCCCCCGTTGAGGCTGTTACAAGGGTCACTCTATACCGTGTGAGAACACTATCATCACAGAACAATCAGGAATGATACTCGTGTCAGAATTCCCAGCATATATATCAAATGACCAAAAAAAAGCCTAGTCGGAAGAAACTTTTTCCTTGCAACCAGTTTGCCTTGAAATCAGTCTTTTCCTGAAGCAAGGAACTATTTTCAGAGGCCGCAAATGGTTGGTGCTGTTACTGCGATATCTCAGCTACCTCTAGTTTTAAGATTGGTGGTCTGGAGTCATTCATTTCTGCATCAGGCTTGTCTTGACATTGGCAACTGTATATTCTAGAGCAATATAAATTGCTAGTTACGTAAGATATCTTTAGTGTGTTCTGCAGTTTGAGAACTAAATCAGCATTTTTTTCTACTGAAGCAATCATCTCAATCTGATGTATGGTCTTAACTGTAAAAACTGTACAATTACTGGTCAGCAATCATGTACACATCAATAAAATTCTAGTATCCCCAGAGATGCACATGGAAATATTTATTCATGAGAATTAAGAATTCAGCATCGAGAGCTTTAATTGAATTGGTTCAAAATTTACACTCTAGCACTGCTGAAAAATGTATTAGAGGAGTTTCATCGCATTTATCTAACGGATTTGTTGTTACAGCAGGAAGCTTGTATACTCCATTTCTCTATAACCAGGAGTAGTGGCCTGATTTGCACAGGGAAGCAGCAAAGACCTCAGCAACAGTTCTCATGGAAGGTTAGCTCAGTTTTCCTTAATTCGAAGTACTGCTGTATTGTGTGGTGTTCCGATGCTGGCCTGCATCTAAACAGCCATGTTGGCCTCACCTTAATCACCCCTACTTTAGAGATTCTCGCGGAGCAAGTATTTCACAAGACGGTGGATTATGGTATCTCCAGAAGTCATCAGACTTTAACAGAACCACTTACGTGTGATAATAAAAACACAACATAAAGCTATTACTTTGCAACGGCATCTTTAAGAATAAAAATTAATGGCTCAGTGATTGTTATTGTGAGTGTTTACAATAACTTAACTATATGTTGTTAAACGGATCCTAGTGTTTTTGAAAGTGTGAGATTCAAAACCGTCTTCCATTCCATGTACTATTTTCATTTTGGTATCAATTCAAGTGGTAATTTTTCTCAGAGTAATCAAAATGCATGCTCTGATATTTAATGATCTGACTTGGACAAACCCCATTTTTTTAGATATTAATTTCTTAGGGTGAAAAGTGAAGATTGTATGGAACAAGAAAATAAACCCCACATTCCTCAATGGTTTTAGTAAGTTGCAAAGACCAGTATTTGTTTCCAGTGTAACTGATGAATACACAAATTGCAAATACGTACTTTAACTGTTCAGCATCAGTCACGTTAAAGGTCAACCATATGCTCTTAAGCAAGAAAGGTATTGTGTTTATAAAAAGGAAACTTTTCAATTGTACCCTGTGTACTTCTCCTTCAACATCTGGGGGAAAAAAAAAAGGTCTCAAAAGTAAGTTAAAGAATAAAACTGCAACCGTTTCAAACTTCAGCAGGACACCGGGATGCTGTGTCAGTTAAGTTCTAGCATGCGCGCGCATGAAGGAGCATCCTCACGGAAATCTGGAGACGCTCCTCCCATTCTCCACTTCATGCGCGGGGTACGAGGTACCTTGTACAACTCCAGAAGTCAAAGGACGAGCCTTTACCAGCTCCTGGCCTCCTGCCAAGCGTAAGAAACTCCTTGCAAACACTGCCTCCCTGTTTGAAAATCCGGGTTAGGACAGGTTTTAGTTGTATCCTTTCTTCTACCGTTTCAGTAGAAACGAGCCAGTTGCAGACTACATATCACAGTAACGGCTTTTATTGCATTCTTAGAAGAATGCATGTGTCTAATATATAACCTATATTGATGGACTTCTGACTACTCCCAAGTCTGAACTACTGCCAAAAGAATGCCGAGAGACTGGCTATAGATAAGAATCAACAGCAATACTAAAAAAGCACTATTTTTTTTTATCTTCTACATGTACCATTTTTTGATGGTGAATCTCAACATTACAAGTTATTCCACACCCTCCTCTCCCCTATACCCGCTCAAGTTCAGCTCCTGGCATCCTCCTGCTAATGAGCAAAGGCAGAATTATTTCTCCAGATCTGCATATCCCACTTAAACTGGGTGAAAAACTGTAGAATCAGCTGCTGTCAATGTACAATTTTACACAGGGTGTTCTTTAAACACAGAGCCCCCTTGAACAACCCCCATACCTAATATATCCCTGAGACATTTGCAGCCTAATTAATAGCAAATGCAACCCTATAAACAGAGTATTGTTGATTTTAGCAGAAAACCTCTGTAACTACAAGCTCTAGAGATCTAAGTTTTTAAAAACCCGTAAATTTACAAAAGGCCTCTGTGTTTTGCAAAAGATCTCTCTCACAGGGAAAACCGATTCCTGTTTTGACAAGTGGCATGAGAAATCTGATAATCTGGAAGTACCAAGAGATGCCAAGTGTTGGAATATGGTTCCCTACGTTTACTTTAGTATCATCTCTCCAGGCAGCTAGAGATTGCAGAAACACCGATTTGTTTTTTTTCCTCCTGGATGCCGGTAAGCTCTTCAGAGGAAGGAGAGAGAAGTTAATTTAGAATGCTGCTAAGAGTCACAGCACTGGAATCAAACTGTGAAAGACTAACAGAGACCTGAGTGTGAAATTGTTTCTTAAATGCTATAGTCTTCAGGCAGCTGTGGGGTGGAGAAATACTGGAAAATGAAGGTAGCACAGCCATGCAGTTTAACACTGACGGCACTTGGTTCTGCAGTACATGCGGTTTAAAAACCACAAATTTCAACACTGAACAGGGTATTTTCTACAACTGGAGGCCAAAAAGACAGAGCATGTCAGTATGCTATTAAATTTTTAAACAATTTTTTTTGAAACATTCCTTTTTATCAAGCCGCAGGCTACTTTCACTAGGATGCCTGGATGCTAGAAAGCGAGCACGCTATTTTAAACTGCTCTCTACAAATAAAGCATTTAAGAGAAATCGGAGACTACAGTGCATAGCTCACTCTGGAGCTTTAAAAATGTTCTGTCCTTTCAGCACCCTCAAACCTTCTGTTACACTCATTCCAGTGTTTAGCATGGAAATAACAATCTGATGAAAGATTATGGTTTAACAGCATATTATTAACTAGTCATCAAACTTCAGAACCTAAAAATGGGACAGAAAGGAGGAAGATGCCAATAGACCACAGAAGTGTTCATGTAAGTCTTCTACTCCTCCATGGTTTATTGATTAAACATAGCCACATTAATAAAATATTAAGAAAGAAAAATAACATTAAAATACAAGGAGTCGTGATTCTCAGAAGTACAACTCTTATCTTTAGTTCAGGGAATGCTGCCTTTGTTTTGTCCTCACCACAGGCTTAACGTGAAAGACAGCTGAGTAACAACATTCCTCCTGGATACCCTGCTCCATTTTATCTCGTTTTCCAACGGATGACCCCACAGATAGCAGCAACAGCATTTTCCCCTTTCCGTTTTCTCATTTCGCGTAATGAACCACTCAATTAAAGCAAGGCATTAATGAGAAGAAAAAGATGAAAAAACATTTGAGCCCATAAACTGAAAGATCAACAAGTCTGACTTTATTATGATATTGTATTCTTTTCTGGATGGCACATAATTACAAAGAAACATTTACAATATATTTTCAAGTATTAAGTTATGTCATTTCAAGGCTTCCACTTCAAAAAGCTACATTAATAATACACCATACAGATAGTACAGTCGGTTAGAATTTCAAATAACTTCCTCCCCTCTATTTGGTTTAAATATGATTCAGTAGGCACTAGAAATGCCTGCAGCCACTTACTTTCTTGGGACTTGACCTTGTTCTTGTACCGGTATACATCATTTTGCATGTCAGAAAATCAGCTACTCTCAGACACAGCTCACAGGTAGTTTCATGACTAGAGTGATGTGCAGGTTCACAACAGAGACCAGAACTAAGTCCCTGACCTCTACCGTTTAGCAGTGATGCAAAAAGAAAGAATGCATATTTAAGTTAACTTAAAAACCACTTCTACGCTGAAGTAACTGTAAAAATGCCATTGTAACATCCCATACTTGCTACATTAGTGTTTCTCTTTTCATCAAGCATGTTAAACTTCAAAATAAAGCATGTTCATGAAGTCTGAGCTAGGCGGATTGAGCCTAGGTTGACTCTAACTCAATTATTTCCATTTTGCGTTATCAGTCAGTACGGGTCTTGATGGTTAACTGATTCCTGTGGCACTGGTATAACCCATCGATTACAGCAGGGTTACACAATTTAAGACTGCAACTTTGAACAGTCCTGTTGATGCCACCACAGAGGAGTAAGGTAACACGTATCCCACTAAGTCTCTTTTGTGCTGGCAGTATACCCTGAGCAGATGGAGTTCTGCATACGCTGGAGTAAAACCTGTTTGATAGGGTATTGTCTTTTAAAAAACCATCCTGGATGACAGTAATGATCCCAGCATTCAACCTTTTTTTTTTTTTTAAAAAACCAAAGACAGCAAAAGCCCTGTTACCTCTTTATTCTCATTTCTTATACTACCTTTTAAAATAAAGCAGGAAATGTGGCCAGCAGCTGGTCCCGTCTCTTCTGCCCCAACACAGCTGAATCCACTTTAGCATAAAGAAAAACAAGGATGCTAAATACACATATACTTTATCACACAGTGATGTTTCACAAAGAAAAATCAAACTCCTTTTATATTGATAAACACTCAATAGGGTCTAGCACCAATAAAGCAAATGACTGGGAGAAAACGCCTTCACCTTCTACTTAGCCTTAAACACAATATTTAAGGCTTTAAGAAACAAGACTTCAGAAATACTAAAGAGATTCTTTTTTTCCAGCAGTTAATAAATGAAACAGTTTTAGGAAAGTCTATTCTTTGTGAAACCTCACTTTACATATTATCATTTTCACAATCCTTCTTCCCCCAACTGACATACATATAAATAACCTAAACATTATAATACAACTGAAAAAACAACCCACTCATCTTTTGTGATAGGGAGAAACACTGACTAGTACAAGAAAACACACACTATTGTTTGTCAAACTATTTTTCCTCCTATCTCAGTTAATTATGGAGCATTTTTCAAATCATTAGCCTCAAGATACATATTCGCCTCATCTCCAAACTGTGCTTAATTATATAACGTTATAGATTTCTGGATACTGTAAGAGGCTAAATTAAGAACTCTACAGTAAGATTAAGCACATGCATATACATGCAATATCTTTAAAATTTAAAGCGACTTTGAAGTAACATAGGAATTTCGGTGTGCACGGGCACAGAGATTTACTTAAGGGAAGCTAAAGTAACGAGTTACTTCGATGCACTGCATTCTTCAAACCGCAATTCTCGTTAGAGGTCCATGCAAAAACGTGACTCCTCTACGTTAGGATTCCACTGTACAGATATAACCAGTGTTGGGGGTTCTGTTTAATCGGGAAAAACTCCGCATCATGAATTACAGCAAGCTAGAGAAGGACTTCTTAAAGGTACCGTGCATCCCTAACACTAGACAGTATTTTAAACCAACAGGTCACAAATTTTTTTTTTTTCCATTTAAAAAGCAATTTACTTACACTTTTGGGGCAGTCCCCTACGATAAATGGCCGTCAATGTCACATCCCCTTTATTAGCATATTTTCCCTTTTCAGTTCATCAGATACTTAGTTTAATAGAAAAGTCCTATTTCAAATGGCATAAGCATTTATTTTTTTAGGTCAAAACGTAGCTCACGTATTGGCTACTATGTGCATATTCATTTAAAAAAGGAAAAGTGGAAAACAGCTAATTAGAACGACGTGACTGTAATTTTCACTGCTAGTTATCATCCAGAGCTAGAAACATTTTGGCAGAGTAGGCCAAGGACCAGAGAAACCATTTCCTGAACCAGTCATTACAAGAGACTGGCATAAGCAAAGCAAGCTGTCTGATACCGCATTATGGGAATATATTGATCCTTACCAGGTTGCGAGGTGGCAAACGACTGTTCTTTAACCCCTACACAACGGAGCCTGGCAGGGCAAGCACCTAAAAGAGAAACTGTCAGAGAGGTTTTAATAGTAATGTATAACTGAGATGCAGTACAATTTTATATGCATGCTTTCTTTTGCCGATCATTACTATTTTCTTAAGTCTGTCCAGTGACGATGTCTTAATGAAGTTTTTGGTTTGGTTTTCTAAGCAAGCATTTTCGGCTCCTCAGGATAAGCAGGCTAGACACTATCTGACTCAAGACCGGGTAGTCAGCGTTATCTTTACTGGCAACTGCGAAGTGGAACCGAGCACACCTTCGTGCGTCAGGTCGGCATCATCTTTTCGCCCGAGCGCTGCAAACGGGCTCTGGCGGCACCTCTGCGTGTGTACGCGCGCCTCCGCTTGCACAGCTTTGCACGATTCGCACAATTACCGCACCGCCGCGCACGGCTCTGCGCGATTTGCACAATTATCGCACCGCCACGCACGGCTCTGCGCGATTTGCACAATTACCGCACCGCTGCAAGCCGATTTGCACAATTATCGCACCGCCGCGCACGGCTCTGCGCGATTTGCACAATTACCGCACCGCCGCGCACGGCTCTGCACGACTTGCACAATTATCGCACCGCCGTGCACGGCTCTGCACGATTTGCACAATTATCGCACCGCCGCGCACGGCTCTGCACGACTTGCACAATTATCGCACCGCCGCGCACGGCTTTGCACGACTCTCACGCCAGACGGGCTCAGGCCACTACCGTCCGCACGCCAGATGTACGTGACCTTTGACCAAGGCCACCATCTGGCTCCCAACGTGCCGTTCGAGAGAATTTTTTTTCTTTTTTTCTTTTTTTTTTGTGTTACCCTGGCCACCTAAGCGCCAGGCTCCCCTCCTCCGCATCTCCCCCAGCACCACCCCATCACCACTGTATTTATTCTCTTCCTCCGCACCATCGCCTGCTTCCTCCGCCACGACGCGAGGCCCCTTAGGGGCGAGAACCCCACGAGTACTTGCAGCAGGTACTTGACCCTACATTTTGAAGGAGGCCGCCGCTCGCCGCGCACAGATGGAGCAGAACTCCACCGACACCTGGTCCCGGTCCACGTGGAGGCAGATGCCGCCGGGGGCCGCCCACTCCTCCTCCAGGCCGGCGGGCCGGGAGCTGGGCAGGGCGTAGTCGTGGTCGCTGCTCTCGCCGGCTGGCTGGAGGTGCTGCTGCTGGCGGCGGGGGCCGCCCGTGGCCCTGAAGAGGCTGGTGCCGAGCTGCAGCCCGCCGGCGCGGATGCCGGCCAGGCGGCTCAGGAGCTGCCCCAGAGCGCTCTGGTTAGCCAGCACGGCCCGCAGGTAGCTGCTCTCCCGCTCCAGCTCTCGCAGGCGGCGGCTCAGGCCGCGGTTGCGGTCCCGCAGCTGCCGGTTCTCGGCAGCCAGGCCCTGGAGGCGGCTCTCCAGCCCCAGCACGTACTGCTTCTTCTTCAGCCGGTTCAGCCGCGCCGCCGCCGCCGCCTTCAGCCGGCTGCCGGCCCCGCCGCTCCGCCGCCCGGGCGCCGCCGGCCTCTGGGCCTGGCCCGGCGGGGGCAGCGGCTCCGGTTCCCCGCAGAAGCAGCCGCTCAGCTCCGCGTCCAGGTCCCAGTCCGGCCGGGCCGCCTCCAGCAGGTCTCCCAGCTCCAGCCCCGGGAACCAGTCCTCTTGCTCCCACACCTCCAGCGGGCCGCCGGGCGCCTCCGCCTCCTTCTCCTGCCGCCGCGGCTCCGGGGCGCCCACCTCCCGCCGCGGCGGCGGCTGTTGTTTGGGCCGCGCGGGGCCCGGATCCCCTTCCCCGCCGCCATCCCGCCCTCTCGGGGCCTGCCCCGCGCCGGCGAGCGGCCAGACGGCGCCCGAGGGGCTGGCTCCGCCGGCGGAGGCCGCCAGCAGCTGGGTGAGGCTGTGGCGCATGGCGGCGGCGGGCGGGGGCCCGGCGGGCCGGGCCGGAGCAGGGCGGCGGGCGGCGCGGGCCGGCGGTGGCGCCGCGGTGCCTGTCGGGAGGCGGCGCGCGGAGCTGGGGGGGGCGGCGCCACTGCGCCCGCGCGCGGGAAAGCGGCGACTGCGGGGGGGGGTATGTGTGAGGGGGGGGGGGGGGGGTGCGATGGGGGGGAGAGTGAGTGGGGAGGGGGTGTGGGGGGGGGTGCGGGCCTGTGCGCGTGACTGAGGGGGTGTGGAGGGGTGTGTGCGTGGGGGGGGTGGGGGGGGAGAGTGGGCGGGGTGAGGGTGTGGGGGGGGGTGTGCGAGAGTGTGGGGGAGAGTGGGGGGTGTGGGAGAGTGGGGGGTGAGGGGGTGTGGGAGGTTGGGGGGGTGAGGGGGGGTGTGGGGGTGTGAGTGGGGGGTGTGTGTGGGGGGTGGGAGGGTGGAGGGTGTGGGGGGGGCGAGGGGGTGTGGGAGGGTGGGGGGCTGTGGGGGGGTGGGAGTGGGGGGTGTGAGGGGGTGTGGGAGGGTGGGGGGGTGTGAGTGGGGGGGTGAGGGGGTGTGGGAGGGTGGGGGGTGTGAGTGGGGGGGTGAGGTGGTGTGGGGAGGTGGGTGTGAGGAGGGGGTGTGGGGGGGGGTGGGGGGGGGTGAGGGGTGTGGGGGGTGTGAGTGGGGGGTGTGGGAGAGTGGGGGGGGTGAGGGTGTGAGGGGGGTGTGCGAGAGTGTGGGGGAGAGTGGGGGGTGTGGGAGAGTGGGGGGTGTGAGGGGGGGTGGGGGGGGTGAGGGGGTGTGGGAGGTTGGGGGTGTGAGTGGGGGGTGTGTGGGGGGGGTGGGAGGGTGGAGGGTGTGGGGGGGGCGAGGGGGTGTGGGAGGGTTTGGGGCTGTGGGGGGGTGTGAGTGGGGGGGGGTGAGGGGGGGGTGAGGGGGTGTGGGAGGGTGGGGGGGTGTGAGTGGGGGGGTGAGGTGGTGTGGGGAGGTGGGTGTGAGGAGGGGGTGTGGGGGGGTGTGAGGGGGGGGGTGAGGGGTGTGGGGGGTGTGAGTGGGGGGTGTGAGAGAGTGGGGGGGTGCGGAAGGGTGGATGTGGCGCGAGGGGGGTGTGAGCGGGGCTGGGGGGTGCGTGTGTGAGTGGAGGGGTGTGTGTGGGGGTGTTCGTGTGAGTGGGGGTGTAGGGGGGTGTGAGGGAGTGTGGGGAGGTGAGGGGGGGTGTGAGGTGGTCTCTCACCCACAGAAGTTACAGGGGCGAGGAAGGGGGGTGTCCCACCGGGCAGAGGTGTTTTGGGGGCTTTCCCGCTGCATGGTGGCAGGGGCCGGGCCACAGACGCGGGGCTGTTCTGTCACACGGCGAGCGGGTGTCCCCTGCCCGGATACAGACCATCTGGGTACCTGTTTTTCGGCTCTCTTGCGGTCACCACAGGGCAGCGGGCACTCCTCGCTGGGTATCCCGCCTCAAGTCCTGCTGTGTCCCTTCCTCTCAGCCCACGGGCCTGGTCCGTAGCCTGGGTCAGCTGGCGTTTACACTGTAGCCGCCTGCATTTAGATTAATTCAACACGCATGCGGGGTGGACGTGTCGGAGGGGAGAAAGATGGTTGAAAAGTGGGAGGATGTGGTCTGTGGAAGTGGTGTGGAAGGGCGCTTGTAGGAGCCAGGATCAAAAGGAATCGTTGTGCAGCAGGCAGTGGAGCAATACTTCTCACCTGGCTTTGCCTGTGTTCAAGGGGAGTCCAGAGAAGTTCAGAAGAGAAGTCTGTCGACGGCTACTGCTTACTTAGAAACCGCCTCTGCTTCAGTAAGTCCTTGAGATGACCTGGTCACAAGCTGGAGGATCTCCAGGCCGTCTGCTCCTGGCCACTTCCGACCACTGAGCTCAATGGCCACCAGGTTTGATGCAGTGCTGCTGCTTTGTAGATGCTCAGGTCCAAGACCTACCCAAACAACTAGCTAAAACGTTGAGTTACCCACGACAGGCAGGCATCGGAAAGAACTTGGAGAGCTCTCGGGGCGGCTGCCTACAGCCTGGGTGGGGGGTGCCATTTGGCCAGTCGTGATTTTTTTTTGGTTGGAGAGTTAAAGAGCAGGAGCTGAAACTCCAAAACCTTCCTCCTTGGCCGGGAGGGAGGCAAGAGAGAGTGGGATGCCGTGTATGCCCCAGTGCTGACAGGAAAGGGAGAGGGTTTTTTGTCAAAAATTGCCAGACATACACCCTTCCGTTTTGTGCATCACTACTGTTTTCTCTACAGAAAACACCTAGAAACCAGAAAGCACTTAAACTGGCAGAACATCTAGAACCTCAACCTGTTTCAAAGGCTATGGAAATCACCCAAAGACCTGTCAATTTATTTTGAGCTGAACAGGGGTATAAATAATGCTATTACATTAATTCAGACTAAGACAACTGCAGAAACCTGTAAGACTGCTAGATAACTATACACAATGATTTGCTTGAGCATCAGGTATTGGACAACATTACTGTTTTGACCCATTATGTTGCTGAATCGTGACTGTTTATGACAGACATTGCAAGGTGGGATTTCTTTCTTGGAGCGTCAAAGTTACCTCTTACGTGCCCAACCTCTGTTGAAATTCAAGGGAGGATCAAACGCAGAAGGCTAAGGGTTTGAGCTGTGGTTCATCTTGGAAAATAATGTGGTTTTAACTGTAAAAAATGAAAACCTATGATACAGCAGAGGTTAGGACCAAATAAATCAAATTAATATTTTATGTTTTCCACCCTAATCTTTAATGTCACAGGTTCGACTGGTTCAACAATCCCAGGTCAGATTTAACAGTGTAGAGCTCTTGTCTAAAAGTGTAGCAGAAAAAAAGGCAACAGGAAAGAAAGGCAACAGAACAGTCCTTTCGGGAGGATTTAAGCTGATAAGTACATTACAGAGAAATCAGAAGATGCTCTCTGTCAGAAGATGCTCTCATGGAAAGGCACGAAATGCAGTGGCGTGTTACAGTAGAGGCACCCGCCGAGATGAGACCAGAAGAGAAAGCTGCAGTTACGCAACAAAATGACAGAGTTTGACATTCAGTGCTTTTTCTTTAGTCAGTAAATCTGTACTGTGCTTTCTGTAGGCATTAAACTGCAGCGAGAGTTCGTTGTATGCCTGCTTGCTGCTTTCGAGCTGTCGTTGGAGCTCTCGGACCTTCAGGTCATTGTCCGCTGCTGCTGCCTCTGTCGCAGGGCGCTTTCCTGCGCTCCGCCTGGCTGCTTCTGCGCTCTCCAGCCTCCCCCTCAGCCGCTGAATTTCCCGTTGCTTATCTTGCAAGTGCTTTGCCCCTCTCCATGGCCAGGTTCAGTAGTCACTCTTTCTCCTCCTTTGCCCTCTCCAGCTTGGCCTGCAGCTCGCTGCCCTGAGCCCTCCACTGACTTTCTACATGCTCTGCCTGTGCAACAACTTGTTGGTGCTTCTCCTGTAGACATCGCAGCTGGTTTTTTAGTGAATCGACTTCCCAGGCGTAGGCACTTGCCTGCTGGCTCTGAGCTTCTAGCAGCTCCTTCTCCCGCTCCTGGGCTCTGCGACTCATCAGCATGTTCCTCCTGTGAGGAGTCTAACTGCTGCGAGAGCTGTCTGGCCTGGGCAGCGAGCTGGAGCACTTCAGCTTCCTTCTCCCTCACAGCCTGGCTGAAGAGCGCTTCGTTCTCCTGCCGCAGGCGCTTGTTCTCCTCCCACAGCTGCATACGCTGTTTCCTGTGTTCGTCCTTGAGCTGGATCATTTCTTCGTGGTTGTTGGCCAGATCCACCAAGCGCCCCTCCAGATGCTGAATCCGTTGGGTCTGGGTTTTCATTTTCACAAAATCCTCTGTCCTCAGTTTCTCCAGCTCCATGTTGAGCTGCTCCAGGCCTCGGCAGCGTTCGCGTGCATCGTCTGCTTTTTTCTTCAGTACGCAGATAAGGTGATGCTGTTCTTCTAGGCACACACGCAGCAGAGCCTTCCCATTCTTCTCCTCGTCAGGGCTCTCAGAGAGTTCCTCCAGGCCTTCCATCACATCTTCCATGTCTTTGTCCTTCTCTGGATCACTTGTGGGGTTGGCCATCCCTGCTTCTCTAATCCTGAGGCATAGAGCCCCTGTCTCACAGAAAGATGAGACAAAATTTTATAGTGACCGCTTCTCCTGGTGACGTTCAGCATAATGAAGCAGTACCCCGTGGTTACGTGGCCAACAGCACTGCCGTAAGCTGGCGGAGTTTCTCTGGAGGTCTGGAGAATGCAAAACCAAAGAATGTAGGCTTAGTATTTATGCAAGCCTATTCATTTGCTGACTGCTAGCTTTGCTAATTATTCCTTCTCAAAGCGCTGTTGTTGTAGCTACAAGAAGCACTATTATAGTTAGGTAAAAAGCTTGTAAGTACTAAGGCTGTAAATAATTCCTTAAGCAATCCTTTTCCTCTGCCTTTATTTTCTCCTACAGATCTGGTATTATAAATGCAAGTAAAACATGGAGGGTTACATCAATCTTCTAATTGATTTGTAAGATTTTAATAGTATATTGCTCATTAAAAAGAGCTGAATAGCCTTATACCATGCTTAGAGATTTATGAATAAAATAAAAGATCTATACAATGATAATAATTACTGAATGCCCTGTGATACAAAGATTTTGTGCCTGGAGAAATGGTTCATCATTTGAGTTTTGACACTGATTTGCTGGATTTTTTTTTAGGCCTGTAATTTTAAAAGTCTGGTTCCTCATGTAAAAATAAGGGAAATATTTATATTACATTGGCACCAAAATCATTATTGGTGCCCAGTGATACGGCACACTACCCAGATGTATGAGAAGTCAGCCTAAAATTGGTCTACGAGTTTTTCATTCAGACGCAGAGCTGGAACTACACCGCACGTGAAAAGGCTGATAATCAGGTTTTGTGAATTCCTGGGCTTTGACTGGAAGCAAAGATAGGATGTGGGAAGGAGCCAGCATAAAGGAAGGATGAAAAATAACGTACAGCAAAAGTGAATTAACGGCTGTGAAGCACAGGCGGTTTCAGAGCTGCAGAGCGGTGACCGTCGGTAGGGATGTGACCTCTGCCTCTGCTGTCCTGCGCTCCCCTACCGCTGTCGCTACCCTGGATCCTGCCACATTTGGAAATAATGGACGAGAGGGGGAAGGACTGAGAGGTTTTGGCCATCTGGTGGAAACACACTGAAGAGCAAGGTTTAAGAGGAGAAAAATGTTTTCTTACCAGGTATTTTCTTTCCCCTGGGGGTTTGTTGCCGCTCCTGCTGTGGGGTTGCTGTCTCCGTGGAGATAAGAGGCTGAATCCAGTCACCCCAGAGCTCCTGCCTTCATCCGGGCTGGGTGGCACGGGGCCAGCCCCACGAGAGCGGCTGAAAGAGCTGGGAGCGTTTCATAGCAAACAAATTCTGCCGACGCTCTTGAAAGCGCCCAGATTTGGTAAAGGGAAGAGGATTTCCACAAGTCTGAAGAACTCCTCTCTCTCTTGGCTTGTTCCCTGCGTGTGCCAGAGGCGAGCGGAATAGCAGGCTCTGACCTCAGAACACACTGAAGGTCCATGGTAAGTAAAGACGCAGCCCTTGCCCTGAACAACTTGCAACTTTATTCAGCAGTTAATGAAAAAACTGGCAGATAGGATAGGGAAGGGGGAAAAAAAAATACAGCTGGGAGGAAAAAGTCAGGTGCAGGTTTTGCCGACTCCACCGGAAAAGGATATGAAGCAAAGAGGAGTGATGTGGGTAAAGGCTATGAAGCGAACAAGACAAGGAGGGCGCAGTACCAGATTTTCCAAAAATAGGTAAAATCAAAGTGATGTGGGTTGCCGCACCAACTAAGGTTTGCAGGCGTACTTGCAGAAACGGGAGGTTTCTGAACGCAGAGCATGAAAGGAGAGCTGGGACTTTGAAGCCTGGTTTATAGGAAGTAAAGATGGTGTAATTTAGAACACATACAGGCTCATATGTATGCATATATGGGTATGTGTACAAAAAAAACCCCCAACATTCCGGGCTAAAGCAAAGATGAGCTTGTAAAGTGAAGGGGCGGGGAGGAAAGAAAGAAAAGAAAAAAAAAAAGGGGGGGAAAAGTGTTGTGTTTCTCCCATTCATTTCTCTGGGCAAGGACAGATACATGCAAAGACATGTTAGGGGTACGGCTGCTTTGTCATAAAGGTGAACTGGAATTAAGGATCAAAGCATAGCTATTAATTTACCAAACTGCCCTTTAGTGAGTAACTGACTGTACAGCTTTAAAGTTTTGGTTATGGATGACTAAAGCCTCTCCTTTTGACTGTTGAGCAAAGAAACTTGCTTCTTGAAACTTTTTGTCCTAATCAACTTCATAAACTTGCAGGTCTCTGTCAGTGTATTATCGATCTGGGACTGTAGTTAGGAATGACTGAATTTGGTGGAAAGCTGTATTTATTCTGTGAACCACAGAGGAATGTCAAAATACACCAGTAATCTCTTATAAAAGTAAATTTTGCATGACTTCAGTTAGATATTTTCAATACAGAATTCCTGCTGGTTTACATGATTAGATGCAGCCATTACCTTCAAGCACCTTTTAATAAATCAACCTAATATCCTTTAGCAGGAGGTGACACTGTAATGTTTCTACTCTATAATTAAATCCTACTGCACGCATAGGGTAATCAGAGTACTTTTTCCACTGATAAAGCAGTGTGGTTTGTAATCTTCCCTTCTGCTGAAGTTCTCTCACCAGGACAGCTTTGACTTTTCTTGCACCTGGCAACAGTAAAACAAAGATGATGAGCACAGCTGCTAAAGCTCTGCTGAAAATCTTTAACTTAAAGATCTTGATGCAGACTCCACGGCAGACAACGATAACAATAACTTGAAAACCTCTAGGTTGTTCAGCGCTACCGTACTTTTCAGGGACCCTGCTGCGACTGCCTCTGCTGACCTCCTGTAGATTTGGAAGCACTCACTTTTAAAAGTGTGCGGTGACAGCTATCCTTATAGGTTTACCTGTAGTAGTCTCCATTTTCTGCACACGCTGAAAAAAAAAGGTATTAAAAACTGGGGAGGAGCACTGAATTTTTATACTAAAGGGCCCATTTTTGTTACTTGGCTCAGCTTCTTGATTAATCTAGATGAGTACATGGTACTGCTGTGTCATCAGTTAATTATGCTAATTAAAAACAAGTGCAGTGCACAAGTCAGTCTTATGTTCATGTTCAGGTAGCTTTTTGAAATTTAAACTGTTTTTTTGATCTATTTAGTGTAGTGGTAAGCAGTGTCTTTTGAGACAATGACAAAATGCTGTGTCTGTCTCTAGGATGGTTCAAGAATAGTGAGAGAAAATAGAATAGAATTAAATTTGGAAAGGACCTCTAAGATCATCAGTCCAACCATCAACCCAACACCATTTCCCAAAGTGCCACACCTACCCATTTTTTTGAACACTTCCAGGGACAGTGACTCCACCACCTCTCTGGGCAGCCTCTTCCAATGCTTGACCACTCTTTCCGTGGAGAAATTTCTCCTAATTATTTCCAACCTAAACCTCCCCTAATGCTACCTGAGGCCATTTCCTCTCCCAAGTAACAAGCGATAGGATGAGAAGAGCCCAACACCCACCTCACTACACCCTCCTTTCAGGGGATTCTAGAGAGCGATAAGGTCTCCCCTCAGCCTCCTCTTCTCCAGGCTAAACAACCCCAGCTCCCTCAGCCGCTCCTCATAAGGCCTGTGCTCCAGACCCTTCACCAGCCTTGTTGCCCTTCTCTGGACACGCTCCAGCACCTCAATGTCTTTCTTGTAGTGAGGGGCCCAAAACTGGACACAGTATTCCAGGTGCGGCCTCACCAGCGCCGAGTACAGGGGCACAATCACCTCCCTGCTCCTGCTGGCCACACCATTCCTGATACAAGCCAGGATGCTGTTGGCCTTCTTGGCCACCTGGGCACACTGCTGGCTCATGTTCAGCCGGCTGTCGACCAACACCCCCAGGTCCTTTTTGGCCAGGCAGCTTCCCAGCCACTCTTCCCCAAGCCTGTAGCGCTGCATGGGGTTGTTGTGACCCAAGTGCAGGACCCGGCACTTGGCCTTGTTGAACCTCATACAGTTGGCCTTGGCCCATCGATCCAGCCTGTCCAGGTCCCTCTGCAGGGCCATCCTACCCTCCAGCAGATCGACACTCCCACCCAGTTTGGTGTTGTCTGCAAACTTACTGAGGGCGCACTCAATCCCCTCATCCAGATCGTTGATAGAGATACTAAACAGAACTGGCCCCAAAACAGAGCCCTGGGGAGCACTGCTTGTGACCAGCTGCCAACTGGATTTAACTCCATTCACCAACTCTCTGGGCTCAGCCATCCAGCCAGAAGATATTCTACTTGACCAAAAGACAAGGAGATTGACACTGTCGTACACCAAACATTTTATTTTTATGGCAGTCATGTTTAAGTATCAAAATTTTGTACAGTATAGAACACAGCAGATTCCATGACACTTGCCTGCAGATCTAGCACCTCAAGACCCCATTCCTACAGCTGGAGTCCCAAAGCTGTTTTGACATAGCAATGCCTTGAAGCTTCACAGGAAACACAATGACAAAGACTTGAATCCTGTGAAATTGTAGGTCATGTTCACAGCAACCTACTTCAAGGTGAAAATGAATCCATACAGGCAGTGAACACAACTAAACTAGGTGCCTCTCTGCTTTTCCAGAATCACCACCCTTTCAGGAATGGCTATTTGAGAATACAGAGGCAGAGCAGCTGCCGTACCATTTAAGTACAAATACGTTGTTCTGAAGTGTCATACACACATTGTTCCCTTGTCATGCAAGAATAATGGTTTGTATGTATCTGGCAAAGTGGAATCTGTAGCAGCTACCAATCTCGTCCAAAAGACCTGAAGCGATAAGGTATCAAGACTGACAACTTTTGGCATTTGTAAACTCCACAGACAGCCTGGTTGATGAGAGAGAAAGTGGGTTCCCCGGCAGGTTCAATAGCACCTTTCCTTTTTTCCGTTCATAGTGTGTAATAAATACCAAGTAGCATTTAAATGTCTGATTAAATAAAGCAACTGAGTTGGAGCTGTGAAGACCCCCCTTCTCTCCTCTCCGTTTTAACTGAGGTGCAAGATTTCACCAGCTTTTAGACCTACACAATTGGAGCAAATAAATGTGCATTTATTTTCTGAAATGTTTTCTGTCTGCATTTTGTTATATTGCATGCTGAATTGCTAACATAAAACACGGAGTTTTAATAAACATTGAATTCCTATTTAGCTTTATTAGGCTGCTTTTATTAAAAAAAAAAAAAGTAATACATTTCATGCATTTATCTTTCTTTAGTAGCATGCACTGCTACAAGTTACCAATTCCAGTCCTACTTCCTAAGCTGCAAAGCAACCTAAGCCAAGGCCACTGTCACAGCAGCGTTCCCCTAACGGTGGCGCTGAAGCACAGGTAAATTACTTCTTGCAAAAACCCAAGCGAAGAGATACGGGTACAGGCGAGTACACTTTACAGAATAAATACCCAACATATTTGTCATCACTAAAATCGGCAGGTTTAGATCCTTTAGAGTAGCACTGAATAAAAAGAAGTTTGACCTCTATGCCTTCAGCATTTAAGAGTAAGGCTTGTATACTGGCAAGACAATTAACATGGATAGAAGCAAAACTTTTTATAACCCTGACTTTTGGTAGTACATTGGAATTAACTGTCCTCTGCACCTTGCAGAACAGGACATCGACAGTACCACTTCATGTAATGCTTCTTTCATTACAGAAGCGACTTGCATATCCTAGAAATGTACAGCTACAAATAAAGGAACTTTAAAAAAAAAATTATTCATGCTTACATTCCTCACTGGAGAGATCTGACATGGCACAATGAGGATACAAACACATACTAATGAGCATGAACAAAACACAACCTGTTGCTGTCTAATTACTAACGCTTCAAGAACAATCCTAGAAGTGTACAGAAAGAGTTGACTTGCTCTTATTTTTTTTGCTGGTAATTTAGATTATTTAAGGGATCAGCAATGCTTCAGTTAGGCAACACAAGCATCCAGGTATCACAGCTGCTTCTACCACTGAATTCTGCAAGTGCCTTCTCTCTGGAAGTCATTTTCAGTGAAGAAGAAATGAAAGGATCCCTTAAATTTACATAATAATCTGCAGGCAGAAGTTTAATTTGAAATACAAAGTGACATTTGACAGCACAAAACCAGAACAGCAACGGAGCAGAGACTGTCAAAAGAGCTACCGCGCTCCTCTTCCAGGTTTCACCCCCACACCTTTAATTTCATTCCCAAGGTTTCTTTTTGACACTAGCAATTACAAAGCCACCTTATTTTGTCAATTTTGCAACCATTAGCATCCTGAGAGGTAGTGTATCTTCTATCCATGTGTTTGGCGAGTTCATCATCTTCTCCCAAAGGGCAGTTTCATCTGAAGTAGAATCCATCCAGTCTACTGTAGTTCCATAGCTTTTGCCTAGAAAAATGTCAGTTTTAAGAGAACCATTACTTAATACGCTGCAGAGCTGAGAGCAGACAATCAAATTTGCCTGTCTTCTAAAACAGTTTCACCTCCTCCGGTAGCTGACCTAGTACTTTGAAGATCCAGTTCTACATTTTAACACTTGAACAATTCTGTGAAATACAATTAACGACAGTTTCACACGGAAACTTCATCATCTTTCTGCAGGCTGTTTTTTCCTTGCTATCCTTAGTCTTTTTGTCACAATCCTAAGGGTTGTATGGGCGACTAAGATCTGAGAGGGTTTAAGAATAAAACAGGACACTGATTTTGTACTGAAATACAGCCTTGGGTACTCTAAAATTCAAATTGAGATTTACTATCCTAATTTTTATTTTAGGTTGTTCTGGTGAACCATACAAGAAGCTAATTTGGGAAAAGTAATTTTTTCTTGCATTTGCTTGAAAAGACTCCAAACATATCCTCCCCTCAGACCACAGAGGACAATAAAAAGGACAAATATAATGATAGGGAAAACATACAGTTCTTCTATCTGCACATCTTAGATTGTCCTTATGCTAAAAACTTGTCTGCATGTAAGTTTTCCTATCCAATGTCTTCAAATTTTAATCAAGCATTCCTGATCTATCCTATTATCTCCACCCAATACTGTCTTTACACCACATACCTAGTTTTTGCATGCTTAAGTTTGTAAGACATTATCAAGAGTTTGGGTTCAGGAATAGCATATTCTTGTACTTCAAACAGTACCAGATACAGTGTGTGGCCAGACAAAGGTTTATTTCTAATATTTATTCTTATTTGTCAGTTTTCCTAACCTTCATAACACTACTATTATTTACATTTCAGGATCTGTGCTGAAGAATAGGTAAGTTACTGTGTGAAACTTCAGTAAGTAAATAACTGAAAGGCTGTTCAGTGATCTTTGCAAAAAGAGAACAAATGGAACGGAAGAGGAAAAAAAGGAAAAACTGTATTTTGTAATTTAATGATTAATGCATTAATTGTCCAGTACCTGTTCCAAGGCCTATCCTGAGACCTCCCAGAAAGTGGTTGGCTAGTTTGTTGTGGTCCCAGACTGTGAGTTCTATGCAGGCTTCTTTCAAATCTTCTGGTCTAAAGCCATCATAGACCATGGTGTGGTTGAATACCGGGTTTGTAGTTTTTGCCACTGTTCTTGTTTTCTGGCGACTTTTTCTGCTAGTATCTGGAAGAACGGTACTTCAGAAAGAAAAACCATTGTCAGTTTGCACTTGCGCAGCATAGCCTGCGCTAAACGTCCTGAACAGACAAAAACTACCAATTAACACTGTCCTTTGCATGTTAGAATGTGACTGAAGGTAAGATGCTTTAGCATCATGGAGATGAAGACAAAGGTCATATTCTCAGTCCCTCCCAAGAAATACTGGCAGCACATATCCATGTGCTTCAGAGGACGGAAGGGAAGGGGGAGGGCAGGTGGGGAAGAGGCACCAGTGAGTTTAGTTGCTGCATTAGCACTAATGATACTGAAACCTCTTTGTTGCTGCCAGGGGTTTCCCCAACCATCTTGTTATTCTTGTCTCTTTACATTTTTAGTCTCTATGTGGAAAGGAAGGAGGAAGAAATACAGCTATGCTTCTCACTTCTGTCTCCTCCCACGATTTGCTAAGCCAAACCATACTCTTTCACAAACACGCTTTGTTTAAATGCAAATAAACGCAGGCACAATTTTGACTAGCCCTTCCACCAAGTAACTGAGCAGACAAAAATGAAAGAGTAATGATTACGCAGGAAGTTCTCCCCGTATGTTTTACTTGGTGGTATGTACTTAGCATCTTGAAGTTGTAACCCCTGCAGGACAATTTGCATTACAATAAAGGAGGAGAATCAGAAAATAATTATGTGTTTTTTAATTGGAACGTAGAAAAATGAAGATAAGATTAGAAAGCACAACAGTAGCACTGTTAGGCCACCATGTTTGATGACTTCAACCAGTTCTTACCACTTAATAAAAGAGTTGAGCCTGTTGCCTCTCAGAAGAGGAAGGTCATGGCACTCCTTCACCCAGATGTGGACCTCACCAGTAGATAGAGTCTTCTTTCCTGTAAAAACAAAACAAAACATCTGATTAAGCCTTGTAGATACCTTTTAAAGGTAATTTCTATCATGCAGCAGTCCCTGCCCATTTGTAGAGGTGGTATTCGGCCTAGACTCTCATTATCTCACGTCTTAATTCAACATCCCTCTCTGTACTCTTGCAGCTGCAACCTTCATCCCATCAAAGTACTGCAAGATCCCATCATGCCTGTATTCCTACAGTGACTTTTCTTCTGTTCCAACTAAACAAATACATGCTACTGGTCTTCTCCTTCCAAGCCTCCTAGATAAAAAGATCAGCTTGTCTTCAGTCTATGTGACATCAGCATTTATTGCCGCTTGTAATTTCAAATTAGTTCCTTTGTGTTCTGAAGATATGTGATTCTTATTGACTGACTGGATTAAAGACCTGGCCTGGCTTCACTGTCAGATCAGCCAGTTGTCAGTTGCCAGACAAGATTAAAACAAACAGATCCTACTGCTATAAATGCTGCATTCTGAGTACTTATTGCTATTTTCTACTTCTAATATTGCTTGAATTTAGTGTGTTGTCACTGTTTATTGAGCATATCACAGTGCCTGCCTGATGATTTATAATCTCCAAAATTATTAGTGAGAAAACAGAATTTTGTTACACATACAGACTGCATTACAAGTCTAAGATTATAACCAATGAGGTAGTTTCTTCTATAGTAACATTAAAACCAACAAAAGATCCTAAACTGAATTCATGACCAGGGTGACTTAATCCTTGGGGGGGGGGGGGGGGGGGGGGGGGGGGGGGCGGGGGACAGAAATCTTATTTTAACATAAAAGTAGATGTCTGAATTGGATGAAAACCATTAAACAAATTTTTTTTTTCTTTTTAAAAAAAAAAAAGGAGAACAAAAACCCCCAAGGCCTGACAAACCCAAACAAAGCAACAATGCATACCTCCAACAGGGTGCGGGACATACTGGAGGGCTAGTTTCATCTCCGCTCTGTTTTCTAGTTTAAAAGCCATTGTTGAAGTCTGAAATTTAAGAAAAAAACCCCACAAATCTCAAACCTTACAGTTTATGCACAGAGTTTACCATGAAAATTTTCCACTGGAGCAAGCCTGACTTCTACATGAGGTAAGCTGGTTTTCTTTTTTTCCTTCTTGTTTCCTTATCCATTAGTCTTCCCTCAGTTTACAAGACATGAGAGATTTTAGGGCATGTTTAACCACTTGACAGTGCCTCAAATATACAGCTCGTCCACTAAAGCAGAAAATAAGACCCAGGAGAGGCCAAAAGGCTTTGAGGGCGCATCTTTTCCACTGTTGTGCACTTATTTAGAACATATGTTCTTTCAATCAGGAAATTTACTCTTTGTGCAACAGAAAGTACACTTTTATAGGAATGTTTTGCCTCATTTAATACAATCTAAAAATCAGCCTCAACAAGAGCGATCTTGCAAAGAGGCACAAGAATATGTCACTTCTTCATAGAGCGTCATGGACCATCTGTAGATGGAACATGGCACCCGTTAACATTTGCTTACATTTATCTACCCAGATTAGTTTCAAAGTCAGTCAAATTGAACTAGTGCTAAAGACTACCATAACATTCCTGTTTTGTTCTACAAATTACTAAACTTTGAATTGAGCTAATTTTGGAATGAACTAATGAAGTAAATTCAAAGAAAAAAGAAAACCAACAAAAAAACCCAGAACCTCTGGCAGTGGCTTAGCTAAAAGTTTAGATTTTGTCTGAAACCCATTAACAAACAAGAGGCATACACACACAGGAGTCGTCATTGCATCTGATATTAAAATGTTGCTGTGCTTGCTCCTTATTCTCAGGAGGTTTACTTCATATTCAGGGAACGAGTGCCTTCAGCTATCCGTTGCAGCAACATGATGTAAGTGAAAAATACCTTGAAATTCCGACTCCTTAGACTACGAGAAAGTTTTTCCTACTATAATAGCTAGCTACTTACTACACTAATAGAAACCTCAGAACTGTATGTTCCATTTACCAGTAAAAAGGTATTTATAATTACAACCAACACAAAACCCACAGAACACACAAGACCAGGCCTAAATAATTACTTGGTTTTGCACTTGCACAGTGGAAAATACAAAACAGCTAACCCACCCTTAGTGACCTACCCTTGGCTTGAGTGGAAACCAGTTGATCTGCTTGTTGGTTTTATCATTCCAGTCCCAAGTTCCTAAATCCAGCTCCACTTCACCAAGGAAGCTATTCCTCCCAAAGGTATCATTGTGCCAGACAGAGATATTAAGGCTTTGGTTCTTTAGGAGATCCTTCTCAATTTTATACTGCCAGGAGGAAGAAATGAGAAAAAAATTAAAACAAGCTGGATTTTTATCAGTGCTGTGTCTGAAAGTGACAAGGTTAGAAAAAAACGTGTCCAGGTTTATACACCCATAACTGCTCACTTCTTCATTTCAGAACAAAACTCTCTTCATGATTTACTTCTTATTTCAAGCATCTTAAGCTCATACTTAGCTTGTGTTCATTTGCAAGAAGTATACAACAGTCAGTGTTCTCGATGCTATATTCAGGGTACACTGTAGACTTAACCTATCAATGGAAGGACATAGGTACTTCTACAGAGCAATCCATCTCATCCTAACACAGACATCTCTTTGGAGAGCATCTAGATCTGTGCCTAAAAGTTAAGGTTCCTCATACTTCATGCATGCAGTATTTCATGTCTAGTAATAGTTTGATAAATACCCGCAGTATTTCATTATAGACTGGATTAAAAGTTTTCTTTTTGACAGAGGTCTTCCGTTTGCCCAGCTTGTATTTCTCTGGAAGCAGGTAGGTCTTTACATACCTGAAATTTAGACAGGCTGGTTAGAAGAGCAAAAAACCCATCCTTTGCAACTTCCCCTTCCAAAATACACAAATGTTTTCTTATAAAGTAAAAGAAATCCACTTTAGCCATTATGTTCTTAAGCTGGTTACATTTAAGAAGCAGAACAGCAGTGAAGTATAACAATAGTTTCCAAGGTGGGACATTAACCTCCTTCTACCGGGGGGAGTCTGTTGAAATGTCTCCTCAACACATATAAATACAGAATATTTAACTATAGTATGCCTAGGTATCATATTTACAGGCTCTAAACCTATTGAAAAACCTACCAAAGCAGGATTTACCATCTAGAAAGTTGAAATTTAAAAAGAGTTTCATATTCTTTAAAGTTTGATCTTCCCACGTTAATAGATGTACTATTTTATGGTGGCAATTCTATATTCAGTTCAGAGGGGAAAACCATGTAAAGCACATTATAGCTTCTTTTATTTATTTGGTTGTTTACTCCAACAGGTTATAGTGATTGGAAAAAAAATCAGTTTTCATTTACATGTTAAAAGAAAAACTTCCATTAGGAAAAAAATTACTCTCCGTTTATACTTACGGGTCTGAACGCTGTCGCTTCACATCTGCCACTGCCAGGTCTTTACACTGGCAAATAAAAATGTGGAGCTCATTCAGCTGTTCTACATAATCAATAGCAAACTGAATGTTTCCCTTCACATCGACATTGCCAAAGTCTGCACTATAGATGCTCATTAGACTTCCGCTCACCTGTATCATACAAGAAAAGAAAAAATTTTCCAGGCCTTGCATTTCACCAGATACTTCAAGATTAAGGTAGAAGTTACACTCAGAATTCAGACAGTAAAGAAATCAGCTGTGTCCCATTAGATGTAATAACAAAATGTAATGGACACTATTATAAAGGTTCTCAGCAAGCAGATTAACAAAAGAAAAGTTACTCGTAAATCAAAGGTGTTAGGCCAAGTTTTCTACAAAAAATTTGTATGTGTTTATTGTATTGAGATAGAAGAAATAAAATGATAGGATGCTGTAGATCTGGAGATTGCCTGTGATCAGATCCTTGAAATACTACTCATGTATCTCTTCAGCTGATTTTCCTTGCAGAAGGCAGAGCCTAAGAGTTTAAGACAACAGGCCCTCTCAAAGTACCAACAAAAAGATTAGTGCTAAAGTCTGTGGCTGAATTGGATGCCTAAACAAAACATACTTGAAAATTAAACCCTACCCAGGTAGAAAGAGAAGGATGTACACATTTTGTTATCTCAATATCCTTCCCCAAAATTCTCCTTTTCCCAATAAAGTCCACATAAATTAATGACTTCTGGTTAGCTAGTTCACTGACTTAATTACACACTCCACATACCAATACTGTCTCTTTCTTTCACTTATTTCTCCCCCACTCCCCTGTCTCCTTTTCTAAATGTTTGTTCTGTATAAATTGATCCCTACTTTCAGCTACAAATGTAAGCTCTTAGGGTGAAAGCCATCTCTTTGTTCAGTGTTTATAAGTATGCTGCACAATGGAGTCCCGAACAGGCTCCGATATATTACTAGAAAACACAGAGAGTAAAACCGATTTTTTTTTTTTTTTTTTTTTTTTTAGGCCATTCCATGCCAGGGTTCACATAACAAAGAGGAAAGGAAGGAGACAGGTGCCAAGGAAAGAAAGATAAGATGAATAAGAAGGGAGCCAGAACAATACTGAAGAGATTAGCAAAAGCAAAGTGCCATTAAAACAAGGCTTTGGTTTACATACAGAGGATAAGGAGGCCATGCCAGAAGAGCTGCTAAGATTGGTTAGAGAGCTGGGACTCTTCTTGATTCTGCCAAGGGAATAACTGCTTTCTGATGCTGTATCTGTCTCTCTGTCATCACTCTATAAAAACATCACAGAAATAAAGTCTGTGTAGGTTCTTTGTAGTCACAAGGAACATTAAAAAAGAAAAAGAACAAACCCAAACAAACAGAATTTTAATGCAGATTGGGAGTCAGTGAAAACCTGAATTTAAATCCCCTTGTAGTGCCAACATGAGTAATTTGTATTTCTTAAATTAGGTCATGCATTTAAAAAAAGAAATTGAAAGGCAATTTTTCTGATGGAAAGCCTACACTGAAATTTTTTTAAAACCTGGTTGTATTACTGCTTTTTGTTTGGTTTTAAATCTCAAAGAGCAATGAAAAAGTACAAAGTTAACTTTATTGGAACAATTAAACTCAACTTCTCTACTTCACTATCTCATGCAAGTGACAATGCTCAGGTCTTTTACCAGTCCCTTTATGTTATATAGTGAATACCATCAATTCTGTAGCCTCTATCTTTAAGGCAGTTAGCTGGAAGGTAACATACACAGTAGAACAGCACTGGATACAGCTGGCTTTTGCAAAAAGCCTTTCTTGCAAGAGGGCAACCAGAGCCCTGCTTTTGCATCAGGGAACTGCAGTTTTGGTTTAATTGGTCATCATCAGGTTATGTACTTACAACCCAATTCTGTCTCCATGCTATCACTGTACTAAAGTATCGACGCTTTACTTCCCACATGTGCTTTAGCATCTTCCTATGCAAGCTGTTATAGAAACGTCATCTCCTTGCTGTGTTCCACCTGTGAGCAATTTACATGGCTTCCTCTCCTTTATACAGTTTTGAACTGTCATAGATCTACTAACAGATGCAAGATTAGTAACACCATAATTTCTACACATATTAAGAAAAAGAATATAAATATCTAGCAAATAAGCATTTTGAATAAGTCTTTTTATAAAGATCCATTGATTGTAGCTTCTCTGGCTATATCTATACTGCTAAGTAAATGCAGGCCAGGATTGCACCCCAGTTCAGAGGCCAAAGGTAAGGACTGACTAATGTCCACCCTACCTAGGGCAAGGCTCCTTGAGAGAAAAATTGTTTTGGAGAGAGCTATTTGGGCCTGTCCAAAATAAACCCAGAGACTGCAGTAACAGTTAAGCCGTGTGAGTAATCAGTCCCGCTACATGGACTCTTTGGAAGACAGGAAAATCCTAAGTCCTCTTTTAGAGGAAGGATATATAGAATCATAGAATCATTTAGGTTGGAAAAGACCTTTAAGATCATCCAGTCCAACCATTAACCTAACATTACCAAGTCCACCACTAAACCAATTAAGGGGACAGTAATAATTTCATGTTTCCTGGCTTGGTGGCTGGATTATTTTTTAATGAAAGTAAAAACTAGGAATCACTAAGGTTGGAAAGGATCTCTAAGATCATCAGTCCAACCATCAACCCAACACCACCATGACCACTAAACCATGTCCCCAAGTGCCACATCTACCCGTTTTTTGAACACTTCCAGGGATGGGGACTCCACCACCTCTCTGGGCAGCCTGTTCCAATGCCTGACAACCCATTCTGTAAAGAAATTACTCCTAATATCCAACCTAACCCCACCCCAATGCAGCTTGAGGCCATTTTCTCTCATCCTATCACTTGTTAGTTGGGAGAAGAGACCAACACCCACCTCACTACAACCTCCTTTCAGGTAGTTGTAGAGAGCGATAAGGTCTCCCCTCAGCCTCCTCTTCTCCAGGCTAAACAACCCCAGTTCCCTCAGCCGCTCCTCATAAGACCTGTGCTCCAGACCCTTCACCAGCTTCGTTGCCCTTCTCTGGACACGCTCCAGCACCTCAATGTCTTTCTTGTAGCGAGGGGCCCAAAACTGGACACAGTATTCCAGGTGCAGCCTCACCAGCGCCGAGTACAGGGATACAATCACCTCCCTGCTCCTGCTGGCCACACCATTCCTGATACAAGCCAGGTTTGCCTAAGACCATTCTAGCTGCTGTCCATACAGTGGGTCAGCAGAAGAGATAGAGGACTGAATCCAGTTCTGCTTACTTTCAACCTTGTCCTTAATTTACTCAGCAAAGCCTGCTCTCTGGATAGGAACATTCAAAGCTCTTCTTGTGGAGGTTTGTGGAATGTCTAGAACTTCAGGAGACAAAGAATTATTAAGCACTGGGGTGAGTGCATGCCTCCAGAATGCATTACCGATGTGATTCCTCCCCCTCCCCCCCAGTGAATTCCAAATGTTAAATACGGATATTGTTACTATTCACAAGTAGAGAACCCTTAATTTTTTAGGCTCTTATCTCTTTTAAGCAGAAGGAAAAAGACACTGGTACTCTAAGAGATAGATTTCTTTGTATTTCTTTAATTCAAAAGTATCCTGTTATCAGAATTCATTATTTTTAAAGTAATTCCAGAACTGAACTAGCATATAAAAATGAGTGTTAGTGTTAATACTATCGTGACTGCACGGTATCTACAATGCTTATTTTTAACCTGTTATTTCTACCAGATTTATGTTATCCATTCATTAGTTTTGTGCTTCGTATTGGCCAGATGGTACTTCAGTGATTATAAACACCAAGGTAGAACCAGCACATGGTATACATAGATGGAATTTTTATAGATATACACTCTATTTTTTTAATATATATACACACACATATATATTTATATGTGTGTGTGCGTGCATGCATATGTCTTGTAATACATCCTGTGCTGTGAGCTTGACAACTCAAGACAGTATTGGAACTAATCACAACTTTAAAGATAAATTTGGGGGCCAAAATAAACAGATTTGGTTTTAAATTCTGCACTTTCATTAAGATTAAGATTAATGAAACCTGTATCACCACATTTTGGTTATTTTGGGCTTTAGGAGGGAGTAAGGTAGGACAGGGCACAGCATATTCCTGATTCTGACCCTTCAGTCCTTTTAGACATGCACTTTTAGAGAAATAATCCAAAATATTGGTGCTTATGCTGCAGTTAGTGATAAGCACTGGGATAAGCAGTGATTCCTCATTTTATGGCACAGACATGGGTATTTTTGTGATATCTATGCCCTAAATTCCTGTGTCCCATTTAAGCCTGTGTCCACTAATGCACATCCTTCATTGACAGGACTGACATGTTTGTACCACCATTTGGGAGACCTGTATCAGTAACTCTGATTTGCTAACAGCCTGGGGGAGGAGGAGGTTTGCATGCACAGTTACCATACAAATTCACATTCATACTATGGCACTCAAGGGCGGGAAAAAAAAAAAAAAAAAGAATATATGGTGTTGTCCAAGTTCAACAATGATAAGGTATTTCCTATTCTCCAGAGCTTCCTGTTCCCTGTGACCAATGGAACTACCTCTCTTAGGCATTTATGGTAGGACATTTGTGCTTGGTCTCCACTCGCTGCTTTACTGGCTGTTTGGGAAGTCATAGACCAGGCAGTTCAAACCACTTTAAAACTTCAGTGTCATTTTAGGAGATTTGAATATGGCTTCAAAGCTTATTCGAAGGCCCACACCATGATGATGATAATAACAATAATAATAGACTTACAGAGGCACAGTATGTTGTTATAAATTCTGAAATTTCACTTACACGCAGTTAACAGTCCAGTACCTGAACCTGCATCCCTAAGCAGAACACCAAGCTAATACTCATCTGAGAAAGGTTACCAGATGGTGACTTTCTTACAGTACTACACATTCATTTTAGATTTTAGGCTCTGAAGAAAGTAAATGTATGCACATATGTAAGTTCTGAATAAAAAAAAAAAAACCCAAACCTGTTAGATTAAGGACAGAGATTGCCTTTGGGAATAACAGCAAGCATTCACTATGCTTCAATCTCCTAGATAAAACATGCTCTGTATGTTTAGCTGTACAGTAAGAATAAACCTCTAGTTACTGGACTAAAGCTTTTGAAAGGTTAATCAGCCACAGGTTGTTTGGGATCATCTCCTGACTGGTACATCACAAACTCAACTCCATGCCATGGTCCAACATTAAACTGACCTGGCAGACCCTGGAAAGCACTACCTGACAAATGCATAATGCCACAGTAATCAAAGTTTTAGTTACAGTATTTCAGAGATGGAACTTACCTCTTCCTGTAGGAATGATGGTACTGACTTGCTCAGTCCTTTGAGTTTTTCAGGGTTGGAAGACAGCTTATCAGGCTGTGAAGGCACTGTGGAAACTAAAGAGCAGCAATTCAAAAGGTTTCAAAAATAAGTTTGTACATCAAAACAGTGCGATTCCATAACAGGACATGGTTAGAAACAAACCACTTCAGATGAAATACATGCACAGCCAGTTTACAACTTGGATGCAAGATTCCCCCCAACCCAGGACTCAGAGAAGCTATCATTAGCTGTCATCCTTTGACATCTCCTATAACACTGACCAAAGAGCTTTGTTTGGCAGGAGCAGAAATGTTCAATTGCTTGACATGATGTAGAAGCCTGAGTGCTGCAAGCAAATTCTCGTCAAATGTGATGAAGAAAGCATTTTCAGTTTACCTTCTAGATTTTCTTCCTAGAACAAGGATAAGTGCACTCACGCACTAACAATACCATCACTGACATTAGAGTCATCGTAACGTTCTTGGTAAGAAGTTAGTGGACAAGTCAAACATGGTTCTTTTTTTTTTTTTTTTTACTCAAATTAATGGCAATAGGAACATTTGTCTAAATCAAGCAATTTTTAGACCCGAACTTGGAATTTTCAAGTATTCCTATTTAATTATAAAATGTATATCTCATTAATGATGCAGGCTTTTTTGCAGCCCATCTCTTCAACTTTTGTATACCTCTACTGAACTTCACTTCCATGTTCTTTCACTGTACAAAGCTTAATTGCACAAATGAGCCTTGCAAAAATCCAGTTTGCAGTAAGCCCACAATTCTCAGCATTTTCCATGCTCTAACCCCACTTAGATTTAACAATGCACTAAAGCTCTGTATCTTTGGACTGGATACACATTGTTAAATGCACCAATACTGAGTATCATATGACAGAGAATTATTTGGCAACAAACAGCCAGCTACAAGGACATGTATCTATTGCATAAAACGAAACACTGCACTCATGATGGGATTGTTTGCAATGCATGAGTTAAGCTTTTCCAAAGCTTTTGCTGCTGAAGCTCAAACAGTGCTCAACATATCAGTTATTGTCAGTATGCAGTTAGATGCATTTTCCCCATTGAGCAAGTATCTAGTCCAGATGTATAATTTGTTAGTTGTTAAACAAAAAAAGGATTTTTAATGTATTAGTTTAAATATCCATAGAGAAGTCTCTCCATTGTCTGCTGGAAGAATCCTATTACTCACTTCCTGCTGCATTTTCATTCCTCTCTTGATGTTGATCAGGTTTTGGACCTGCTCAGTGCAGTATTGACAACAGTCATTCAGTAGCACAAACAGCTTTGCAATGTTACAGATAGCATCAATATATTAAAATATGTGGGGAGTTTTTGACTTCCCCAGACCCCATATGTTTCTATGTTTTGCATTGTGTCCTCCTTTGAGGAGCTGGATCATAACAAAGGTAACATGAGTGTACAAGATAAGCAAAGCAAAAATATGAATAATATTTTCAAGAGAACTTGCCTTACTCTGTCTGTACAGCCATCAATTTAGCTGAGTTTGTAATTTTTTCAAAAATTCACTCTTAAATTTAACTCAAAAATACCCCACCCTTTTCAGATAAGTGCCTACGCATTCCATACTGAATATATAACATGCTTTCAGTAGGGGGTCTCCATCTGAAAGCAAAGTGGTACTTAAAGTCTTGTTAATTTACTGGACATTGCATGCACCCTATTACGCTATGACCATCCTGTTATACTATAGGCCACTAATATGCAAAATGCTTCAAAGCATCTAAAACATGACAATAAATGCAACTGTGCACAACTGCTTTTTAAAAGTGTAGCGGCACAATGCCGTAAAAGAATTGTGTGTTATATTCCACCATATTCAGTGTTATTTGATCATTTTCTATTATGTTCATCTTCACATGTTCTTGGAGAACGTTTGCTTTTATTTTGCTAAATTAGGAATTTCTAAAAGCATACAGAAAAATTTAACAGTAAGGCATCTGTAACGTACCAATGGGTTGACGATATCAACAGCAGATCATCTAGCAGTTCATCTATTGCTTAGAGTAATTCTACTTTGCTGGATTAAGACAGGGATTATAAGAGAGGTTCCTTTTCAACTGATGTATTCTGAAGGGTGTTTTGCATAAGCAAAAGTCATCTTGCATCTTATAATGCAACAGATGAACAGACAAATTCAATGTCTACTTAGGCCAAGCCTTTCAACTGAGCTAATATTCAAAACTCTCAATGACTGTTTGATAGGCTGAATGACCAAAGGCCAAAATAATACACTGGTAGGTGGCACAAAGTTTCTACAGATACAGCCAGTCATAAGTATATTCCTTAAGAATACAACACAACAGAATTCTGCAAAAGCATTTAAGGCATGCTGAAGTTAATCTAAAAGCGCAATACAATTCTTGGTTTCAAAACTCCTTCACTAGCAAACAGAAGCCACTGAAAACCAAAAAACTTCCATGCAGACACAAAAGATATTTACCATCTTCAGCACTAAGAGCTAATTCTTCCTTTGGATTATTTATTTTTCCTTTATCTGTACAGAAAAAAAGTAACACTTAGTTAGAAATTTTGCTGTTCAGTATGATAAAATGGATGGCAGTGGTAATCACAGAATTAAGCGTAGTGAGGACAAAAAACCCAAACAAACCAGCAGAGCCACAGGAATGGTTAAATTCAAGAGGTGCTTTCTACTTCACACACTACTTCAGGCCTACATCCAAGCAGCAGTCTGATGTTGACTCAGTTTCTATCAGTGTGCTGTTGCAACAATGTTAGTACGTACTCAAAACCTAGAAACTAGTTAGAAGCAAGCAATAGCGTAAGTAGCATTAGAAGAGTAATTTGCCAACAACAGCCAACGTCTTTCAAAATCTACACCTCCACACTTCAGTTTACAAATGTAAGCTCAGTTTATGTCTTCCCCATTAGATGTGAGATAAGCATGAAAACACTCAGGGGCAGAGTGAAGGGATACAGGAATAATAATTTAAAAAAAAAAAATCCTAGGAGGCTACAGAGGGAAGTCAGGAATGAATTTTAAGTACAATCTTGCCTCGCTGTATTCTCTTAAAATGAGTTTGGTGTATTAACTGCTAGAATACACAGGTGAAATGCTACTAGATGAAGATGATTTTTTCATACTTCCACTGCCTACTAACTTGACCCAAGCAAGAAGCCAGGAGACAGTGGCAGTTATTGCTCATTACCGATTTGTGTAGTTGCCAATACTTTCACTATTGAAAAACTCTCCAAGAAACAGTTCGTCACTGATTAACACAGTGCATTTTTGATAGATGTCTGCTTCATAGACCAGTGTTGTTTCAAAATTAACACAAAGAACTGAAAACTAGACCGTATGAGAAAAGAATTTGGTTCTACAGTACAAGCTCTATATGGCTTATTGAGAAACAAAGACAAAAACCACTACTTGGCAAAGCTGTATGGAAGACCAGCATGAACATGTTTAAGCCAAACTGGGGGTCATGGGAGACACACACAAGCTTTGTGCTCACTTGAAGTGGCTGATGGAATGTCCTCTAGACTTTTGGAAGGCATTTTCCTATCTGCACTCCTTTTCAAAGCCATCAAAACTGGGTTTAATTCTTCTTCTGAACCTGTTACGAGACAAAACACATGAACACTGCACACACAGACATGCCATTTTAAGCAAGTCACTAAAAAACCAACCACGGATTTCTCATGAAAATCTATTTTGACTGTTAGCAAAGACAGTGAGCATTCAATGAAAATACAAAATAAATCCAAAATAAACATCTAATTTTAAGTGTCCATTTGCTCTCTCAATTCTCTCAGCCATCAGGCAGGTTGGTTGATTTGCCCTGTGTAGGTATTGGTGTCTGTACTGACTAATAAGGAAGTTCTGGGCCATTATGGCACTTAACTGTCTAAGAACAACATAGGATAAACTCACACTTTATCCATTTTGTAACCATCTTGTTATGAATCAGCACAAAAAAGTTAATAGCTTTAGTTTTTCCCTCTGTGTAAATTTGTCCATTATATTTTCTCCCTAGTGAAAGTAATTTGGTTTCAATACTTGAGTAACAACCACAAAAAACCCACCACCCCAGTTGTGGAGATATTTGGATCCCTGAAATTATGCAATTGTCTGCAAGGGCAGAATCAAGACAGACCTACTTCCTTCAGAAACCTTTAAGACCCTGTCTTCTCCCTACCTCTCTTTCCTTGCAATCAGCCAACCAAACAGGCCTTACAATGTTGCTGTGTGTAATTATGGGTAAAACCAAATTATGTTTCATTTTTCCTTATTTGTCTTGAGTTTTCACTGACTTCCATTGGAACCTCACTTTCAAAACAGGCTCAAGAGTAAGTTGGCTGGCCCTAGAAACTTCACATATTTCTCAGATTCTCCAGGTGAAGAAAACATTCCCAGTCTCTCAACAGCAGATTAAAAAGGTTATCTCCTCTACCTTAAGCACTTTGGTAACTATCACACACTATACATTGACTAGAGCTGCCATTCAACCAAGTACTGAGAATCCTAGTAAACAGGGCACTTCACTTATACAGACACCTTCCAGTGCAACAGGCAGCAATGCTAAGTGAAATTAGGCTAATGGTTGGACTGGATGATCTTAAAGGTCTTTTCCAACCTAAACGATTCTATGATTCTATAAATAGCACAGAGTATTGGTATTGTCTTTATATCCAGCCATTCCACTGATAAGTATTTACCTTTGCAGACTAGCTGGTCAAACTAAAGAGTGAACTTAGTCAGCCACTGATATTTTTTTCCTCTTTTAATCCAGTATATTTAAAAGAAATACCAGATTTTGAGTATTACAGTGTTATTAGTTTGAAGGGGATGTCACAGGGGAGGAAGAAAAGCGTAAATCCTAAAGACTGACGCAATTGATTCATGCTGCTAAACTCCCCTTACCAAAAAGGCTTACCCAAATGTACTACATGTTTGTCAAACACTGTCCAATTAAAGGACTTAACTAGTTCTTCTCATCCTTCCCAAACAAATATCCAAAGCATTTAATTAAGAAATAGGTATCACACAGACTTTCGGTTAACGTATTTCGAGTTGGCTACCAAAAAAAACTGTAGCCATGTTTAACGACCCAGCACCATGAATTTTAGAAATCAAACAGCTCACGAGTAGGACTTCCAGTTCCAGAGTGTGAATCAGAGTTTTCATCTGAAAACTTGGATCCCAAATTTGAACTGTCCCCTTCCTCTTCATCGTTATCCTCATATTGAGACATTAGGCAGAGTTGAGCTCCTTCTGACTGGGGGGAGTTGCTCTCCTCTTTAAGTGGTGTGCTTGCTCTTCTGAATTTCAACAGTGCTTTGAATTCTGAATTCTTTTCAGAGGCATCCAAGGGTGTGCTTTCGTCTCTCTCTCCTTTTTCATTTATCTTGAACGGCTCGATTGCAATCATATTGGTCTCTCCTTCTAAGGGAGGAATATCATTTGGAGCCATGTTTCTCTTTTCTATTTTATTAATAGCTCCATTCCTTTTAGGAAGATCAGAAGCTTCAATTTCACTTACTGCAAAATCTTTTACTGAAGCTTTGATATTTTGTTCTGGATCTCCCCCTTTGACAGCTATCTTCATCTGTGTATGACAGCTACTAAAATCATTATGTGGCTGTGACATTGTCGTGAATAGAGTCTCTTTTTGTGATGGAAACATATGATCCCCAAACTTTTCTTGTTTATGTAACTCTTTGGATTTTGGATATGAAACTTCAGATGCTTCTTGAAGATCTTTTTCTAAAGAGCAATTGAATTCACTGGATTTTGCAATATTTGAAACAGAAGTTTTTTCTATTGTTTCTTGTATTTCTTGAGGAGGATCTCTCTCTTGTTGATGTGGAGCATGCATACTTAGATGAGTCTGTATTTTACCTTGCATTTTCTTATCCATATTTTCCAGCACAGAAGATGGTGTTTCAGAGACCTCTTTTGGTAGCTTCTGCAAATTAACATCACATACTCCATATTCAGCCTTGGACAGTGCAGATCTTTCCATGGTCTCACTAATTTCCTGGGGCAGCTCTCCATCATGCTCATAGGTCGTGCTTTTAACTTCCATCTCAGCAGTCCTCCGTACTGTGCCGTCAGCACGTTTTGGTTTAGGAGGTGGCATTTCAGAGGCCTCCTTCAGCAGATTCTCTGTATCAGAACTCAAGCCACTGACCTTGGATGGGGCAACCGACTTTTCTATGGTCTCACCAACTTCCTGCAGCAACTCTCCATCATGCCCATAGGTTGTGCTTTTAACTCCTACCTCAGCAGTCCTCCGTACTGTGCCGTCAGCACGTTTTGGTTTAGGAGGTGGCATTTCAGAGGCCTCCTTCCCCAGCTTCTCTATATCAGAACTCAAATCACTGACCTTGGATGGGGCAACCGACTTTTCTATGGTCTCACCAACTTCCTGCAGCAACTCTCCATCATGCTCATAGGTTGTGCTTTTAACTTCTACCTCAGCAGTCCTCCGTACTGCGCCATCAGCACGTTTTGGTTTAGGAGGTGGCGTTTTGGAGGCCTCTTTCAGCAGATTCTCTATATCAGAACTCAAGCCACTGGCCTTGGATGGGGTAACAGACTTTTCTATGGTCTCATTGAACTCTTCAGGCTGACCAGTATCTTTTTGGCATGTTGATTCTATGCTACAATTAGTTTGTGATATACTATTCATGTCATCAGATGTTTTCATTCCCACCCTTCTATATTCAGAAGGTTGAAATGCAAAGGTTTCTCTGAGCTGGTTCTGCAAACCAGCTTGAGGCTTCTCGGAATCCTCAAGAGTATCATCCTTGTCTGCTGCTTGACGTCCTAGATGGAAAGGTTCAAATTGCCTAAGCAGTTTCCTGAGGCTCTTTTTGTTTTCATGCTCATCTGTTGATGGCACATTCACTTTTCCTGTGCTTTTGCCTATTTCTTCTTTTTGATCGTCATCAGCAGTGTCATGGCTCTGTTCTACCGTTCTTTCAAAGACCTTGCACTGGTTTGAGTGAAAAGTTGTCCCTTTCAAAATGTTTTCTTTTAGGTTCAAGCTAGATGACATCTCAGAGTCTTTGCTTTCTAAGTTCTTTAGGCCTAATTTAAATACATCAAGCTCAGCTTCCTCTTTAGGAAGATTGATATCTAATGGAGTAGTCTTGTTCTCTACTTTTTCTGTAGGCAAACATAGACAGTCATCTACTGCTGTCTCCTTTAAAGCATCTTTATCAACAGGTGATTGGAACAACTGCAAGGAAACAGGATGTTCTTTTGATGAAACAGCACTTTTTTCTACACATTCTTCAACTTCTTGCTCTGGAAGACACATCTTTTCCTGGGGTTTTGAGGTAACTGGTTTTCTATCCAGCTGGACAGAGTCTGCATTTTTTGGGTGTGTCACATTCAGACCTTTCAGGGTAGGAGATCCTAGAGGCAGTTCACATACCACAGAATCTAGTTTCTGTGTTTTTTCTCTCTCAGATGTTTGGGTTTGTTGTTGAATTAACTCTTGCTTGCTCACATTATCTCTGCCTTTATTTTCCTCTGATTTTCTTCCATAGGTTATTGAACTAGGATTATTTTGCAAAGAAACATTTCCCCTATCAATGCTACTCTGTAATTTAACTCTATTATCCCAGAAGTTTCTCAGACTCTGGAACTGTGAGGGATCTGAAATTTGATTCTTGGACTTTTCATTCATTTTTTCTTTTAAAGACGAAACCTGGAAGCTGGGCTTCTGTTGGGAACAAGCAGCAACTTTTCCTTTAAGTGTTTCTTTCTCGTCTTTGTCTTTCCTTTCTGGGGAAGCTGAAGTGGCACCAACTCTTGGCTGCAAGTTATTGGCTTTTGGCAATACTGTATATTCATGAACTTCACCATCAGATGGAAGTGTTAGTTCTGGCTTTTCAACTGCATGGCCTGGTCCAAACTCAAAAGAGTTTTTATGTTCATTCCTTGAAGCCTGGCTTGCACAACTTAGTTCAGCACTTCTTAACATATTCTTGCTTTGATCATTCAATCCATTAGGTAGGTATACTGCAGTTGGTTTTGTCTTGTCACTTTCTCTGAGACCTTTCAATGCATCGCCACCTGATGCATTAGCATTGATACTAACTTCTTTCTCTTCATGACTGGGCATAGTTTTATCCCTTTCCCAGAATGCTCTGATCTTCCTTATTCTTCTTTTTTCTTGTATTGCCTTTTCCGATTCACATTTCTGAGCTGTTAGCTTGTGTTCTTGATGTTCCATGAGATTCAGTTTTTGATTTTGTTGCTTGATTTCTTGACCATGTTCTTCTTCTTCATCTCTTGTACAGTCAAATTTAGTTAGTGATTTGTCATTTTGCTCCTCATTCTCTTCCCTTTTCTTGGGTTCCATCCTCTCTTTTATCAGCTCTATATCTTCTGAAATAAATGATGCAGATGAAATACTGTTCCGTTGTTTGATCTTTGTAAATGGTAACTCTTCTGTAACTTCTGTTGTTCCACCCATGCTAGGCCCACTGTGTTCTGTAGGAAGAACTGCTGTTCTGGTTGAGAAGTCCATTTCCTCTTTGGGTTCCCTGCCTTGAGATCTAGCTGATGCATGTTTCCTATCTTCAGTACCAGAACGTCTTTTAAACCAATCTAAAACTTTTGATACAGATTCATCAGCCTCTTTCATGAGTTCATCAGCATGTCTGTCAGGCTTGAAAGTGGTTTTAGCACCTCGCTCCTCAACAAGATCAGGCTTACCTTGTTGAAGACTTGTAGAATTGGTATTTGACACCTCATGTGCTTCTGTCTTAGCAGAAAGCTGATGTTCATCTACAATGTAAACAAACTTATCAGAGTTAGCAGACACATGACTTTACAAATGTTTGATCTATCTTGAAAAGTCTCTCTTTTTTTTTTTTTTAAACTGTTAGAAGAGAAAAAGAGTTCTCTATCCTTGTGTTTTTGGAAAGAGCCATAGTGCAGGCAATAGAGTGAAAAATAAATTCCTGCACCGAGATATCCTACTGGAAGATTAATCATACTACTTTTGAGGATGCGAGCAGATAAGATTGGTTATCCCCATTCTAAAGGAAATGGCTACTTTGAAGGGGGTGCTGAGCGGGGGTGGAGGACAACCCAGCATATTTGTGTTTAGTCGCATGAGAAAATCCCCAAGTCACAATTGGATTATTACCAGGGACAGCAGTTGACAGCAGTACACCAAAAAAAATTCTTCAGTTCCCATGCAGACAGACCTACCAGGCCTTATGACAGGAATTTTATCCAAATGCTATCTATTCATCTTCATCATCCACAATAAAGGTTCCTATCCAGGCTCTGATTTGATTGTTAATTATTAAGAATACCAATAGCATATAAGCAAAAATATTAACTACATTAGAGCATTAAAATACAAAAAAGTACTGCAGAATTAAATTCTAAATCATGTAGCACATTCCTACTAATTCTGTTTCCTAGCTGTTAATTCTTAGGCACAAGTGATTTAAACATTAAGACGTGCTATATGCTATTGCATTCTGTTCTTTACTCCTATTAGTGTCTTACCAGTAAAGTTTTTGTGTGACTTTGATTCATGGCTCAAGAACTGGTTGGCTTTATTTTCACATGTCTCATCAGCATTCAGTTCATTACTGCTATTTGGCAGGGTATTGCTGAAGGTCTTCTGTGGAGTTTCAAGTTTCTGAGGAGTAACTGTCTTTGTCTGCAAGGCTTCATTAACCAGGAAGACTGACCTCTTAGTGTCACAAGGATTGGATGCTGATGTATCATCTTGTAAGCCATCTATTGTTTTTACTTCTAAAGCTGATGAATAGGTTCCCAAAGGCTTTACACCAGAGATTTGCTTATTCCCAAATGAATCTGATCTAATAGCATCATTTCCACTACTCTTTATTTCATCAGATTCTAACAAATCAAACTCTCCTTTTTCTCTACCATGGTGTAGCTGTGGGCTTTGCAGAGGTTCTCCTTTACCTGTGCCAGATGAGAACCTCACTTGTTTTAGTTTTTCCAGTGAAATTTGTGTAGAGTCTTCCACTTCTTTCGTAAGGGAGTTCTTCTCAGTTTCTCCTTCAAAAATAGTTGCAGTAGGATGAGCGTTCTTTTTCTGAACATCTAACATCTGACTAATACGTACTTCCGAGTCAGTGGAACTTGAACTCGAACTGCGCTTCAGAATGCCCCTGGGTGGTGTACCAATGCCATTAATCCTCTCTGTCTGTGTGGCTGGTTTTGGAACAAAGTCTTCTCTTTGTGACACAGGATCTGTTGCTTTGTGAATTAATTTTCTAGCTTTTGGGACAGGACGCTTAACTAGTTCTTTCTGTGATTCATCAGTAGGTTCTACAGAAGGCTTCTCGTGTTTCTCTGTTTCATAATTTTGTAAGTTTGGTTTAGGTTGGCTCTCTTCTGAGAGTGACAAAATTTCTGTAAGACATATACAGAGAAGAAATTCTAAGTTTACATGACATTCATCTGCATAAACAGAGGGGTATGACAGTGCAGATCTAGAATGCAGTGATTATACTGGTTTATTAAAAACATCTACAGTAAAACACAGGAGGAAATTCAACATAGGTGTTGATTTCATTTGTATGTAACAGGAAGTTTTAACAGATTAAAATCCTGCAGTTATTTTTTTATTCTAGAAATATTAACTATTTGATCATTCCAAAGATAGACAGCACACCAGCTCAGAGTTATTTTGATCAGCGTTATTCCTGCAAGGGACAAACTTCGCAGGGAAGGGCAGCTTTTGAATATGCATACACCTTTTCAGGTTCAGAACATAAACAGCAACCCACAGAAATGGAAACAGGCTATTTCCACATTCATATGGAATGAGGTAAAACACAGAAGTGATCTGCCAGTAGGGAGATGAAAATTTTTTTATTCCTAATGTGCAAGTCTTCCTTTTTCCTGTTGGCAAGCTTCATAACAGAGACAGGAGAGTAGTTTCCACGTATAAGCCTCTAAATTACAACTTCAAATGCCTATCTTGTGATATATCATCACTCATCTACTTGCTTGCAGAGAATACTGCAGGAAAGGGAGTATTCAAAAATAATCAGGACTGAGAAAACAAATGAAAAAAAGATCAAAGAGAGCTAGGCTTCTTCTGTTGAGCCAATAGCAGCAATGACTGAAAGGTCATAAAGACAGCTATGTCAAATTCAAGGAAATTTCTCTGTTCTCTTAACAGCAATTCAAGACAAACAGCCCTCTCACGTGGAGCACAATACTGACTAGAACTGTAAGTAAAAGAAAGGAAGCAAAACCCATTTACTCACATAAACAGACATTTCCTGAGTGTATTCACGCTTTACATGGGGTTTGAAATGAACTAATTGATAGCTCCTAGTAGTTAAGATAAAACAGGTTTTGATATCTTACAAAAAGAAGCAATAAAAGTAAAAATAATTTCCATATAAAACACCAAGGAATTCATAGTCATATGCTAAATAAGTATACTTACCCTTCTTTGATAGCTGAGGTAGAGTGGTTGGTCTGTCTTCTGATTCCCCGCTGTTCAAGTCATCACCTGATGCAGTGGAATTAAATGGATTTCTCCTTTGCTAAAAGAGGAGCAAACATTATAATTGCAGTCAAACTATTCTATCAGTACAGTCTTGACAAAATAAATGAAAGGGCAGTGATTTCTTCTGTCTCACTACCCTGTCAGCAAAGAATCTGAAAGCATGCCTCTTAAATTGGATACATGAGAAAAAACCTGAACAATATGAAACGGGGAACTATCAGAAATGCTAGCGATAGCCTCATCCTATTCTTTTTCAAGTCACCAACAGCAGAGATAAGCCACCCCTTAAAGACACTTGAAAATCCCAAGTTGTTGCAAGTTAAATAATTTTATCTCTACTTCTGTGACTTTAGAGATAATGGAAGACAGCAAGACAATTCTTTTCAGTGGCTGAAGAGATCGGAAACAATGTCAAGTACAGACAGCCACTGATTATAGCTGTAACAGCACTTTAGCACTGAAATTTTACTGGTTTCCATCATCTCCCTCCAAAACAAAAAAATACTCATTTTTTCCAACTTATTATCTTCCTCAAATCTTTACCACTGAAGCAAAGAAACATACAAAATGTAAAAAGATAACTTCTGCTATATTCAATACCAATCATACCTTTACTGGTGGGACTGCTGCCTTCGTAGGTCTTTCCTCTGGTTTGTTTAACACAGAGGTTATTGTTTTAGAACTGCAAAGAAAAACCATGCAAAAACTTCAGCAAACAGGACATTACTTAAGCCTTTTTCAAAAAGCAAACCAGGGATTTGTTTATAACATACTCAAATATAACCTCTTGGCACCTAAAGTTTTCTATTTAGCCTGTTCTCATCAGATTAGAAGCAAATGTTGTCCTTTCTGTAGTTAGGGGATATTCTTGCTGCTTTGTTTCCTTGCACAAATTTCTTTGCTTGTTAAAGAATTCAATACAACTTCTACCTGGCGTGACAGAAATGGTATTTTGGATATTGTTTAGATTTTTGAGCAGGCTTTATGTAAATATAGCCACTCTCCATATACTATCAGTGTTGCTGTCTCCATCCTTGTCCTACATTTATACTTCTAGGACTGAAATCAAAGCGGAGAAAAGTGCCAAAATCTGATACAAGTAGAGTTTTGCAAAGTGTCCAAGTCAGAAAAATCGGAGGAACCCCATCAACCAGTATAGCAAAGATGTGACACACCACAGATGACAACACATCCCCTCAGAGCTACAGCTTATAAGCTATTCTTTGAATTAAGACCTATAAAATCTGTGGTTTGATAGCGTGAGCAAGTTATTACTTGTGATCCTGACTAAGTATAGCTCAAATAAGGAGAAATTAAAACAGCTAAAAGAGACAGCTCCTACATGATATCAAGAAATATTTCATCTATTTGCAGAATGATGCAAGGGGTTTTTTTTCCTCAAAACAATCCAATTTTTATAATTTGATTTTATCTAAACATCTCAGGTATGAAAAAGCACTTGCTTTTTGAAGATTGAAGTTAGATGTGGATTTAAATATGGTCTTCATATAACAACCGCATTCAGTATCTTAACTTTATACAGAAAATGCTGGCATTAACCAACTTACATGCTTATGATTTTGGGGATGGGGGAAACAGTACAAGGCAGGAAAAATGAATATTCTCCAGGTAGGAAATATGACCTCAGGCTAGGAAAGAAAGCAACTCCTACAGCTTTTTCTGCTATAGATGTACAAGAAGATTCCGATTACTGGGTATTTCTTTGGTCAACGATATTTGGCATAGGTGAAAAGACTTTCAGGTATTGATTGGTAAGTAGCAGGGCCATGAGACAATGCTTTTGAGGGCAGATGTGGTGTCGCAGGAAAAGAAAATAGCTCCCAGCTTTCATCAAGTTCCAGGTTCAAACAGGAGCTGTCTACTCACATGGACAAAGATCTCTCCAGTCAGGTAACTGGCAACAGTCTGCCCTGCTGAGGGGAGAACAACTTTCCCATCTTAGAATCATAGAATCATAGAATTGTTTAGGTTGGAAAAGACCTTTCAGATCATCCAGTCCAACCATTAACCTACACTACAAAGTCCACACTAAACCAGTTAAGGGTAGACTAGACTAAACCATGTCCCAAAGTGCCACATCTACCCATTTTTTGAACACTTCCAGGGATGGGGACTCCACCATCTCTCTGGACAGCCTCTTCCAATGCTTGACTACTCTTTCCGTGAAGAAATTTCTCCTAATTTCCAACCTAAACCTCCCCTGGCACAGCTTGAGCCCATTTCCTCTCGTCCTATCGCTAACTACTTGGGAGAAGAGACCAACACCCACCTTACTACAACCTCCTTTCAGATAGCTGTAGAGAGCAATAAGGTCTCCCCTCAGCCTCCTCTTCTCCAGGCTAAACAATCCTAGTTCCCTCAGCCGCTCCTCATAAGGCCTGTGCTCCACATAGAATCATAGAATCGTTTAGGTTGGAAAAGACCTTTCAGATCATCCAGTCCAACCATTAACCTACACTACAAAGTCCACACTAAACCAGTTAAGGGTAGACTAGACTAAACCATGTCCCAAAGTGCCACATCTACCCATTTTTTGAACACTTCCAGGGATGGGGACTCCACCACCTCTCTGGGCAGCCTCTTCCAATGCTTGACCACCCTTTCTGTAAAGAAATTTTTCCTAATTTCCAACCTAATTTCCAACCTTTCCAACCAATCTTCTCCAGGGTGAAGTACAGTTAACTCCCAAGTTTAGGAAAAAAGTCTGGCAGCCACCCTTGAAAGGCTGCCGGCCTCTGGACTGCTCAGTGTATTTGAGGAGTGACATCACTCCCATTTTACAAATGGAAAAACATCATTACGGAGAAGATGACACAGTAACAAGCAGCCTGAACATAAGGCTTAGGTTTTAATCTGAGCTACAAAATTCTGTATCTCTTCCTTGCTCTTTTGGTTCAACACTACCTTTAAGAAATATACCACCTTGCATAGTGATACAAACTTAAGGTATGAGCTGATCGTGTAAACTATCTTGGAAACTATCTCATGGGTGAAAAAATAAACTGTTCTTATATTTCAACACTAACTACAGCAGCTTCTTATATGCACACACCAGCTATAACAGATTATTATTTTTCTTTTTATTCTTCTCTGATCCTAAATAAGAAAAAAAATTTCTAGTTCTCAAAGATCTCAGTATTGCAACTTTTAATTTCTTTTTAAAAAATATAATTCCACATTACAGTTTTTAACCTTAGTTCTAATACTTTTTTTTAAGTCTGATAACACATATATTTAAAGAAACTTTGTTCTGCTGAACTGGAGTTTGTGTTCTTGCTTTTATAAGCACTTGAGTTCGTGTTTTTGTTTTTATGAGCCCCTGTGTGCTCCTGCACTTTGTGTCTCATCTACAACATCTACTACCCAACGAGACAAACATGATTCCTGTGCCACGCCCCACCCCCCTTAAGGTCTAGGTCATGAATGCTTCAACCCTTCCCTCATTTTAAACAAGGAAAATAATGTGATGTACCCTGGTCTGCAAGAAACCAATAAGACATTCTTCGGTCTGCAATTTTTACGGATGAGGAGGTAACTTTTTAAAGTCTCATTGAACACACACAATATTTTAATTCAATGCTACTTCAGACTTACCACAGAATAATTAAAGAGTTGTGAATTTGGCATTACATACTGAAAACTCTGCTCTAAAGAAAACATAAGGTAGAGAAAAAAACCCCACACCCAGGATCCTATAACAAAGTTTCACAACAAAGGGTCTGAAAATAGGAGTTTATCCTCAACCCATACAGGTGGGAAAACTGAACAAAGTTCCCAGATATACTGCTAATCTAAGAGAGTGTATGAAGCCAAGTTGATAAATACACCCAGATTAAAAAATTCCTGCACTGCATTTCAGCAAAACAAAGTGTTGAGAACCACAATGAAGGCCCAAACTCCACAGACTGGACAGGAACCAAGAGACAAGAAGGCCAAGGCAGGAGCAAAGCTGGAGAAAGGGGTTATAGATTTGCAGGCATTGTCAATACAGTCTACTCAGAAATGGCCTCCCATTCAGACAAATAAGCTTTCCTGGGCTCAGTCTGAAGGGCAGAGAATCTGGTGCAAGTAAAGCTAGTGCTATTTAACAATACTCCATAAAAGTGTCCTTACCTAGGTATCCCAGCACCCCTATTATTCCAGAAAAGTTACATGGATTTTAAGAATTAGGGCTTCTGTGCAAGTTTTCGCCTTAGAGAACTCTAGGACTCACACTTGTCACCTGTCCAATGTAGGCTAAAAATATTTTCTAGCCCAGGGAAGAAAACAACCTACAAATCATAATTTGAAAGATAAAGCCTCTTTAACATTGCCTTTTTTTGAGATTCAGCATATAGACAGATGGTGTCACTGAACAGAGTTAATATTGACAGTATGAGTCACCCTATAAAAACTCATTCTGTGCAAGGTTACACCTTCAAAGACACTTCACACACCTGGCCTGTAAAGGCAGTGGTATGCAAGAAAAGTACCACAGTGATATAATGCCCAAGAAAAAAAAATCATTCATAGCTTCATTACTGAATTTAGATATTTGGGGTGTTGGGATGAAGATCATTATGCTAATTTTAAGAATATATGTGTAGGCTGATTTCTGTTCCACCTCATATAGCAGCACCCTGACTCAACAGAAGTTGAACTGGTCCTAGGGCTGGATTTGACCCTCAGCAGTTTACAGACAGATCTACCAGAACTGAACTTTCTTCACATTCAGTAAGAGTTGTTTTGGTTTAAGAATAGGATCCAGAACAAAAAATGTCTGGGTAATTTATCACCTATCTTCTGGTCCCAATCCTCAGGTTAGCAGGTCCTTCAGTTTATGCAAAGCCTGCAAGTCAGCACTGGCCTGAAGCCCACTCTAGGAGGAAGAAGGGGGAAAAAAAACCCTAAAACCCCACAACTCCCACAAACCTACCCTTAAAGTAGCACTTTAAAAATCTTTTAGAAGTCCAAGTGCTTGAACCACATGTAGTATTTGGACACTAGAAGCTATGAACTCACTTTACACAGTGGCAAGCTCCAGAACAATACTCTGTTCCATCCTCTTAGTTCTAGGCATGTTGAGACTATGGCATTGCAAGAGGAAGAGTCAATTAATTCATTGTGGCTCTGCTACCCTAACAGCCAAATATAAATATTTATAGCGTCTAGGCTTTCCCTTCCCTCCACAGACAGTGGGGTTATTGCTTTCCCAGCATTGTGTTTCCCCTCAGTTCCCCATCAGCTGCTGCCATTAGAGACAGGCCCACAGCCATGTCAGACCAGTTTCTTTCAAAGTCCAGTATCAAGAGAACAGAAAGGAGGAGTATTTTTAACACATATGGCACCTCCTGCAGTTTCCCACATGCAATGTTGTGTAGACTACTCTCAGTCATAGCAAAATAAGTCCATACTGAAATCATAAGCAATGAATTGCACAATCCTGCCACGTTTGCTTGCTTCAGCTTTTGACATTTTAGAAGCAAATAATCTGAGACATCTAATGAAGTATTTACACAAAGTAAATGCATGTAAGCGTCCAGCCCACATATTATAGATCGCTTCCTAAGGTCCACTTCAACTGTCTCATAACTCCTGGACAGTGTGAGCTTGCTTTAGAGGGAAGATCTTGAGCTATTGCTAAGTGTATGAGCACCCATGAACAAGGCATACAGACCAATTAATTTCTGGCACAATTTGAAGCAAAGGGCAGGAGATGGTCCTGGACAATAATTATCAAGCTTTGCATGGTTGTGACCTGAAATAAGTCATCAGATCACCTCAAGTTAAAGACAACTGTCAAGTTGGTCATATTCCAAACAATTGTCTACATGTTCTTAAACCTCATTATGTTATATATTTTTGAAGAGGCTGCCCTGGCAGTTTATGAAATGTATTACTCCATCAATCACACATAATTTGTGGAGTTGTAATGGTAAGAATAACATTATATGGCTGTTCTTCTTTTAAAGTATCATCATCTTTTCCTGATGTGCAAGATGACATGCAAAATATTCCAAAAGATATATTAAACAGCAGCATGTCTTGTGCTGTCCATAAAAAAGTAACTCCACAACAACCTCCCAAAGGTAAAAGCCATCTGTAAAAAAAACCCTACATTCAGTAACAAATAATTTTGTCAGCTTTATCAGCCAACTTGGGGGGGGGGGGGGGGGGGTAAGCTCTTTCTTGTGATAAGCAACCTTTATCATCCTTACTGTACAACTTCATTTTTTGGGAAGTCTATAACAAAGCAGTTTATTTGACCTTTTTCAGCACAATTTCAGATGTGGGTAAGACAAAATACCCCTTTGAGTTCACTGGTAATGATACATAAAAGATAAGAAAGACTAGTAATGCAAGCCAGAGATGTTAAGACTTACACCAACCGTCGGTGCCATTCATTGTGAACGTGTATGCCCAATTTGCAGACCACGAAAGTGAAAGATTCAACTGCTACTACATGCTGTACAAATGCATAGTAGGAGACAAGCCTTGCTGCAAAGAAAAAACAGACGACATACAGAGAAGGACTTGGAAGACAGACAAGAAAGTGAAAGGTTACAGAGCTGATCAACGGCACAAGCAGAAGTAAAACAGTCATCCTAAGAGGTAACTCTGGCTCTTGCCTCACTCCGGTCACTGAAAGCACAAACAATAGCTATCAGTGTTACACCCTGGTTCTTGTTTCCTCAATGGTGTTGAGGAATCTGGCCATTTAAAGACATTTCATTTCCACTTGCTCTCAGCCTAGCTTAGAGACCAGCACTTTCCTTTTCAAATGCAGGCTTTTTGAGAGCTTTTCACACAGTGAATGAATTACTACACGTAGGTATTTTGAAGAGAAGACGTGTCTGTCTGTCTCTCAGAAATCAATGCAAGATATTTCAAAGCAAAATGGACCTGTTTGGGATGTTTACAGACTTGAGATAGTGATTTAATACAAAATCCTCTGTAGTTCAGAAACTACTTATCATCCAGCTTCCCTGCAACCACCATAGCCATTCAGGCATATCCAAGCTGACTGTCCTGCCATACTCTGAACAGAAGCCTCTCCCTTCCAGAAAGACATTTTTTTTACTTGTTAGAATCTGACTTATTTTCTGCTAGTATCCAAAGATTCCAGTTCTTTCTGCCTGAAATACATTTCGTCTCCTTAAAAAGTCTCTGAGGTCTTAAACTGTGCATCCAAAAATCTGGAAAATTCTAAAGGGCAATTTCTCAGTCTCTGATTCTTCGTATGATCCAAGCTGAAAATTCAGGCTGAATCAATAGTCTGGTCTCATTAAGTGACTGAAGAGATGGAGAGGTTATTGTGCCCCTATTACTAACTGCAGAGGACCAATCACAGCCAGCCATTTTAACCAGAAAATCCTGGTCTCACTTCTGGGAGCCAAACTAAATTGCGACATGAGAACATGTGTGGGACGATTCCATACACCATTGACAACTTTTTCCTTGAAGAGATAAGCCAAAGATTGTTCTGCATTTGAATGCAGAACAATTAACAATGCATGACTAATTTGTCAGCCTTTCACATGCACAGATTCCTTGGGTGATTCCGAGGAAACATTTGATGACCTTTGAAATAAGGGGCAAATGTAATATTTTGGATGGAACTTACAGCTCACAAGTTTCACCAGTCCCGATATAAACATACTAAGTGTGTTAAAGAGACAGCTTACCTTGAACCAGATTTCAGTTGTTGTTCTTGATGTTCCACAACACCATGTAGTTCTGGTGGCACAAAGACTTCTTTATTAACATTGCTCACCCAGCTGTTCTTTGCTTTGTTTGATTTGTTCTGACTCACTTCAGCTAAAACATGAAACAAGAATATTGTTGTCTCCCATATGTTCATACCGGATTTCTTAAGAAGCAAATACAAGTATTTGCATTCAGTCCTACAGCTATTTCAAAAGTCCACTATACTTGACTTGTGTACAGAAGCAGATCTGGTGCCTTCTAAAGAATAATTTTTCTAATGCTACTAGAAATGTCACATACTGCTCTGAATACTTCACTCTACTACACCAGGTACATTTGCTTTAGACCTTACAGTGATCCTAAATCACTGTAGAGAGAGAGAAGTTGGAGAAGTTTTCTACAACAACCCTGGTAAAGACTGATCCTGTAGTTCTTGCAGCTAGATAAACATTGAAAATTCAACCTCGGTGTCCTGAGGAAACAAAAACAATTGAACCATAGGAAACTGAAAACATGTTGAGTTCAGTTAATCAAGTCAATTGTTCCCTTCCTACAAGCAGTAAACTGGAAGTTAGTCAAAACTCATTTAAGCAGGTGGCTAATCCTTATGGATAGAATTACCACAAGAAGTTAAGAAGGTAAATATAAAAAAAACCCTAAACAACCAAAAAGCCCCACGTCATTCAGCAAATGCAAATACATTTGCATTTCTTTCTGGGGTGGGACAGAATCCTATTCTGGTAACCCCTTTCAGAGTCAAAAAATTCATTTACATTATTTCCTCTACTTCTTTTTGCACTTCAATGGTTTAGAAATGAAGAATTTATTAGTGTGCAAAAATAAGCAAGATTTTTATTCTCACTTTTGCTATCCACAACTGCAAGCAAAAATATCTTGACATCTAATGAGTCACTGAAACCAAGGATTTGCACATAGTTCTGAATATACCAGTATGCCCCTTTGTTCAAGTAATAAGGTTGGGACTGTCATGGTTTAGCCCCAGCCAGCAACTAAGCACCATGCGGTCGCTCGCTCACTCCCCTATCCCTACCCCCCTACCCTACCCCTACCCCGATGGGATGGGGGAGAGAATCAGAGGAGTAAGAGTGAGAAACACTCCTGCGTTAAGATAAGAACAGTTTAATAATTAAAGTAAAATAATAATAATGTTACCAACATTCTTCTCCTACTAAATCCAAAACACAGCACTATGCCTGCTACTAGGAAGAAAATTAACTCTATTCCAGCCAAAACCAGGACAGGAGTAACCAACCTTCCTTTAAGATAATATGGCTTTAAGTACTTTCCTTTAAGCTATAAGTTACTGTAAAATTTAGCTAGAATTTTACAGCTGATTTTCATAACCTTCAAGTCCAAAACCAGCCGAAAACCACAAACACACTGCACTAACCACCTGTGATTTTTTGCATTCTTACCCATTTCAGGCCTTTTCTTGTTAACTTAAAAACCCAAAAACATCACACAGTAACCTCCAACTGACTAAACTGCCATTATCCAAACTCATCTCTGGGAATATATAGGGATTGAGAAGGTGTAACATTGCAGGATTAGACAGGAAAACAAGGCTAAATTGTAGTTACAAAACCTATAGAAAGTGCCAAGCTGTAGTCCATCCACAGTATTGAGAGAAGTACCTTACTTGCTTCACTAGCACACAGCAAAATCCCTTAATAGAACTTAAAAAAAAAAAAAAAAAAAAAGATTGCAAATTTCAGTACAATCTGGTGAGAATAATAAAAGTCTTGCCCTTCTAAGTCAAAAGGATTTAGCAGAACTAGAGGAGGTTAAGAGGGGTTGGGGGTCAATTTCTCTAAGAAAAAAAAAAAAATCACTTTCTGTACAAAGAATGACAAACTAGACCAGGACTCTTCAGATTAGAAAGTCAGATGCTGAGAGATTTATAACAGAAGTCTACAAAATCCTGTACACTATATTATAGCTGTTTTTGTGAATATAGATCGACTGTTCACTTTCTCTCCCAGGGATAACATTAATGGTGATCAGTTCAAAACCAGAAAAGGAAATGGTTACTTCTTATGTGGAAAACCCTGATTTTAAAATGCTTCATGACAGGACATGTTGAATGTTAAAGAGGCATGGCTTAAAGAACTTCTTGAACAAATTAATGGGGTAAAATAATCCAGAAATACCACGTCTATTTCAAAAAAGTCTGAGGTGCAATTGGCTGCAGGCTGGTCCTGGCCTTGGAGCCTACACATGTTGCCAGGCACTCTCAGAGGCAGGGTGCTGGGGAGACAGGCTTTTGGTCTGGTCCCCGAGAGCAGCTCTTATTTCTACTCTTTTGTTTCGTTTTTCTCCAAACAAAACACTGCATTTACTTCTGATGTTAAGCTCAATGCATTATCTTCCCATGTTCTGATTTTTTTTTTTAAAAAAGAGTTTCAGAATATAATATTTATTATCAAGTGAGTACCACACTTGTCAACACTACTCAATTTACACACAATATACTACTACCTATCTGTACTACTGAATTAATGTCTGCAACTGTTAGCTGGCACATGAACACAGCTGGCTTTAACAGACATCTCTAATAGATCATTTGAGGGCACCCACCATGATGTGGGGAATAGTGGGTGCATTTAAAGCTAACATGGACACAGGATGCCAGTTTTAGCTGCCAGAGTTCCCAGGACATATATTTCGGTAGTTATAACCACTAGATCCAGCTCATGGTGCCTAACATTTCAAATAAATTTGAAGTACCTTTGGTCTCCTTACAAATAAAAAAGAAAGGCTCAGAGGTCTCAATCTGAGTACCCAAAAGCTTGGGTAATCCATACTAAAAAGCAATTTCTTCAATATCTGATTCTTTGCACATTCCAGGGTAGCTCACAGGCCCTCAAAAATGGAAATGAGAATGCAGTCCAGGAGTGCAGCGGGCTTTTAGTCCTACACATAAACACAAGCCAGTCCCTCCTGTTAGCAGTCATCAGACTGAATTCTGTCTTTAATACACAGCACTACGGGAGAGGAAAGCTTACGCTATAAACTACATGGGAAATCTCTCTTTTGCATCATTTTCTACTTCTAGAGATGCCAATATTATTCTTGTATTTCACAGACAGCAGTGTCTGAGGTTAACTAAGTAAGAGCCAGCTTTTCCAAAATAAAACATAAACAAAATGCTTACCAAGAGTGGCAGGCTTCCGTCGCATGGAAGCTCGAATAATATCTGCTCCGTGTATCTTATCTCTGTGCCTCTTTGACTTTGCTTCATAAAACCACTGTCCACTCATATTCTTTAGCTGAACATCGTCTTTGACTTTTTCTGGTAAATGCCTGGGGAGAGGGGAAAAAAAAATTAATAAATGAGATACACAATCTACTTACCTGTGTGAACAGAATAAAAGTCAGATTTTTTTTTGGTTGGGGGGGTGTGTGTGTGCGTGTGTGTTTTGTAGGTTTGGGGGTTTTTTTAACACTGTCTCAGCATGCTATTTCCATCTTCTGACCTGTAACTTTCCTTATTTAATTGTGAAGGATGACAACGTGCTGGAGAGGGAAGAGCCTCACCTCTGTTACCATCAGAGCATGGGCTGAAGTAACTCTTCAAAAAAAAGAAATGCTTTGCTATGATAAACGCTAAAGCAGAGACAGCCCTGGAGAAGTCTTCAGTAATTGCAGAACTTATCTTCTTGCCTCCAAAAGCCAGTTTTCCAAGGTTAAAACTGAGATAAGCTAGCAGGGCAGCATAAGAAATCTGCCAAAATTAAGTCCATGGCTGTTCTGGGGCTCAGAAGATGCCTTTTCAGGCTGTTCATACGGCACTAGTGTTACACACACATTCCAAAAGTGCACTGGAAAGATGGTGCCATTTTTCGCACAGGTTATACAAAAATCCTTATATGAATACTATGAATTACAAAGGAAGTAGCATCACATGGAAGAAACAACAAAATAAGTTTGTTTAGTTTATTAATCTGCCATGTATCCATCACATGAACTGCAGCCATTTCAAGTACGTGAAGCAAATTTTTAATAATTTGATTTCAGGCCTCAGGGTCACCCTGTTTTTACGAAGCATACTAACAGAATAAAAAGTTGCTGTGTGCAAATTGAGAGGTTGCTTTCTTTCCTTGTTAGGTATATAACACATTGGGCATATGCTTATACATGGCCTGGAGACTAACCTGCAGACCAGGAAAGTTACTACACAGATTTAGGGAGTACTTAAAAAAAAAAAAAAAGCTAAGCGAGGCTTCACCTGCCTTCTCCATTTACGTCCTTTCCTTCAGCAAACAAGCTAATAACAGAGCCCAAGGGAGAAATCAGAACAAATCAAGTTACTCAGACTTTAAGGCTAAACACAGCCCACACTGCTTGGGATGGTGCTATCTTCCACAGGCCTGATGGCCAGTCATAGAATGGTTTGGGTTGGAAGGGACCTTTCAAGGGCATCTAGTCTAACCCCAAGGAGGTTCATGCCAGTTTTATATTGCTTGTGAGTTTAGGAGAAGGAACTCCTAGTGCAATCAAGCAGCTATGACGACAGTCCTGCAACCTATAATAAAAGATTTGACTGTCAAGTACAGACACCCATTCACAGCAGGCAAAGGACACTGAGCCGGTCCCAATCCTCACACTGAGACAGGCCATTCTCACCTATCATTCAACCTCTCCTTCATCCTCATATAGCCAGAAATGAAGAGGCTTATTTGAATGCATCAGCTATATTAGAATTTGAATACCTAAACTTGAATACCTAAACTTTTTGAAAGTACTGTCAACAGTCAGTCCCTCCTAGGTGTGTAAACAACTTCTCTGTCTCAAATCAGCTACGCACACTTGAGGCTGCCAGGAGGCATTTTTAATGCCAAGATTCAACAGTCCATAGCATTACTAGGCCATTTAAATTTGGCTCTCCCTCTTGCTTATAACTCTGTGCTTCCCTAGGAGCCAAGATACACACTTCTCATATGCTGCAGGTCTTCCAAATCGGAGCAGGAACACAGCAGTAGCTTCCCTCTGTCCTCAAGCAAATATATTACTCAGGTATGAGCCAACTCCTCATTGCTCAGCCAGTTTATGTACACAGCCAGCAGGAATAGTAGAAATATGGCACGCAAAAAACTTTTTACACAGATGATTGCTTCTCCCTTTCACCTTTTTCCCATGTGTTATTTGTCTTCTCAGACCAGATGCTCCTCAGGGTTAGGGACCGGCTTTTCAGCTATTTGTACAGCCTGCAAGGCAGCAGAGCTCTGACCCCAGCTAGTGCTTCAGGGCAGTATGACAACACATGCCAAGGGAGGTTCTCTAGCAGGAAGGTACCCAGTCACAGGACAAGTATTCAATGCCCTCACCCTGTTTGATTCAACCCTTTTACCCCAGACACTGCTCACTCCTTTCCCCTTTGTATTCAACCACTGAAACTCGGGTGTGGTAGGAGACCTTTACCACTCAGCTCAGACCGATAAATCACTGTAGAAGTGGACAGGATCCCTGGCCTCTCAGCTATGTCAGCCTACTTACCTGCTTGTTGGACTCTCGGATCTGCGACTGATCAGCATAAGCAGGACAGAGACGCATGGGTTTGCAATGGCTCCAGACTCTCGTTAAGTGTCACCCATGGCCAAAGCAGCTGTCTTTTTGGCTAGAAGTGAATGCCAGGCACCTTGCTCCCACCCCTGGCTTGCTGTCTACGGAAGTTAGTGTACCTTAACTCCACCAGCTCAACAGGCCTTCTAGACTTTGTGAGATAATTATGCTTTCTAACAAAGGTATAAACGTGCTCTCAATTTACCCCGGACTTCCTTTACAAATGACCCATCCGGCTGATAGGGCTTGTATGGTAAGACGTGACAGCTCACAGCAGCTGACTTCAACTACTTCTTTTGCCTTCTCTTCTCACCTGGATAGCACTTGACCTTTGTTAGCTTGGCTTACTCATCTCTTCAAGAGAAGTATTTAGCCTCTCGGTCCCATCTTTTGAGGAACTAAGAGCAACATAAATGTTAGAGCTATTCCCAGGCATCCCCCAGCAGATATAAAGAAGCAGATTTCCATTACCAGAAAGACAATTAGTTCTAGGTCTTGACAGGGTAAAAGCTTTTAAGAAGCCTGTGTTCACCAACATATCATGTTGCAAAAACAGCTGCTGAGGTGACAAACGGGAATTTTTACAATGCTATTTGAATTCTCAAGCTCTGCTATGAGCAGGCCTTAGCAGTAATATCAAACTGCTTGCACTACGTGGGCCTGTTTCACTGCTAGGCATTAGATTTAGATTGTGGTTTACCTTGAAAGGAATTGCAGAGAAACCAGACTGCAGACATGGTTTTCCACTGCTACATACGCCTCCCAGCACACCACAACAGGATTAGAAGCCAACAGCTGATTCTGTGCCAGCTCCCCAGTCAACAGAAAGGCTAACCACGCTGTCATTACGTGATTTTCCTCTTCATGACCAAAGAACTAGTAGGTATCCAGATTAAGAGTCAGATTGCAGGCTCGGTTGCCAAGTTTGCAATTAGGAGAAAATGCAATAACAGCTTTACATATGATGTAAGCATGTATTCTGGAGTCCCTCAGTGGTCTGTTAAAATGCCAGTTAGCCTATGTTGCAGTGTTCAGAGTGAAACAGCCTCAAATTGTAATAAAGCTAGTGCCTGTTTCTTTTACAGGAACATTAAACTCAAAGTGAAGGTACGTAGTTAGAAGGAATTCACTCTAAAATTCCCTTTTAAAATAGGCCTGGGTTCCCCCATTACTTAATATGATTTTTCCACTATGCCTAGGTAAAACATTTTTGATGGCAAGATGACAAATTTTTCATCCCACTAGGGCATAAAGTGCATGCAGAATTACACTGAATGGGCATATGAAGCAACTGTCAGGCACTCTGCAGGCAAACACAAAACCTACACATGTATTAAATGGGTTGTTTCTCCCCACCTCCGGAACATCTGATAGTGGGCTAAATCACGTGGTACCACTGTAAGGCAGGAAATCTGCTCTGATACAATCAGTCCCTGTCAACCTCCCTATCAGTAAATCCAGAATGGTTTATCTTATGCTTTGTAGGCTAGTGCAATAGCTCACTGCATGTTAGGGTGAAGTGATGACTTCTGTTTCTTTTTTTGAAACAACAGTCTCTAGCAATACATACCTATATCTAACACTGTTCAGCTACACCTCCTCAGTGTCTCTTAATTCCTTCCCCTGTACTCCCCTTATTCATAGTCCATATCATAAGCCACCACAGAATTTGCAAGATGTGACAACTGACATCTTAATAGCTTCTTTTATTGCCTTATTCCTCAATCGACAGCTTAATCTGAGCTTTTCAGACAGGAGAGTCTGTGTGGTGCAAGCACATTCTGGGACTTCTTGTGACAAACTAAGCAGCTTTTAAATCAGGGTCTATGCTCAATCAGCTCAAAGAGACAGATTCATTAGCATCTCACACTCCCTGTTCTGAACATATGAAAAAAGCACCCCAGTGACTAATTGACTTTGGAGAGGAAGAAAGCAGGCGGCTCTGTTGTCCATTGAAATATGGTCTCCACCAGAATCTGGAAACAAAACTAAGATCCCAACTTCTGTGGTGAGTGAGTGTCTCAAACACACTGACCAGATTAACCCAGCTATACGTCATTACTCTCCAAGAAGATGGCTACAGGTGGGGCATCAGACTGGCATGTTGCCCCATATTTCATTTAAACCATATATACATTCTGCACTGAAGACGGAGTCCTTTGTTTTTATACGCTTTTCTACTATGTCACCTGCAGTTAGCACTCAGACTTATTCTCCTATGAGCAGTTGCACTGTCAAGTTTGAAGTAAGCTTAATTTTACAAGTAAAATGTTATGAATCAAGTAACTAGATACTCCCTAGGCAGACACACAGAATATATAAATTTGTTTAGGCATTTCTTACTATATGGAAACTTAACTTTACTCCATTCAGGAAATCTGTAGCAAGACTGTTGAGGTTAGAGAGTACAGGAGGTAGGAGTCTTTCCAGGTCTGTCAGCCTTCGCAGTTTCTATTAGCTTCTACTTCTTTAATTTCTCTACCAGCCTTCCACTGTTTAGTTTGTCTGCTTGTTTTAAAGGATTTGCAAAGAGGCCGCCCCTCCCTCTTCACACACAACCCAAGTAAACCTGCCATGGAAAAAACCCCAACCCAACAACAAATCCTTCCCAATGAAGGAACAGCTATCCTGTGACAATATGCCTTTGGTATTAGAGTCAGCCTGGACAGCAGCACAAGACAACTTGGAATCGGAGGAGGAGAGGTCGCTAGAAAGTATGTGCATTCACTCACAGGTTCTGCTCCAACACAGTGTTCCCAGTACTTTATAGGATTTTAAAGTAGGTGTATAAAGCATAAAAACAGCCCTGATCAAATGACAACCCACAGGCCACAGAGAAGCAACTGTAAGTGAGCAGAAGAGCCTGCATCACAGCTTTCTTCACAACTACCAGCAAGGGCATTTCCAAGAAATTGATGCTGTACTAAAGAATAGGTTGCATTTTAGGATTTCAGGCAAGCTACAGATCAAGACTAATCTGCTCTGAAGACAAAGGCTTCAGTTTGGCATTCAATAATACAACACAGTCCCGGGCACAAACATGTGATAGAGAGATCTGACCAGGACAGTTTTTGTACTGTAGGGAAAACCATACTTATTGAGGTGGTACTCAATTTAGAGGTTAAAAAGGCTTATTAGTATCCACTTTTTCCCTTAAGCACATTCTTCTACCATACAAAATAAGCTCCATCCACCCTGCTTCACCAGCTGTTCCAAACAAGCATCATCCAGTCAAATAATCCATCTGCTACTAGTAGACAAGGTAGTGATCAATACTGGGAAGAAAAGGTGTCAGTCCAGTTCCCAGCATAGTCCAATGTCATGTTTGTTACCAAGACCAGTAAGTAGGGTCTCTTCCTTAACCCCAGTTATCTCACCAGATTAAGATGAAAACAGTCCTTCTTTTCTTACTGGCTCTTCACGAGGTGGGCTGAGACCAAGGGGAGTTCACTGTTACTTTGGTCTGATGAACCTGGCAGAAATCATAGAGGATGAAGAAAAGCTTTCTGGAGGATACATACCCCCTTATTTTTTTGTCTGTCCAGTGACAAATAGAGACTTAGGCAAAAAAAAAGGAGTTCGCTCAGAATAGGGTGGGTTTGTTTGGTGGTGGGTTGTTTTTTTTTGAATATATCTCTGGAGAGCAACAACCAACCTCCCCACCACACCCACAGCCATTCTTATGTCAGTTGGCTTTGTTTAAAAAGTATAAATAATGGCATGCACATTTTGCTAGGGAATAAAATTGCTCTATTTCCTGAACAGTCACTGTATTTGGAAAGTCGCATTTGGTGCTAAGCGATGACCATCAAGGCGAATTAATCCAGAAGACATGAGCCTATCCTCTTCTGCCCAGACAGGTGTGCCTTACAGCCCCAAGAGGAACATTCTCATCTGAGTGTATTTAGGTACTCACATACCTGAGAAATCAGCAACTGCAAGTGCCACTTGATACTTCGATTATTGTGAAATCTCTCAGAAATCTTGCCGCATTCCCACGTTAAACCAAGCATTTTTTTTTAAAAAGCCATTTTTAACTGCTAAAACTAAAAAAGGAAAAAAAAAATAGACCAATTTTATTTCAAAAAAGGTAGTTGCTGAATTGACATGCTGGATCCCCTCTGTCTTTGGCTGTGGGAAATGCCTCTGAGCTCCCACCTTCTCATGCAACCAAAGGAGGGCAGGCATGGGCAGAAGGCAAGCACAGTCTTACCCTCAGGCTCCTTTGGGGGAGTACTCCAGGTTGTTCACAGTGTGATGGAGCTCTTTCTCCTTCAGCAGGCAAAGAAATCAGTCAACTGAGGGCACGAGGAAAGAGCTTACGGGCTGTCCCTGGTTTGGCTGAAGGCAATCTCCAAGCTCACGCTCTCATGCATACACTTTGACTATCAGCACATTATACTTACTAACATGTAAGGCCGTTAAAAGTTAATCAGAAGTCCCTGGTAGGACCACTAGACACAGGTCTAGATTTCAGAACCAGTTATAAAAATAGCATGAGTTTCAATTAATAACAATTAATTTCTCCTATAATGTCTGAGCAGTGTGTGAGAGCAAATTCTGTTTGACAAGAGGAGATACTAAGATATCTCAGTTTGAATTTTCAGCAAAAGAGTTCAAGCCACCTAATTCTTAGTCTCTTACAATAAATCAACCTACAGAGATTTTTTTTTTATCACTAAGGGCAGAGTTAAGTTCAGATTAAAAAGCTTTGCTCATATTGTAAGCAAGCTCCTTGTTGACACAAATGTATAACCTAAAAATAAAAGAACGAAATATGCTGCAAAGCGACTGTAGTGTTTTTTTCAATGTGTTTTTAAAATCAGCTCCACAAAACCTGTATGCTTTGTTTTCTTATTAGTCACACTTGCTTATTACTAGACTAATTTGAATCTACCAAGGCTTAAGGATAACATCAGTACCCTGAGAAGAACCTCAGAATCATGTTGCTAGAGGGGATGCGCTGACAGGATCTTAACATATCCTCAGCAATAAATTTAAAGAAAGTTATTGTTATTTGTGGCATTCCTGATCCAGAGCCCAAGCAAGCTTTCAAAAAAAAAATTCAGTGTGGATCAGAAGGGATGATGGCCAGCCTAAGAGACCTCAATTAGACACACAAAGTGCCATTCTGTTTCCTGGTCAGGACAGAACGCAGAGCACATACAACCATACTGTGCTCTTGCCTTGCCTGTAAGCCACACCTCTTCCATGTGTCATTTTTCCGTTCATTTACAGACGCCCAAACTTTTATCATGAAGTAGTGCAAATGATATATATTAAGGATGTTATAAGAAAAAGGGGTAGACAACTGGTAAAGTAAACATTTTTGCAGAGATTTAGCTTTAGAAAGAGTCCCTAGGTATTGTATGGCAATGGGAAAGAGTGATACTTCAAAATTATGAAGCTATAATTGGTGCCTAGTTACCCAGCTATGCAGACACTATCAAGCTGCCACAATCATTTGAGTGGGTACTGAGGACACATTTTGAAAATTTCTAGAACATCTGGAAGAAATACCCTGGAGGCACAGTAGGAAAAATGGGTCATTTTTTTCAGAAAGAAGGTGGTTAGCTTTGACAGCACCTCTAAGACATCATCTCTAAACTCTTCTATCTTCAATCAGCCCTTTAAACTTGAACTGGCACCCATGTTCAAAACCATCTCCACCAAGAACCTTGCCCCTGTTAAGCGCACCCTCAAAACTGTTACATCTAACAGAGAAGTATTTTATGAAGATTTGAAGAATGTATTCTGGCAACAGTCACTGAATGTCATTTTCACACTACAGTGGTAAGTCCGGTTCCCCCAATGCCGATATTCAGCTCACCCCAATACCTTAAATATATCCCATCCTAAGAAACAAAAAAAACCAGAAAAAAGTCTGCCTTCTGACAGTCTATGATATAAGGAAAACTGCCTTAAAAAGTGACTGAAGAGGACATCTGTTAAAGCTGACCAGAATCAAAAAAACATTTACACTAGGATTTCAATAGCCACGCGATCCCACCGAGCATTATGAGAAAGGTTAAGTTTACGGAGCACCCAGCAGAATCGGACCCCTAAAGCTTTCTCTTTTTTTGCAATGCCACACCAATGTATGTATTAAAGGGGTTTGGCACACAGCGGTCACCACCCGCCACACAAACAACTCCACATCAGAACTTCCCTATCGCTAGCCTCCTTCAGTTTGCACAATGAGCAAACAATCCTGAGCACAGCCCACAACAGCATCGCCAGGAGGTTCTGCTGGGAAGGGCCGACAGCCACAGCAAGGAACCCTGTCGCAAAGGCGACCACAACAGCTTTCTGCCTCAGACATGCTGGTGCCGAGGGACCAGCCACTCCACCGCAGAAGAGTCACCCAGCCACAATCCAGAACTTCAGATGTATTTCTGTTCCACATTACTGCCTCCAGACAGGGCCCGAAACTGTGTTAATTCTGAACTACACAACTGTAAAGAGAGTTAGGGGCTATGCTGAAGCTACTGCCAGGAAATTCAGTTATGTGCTTAGCTCACTTATTTGTTCAATACCTGAAACCCAGCTGGAGCAGGGTATATCAGAGACTCCTGGACAGGAATAAGGACAACAACAACAAAATGTCAGCAATATGGTAAAAAAAAAGCTTCTAGTCTTGACAAGCTGTCACTCAGCTCTTCCATTTTATGCCGTTTTTCAACCCTCCTCAGCCACACTGCCATTCAGGGGCTGGCAGCAGCTCCGGGGGTAATGAAGCAAAGAGAGGCATCTTCTTGCCCTAGGAATAAAAAAGGATGCAACATCTTTTGATTTCCTTGCATCACACCCTCTTGTCATCGGAGAGTTCTTCATCACCCTTTTGCCCATGAGAAGAAAACATCAACATCCCCTTTCCTTCCTCAGCAGAAGTCAAGGAGGAAGCAGGTATGCTGTTCCCAAAACGATGCTGTTCCTAAAACTATGAGCCCAATTCAGACCAACACAAGGGGAGCTGCAAGACAGGGCAAACGCCTATTACAGCGCCCAACAAACCAAGAATTAAAGCAGACTGCCTAAGGAGGCTGTGTGGGCCAGTCTAATCAGCACAATTTTACTACAGATAAGCAATATTAGGAGCTGTTAGCAGAGAAGGGACTCCATCAGGTGATTTGTAAAATTCCACTAGGAAGTTGCTCAAAGAGGATTCTGTCATGTTACCAGTTTGTCCACACTCCAGGAACATTGCACAGATTATTAGAACACCCTTCAAACCTCAGAATTTCTTCTAGAGGGAAAAAGATCACATTAAAAGACTTCCATTATATACACATACAAACAACACTTTGTCAGGGTGTGATGTTTGTAAGACAACATTCGATCCCAGCTCTTGGAATCTTCCAGGTGTGCAAGGCTGTAGAATTCGAACTAAAATACTGCATCTCCTTGGCTGGAGATATAATTCAGGTAGTGTTTTAATATATAAAAAGCAAGCTCCATGTGCCACATGTATGCAGAAAAATCAGTTTCAGATGTAAGCTTCCAGCTTCTCACAAGTTATAATATTCAGAAACCAGAAGAGACATTTTATTGTAGAAACAAACATGCTGATTACAGGCTGCTACAACCTGCAGTCCCTTGCATTTTCCACCACACCCTCATGAACTTGAATTACAAATGGCAAAAATGAAGTTATACAGACAGAAATACTTGTCAACAGCCCTTTCGGCCTACTCACTCCTGAGAGTGGCTTTTTTGATTTTCTGTTCCAGGAAGGGTTCCTTTCCCCAGATACTGTTTTCAAACTCGTATCTACAATTACTTTCCCAGAGCATTTTCCGACCTGGCACTGATGGTACCATTCCAAGACTAAAGCCAGTGTTTTTCTACCTACAGTAAAGAAGAGAAAATGCCTATCCTGTTACAGCAAAGTCAGTTTTCTGCTTTTTGAAGCAGGAGATAAAACTATGTGGTGAAAACATCTCCTCCTCAGGTTGCATTAAGACAGTAGGGGAAAAAAAAATTGGGAACATTGCATGTAATAATTTTACCTTCAGTCTTCAGTGAAGCAAATGCCTTGAGAGGAGAAGCCTTTTTAACCAAGAGAAGCTAGTGGTTTGCCTTTTATTGCTCTTACACTGAAAGGAGCAAGAGGAATAACTCAACATGCTGACCAAACGACCTCAAGGCTGCACAAGCATGCTCAGCAAAATGAGCACTGCTCTTGGGGCAAGCGGCAGGCTGCCCTTTCATCTGCAGGGTAGAGTATGCCTACACAGAGGGCATTTGCCAAAAAAAAAAAAAAAAATATTTCTCAGAAGAAAAGCATCACAAATGCATCACGGTTGGAATGTTTTCAAAACATTTAAACAGGAAATAATGTCTTTATGAGGAACATCACAATGAGAAGGAATCCTAGAGAAGATTACTGAATCAATGACAGAAAATCCTGCCTCAGCAGAGGCCTGTAAACATCTATTTGTGTTACAGCTTTTTGACCTTTCAGCATCTGAGGCTCCTTTTTTCATTATTCAGCCACTTGTCATTTTGTGTACCCTATAATGGATACTATCTTTCACACTGACTACTAAAATCCTCATTCTTGAGCAGAGAGCTATCTGTATTAGCTGAAACCACTGTTCAACTGCTATTTGTACCTGTGTGGATGGCTTTCACAAAGTCAAGTCATCTGGGCGATGCTGCTTTCCATGCATACATCTCTATTCGTGGCAGTTACCCTAATGGTAGCTCTAGGAAAGCCTCCCAGCACACAAAACACTCCAGAACAACAACACATTGCTCCATCTGTGATACCACAAAGAAAACAGGGAGCAATTTGCTGCTTTAGCCATGGATTGCAAGGACTTCTCCTGGCAATGGAGCATAGTATTGGTACCTCCTCTGGACTGCAGCTCCAATGCTCCACATACTTGAGGTATAACTTCATCCCTCAGACATGTTGCTGACTGCATCCATATTGACTTCTTTGCTTGTTTGGGGCACTAGTACTCCTTTTGAATCAACCCACACACACACTTATTATGTACCGATTCAGTCTGCAGATGTTACAATACTCACAAACTGAATCCTTTTCTGAGGAAGCCAGGACAGATGCCTATCAAGCCAGATGCACACCAGGTGTGCTTGGCCCCTTAGGGAATTGTAAGCATCCAAATCAACAGTTAGTCTTTTGGCCAGTAATGAATCATTTGTGTGGTAGAGGCATTTCATCCAGAGACTATGCTAAATGTAGTCCAGAGTAAAAATCTCCAAACCACGTATACTGTGGAATATGGGGCCCTCAGCAACAACTGTTTTTATCTACCCCTATGCTCCAAGTAACTCAGTATATGAACCGTGCAGGTCTTCCCAGGACAACCCAGGGCGCTAGATCCCTTACCTGACTCTCTCTTCTTCAGCTCTTTTAAGCTCTGCATCCCGTTGCAGCACCTTCATTATCGCCTCTTGCTCCTCCTCCGTTAGGAAGCTTAGGTCAATCATCTTGTTGTGTTTGTAGGGGCTGGTAAAGTGTCCAGGAAGATCTTAAATCCTGCTGGGGACAGCCCTGTAGTCTGCTTTAAAGGTCTAGAAGAGAAGCCTTTTTCAGCAGGCACAGAGAAAGCTGGACCAGGTTACAGTCAATGGTTTAAAGAGCCCCAAATGTTGCTTTCTTGCAGTAGAATATGTGCATGCTTCCCTAGACGAAAGACTTTTGGGAAAGCGCTGCATTCCTGCTTGCCATCATAATGATGTCTTCTCGGCTTGTCCTCTCAGCTCTGCTTCCTGGAGTAACAGTTCATTGACCCAGCATATTCAGTATTTAAGAACAAACAAAACATCCCCTAAAAAAGAGACAAGGAAGAACAAGCTGTAATATCAGAGATCAGGGAAGTAGATTATGTATGCATTTTTTAATTAAAAGAAACAAGTTTTTCAGTGTGATTAAACTACTTTGTGAAGTTCAAATGGTCACTTCAAGTCAAACCTGTTTTGCAGGACTCTTGAACAAGGTGGCCATGAAAATATATTCCTTTTCAATAGGACAACTCACACCCTAAAACACAGAAGTGTCGTTCAAATAATACATTTTAAAATAAGTGCATTTTAAGTTGTCCTTTAAGTCAGCAGAACAATTTGGAGGAGAAAGGAAAAAAAAACGCCAAAAAATAAATCAAGAACACTTATCACACTCATTTAAAGTTAAAAAAAAAAGTATTGACACAAGTATTGACATTGTATTCAAAAGCACACAAGAACTCTTTGTCTATGGCTATCATACACAGATAGTCAAGAGCCAGATCTCTCAGAAGAAAAATCTACTGCTGCTTGCAGCCCTGATTCACAGCAAAGCAGCAGACAGAGTGAGGCAGCCCAACATGCATCCGCGGTGTTCACCTTCTGCCAGCATAGACTTGGATCACATCCATGAACTCTCTTCACAAGGGCTAGAAGTTGGATTTTGTTTATTTAAAGAAAGATTGCCTGAACTCCAGGAACAGAAGACTTAAAGAAAAAAAAAAAAAAAACACAACCACTTGGAATAAAACTCATGAGCTTGCCATGCTGGTTTACTTATCATTAGCACATTTCTAGGACACTGTTTTTGGCAAGTCACCAACCAAACAGAACAAAAGAAGCACCCCATTAGGACAAGCCATTGAACTTCTGGACCCTACTCCACTCCTACCAAACTGTGTCCCTTACCCTCCACACCTGTCTTTCCACTCCAAGTCTTCAAAGACTCCTTTGCCCTTTCAGGAGATCAGAAAGGCAGCAGTCATCACAAGCCCTGGAGGAAAACCCCTGAAGAAGCTGTCAGAACCCTGCCACATGTAACATGTTGCAGCAGTGAGAAGGGAGCAGGCTGGGAACGTGTTGGAGGAATTTGTATGCTTCAGTGCAGGACTTAAGGAGCATTGGTGCAATGCCTCTTTCTGCAGGATTTTGTCTTCTGTTTGTAACGAAACCCTGTATCACTCATAAAAGCTGCTCACATGCTAGGCAGAACCAAAAGCAACACGTTTAAGAGATGATTTCCTCAGAATCCCCTCAAACGGGAATTCCGTAACAGACTTTTGACCAAAATACTCTTTTCCCCAAAACACACGCCACTCCTCACCGAAACGTCAGGTACCACTTTTGCAAAGTCAAGTTTCTTACAGTAAACCTTTTAAACTTTCTAGAAGCTGCTGTTAGCTGCTGGATGGAGTCAGAACTGCTATGTTGTTCTGCCTAGTTACCTTGAGGTCAGGAGGAAGGGAACCACTTGAGTCATTTCCCTTTCCTTTGTACCAGCCCCTGCTTTGGGAAGGAAAGTCAGGGTATCTTTAGTTGCCATAGACTTTTACCACAATAAGTTGCCACAATACAACTGAATTTACAAGATAGAAATGTAACTTTTGCTCACAACATTTTACCACTGACAGCGTGTAATTATGTCAGGAACATGATCCCGTGTAGGCCCAACCACTGTTCTACAGAACATATGGAATAAATGTGAAATAATTTCTATATAATCATCTTGAGTATGTGAAATTAGAAGTCACATGGTAACATGAACCTCGCTGCTTTAGCCAAACGAAACTGCATTTACAAGCAGTAATTTAAAATACTGTTTTGCCTCTGTTTTATAGACCATGGTTCCAGAGCACTATTCATTTACAAGGCAATCCCAACTGTCAAAGACAAAAACCTCTTCTTCAAAAAAACCTCAGAGGAATAAAGGCAGGCTGGGGAAGTCAGTTGTATCTAGAGCAGTCTCTTAGTGCCTTAGGGTTACAGCACCATGGACGTATTGAAGCCAGAGAAAAAAAGAAATAAATAGACTGAATTTAATGTAAGCCTCAGAAACATCCCTATGACAAACCTGGTGAGAGGCAGAAGAGAAGCAGATGTTATTGGTTATCATATATTATTAGTTATTGGACAGGTCTCTATTAGGCAGCTACCACCAAAACCCTTTAGGTACGTGTGTGTCAGCTTTGGGCCCTTGCAGTCTGACACTGCCATGTGGCAGACGGGACACTGACATCGTATTGATCTAACAAGCACTAAAATCATGCAACAAGCCACTGCGATTGCTCCCCTGGCCACAGGATTAATCAACGAGGAGATTAAAACAAGATATTGGCACTGACACTACTCAAAGAGAAACTTCATCTCTAAAGATAACAGCATTTCTTACAGGTGTGGAAGGCAGCTGCAGCCAGATTAATGATTATCCCCCCTACTTAAAAAAAAAAAAAAGCCCAACAACCTTCTGCATATGGTTATGTTTGGCTGCCATATTTATCTTCTCCATGATTCTCATTGCGATTTTGTTCCATGAGGTTGATATAACAGTATCTCAAACAGTCTGCCATCTGTAACTTTATTTATATTTAGAAAGTGACAGTTGTATAACTAGGCAGAAGTAAAAAGGGCTTACTATAGGGCCTACCAACAAACGTAACAATCCTAAATTTATTGAGGATCTACAACAGTACTCCTTCAGCTTATGAATGGCCATGGATATCTGTTTTGACTGTAGTGTGGAAACTTTCACAACATCTAATGCACCAGTCAGCATCCGCAGTCCTAATCCAAAGCCCTGGGTGCTGACCGAATGGCATGTGCACAGCTGCCAACAGGCACAGAACCTTACGTTGCAACCACAAAACCTCGACAGCTCAGAACTGGAATCATCAAGGATTTTTCTTGTAAATCGGGCAAGTTTCTTGCCTCAGGTCAATCAAGTCTCTAAGAAAGCAGTTATAGGGATGATATCTTACCCTGTCTTTGTGTTTAAAGAAGGCTGAGGGAAGAAGTGTTATATTGTCTATTAGATTAATTTAAAAATCTAAAAGAAATAGTCGGACAGCATTTACAAAACAAGCTGCAAGCTTCCTTGATGTCTCACAGTATTCAAATTAAGAAAACTAGTGGAAGCAGAACTTCAGTCCTCCCCAGGTGAACCGCAGTTTGTAAGGGCTGAGCATCCACACAGGCTGTGGGAGCTCACAGCAAGCTGCACTGCTACTAAACTTCCTAGATATCATCATTCCATCGAGCCATTTCTGCAACTAAGGTTGCACTCCCACTTTGCTTTCAATCAGGTGCAAGATACCACCTACCCCGGCAGGCTCTTTGCCATTTTTTTCCTGGTAGAGATCATACAACATGGTTCCACAGTTCACAAAGCTCTGTTTTGCTAAGTTTAACATACTTACTATGTCTGGCTTAACTGGAGCACATTCCCCTACCAACTCTTCAGAGGAGAATCTTACATGAATTCTGATCTACTTGCATTCAGATTTACATAGCATCATATTAGTTGGTTTTACTCCCACCCTACATTAGGGCTGGGGAAGCTTTTTATCATAAGTAGTGCAGCTGAGACCCTTGAGCTTCCTTTGCAAAGCTAACAACATAATGCTTTAGTTAAGGCCTATCTGAGTAACTGAAAGACTGACCCCTGATCTCACTGGATAAGCAGTTGAAAAAAAAACCTAGCAATAATCAGTTGGGGTCCGTCCCCCCCCTTAATGTGTATCATCCATATAGTGCAAATCGTATCACATTTCAGTATGATAACAAGTCTTTAGCCACTGGAACCATGCCAGTCACAAACTGAAACCAGAGCAGTTTTTAGTCTCTGCATAAACAAGAAGAAAACCTCTTTTTCTGTGCGTGCTATATTTGGCCAACCTCATGAGACCAGCTAATAGAAGTTACTGCAAGGCTGGCTTTCTGCAAAAGATTGTTAGCACTGATTCCAAGCACAGATGGTAAGAACTGCTGGCTTAGAGTATAGCACCTGTTATAAGACCTAAGGCTAATTAAAAAATTAAAAAAAAAATTAAAAGTTAAAAAATAATCAATGCCTTCCTTCACTTCAAGTCACCCACTACCACCACCCCAAGCTCAATTCTTTTAATTTCTTTTTTGACAATTTTTTTCTCTTAAAAGCCCCTATACATGCCAAAAAGAACTGAGAGTCTCAACAGCTTCTTTTGTGCCACTGCAAGTTCAATGGGAAGTTTTCCTTTGCCAGGAAAGTTTTCAGACCTAAGTTTCAAGTAAGACTGAAAGATCCGTATCAGACTGATTAAATAATGGAAATCGATAGAAATACCACGTCGACTGATCTCTGGAGAAAGGCTGTCATGAGCTATATTTGTGAGTCTTGCGACTGGCATGATTTTTTTCTTAAACCTTAAATTCAAGTGAAACCACACAAAAATCTTCCCTTTCATCAAAGATTTCTAATCCCTGTAATAAACAGGAATCTGAAATTATGTTTTACATAACTCATGCATGAAAGCTTCTATGTTTTGGCAATAAAAGAAAGACGACCCAAGATGTAGTTTTCCCCACACACTCTTAAAGCCGCTCACAACTTCCAAGTGCTTTAGGCCAGGCACTCATCCAAAAATTTTATAAGATAAAAATTTCTCAAAACCTCTCAGGCTGTTATACACCTCGATTCCTTTAAGTAAGGCTTTACATTTTTCTAGAACACAAGTCTGCCCCGCCCCCATTGCTTTCTCCCAAGCACAAAAGGGGAATGTGAATTTGAATACTGCATTCCAAACATCATGAGATACCACATTAAGAGGTACCACAATCATAGGTTAGACTTTTAACATTTTTATTCAGTGTATACATATGGGATGTAATGAGGGAGAGGCAAGGAAGAGGTTGGAGTAGTTTGCCATGACTGACATTAAGTTCATCAACGGGATCAAAAAACAAACAGCAAAACCCCAAAGTCAGCTGTTCCATCCAAATCAACAAGATTTCCTTTTGCATGCAGAAACCTCATAATGTCCTAAATTTACATTGCAAAATTACTTTTCAAGTGCTTCTTGTACAGTAGACCTAAGCTGCTAGAGCTTTGCTCCAGAGAATGTGTCTTGCAGCCAATGCCTTCTAACAAGAGGAAGAAGGTGACAGCCAATCCTACACTTTTGGCTGCTTTCGCACCCCTATTTGTGCCAACTCCTTCAGTTGAACAATTACCCTGCAGGCCTGGCTGATCAGCGACTCATCTGTATACATCGTCATCCCATAAAGCATTCAGCTACAAGAAGCTATTGGCTCCTAAAAACCAGAGGGTTTGGTTTTATGCATTTGAAAGCTACACATTTTCCTAACTTTGTATCTTCACTGCCACAACATATCAGTGCTAGCAACAAGGCTGAGTTGAAAGTTCAGACATAAGGCAACAGGAAGCCAAGGAAGACAAGTAAATGGAATTGTGTAACGTAACAATTTGCACCTGCAGAGAAACTCATTATTCTCAGAAAAGATGTAACTAAGTTTGTCCTACACCCATGCTCAGGAAATAATAACCCTTTATTTTGAAGCAAGGAAGCCAAGAAGAACATTAGGAGAAATAAGAGCTTTGCAGAATTGGCCCCGTCACCCTGGGAGGTCACATTAGGCAGTAACGGTACCTCAGTGCCTCTGACTACGAGGCCTACAAGCTACAGCTTTGCAACAAAAACAAATCATCACACTCTCCTGAACAAATCTTATTCTCCACTGACATTTAAGCAGTACAGTCACAGGTAATTCAGCACCACCCTAGGCTTAGAGAATGTAATTTTTCTGTAAGTACATAAGGCAAATCCCATGAAGGGAGAACAGCTGATTAAGCTAAATGCTAGTGTTGACACAAGCGCAAGTAGTGTAAGATGGTCATGAACATATTTGTGCAGAAGATCAGAGGATTACGGATTTCAGTTTGAGCAGTGGAGAAAGAAAAGCTATTAACTTTCTAGAGGAACTTAAGTCATCATTCAATAGAGTTTTAAACATGTTTGCCTGCAATGGTAAGGACCTGAACTTAAAACAAACACAAGAAGGCCTGTGGTCATTCTAATTCTTGAAGGGGCAGAAGGGAAGAGATCATCCAGTAAGATATGCATACCTGTAGCCAATCCAGCTGCTCTTTCAAGAGGTGTTATCAGAGCATTTTCAACATGATAACAGCTAAATGCACACAGCATATCGTATTTCCAACAGTCCCAGAGATTAACTTAGAGAACAGTATTTGCCAACATGTATGTTTAGTCAGTGGGAGGTAGAGAAGTTCTTATCTAGCTAGTTGTGGAGGGTGTTGGTGGAACAGGGATCTTTGCAGAAGTGGGGGATATCTGTAACAAGGCAACACTGAAGCTGCTCTTACAAACACAGCAAAGCTTTATTTCATTCCAGTAACAAACCTACATGTTCTCCTGTGCAATATTCATTACAATAAAGGGAAAGAATCTACGTATCTGTAATTATAGGACCAGATAACTGCTCAAAACAGCCACAATGGGGAAAAAAAAAGATACACAACAAGCCTTGCTCACACCTTACCCTACCCCAGCAGTATCCAAATGTTCCCTATTGGTTTTAACCTGCAAAATAGTTGCAATCTTAAAATAGCCTCACTGACAACTTTATATAATGATCTTCAGCTGGTTGGAAGAAGAAGAAACACAGCTTGAGTAATGCAAGCACTTGAGAAAAACTCCACTTTTCTCCAGTAACATCTGCTTTGCAGGTCCACATGGCTCTGCCTGTGATTTCATTTTACTCTTGTTTGGTAAGAAGTCAAGACCTTCATCACTTGGAAGACTCTACAGGCAATTGTTTTTGTTTTAAAGAAAACTTACTCTGAACGAGAGCAAAATGTTAATAACAGAAGGAAGAAGACAGAAGTTAACAAATGAAAATCGGAAGAGAAAAGAATAATTTGCTTTGGTTGTGGCCTAATCCCTCTAATCACATATGGCAGCTTGCCATTTCTTTCACAGGGCTTGGATATTGGCAGCAGTGCCTAAGAATGTCAATCTCTATACCTACTATGGTACACAATCATTAGGCCAGTGGTTTCAAGAGGAAGTGGTCGCTGGAGTAAGAACTTCATTAATTACAGAAATGCCTCAGGAGAGACACACCTAAATTTTTCTTTTCCCCATGACCACTGCTCGTCAGACTAACTAGAGATGCCATGACATTTATTTTACATTGCCATCAGTGTAAAACTACTCAAAAAAAACCCTAAATTTTGAAGCAGCTTCAAAATTACAGAGATTCCAGCAAGTTAACATCAATAATATCAGCATATCTCATTATAAATTCCAAGGTTCTTCAAATCTCATTGGATTTCCTTGCACATCATACCATTGGCACTTTGTTGTGGTTTAACCCCAGTAGGCAAATTGTTTGAATTAATAGCTCATTTGCAAGAACTTCATTCTTCTAGTTGCTAATTCTTTTCTTCAAGAGTTACAACGCAAAGAATATTTTCTCAGGGTGAGGGACTTGAAATGTAACAGTGAAGGTGGCTCAATCCTCTAGATCTCTGAAAACAGAGCACTGTCTATTGTGTAACAATTATTCTCACATCCCTTTACAGAGAGGGACTAGGCATCCTCCAAAAGCATAAGTGTGGGGGACTCACAAAACTCAAACTCCCATTGTCACTTTCTCATTCTTCATGTCACCATTGGCATTAGACCCCCCCAGGGTCCAGCTTAAGAGTGTGTTTATGTCTTGTTTGAAGACAGATTTAAGTAGAACACTAAAACATTTAAGAGAGATTGGAAGAAAACAGATTGCTTGGTGGGAAGTTATCTCCTGATGTCCTGGTTTCAGCTGGGATAGAGTTAATTTTCTTCCTAGTAGCTGGCACAGTGCAGTGTTTTGGATTTAGTATGAGAATAATGTTGATAACACACTGATGGTTTAGTTGTTGCTAAGCAGTGCTGATGCTGGTTGAGGACTTTTCAGCTTCCCATGCTCTGCCAGGTGCACAAGAAGCTGGGAGGGGGCACAGCCAGGACAGCTGACCCAAACTGGCCAAAACTGGCCATTCCATACCATATGGCTTCATGCTTAGTATAGAAACTGGGGGGAGTTGGCTGGGGGGCAGCGATCGCTGCTCAGGGACTGGCTGGGTCAGCAGGTGGTGAGCAATTGCATTGTGCATCACTTGTTTTGTATATTCTTTTGTCATTATCATTATTATTACTTTCTCTTCCTCTGCTGTCCTATTAAACTGCCTTTATCTCAGCCTATAGGTTTTACTCTTTTTTTTCCCTTATTCTCTCCCCCATCCCACCAGAGCAAGGGGGAGAGTGAGCAAGGAGCTGCATGGTGCTTAGTTGCCAGCTGGGGTTAAACCACAATACCTGACCATACATATGCTTATCTGACACACTTCTGCATTTAATGACTAGCTCTTTCTGAATTTACTAGACAGATTCAAATCCTAGCAAGGAAGTTCCACAAGAAACAGCTAAAAGATTGCCCTCACTCCCCCAAACCCTGAAACTCATAATGCAAGTAATTAAACCTTTTTAAGGAATTCATTAAGATGCCAATGGCTTCCTTTCATTTTACAGGAAAGAAGTGCTCACCCTCTTCTTCTGGAGACTTCCCATCTTAAATGTACAGATTCAGTATGGAAGATAAAGTGAGAAGGGGCCAACAGCATGTCCCTTCCCTTCTCACAAACTTTTTTTGCAGAGTGGAACACACACCCGCTCTTCCTCTCACCCCCGGTGTCCCACAGAGAGCATTTGCATATAACCACGAGCTGCCGAATCCCTTTCCTTTTCTTCCCTTGCGCCATCCTTTCAAAAAAATATATATATTCTAGTTTGAGGTTTGGCATCCCCTGTGCTACGCCAATGAGCATTGTTTCTTGATGTAAGTCAAACAAAATCATCTGTTATGTACTAGGAAGTCCTTAAAAAAAAAAAGGCAAAATAAAATAAAAATTATCAAAGACTAAAGTGGCAGAATTCTCCTAGGCAGACTGTACTGTGAGTATACTCCCTCATTCAGTTTAGGCTTTTGTTCACTTAGATGCTTGTACATATGAGAAATCCGAAAGGAACTTTCCCAAAAAATATCAGAACAGCAAGGAGTCTCTGCCTGCTTTCTAATTTTTTATGTGCCACTGGAATTTCAAAAAGACAACTAACCCTATATTCCCCTCCTCTTTGCTTAAAAAAAAAAAAAAAAATCCTAGATTCTGTGAGCAGTTATAGCCCTCAGTAAATCATAACTAGTTATCTACTTTACCTTGTTTTCTTCCTAGGCAGGTGTTCACAAAGTCTTCATTGTACTTGTAGGATGTTTTCTACATTAATTCCCTTGATATAAGGAGTGACTGCATCAGTGGACAAGGGAAAAACAGTGGATGTCATCTGTTTGGACTTCTGTAAAGCCTTCGACACAGTCCCCCACAACATCCTTCTCTCTAAATTGGGGAGATACGGGTTTGATGGGTGGACTGTTCAATGGATAAGGAATTGGCTGGATGGTCACATCCAGAGAGTCATGGTCAATGGCTCGATGTCCACATGGAGACCGGTGACAAGTGGAGTCCCTCAGGGGTCCATACTGGGACTGGTGTTATTTAACATCTTCATCAATGGCATAGACAGTGGGATTGAGTGCACCCTCAGCAAGTGTGCAGATGACACGCCAGAAGGATGTCATCCAAAGGGACCTGGACAAGCTGGAGAGGTGGGCCTCTGTGAACCTCATGAGGTTCAACAACACCAAGTGCAAGGTCCTGCACCTGGGACAGGGCAAGTCCCAGTATCAATACAGGCTGGTAGATGAAGGACTTGGGGGTACTGGTGGATGAAAAGCTGGACATGAGCCGGCAACGAGCGCTTGCAGCCCAGAAAGCCAACTGAGTCCTGGGCTGCATCAAAAGCAGCATGGCCAGCAGGTGGAGGGAGGTGATTCTGCCCCTCTACTCTGCTCTGGTGAGGCCTCACCTGGAGCACTGCGTCCAGCTCTGGGGCCCTCAGCACAAGAAGGACATGGACCTGTTGGAGTGGGTCCAGAACAGGGCCACCAAAATGATGCGAGGGATGGAGCACCTCTCCTACAAGGACAGTTGGGGTTGTTCAGCCTGGGGAAGAGAAGGCTGCGGGGAGACCTTATTGCAGCCTTTCAGTACTTAAAGGGGGCTTATGGGAAAGATGGGGACAATCTTTTTAGCAAGGCCTGTTGTGACAGGACAAGGAATAATGGATTTAAACTAAAGAAGAATAGATTTAGACTAGACATAAGAAAGAAATTTTTTACAATGAGGGTGGTAAAACACTGGAAGAGGTTGCCCAGAGACATAGTGGCGGCCCCATCCGTGGACACATTCCAGGTCAGGTTGGACGGGGCTCTGAGCACCCTGATCTCGTTAAAGCTGTCCCTGCTCACTGCAGGGGGGTTGGGCTAGATGATCTCTAAAGGTCCTTTCCAACCCAAAGCAGTCTGTGATTTTATGATACAGATGGCCAAAGTGTAGTGCTGTGGAATTTATAAAAATCCCTGTTGTTAAACATGTTGTTCTTGGTTTTAGAAAATTTTAGCCTTAAGCAAATCAAAGTTACAATGTTCCCAATGTAGAGGTGTTGACAAGCTTAGATATTGGAGACTTCAGGGAAACTATCCTACATCTAACCCTGCTTCCTCGCTTTCCTGCTAATTAGCAAGTGTTTGGGTACTTCCTAGCTAGGATTCCGTTCTGGAAATTGTACCACTCAAGAATGGAAGCGTGCAAAACAGTGCAACTAATTAAGAAGTATTTCCTATCAGTGGCTACTGGGAAGTGACACATTTCCTGCAGCTTGGTTAGATAGTCTTTTCTATATGAAAGCAAAGAACCGAGCTGCAGTTTACATAGTCACTATGTAGTTCTGACTCTTTGCTAATGCAGGCTTTCTAACAAGAGGACTTTAAGGGGCTAGCAGCACTGATGTAAAGAAATTAATGTTACAAATAGCAAACATGGATTTGCATTCAAATCCTTAGACTAATGCTCACTCTGTTGAGCTGACTATGACATTTTGTAGAGCAGTTTCAGTTTTAGACACTAATTAGAAGATTCTTAAGGGTACAGTTTCTGAAGAAACTTTGAAAAAGATTCATTTCAAAGCATGTCCACATGACTTTGCTGGTGATTTTTATCCCATTGTTATGGGAATCCATTAGTCACTATCTGTTGCCTCCCTGTGAGTTTAAGGAGCCCCCACTCTCACTCCTCATTTGAGTCAAGGTGCTGAGATAGTTGAACAAGGACAGCCACCATCACTGACAGACTGATTTTCCTCCACTATGTTTGTAAAAGTAGGAACCCGTGGGTTAATAGGTTGCCCCTTTTATGCACCACTTTGATCTGCTCTAAAGCACTGTCACAGCCAACTGCTCTGGTCACTGCTGGTAGCACGTTTCCTCTGCAGGAGGGCGCACAACACAGCTTTGTGGTACAGGCTGAGCACGAAACTGCCAAATCAAGAGAGCAACATTTTTACATCATCTTTGCCTCCCCTGAGGGAGGCCACTGAGGGATCTCAGCTTCACCAGGGCAGCTTTGCCTGTAGCCCAACACAAAACTGAGATCACACAGAACACTGCAAGAGGCACTCCATCGTTCTCAGACACAATTAACTGTATAAACAAGTAGCTGTGGGAAACAAAATCACCCCTTACCCACCCAAATCACTCTAATTTGTCACTGAAGCCCCCTTACTTTTCAGCTACCAACCTTGTCATTGTAACTACAGCTCTGTTCAACTGATTACTAGTGTGCACAAAGAGCCAGCAAACAAAACAAGCCCTTTGGCTGTCCTTTAAAATTACCCACCTAATAATTGATGTAATCTGAAGGCTACTAAGAAAGCTTGCGTCAATTAATCCAGTCCTTGCTACAGTAACTGAGGCACACACCTATATGAAAACAGGGCCTTACACAGAATCCCATTACCAGCAGAAATCAGGTGCCAGAGGAAAAAGAATGTTCTTTTGGAGTCCTGCAGTCATAGAAACAGTAAGTCAACTAAGGAGGGAGGTGGGAGAAAAAGCATTTTGGCAAAGTTAAAATCAAAATGGTTAGTAAAAAAAAAAAAAGCTAGCCTACAGTCTACAGACAGAACCGTGTCTCATCTCAGTCACCAAAATTAACTTAACCTTTGCCTTTGCAATGAAGTCTATTTTAGAGTTATTGTTGGCTTTTTAATAGATACATTTCAAAAGCTTACTATAGCTCCCTATTAAGAGGAATCTTCCCATGCATAACAATGTTAATAGATAGCCCCATAATATGAATATTCCATCTGATAGCAGGTCCATTCTGGCTAAGTTGAAACCAGCAATGTCAGTCCTCCTTAATACTGATATTAAATTGCAAGAACAACAGGAAGTCTATCAGCCATGAAAACTTCACTCACAAGATTGTTTGCACTGCTGGGCTGGGCTATGTCATGCAAAACCCAGTCTTTTCCCTGACTGGTACCAGTTTCAGTGAATACTTATGGCTAGGTCCAAACAGAACACTCGGGCACTGAGAAGCAAGGTGCGCTGTGATGCAAGGAGCCTAGAAGGACACAGTGAGAGCTAAACCCAGTTGCTACACACAAGAAGTGAGGAGCAGGGAATAGTTTCTGTAGCAGCCTACAGTTGCACTGGATGAGTTGTGGTGTCAAATCACACTGCAGAAATGGGATTTCCCCTATAAGGGGTAGGAAAGAGGGAGAAGGAGGTTGTGATTGAAATTGTTTCTCAGACAGAGGTAGCAAAATCAGGAGTTTTTAGAGTTTGTGAGGCTGGGGTTTGGAGTATAATGCCTGTCCCTGAAGAGGTATTTAGTTTTGCAGGAGTGGCTCATTCTTTAAGAGCATAGCTGTGCAAGGTGTTAGCTCTCTCTTGCCCAATGGCTACAGCACGTACCCAGGAAGCAGCCAAAACCAGAGCCCCCAAAACCACTTAACCCAAGAGGATTCAAACTCGCATCCCCTCATTTACCAAATCTATATGACAGTCTCTGAAGGTTTCACTTGGTTCACTTTGAACCGTTCCTAGGGCTGCACTACCAAGGATGAAGCCACCCACCTCACCACAAATAGTTTAAAGCGATGTCACAACCTTGCAAGCAGAAACAAGAACCCAGGTCTACTTTCTCTCAGTCAGGCCACCACATTACAAACCAAGCTCTCTCCCCTGACCTGCCGCCTCAGCCAGCCAGCCCTGCATTCCTGGCTGCACAGCAGTCCAGTTCTGACAGGGCAGAGGGAACAGCAGATTAACCCCAGGGTATTTTTAATCCAGGTCTCTCAATCTCCAGTCAAGTACTCTAATCACTATGAAACAAGACACATTCCATGACATTTCCACTACCATATTAGCCCAGGCTTGGAAAAAACAAACAAACAAAACCAACCCACAACTCAAAGAGCTACATACTCATGCAATACCCAGGTGGAATATAGGCAACCTGCAAATTCAGAACAGTCAAAAAAAAAAAAAAGGAGACCATAACAGTTTTGTGTGGGTAGGACCAGAATAGAAGGTCAAGGGCTCACTACTTCCAGTTGCTTGTTAGATTTCTGCCTAGGACTTAGACACATACCTCTTGCTTACAGTGCCTAAAGTGCAATTACACAGGATTTTTGGACCTCACCCTTAATTTTTCATAACTGATGTTCTATTTTTAATGCTCTTTTTTTAATCACATAAGCCATTTAAATCCAGTAGAGGAGAAAAGCACAGGGGTAGATTTTAACATCTAAAAAGCTGATGGTCTAAAACCATTTCTAACCTAGGAGTTCTTGAATACGCTGATCTGCTTCTGGAGCTCTAGTTACATGGCTGAAATTAAATAGCCTAACTGTAGTCCATCCAGTAAAGTAGTAAATTGCTGCCAGCTTATCAACCAGTCAGAATCAGATTGTTAGTAACACTGGGCAGGCAATTTCATATGGAGTTTACCAATATTCAGTTCAATCCTTTTGTAGAACAAAAGCGTCTGGCAATGAGTCTAGGATATTGTTGTGCTAGTTACTCTGCAAATAAGCATCTCCTTTGTTCTTAGCTTTATTTTTATTTATATACACACACATATTTTATGTATAGAAACAGAGACAAAAATGCAGAATCTCCTTGACGGGGAGACAGAAAGAAGAGAAAAAAATACTTTTAGAAGTTTTATACTACAAAGGAAAAGGACTATAGCAAAATGGAGGGAAAAAAAATTGTCAAGTTGTTCATTAATTTGGTGTATTCGTATAGGATACTGAGTGGAATTCAGGTCAAAAATAGTCTGGCATTATCATCCAGATAAAGAGCTATAAAATAAGAAGAGAGAAGAAGTATTCTTTTCCTCCTCCTCCTCACACATACATTGTATCTCTTCCCATTGCCACTCTCAATGCAATAAACAGAGTCAAGTTACATATAGCAAGGAAACCTTATACCATGAAGTAAGAAACTAGCACAGCCAGTTGCTGTACCCAGGTGAATTGGAATGACTCCCTACCACAAGAATGAAGCATGAGTAAGTCTGCTAAAATCAGGTGTCACTCACTTTATGCCCAAATAAGCTAAAAAACTGGAGAGTGCCAATACAGCAAATGCAGCATCACCAGCTTGACAAACCATAAAGCATAAGTCCTCTGGCACAGGAAGAACAAACTAAGGAGCCTCCTTAAATTGACTTAAGAGCAACCTAAATAAGCTGACTTTAAATGCAACAGGTGATGGACTTTGAGCACCAGAAGGTTACCTACTGCTTTTAGCAGTTTTCTGTTAGTCAGCTATCCTGGATGAAGGGCACTTGCTGTACAGAGAAACAAATTGTTTGCTACGGTGCAGAACAAGTTGCTGTTGAGCAAAGACCGACTTCCATAGGACAGAACCATCACTTTTAATTAAAGAAAAATAAAATTAAAGATTTTTTCCTACTGAGAGACTACGAATTACTTTTAAGTTCCCCTGTAAATAATGTTTTAGTAGGTTTTTGTTTGAAGTCTGTGCTATTCACCACTGGGAAAGCTGATTCCTTTCTGTCATGAGCACAGGAAACACAATACAGGGTAGAAAAAAAAAAAAAAAGTAATTCCTTCAACTTCATCCCACTGTTTAGCTCCCTGGTTAAGTTTTTTTCCTAGGTGCAACAGTTAAAATCTCACCTCCTGTGCAAGCATCAAAGTTTTTTTTCCAATTACTAAATTGGAGCAGTGTTTCCACCTGGGAATCTGACAAGTGTCTCCTGCAGAATAACAGGAGTTTACCCCAGAGAATATATCTGTCCATGGTGTCTACCCAGTGCTTTAGAGAAAAGACAAATTGACCTTTCTGGCATTAATTTCTGGGGGCAATGGAGTGTTTTTTACTCTGGCCTTTGTCAGTGTTGGTAAACAAGAACAGGAATACCTATTTCACTGAATTTTAAAAGCCTGACAGTGAGACTGATCATACATTATTCTGGGCTGCAAGAAATGCTGGAAGGAAATTTCTTTAAGAGGAGACAGGTCCAGTGACAGCTTCAGAAAAATCAAGAACATGCTTTGCAGCCAAAGCAGAGGCCTGCTGCACCCATAAGGTAGATGCAGAGTAAGCAAGAGTTCCTTACCTTAAACACAGACACAAGCACACTAAAATAGGCAACTGCTAACAATGCATAAGCATTTTCTAACATTATAAAATACTACTTGTAATGTTACAAACACAGCTATGCATAAGTATATAAATAACACAAAAGTGCAAACGGGCAGAGACTTGCAGCGAACATGAAAACATGTGTGAATAGTAAAATCTGCAAGATAAGAGCAAAAGATGTAGAGTGGACAGGAAAGATGTCAGATGAAACCAGAATAAACATGCAGAACAAAGAGGAGATATTTATTTTGAAGGATCATTCTGGTTCCATCAGGCATAAGAAAGATGCCTAGCGAAACTAGGGTAAAGTCTTACTCCCCAAAATAATGTGAACTATGTCAAAGGCAGATGAGATCACCCCCTTTTCTTCCAGGGAGGCAGCAAGGTGCATAAAACACTAACAATAAGCAAAGAAAGACGGTCATGGAAATCACAAAATGCTCACTTTGATTCCAGCTTCTCTTGCCAAAGAGCTCTCAAGCGCTTTACCTCGACAACTGAGACCATCAAGAACTGTGGTCATGAGCACTAGATATAGGGCATCAGCACCATGGCACTGGATACGCCCAGCTCTACTACCACTTACAGATGTCATTGTTAAGAGCTGTTTGGAAAATGTAGTGATAATAACCAATGGTAACTAAGAACTAGCAAATGGAAATCGGTATTGTTGTTGTCTATCATTTTAGTAAAGTGGTTTCATTCATCAGTCCTTTAAACACTCCAGCACAGATATCTCCAATTCTCTGATATACGTAAACACACAACTATTTTGTTACAACACTTTGACTGGTTCTTTTATCCAAGAAAATCAAGTTTCTTTTCAGAGCATCCTGTCAAGCATGTTTAAGTCCCCTCCCCTTACACTTTTGGGAAAGTTCAGAAATACTTGTCTTGCCACTCGACAGTCTCTCCCCAGGTTTAAGTGACCTTTATCCTGCAACGGCAATCACGCAAACAGATCCTTCTGCTCACGTAGGGAAGCCACAGCTGAGCGCGTTACACTTCAGGGCCAGGTCCGATCCTGCAAGCCACTCCAGAGACAGCGCGCAAGATGCAATTATTTTAGCTCTTCGAAATGAAAGCGTTTGCTGTTTACATAAAGGTCATTAGCATCTCTCAACTGAGATCTAAGCACCCTCTCTGTTTGAGGAGAGTCCCCGTATCAAACGAGGCCTCCACCGACGGTCGGTGCCGGTAAGCGGTTACAGTCGCCCGGCGCTCGGCAGCAGGCGGGAGCTGCCCGCCGCGGAGCGGGGATGCGCCAGCGCTCGGCCCCTGCAGCGGCGAGGCTGCAGCTCCTCGCACCGCCTCTCACGTCGGGCTCCGAGGGAAGGCGCTGGCCACCGGCGCGTCCCCCCGGCTACGAACGGGGGCCGGGCGGGGGAGGCGCCTCTGAGACCCCCCCATCCTCAGGCGACTAGGCCCTGCAGGCTGGCCACGGCAGGGACACGCGAGCACGGAGCGGCCCCCCCAGCCGCCCGGCCGCCGAAGGCCGGCACTCGGGGCTCCCCCGCTGCCCACACTCCCCCTCACGCCGTTCCAGCGCCGCGGGCACGGGCGGCTTACCGCCTTTTTCCCCGTCCCCGGGTCACTCCATCGGCAAGACGCCCCGAAACCCCCCAGGGCGGCCTCAGCCCCCCCCCCCCCCGGCCGCCTCAGCCCCCCCCCCCCCCCCCGGCCGCCTCAGACCCCCCCCCCCCCCGGCCGCCTCAGACCCCCCCCCGGCCGCCTCAGCCCCCCCTCCGGCCGCCTCAGACCCCCCCCGGCCGCCTCAGACCCGCAGGACCGCAACTGCCCCGGCCCTTCCCTCCGCTCCGAGACAGCGCCTGTTACCTGGCCGCAGCCGCTGTCCCCCGCCGCCGCCGCCCCGCTCGTCTGAGGGAAGGGAGGCGGCGGCGCGGGGCGAGGCAGCCCCGGCCGGCCCCGCCGGGCCAATGGCGGCGCCGCCTCCCCGGAGCGGGGCGGCTCCCGCCGCCTCGGGCCCGCCCCGCCCGCCCCGCCGCCCCCGTGTCACCCGCGGCACCGAGCCCCCGCCGCCCCCGTGTCACCCGCGGCACCGAGCCCCCGCCGCCCCCGTGTCACCCGCGGCACCGAGCCCCCGCCGCCCCCGTGTCACCCGCGGCGCCGGGGCGCGGCGCTGGCACTGTCCCGGGTGCAGCAGCAGCCCTCGGGGCGGCCCTGGGCCCGCGGTTCTCCGGCAGGAGCTCGGGGAGGCGGGCTGGCTCCACAGCGGAGCATGGCTGTTCATAGAGCCCAGGCAGGGAATCACAATCATGGAATCGTTTAGGTTGGAAAAGACCCTTAAGATCATCCAGTGCAACCATTAACCTACACTACCAAGTCCACTCTAACCAATTAAGGGGAGAGGAGCAATTTCGTGTTTCCTGGCTTGGTGGCTGGATTATCTTTTAATGAAAGTCAAAACTAGAAATCACTAAGATTGGAAAGGACCTCTAAGATCATCAGTCCAACCATCAACCCAACACCACCATGCCCACTAAACCATGTCCCAAAGTGCCACATCTACCCATTTTTTGAACACTTCCAGGGATGGGGACTCCACCACCTCTCTGGGCAGCCTCTTCCAATGCTTGACCACCCTTTCCGTAAAGAAATTTTTCCTAATATACAACCTAAACCTCCCCTGGCACAGCTTGAGCCCATTTCCTCTCGTCCTAACTACGTGGGAGAAGAGACCAACACCCACCTCACTACAACCTCCTTTCAGGGAGTTGCAGAGAGCGATAAGGTCTCCTGTCAGCCTCCTCTTCTCCAGGCTAAACAACCCCAGTTCCCTCAGCCGCTCCTCATAAGGCCTGTGCTCCAGACCCTTCACCAGCCTTGTTGCCCTTCTCTGGACACGCTCCAGCACCTCAATGTCTTTCTTGTAGTGAGGGGCCCAAAACTGGACACAGTATTCCAGGTGCGGCCTCACCAGTGCTGAGTACAGGGGCACAATCACCTCCCTGCTCCTGCTGGCCACACCATTCCTGATACAGGCCAGGATGCTGTTGGCCCTCTTGGCCACCTGGGCACACTGCTGGCTCATGTTCAGCTGGCTGTCGACCAACACCCCCAGGTCCTTTTCGGCCAGGCAGCTTCCCAGCCACTCTTCCCCAAGCCTGTAGTGTTGCATGGGGTTGTTGTGACTGAAGTGCAGGACCCGGCACTTGGCCTTGTTAAACCTCACACAGTTGGCCTCGGCCCGTCGATCCAGCCTGTCCAGGTCCCTCTGCAGGGCCATCCTACCCTCCAGCAGATCGACACTCCCACCCAGTTTGGTGTTGTCTGCAAACTTACTGAGGGTGCACTCAATCCCCTCATCCAGATCGTTGATAAAGATATTAAACAAGGCTGGCCCCAAAACAGAGCCCTGGGGAACACTGCTTGTGACCAGTTGCCATCTGGACTTAACTCCATTCCCCACAACTCTCTGGGCTCAGCCACCCAACCAGTTTTTTACCCAGCGAAGAGTATGCCTGTCCAAGCCATGAGCTGCCAGCTTCCCAAGGAGAATATTGTGGGAGACGGTGTCAAAGGCTTTGCTAAAGTCCAGGTAAATGACATCCACAGCCTTTCCATCATCTACCAGGCGGGTCACCAGGTCATAAAAGGAGATCAGGTTGGTCAAGCAGGACCTGCCTTTCATGTCAGCTTGACTTGGCCTGCTGTCTTGAGGTAAAATGATCAGTATCACTTTACCTGGTGATAGGCAGCTGCCTTGAGGTAAAATGATCAGTATTTCACTTAGGTGATAAGTCAACCTAAGAGGTGTGAACATACAACCTTGTTTGCAGTAAAGATACAGGCAGCTACAACTGAGGTTTCAGTCATCTGTCCAGGAAGCCACCATAAGTGCTTTATCTGTTTAATTAGTGGTACAAAATACACTTGCCACCATTTCGTAGGATGTTTCAGCAGGACCTTCCCCTTGAAGCGTGTCTCGCTCAGCGGCCAAGGCACCAAGGTAAATTTTGGAGCTGGAGCCCCTCAGGGAGCAGGGTGACCGCACCGACTCCCTGTCACATGGAGGGCTGATGTGGCAGTATTTGCACAATATTTATGTTCTTCGCACAGCACTTGCTTTATATTTTAATTCTGTGTTGGAGGATTTCAGTCTCTGGAGTGGCTGGGAGCAGGGCCTGCTGTGCCTTGTGGGCAGCCCATGAGGCACTTGCTCCGGTCCCACTTGCAGGAGCCTGGTTTTAAATGACTTCCCCATTGTGTTCCCAGCCTGAATCCATTCACTCCCCAAATCCTAGATCATCAGCGCTGGCTTCCTGCTAACCATAAATTCTTATGTTTCACCTCCTACTCAAACTTGGATATGATGAAACAATGTAATGCTTTTTAGAGAAAATCTAGCATACATGGTGTTGGTATAAGCGTTAGTAAATTATGTGTCTTTTCAATTTAATGTATTTTGTATGTGGCTCTCCCTTCCCGATGACAGAATTAGGGACTAGAGCATGCTTTATGCACTATCCAGTAAAATTCTGACTTAATAAGCCTTTAATAAAGGCTTCCATTCAGTTCACAAGGATCAAAGTGAATTTGAGACCTTGTGAAAGCTTAAAACTCGGTTTCTCCCTGCAATAATTTGCACTCAAGCATCTTTTATCCACATACCCTGTTTATTCATCCTGATGCAGCATACTAAGCTGTATCTATTCAAACCCATGCTGAACTCCTGTTCAGTGCGGATCAAGAAACATGGTTCGGTACGGTTAATTAGAAGTGGGGGCTATTTCGGCACTCTTGGTACATGGAATGTATTTTTCTATCGTGTTAAATATCCCTTTTTTTTCCCTTTCTCACAGCCATCCTGAAGGAGAAGGCAGCAGGCAGGGGTAAAACTGACCCTTTTTAGACCAGATGCACTGTATCGGCTGGCAGCTGTGGGTACGCCTGGCCCCAGCTGGAACTGATGGGTCTGGTGTAGCCATTGCCCAAACCAATTCCCCCTTTAATCAAGGACTTGGAACCAAGCTTAGGGACAAGCAGCTCCTTGCTGCTAGGAAGCTCCAGGTGGCAGAGACCTCCAGCATCGTGACAAGTGACAGCTGCCAAACTGTGTATGGGATGCGTACCGTGCCTGTTAAAATATAGCTGTGTTCTCTCCTACTCACATTTAGTTTAGTGATTTGTTCGTGAAGTGGATTCCGATTAAATCTGTGGGGTTACGTGTGCAAGGGCTGTCCCAGCTCAGACCAGTTGCCAGTTCGTAGCTTGAGTGTTTACAATACTGAATGTACTGGAATGACGTGCATGGTAAGGACCCTCAGACTGATTCCTCAGTAACTTTGGATGGAAAGAGTCTACAACCAGTACGCAGCCTGTCCCCACAGTTATTCTGCACTGGTATAGTAGATCTGAAGAATCTGTTTTTTTGTGTAAGCGTGAAGCGGCTGTTTTCCATGTGAATGGAGACTGAGCGCTCTCAAGGTGGCACCAAGAGGACCCAAGCTTGAGAGGGAAGGAAGGGCCCTACCAACCCTCCTCTCAGTCTTCCCCACAGACAGTCACAGAGTGTTAAGCTCTCAGAACAATAAAAAGATACAAGCATGTTTTTGATTGCAGTACAACACAAAGTGTTATGACACCTTTAAGAAAAAAACCCTGCAGGTATCTTTGTGTAGTGATATTCCTATTGGATTCAGAAAGTGAACCACTTTTCTTCCTTCACCCCCTCGTTCAACATGGCTTTCCCTCTAGCCGTTATCCAAAGCAGGAAGGGAGTCATCCCATCTTCTCCCATTAAAGGAAAAATAAATGAGTGCTTCGGTGCGGTTACAGAACTGCAGGTATTAGTTGAAGAGATAGTAGCTTCCAGCGAAGCAAATCCACCTGATACTGCTTTCCTTCCTCCAGCTTCATCCAGACAGAACCGCAGTCTCCTTTGGACACTCAGCTGCTCCCAGATGTGAACTAACAGCTAACTCAGATGCCGCTGATTTCATTGCTGTAGTGATATTTCCCTGCTTGGTGGCTTTGCCCACGTCACCCCTTGCTTTGCATCCTTCTGCTGGACCCTGGGCCCCAAGGTCTTTTTTTCCTTTAAAACCCTGTGCACTGTTAGGTTACACATTAAAAGGCTCTTCTCTGCACAGGCAAAGGAAGGCAGGGGAACACTGGCCGGTGGAGGAGCCTGAGAAGTGTGCTGCCTGGCTGCTCCAGAGCCTGTCACAGGAGCTACCAGCCCGTCAAAGGCCCATCTGCGCACACGTGGAGGAGCACAGAGGCACAAGGGCAGGTGGGGGAGCCCCAAAACCCCCTTCAGAGGCAGGGGAGCCTCAGGACCTTACAGGTGGGAGGGGTCCCTGCCCGGGGGGTTGGGACACGCTGTGGGATGCAAGGGAAGAGGATTTTCAGATTGCATAAGACACGCTGTGGGATATTCAGGGGATGAGGCAAAGGTGGGGAAAAAGGAGGGATAAAGGTGATTTGGAGAGGAACAAGCATGGGAAAACAGAGGGGTAAGGGGATAAAAGGGGCCAGTCACATGTGAACGGGGCTGGTCGGTGTGCTTGTCTGCCCATGCCCTGCGCCTGCTGAGCACCGTCTGTCCTGCCTTCTATTAAACTCCATTTCTACCTTTTGTTTTGGGGGGGAGCGAGCGGCTCTCTCTTTTGCGTGCATGTATGTGTGTGGGAGTACTACTTCTGACCTTTTTGCTGGGTCATGTCACAGGGGAGGGGCAAAACCTCTGCCATCTTACCAACAGAAGGCATTTCTTGACATCTTTAAAAAGTAAGTCTTAAAAATAGTTTTAAAAGAATTTAAAAATTCTTTTAAAATGTAACAAGAAAACGTATACCGAAGGTGTAAACTGTGAAAGGAAACAGTGTGGGTAATTGAGCTGTATATGGTGCTCTCTGTGGTAAGAAAGAGATTGGCTTGATAATAATGATCATGAGGAGATGGTTTTAAAGAGCAAACGTGCACGAACAGGGCCTGATCATTTTTCTGCTCTTTTGCTCCAAGACAAAACAAAGGTAAGTCCCGCTACCACTGACCAGGGCGTCTTTAAATTTGAGCTATTATGCAGCATTGCTAGAGGTTGCTCTCAAATGCCCAGCTGAGGAAAAACCATGAAGCCCTAATTTGCTGTTTGATGATTTCTAGGTGAGAAGGAGTCTATGAATAGCTGCAGTCTTCCTCAAGCACTGATCAAGATAGTTTCTGCTTTGCAATTGATCAGAAATGCTGTCTCAAGTTTAATTAGATAGTCCTTTGTCATTGAACTCTACACTAGGTGCTTCCTGGTCCTTTCCATATGTAGTTTCAGTCTGTGACAATTGTCCTGTATGTGCACATATCTGTAAAAAGGTGAATTTGCCATTTTAAACTTGATCAGAACATGGAGCCAAAACAAGTTCTGTGTTACAGTGATCGACAGAAAATGGTTCTGGCACTTTGTATGGAAACTTCCAAACTCGCCGTGGCTTTACCTGCTCTTATCAGATTTCCAAAGTTAAAAAAAAACTAAGAGGGAAAAAAAAGTTTAAAGAAACATGAAAACTTCTCTTCCAGTTGTCAAGTCAATGAGACAGCTCAGTGGGAAACTCAGCATCAGGGATGGGGTCAGAATAGGAACCAGCTCTCTGGAGTGAACTTTGCTGTAAGACTTTTCTTTCAGCAGCACCTTCCACAGCCCATCTTAGAAGGTCTCTGAGAAGGAAAACACATTCTCCACATTGCCTCTTTTTGGCACAATCTGCGTTTTCTGCGTTTCTTTCCCTCAGGGTGCAAGGCTGAGAATTGTGGAAAGAAATGCCCCAAAAGAGCAAAGGCTTCTCCTCTGGTTCTAGAGGGTGTTCACAAAAGGTTTAATTTAATTTCTCTAGTTACTTAAATAGGCAACTGCTCAAATGGCCTTTTTATCAATATTGATATTTATCAAATACAGAAGGACTTGCCAGTTCAAAACCAGCCCTAGCAATACTCTGCTGCCTTACGTTCTTCCTTGTGACAGGCATTTTGTTGGTGGAATACAGGACTTCTAGAGCTATATCCTCTGTTTCTGCCTTGCTCCCAGGTCCCATACCTTTCAGAGCCCTTCCCGGGTCCTACATCTGCCTCCTCAGACTCTCACTGGGCTTTTTCTATATGGCTCAGGAGAAGGTGGTCTTCCTGGTCCATCCTTCCTTCAGTATAGCCAGAGCTGTTTGTTTCTTCACCAGGAACAGCCCGTCACCTTCACCCATCTCAGGGTGAGATGGAGAGCAGAGGAGCAGGTTTTAAAAAGAGCAGAATAGGACTTCCAAGGCTTACTGGAGTATTCAAACACCTCTTGGGTATTTTGCAATAGAAAGAACAGGGATTCTCCTTCCCTCCTCAGGTCTTCCCCAGGCTTTTCTTGGGCAAGCCCCCACTGAGGGTTAGGCAAACCAGAGCTGAAACTCCCAGAAGTGGCCCAAGGCTGCACCTCCAGACAAGGTCTTGTCAAGAGACCCTGGGTCCCAAAGAAGCACTCCTGGGTTCTGTTCAATGCGCCATGCTTTATTCTTCTCTGCTGATTGCACCAGCTCTGTGGCAACGCAGCCAGCCAGCTCTTTGCAGCCTGGATTCTATTTCCTTGCCTGTGTGGTCTTCCTATTCCTCACTTTCCTGTGGGATGTGCTCTTCAATGACGTCTTCCTTGCTCTGAAGGTTTGGCAGTTGTCCCTCAGGACCCGAGCTGCTGCTTGCTGCATGGTAGGATGCTTGTCTTCCTGCAGCAAGTGGAGGGCTGAAATGGCACAGGAAGATGCATCAATGACTGTGAAATCCCAGGTCGGAACAGTCACGCCTTCCCTGGCTTCCCGAGCAGAGCAACACTTGAGAAAGCTTGAAAGCCTTCCCTGGGTTCAGTCTCATACCCAGGCCAAGGTTTGGGACAGGGCATCAGAGAGAAGAGGCAGCATAGGACAGCAGAAGGTGGTGACAACTTTCCCCCATCAAGGAGACAACATAAAAGAGGAGGGGCAATTTTAACCTACATATCCTCAGAAGACTCATACCCTGCTCTGCCAGCTGGGACATCTGGCCGCATGCATGCCCTTGAAACTCTTCTTTGTGAAGAAGGTGGCCCATCATAGGCACCACAGCCCTGATGATGGCCTGGTTGAGCTGCAGACAGGGAAGGGAGAAGTTTGCTCCAACTGAACCTCTCTGAACTCAGCATCCCCCAGACACAAGCTACCTCTTTCCAAACAGAATTATTTCCCTTATTCCTCTGGAGGAAAAGGACTTGCTTAAGAGGATAGGGAATATTTCCCTTCTTTGGTACCCACCAGCCTTCTGACTGAAAAGCCACTGGGATTCAGCTGGATCTCAGCAGGAATTCTCCAGGCCTAGCTCGTGGGAGAGGTGGGAAGGTGGAACCCACACACACAGCATTTCCATGCTCTTTAGCAGCACCTTCCAGCTCCAGACATTTTCATGGACAAACTGCTTCCTCCCAAAGCACTTCTGACGTGCCATCGTTACGCAGAAAGGCGGGTGAACTCCAGCATCGTAGCTACTGCTGAAGGGCCAGGAGAAGCAGCAACTCTCACCACTTCTTCACACTCCAGCCAGTTTCTGACCATATTTCTGACCACATAGCAGAACAAAGAGTAAATCTTGTCACAAAACTCATCTTCCCCCATTTGATGGAAGGAACATTTTTCCTAGTCTTGGAAGATTTACACCTTTTGATCACCTTTCCAGAACTCCATCAAAAGAAGGGAGGGAAAAGGTCCCCTATGTAAGGTATGTACCAGTGAGAGTACCTTGCATTGTCAACCAGGTCTGTCTCAAATGGCAGTCCCATCCTCATCAGCGTTCAGTTCTGAACCAGATTTGGATTCAGGGGCATGTATGAGGTGTTTTAATATTCCTTCCTTGGAATATTAAACTATTTCTCTCCTCCATCTTCTCTTCCTAGTTCCTTTTAGGTAACTCCTTTATACCTATGTATTTCTATATATGTATATATTATATATATTGCATATATCATGTATATTGGTTCCTGATGACCATTAAAAGGCAAATGTCACACCCATTTTCAAGGCCAAGAAGAAGGATCCAGGGAACTCCAGAGCAGTCAGCCTAATCTCAGGCTCCAGGAAGATTGTGGAGCAGACCTTCCCGGCACCCGTGTCCAAGCCCATTAACAGAGGAGCTGAAAGCACTGCCTGATCCTGGCAACACTGTTAGCCTGTGAAATACGCGCTCAAAATTATCATAATATTTTCTCTTTCTGGATGTAAGACAAGACTTTCTAAAAGATGTAAGTATTGTCTGTCCATGCAAATAGAAAAAGGCAAAGGTTGCCCACAGTCAAGTTTAAGCACTGTTACTTTTTGGCATAGTGGGATTTAAATACATCCAAGTTAAACATCTTGTGTTACCAAGTACGAAGGTCAAGGCTGCGTTTGTGTTTGCCAGCTGACTTAAGACACCGTTCTTTCATTTTCCCTGTTTAATGCCTGGCTTATATGTTAGTTGGCTACTGTGTCCTAATAGCGTCATTTGATCCATAATATAGGACAAGGAAATTAAAAGTCACTAGTTTTTTATGATTTGGATTTTTTTGTGTTTCTTTCTTTGCTTTCTCATCTGAACAGTTATGTGGGGCCACGGAATGAACATAAACAGCGTCTTCCTGCTGTCTTCAATATAGATGCATCGCAAATTATGATCTCTGCCTATAGGACTAAAAGTGTTTTGCTCTTGCTTTGATGAATATGCCTTAATTACAGAGACTGCTGTAATACATCAAACAGGACTTGGCATAGGATAACACAAGGTCCCACAGGACTGGCCAAAAACTCTGAACAAAGTAGGTAAATGCAAATTTTGCCCAAGAATGAGGACAAAGGCATTTATTATAGTGATTCACGGTTTATTTCTGTGGTAGACTACGGCTCCCAGGTTTACGTGGCTCAGGCACTGACGTCCTATGAAGGAGGATGACGCAGAGAGCCCATCTAAAACCAACGGAGGCCCAGTGGCCAGCAAGAGAGAAGCAGAAGGAGTTCGGGATCAGCCCCCAGCTCCCCTTTCCATCTCCTTATGCCCTGTCCCTAGCGCCGGGGCACGGCTTTTTGCGCAGCACTGCGAAGGGGCTCACAGGCAGCAGGGCATGGCCGCCTGCTGCCAGGCCGCAGGAGCTTGCTCGGCCTCAGGACGGCTCGGGGAGCTCGGCCCTGAGCAAGCGGCTCTGCAGCCGCGGGGGACCCACCTCACATCGGCGTGGAACCGCAGCCGCCCCTGCAGGGCGTGGAAGCGCTCTGTTTTCTCGAAGCTAGCTGCAATTTTACTTCACGATTTGAAGCCTGCCATCACCGGGACCCGTTTGGGTGAGACTCAGGCCACCCCATGACCCTGTGCCACACGGCAGTCCCTCTCGGCACTCACATTACCCCCCTGCTGTCGCTAGCGGTTTGCTTTTCCCGTTTCCTAAGCCGGGTGCCGGTTCAGGCACCGCGAAGCACACAGGGCGCCGCCGCGCCGCGCTGCCCGTGAGGAGCGCCTCGGCCCTCGCCGCACCGCGCGCCGCGGCCTCGCTCCCAGCGCCCGCCGGCCGCCGCTTTCGCGCGCTTTTCCCCCGACGGCCGCTCCCGCGCGCCGCCGCCAGAGGGCGCCGCGGCCCCGCGGAAGGCGCCGAGGGGCGGGGGCTCCCGTTGCCTTGGCGACCGGTAGCCCTCGGCCTCGCGGTGGCGCCGCGGCGGGCCCTGAGTGACCGGAGCGGGAGCGGCGGGGCCGGGGCGGCGGCCGCGGGGGAGAAACCGTGCGTGGGGGCGGCAGGGGTCGGGGCGGTCGCCGGGTGCCGGGGGGTGCGGTGGCGACCGTTCGGACCTTGAGGGCGCGGGGCGGCGGGCGCAGGCGCCAGGAGGGGGACTTGGGTGCGGGCGGTGGCAGGGTGGGGGGAGATACCGCAAAGCTTGGCTCAGGAGGGAACCTCAAGGCCTGGAACTCTTGGGTGGTGGGTGCTCAGGGGTGGTGGGGGACAGCATGGAGGGGCTTAGGCGCAGGGTGACAGTACCAGGGGGGTCTGACGGCTGCAGACAGGGGGGCTCTGGACGCTGTGAGGGGTGGCCCAGCTTTGTTCACTGAGATGTCTGGTGGAGGGGGGGGGTTGCAGGGAATACCTGCACAGGACATGCAGGAAGGGTTAGGCAGGAAGGGATTGAGGGCAGAGGGAATTGTTAGCCTGCTTTGGAGCTTGGGAAGGGGTTACGGTGTGGCTGCAGAGTGCTGAGGTAATTATTGACGGGGACTGAGGGAGGAGGCTACTGATGGAGTTAAGTCCAGTTGGCAGCTGGTCACAAGCAGTGTTCCCCAGGGCTCTGTTTAGGGGCCAGCCTTGTTCAATATCTTTATCAACAATCTGGATGAGGGGATTGAGTGCACCCTCAGTAAGTTTGCAGACGACACCAAACTGGGTGGGAGTGTCGATCTGCTGGAGGGTAGGATGGCCCTGCAGAGGGACCTGGACAGGCTGGATCGACGGGCCGAGGCCAGCTGTATGAGGTTTAACAAGGCCAAGTGCCGGGTCCTGCGCTTGGGTCACAACAACCCCATGCAGCGCTACAGGCTTGGGGAAGAGTGGCTGGAAAGCTGCCTGGCCAAAAAGGACCTGGGGGTGTTGGTAGACAGGCAGCTGAACATGAGCCAGCAGTGTGCCCAGGTGGCCAAGAAGGCCAACAGCATCCTGGCCTGTATCAGGAATGGTGTGGCCAGCAGGAGCAGGGAGGTGATTGTCCCCTGTACTCAGCACTGGTGAGGCTGCACCTCAAATACTGTGTCCAGTTTTGGGCCCCTCACTACAAGAAAGACATTGAGGTGCTGGAGCGTGTCCAGAGAAGGGCAACAAGGCTGGTGAAGGGTCTGGAGCACAGGCCTTATGAGGAGCGGCTGAGGGAACTGGGGTTGTTTAGCCTGGAGAAGAGGAGGCTGAGGGGAGACCTTATCGCTCTCTACAACTCCCTGAAAGGAGGTTGTAGCGAGGTGGGTGTTGGTCTCTTCTCCCATGTAGTTAGCGATAGGACGAGAAGAAATTGGCTCAAGCTGTGCCAGGGGAGGTTTAGGTTGTATATTAGGAAAAATTTCTTTATGGAAAGGGTGGTCAAGCATTGGAATAGGCTGCCCAGAGAGGTGGTGGAGTCCCCATCCCTGGAAGTGTTCAAAACACACGTAGATGTGGCACTTTGGGACATGGTTTAGTCTAGTCTACCCTTGATTGGTTTAGAGTAGACTTGGTAGTGTAGGTTAATGGTTGGACTGGATGATCTTAAAGGTCTTTTCCAACCTAAACGATTCTATGATTCTATGATTCTATTCTATGATAATGCAGCTGCTTGAGGTGCAGGTGTAACAGTGTGAGTGCAAGTGCTGGTGTGGATGGCACTGATGATAGCGATTGTGCTCATGTGAGCAGTGAGCTGCCATACAGGTGGTCCCTGCGATGAGCATCTGGAAAGTCACAGTAGTTGGGTCGCAGTGTCTGGGACCTGCTTGCTTCTTCTAAGGATGTAATGGCAGCGTGGTTATTGACTGAGAAAGTGCTGGTAGCAATAGTGGAGGTCTGTCAAGAGTTATGCCTCGTGATTTATTTGTTTGGGAGAAGAAATAAATCTTGCCCTCTGCAAATGCTTTCCTGCTGGTTTAAAATCTGCAGTCAATTCTCAGTCCCCCTAAATATGTTCCCTTCTCTCTCATGCGTGTATATTCTCTATGGCTTGCAAAATCCAGCAGATCTGTTATTACAGCATGTTTTTTTACCATGTTGTACAGCTTGGAGGCTTTCTTGTTGCTCCCTGCACAGGAACAATTTCATAAATATATCACTGGAGCTCACCTGGGGCTGGAGTTCCAAAAAAACCTCCAAAACCTTTAAGTACTGCTGCTCAAAATTTTGAGTTTGTATCCAGTTTTAAGCAGGGGATTTTATTATCCATTTAGTGGAAGGGACAGACATAATAATAAAAAAAGTTAGGGATTGCTTCAGTGATCTTCCATTTCTGAGGAAAATCAGTAAAATAAATGCCCAAGTGAAAGTGGAATCAATACCACCCCAGTTAACTCTTCACTGAAGAAGGGTGACAGATTCTTTTTTGTACTTAAAAAATGTATCCTGCACTTGCACATTTGGGCTGGAAATTTCAAAGGGGTCTAGGGGAGCAAAGGACATAACTTCCTGTCTCAGTGAGATTTTTTCTTAACTCACTTGGTCTTTTTTAAAAATCTCCATCTTACACCAGTCGTGTTTAGTATTTTTAAAAGTTTCATGAAAAATACTGTATTCAATAAACTGAAGCTTAACATGAACTGGTATCTGCAAAGGTTGTGTGTGAATATTAAGAACTTAATATGGCTTCAGACTCAAGTGGATGCTCAGGTACAAAAGGATTTTTTTCTTGGATGGTAAATGTGAGTAAGGTTTACCGCAGTCATATGGTGATACTGTGACACAGGCATGATTGTATTGAAGTTCCACAGTAGATGTGTAGCAACCATTAAAACTTTGATCTGGGACACTTCAGAAGTTCAAGACTTTGCTGGTGGGAGCCAGAATTTTCCAGGTTTCTGTGAATGGAATTAACTGTATCCGCAACATAAATAATCAGGTGGTGCAAAGACAGTGATTGACAGCTCTAGACAATTGTCCCTATGAGTGTGAACTTTTTCTTCAGCAGCAGAACAGACAAAATCTGCGCAAGCAGGTTTCCAGCAGAGTGGGAGTAAGATTCTTCTGGATAAAACATTATGAAAAAGATATTCCAAGGTCTAAGGAGCTGCGTGGGGACATAGACTCCAAGGTACATTTACCCTTTCTTTCACTTACCCTGTAGGGCTGCCACACAGTGAGCATTCCTTTTACATGCCTTTCTGCAATATACAGCACACACTGCCTGCCCTCAGCACCCTCACTTGTTTCACCAGCAGGCATCAACTACTCATTTAGGGTAGAAAGTTATTTTGTATACAGAAAGCTGACATTGCCTTGCCTCAGGGTATAGTGAGTGCAGCGAGAAGGCATGTGCCAGCATATGGATTAGAGTGCATCTGTCGATAGTTGGTTTAACTTCATTCCCTTGATTTTACATCTATTTGGCAGGCTTGCTATGTGGCTTTCCACTGTTTTTTTTCTGTTTCCTTGTGCTCGTTTTAATAGGAAAAGTATCCAGCCTGCTGTATTTAGTCACAGAACAAGTTGGGGTCAGTTTTAGCTATTAGAGTGATACCTGTTGGAATTTACAACTTGAATTCAGAAAAGCAGTTTAATATGAATACAGGTTATATACAATATTTCTACTCATTCAGTAATAAACCCTCCTATGTTATATGAACTAATCTGGTTTTGGCATTTGATTATGTGGCCGTTAAAAGTGAGGAATCTTCACAAGTGCCCTTTTCTCATGACTTTTTTATTTTATGTAATATATGCTACCAGTTCCATTACAGAGCTATTCATTGTCAGTTGAATTCTGAGGTTGGTAGTTGTGACAACACGCCCAGGGAGTACTGCTGACATGCATATCCCTTCAGAGAGTGGTTTTGTTCCAGCTCTGACAATGAGAACTGATATCAGAGTTGCAGTGAAAGGCAAATATTCATAGTGCTAGCAGAACAGAAGGAGAGGGAAAGAGATGCATATTAACAAGTGGACTCGATAAAACAAGCCTGATAAAGAAACAAAGGACTGGAAAAGAAACAACTGCTTGTTTGATTTGCAAGAATATAAAACACAGCCCACAGCAAGGGATGCAATAAGTAACTAGCAATAGAGGCCACTGTTGACGAACATATCTTTACTCAGGACAACACTTCAGGATGTCCCAAAAACACAGGCCTGAGTGCTGCCCTGGGCAGGATTATTGTTGTCAACAAAACATCTTGTTTTGTGTATTTCAGAACTGTTAAGAACTTGTCACAAGTGACAAAGGCTGGTGAACATATGACATTTTGTAAATCATTCATTTCTCTTCCCCCCGCCTTCTTTTCTGCTTGCCCTTTCCTCCCTTTAGATCTAACTTCCAGCACAAGTACAACAAAAAGCATGGAAGAGAAGAAGAAAAAGGAGAAACCAGAAGAGCAACTTACAGAACCTGAATCAGCTTTCCCAGAAGCCTTACTAGAATTTCAGTAGGTTCAATATATTTAACTTTTCACTCATATAGAATATGTGAATCGATAAAGCAGATAACAAAGAGAGCTTATCCAATCCAGTGCCTGAGCTGATTGACTGTGGCAGTTGTGTACTGTTCTTTTGTTTTCTTGGTTTGGGTTTTCAAGGTTATTTCGGAAATATACACTTCTTAAACTATACCTATAAGAAAGCATTTAAGTGGGTCAGAAATAATTTTATGCCATTAGGTTATAACCTGGGAAAAAGAGTTTTATTAAAAACAAAAAAAACCCCACATTTTTGTCTCTTAGTAGCAACCTCTTGATCAGCATACTCTGAAGTTGCAAGATTGCATTTGATTGTATTTTTTAGGATTCCTTGGTGTTCACAGAAGCATGTAGTCACTAGCCAGAACCTCAAGACCTACAGTTTGCTCCCTTGGTGCATCTGACAGCAGAGCACAAAGGAAAGTGTTTTATTTTGAAAATAACAGAGGCATAACTTCAAGGTCTCTTAAAGTCAACCAGAGAAAAATAAGAGCCAAGAGGGAAATATCTGAAGTAGTTACAAAGTAGTCTGATTTTTTTTATCTCCAATCTCTTGAGCAGATGATTAAAAGGAGAAAAATTAACCTCTGTGACTTTTTTCAGAGAGACAGAAATTAAAAGGGAAAAGCTTCAACGGCATCCAATATTCAACAATTTTCAGCATTTAGGGAGCAAGGAGTAGTGCCTTGGTGTAGAAATGAAAAGTGGGGTAAGCAAACTGAAGAGCAACCACAAATAATTTTAGTGACATCTATAGGAGTTCTCAGGGTTTATGTGGGATTTTCTGTTTCATTTTACCAAGAGCAGTGTACAAGTTTCCATAGTGAAACAGACCAGATTTAGCTGAATAGTATCACAAATAAATACCACCCAAAAAGTCAACAGACCACCCCCTCTATTTTGCTAAGAAATAAGCAAACTATTACTAGGCTGAGAAAAAAACTGCACCACTTTCTGATAAAATTGTTGTTATGCATATTCAGATCTCCAAGCAAATGACTCATTTGTCTGAAGAGTCTTCCACTGAAATGGGTGCTATACTGTCACAGGATATTTAGTTTCTGCAGCAACAGTAGGGGAAAAAGGGAAAAGGGAAAAAATACAGAAATGGTTTAAAATGGCAGGTAATTTAGGAAGTCACACTGTGTGGCCAAGCTGTCATCTCTGTCTAATAAGTGACATATTTTTCCTGTAGCCATCATCACCATACCCCCATCTCTCCGTTTTAGTCTTTCTAACTAATATCCTTGTACTTAATGGAAAACCTGAAGAATACCTTGGAGCACACTGACTCCAGAGGATGCAAACCTAGTAACCTGAAATTTGCATGACTGAGTGACCCAAACTTAGCCAGGAAAAAATTATCTTCTTTTAACACAACTTGATGCAATAGGGAGGGGCAAAAAACCCCCAAAACAAAAACTCAGGGAACAATAGCTGTTGAAACAGTAAAAGATATTGTATAATTGTAATACTTGCCCCTATTGTGCCATATGGTAAATTAATTCTGGGAACAGAGGGAAAGTTTACAGAGAATTTTGCAAATAGACACCATTTGCAATCCAGCATTTCTCATTCTAGAAGAAAGAACACCAGAAAAAAAATACTTATTTTACAGCTGTGGCAAAGAGGATGACAAGCGTTCTATGAAAATTGTGAAAGCAGTGAGCTATTTCTTTGACAAAAATGTATAAGCATACCTAGAGGATACTACTCGGGCTGCTGTCCCTATTCTCTTAGCACTTCTTAAAGGCTAGCGAGTTCTTGGTGTACAAATGCAGTTTATGAAGCTCAGCAAACCACATCTGCAGAAGAGTTGAATCCCGTTTAATTCTTCAGTTTGGGATTCATCTGACCTATGTCCGAGTGAGTTGCCTAGGCTTCCTCTATAGAGAGTGGTGAGTAATAAATATTTCTGGAGCATAAATAATCTTGTCCCAAAAGAGACCTGTGCAATAGCTAAACCACATCCAGAAAGAATAAACCAGCTTAATCCTCTCTAGTGGTTACAAAGGAACAGTATAATCAGGGAGTCTGTTTCTTAGTAGGAGTATGAGATCCAAACTAACATGAAGTCCAGATGTATATGGGCAATCATTTCTTTATGTGTAGTAAGTACACAGTGGTATCTACACAAATGAGTCAAGCAACATGATACAGAAATAAACACTTCAGTAGTAATTACATCTAATCTAGCTTAAATAACATTCCTCTCTCTTCTGGTTTTGTAAGAACGTCTCTTTCTTTACTCTTCCTCCACAGAATTGAGACAAAAGAAGCAGCAATTGATCGGGTTTTGTTTGATCTGAAACAAGTAGAAGAAAAGAACAAAGAATGTCATGAAAGAGTAAGTGTCCATGCATCCTTCTCCCAACATATTTTATATGTGGTATTTAACTCATAGATTCAATTTTATTCTTTTAATCCTAATACTACAGTCACTAAAACTAGTCATTGCAGTGAATTTCTTACAGTCAATGAAACTAGAGTGAGTCACTTTATGTGCTAAAAGTTAAAGTGTCATCTGAATTAAATGTGACATAAAGCATAAATGTCCTAAATATAACCATGCAGAAAAGTTGCTGCGGGAGTAGAACATTGCAGAATAGGACACAGCAGTAAGGTAAAGTGAGTTCAGTGAAAGTGTTTTCCAATGCACACGAGATCCTCAGTAACCGCCTAAGTATTTAATCTTGCTCTGCAGCAAACACAGGACAGCAAGCCCCCTTTCAGTAGGTAACTTCACTGCAGTACATTCAGAATAAGGTTGTGTAACTGCTGATTGCACCTGAGTGACACTATGAAGAACCGTATATAGGAACTGTATATAAAGAACTGTATATAAAGAACCGTAATATGGCATCTGATGACTGAGAGCAGTCAGCCTGGAAAGTGGATATATATACGGTCACCTAATGAAATTAATTCAAATCACTCAAAAATCCTTAAACTGGATCATGCGATGAAACAACATTGCAGCCTGCACTTCCTATAGCAGTGAAACATTGAAACAATCAATGTCTCTCTGTCCTGCCCATGCCTGATACTTGTCCTGCTTTTGTAAGTATCCATCAGTTTAGCTTTCCTTGCTGTTCCTTTCAGTCTTGAAGCCTGGATGGTGTTTCCTTTGTGGCTTTAACTATCATTGGAAGTGGCATTTGGCTCTTCTGTCTGCAGACATCTGAAGTCTCTTATGGTTATTCCCCCAATTTGCTGCTATTTCATGGTCTGTCAAGGACTCCTTCGTATTTCAGACTGTGCAAAGTACTTCAGGGCATGCTTGAAGCACTATTGGTTTAATTTATCCATGTTTTGACAGTTCTTTGAGCTCCATTCTTTGTTTCCTGCTTAATGTTTCTGAGTGGTTTAGAGTTAATTCTTCTAGAAGTGAGGAATTCTTGAGACTCTTTCTACTGCATATTACTGTTACGGTTTGGCTGGTATGGCTATTTGCTCCTTTATGGTATCCTTTGGGAACAAACCTACACAATCAGTAATTTCAGATAATTTGAGTGTCACTTTGAGAGGGTCATGGCAAGGGGTTATAGTCACAGTTGTGGAATCAGTAGGTGTAACTAATTCCAGCTCTGACAAGACTCTCTACTGTGGTTATATGCAAGTGACCTGATTGTCTGACAACATTTCTACATGAAGGTGGTACGCTGTCATGAAGAATGTTGAAGTGAAGTAACTCCTACAAATAAATATTGTTATTAAACTCACCCACAAGGAACTTTCTTTCCAGGCAATGGAGGACTATTGCTGTGCTGCACCAAGTACAGCAGTCATTTGTCTCTCATTTCCTTGTAATGATCTTGAAGTTACTGAGAAACTTCTAAGACTTGCAGACTCTCCCTTCCACTCCATCCTCTCCAAATATGAAGAATAGGTGTTTAGCTGAGTGTTTTTGCAGTGCACTAGGTCAGATTTTACTTTTCTTCATTTAAGTTTGTCACTTTGAAAACTAATTTGAAAATGTTTTTATACATGCCTTTTCTTCTGTTGTTCTTTCATAGAATGACCTTCTGAAGGAAGAACAGCAGGCACAGATCAGACGCATACTAAGACAAATAGAAGAAGAAGAGAAACAACAAGATGAAAAGGAGGTTGTAACTAGGGATGATGTGGAAGAGTCACTGAAAGCAAAATGGCAGTATGTTAAGGACAAAGAACAACTACTGAAAGGTATGTTGTGATTTTTGGAAGTGTGATGTGCAGTTTAGACAGTTGGGATTGAATACTTTTTTTTTGCATTTTACATACAGATTCAACTTCCTTGTTGCATAAAAAGCATAAAGCTTTTCCTCCCCAAAGTTAAGCTCTCTCAACGTGGTATGAGATTGTGGAGGGCTTCTAAGTAAATCTGTTCATTCCAAATGATGTATATATATTACTGCGCAAGTACAGAGGCTTCATTTTTTCTATAAAGTTGAAACTCATGAAAGCCCTATGCACTGGTTCCACTGGAAGATTAGAAAAAAAAATTATTGATGGCAGCAAAAATGACCAGTTTTGATTGTTGAAAGTTCTGGCTGCCATCCCTGAGATTCTCAGTGGGAGACACATGTGTCTTTGGTTACAACATTTCAGTGAGAACTGTTCTCTCCCCCTGGCAGAATAAGTTCAAGCTGTTTTCAGCAATGAGGGTGGCCCTTGACACTACGTGAGGCCATCATGTTGTAATGTATTGTAGTGTAGAAGAATCACCCTTCTTTCTCCAGTCCCAATGAAAGCATCTTTATTAAAGAGTTTGATGAAGTCATAAGAATTATGAACTATCAGTTTGAGAAATTGATAATGTACTTGTCTTCTGCTGTTCTTATTTTAATAGATCTGCACTCCCAAATTGAAGAAACTGGCCAAAGACTTTCAGTAAAGCAGGGTGAGAGGGATTATTGGTTGGAGTACAAAAATGTAGGAAGTAAAATACAGGCCAACAAGATTATGAATCTGGAAAAAGACATCAAGGAAGTCAAAGATGACCTTCACAGGGCTACAGGTCAGCTTACAGCTAGTGTAATGCAAGTCTTACAAGCTCGTTCAGTATTACTTCTGGGAATTAATTAAATTATAAATTTAGTTTGATGTCAAGCTATAATAATGTATATCAGCTTCTCCAAGAGTGCATCTAAACTAGGCTGCATAATCCTATGAAATGGAAGAACTCTATCTCCATGAAAGTCCCTTTATTAAAAAGTCTTACAAAGTTGCAGAAGTTATGAATGCTTAAAGAAACTGATAACCTTGTCTTCTGATGATTTTCTTGTAAAATATAGGCAACCCATATTTTTAAAATGTTGCTGTGAAGGACAGCGGTTTTCTAAAAATAAGTCTACATGTATTTAGGTCGCCTACACACAGCTCTGCCTTAGCAGTCATACTTGAAAATGTTGACTCCGCTCTTGTTGCTTCTCATCATGCTACAAGCATGTCACGTGTTGAAAACTCCTTTGACAGGAAAGTAGTACGAGCTCATTCTTGGAACAGTCTTTTGAATTGAGTGTACTGGTTTCAATGCAGAACTAGAGGGAGCTGTTTAGCCAGTGGTCTGACCTTTGCCTCCTAATTGCGGACGGAGTCTTGTGTATGAGGGCCTGCAAAATTGCCAGTGCAGACATATACAAATACTGGGAACTGTTTTGATGCTGACACAACAGTGGAATTAATTTGAGAGCTTATGTATTCTGGTGCTGAGTGCTTTACAAAGATTTCTTTACTACTGCATTATTTTAAAATCATTGAAATATTTTGTTGTTGCATAACCCGTGCTTCTAACGGGAGAAGGATGTCCTGGTTTTCTTCCTTTATGTCCCTCTCAGTATGCATGACCATAGCCAAGCAGCTGGTAGTAACAGGCAGTGACACTGCTCTAAGGGTCTCTCTATATTCTGTGCCAACCATTACCAGGCATCAACTACTGTGGATAAGAGCCAGCTAGCTATCTTTTTGTCTCTTGAAACGTATTTTACCACGATTAAGATCTGCACTGTGTTTTCTACATTGCCAGAGAGCTTTTCAGATATCCGTCTCTGTATTCAGGAGAGGTTGATATTTTTCATTATGCATTTTCCGTGTTCTTAATCAATTTAAGATTTTGTTATACAGCTGCTGAAATATGAAATGAAAAAGAGAATGGGCTTTTATACAGAATGCCAGAATGAGCCAGTAGGAACATTCAGTCTGACCTCCTGCATGTCACAGGGTACAGAGCCAAAAATTGGTGGTCAAACGGAAGTATATTTATAGAAAAGCTGTTACAGAGGTACCTATAGCAGTTGCCTAATTAACATACTGCAAAACGATGCTGCCAGTATGATGTGAGCATAATATTTTACTCAACTTCTTAAAATCAAATTTGTGAAGTGGCTGGGGAGTACAGTCTTCTAGCCTACAAAAAAAGCCAAAAAAGCCTAACAAGCTTCCAGAGTGATGTGGCAGCAAATTGAGCTTGTTCGTTCCTCGAATGTGTAACAGGCTTAGGGAATAAACATAGCTGAAGAGGTTTCTGTCTCTGTAGTTACCACTGAAGGGCTTGACGCTGGCACAGTTCATGTGGTCTGGAGACGACATTTTAAACAAAATTGCTGAAGGGGAGAGGAAGCAAAAGAGAGCCATACGCTTACATGAGGTCTGGGGAAAACAGTGTTGCCATGAGAGAGTCAGGGAAAATAGCCTCCTTAGAAACAGTAAGTATGTCTGAACAGTTCCTCCTTTTCTTCATTCTCCCAGTACAACTCAGGTTGTTTAGCTGTCTGAAAGAATGAAAAGATGAATTAATTATAGCAAGTACTTCTATTTCATTCTGCCAAGTCTAGATGGTGGATTGATTAAGGCAGGCCAGCTTCCACAGTGTTAAATTAAGAACTAATGCACAGCTAATGCACCTTTCACATTTGGCTGCCTTTGGCTCCACAGTGGGTCCATGACCAGATACTCATTTACAGCCAGATCAGCAACAGGCTGTCTGCAACACAAGTGCAGAACTAGGCTGACTTTCAAGCCTCTGGAGCAAGTATGAAGTGCCTTCCTTCAAAGAAAACTACTACAATCTCATTCATTCCTTCAAAAGGAGAAAATACCAGGCAGCAGTGGGCTATTTAGAATAGCACAAAAACAGCTGAAGGGAAGGATGCAATAACTAAATAGCAAGTGACTAGGACTTGAAGCCAAACAAATTCAGTTAGGCGTAAGACACGCTTTCTGAATAATGACCACAAGTAACGATGAAAGCAAATCATTGAGGCAATTGCCACATTCTCCATTTTGTCCTGTTGTCAAATTAGAACCCCCTGGAAGGCTTAGATAAGTCAGAAAATTTATTACGCTCTGTATAATAACTGCCTGAAAAAAATGCCATGTGCATAAGATGATCCAATATGCTGCTATACCTAAAAAAATAAGTTTTCTAAGCAAATCTCTCACATGACTCCAGGAGCTCTGCTACTGATAGAGACAATACTTTGGCAGAGAATTGCTCAGTTTATTAGCTGTTGTAGCTGCAAACAGAAATGTGTAAGCTGCTTCAGATTTCTAGTTTTGTAGTTAACACTACTGCCCTTTGGGTTCAGGAGGACAATTTCTATGGAGAAGGATGTTTGAATCCTTTTCTGTGGAGCACCTATGCATGTGATGCTGGCTGATAAGTTCCAGTTTAGATTATCCTGTTGTCAGGAGAAATTGATGTCAGATAATGATTTCTGATTTTCTTTTTTGCTTTGAAGAATATTACAGAAATGCTTTGAAAGCAGTGAAAGAAGAAAAGGACAGACTGGTTGAGAGGCACATGAAGTTAAGTAAGGAACAGGCGCCTGAGGTATTCCTTCTCCCTTTTTTAAATGTGCTAACTGCATCATAGTTAGGATTCATGTACTCTGCATTAATAATTATTTTAACTCGAATTAAAACTTGGAACTTTTCTAATAAATTGAGAGTAAAATAAACTGTAAATCTTCTTACTAAACATGGCATTGGTTGTTGTTATACACACATGTACTTTTTTTTTTTTACATCAGACTAACAATGAGTAAATGTGAGGGCATTTTACAAATGCGGTATGGGAAACTGGGACACCATGCACTGATATGACTTGTTCAAGAACACGTCACTTTTGCTGTGACCTGGATTTTGATGTTTGCATAGCCTTCAAAATCAATAACACACTAAGAAATTGTCTGCATGGAAATATACATCAATTTGGGAAAAAAAAATGTTGTTTTGTACTTGTAAAGTACAACATTTTTAAAATGCCAAAATAGTGCAGTCTACAGTAAAATTTAGGCTTATTGACATATAGATATTTTTGTCATATCTGCCAGCTCTGGTTTGCAAACGTGATTTACAATGTATTTATGGTGACTCGTTACACACACAAAATGCAAAGCATACTTCGGTACAAGCCACTGGTTGGGCCCATTAGGTGTTTCAACTCCTTGACTTCAGTGCTGGGATTTTCAGTCATGTGAGAATATAATCCACAGGACTGTGTTTATGGTGATCTACAGGGGCATCTTCCCTTCCACTTGTTCCTTTCCTCTTACTGACATCAATAATTAAATTACAGCCTTGGCTTGTTAGCATGGACCTCTACATATTTAAGTCACTTGTCATAGATCAGTACTGCTGCATATCTGATTTTGCTTGGGTTTTTAATAGCTAAAGGTTTGATTTCCTGAAAACAGGAAGATTTGAGCAATGGTAGGAACATAGCAGAACTTGTTAGGCAAAAAGAAAATACCCTATTTTCATATGGGAGGTTATAAAATATTGGTAAATTGCTTGACATATAAACTGCACTAGGCAGGATGATGGAGAAGAAACAGCTGGCCTTGTGGACTAAATCCCCTTGTAATCCCTCGGGATGCTGCAGTCTGTTGTGTGGAGCTTTCTTAACTATTTCCTGCTAAGGTTCTTCTTTATAGTGTGCAGCACTGTCAAAGTCCTGCTTTCAGATGAGATGATCTTAAATTGTGTTTTCTCAGAATGCTGTAAGATACTTGGACAAAGACAGTCGCAGAGAAATTGAAGAGAATGAATGGCTAAAAGAAGAGGTAAAAGGATCACCTGCATACAGTTTATCATGGTAGTTCAGCTTTTAAATACCACGGCCTACAGTCACAACTGTTTCCAGTGATGGGCCTCTGAAGACCCAGGAAAAGGAGAGCAATTTTCTTGTAATTAATCTGTAATCCTGAGTTGCAAATAGTGTATGTGGTGAATAAAGGTAAAAGGTGAACATCTACTTTCACAAATGAAGGACCCCTTTTCCTGCCCAAGCAGTTATATGAAGGACTACAACGTTCCATACAATTAAGTATTTATATCTTTGGAGACTGGGATACTATATAGTGTAAAGGCTCAACCATGTAAGTATTAAAATTCTAGTGCTGCCATATTGAAAGAAAATGGATATGGATGCTGGAAACATTTTTGGAGAAAGGGCTTGAGACAGCTTTAAATGGGAGATAATAAAGAAACCCTGGAGATCACTGAAGAGGGGAAAATCAAAATCATATATAGTTGTAATTGATTACTTGATAGCTTTTATACTGTCCTTTAATGGCAATTTAGAGCTATATATTAGATAGTTGTAACTTTTCTTGTCAAGAAAAAACTGTTTTGTGAGCCAAATTTAGGAAACTGATTTTTCCCTGGTTAAAGTTTGATTGTGTTTTTTTCCAGTCAGTACAGGTTCTTTGTTGCGATCAAATCTAAGGAAGAGATTGGAGGGAGGAAATACCCGTCCCCACCTTTACAACCTCACAGTTTAGAACTGAACAAAACTTCTTGGGAAATTAATAAATTAACTTATTATTTTTCAGTGCCACATCAACAAACCTGGCAGAGTTTTCTCCCTTTTACTTACTAGTTTAAGATACTTGCTAGTATGCAGGGATGTGGCTTTCCTTCTTCCCCTTAATGAGCTCTGAGCCTACATCTTTGACTTTCCAGGGAGGGTGTCCAAACCACAGCTTCTGAGGCAATGAGGTAGGGGTAAATAAGAAAGAATTAATGTTTTAATCTGTATAAACAATCAGGAGCTCAAATCTATACATCCTGTCACTGAATGAGTAGGAATTCCCTTCCCATCTCCCTGTCTCACTGAACACTTAAGAATTTTACACACATTAGGGAGTGTCAACAAGGGCAATCCACTCAGGAGTACTCCTATGTCCTGACAGGCCCTCGCCTCGGAGTTGAGGGATTTGGGTTTCTTTCCTGTCAGCTAGAAGTTTCCTATGTTATGAATTAGTTCCCTATGTTACTAGTTTCCTATGTTATGAATTAGTGCTTTGAATTATTGTGGAAAACAAAACTATTATCACTAACTTCTCCAGTCATCTGAATTCACCCATTCATTTTCTCTGCTTTTCTTATACAGATGAAATATTTTCTTCCAGGCTAATGTTTGTATGTAGCTGACAGACTCTTCCAGTATTTTCTTTTGGGGAGATAAACCAAAAATTTCACTTTTGTCCCTGTTCAACATCATTTATCATTTTTTCAGTTTGGCCACTGAACTGAAAAATGACTTACCAAAACAGCCCTAAACTAGTTACCTCCAAGTTTGAACAGATTTGGAGACTTCAGTCACATTTTTCCATGGTTACTGTGTCACATCAAGATGGTGCAAAGCTGCATCACCTCATCGTGCCAAGCCACATCCTGTTACTGGTTAACGTCCTGTCATTTTCACGTTTTTTAATCCCTGGGAGAAATGGGAACTCGTTTTTAACTGCAAATTTGGATGATTATAGCTGGGTTAATTTGGCTTTGGTGAGAACAGATGCTAGGTACTGCTTTTAAACATGTGCATATGTCTAAGATTTCTGGGAAGGTATCCATCCCATAGTACATTCCACTTTCCAGTGAAGGGGTAAGAACTTGCTGGTACTTCAGGAAAAGTGAGAGGAATTGTGGGAACTGAATAACTGGTATCCTTTGGTTAATACAACTTCGTGGCAATACAGGGCGATTACCAGTCCAAAAGAAAGTAGCACCTGGGGTTTAGTCAATGTCGTGGCTAACTTGGACTGAAAGCTTCACTAATTCTGGGTAAGAAGGTTTTGTGTATAGGCAATTAGGTATTAGAAAAGCAACACTTGCTGAGCAAGAGCCTGAATTTAACTCTGCAAAGAAGGTTTTTCTCTCTCAAAGCTCTGATGTGAAAGCAAAAAAGAAAAATCCAGAGCTTCTGTCTACCAGACCTGTTTGGCTACATGAGAAGGTTCTGCTACCAGGGTTGCATAGCCCAAATGTGTGGCTGTGATTGACAGAGTTGTGCCACTAAAGGGTTCTCATAAAGGTGTGAAAGAACCAGAGAGGCCTTCCCTTTGCCTGAAAATGTGTCACTATGTTTCTCCACCAAATGCGCAGTCTTGCTGATACAGCTGCATTCTTTCTAGGTATGTGCTATTAAGATAGTTACTATGAAAGCTCTCCAAAATGGGCATAGTCTTTCTAAGATCATCCTTTTTTTTTTTTTTTTTTTTAATTGTGAAAAGGTTAAGATGTACCAAAAGGAAGTAAGTGATTTGAAAACCTCTATTCAGCTCCTGGAAGAAGAAAATATCGGTTTAGTGACAAAACTGATTGATAGCAGGCTTCAGAATCTGAGACCACCCAGGTAAAATGATGCCTTTACAGACTCAGAAGTGATTAGTTTTTTTAAAAGATAATGCAATCTTCTGTCTCTAGAGCTATTTGGGCTCTCCCACAACAAAACCAAGGTAGTTTCCTAGTTGAGGGGAGGCAGGATTTGACTGAGTATGTGTGGGACTTGTATCTCTGAAGGATGACAGTGACATTGTAACCTCCTAAATACCAAAATTCAGGGAAGAAACTGGGTTCTTTAATAATCTATTAAGACTTAGTGACACTCACTTTCTTTTAGTGGGGATACCACTGGGGCTTGGAAATAGTTTCTTTCTGTTGTTAATTGTCTCAGACCCAGCTTCTCAACCCAAGTGCCAAATAATAGATTTTTCCTTTGCTGTTGGTAAAATGTTTAAGGATGTGAAGATTAATATGCAAATATATGGGGGTTTGCTATCTCAAGTGAAACAGACAACGTGGTACTGAGTAAGGAAGAGGCCTTGGGATAGGTCTGTCTGTAGTATTAGTTTTTTTCATATTGAAATTATTCAACTTATTAAATTAAGATTAATATAGCTGCAAAATGTCAACACTAATGGTATCAAAAGCACAATGTAACAATGGGAATGATCCATCTTTATTTTCCAGTCCCAGCTCAGTGATTTTAGCCATATTGCACAACAAAGTTCCAAGTCTTAAGAAGTGACCATTTTTCTCTCTTCTCCAAACTTTGGACTGCTTTTAAGTGAGAGCTGCCAGCTGTGGTTTGAATCTTGGACTGACTGGAGACTGTAACATTTGTTTTCTTTTAGTCTCATGGACATAGTTGAACTTAGGCACTAAGAATAAAAAAGAGCAGCGTATTAGCCACTAAGCTACCTGGCTGCCTCCATCGCATTTTTAAAACATTGCGCTATTCTGCATTTGTGGTTAAGCAGCAAACGGCTTTCAGAAAGGGTGCCCTCCCCGCCCCCCCCCCCCCAAAAGGTTGCACAGGACAATTTAGAGAGAAAATTCAGACCTCTAATATGAGTTTCACTGTATTTTTTTAATTTCATAGGCATCTGTTTCTTACCCAGGCAGCTGGCTTGCAAGATGAATTTCCTAAGGATGAAATGAAAGAAGTAGAGTATAGAGAGTATGCAGGTAATGCACATGCCAGCAGCTTATAAGAACTGATAAGTCACTGAACATTTAAATACTGTTTAAATCTTGAATTTTTTATCAAACTGCCTGTTTTACACGGTGAACACTTAATTTCCCACTTAATTGCAGCCACCACAGCAATGATAGACTGTAGTTTGTGTTAAGAAGACAAAACCACCTAAAATACAGTTTTAAAATTGAAATTGGTGTTTAGAATCTTGGATGTAATTACTCATATAGAGCTAGCCTGGAATGTGGTTAATAGGATCAGCCATCTTTTATGAAGATATGATTCATATCTTAATCAGTTATTTACTGGTCCATATCAACATAATTTCATTATTATCTTGTCCCTGAGAGGACACTCTGGAACTCTACACTGGCTTTCACGTGAAGTGTACACGCACTTTACAGTCATTCAGCTCACACAGATACACCGGAGTTAATTCTAAATGAATCCCTAGCAAGAGCAGATGAAGCTGCATGGAGCTCAGCCTGAATTGAAAATCTTGGTAAGCAGTACTGACTCTCCATCTGTTCTGGTAGGCATGCCCAGAAAAAGGATATGCCATGGGGCAAGAAGGACCATGTGAGTCTGCTTATCTGTTTAGGGTGGTTTCTACAAATTCCCTTAGTATCGGATGTTTTATTGTACATCTTTGTGTGAGTAGAAGAAAGAGGAGGGGAAAAAAGGACAAAATTAAATCAAAGAGGTAAGTAGCAAAAATTGAAGCCATACAGTTACGAATACATGAACAAGTTCTGATCACTTCCAGCCATAGATGGGCCTTTCTGGAACCATCAGGCACCAGCAAACACATTGACTAGGACTTCTGAATTAGATCTTTATTTTGAACAGTTCAGCTCCATTACCTTTGCTAGACCTTTACAATACTTACTGGGAGGAGTAGGTTTGGTTCCAATAAGCTGGGGTCAAGTCACTGTCCCGGGCAAACATATAACTTGGTAGTCCACATTGAGAATTGTCTGTCGTCCTGAGAATCGGTCAAATCCAAATGTGAGCTCTTCAGGGGAGTTCTAAGTAGACGAGCTGTCTTTCAGGATCTTGTATATTTGTACATATAGAGATACACACATGGATGTACAAGACGTTTATACTTGTTTTTGCTGCCTTTCCTATTTTTTTTAACTATTCAGGGTTATATATGATTTAAATTGAACTGATAAAAGCTCATTTTTTTCCCCTGCCCCATCCCGCAGACCCATTACTTCTAACTTCCAATCAATTTCTGTCCCTGATCTTGATCAGAAATTGTGAACAGAAATAAACATAGAAAAATCAGTGAGCAAAATCAACATTTGGCTTGGTTTGCCAATTAAAAATCCTACCAAGCTGTTCTTTACATCGCACTGGCCAAGCCACATTTAAGATTGCAGGCAATGCTCATACCAAGTACTAAACCTGATCTTCATAAAGCTTAACAATTACGTACACATCATTGTTCTTCTCTTTAAAAAGCAAAGACAGATGGAGATGAAAGCCTCAGAAGTGCCACAGTCTCCTGTCAGAAAAAAAAGGCCTTTGCAAAGATTCAGTCTAAAACAGAGAATGAGAAGCCTCAAGAATGTGATGAGGAACTGTGGGAAAAGTCCTTCACTCCAACTCTTGATAGCTTGTTGTATGAAGATGAACATGATTTCCAGGTATGAATTAAAGTAATCGGGTCTTTCACTGACACAAACATATTTCAGTAGGGAGCATGAGCTACTGCCAAGAGCATTCTATTCCCAGTGGTGTTACGGCAGAAAAAACTCCAATGTCTTTTACCTAGTGTACAATTCAGGTGCTTAATCACAGGCATCCGGTGCTATTTGAGATGGTTAGGACACTCCCAGTCCTTCAGATGCTGGGCCAAAAAGACCATAGGTTCTGTGTCATACAAGCCAGCCTTACGTGGATGTTTTGGATGCCTTAGGACATTTCTGATAGCACAAGACACATTGTTTTGGCAATTGAATTGTGTTCTAGGAATTGCATATGTGAGTGTTGGGATGAAATCCCCCCTACAAAGAATTCTGAATGTCACCAAGTGACTGTTTTCTATGGTATTGCACAGATTCTTGTTTGCTTGGATGCTGGTCCTTTCAGAACTTATGTTGCATAGTAGCATTAAAGGATCAACAAGTCATTTAATCCTTCAACGGAAAGCTAGGATGAAGGTGTTCCTGGGTGAAAAATACAGCGGTTGAGAAAATAAAAAGGTACAGGTTATATGTAAATAGACAGAGTTTGTGTGGTTCTCAAAAGAGGTGGTAGCACCTGCTCCAGGAGGTTTTTGACCCTAGGTTGCAAAAAGATGTTTCCTGGGTGCCATTTGATACTACACTCTTGAGTTATAAGGACTTGAATACATTTGTAAATGAACTAATTGCTCTCAGAAAATACATTACATCGTTGATTTCTACTGCAAATTAAAGACATGGTGCAGACGGCAGGGCTGGCTGTGTAAAGATACATCTCCATAATGATTCTTTACTATTGAATATTCTATTCAAACACACTCAGTAATGATTTAAAAAAAAAATACCAACAACTCTTTTTCTAGAAATTTGGCATTAGTTTGATTAGTACCCTGCAACTTGTGTTCAGAGGAATCATCCTGTTGCCTTGATCAGAGACTAACTTAGGGAGTGGCTATGTCCTGAAGAGTCATTACATAGAAAAGCTGAACATTTAGCAAAAAGAAAAAAAATCATCCAGGTGTTTGTTTCCTTGCAGTTGTTGCCTTGGGAGAGGAATACTAGCTTTACTTTCTGCCTGCTGTTAGCACTGCAGAGCCACCCCACTGAGGGACATAGGTGCTGCTGACATTCTTGTACTTTGTAACAATGCAGGCATAATTGCAGACAGTGGAGTTGCATGGGCAATTTATCAAACAGAGGTGATCCAAGAGCTTGCACTGTAGGCTTCCTTCTTCCCTCCCCCTGGCCTTGGCTGTATGGTCCCACTCCCACCCTTAGGGAACCCATAGTGCACATCAGCCTTTGCTGTAGCTGATTCACTCGCTAACCCGGCAGAAAAGCTTGCCTTTTCTTCTCCTCCTGAATTAGTTTTCTGTTGGGTTAGTCAACCAAATTGACTCAGAAGTTTGGAGAAGAGCGGAGCCAGCACAGACATGATGGAAGCACATGGCTGGACTTGGACCTCTCTCTGTTGGCAGTAGTGAGCTGTTGGATTAGTTTAATTCCTCTCACAGAACTGAGCTTGGGAGCAGAATTTGGTTTGCAGGGAAAGTGGTGTTGGTGAAAACACACAGGAAAAGAAGAGGGCAGCAGGGCTGCAGCCTCCTAAGAAGAGCTGGCTTGTAAGCCAAGCCCATTAACGCTGGCATTACCAACTGTAGCAAGCCCAGGGCAGCATCTTTACAGTTGCTTTTAAAAGGAAAGTTGCTGGGGTTTTTTTGAAGAACAGCTGCTTTTCTGTGTAATTGCAGAAGAATATTATTCTTTCTTCTTAAGGAATACTTAAAACTGGGTCCTCTGGAGACAAACCTACTGTGTGTGGTTGGAAGAGCCATGCCTATTCATAAAGAACCAGAAGAAATGCCAGGCAGGAGCCACGCAGAAGATGGCATTATTGGTAAATCAGACAGGCACATCACAGCTCAGATGATCAAGGCCTTATCTAAAGTAAAGGTTGGTTAAAAATAGACAAGCTGCACTGTTAATATAAAAAAGTAGCATTCTCAGTTCATTAAATATTTGCTCTGTTCTTCAAGGAGTGTGTGGCACTGGGCTTTGTGGAAACTATTTTGGAGTGCCCGAATCATGATTTACACATATAAGTTTAATGAGAGGTATGTCTGTGTGCAGATGGCTAATTGAAGGGTTGCCTTCCTTACCACTGTGAGAACTCTTGTGCACTTCTTGGGCTTCTCAATCCAAGTAGCTGCACATATATCTAATAAAGGAGCCGAGTTAATATTTAGTTTTTGCGGCCGTCACTTGCAGTCTGTCAAATGTGGAATTCCCTCTTGGTCAGACACGGAATGGGTGAATGCAGGCTGCCATAAAATCTAGACCTGTTACAAAATACTGAATACCCTGCTAACGCAGAATCTAATTTATCCAAGCATAATTCAACTATTGCTGGAAATTGAATGTTTGAATGCATTTTATCTGTCTCCATAAAACCCCTGCTTAAATATATTGAAATAACCAAAAATTAATTGAAAAAAAAATAAAAAAACCCCAGAACATAAAAATCATCAAAGTCTTTATTTTTTGTTTGTTTGTTTAGAATTGGCCAAATATGTGGTGTAACCCTGTCTCTTTGGTTTGTGGCTAGGCTCTGTGGACATATATCTTAGTGCATTGACTCGGTGGGGTTTTTTCCCCAGTCTCATTGCACATCCTGGACACCCTATCAGGCGTATGCAAGGCAGTTACTTGTGTACAGGCACAAGTAGGCTTCTGACCTAAGCATTTCCTATTTAGAAACTTGTGAAAGCATTGAATAATCTGATTTAAACCCCTGATGGCTTAATCAGCAGTTTGGAATAAAGCTTTCTGAAAAACTTAAACATTTTAAACAATCCGTGTCTACGCAGCATCTCATCTTATCCTGTACTTCAGTGCAAACATTTTTCATTTTTCAAGCGAGCCCAGACACTCCTGCCCAGGAGGTGTCTCCTTGAGTTGCAGGTGAGTTGAACTGTTCTCCGGGCTCCACTGACTACAGCTCCTCAGAATCTGGGCTCACAAGCAGACACGTAAAGGTAGGAGCCTTAATCGCAGACTGAATCTGACTTGTGTGCCACGTAGCAAACAGTTACATGAGTTTGGATGTGTCCCTGCTGTAACCCAACGGAGTTACCTCAAGGACTGAGGTGACTCCTAGTGCTCGAGTGTTGAAAGAATGGGGATCGTGCTTGCGAGGCGGCAATGTTTTCAGCGCCACAGAAGCCTCCCCTTGGCTACACTGGCTTTCTTTGAGTGAAGTGCAAGCCCCATGAAATGGCTTACTTCAAAGAGAGATTAGTTCTGCTCAGTGATAAGTTTAGCTTTTCGTTTAGTCACAGAATTAGAATATGGCTTATTCTGAACAGCTTTTCAGTTAAAGAAGGGCCTCTCCTTCTTCCCACCGCTCCCCAAAGGGCATTTACATTTCCTAGCAATGTAAATGTAGGGCCCGTCCTTGGCTTCTTTTTGCTTGCGCCCATAATGCCTACCACCATGTGTAGGACTGTGGCAGGACAACATAAACTTGTACCTTGGAAAAAAGAAACTTCACCTCTGGAAGTCACTGTTTAGCCTTTTATCATAAATGCCCATGTGGGTGAGAGGGAGTTAAAAAGAAACCTAACATGCTAATGAGGGTGCAAGCCACAGGCAGCCTGCACAAGCCAGAAGCAACAGCCTGTAGCAAAACCCATTTAGTGAAGTGTCCCAAATCCCCTCAATTTCTATAGGATTAGCGTTAAGGCCAGTGTGAGGCTTTTATATGGAGAAAGCTAGGTCTTCAGCAAATGAGGCATCTGGATTTGATAATTCTGTTACTGGCAAAATCTCTCAGAAATGAGCAACATGTTGTAAACCAGAGGGCTGATCAAGCCGCTTTCTGGCAGCACAGCCAGTGCTTCCAACTCCTACTTAAACAATGGGCGTCCGAGCTCGCTACTCCAGTTAGGAGAAAACTTACAGGAGTTACATTTAAATTCCCAGCATTATGAAATACCTTTTCTTTGCTGCGTTTCTGTTGCACAAGACAACTATAGGACACTAGTTAGGCTACAAGATTCAGAAAAGTGTCTGTGTGTCCCCACAACTATAATCCAAGCAAAGCCTTGGTTGAGCTGGAGTTCTGGCACACAACTGGCACACAACTCTAAGAAACTTGCAGTTTCAACAGGAAAAAAACCTCACAAGTGTTCACTGGAAATTCAACGTTAAAGAAATATGAGCAGCACTCAAGTAAGTGTGTGGTAATAAAAGCCATTTTAATAGAACTGAAGTCCATGTGCTGGAACTGAGAAACACCACTCCATCAAATGCCCAAAAAGCACGATGGAGTGGGGTGGGGCGTACGGCTAGCCCATACCCACTCGAGTGATTAAAGGAGCTGCTTACCTCAGCACACTGCTGGTTTGAACCCTCTCTGAGCAATTCCCCTGTAGCGTCAAGCAAATGGATGATACTGCTTTCTAGTCTGGCTGTGCAAGTATGATCTCTCCCCAGCCTGAGCTGCGGGGAACGTAGCTTACCTAACTTTTGGTCTGGTTTTTGAGAGGTTTGCAGCCTCCGATGTAGCCAGGTTATGTAAGGCGGCAGTCTTTCCACAGGTTCAGACCTGCATGTTTGGGGAAATGCGGGTAGGAGACTTGTTCTGCAGCATGTGTTCTTGTTTGGCTGCTTTCTGAGAGAGAAATTATTAAAACGCTCTGCTTCTGTGGGCTAAAAGGGGTTTGCCAGAATAAGGTCAAGGCAGAAGCTAACGGACTGAGAAGTTACACTGTAGTGACAAGCAAGGAACAGAGAATCTAATGGTATTAGCATCTTAAGCTGCTGATGTTTTGCAGCTGGATGTTCCTCTGAAAAAGACTTTCCCTTGGATTTTGAGTCTGCTGTAGAAGTAAGGATGTTTCTCTGTAATGCTACACTCCAGAGCTCATGTTCTGCAGACTACCATAGACACCGTGTTGGTTTAGGACACGACATGGTAACAACACGCCAACAACTGTTCCCGTATGTGACCCACAGAACACCTCCGCTGAGCCATGGAAAACTGGGATTTGACATGGCGCTGGATCTTTTCCCCACTTTTAAAGTGCAGCAAGAGGCTAAAATCGTATCAGATAACGCTTTTCTAGAAAAACAATACTTGGGAGATTGCTGTAGCTGGCCTGGGGAAGTCCAGCAGTTACCACTGTGAATAAAGCAGAGATCCGTGCTATGAAAATAAACCTGAGACCTCAGCTCTCCTCGTACACCGCAGCTGCCGGATATCCAGAGCAATATGCTTCCATCCAACACATTTTCAGCACCATTATCGGCTCACACAACAGAACTTTGAAGGAAGTTGGCTGTTTGTTCCAAGGCTTTTTGATCTTTGCCTAAGGAAATTTCATCAGCAGAGAAGCAAGAAAAGAAGAAAGAAATGTGTTTTACTCAAATCATAGAGTGATTTGTTATCTTGGGCAAGTCATCTCCCACAAGTGAAATGGAGATAGTATTTACTCAGCCTTGAGATACACAAAAGGGTGCCAAGTGGGTGGCAGCAGCGCTACACCTTCAGGGGAACCCGCTCAGGGTTCGCTCCTCCTCGCCGATCCTCCTGATCCGGCCAGGATGTAGCGTACTCATCAGCCGCGTCCCTTCAATCTCCAGTTTGAACATGGGAAACATCAGTAACTCACAGATGTTTCTGGCTGGGCAAATTCAGCGAAAGATATCAAGCCTGTTCCTGCTCTCTGCTGCAGTGCGAGCGAGCTGCAAAGGTCAAGTCAAAAGATTGCTGACAGGCCAAGGAGAAAGCCCTTATTCAGTTTGCACATGCTCCCACCGACATTGATTTTTCTTCTGTATTCAGCACATTTCTTCACAACCCCTCACATTATCTTATCAATCTTCTGCTCCCATCGGCATTTCCTCTCTTTCCCAGTGTTTTTGGTACCTAATTCTCATTTTTTCTGCCACAATCTGTATCTCAAGTATGTCACGGCCTTCAAGTTGCAATTCATTTATGTCGCTTCAAAATTTATACCAGGCTCTGAAAACAGGCACTTTGTGTCTAATAAGACGCAGGGTTTCACCCCATCCCTTCCTCAGCTGGGAGAGTCTGTGACTCATTCCAGTAGCTGGCTGAATGGACCACCTGATGTCACGTAAAACCAGTTTTTGAACATTCCCTGAGGTACCAGCAGTGTCAATTTATTGCATATACCAGTTCAGTTTGTGACTTTGAAACAGAGAACAGAAGCAGCAAAAGAATTTAGATTTGTCTTCAGATGAAGATTCTGCATTTAGGCTTTTAGAAAACACATGAAGTTACTAGCTGTTCAGGTTCTTGTTCTTGCAGGAGTAACTGTCTCAAGAGGTAAATCCAGTTGTTTTAATCATATAATTCTCTGGTTAAAAAAAAAAAATTAAAAATCTTGTGATGATTCTGACACCTAGTTTCCTTCACAAAGCTCTAAAAGGAACCGCAGCCCTCTAACATAGCACTATCTCCTCCACTGCTTGCTAGGAGCAGGCAGCTTTCCTAGACAGAGTTTGGTCTCCTAGATTAAACACCCTTTGAACTTAATTTTGAGGAGAACCAGGTTTTCACAACCCCCCACTATTGAAACTGGCCAGTAACTCAAAAGAAACGCATCTATGAGCTATGCTTTTTAAATTAAGCTGCAGTTGAGTGTTATTCCAGCAATACTGAAAGCAAACATACTAGGAAAAAAATAAATGGGAAAATAATCCTCAGGAAAATTCTCAGGCCAGTTTAAAGAGTAAAGCAAAAGCAAGGTTTATTAGCAAGGCCTCCAACAAGAAAGCTTAACATGGCTGCTGCCCGGGTTAAAGAACGCAGAGCAACCGTGAGTGAGCAGCAGGGGGTAACAGATGAAGAACTCATCATCCCTGCAGAAGAGGTGGTTTTATTCGTTTGAGGATTTTTGGCACCTGCATGATTTGCAACCTCAGGTCCACAGCCCCACAAAGGGGGTCCAAAGGATCGAAAAGATCTAAGAACTAAGCAAGCAGATTCATCCTCAGTCAACAGCCTCAAAACAGAGATTGAAACCACTGTGCAGAGAGCACCGCAGACCGCAACGGATGACAAGGTTGGTGCCTGTTTTCACCATAACCCAGCACGCTGGGCTATGGAGGAGGAGGAGGAGGAGGAAGGCCCACCTTAATCTTGCACCCAAGCTATGGGTGGTGTTTCAGAACAATCTGTACCCTGGTAGTTACCCATTTAGCCCACAGGACACAAACGTGCACCTTTTTTCCAGCTGACCCCTGCTTCAGATAATTCACATTTTTGATATTCTGAGTGCAAGCAAAAACGAAAAAGAAGTTGTTCTCTGGTGGTACAGGCCCACACTGAAAGCCTCATTTGTAGGAAGGTAAAGATTTAAGTAAACCATATATGAAACTCCCCAGATGCAGGCATCTGCATTATATACTCTAAAAGTAACAGGGTCAGTTTTTTTTTTTTTAATTCATCCTTTTAGAAACACATTTTAAATCTACTGCTCTGTACTGATCATTTTATGATGTACATCCTTCAGGACAAGCCTCAGGTAGTTAAGAAGAGGGAAATTCCATTTATAGCACAACTCCCTGTGATGAAACCCAGCGTCCAGTGCCATCAGGCGATGGTCTGAGCAAGCTGTTCAAAGCCTCCCCACCATTAACTGCTGCTGGAAGATTAAGGAAGATACCTATATAATTATTTCGGTATATTTGTACTTCTCCCTCAGTTATAACCAGTACAAGTTTATCGCCATGGATATTTTGAAAAAGACTAGAAGATTGTGAAATATTAAGTGAGGAATCCAGCTCTTAATGAGACAACTCGTTATAGTGGAACTAAGGCCGCCTACTGCAGCACCACCGGGCAGATGTTGTACAGATCACGTCACTCACGGATTCACAGTGCTGTGCTTCCTGCAATACAATATGCACATATGAAATACATTTGGTATTTTATTAAGTAAACAAAGCAATTACCAGTGCACATTTTAAGCAGCAAAAAGAAAAGAAGCACCTCAGACTTTCATACCGTAACAAAAGTTCTGTGGAAGCTGCATTTTATTTGAAAATCCACCCATTTTTGCTAACGTACATTTTAATATTTTAAACAAAAATAGAATCTGCAGAGACAATGCAGCAAGTATGCTTAATTCATGTACAGAATTGCTTTCATATCATTGACTATCCTTCTGAAGGCCCCACTCCACCCAAAAGTTATGATGTATTTACACAAAGCACCGATCAACAGTGCTACTTTAATTCTTTAACTAAATACCCACTAGACGTTATGTAAGGAAGCTGCTTCCCCTTTTTTACTTTTAAAAGGTACATGATCATAAACATGGCACTAGCCAAATGAAAAGGCTTTCCCCCCCAACACACAACACCTCAGTTGGTTTTTTTTTTTTGGTTTTTTTTTGGTTTGTTTTTTTTTTTTTTTTAACAGAAAAGAAGGAAAGTCTTAAAGTGAAAGCAATTCCTCACATTCATTTTGGAAAGGCCTTATAATGTCAAATGTAAAAATAATGACATGCCAAGCACAAAGCAATAAAGTTCCTTCCCAATGCACTAATGCTGAATTAAAAATGTAGTGCTTCTGCTAGTCAGTTAACTGTTCCCTTGCAAAATCCTAGGCACAGAATTGACTATAGGGATTAATGCATTTTACAGCTCTTCCCTAATTCCCATATATACTGAGAATTCATTAGATTCAGACCTTTGAAATATTTAGTGCTCTGTATGTCAGCTGAAAAGCATTCTGAATCAGATTCATTCTTTGTGGATAAAAATCAGACATACTGTATACATCCATACTCATTTTCATAAGGAGGTTTTCTGATACAATATTAATGTTAAATTGATAATCATAAATAAATACAAACAATAATACATAAGGAATGTCTACTGCAAACTGAATATATAATTTTTTAAAAAAAGTTAATTTCCATTACTGCTGTGCCTACATTTGTGAGGACTGAAGAAAAAGTAACTGCAGAATTAAGAGTTAGGATTTGACCCCCCCCGGCCCAGAGTCTTGTTTCGAGTTACGGTAAAGGACACATCTCCATTCCAGACAGCATTTCCAAACACCCATCTCAAATTTCCAGAATAAAGGCTTCTCTTCATTTGTTACCGATTATGGATATTATTAGAAGCTGACAGTATTGACAGGTTAGTCACCAGGACAAAAAAAAAAATCTCAGTCTTAATTCATGGCAATTCTTGGCTTTGTATTGTATATTGATGTTTTCTTATGAGTTGTCCAAGGTTCCTTCACTGGCCTTCATTATTTCACTGCATCATTGAATGGAAGAGAAGAGTTTGAGAGACTGAAGTTCATTTTTTTTTCCTGGAAGTGGGGGTTTACTGGTGAGCACATCTTTTTGGAAATGTTCCTTTCTCTTCCATCAAACACAGTTACATAAACTGAATCTGGAAAGATCAAAAACCCTCGTGTTAACATCCAATGGAAGTAGGACTTCACTATAAACCTGTGTTTTCTTCAAAAATTTCCATTCTTCAAATACCCAAGCTACCCCAAGATCTGAAGTTTCAAACTGAAATAAAAATTTTAGAAAATCAGGGCCAGAAAACAACCAAAAGCCATCAGGATGTTTTTCTGACTACATCAGCCTCTGGACCGTCTCTTTGCATTAAGCTGGTTTGTCCAACAATGAAAACCCTACTTATCCATACACTACTGTCACCAGCGGCAGCGTAACACAGGTCAACATCATTCTGAAGAGAACTCAAGGTCACTTTTCAGGCTGAACCGGAGGAAGTGCAAAAAGAAAAGCAGACGCTGTGTGCAATAAAGCCTACTCTTTCTTTACACTCTGTATTCTTGAATTTGTTCACATTTTCACTCATTTTAGTATTTAATTCCCACCTGCCCCTGACTGATAGAGAGCAGAACTCCAGTGCACGTCTGTACCAAAATTTAACCCTCACACACGTGAAACCAAGTGTCTCCTTCTGCACAAAGTGAACTTTTTGGTCAAGCAATCCAGTGAAGTGCACGAGCAGACCGCCAGCAGCAGTCAGGTGTTTGCTGCCAACCAGGAACCCCACACGTTTTCCTGATGAAACGGCAGTTACCAGGTAGTACCAGCTCCTTCTCCCCAGCTGCAGCAAAGTACCTTGTGTGCTGGCTCCTGCAGTTCAGAAAGGAACTATCGAACTTTATTTCCAATAGACTGAAGCAAAATGACTTGATTGGGCCTTTAAACCACTGCAGTTAAGTATACCGAGTTTCCAAGTCACTTCCACAATGCTTCCAACTCAACATGACTTGTTTTATTTTCTTCAGAAACAGTGCTAGTCATGTCAATAAAACTTGAATTAGAACTTTTTGTTTTATATCACAAAAAAACAGCATCTCCCCAGAATAATGGACAATACCTAAGTTGTTCTACAAGAAATCCTGGAGAGAGAGCTCTGCAAAGGGATCCTTTCCTGAGGCTCTGTGAGGACTCTGACTGGAAGGGCTGGATGCTGCAGACAGCTAGTAGGAAAGACGACAGAGAGAGGGAAAGAAAAAGAAAAAAAAGGTCTCAGAATGACAGAATATGAAAGCTGAACATGTAATGAAAGGACAAGGGGAGGTTAAGAGGCAAACTTGGCAGAAATCAACTATTAAAACAAGGTGTTTGGTCATATGGAAAACAGAAAGCCTCTTCAATGGTTGGTGTAATGCAGAAACAAGCTGGACATGACCCTCCAGAAAGGAAACTTCAATTGGCATTTGCCAAATAAGCAGATAATCTCACACTTTCACAGTGGTTTTCTTCAAAAGAAGATACAAAACATCAAGCCTGACTGTCCTGCGAAACAGGTCAGCACTCTCCCCGCGTTACTGGCAAAGCTACGTACGAGGGGAGGCTGGGGGTCTGGCCAGAGCATGGCAGCTCCAGAGGATACAGCTCTCAGCATCATCTCCTCTCAAAATAGGATGTGGATAAAAAGAAGCGGGAGAGCAGACAACAGATAATTGTCAGTTTGGGGCCTAGAAGGAGAACACAGGATATATTCTGGGGGTAGGGGAAAAAAAAAAAATAGATGAGAGTTTGTCAACTGCTGCCGTTTTAGGTGAGAACTGAAGACTGAGACGATAGTCTATACTATCTATACTAACAAAAATTACATCCTGTAGCCATGTATTTAAAGCACCACACTACAAATTCAGCCATATAAAGCACATAATTTACAAGTAGGTAATACTGGCCCTCCAGCTGCTGCTGCTGGAAGGGACCAATAGGCTGTAACTGCAGGAGTATCTGCTATTTGTTGATTTTTTTATTCCTTTTCCTTCTTTGTTAATGCTTTCCCAGTTATAAATGGTGCTTTATTAAATGCTATTTGCCCTCCTCCCTCACAGAGCTTGCATGTTTTTGTAGTTACAAATAAACCAGTCAGCTTTCTCCATTTCAGATTCCATCAATTTAACAGTTTACTCATAATTGAGTCACTAATCACCAGTGCATACTTGCACTTCATACCCACTGCAAAAAACCGTCATATGAAGACGTATTTCCTTTGGAAATACTGAATGCCTGCCAACCTACGCATGACAGGGAACATGCTTATGGGAACTGCTTGCAGAAGTGCCCAGAGTGTAAATATTGCCATTGCAAATTTAAATTTTTCAAGTTAATGTCTGTCTCGGAAACCACGTGGGGAGAACGAGGTCTTCAGGATCAGTACTCTCTGTCTGGGTTGGCATCTTTACTTCCCTCCCAAAACCCCACTCCTGATGGGGCACTCTGATCCAGTCCCCATAAACAGATTATGGAAGAGTCATGAGACAGAATGGGAAGCGCTTGAGAAGCGGTTTCAGGATGTCAGAAGCTCCCCTTTTAAACTTGGTTCTTCCCTTTGGAAAGCCGTAGCTCACACACCCCACCGCTCTCCAGGATTTGAGCCAGACTGATAAACGATAAAAGTCCAACAGAGTCCTAACTTCAGCAAGGCATGCCTGCTGCGACTTGATTTCATGAGACATTCTTCCTCTTCACGGTCAAATGGCTTGAACGCACATATTAGAAGTCCTGTTAAATTGAGCTGGCAAATCTCCAATTGATATCGAGTCCAAGATAACATCCTGGTTTGAAAGCAGTGTGGAAGACTGGTAGAGCTCTGTCATTTGTGCAACGTCAGCATGTAACCAGGAACAGAGGTGAAATTTCAGGAAGCCCGTTCAGGTTAAATACTGGGAAAGAACTTGACAATGCTACTTCCTAGATGCCACAGCCAAATGCAGACAAGAGACAGTATCTTACAGTAAATACATATTTTAACAAGATTCCTCTGATTATTAAAAAGGAGGCCTAAAAAAACAAAAGTGTGGCAAGTATAGTTAGACAGTTTCCTACATTGCATCTATCCAGAATACTGCTTATAAATGTATCTGAAAACCAGACCCTACCGTAGCAGTTTCTAAGGAGAAGCATGTAAAACAACAGCACTGGCCACCAGTTTCTCCAGCGCTAATACTAGAACTGCGGATTCAGTCTCCTTACTGCCCAGCGCTCGTGTGACCTGAAATGTGAGGTGCTGTGCTGGATCAGAGCCAAAGCTCAGGCTCACCCCCACCAGCAGTCGTCACTTCTCGCTATTCCCAACAAAGATGCCAACTCCCTGGAGTCACAGTAACACAGAAGAACCCGTCCATGGGCAAGTGTTGTGCTGATTCCCATCATTAGCTAGATACAGGTTTCTCATTAAACAAGTCTGTCAAGCTGGTTTAGCATGTATTTTTAGGATTAACATGCCAAAAGGAACACCTGTAAAGTCTACTTTCTGGCACAAGTCTGTCCTGAACTATATAGCCTGTTCTTCCAGTTTGAAAAAAAAAAAAAAACAAACAAAAACCAAAAACCCAAAAAACCAACACAAAAGCACCCCCCTGACCACCTTCCTCATTTGCACAGTTACCTATTCATCATTGTCACCAGGCGATCGCTCCTACCACTTCTTCTGCACAATCCAGTGACATTAACAACTGCGGTGTTACAATTCACACAGATGCTGGCAGTAGGCAGTGAAATTACTTTATTCTATCTTCAATCTTAAAATTTTCACTACCCAGCTGCTTCCCTTCCTAAGGCCATGTCCTTTTGGGGGTAATCAGACCAGAATACATCCCACTTAAAGGCAGACCACTGATTTGTCAGTATTGCACCATTTTATATTAACCAACGCGGTAACGTTTCTGGTGGTGGTGAACATCCAAGCCCTGCTGTCGTGCATTACAACACCCGGGCCTCACAATGGGTACTGACATTCCAGTTATCTGCACATCATTCAGCTCTGGCTTATTTCTGTTTGAAATAGTCTGCGTTTGCTGTGCCGTATCACATCTGCCATCACTCTGGCTACTCTTTAACCTTCTTTGGACCACTGATTCAGCCCGTCCCTTCCTCATACACACACTCTTCCCCCCCGCCAGCTAAAATTCAATCACACAACTCCAACCATTCTCACTGTTCTGGGCAGCATGATATAACATTTTGCAGTGAGAAAAGCTTGCTGTTTTATCATGATGAAAACTATTATTTTCTTTCTCAAGCGGGAAACACTGACCCTAATGCAAGATAAGTGATTTCAAAGACAAAAGGTACACACCAGTTTCTTTTAAAACTATGAATATCGTCTGCACCTAGATTTTCAAAGCAGCAACTCTTTTAGTCTCATTCTCAATTGTTTCAAATTATTTTGGCCTTAGAAGCACCAAACTATCCTTGCTTTTGACAGCAACAATTAGAAATAAAGTTGCATGCATGTAAACAAGAACACCTGAGACACAAAATCGGTATGTCTAGAGGTAAGAAAAGTATATTTATGCAAACAAATCCTTAAGAGTATCAAGGTAGGAAGACCAGTTTAAGTTATAAAGAAACTGGTCAACGTTGGGACGCCTATTTTACCACTCTGTATACAAAGTAGGAGTTCCCAACACACTACAGCTTGGCAATACAACTTTTTGGCAACAACTTCATATCTGTCATTATGCTTTTAAGTACCGTCAAGTTTCTTCACTGTAGACAGCAACCAAGATCTATCAACAGACTAGCGGTAAGTGATAAAATCTGGTGCTTTAAACATAAATATTAAAAGCAATTTACTTTCTGGCAGTGATGATACCATGGACAAAACTTGTATTAGAATAATGGTGTTCAGAGTGATCCATGTGGCATGTAGGCAGTTTGAATTGTGAGCCTTTCAGACAACCATTATTCATTCTTTAAGATTTTGTTTACTTACCCCAAGAACACACTTTTTTTTTTTATTTCTTTATTTTCCTATTTCTATTTCTGGCACAACAGGAACATGAACTAAACCTAAACAGACAAATACACTCTCAGAAGAACCTCAGGACTAAGCATACAGTAGATTTAGTGTAATAATATTGTAATTCCCCTACGCGGCTATACATTAGCAAACACCATCCCCGCTGGGGTATGGGGAAGAAGCTCTCGCATGCAGCCCTTGTTTCATTTCGGTTGCTTTACTGCTGTCAGACTTCCGAGAACTCAACACCTGCCAGCAACGCAGACTGTGTGTCTTGGGGAAAACCCTTCCTGGCCACACAGCAAATGCCGATTCAAAGGGTGTGTTTTCTATCAAACTGATTCTCACAGGAGCCAAACGCTGTGAGATAAGCACAATAAACACAGCTCTACACACCTCACTTGTGACTAATTCCTCTTTCTCCTCTCATGACAGCCAGCTGGGATTCAACCTAGACCAAGCCCTGCAACGTCAAATGAAGCAGAAAGGCTCACACCCAGCTCTTCAGACCTACCTACCTGTTTATAACTGAGTTAGGCTGGTAGGCAGATTTCTCCCCCCCGCCCCCCCCCCCAAAAAGGGACATTTCAGAATTGATGTTTTAGAAATTGCAGAAAAAACCTCTTATTCTTAAGGATCTTTTAACTTGTTCTCTATTTAAGAAGTGTCGTAAACACATTTTTCCCCCTTGAAATAGTATAAAACCCATGTGAAAGATACCAAATCACTTGTCTTAAGTGACAGTGAATGTGCCAAGCAGCTCTCAGAAGTCCAAGAGAAAGTCAGTTGAAAACTGCATTTTGAGCTAAAGAAATCTAACTGCGTCCCTTTCAGATAAAGCTTTTTAAAAAAATAATTACCAAAAAAAAAGTCTATTTTAGCAAAGACAATGGACATACTGCCCACTGGCAGCACACAGCATAGCCTCCCCTGTTAAAGGATCAGATTCAGGCACTGCAGAAAGGTTTGAGGCTCTTTTCTTTCCAGCCTACTGCTAAATTCTTTTCCCTCCACACTCTAGTCCCCAAAACACATTTACACCAACATATATTCATACATGCATGGTTTTAAACAGTCACCTATGAAGACAGGGGAATTTACAGTAAGATCAAAATACAGTCCCAACATATTACATTTTTCTAAGAGTCATGATGCACAGTGTGAACTTTGACAAAGAAACATTTCACTATTAAGTAAAAACTCACTGTTAATACTGGAGTGCCAATCTGCCAGCTAAACTTGGCTCTGCCTCCAACTACAGTTCACAAACACAAAGTCTTAATGATCTCAATATTTTCTGAAAATAGTATGGAAGTGTTCAAGATTGTCCATCCCCTCTCCCCGCTATGTTTTTTTTAATGTTTTTCCTACTGCAAAAAAACCCCAAAACACTATCTTCAGACAGCTACTGTATTAAAAAAAAGTGAGCTCAGATAGAAATTCCCCAGTGACAGAAGTTTGCAAAGCAAACAATAAAAGGCACATATTTAACTCCAGTACCAATAAAGTCAGTTCTTCTCAACGTTCAGAGTAGCCCTTCAGCACACCTTTTTTTATTGCAGTACATTAGGTAATGAATCTACGCACAACATACCACGAGAAGCAGAAAAGCAGGCGATTTAAGGAACGCTCTGTTTAACGTAACACCTTCCTTAACAGAGGAAGGCCAGACAGTTTTGTGTAGCTATGAGTATCTTCACTATGCTGTAAACACCGCCTCCTGCAAAAACTTGGAGGAATACAAAGACCTTTAGAGAACACAATGGTTAAAACTAGATGAACGTGCCACGTGCCTCCCACTGAGCGTGGTCAGTACCAGCTACCAGGTGTTGGGCTGAAGTTCCACCAAGTTTGATACCGTGTTCTTTCCAAACCCACCTATAACAGTCATAGACTTAGAAGGCTACGCACACCCTGTTTGTCCACTGCAAAATGCTGTCATATAAGCATGCAGCTTACACTTAAAAAAAACAAAGTTTACAGCTACTGCCAGACTTGATTACTTTATAATCTACCACTTTTAAGCGTAACAGGCCAAAGAACAGTGCCACATATACGTCGGAAAAAGCTGTAATAGCACAATCTCAAAGCCACACTTAGAGGTAAAGCAGCAGAGAATGAAAACTTTGGGGAAGAAGCCTGTCTTCAGCAAACAGCACAGACATTAACTATTCTTATCCTTTCACTGAATCTTTACAATAACCTCAGTCACATTCTCAGAAAAACAATGCCTTAAGACGCCATCCTCTTTGCTTCTGTAAAACAAACTTGATGCTGCCAACCTGGACATAAGAAGCTAGGAAGCCATCCTGACGTGAACTACTGGGTTTGTGCAATACTTTTGACCAACACAAGAAAATATTAAAATACTTTTAAAAGAAACTGACCCAGCTGTAATTTGCTCCTAGCACCAATGATTCTGAATATACACACCTGTGCTCCCGGTACAGGGCCAAAGGGGTTTGGTGGTCTCATGACTGGCTGACTGTATATTAAAGTTGGCTGTGTCATTACTGGTATGCCTCCCATCTGCGATGGCTAAAATAAATCCAGACAACAACAAATCACACATTAACACAGTGCAAGTATTCAAGGAGAGAAAGGAAAATGGTAAATTTTGGTTATATTTGATATACAAAATTCATATAAGATCCTTCTACAATATTCTGCAAATAAGGATTATTAGAAAGGAACATTAGAGCCTTTTCAAGGAATACTCTCAATAACAATCGAGCCCATTTCATCTCTTGTTGCAAAGATCTGAAACACTAAAATACTTGGTTAAGCACAAGCATTTGTGCTGGTCCTCTTGCTCCCAAAACTGAGGTCTGACAGCACTTCCCTGGGTGCCTTTGAAAGCACAAGAACAGTTTTACAGAAACCAACGCAGAGCTGACAGAGTTCAAGAAAAATTGAAAACAGAACTATACGTAAAATAAACTTAAGTCATTATGCAACCAAAGTCTGAAGTTTTACTGACACTGGCTGAGCCAAATTAAGAGTTTAACATATGCTAATGGTCTTAGAATGCAGGCTTTATTTTTATGTAGACACCCATCTCTGGCACTGCTTTTGGCATTCCCCTCAGGCTTGGGTTGACACCCAGCAGCAGTCCTACTGAAGCAATCCCCATTCCAAGCAGCTTTTCCTTGACTAATCCTGGTACTCCTCCTACCACGCCAGCCAGCTGTTTGGGCAATGATATGGTGAACCCATCCAAGAAACTGACCTTGATGAAAACACTCTACAAAAAAGTTAAAAATAACTGCCTGTCCCGGTATGCCCTCACCAAGGGAAAAGCCTACTACGAGACTGCCACTTAGAAACGGCCATGCTCAGAACTGTGGTACCTACTACCGCTTTTAGGAAAAATTAAACACAAGGGTTGTAAAATGGGTCAACATTTCAGACATCCCTAGCAGTAAATGTCCCGAATAAAGTTTGACTGAGCCAGGACAGTTTTCAGGACGCGTTATAAAGCCTACTGGTCATTCTGTAATGTCCCATCCCACTCATCTGCTCAGACGTTGCACACTTTTGAAAGTGACAGCAACTCAGGATAACAGAGCTTTGGCTCCTATTCATTTCAGTTTCCATTTCACATTGCCATTTAAACCCCACAATGAGAAGTGCTTTACAAAACATGCAAGATCACTTTCTATACGCTAAATACATTACCTTCCCCAGCTGCTGAATCAAAATAACTAAGAAAATGCTTCCAGTACCATTGGTGCAAAGTTGTGTAGATCAAGTTTGAATCAACACTAAAGGTAGTTTAACCACGATGACTTTGCACAGAACATACTGCAGAAGTTCATGGATGGGTAATGGGGAACATGATACTCTCCCAAAAGACCCTCAAGAACACAGCTGGCCACTTCTACAGTTCACTTACTGAGCATATACAAGTTACAAACCATTAATCGGATTATATGATGAAACATTTAGCTTATTTTTACTATACTAATCTGTGAGCCATTTAACAGAACAGTTGTTCTCAGGAAGTTCTCCCCCCTTTTATTCAGCTGGCAAAGCTGTGCTACATCAAAACCATGCTAATAAAGAAGAGTTAAGGCATATAATTTCAGAAATATTTTAAAATTTGAGATAAGAACACAAATTTCAACAACTTCTCAGAGCAAGTCAAGTTTATGTCAAAAACCTTCGGGTATTGGTGTGTCACTACGATTCAATTCTCAACTGGCACCACAGCACATGGCAGTGTCACAAATTTGCAGTTTTGTAGCATCAATAATTACAGATACCTTTTGCTGAGGTTAGGAGCAAGTACTTAAGGAAGGTTTCCCTTCACCGATAAAACATTCCTGTTGTGAATGTAGCTATATGCACATGATACACTTATTCGGACACCAATAAAGCCCACCAAGAACAGACACTGTCTTAATTTTTAAAAGTTTATGAAAAACTAAGTGAGGTAAGAAAGGGCAGACTTAATTTCAGACAAAAAGCCACTGAAGTAGTTCAGAAAACCAGGACTTAATGATCTGGTGAAGAAAAAACCGACCGGAGCTGAAATTCAGTCTTCAGTAAAATAGTTCAGAAAACCAACTGCTACCAAACTATAAGCAACCAAATGATACACAGCATCTGACTTCCTTGAATTGCAGGAGTTCCACTTACCATCCCATAGCCCATCATTCCTGTCGGCGTCGTGGCAGGATACGCCATTACAGGTGGTGCCTGGCGTGAAAAACAGTGGTGAACTGAGAGGAGAAGAGATCAGCTGCATACAGGTAAGACATTGCTTTTTAAGGGTCAACTGCAGCACTTCGCTTATTATGAATATAGCAAAGAATAAACAGGATTTGCAGTCTTGTGTTAAGAGTGTATCCAAATTATTTCAGACAGAATACAATACTTAAGCTAAAGTTTCCAGGCGATCTTGGCATGAACATCCAACTTGCATTCCCTCTCTCACCCACTTAGTACAGTGAATTTGAACAGGTTAAAAGTCCTCTTAGTACCTTGCAGGTATGTTTACATTACCCTTAAACTAAATTAAACTAAGATAACTTTTGTGAAGTTACAGTAATGTCAACAGACAAAACCTGGGCAAAGCTATGTCTTGCAAATAATGTGGCAACATATAGGTAAAAAAACAGCTGATAACTCTTAGAAAAAATATGTTTGTGCTGGTTTTGGCTGGGGTAGAGTTAATTTTCTTCACCATAGCTAGTATGGGGCGATGTTTTGGATTTGTGCTGGAAACAGTGTTGATAATACAAGTATGTTTTAGCTATTGCTGAGCAGTGCTTACACAGAGTCAAGGCCTTTTCTGGTCCTCACCCCACCCCACCAGCGAGCAGGCTGGGGGTGCACAAGAGGCTGGGAGGGGACACAGTTGGGACAGCTGACCCCAACTGACCAAAGGGATATCCCATACCATATGGCGTCATGCTCAGCATATAAAGCTGGGGGAAGAAGGAGGAAGGAGGGGACATTTGGAGCGATGGCGTTTGTCTTCCCAAGTCACCTTTACACGTGATGGAGCCCTGCTTTCCTGGAGATGGCCGAACACCTGCCTGCCCATGGGAAGGACTGAATGAATTCCTTGTTTTGCTTTGCTTGTGTGCATGGCTTTTGCTCTACCTATTAAACTGTCTTTATGTCAACCCATGAGTTTTCTCACTTTTACTCTTCCGACTCTCTCCCCCATCGCACCAGCGGGAAGCGAGCAAGCAGCTGTGTGGTGCTTAGCTGCTGGCTGGGGTTAAACCACAACAATATTCAAGACAGTTCTCCATATCCTAACCATATTCTTTGTTCTACAGTTTCATTAACTACTTTCTAAATTAGTATTAACTCTTACAAGGACAACCTCCCCCCCCCCCCCTTTTTTTTCCCAGACTATAAATTGGTGCTTATAAATATTCGGATAACTTGCTGTCTATCCACTCCACCTCCTGTTAGCCTCTCCTTGAAGAAAAAGCAGTCTAGTTTCCATGCTGTTGCTGTGGGTATTACTATTCGTGACAAGACAAAGACCATATGCATTTCTTGGTAGACAGGGAGCATTGATACAGAAAAGAGGGAAGTGACAAAATATTAATAAAACTGGATTAATTAAAGCACATAAATTGTAACATCACAAAGAGGACATCAGCAAACCTGCTTCTGAATTCAGTTCTAAGGTATCAGCTGCCTTTTCATAGATAGTAGCCAGTGTCACTGGCAGTTCAACTGCCATCAGAACAGATTTCCCCAATCAAGAATTATCTAGGCTGTGTACTGTACATATTTCACACAGCTGGCAAAGCTATCCTGAAAGCTACTTTTTTTGTTTTGCTTGTGTATCCACACCTACACACAAACATGCTGATTAGATTTATTTTTGAGTGCTCAAGTATGGACCTACCATCCTTTAGTTACAGAGTTACCCTGCAATAAAAACAGAATACAGGGAAAGACCAATATTGCTGTTGACATAAAGAAAAAATCCTTTGAAATGAGAAACTGCATTCCTCAGACAGCAAGCACAAGTTATTGCTTGCCCTTTATAAACTGTCAGCACAGATTTTCTTTTTTTGTATGAGCATTAATGACATATTGGTCTCTCCCCACTAAAAAAAAAAATTACCAAAAAAAATCAAGATCTACCATAAACGTGGATAAAGTGCCAAGTATAACAGAAGCCCATGAGGTTTCATGCAATTATTCAAACACAAACATTTTTATCTTCATTCAAAATTCACCAAGTGCATTGAAGGCAGCACAGACACACACCCCAGCTCTCTGGCAGCAAATGGTACAGTTTAAAGCAAGGAAAAATAATCTTGGTATTTCCCATGCCATCATTCGAGTCAAGAGCCTGCAGACCACCTATGAAGATTGTGTATGCTAGGAAAAGCTCAATTTTTGGCACACCAAAGATTTTAAAATGAGAAATGTGTAAATAGCAAGAAGGTTATGAGATTCTGCAACAGCAGTGGTTAATATCAGCATGCCAGTCGATTGCAAAAAGGCTGTGGGTTGTTTCACTTACGTATTGTGGAAAATGCATGCCATTCTGTATTTCCCAGGGAGAACAATTACATAATGCAATAACACTGGATTAGAAGCAAATACTTACACAACGGAATATACACAGATAGCATTTTAGTTCACAAATACATTACATGTTTACCCCCAACACATTCTTGTAATTCAAGTCATTTACTGAGACAACATACACCTGTGATACTGTCATTGGTATTAGGTTTGTAATTGGTTTGCATAGTCCATTTATTTGGTATATGCCTTTTTGCCAAAGATGAGAAAGCCTTGTTTTCAAAAGCATATTTATTTAGCAAGCAGCAACAAATCCACAATAAATAGACCAGCAGAGGAAAACAAACTTCCCCCCCCTCATTATTTCTGTTTCAAGATTTTTACGTTAACAGAACAGTTTCACAGGAAGAGAAGTGTCTCAACAGTATCCTAAGTAATAAAAGCTGTTAAATGTAATGACTTATCACAAGAAGATGTACATAAGGACGTGAGTTATTAAACAAATTCAAGCACACAAATAAACTCAAACCACCAGTCATTAAAGCAGGTGAGTAGCTACCGTTTCTTCAATATCTACACACCCTCCAATAAGGTCCACAAACATTTCTCCCTAGGTAAGTGTAGTGAGTTGATAAGGGACACCCCGTAGGGAAGAGGCAGTGGATCCAGGGAGACAAGCTCTCTTTCCAAATCCACAACATTGTACTATTTACACTGCAGATTCAACCTCTCCCAGTCAGTTACAGAGTCAGATGCAATAAATCCTTGGGTGCGGTTTGTTACCTGTTCTGTCCATGTACAGTTCTCCAGGTGAAAGAGTGAGTAGGATTCACATGCAAAAATGTTCTGTTAGCATTGTGAAAACTACTCATATAAACTCTTAACCTTTTTTTTTTTTTTGACATGTAATTAAGAACCTTTGCTCTACACACTACCCAAAAATCCTTGCCAATACTACCTGCTACACTATGAAGTTGATCACCAAAATGGACACGCATTAAAAACAATTGCGCACATCAGGGCAGGAAAGCAGTAGTTACATACATTAAGAAAGCTACAGCCCACATCACTGCACAGACACCTCTACAAGTATCAAGAGGGTTAACCTCTCAGCTCATTCTCACCCCCAGAGCAGCCTGAGTTGTAACATATACATGCCTGACATATCAGTGCACCTGAAGAACATACTTTTCACACTTCTACTTGTCTAGACTGCAAAGTGGCCCCCCACCACCACTGGAATTCACAGGTTTATGTCAGCCGAGTGAAACACAAAGGCTGCTGTCTTGCCATGAGGGAGGCTGGTCAAACACTGCTGAAGTTTATGCTAAATAGTTTGTGATGTGACATTTGCAGGTTTACTAGAACCGCACAGTGAAGATAAATCCAAGCAGTACGCATCTCAAACTGACCAATTCTTCAATTTTCTATTACCCTTTTACCACAACTATAGATCACACTCAAATTTCTCTGTTATACATCAGCCTGCATATCTAAGTTGCAGGGAACTCACTACTTTAAAATGAGTATTTGCTTACCAACGTTGGAGCGTTCCACGCAGTTGTAGGTGCAATCTTGGGTTGCCAGTTGGAACCACCTGTTAGTTTCTTTTCACCTGGCTGAGTCCAGTTTACATCACTTCAAATAAATTTTTTTTAAAGAATTGTTAGAAAACATTGGATTCTCTTACAAAACTCCCTCAGGTAAACACTATTTCCTCTTAGAACTGTGGCTTCTATTAGGGAAGAAGCTCATTTAGCAAAGAAGTTGATAAAGGTTTCATGACAGCTTGTTTTGGCTAGGAAAAGTAATGCAAGATGTTCAACATGAGCCACCTCAGCTTTATCTAATCTCAGTCAAGTTCCCCAGTATAGGTAAGTTAGTCTAGCTGACTTTTGTTGGGTCAAGATAGTTTAGTTAAAAGCAACGGCGTACTAGATTTCTAAATTATTTCAGAGTTGGCACAGATGGTCCTGATAAGCCTGAAATTTGCTAATCACATTCTCAACTTTGCTGCTAGAGCAGATGTTCACTATTCTAGAATACATGCTGCTTCAAAATTCACTTGTCTAAAGGTCAGCCACAAGTCAGAGGTTGTAGTTTCACAATCTTTAATACACCCTCAGATCACACGAAGTATTTATAAGGCGTGCTAAGATTACCAGTGACTACAGAGAAACATTTTGGTGAACTCATTTCCTAAATATATACAAAGCCTGAAAGGAATCAGAGACAGGAGAACATCTTGCCTGCTGTTATCACTGTCACCGCCACTCAGTTTACATACACCTTCCAACAGCTCTCAACAATTCATTATACCTTGTATGAGAAGCAAAGTACAACCCCAAACGTGCTCTGAAGGTTAACATTATGTTGTTACGCACAGGTTTGAACCTGTACTTTCATAAAAATTTACTATCAAGAAAATCAAAATGCTCAACTTTTGATTAAACATACTCACTTTTTAGTAGTTCCGTTTCCAATGCCCAAATCTGTCACAAAGTAGAAAAAGATACTACTGAAATTCTGTTCATTTAAAAGAATTAAATAAGTAGTTATATGTTATTGGTTCAATACTTACTGCCTACAAGATTGGCTAAAGACGAATCCAGATCATCTGACACTAATTTGTTAGGTGGTACTTTGGCAACTGGAAGACTCTGGTTTTGAGAGGCCACTGTTGGTTTTAGGAGACCACCTAGTTCATCAAAGCCTTGGAACGATAAACACAAAATAAGCGAATTGAATCACAGGCTTCCCATAAATGTTGTGACATTCAATTAAAATAGACAGCAAGTTCAACACAATGGCTAAAATACAAAATTTAACCTACTGATGCTACACTATACAAGAAGGGTAAAACTTATTATGCCTCTTGACAACGGAGACGTTTACTACAGAAAGGAGATTTCACTTTACTAGTTTAACTAACATGACATCAATTTTACATGGAAAGGTTTCATGACTGCAAAGCAATCAAAATGTAAAACAAAATAAAGAATAAATATCTGAAGTATTTCAATCTTATAAAAAGGCATAAGTATTTGCTTTCAGCAGACCACTGGTTTGCCCAGAAAGAGTCCAATGTCAAGAGACCAGAAAGTATTTACTTTCCAGATGCTCAAAAGAATAGAACGAGCACTAACTCCGACTCCAGTCCAAATTAACTGTGCATGTTTTGATAATTTATCATTTCCTGAAATAATCTTAACATCAAAAGAGTAACATGCAGGTAAAGAAGTGCCAAAAATATGTTGCACAGATATATAAAGATGCAACTTTACCTCTTTCAACCACAGTCTACAAACACAGGCTTAATTTCAGTTGACAGCATGTAAAAATGAAGGCTGTTCACTGTGTGAAGTTTTAATGCACAAAATATTTAAGCGAAGGAAATCAATGTAAACATTTCAGAAGGGTGCACATAGAAATGTGCGTAAGAAAAAAATATTTGATTAATAAAGAAAAACTGGATGAAGAATGCTGCTATTGACCTTTTAAAGTCAGCTTTCTTCAGCTGGAACACTATCACAGCAGTATGAGTAAATACAGATCAAGAGATTTATACTTCAAGAATAAAAAAAAAGTTAAAGGACATACGTCATCTATTTTAGTAAGTGTCTTACCACCAGAATCTAGGACAACATTAGAAGATTTGTTTCCAAACACAGACTCAAAGTCAACATTAAGGCCAGCTGATGGCTGTGGTTGAGCAACAGGAGATGGAGTGAACCCTGTGGGGAAAAAGAAAGAAGTTGAACGTTTTTATACAGCATTTCCCATGAATCCACCTTCTTTATGCAAGACAAGCCGAATAAATATGTAGATATTTAAGTACCACAAAGACTAGGAATACCTCAAAGGTCCAGATTACACCCTGACACCGAGAAGCATGTAAGAGAAAGAGCTGGAAGCAGTTTATTTGAAGTTTATTTGGAGTTACTCCTCCACAGAAAGATTTTGTCTCAAAAACTGGACAGATAGGCCATAAATAACACTCTTCCCCCCAGTTGCTAAATCTCTATTGCTAAATTACAATAACATTGAGGATATCATCACCATGCTTCTCCAGAAAAAGAAGCTGGCTGGGTACAGAATCTTTTTCAGGATTACCTCTCTGAAAATTATTCCCTCCATGTTTTATATTAGTTGAGCAGTTCTAGATACAACTGGAGCAAGATCCAAACCATCCCAAGGTGCCTGATTACTAATGCCTTCAATTAGACATTTCTTAATATTTTTTATAGTGCTTACTTAGTTGGTTTTGGACACACATTTTGCAGGCCACCATGTTTTGCAGGTAAGTTTCTAGTAATTATGGCAAGATACAGGGAGTTAAAGCCAAGTTTCAACTCCTATTCTGTCTGAACTTACTCCATTTGTCTCCTATGTATCTATAAAGCAGTGCTCTCCAAATACACAACTTTTTTCAATACTGTGAAGATTTATTGCAGTACAATGCATTGCGTATGATGTTCAGCAGTAATAAGTTGATAGATCAGTAATATGGAAGTGAATACTGATTTGTTTCTAAAAATTGTAGTTTTTAACATTATACACTATCACGCACACAAGCATGCATGTACATCATCTTGATATTCAGGCAATTACAGAAGTAATTATTACTTTATATGAAAAGCACCAAAAAAAATGCAATGCCATCTTGAAAACTAGCTCTTCTGGTTTCTAACAGAATTTTTGATTATACAGAGAAATAAAAAGAAAAAGATCACAAATACTTCAGCAGTAAAACATTGCAGTGAGCGGAAATAACTGACAAAGAATACTTCTTAGATTTCGTTTAGCTTGCTGTGACAGCACCTCATTTCAATCTTACTGTTTTCCTGAAATGAGTCACATTTCACCTAAAAAATTAATAACTATAGGATGCCATCCTTGAACATAAAATTCACAGAAAAACCAAATTTGGATTACCTGTTCCTTCCTATTTGTCTTAAAGGAACATACAACTCATAACTCAAAAGCATCCATCACTAAGAATTTAAACAACATACTTTTCATTAAAAACAAATCAAAGAAACCAGCATAGAGGAGCAAAACATGGGAAACAGTAATGTGGGAAAAAAGATAGGAAGTAAATAATCAATACAACAAAATGAGTATCTTTATGACACGTATACCGTCAAGTTGTAACAAGCCATTTCAGAGATTCTGAGCTGCAGGTAGGAATTCCTTTGATGGGATGTCCTGCAACTCTTAAAACCGTGCCTGTACCAATAGAAAACTTGACTTACAATAGCTCATATTTTTCTTTAGAAAATGGCCTTAACTGAAACAAGCCAAGTTTCCTGCTCTTACATTTTAGGAAGTTTCAAGCTTTATGAAGCTAATGAGATGAGATGAGCCAGAAGACAAAACAATACATAGGACTCCTTTGAACCAGCCTCTGAAAAAGATCAAATCCTACTCCTGGTATCAACCACCAGCCCAGGGCATTTTGTCTTACACAGATGTTTTGAAAGGTACAAAGGTCAGTACTTTTAATGGAGTTCCTTGGAGGGAATAAACCAACAAGACTTGAAGGAAACTTATCATCCTGCTTTTTGGATATGGACAAAGGGAACAGAGTCATACATAGTATTTAACGTTTCATTAAATGACTCTAGCTAATTTCTATTCAAAGACACTAAACCAAAATGTGGCTTTATAGTGCTTTTAAGAACTAACTCTTCCACAAACCATTTACTGAAGGTACTCCTAAACCTTGCATAGCAACACTGTTAACATCCCCTGTTCAATCTGGTTTAGACAGACCGTCATCTGCCACAGTCCACAGCCCGTCTAGCAACTGGCAGGGTGGTATTCCAGAACCAGCATCAGAACTGGGTTAGTATACAGAAATTACTCAGCTGCACACATGATCAGCCAGTAATTTAATGCAGAAGATACCTCTTCCTCTCATGTTCTGTTGCAAAGTTTTGCACCAGTTTAGTGCACTGTTTAAGAGTAATGTATCAACAAAAATGCCATAAGCAGCAAGAACATCCCAATCCCTTTATCTTAAAAGCAATGAGGCAGAGCAAGATGAGAAGATACTTAAAACATGCAAGCCTTTTGCGTGGTATGTAGCAACGTGTAAGCTACAAGAGATCCTGAAATGGGGAGATACTCATTTCATGTTTAGGCTAAATATGCCTTAGTTCAGCACAAACTGGAAAAATATATACCATTTGTGACAACACACCTAGCACAAGCACATGAATAGAAGTTGGAGCCACCATAATAATGCACTTCTGTAGCCAACAAATACCTACTAGTTCTAGGCACACAACACATTCAAATTTCTGTGTTTGCGGTAAGGCTGTATCCCATTACCTACCTCCAAATAGACCAGCTACAGAAGAAGGCTCATTGCGGAAATGAGAAGCATTAGGGTAAGCTTGAGGACCACAAAAAGAATCTGATAAGGCGTATCACACAAGAGAGAGAGCCAGGAAAGGAGAAGAGGGAGAGTTACAGAAAGAGAACCAAGATATATTGTTTATCTGCTACTCAAAAACTTAATTTCAGGTCAGTCTACAAATCCACATATACTCTAATAACATAGAACCAATGGAATGAAATCAATACACATCAGACATACAGTAAGAAACAAGTTTACATTATCTATAACACAAAAGGGGAAAGCACAGTTTCAAGGTTACAGCTATATTAGGATAAATACTTTTATTTTTTTTTTTTCCCAAGCAAATGCCATGTTTTACACCCTTGGAAGAAATCAGTGTAAAAGATTCAAGGCATTTTTCTTATACCTGAAGTATAAGGATACAGCCCAATAGTGGATTCATATTTGGTTGCCACAAAAGGATTTAGCTCAGTGAATGGATTGTAATGATCTAAAGAACCAGAAAGAGTTATTTTAAATCCACATTCATATTATCATTGCACCTTGTTTGTGCTACAGCTAAAACTGCATTTACATTTCACGTATCAATCTGTCAGGAGGTCACACTTTGGTTCTAGATACATCTTTAGAGAATGAGACATTGCAAGGGAATGCAATGTACCAATGCCATCCATCTCCAGCGACTTCAGGGCTGTCGTGTGATGAATACCACACAAACCAGCCTGCGTCACAAAAACCCACCAGGTTCCTTGTTCACAGCCCTGCACTGCCACAACTTTTTGTGTGACTGCAGAATGAATTATACAGAGGAAACCGAGCTGATGGAATAACCCTACTAAAAAAAGCTGTATTTTAAATGATCATTCTACATTCACATGAACCATACAAATTTTATTGGAAGTGTGGGAAAGACCGATTAGAAGCATAGGCCAGATTATTACACAGTAGTACCAGCTTAAAGTATTTGTATACTACTGCCTCAGCCAACTAATCCTCCCTGGGAATTGTAGAGAGAAGCTCACAGCAAGAGTTCTTGTGCTTGATCTTGCTGCTGTCTTTTTCCACTAACCAAAGACAAGCTAGGAAACTAGTTAGGTAAGGCGACAAAGTGTAGGTGGTATGAATATCTCTAAAGAGATCCCTTTGTTTTATCTCTCTTAACAAGTATCAGAGATGCCAAAGATCTCCGTTATAAGAGTCTGGATTCTTCTGTGATCAATTCTAGTGGCATTCAACCTGCAAAAGAAAGCCCATGGTGCAGCACAATTGCCTTTAAATCTACCTTTGCTTAAGAACAGGACTGACATGTAATTAATTGATTTTTAGTCTATGAAAGCTAATTAATTCTTCATATTGAAAAGTAATCAAATTACTATGCAGCTGTACCAACAGAAATGTTAGAAGGATTTCTAATGACAGCCATGCTGAATCATCTCCAAAGTTAGATTTCAGCAGTTTTAAAAAGGTGAGCCATTAGTTTATTGCCTAGTAGGTTATCAGTTTGAGTAGACCATGTACCAGAATGTGCATGACTTTATCAGTTTTGTTAATGCTAACACTTTTGGGGGAAAAAACATTCCCTACCAAAAAAGTTAGATTAAGCTCCTATGTTTAAAAACAACATTTTAACCTGAGGAACAAAGAAGTTGCATCTTCTTTTCATTCTCAGGCGTACATAGTATTTTACCTTAAAATTCCTAAGCATAAGAGACTGTGTAAAACTGCACTCAAACAACTGCTTTAACTAAGTTCTTTTACATCAGGTAGGATACCATCTAGGTAGCCAAGCAAGGATTTTAACACCATTTTCATGGCACAATTACTAAATCAAGTTCTAACATAGCACAAAATCAGCCCCAAATGACCAGCTTTTAGTTTCTGAAAGGCCCCACAAATATACTTTAGAAACTAAAATAATGTTTAAATTTTTAGGAAATAGGAAATTAGTTTAAAATGGTACTTTACCAACAAACATTTCATGTGTGGGTGTCCTACTGGTGAAAGTAGATACATCAGAAGACACAGACAGATGAGCAGCATCGTTAGTTTTTGTAAGAAAAGGATTTAGGTTTGGAATGGCATCATCAACACTATCAACAGTAGCAGAAAAAGGATCTGTTCAATTCCAGAGAGCAAAAGAAAGAAGAAAAGGGAGATGGATTTAGTTACATGCTGCTTCCTAGGTATAGAAGAGTAAGAGTTTTAAGAAGAGTCCAGGAAGTATAGTTTTCTCCTGACATCTCTAAACTTGGGATGACCTAGCTAATTGTTTTATTTTAAAATTGTCCAGAATTATCCATTCTCTGCTCAGGAAGAATACTACAAATATTAGCTACACATTTACTTTTTTTTTTTTTTTTTTAAATTAATACCGTCTTGGTCTTATAAAGTGTGCTTCTTCCACACTGTGTTTTATACTGAAAGTTAGTATGTTATTCCTCTTTAAACGCAATACTTTTTGCTTCACTCAGTCACGTCCTGACACTCGCAACAAATTCTCTGGAGCAAAGATTGCCTCTTAGCATAACAGAACCCCAGGTGCTAAGTGAGGATTCGATGCAATACCATCCTGAGGATAGCTTTAGAAACCTGAACAAACCAACCCAACAGAGCTGTACTTTTCCTTCTTCTTCAAACTGCGTTTATGGATTTTTTTTGTTACTGGGCATCATGAAATTTTCAAGAGCTATGAATACACCAAGGCAGCAGACAAGACAAAAACAAGTACTTTCCTTACTACCTGGGGCATAAGGAGCAACAAGCTTGCTGTGGATATGCCATTAGCTGCAAGCAAGCAAAAACCTGCTCTGCTTTGAGGGACAACACTGAGCAGTGATGAGGAAAATATTCCTTATTAAAAAACCTCTCAGACCGTACTGGGGAATGAAAGAAACATGGACCTATATGAGTCACTTCCCAAGGCACATAGGAGAGTTTCAAGGTTTCCTGAGGATCGATGCAATTACCAAGCTAAAATACTCCTGTACTCCAGGATCCAACAGATAAGCAGGAGAGGAAAGGCAGCTACAATACTCGTTGACAGAAGGAGCTGTGGTTTACCTGTCTGGCTTCAAAGCACAAATCCTTGATGGAAAACTCAAGAACTCACTAGTGAGATCAGCAAGAGTTTCATCTAGCCCTAGTTGTTTTATCACAGTGCCTAGAACTACAACTTACTCTTCTAGGCAAAACCACTATAGAGAAATGTCTGAATAATAATTCTAGGTGAGATTTCTTAACACTTCAGTTTCTGGATTTTTTTTTTTTTAAAGCTGGTTAGATTACCGATTTATCCACAGCTCCTGTAAATACTTCTATGATGTATGCAGCAGCTTCAAAGTGCAAGTTATTTTCTCTCCCTGAATCTGACCTCCTGATTCTTAGCTATAAATCCCACACAGCTTGATAACATGTAGATTTCCATCATATGCAAGTCCAAAAAAAAAAAGAAATTTTAAAACCGTAACTGCATTATTCTTTGCAGGCTTAATACAAGCTTTGATTTTCTTCAAGCTGAAGATATCTTATTTAGTTAAGACCTGACTTCTCTCCCAAATTCCTTGGCTACATTGCAAGAATGAGAAAAGTACCTTAAAAAGCCTTTTTCTAAATCATTTAGTCAGCAAAATGACAATGTCCAACACTGAATAAAGGATAAACAGAATACGCTAATATAGTATTTGTAATATATAACAGCAATACAAAACTTTGTATTATCTTATGTATGTTTAAGATAGTAAAATTACCACCTAATGCAGTTGTGGACATGCCAGTCAGCCAGTCACCTGAAACCAAGTCCTTACTTTCAGGTAGTGCTTAAAACTGTCTGCTTTAAATGCTATTCTAGAAGCTGTAGAACAAACGGATCTGGCAATAAAACAGGTCAGATTATCCTTTAATCAGCTCCTGCTTGCTTCTTCTGTTGCCACTTCACATTCTTCTCATTCTATCTGTTCTCCTTGTAATTGGAAAAAGTCCAAACAGATAGATCAAACTGATTATTTCCACACTGATACACTGCTCCTGAAATTTAGGTACAAATTGATAGCTGGCAAATATACCAGACACAGGTGGAATGGTCCCTGAACAATCCCAATAAAAACAGATAAAACTCAGATGAACATATGAAAGAAGCTAAATATGGTTAAAAACATTTTGTCTTTTTTTTTTTGAAACTACTGTCCACTGGAATTATTTTACACATGCACTCAACAAGAAAATTACTACATACTACTTTCTGTTCCCAAATCCCAAGGTTGTATATGGCGTTTCATGTGTTTTGACTAGTAAGACAATGCAATACAACTTCAGATTATCAGGAGTTTTCTCAGAAATGTAACCTGTTCTCAGACTCTTCGCTTGTCTGCCTCATTCTAATTTTAGTCAGTGTGTTCAATCTTGTCCGGGTGTCAAAACTTGCCAATGCTAGTGACAAAGGTAAATGAAAATTAATTGGGTTTGGGCAATTTATATCCTTGCATACTCAGATTTTAAAAACTTCTGTCTCTCCTGACAGCAACACCTCAACGTTTCTAAAGCCCAATTTCATCCTTGAATACACATGGCATCTGTTTGTGTCAATGGAGTCACTCTGTGCCTTCAGGCTATCATTAGGCACATTACTGATTCAGGTTCATTTAAAAGAACAGTTTGAATTTTGCAAACTTCTACCTTTAAGTTATCCAACTCGAAGTATTTTACCTGAGAGAATAATGACAAAGGTTTTGCAGGGGCATCTCTTGCAGTTTGAAAAAAGTAAACTGAAAACATACAATTACAGAACCCATTCTCTGGGATTTTTTTAACCTGCTACGCTTTAGCATTTTTGGAAGTGCAAGACAAAAGGCAGCAACCCAAATATAATGCCTTTGTAATAATTTATCCTTTTATTACACACTTAAGAGCTGCTGCATAAAATTTTTAACAGTAACTGATTTTAGTCCATTGCAACTTGCAGCTGGTTTGGTACTCTTCTCGAAGTCACCATATACACCAAACACAAACATCATCATGTCAGAAAATTACCTAAGGGAGGGATGCCGTGCAGTGGTTAGAGCACAGGACTGGAAATAGTTCAGGTTCCATTCTTGGCTCTGCCACTGACTTGCCGTATGACTTCAGACAAGTCAGTTAATTGCTCAGATTTCCCCATCTGTAAAACGTGGAAAGCACTTCTTATCTACCTCACCTATGTGAAGTGAGTGTTCACGTCTGTAAAGCTGAAGAGATTTTTTTTTTTTTTTATGAAAAGTAAAACAAAAAATGGTGATCCTAGAATTCTAGCCTAAAATTTTAGCAATCTGAAATCTTCACAGTTAATTAAATCTCAGAAGTATTTAGAAATGTGTCAATAGTAAGCAGATGTATCGATGACTATTACTGAAGACTCTTACCAGGAGTAACACAACATTGAACACACACAGTCTTTCAGGCTCAATTTTAAGGTTAATAAAGAAATGCTAGATTGTGATGTGACCTTCGAAAGGAAGATAATTTCCTCTTTTATCTCTCACCCATGAAACAAATAGGACAAGCTGAGAAAGAAGATATTTTCCAGAAAGCAAACAAGATGAGCCATAACATTTTTTCTCCATTTCTGGAACTCTAAGCTTATTAAACATTGAAATTTGTATGCATAACTCGATACACTCCTCACTGCTTCTTTCTCAAAAAATGCTCTGCTCAGCAAAACTGAAGGACAAGTAAACAACTTTTATTTATTTTTGAAGCTACCACATATATTAGTATTGCCTCTGTCATTCAAAATTGCTTGTTATTTCCCTACAAACAAATGTGAGGAGCTACATAAAACACAAAGTACACAGCAAAAAGTAAATAGGAAAGTAGAATATATACACTGCTTATTATGAAGATATATTAGATAACTGGAAAGATGTTTAGGAAAAGCTATAGCTCATAAGAAGAAATAGTGAAGTAAAGTTTCAGAATAGGATTATTCCGATGCCTACAAAACTTTCTGAAGCAGCAACTCTGAATTTTTCACATCATAAAAGAAAGCATTTTTGCAAGCATCTGATTTATAAAAGAAAAATAATCTGGAAATAGCCACATAGTTCAGGAGTTTACTACTTTATTAAGTGTCATTTATGTAGAAAAGTAAGAAGAAACATCTTTATCAGAGATTTTTAATCCTCCACCAGTAAAACCAACAGTGCAATACGTTACCTATAGGCAATACTTAGGCAATACGTCACCTATATCAGAAATATTCTGGAACACTGCAAAGCAGCAGAGTGAAAAATGGCTTTAAGTAAATAACTAAATGCTCTAACACTCAAATTAATCTTGAAGTAACAATCTTGACTTTCCAGAATGCTCTTGCTTGCCTCCTTGGTTTAAGGACTTGCCGTATCACTAAAATAATCTAACATTTCATTCAGTCCATCCTAGCAGCTGGGCAGAACAATAATTTGGGTGTTTTGAAGTAAATTTCAGAGGGAAAAGTTCCTTATAAATTTTGTCTCTTCACTTAAAGACAGCCAACCATGGCTTTTTGCTAATTTGCCTTTGTAGTTAAATGAAATACAGCAGAGAATTTGTAAAGAGGTGCCTTATTTCTTGTAACTAACTTTGGCTTTTCTTGCCTTCTATGCATAGTTGTCACAATTGCCTCCTTTCAGGCCTCATCCAAGTTCTGCTCTATTATCACCTGCAAATTTGATTTAACATTAGGCAAAATTTAAACTGTGTATAAAAAAAAAATCTGTATTCAAGTTCTCATGTATGCAACATGGGCTATTTGGCAGACATTTTCACAGAACTGACTTCTCACAGCTAAGTTTCTGTAGCTTGCTATGTGACTCTTGAAGACAGCAGTTATGAGGCTGACAGAGCCTCATAATTAAAGTAACTTTGCTACTAAGAACTCTCATATCAAAATTCTTTGTCATCACCACATGCTGCTACATTATTTTAATCCATACCCATATTTGACGACTTCTGCTCCCTTCATCCACTTGTAACTTGTCTTTGCAAGATGCCTGTTTTTAAGGAAAAAAGCAACCCCCAGACTGGGGGAAACATTTATAGGAACATGGACGTAGCAATTAGAACCTTAATCCGATTCAGAATTCTTACCTCCCCAGGTACTTCCTACTTGTGGAGCAGCAGATATAGGATGTACAGATGGATGAAAAGTTGGCTGCAAATCAAGGAGATCATTTGGCAGCTTTGAAGTGCTACAAAGACAAATTAATACAACTGTTTGAACTACATCACAGTTTTCAATACAAGGCAAATGCTAGCGACTGTCAACAGTAAATAAAGCCTTGTTACCCACTGGTTGTTACAAAATGGATAGAACTAAGCCAATTTCAGAAAGTCTGGTGAACTTCACATTTTCAGTTCTGTAGAAGAGTGTTAATTTAGCAAGCTAAGTTCTATGTTATGCCAAGCGACTTTTGTCAAAGCTAAGACACAAAGACAACCAGTCTTCTCATCTTCCTCACAGTCCAACACCAGGTCTAGAGCATGTTACGTTCAGCCATCTTCAGCAAATTTTAAAATAACCTCATGAAAGCCCTTAAGTATGACAAAAGCAGAATGACAGAATGAGCTCTAATGGGTTGCACCACCAAAATGTTACATCTAAATTCCACAACTCGTACCTTTCCACTAGCAACCACTGCTGAGAAACTGGCTTACACCTACGAGCTACTAAAGAACTTTGGGGAAAGCAAAATATAAGCAGCCTTGAAACATTTTGTCACACATCAGTCGTGTGACAACTCATTTAAATGCACATTTTAGACTCTTCAAGTTGAGACCTAAGAACATCACATGTATTTAAGACTTCGCTCTTCATTTCCAACTGCTGCAATAATTTCAATAGGAAACTGAAATTAGGAACAGTAAAATTCACCCTCTTGCAGAGAGTTCATTTCACACTTTAGTCCTAAAAAAAAAAAAAAAAAGAAAAAAGGAGTACTGGTGTTCACCCAGAACTTTTCAGCACATGAACTAAAATTTCCATGTATGGCTGCTGCTATGGACAGGAGCTAAGTCACTGTGGCCTCCAAGCATCTTTTGAAATGAGACTGGCACAAGAGTTTAAAGGCTAGTAGCCACATCCTGTATATTCTCTTGCTGACCCAATCACTCCTATCATTCACTTTTTACAATTTCATTTCAACAGTGACTGAAATCACATTTTGCCATTACTGCTCCTATTAAAAAGCAGCATGGTCTGGCACAGCCTGTAATGTGAGCAGCAGAACCAGGGTAATTTTCAAGGTAAAGCTTGTTCAAGTTAATGACAGGGATTAATCAGACACATTGCATCTAATAGCAAGCAACTGAACTTACGACCCAACATATCCCCCTCATGGCAGCTCCTGCTGTAAAAATCTGTTCTTTGCTCATAGCAGCCATACCGCCAGCAACAGAATTTAAACATGAAGACAAACTAGCCTTTGTTTTCCTAGAAGAAAATGCTCTTGTCTTCACTACATAGCATTTCTGGCTGTTTCAAGAAGCTTTATCAGATGTTTTTATGTTTCAGACCTCTTAAGAAGCAAGATCAGGTATTCAAAGTTACTAGTTCAAAGCATATGCCTATTTCAAATATTTTGGTCTCTAAAAAGCAATATAAAAGAAAATATTTTTTTGAAGGAAGTCTTTCAGTTACTAACACCAACAGATTCTCAAGCTTCTTATATACGATTCAGCTATTTTACACATATTTGGTGTCAAGTAATTTCCCTCAATAGCTTTCTAATGGGGAAAGAAGGCTGTCAAAGTGCTGACTGCTTTTAAAGAACAGCAAAAAGCTAAAGGAGACAAGTAGATTCCTATGCAAGCTCTGACAGAACAACTAAGCAATTATTTAGGTTTAGGCTCACACCCAAAGCAAAAATATGCCTTCAGAGAGCTATTTCCTTCTATACTGATAAAAGCACTGTACCTTCTGCTATTACTTGATTTGACAGGTATTTTACAGAGCGAAGATCACACACTTACTCAACAGTTCCTGCTAGTCAAAGATCAGGATCAGCATGCAGTGAGTACTCTTGTACTACCTTTACAAGTCCTTGCAGACAGAGATGTTCCAGATACAACTCAAGACTACAAAACCTGCCTCTCTTCTTTCAAACCCCGTTTCAGGCTTTCCTTTTTCTGAAAGCCTACCAATAACATTTGTTATCACGCTACTTTTAAAGATCTAGAAATGCAACATTAAATTCAGTATTATCTTTATGACCACCCAAATTGAATTTTTATTTGACTTTTCCCAACTTGTAAGGTTCTTTGGGGATAAAGCATGTGTGTTGTACAGTTCCAACTGTCTGGCTCTCCAACTAAGAACAGCTACAAGGGCTGTCAGCAGTTGGTTCTTTTCAGAAACTATACCGCAAATGGATAATGAAAACGTGTTATTTATGGCAATAGGTTATTTTCCCCATCAACTTTACCCAAAACATCATTTCTTATCACATCACTAATGTACTCTACACCCAATCAGCCTTCTGCAACATACACTCTGCAGCAAAAATTTAGAGGAAACCCTAGCTGCAGTGCATCTCACAGTGAAGCAACACCATTAAGCATACCTGTTTGAAGAGCTAGGCGTAGAAAAAATATCAATGGCTGGTGTAGTCATTATGCTTCCTGCAGCAGTCGACACAGGAGAAGCTGCAGTTGTTAAAGAGGCATGAGGTTTCTTTGCAAGTTCTTTTAGACGTTGCTCCTGTTGGGAAAGTGAGCTGGCATAAGAAATCCAGAAAAACAACATTTGTGTATATGACTTTGGAAGTAAAGCAGAACTAAAGAATTATTTTTATTTATTCCACATGCTAGTGTCAGCTACTTATAATTACAAGAGTCAGCGGTGCCACAAATCCTTCAGAAACTATTTTAACAAACGCTCCACAAGTTTTATGGTATGTGTACGTAAGACACTATTCCCAGCACTTTGCCAACAGTACATGTTCAGTACTAATAACTCTGCTTTTCCCTTTGCTCCTTTAAGAATCCAAATATGCTACCAACAAGGACATAGGAAAAGTGTTTCCAATTAAAAACTCTGTATGCCTACCTTTAAAGCTTTTAAGCGAGCCTGTTCTTCCTCTAACGCAGCTTGTTTTTCCCTTTCATCAACTTTTGTGAGGGACAGGCCAGTGCTTGCAAGGGAAGAGACTGCATTGGAAAGGGTGGTAGCCCTAAAGTAATTGGACAGGAGAAAAGCTGGCTGTTAATAGGGGACACGTGATAGGAACATCTAAAGAACATTTTGCTTGCATCCACCCAGTCTCCTTCTGAACTCTTTATAACATTGCTTATATCTTACACTGTAGAATACAAAGTGGTAAGTTTAAATAAGATACACCATATGAACTGCAAAATGAAAACACCTAGAAATCATGCTATCTGCTCTTATACACTGGATTTTGGATTTTCTCCCTTAAAAGTTTCTACTCCAAACAGTATCACAGAATTCATGTTTGAAGCCTTTGCTCTTTTCCTGTTTGCCTAAGATGGCATTATTTGTAGACACATGGGAATCTCTGATAATATGAGCTCCAATTCAAATTGTTGGTAACTTAAGAGGCTTAGTTAAGAAACTATCAGTACAACTAGCATACTCCAGCAGAAAAGTTTGCAATTTGTCATCATGTTTTAGAGTATGCAAAAAGATTTAAAACAAATACTTAACTTTTAAACCAAAGTAACCTTACAAAAGAAAGCAAATATTCTGAAAAGTAGCTAACAGAATGGTGCTATGCCCTAATATTGTCACTACCATAAAAAAAGAACATATAAAATATTACTGCCTTATTTTTTGAACATGCAATACAGAAATGCTATTTAATTTTGCAAGTCTTCCCCCAAATATTAAGCTTTTCAAAATTTGAACAATGAAGTTAGTTGCCTAGAGGACTTTTCTAGATTGCACTGTGTTTTAGCAAGCACTCAAAATCAGTGAATGCCTTTCATTATATACATTATGGCTTTAATCCCCAATTACTTGAAAAATCCATTCTTAATATAAGGACTTCTGGAAGCATTTCCTTGCTTTTGAGAAAAAAAAAGGATTAAAGTTGAGATATAAGAGTCTAAAGACATGAACAAATAAATGTTGTATACCTTACAGAAGTCTAATTATTAACGTAAAATGAACATTTGTGGGCAGTAAATGAAAAAAAAAACCAAAAAACCAAAAAACAAAAACCAGCTTAGTTTCTCTTCAGCAGTTCAAGATTAGATGTTAAAAGTGTAACTACCACACAAGGGATTCTACTGCGACTGCTTGCAGTTCCTTAGATTCTAGCTCTGTTGACCTGGAAGAAGCTGTCTTAAGTACTCGGCAAAAGACTTAACAATTTGCTGTTCTACCATTCCTAATACAATGTCTTCAACATAACTTACACAAACCTTAATGAATACGATTAATTTATAATGAAATCGAAAATAATGGATTTAACACTGGATTCAACAATTGTTTAAAATGAGGGCATAAGCACCTGCTTGCAGCTGTGGAATCTTTGATTTTCTTCCCTTCTAGAGAAGCCAAGTGTTGTTCCAAAGCATCAAGAAGGCTACTCGGTGCCTGCAAAAAGAGACATTTGGGAACAGGTATGAAGAATCTAAGGCGAGGCAAATCAGTAGTTAAAAGACCTCCAGAGAATGCAACTGTAGGACAACTGGTACAACAGCTCAGAATACCTATACCGCATCTTGGCATCTTTTACCTATTTAATTACTTAAAATATCAGGTGGTGTACTCTCCTCACTATATGACTCTGTCATAATGACTCACCAGCAAGTACTGAAATATGTCAAGAGATATTAAAATTAACAGCTAGGAAACAGCACGCAGACAATCGGAAGCAGTCAGTATTTCAAGAGACACTAAGAAGGAAATTGTACCTAAAGTAATTTCTATGTGCATGGTCTGCAAGCCTTCACAATGATATAAATAGGCATATAGCCAAAAGCAAGCTTGCTAAAAACCACAGCTTCATAGTATCATGTAAAAGTTTCATTATATGAACTCACAGATATTAATTGCATCTTCAAGCATGATAGAAATAAGGTTGTCTTAAAACTCAATCAGAGTATGACAGAAATGACCTGTAATATTTCACAACAGGATCAGTGTATATAAAAGCCAGGCTCTGACAGAGGTTGGTTTTAATCACAAACTCGGAAATAACTTGGTGACAAGGTAGGCAAGAAAACATAAATGAATGCCGTAATCCCCAACACTGACATGTACTGGCAAACACATAATAAGTTTATCTACCTGTGAGAGATCTGGTATGTCTCCTCTGTCAATTCCAACTTGCTGTAATAAAACAAATGAGCTTTAGAACCTGTTTGCTTTTGTTAAAGGCAGAGATGCTCAAAAAACAAACAACATTAAGATTAAGTCATGTAAAAAGCACAAACCTGTCCATACTCATTTAAATCTCCACAATCTGAACTCTATAATGGTTGGTTATAATAAATTCTTCCGTTAAATGTATACACATTTGATGTATGTGTGTTACAGAGATATTTCAACAGATACAACCTTAGAAACAAAACTGAGTAAGAATCAAGTGTTTCAGAATTTTAAGGCTAGAGAAGTTTGCCTATCACAATTTATGTGGTAAATTCCCAGACCTACTGACACAGAGCATATATTTACTAAAACAAAGCACTTTCAAAGTTTTGCAAAGCTGTTTTCTAAAATGCAGATCAAACTTAAGATGTTCTGCAGCAGGATATATATTGTCATAATAGAAACATTAATACTCTCAACTTCAGTTGATAATGTTATCAACTGAAGACAGCTGAAGGTAGTAACTGTGATAGAGATATTCTGTCAGGACAGACAGTGAGCCAAGCTTTATGGCTTGATTTTTTTATTAAGAGAGATATGAATAATGAACGAAAGTAAAACAAGAACAGGAGCACATCTCAACCAAGGAATTCCGTAATACTAGGACATCAATTCAGCGATGCTTCAGAAACAAGAATGCAACAGACTAAATACATTAAAAAAAAAAAACCACGAACAAAACATTTTGCAAAGTAACTGCTTTTTCCTCTATAAACACACCTATAGCCAAGACATCTTTAAAAAAAAAAAATCACATGTTCATCTACTTGTCTCAATTTCTTATTTGTGAAGCTGTTATTTCATCTAAAACTTATGGCAGAATTGTAGGTTCCAAAACAGAATACAGCTGGAATCATAGAAAGCAGCAGATCACCAGGAAGTTACTTTATTTGCATAAAGTAAGGCTCTTCTTCAAAGAAAGCTCACAATTATTATGTAATCAAGGAAATTTTAAAATGCGTATTTATACACCCTCCTGAAGTAAAGGATAAACCAGTAAGTATTTTGTGCTAATCACCAGGACAGAGACTGACAAGATGACCCTTGATGGAAATGCCATTAGGCTGGAAGGAATAAGTATCTGCTTTATGATAAAATAAGCACTTTATAAGCTGTTTCAAATAAAGGGCAAAGTTTGGCTGACTAAAGTTTACCTCTGCAACTTTAAGGAACTCCGAGATCCGTGTCATTCTAGTGAGGAACTTCTTATATATATCAAGGCCTTCTTTGCACTGGTTCTTTTTCATATCGAAGTATTTTTCTATAAACAGTAACAATACTTGCATTAAATAAGAAATCAAGCATTCTGCAAAGGATATGCAAAGTAAAAGCATATAAACCAAGACAAACAGAAAATGCCTACAGATCTGTTTTATCATGTTAACTGCAGAAGTCACTATTCCCAACTTGCACCATGTGACAAAAGCTCCATCAAACATGAGCTAATGATCACATGCATGCAATTACAGCTTACCTTGCAGGTACTAGATCTCACAAAAGCACAACCACCCTGAAGAGGACAATCAAGTTTAAGAATAGGTCACCCAAAGAAATGTAAATTAATCCTGGGGAAGGGGGTGGGGTGGGGGGGGGGGGGCGGGGGCGGGGGGGAAGCAATTTTATAATCTGGCAGTCAAACATCTACTCTGTTCCAGTGGCCACATATGAGGCAAGATTTTCATATTCTCTGCCAGACTGATGCCTCTTGTTATGTTGTGGTCTACAATGAGGTGTAACTGATTACAAAACACCAGTGCTGAAAGCAAGAGAGTCCCACCCTCCTTGAAATAGCACTTTCAAAGCCTGTTTCTATATTAAGCTTCACTCAAAATATGAGTGAAAGCAACTACATGCTAGTTTTTCTTACTGAGGGAAAAGTAGTAGATGGGGAAGCATGACTGTCCTTTACTGACCAGTTCTGGATTTTGCTTTCTATTTTGCAAGCATTGGGTAACAACAGCAATCAGGTAGCTTGATCCAGTCACAGAATACAACCAAACCAAGCAAATCAACAGATTACTTTCAACTTCATTATTTTCCAAATTTAGGCTCCCCTGCACCTCTAGTGCGTGCAAGTGAAAGGGCCTGAAGCCTGAATTTATAATTCCCCTTCAAATATAAGATATGCTCTAGAAACCAATCATTAAAACCAATCAACATTAAAGTTTTGATAGCCAAGCAATCACAGATACTGTGACTGCAAATTTGTAACTGACCATAACTTATTCAACTAAAAAGAGACAAAACCTGATCTTGTTTCCTTAAAGAAAAAAAACATCAGTACCATCATTCAGGTTTGTCATGCAGTTCAATGAGACAAAAAAAAAAAAAAAAAAAAACACCCAAATCAAAGCAGTGCAAGAAAAAAATTAAGTGAAGAAAATCTTGAATTGGCTTTGCTTTCAGAAATTTATCCATCCCTGTATACAATGCAATGGAAAATGCAATTGGACAGAAAAACCTTGGAAATAAATCTGACTTGGAAATAACAGTAATAGTTTGATGTTTTACAGTAGACTATTTCAACTTCTCAAAAAAGAGCAGCTCTTTGTGATAGTTTACTGAGCTCCCTCCCCCAAGTTTAACATTGCAGAAAGCAGTTATATTTACCCAAGAGGTTAATAATCCCTTCATTATATGCCGCAAACAGTCTAATGGCATCTTTGAAGAGGAGCATGAAGGCAGCATTAATTACACCATTTGTAAGTTCGTTGCTATTCACCTAGGAAGATCAGAAAAAAGTTCATTTAACTGAATTGATCCCTTCATTGGAAGACTTCTAGTTGAACTCCAGTACTCTATCCCAAGGTATGCTTTCCAATCATCTCACTGGCTATTAGTGGAAAGTAGTAGCAGAGCAGATCAACACAGAATTAAATCATTTTGGCAGACATTTCTGTAAACTAATGTTCATGTTAACTAACAGAACTAAAAGACAGAGGGCAGAAATAATCAACTTTTAAATGAACAAACAATTCTTACACAATGTACACAATAAACAACACTTATCCAGCACAAAGCATTCTCTCCAGTGAGCATCATATTTCTCTGTTCTGGTTTCTTGAGGGCATACTAATGAATAAAATTATTTGTGCTCTTTAAGCTGTGCAGGTAACATGGAACCAAGTTCAAGACCTTTAACCTTGACCTATTTTACAAGCTTGTGCAGGTTTGTACAACAAAGTCAATAGTATGTTAGACATGTACATGCTGCTAAACTTACATTGAAGTCAAGAAGTGCATCCATTTGATTTTGTATAATTGGTACAGTTTTTAGGAGTTTTTCTGTGCTCATTGTTCTCATCACTCCATCAGCCCTGTTGTGCAAAACAAAAGAGAACTCTTCACCTGAATTTTGAAGGCAATTATCAGTGAGAAACATAATGTAGAAAATGAAATAGGTCAGAGAAAACATTTAAATCATTGCCATTCAAAGCAGGCATTTTGATGTTTAGGAATGCTGTCTAGCCAATACAACTGTAGTAACTGCAAATTAAATGAAATTAAACTGATAGTACTCAGAAATATAGCTGAGCTATGAGGCATCGGGTAACCAAAAAAATGCTCCGAAGGTTATTTCTGAAGCAAATTTTTACCTATGCTTTTTCCAATCACCCGATTATTATTTCTTCTCAGTTTGGATGATTTTCTTTTCAACTAAAAGCAGTAAGAAAGAATAAATAAGTGTGACTATGTTTTCAAAGTTTTTTCAGAAAGGTTATGGAAACTACATGACACTTCCTTTTAATGGCTGATTACTGATATTTGGTTGTTTATTAGTCATCCAGATTAAATAGACTAAGACCAAAAATATCCAAGAAAAGCAACAACTAAGGAAGAGATTAAGTCACCTCAGTGACAAGAAACAACTGCTTTCTGTAAGACAAATCAGACAGCCTTGCAGTTGCATCAGCATGCACCCAGCAAACCAAAGGTTTACTGCAAGTGCAAATCTCACAGTGCATCTGCACAGAAAATGCTGTGGCTGTTCTCCAGGCTGGAAAGCACTGCTTCCAGCTTTCTACTTGTGCCATATACTGCCTCCTAACAACAGCCAGCAACTGCAATAAACCTAACGTGGCAGGGCATGGGAGCAGAGCCCCTGCAAAAAAATGAGGTGTGGAAAAGGTAGATTGCTGCCACCAGAAGGGTTATTCCTGCTGGCTCACAGAAGGACCTCCAGGCACATGCTGTGGGCTAAACAATTCACCTCATTAGGCCTAAAACACCTGATTATTAAGCAACTGTGTAACTCTCTACTGCATTTGCAGCCACCTGACCACACACATACCCTACATGCAGAAAAGGCTAAGTGTTTTATGCTGTTCGGACTCCAACCATGTCTAAAGGCAGAAACAGTGAAAGCAGCCCAAGCATTCCCCTTTTACTTTACCATCACATTTCAAAACAAAATGGACTGTACAGTATTAACAAGGAGGTATAAGGGATTTGGACAGTCTTCTCAGGCCAGTTTCAAATGGCTTTGTAACACTAATGCAAGATATCATTAGGCAGCCGACTACTGCAGTTAAATCTTTTGCAGTTTTAGGTTGAGGTTTTTGTGGGTTAGTTAAGAATTAACTTTTAAGCATCAAGATAAATTATCCTGCGTATGGATGACAAAGGATGTCCAAACGTAAAACTAAAATTATGTTTTTAAACTTTAAAAAGCACTGCTTACAGAAATAATGGACAAAGATGAAAAGACTTTCAACCATGACCAGTACATCTTCTCCTGCCTTCCCAATGAAGATCTCCAGATCAGTTCCATTGTTCACTATGACATAGGATCTACCCAACTACTGGTGTTCTGCACTGTGTTATTTTACATGTAAACGGGTACCTAGCCTCAAACAACCAATTTCTCTTAAAGGAGCTCACCTTCCAGGGAAAATTTTAATTCCTGTAGACAAACTCTTCTGAGTAGCATCTACTACAATGTCCTGTTAAAAGTATGAATTGCACTACCTTTACAAAGGTAGTAAACTTCATACAGACATTTTGGGACAAGAACAGAGAAACACCATGAAGGACTGCAAGGTGTTTCATGAAAGACCTGTCATTTAAACATGCCAGAGCTAGAAACACAAGTAAATTGCACAGTCCCCTTATACTAAATGCAAGTCAAAGTAACTTTGTGATCTACTGCAGAAGATTTGTCCAAACTTCTACTTTTTTGATATATACTTTGATGCATACCATTTTTCATTTCTTTATATTAAACTGTTAATGTTTAAAGTAGTAAAATTACAATAACTGAAGTAAAATAGTTTTGCAATACACATAACTGGGCAGTTGAGCCTTTGTGTGTCATGGGAGGTATCCAAGCGAGAAAAGCAGACATTACTGTCTGTACTAAGTTGGAGCCAACATTGGTATTTTCCACTTGAATTATAGGACACAAGACAAAACCTCAAGATAAGCAAAACAAAATACAGTCCTTACCCTCTTTTTACTTTTGTGAAGTCAAAAGCCACTTGTCTATAGGAAACTGCCTTTTCATTCAGATACCTACTATACCGTCTGATAAACGTTGACATGTCATAACCTAAAAAACAAGTTTCAGAAGTTTATTACTTGCCTAGTCAATTAAAGATCAAGAACCTTACTCTAAATAAAGTGTAAAATATTAACACAAGACAGCTTCATTATATTTTTGCCTGATTTTGTATAGTTAATCTGTGTTATGAAGAACTGCATACATCATAATAAGTCACCATGTAAATCAAACAGACAATACTGCAAATATCTAGAGACCTGAACTATGTAGAAGTTTACACTTCACTTCCTAAGGAAATTACTCCCAAAAGCAAAACAAAGTATTTTTATGCGAGTTCTCATACTATGATAGAAATTACTACCAAAAAAAAATTACACGATGCATTCACAAAGATGTCTGCGTCAATTCCACAACACATTCTCTCATTTACAACTGAATAGGAAAAAAAAAAAAAAAGGCGGCATTGAAGGAAACATTAGGACATGACAAAAATTTTTCTATGTTAAGACATGGTGATAGGAAACATTTTGATAAATGTCAGTCTAAGGATAGAGACCAAGAAAAAAAATCTGTTCATAATCTATACGGAGACCATGGAAGTTAAGACTTAATATAATGAGGCAATGTGGCAGACCCTTGGTTATCACTGAGCAGGTTTCGTCCCCAGGCAACCACTCTGTGTGCCTGTTTTAGTACACCTGTGGCAAAAGTTAGAACCAGCTATATAAAAACCAATGTGGAAAGTAAGAAACCACCTCAGGAGAAAAAATAAAAGACAACAGCTACATGTATGATCAGAACTGCACTGAACTGCAGCGTAACAGTTTGGAAGGGTATTTCAGTTGAAAAATCTGAACTATAGAGAAACTTACTTGCCCACAGAATTAGTCTCAAAGATAGATGGAACAGTCTTCAAACAATCTCCTCAAAAGTTAACTTATTTCTTTTTTTTAAAGACACAGTTCTTGTCTCATTGACATGCTGTATCTGATGTACATATGATGTATTTTTTGAAATGTAACTTACTAATTAAAATATACCTCTCCAAATGGAGAATGTCTTCAGAAACAGGAGGAATAATAAGTCAGATCTGTTTAGCTAAGACAGTTAAAACCATTTATAAGTAAGCCTCTCCTAAAAAATGCAACAAAGCTTCTGCCATGCCACATCAGCATTTTAAATTAAGAAAGGCAGTCTGGGGTAAAACAGACAGAAAAATTACTCCTTAAATGACATTGTTAAAGTTACCAAGTTGTATTTACTGTCCCCTAGCACACTACTAACTTTCAATGAAAAAGATGCCTTACCTTGCAATCCACTTTTGTCTAGGAAATTGCTCAAATTAAACAATGTGTTTCTGGACGCCAGATACTGGATAAAACGCTAGATGAAAGGAAAAATTTGGTAACATATTAAAAGCATTCAATGAGCTGGAACTGAGGTAACAGTACTAGAAGCAATTTTTATCCAGCTTATGAAATTCAGCTTTTATGCTTTAAGACTGATTTCAAATGTGGAAACTATTACAAGAACTCAGCCAAATTTTCAAATTAGGCTAGTTATTTTTTATGTAAGAATCTGCACAATTCAAAGTCACATAGATATTGCATGACAGCCTCTGACTGAAAGACTTTATTTTAACCCAGAATATGGAACTGGAAACTTCTGAAAAAAAAAAAAACCAAATACTTTCTCAATTTACATGCTCACAACTGCTTCACTAACTTCAATTTTATAACGGCTGATTTCATTTTACCAATTAGCCAAGGCATCTTTGGTCAGCATATACTTCTAATAGTACTTAGCTTAAATATGAAAATAAGGTGATACAAAGATTAGTTCACTTAAACGTTAAATAAACATAAGAATCCATATAAAACATTAACACAGTATCACATAGTACATCTCATTAGTTACATATAATTCTCCATTACGTTTCACAAAAACGAGTGATGCTATTTTCATCTTGTAAAGACACATTTCAGACCACTGGCACCACATCTTATTTAGTAGGAAAAATAGTTTTGTCTTATGAACCACTGTATAGAGAGTTGATACAAAAATAAACCAATCATTCACTTGTAATAACATTCTGACAGAGGAAGAAATAGTTCTGATTAGTGGAACATGTACTACTGAATTATTTTCATTAGCATAAATACATAGGTTACATAGAAAAAGGACTGGAGAAGGGTAGAAGTACTCAGGACTTCACTATAAATGAATTAAGCAAAAGCTGGAGGACCAAACACTTTTCAAGATTTTTACAAAGGGATTTACAGAATCTCTACAAACTACCAGACATTTTCATAAGCACTTGATTTCCACATTCATTGTTCAACTACTATTTCTAGCTGTGAAAAGTTTCATCTTGAGCAGCAATCTTACCCTTATTACTTCTATAACACATTTGGCAAGCAAAATTTCTTTGGCAGTTTTATTCTTGAAATGGAGAATATTTCAGACAGTGGTCCATGAAATATCTTTCATTATTATGAAGTGTACTGGTATCAGTGTAAAATTTATATGACTCAAAGTGCGAGCACAGCAAAAGTATACAGACCCTATTTTGGAAAGCATCAATTATCCCAATGATAATGCTTAAAGTCAACATGGGAAGTTTGCCCTCTTGTGGCTTACTTAGCTTCAAAGTATACATTTTCACCAAGACCAGAAATATTCTGCAGCTGACCTGCAAGAAAAACCACTATATATTTTTTTTCTAAAACGATCCCTCTTAATTCCAAAATTCATATAGCTTACATTATACTGACTGACTGCAGTAAAAAGAAATGTTTACAAATACTTTCTAAGGAAGCCTTCAAAGTATAGTTTGTTTGGGTTTTTTTTAAATGCAGAAAGCTGCTGCTGTGCTTGGCTTGGTATCTCAAAAAATAAGGCCCCATAGGAATTCAAGTTGTGGAACAAAATAAGCTTATTCCTTTTCATTTAAATTGGGGTTTTGTTTAATTGTTCTACAGTATTTGGTGTTATTTAGATGCTCATACTCAAAGCCAGCTCACAGGCACACATTTGCCTTCACTGCAAAAGGTTAGTGGGTAACGGTGGAAATCTATTCAGAATCAAGTTATCTGGGCGAAGAGACCATCTGGATTGGCTAGAACATGAACCTAAAAATGCTTCCCTTTTCAGCTTTCAGAATCCCATTCAAGATCATTTCTGTTGTTTTGTTTGGTTGGGTTTTTTTATTATTAAAATAACACCAGAGAAAAAGGTACCTCCAGCATTCAGGACACTTAGTTTTGATTCTAGAATTACGGACTTTAAAGTAGAAATAAACTAAGCAGACAAAGATATGAGACCCATGTTGATGCAGAGTGAAGACACGGGAAGCTAAATATAAAGATTTTCTTACAAAGATAATTAGTGGAAGCATTTAGCTGACATTTATTAGGAATGAAGTGCTGTAACTGTTCTCAGAGATATCATTTTTTGTATTACCTCATTTCCATACACCATTAGATGATGGGTTGTGATGAGAGATTTGAAGACCACTACCCAGCTACTGTTGGTAGTTCTTTCAAACAAACTGTCTGCCAGCTGTGGGATGTTCACATTCATCTCATTTGTGCATTGGATTAAATCTGCAATACAGAAGTTTTTATTATTACGAGTTCTGTGAAGGAAGATCAATAACAAACAAAAAAATCAGTACACTCATTTTATACAGTAATATTTTCTATGAAAACTGAGGGGCTTTCCAGTAAAATAATTTTTTGAAAAGCACCATAGCACTGGTCTACCAGAACCTTGTAATACAAACTCCATTCTGTTCACTGCCAAGATTCCTGGTCCTCAATGGCTTTTGCAGTTGCCTTCTAAGGTCCTGGAACAGAAGTACCATAATGACTTACACTGTCTCCAACTAACAACTCCAAGCTTTCAAACATCTAAAGCATTAATAGCAAAATAATTCTTACATGCTACTATTTAATCAAGTTTTACTGGAAGATTATGACTGGCCTCTTAACGGACCAGTAAACCCTTCTAGACATTGGTTCAATGTGAGTAACAGAAGATTCATATACTGCTTAGTCTTGATACAATGCAATCAACATCTTCAAAAGAGCAGAGGAAAAGTTCAATGAAAAAATGAGCCTCTAGCTACAATGCCAGAAGCAAACAGATTAATTTAGTTACAGCAAAGTGGGTTGTGAACTGAAAAGATAGTTAGGAGCACAGCATAACCCGATGTTGGCTAGCTAAAATAAAGCTATTCAATTTTTGCTCAACCTGGACTTCCAGCAGACAAGATCTAGTGACTCTTCAAATAGTTGTTAAAAAAAGTTACCCTGTCTTTCTTCTAGATTTGCTACTGTCGCAACTGTATAACCACGAGTAGCCATACTTGTAATACAACCAAATAATAATATGTAACAATCCAGTAACTTATTTCCAAATGCCAATGAAGGAAGTGATGGCTTAAGATCATGATGCTACAGTGACAAATACAACAGAAGCAACTATATTAACATCCCGATATGACATAACACAGCTTGCCAGCGTTTAATGAGGCTTAAACTTAATGCAACATAGTACTGATGACATTTTACTACTCTTACCACTCCAAAAATAAAATAATAATTTTCACTCAAACTGCCAGGAGTAAGCCCTATGCCTGCCTGTCTGTGGGCTACTAAGACTAACTGGAAACGTCCGTTTAACCTGAAGGGAAATGTTTCAACTTTTGAAGACAGCTTTATACCCTGCTACAAACAATCATTCATCAAGAAGGACTTTTGAAAGACAGGACTGTCCTTCAGCCACAGAAGCAGGTAAGCATGGCTACCACAAACTCAGAACTAGTACGGTCAGAACTTAAAAAGCTGCTATTTACAAGCTTAAGTATTAAAGGAAGCAAGCAGGAAATGATTTCCACGTTCAAAATGTAATGAGATGGAGAGATTAGCCATTCCTTTATCTACAAGTAAAACTGTGATGACTACAGGCATTCATGACCTCATTTTTAAGTCACGGTTATCTATTATTGGATAATGATTTGGGGCTGTTAAGACAACACTAGGATATTACTCAGCAAGAGACATGCTCTGAGCTGGATCATTAAAACCAAGCCCTGCAGCTTCTTGATCTTCAGGTCTTCCCACCTAAGTAATAACACAAGCAGTTTTGTGCAAGGCTATCTGGCAGGAACGCACATTAAATACAAAGGTATATATATCACAGGATATCAAGTCGTACATTTTGGCACGAGAGGTGCAAATGCATATTAGGAAGTGAAAACTTCTATTCTTAAATGCAACATTTGCCAACTAGTCAACGGTAACAAAGATGTGCCACTTGAAAATCTACCATCTAAAATTACTAAAAAGAAATTATATCCATTCTAGGTGATATTCTGTACCAGAAGAAATGTTTTCTAAAACACCATTGGACTTTCAAATCATGTTTTGGTATCTGTTGCAGTGCGTAAAAGAAAACAGGCTCTGTAACCCAGCAGAAAATCATCCCTCACAGAACTGATGAGTGTTTATGTGAAAAGCATATGAATGAACTTGGGGGGTGGGGGGAAGAGAGGGCAGGCACATTAGGAAGGAGAGCTAGTAGCCAACTGGGAAAGAACATAGGCAAGAACAGAAGTACACAGGCAAGTCTAGCCTTGAACAGAAGGAAGTAAATTTGCAAATGCAAACAAGGGAAAGTGTCACTGCAGTACCAGTTACTACAGACTAAGTTTAACAAAACATGAAGTTTCTTTCTCTACAAAATTCAGGTTGAATAACACAGATGCTTAATAATCTGGTATGTCCCGATACCCCAAAGTGCCTACATCACATACATTTCAGAAAAGTTACATCTGTCTGAAAGCTTCTTTGAAAGTATTCGCATGAGCAATGCTAATTAGGTAAAGAAATATTTGTACAGTTAAATCCAAATTAGATTAGCAATTTTTTTTGCTAACCATAGCATAAGAAGCATAGTACAGACGCAGCAGAAGAGAAGACAGTACCCTGCATCCCACACTGCTGCACTGCCTGTTCAGGAAGACTGTCACATACAGCGTTCTTGCTTATTTATCCTATTCCCACAGACACCCTTCATTAAGGGAGAGGAACAAATATATAATTATTTTCACATCCTACACTTTACACAACTCTTCTCACACCCACCTATGAAAATACCAGCTATGTATTTTGAAACCTAAGTGCCCAAAGCAACATATCTCAAGACTGCTAGTTACTGGGTATGGTATGAGCAATACGACAGGCAGGTATATAACCAAAGGGCAAGGCAATAAGGGTATCCTGGTTTCAGCTGGGATAGAGTTAATTTTCTTCCTAGCAGCAGGCATAGTGCTGTGTCTTGGATTTAGTAGGAGAAGAATGCTGATAACACGCTGATGTTTTTAGTTGTTGCTGCGTACTTCTTATGCTAGTCAAGGACTTTTCAGCTTCCCATGCTCTGCCAGGTGCACAAGAAACTGGGAGGGGGCACAGCCAGAATAGTTGATCCAAACTGGCCAAAAGGGCTATTCCATACCATATGACATCATGCTCAGTATAGAAACTGGGGGGAGGGTTGGCTGGGGAGCAGCGATCGCTGCTCGGGAACTGTCTGGGTATTGGTTGGCGGGTGGTGAGCAATTGCATTGTGCATCACTTGCTTTGTATATTATTATTGTTATTATCATTATTATCTTGTTATTATTATCATTCCTATTTTACTTTATTTCAATTATTAAACTGTTCTTATCTCAGCCCAGGAGTGTTTCTCACTCTTACTCCTCCGATTCTCTCCCCCATCCCATCGGGGTAAGGGGAGTGAGCGAGCGGCTGCGTGGTGCTTAGCTGCTGGCTGGGGCTAAACCACGACAAGGGGAATAGCTTTAACCTTAGAAAAGAACAAAAAAGGAAGAAACAAACAAACAAAAAAAATCAAGCAAAAAAATTGTAACCCTTGGTGAAAGTGCAATGACTGTTTCATCTTCGAACTTCTTGTCATAGGAAAGAAGGAGCAGGATTGAATACTTACCCCCATGAAGACTACAGAAAGGAAAGTCACTCTCTCTATTGACCTTCTGCATTAATGCCCACAACACCTCACAGCTGAAAAAAACAACCCCTCTCCTGGGAAGTACAAACCACCTTCCCAACTCTAAAGGCTGCTACAGTTTCATAACATAAGACACAGCATACAGATATTAAATAATAAACACTGATCATTGTTGGAAAGAAGGCAGCAGTTAGCAGCAAGAATTTTAAGTTAAGCTTGCAGCTGTCTAGGAGAGTTGTATGAGGGAAGCTCAGACAGCAATGAATGCACAGCCATATCCACGGATGTAGCTGGAGACAGCCCAGAGAAAGGCCATCAGGATGGCCCGGCCTTAGAGCACATGACACAGAAGTGGTTGAAGCAGGCGAGTTTGCTCCATCTGCAGAACAGAAGGCTGAAGGCAGGGAGCAGGAACATAAACGCCATCTTCAGAGTCAGATGTTTCTTAGAAGTTCACAACAAAAGGATGAGAGGCAGCAGACATGCTGCAACAAGGGAAATTCTTATCAGATGAACAAATTAAAAATCTTCACAGTGAAAGTGGTCAGGCACTAGAGCCTGTAAACAACCAGATCATTTAAAGTTTGACATGGTTTAAGCAGGGGGTTGATTAGAGGACCTTCTGAGGTCCCTTCCAACCTAAAGTAAGCTACAATTTTATGTATTGTCTATGAAAAGAAAATGAGAAAACAGAGATAGGCAAAAACAGAGAAGTGACTTACAAAGTAAGTTAAAGTCCAAACGAGTAGTCCAATAGAAGCATGTTTCTAAAGATTTCAAAACCTTAGACCTATTTAAGTGATTGATGACTTAGGTTTTGAAGAACACCACTTACCTACCTACACTAAATCATACACCAAATTTCAGCAGCAATGTCAAAACTACCTATTTCTTCGGAAACAGTTCTAGTTTGTTTTTAAATAGAAGAAATGAAACCATATTTTTGTTATAACAGTTAAATTTTTTATCGCTAAATGACTTTCACGTAATTCAGTTCTGTTTGGGTTTATGGCTTTTTTCCAGCAAAGCAGAGATTTTGCAAGGAATCATAACAAAGGTCTGGCCTACAGGCATTTCAGTAACACTGAAGATTTGCAATTGCACCTGTATCAAAGGCATTGTATTGCCTAATCCTGCCAAAGTTAGCTAGTATAAAACATGCAGTAAAATACTGTATTAATACTCTGGGTAAGAAAAATAATATATTTGCACTCCCAACCAAGATATCTACAGTCTCTACAACTATTCAGCCTTCATTACAGGAAAGAACCAAATGATTCATTGCTTTACATAATTGGCAGTTATTACGTGAGAGAAGTATAAAGGTGAAAAGCACAGTAAAAGTACAGGAAGACTGAAGATTCATACTCGAAGAAACAAGAAGCCATCCTCTACACAAAGCAGCTACTACAAGACTGAGATGCTGAAGCACAGCATCTACTCCACACTAGGCATGTAGGTGTGGATTAGCCAACCCATGGTAAGTAATCATATGATTCTTGACCCATGGTAAACACCAGGCAGTCAGGCCAGACAGTCACACACAGGCATCTGCCACAATTACCCTAGAGAATGCGTGTGCTTTCAACATGTGCCTGCGACCTAACTCCTTGTGCAGAGCCTCACTCTGCACAAAGCAGCCTTCTCAAAGCTATGAAAAACTAGTTTACTTCCCCACAAAAAGAACCATCAGCTAAGTTGAATATGTTTGTATGAATTTCTTTCCAGAAAAACTTACCCACGTTAATTTGCAGTAAGACTATAAAAGTTTGGTTTGAAAATAGGCTTCGCTAACTCAGACCATATCATTTGCAGTAACTTAAATAGTAAACTGAACATAAGCCATAATGAAGTACTTCATGCACCAATTATTTCCCATGGATTAGCTACACCTCTCATTTTGAACATTTCTATTCGTAAGTATCAACCTGAAAATATTTACAAGAACCAGATCTTCCAGGCCAGAAAGCATGCCCCACACCTCTAGTTACTCCAAAGTAGGTCAAGCAACTGTGACAGATTCCCATCTTGCTAACTATTGCTTTTTCATATATTATACCAAAGATGCTATCCAGAGTGAGTGCATAATTGGTTATATTCTCCAACATGCTGACAGGTTTGGGTTTTTTTATAATGCGAGAGACAGTATCCATCTAGTAAGCAGGCAACCAAAATATTGATCATTCAACAATACTAGGTACACACAGAGCCAAGAGTCAAACACATTACATTCTTCAGTTAAAGAAAAAAAAAAACAACCAAAAAAAACCCACCACCAAACCATGAAGGGAGAGTAAGGGAAATGACATCCCTGTTAGTTAATTCTTTATTTACATATTCCTCAAATACAGATTAAACCAACCCCTCATATAATAAGTTTGGCTGAACACCAAAAAGCCTGAAAATGCTGACCTGCTTTGCCCAGTAAGTCACATGCCATTTTCTACATCTCACTGAATCTGAATTCATGGTTGCTAAAACAACTAAGAACATAAGATGATTCTGGTGCAAGATTCAGCAGCTGAGCTTGCCCAGGACAAACTGCTGCAAAAAACACTTACATGGAAATTACTTGGGAATAGAAATTATTCTAGACTACATACTGCCTTCACAAGTTGGGAAGCTACAGCAGCATGAGTGTTCTACCAACAGCATCTCCAAGTAGCAGTTGCAGTGAAGGAGGTCATTACCCCGGTGCTGATGAAAAAACAAAATGAAGTGAAAATACGGTAATATATAGTTCTTCCAGACTGGCTAAGTTTAGTCTAAAACAGAACCAAAAAAATCTTCAGAATAAAAGCACTTTGCTCTTCATTCACACTTGTTTGTGGATATTGCAGTTTTATGAAGTTGACTGGAAAATGATTAGGAAACAAGTACTGCAATCCTGGGAAGCAGCTCATATACACTGTTCAGACTACCTACAACTAGAAAATAAATTAAGTCACAGGTCCTGCTAGAAACTCAAGACATTTGCATTGTAAGAATTAGCCCAATTTATTTATCTTTACAGATATTAAAAAACAGAGCTCAAAAAGAAGAGCTAGACAAGACAAGCAGATCAGTTTACTACTGCTCCTGTTTAAGAGATCCAGTTTTCACACTGAAGCTAGCCAATGTGTGAGCTATCCATGTTTTCTTTTGATGCCTGCTAGAGCTACTACCGTTATAAAACCTCAGTGTCCTCCAAAACAGCTTCTTACAGGAGTCAGGCCTGCATTTGACATCCACCCATGGTCACACAAATTGCTGTCACAAAGGCAGCACTGCAACTTCATGCAAGATTCAGTATAGAAGTGGCCATCTGAACAACAGAAGGGGCAAAATTTGCCTTAATGTATATTTCAACTTCAGAAACTAATAACCACTAGAAGTACAAGACCTGATAAAAGACAGGAACATATACCTTCACCATATTAAACAAATATTTGATTTCTCCCAAGCCAACATAAAATCAACATAGGAAAGACACTATGGATGATTAATCAAGTAAACCACATGTTAACAGCCTGAGCTTATATATTTAGAATATGCACATACTTAGCTCCAGGTCCAACAGGAGTCTCCAATTTATTCTGTGATCTTCCACAGACACACATTTACACAGCTATACCCAATAACAAGTCCTATATATGAATAGTTCTTTGATTTTTTTTTTTTGCGATTATTACAGTACCACCCTATTAAATTAAGCAAATAGCTAATTTCTTGGTATTATTACCTTTGGGCAGATGTGTACGTGACATCTCTGCCCTACCACAGGTACTGGCAAAGCTTAAAGGTCATTCTGAATAGCCTACACACTTCAGATAGCATATGCTGCTTAATTTTGGATAAACTCAATGCCCAGACAAGAAAAATACTATGATAAAAGGGATACACATATAATCACACACAAATTAAAACTTTCACAAAAAGTTCTTAATACCCCACTGTTCCAGAATAATCAGATTCTAAATACTCTAAAATACAAACTACCAGAAGTTCAGCATGCCAGGAGAAATAAAGTTACCCAAACTCTATGAAGCTGTCAGGAAGCTCTCATTTGCCTTAACACTTCATCTTTTCTTAATAGGATGAATGCCAAAAATTATTGTTAGAATTTACATACATATTGATGGATCCAAAGTACAAGCCAAGTATGCATTAGATCAAGCTTACCTAATTGGTAAGTTTGTAACTGAAGCCAAAACACATAGCAAAGCCATTTCTTTTTTAAATATAAAAGGAAATATAAAGCATTTCTTGAATGAGTTGAGTAGTAATTCTTATTAAATTATGTCCACACAGAGGAGTTCAATAGAACACAATCTATTTAGCACATGGATTAGCTTTCAAACTGAAGAGACAACATGCCAGTGACTGACATCCCACTTGCGCGAGGGAACACTGCTGGCTAATCATTAATGGTGGAATATGGGGCAGTGTCTATACTTAAAAAAATTCTACTCAAGAGTGTCCATGTGCATATGATCAATCTTTCCTCCTTTCACCTACAGCCATAGAAAAGGATTTTAGTAAAGTGCTTGAGATTTAAAAAGCTATTGATACAGGATTATTTTTTTTCCCTCTAGGGGAACAGTTTCTCTACAAGACAATATTCAAAGCTGAAACACCTTCATTTTATTACACTTTTAAAAAACATGTACAGTGGGGAAAATTTTGGTGTCTCCACTTAACCCAACAGCTGAAAAACAACACCCCACCCCCCCAAAAAACCCCTAACAAAACCATATAGGTGTCTGCTCTGCTAATACTCAAGTTCAATTTCCTTCTCTAGTTGTCTAGATTTCAATCTGTATCTTATTTATACCACCTTCCACTATGTTAGGGTCTCATTTTCTTATGTTATACTTCTCGCCCTAGCCAAATATTTGATCACTGGAACAGAGCAACAAATGTGAAGCATTCCCCCATTTGGTAAGCAATCTTAACTGAAATGCAAATACTGAATATAAACATCTGTTACACAGTTCCACAGGTAAGGCATTACCAAGGGGTGGATGAGAATGTCAGCAGAGACATGACTGTTCCCCACATGATGACACACTGCGTAGCAGCAGCTAACACCGGCAACTGTCTAAGAATTTGGTGAAAATTTTCAAAGATCAGAAATCAGCAAATTTGCACCAAATTGGTTAACGAAATGAAGTGATGGGGCTTATGCTGATAAGAAGTTTGCCACTAGACAAAAAATTCTCTCCTTTGATTTTGTGTTAGGAATACAGTTACAGCAAGCACTACTGGTGGTGTAAAGTTTAATTTACTATTTCTAAAGAAATTTTACGGGTGCAGGGTTAACTTCCCCTCACCCCCCAAGACAGCTAACATGATCTACGTACCCACATCATTTTTTAATAGTCCCGTCACAGGTTCTGGCAAAAAGCACACATGCCTGCCACATCTTTCTTTTCCAGAAGGACATGGAAAAGTGTTATGCAATAAGGAAAAAAGGTGTTATTGAGGAAAAAACAAACAAACAGACACTCCAGTTAAGAGTTAAGTTAATGGAACATTTGACAGCAAATCTTGAGTGAAGCAGAAACAGAATTTAGGCACACACTGCAGCAGCCACAAAGTTTTCCATGGTCAGTTGAAATAAAAATTTCTTTTTAGCCTGGGTGGTTTGTGTGAAGTTTAACATGAAAGATTAGAATTACCTAATCTCTCTATATTAGATATTTTTTTCTGATTGCATTGTTTTCTTCAAATTTCCATAACAGATCATCTTCCTACCTTGAATAGAAGGCAAGTCAAGACAGCCCCTTGTTTTCAAATGTCCAATATAAGTATCAAGGAGAAGAGTTTTTTCAACTGGCTGCTGACGAAAATAAGTATTTTGGATTACAGTGGATATTTTCTTTCCACTCAACTTGATGAGCTGATTATGAAGGTAACAAGGTATTTCTTATTCTAATTTTATCCAGTTTCAAAAACATTTTTTTTCAAAAAAAATCCCCAAAACTTGAAATCACTTCACTAATATATACTAGTTTTATTTGAAAAATTTATGAACTCCAGCAAAACCCATTGAAAACATTTATAGAACATTCAACATGTACTCTTCTTCAATATTTAAATACTGGAGGATTTAGCTGTGCCACGAAAGGATTTTGATCACTTATAAAAACCACAAGAAATGAGAAATACTAAAATAAGAACAAAATACGGATGTTGGCTGTAAAATCTATTATTAAAATCTACTTCTACAAATTAACAGTTCTGATGACTGAAGCCTGACACACTCAAACCTGATTATACACATTCCAACTGACATTTTAAGCCCAGATAACTTAACATATGCTTTTTTGTCAATTTCTAAATAATTTCCCACCTCTTCCATAAGTGATGTCCTTATTTAAATACGGAAAATAGGATTAGAAAGTTCCTGGATGTAAATAAGTATTTTTCATTACAGATCCAAACAATCTGTCTAAAAACACTAACCAAAGTAGTTTGGAATATGGATTCAAGCATGCAAAATCGACAATTTTTTAAAATTTATTTCTTCCTCAGAGATACACGTTTGGTAACTGCAAATGAAGCCTGTGCCAAAGCAAAGAAACCCCAAATGGCATACTTAAATGATCAAGCTAGAAAAAGAGAGTGATGTTAAATTTCAATCTGAGCCAGTAAATGACATTTAGTCTAACAGAAGAATATTATAACCAGCATGTATTTGAAAACTGAGTGATACTTAAATGTTTTCACAATTACCAGAAAATACCTAAATTTTCAGTTTAAACCAAAATATGCCATAAACAATATTTGTTCTAAGTTTAGTTTTGTTTCTCTTCTGAATAAACCCATTTGTACCAAACTGCTTTACTAGGAGTTTTCTACTGCAGACTTCCCAGTGGCTTCACTCAAGTGTCTTTGAGAGGGGGACAAGGAAATCTGGACCACACATTTGCTATAATTAACAATAAAAATTCCAGTTCAAAATTCTTCCCCTGCATATAATGTTATTCTAAGAGCTAGATACACTGACCCAGGAAATAATTTACAGAAGAGTTAAAGAAATCTGAGAAGACCCACTCTGTTCAGGGCTTTCCATGTTTAAAAAGGAATGTGATTTAATCTTATTTATATTAGATAAGTAGGATAAAAAAGGCAGAAAGCAGGTTTACTATAATGTAGAATAACTTGTTCTACAGCTAACAATTTATATTTTCATTTCATCAAGTTGCATCTTGTCTTTTTCTTCCAATTCAAATAAGACTATCATGTTCTGTCTCCTACCTAAAACTGCAATTTCTAATTGCAATTCTTAGAAACTACTTTAAATCTTTATCAGTAACCCTGTGAACTCAGCAGTATTGCCTCAGGTATTTCTAACTGTCTAGATTTACTCTTACAGCAACTCTTTGACTAATCTTTACTTCTTATGTTTGAGAACTGTAAAAATTAAGATACTTTCTGTGAAAAATAGAGTAAAAACAGGTTCAGCTGGACAACTGCTTCAACAAAGACTTCTGAGTAACATTAGGATTGTCTACCAAAACTCATCAGCAAGCAAAGCATGAAACAGTAAAAAGTTAAAAATAAGGGAGACAGAACTCAAAAAACCAATAGGTAAGTCACACCAACAAACAAGATTTTTAATTTTTTTTTTTAAATTTTTCATCTTAATTCCCCACAGGTAGGGGCCAAATTACCATTTTGATCCACCATGCATCATGATTACTCAGAGTTCTCCACAGTTACAAATACTGTGGAAATAACAAGTCTAGCTAAGCTACCTTTACAGACTCAATTTCTCAAGACATAGTAAAACATTGGTTCCCAAATAATTTCTTACCTTTAAACTTGTTGAGTACCCTCATCACACTTCAAAGGTTAATATTAAAATACTGCTAAATTTTGCCTCAAGAGCTCCAGCCACTTATTGTAAATACAATAATAGCAACTACATTTGTCTCATTAATCCAGGAACAGTTACAGACACAATTACACAAGCATAAGTGTACCATGACAGCACATAAACAAGTTAGAGCATTCTAGAAACTGAATACACCAACACCACAATCCTTCCTCTTATATGCTCACCTAATCTGATACATTTCTCCTTGGAAAAAATGACAATTTTAAGCTGCTCCATTCATCTTGCAAGCATCATCACATTACACTTTCAGACAAGAGAAGGTGCTGGGATTCAGTTAAGCTCAATTTAAGAAAATAACATAAACTGCCAGATCATCATAGCAGAATAAGTTATACATACTTAGGATCACTGAGTTATAAAATAATTCATGTTGGGCAGAACCTCTGGAGGTCATCTACTCTAATCCCACATCTGAAATGGATCCATTTAGATCAGCCAGGTTTGCTAAGCTCCCCTCAGCTACTGCAGAGTCCTGACTAAACTTACAGGTTGTTGGAACCTGGTTCCCTCTGAGGAACGATTTCTCAAGGGCATCCAATTATGGAACCAGTATCAGTGACAACTAGTTTTGTTCAGTTTTATGACGCTCCCTTTTTATATAAGGAAAAGGCTATCAAGCTCACAACTGAACAGACGTGTAGCTAACTGATCTGGTTTATGTGGCTACTGCTACAAGCTAGCTCATTCCTTCGTTCCCCCAACATTTGTACTCTTCAAGTTGAATACAAACCATAGCTTAATTCACCTAGATATTGATACAAGTTTAACACATCATGTAAGTTAGTCTTTTTAGACCAACACAAATTCGCAAGAACAGGTCGGGATGCTTACACGAACAGTTAGCCTAGGAGAACCATCAATGGGGAAGCAAGAGTGAGCCTTAAATTACACTTTCCTTCCAACTCCCTCAACTAACTACCTTTTATATTATTTTGCACATCAGCTACTTTATTTTCAAAGCCCCTCATAACTTAGGTTCAGCCTATCACATCTCAATTGCTATCAAATCACAGAAATCAATCAAGTTTGGAAAGGACGTCAGTTAACACGTAATTCCCCTACTTCATCTTACACATAATTACTCATAGGATATGTTTTCATCACAGCTCACTGACACGAAACAGGGTGGTCCCATTCCTGTCTCTACCTGCTAACAGCCACACACTTCCAGTGCTTATGTTATGCCAGCACTGGTGTACTTCTCTCCAAACCATATTAGTTTCTCAGAAAAGAAGAAAAAGGAAAAAGAAAAGAAAAATCCACTAACTTAAGTGGTGGTGAGTGTGCTGACGGGGGACAACACACAGGGGGACACAACCCCACATAGTTTTCCCATTGTCCTACAAGATAAAAAAAATGGCTCACAGAAGACCAAAACTGGCAAAAGCCACTACAGAAGAGGAGATGATGACATGCAAAAGTAAGAAGAATAAGAGGAAAAAGGGATGTGGACAAGCCCTCCCACTTTCAGCAACAATGAGCTATTATATTACTCAACTGTCCAACTACAGTCGTCCACTGTTCTCCAAAGATGTCTGCCTTGGCCTTCAGTGGTTACTCCACATCTCCATAATTCCAAGTTTCCTTAGACCTACCTTATATCTCAAGAGCCCGATGTTCTGGTGCAGATTGAAAAAGGAACTTCCTCTTGTCCTTCTCAGTGGAGACAGAACATTCGCCCCCAACATAAAAGCCATCAACACAGTTGAAAAACACACTATTCTCTGTTATCGACTTTCTTAATAAAAAAAAAATTTTTCTTTCAATGTTTCCTAACTTTCCAGTCATCTTAATTCACCTGATCTCCTCTGGATTCTGCACAGTTTCCCTAATGTTTTTTTTTTTTTTAAATATAGTGCCCCAAGCTGGGTACTGAAGGTTGCCAGCACCAAATATAATGGAAACAACTTTCTGTCTCATAATACATTCTTCTATAGACATACGGAAGGACGTCCACCTTTCCTGCAGCCTCACATTGGTGGTTTATAATGAGAATGAAATGAGCAAAAGCCATGTGAAGTGCTCCCGCACTGTCAGATAATCCTTTTATACTCAGCTTTGACACCTTCCTTACCCATTTGGAACTTTGCACTTGCAAGCATTCATGGAGTACTACTCCAATTTATCAGCATAACTTTGTCTTCTAATCTTGGTCTGAAGAGCAGCTGCAAACATTCTCAGCACAATGCTATTCTCAGTTAACACATAGTGTATTCCAACATACTGGTTATTAATAAAAAGCATCATCAGAACCAGATACAGACATATTCTCCACTTTAAACATCCTCCAATTTGATGGCAAAGTGATGTAAGCAGCCTGTATTGAAGCAGTTCTCCCATGCTCTACTTAGTTTGAGAGTCATGCAGAAAAAACACACTAAAAACCATGCTTGTTACCTGCACCCATCAAGATCAGTGGTTGTAACAGGAGAGAACTATCTTTGTTAAAATATCGATACAAAAGTATCCAAAAAATATTAGTTATCATTCTAAAGATTAATTTTCCAGGTCCTCTCCTCTCCCTAAAATTCCTTTTTGTCTGCTGTTCTTCAGTATTCACATTTTCTTAAAGACAGTCGCCAAAAATTTAAGGATTATTTAAGCTAGAATCAGAAATTTCATTTCAGAAGATGTTTACCAGTTCCTAACATAAGTAAATATTCCTCAGTATAGTTTTCTGAAGAAAAAAAGGAAAAAAAAAAGCATTCTTTTCCTCTTGTAAAGAATAAGTGTATTAAATATCTGGTCACAATTACCTCTTTTGTGAAGCTTAAAGAAGAAAGGCCTGCTAATGTTTGAGCCATCTCAGTATCACTTTCTCCCCTTCTACACAGGCATGTTTTTAAGTTAATTATTTTTTGGATAGAGTTACGAAATTAAAGGTTATGAATTTCTGGAGTGGATGTGGCATACTGGCAAAAATTTCTTTAGCCGAATAACCATTGGTGATTCCACATCTTTCTGCAAAAGAACTGTTTTTACACAATAAGCTACGTCTCCACTAGGGACTTTTGCTGGTATTGTTTTTTCATCAGAGCTTTCTTAGCATGCCATTTTAAAGAGTGAGTTATAAGCTCTTCTCAGTACAAAAATACATATCTTTATTACAAATCCAACACGCAGAGAGAGTTTTTAAGCGTACATACATAGTGATGTTGTTTATATATGGTGAAGTCATGCTCAATGAATACAAGCTAAAAAGTCCAAAGAAAAGGAGCCCACAGCTATACTGGGCACAAAATGTGACCAGCAATTCCCAACTATGCTCATACCAGTGGAGCTTTCTGTCAGCTCAGCCTACACCAGATAATCCATGGCTCACTAGAGCTGTCTTGGCTGAGGATGTGAAAGCCTGACTTCGAATCCATTCATACTTCGAAGCGATAACATTGCTCTCCTACATACCTTGGTAATAGTTCGAAAGACCTCTCAAAAATTACAACCTCCCAACCACAACACTTAAGTTAACTGAAGCGTGTATACAAAGTTTAACAAATTTAAACCTGGGGGGGGACCTATCAGCATGAATGATCCAGGTCAAAGATAAAAAATTTTCTGCCAAATACTGTTGTCAAACTTGTCTTCCTGCACACCATGTATACGCTGTTTGTAATTTTCAAAAAGTTTGTGAACTTCTATTTGTCTGTATTTCATATAGAGATGGATGTGTAAGATTACTTACACGGGTAAGATTTTTCTCACCCTATAATTTAAGTAACACTTCTTATGACAGCTTTTTCAGATATCCAAATATTTTTCTTCTGCTAAACCATTATCCTTGCAAAGTTCCAAGTTTTATCAATACTGCATTACTCTTAAGAAAAGACCTTAAGTTCTTCCTCTAAACAAGACAACAAATCAACTACTGCTTCAGCACCCTAAGGCTGAGAAATATGCAAGACATGCTAAAACTACTGAACATTTTTTCTCCACATTTAATTCCTACAGTACCTTTTAAAAGCATTTTATCATGAAATCTCGTCCAAAATAAGTATTAGCTCCCACACACACACACTAGCACATTATTCCCACTGAAAAGTATCTGTAAACTTAGAGCCTTGATCCTATCTTTACAAGCATGCTTAATAATGAGCCTATGAATCATATTCTAAAGGTGATTCTTGATTACAAGATGAAAAATGCTTGTATCAGCCAACTAACATGACAATTCTTGCATAAGCAGTACATTCAATCTGAGTTTTAACCAGGAAGAAAAGAAATATTCTTTTTTGCTGATCTTTTTCCCTAGTGTCAATGTATTCATGAATTAAATTATGAATAGTTATTTGTTCAACATTAAGTCAGTATTTTCAGAGCATATAACTGCAAACACTTGAGGATGCATCCACTTTTTTAGGTTCTGACAAGCCAGAAAGCAGGTACATACCTTAAGAGTTCTGTATGAGCAGCACTGTTCAAGAGTACATTAGGACAGGTGGCTGGGCAGGCTTTGATTTTGAATGACAGCCATCTGATTCAATATTGAAATAAATATCTAAGTTTACTATATTGGAGTATAACACTAAATTACTATATTAAATATTATAATAAATATTTAAGTATCCGATATAATTATAGTGTGGATAGTCATACACAGTGGATGGATGGAAGCACAGTGAATTGCATTAGCTGGAACATTTCTATTTTGATGAAGACTAATTACTTTGAAAATTGCATAACTTTAACACTACTTTTATCTCCTACTGCAAACATGAAGCTATTTCAAGGAAACAGTCTGCATACATGTGAGTTTATCCTTTGATTTTACCTTAAGGTGCATAGAGAACGCACATAACATGGTTTATAGATAGCTGAGAGAGATCAGTGTGTAAGCCAAAGATGTTAACCCTCAGGTCTCTTCATCACCGCGTACACATTGAATATGTTATCATGCTGTTCTCTATCTTTCTCTCAGACAAGAACAGTGCCCAAGCCATCTGCCTTTGCATACTGTAAATTTTTGGTTATAGTATGCACTTACAGCCCTTTCCTTCTGCTCCAAAGGAACTTACTCTGTAAATATTCCATAGCTATTACACCTCCATACAATAAAAAGAAGTTGTGCTAATGGATGTGTGTTAAAAACATGACTTGTGAAATACATGAACAAGCCGCTGTTGTACTGCCAATAGTAAGCAACCAGTCCTTGCAGACTGCCCTCAAATACCCCCTAGACTCACGCAAAGTACTAACAATATGCCCTTACCTGGCAGCTTGCTAGCAGTGGTACAGTAACATTATTGTAGCACAGCCTACTGGAACAGAGAAACCATTTTGTCAACAGCAGATACTGCGGAACAAAAAAATCCTCCATAAGCACAGCTCTCCAGTTGTTTTGCAGCGAGATGACTTTTATTTTTTCAAGAAGGTGGGCCTTTAACATAACTAGGGTTTACATCAGCACCTAACCCCCCTCAATCCTGCAAAGAACTCCTGATCCCAACTTGTGGGAGTAAGTCCCATAGTTGTTGATGCCACCATTTGTGATAAAGCTAAATGGCCTCTCTTCAAAGCTTCCAGTCCCAGAGCTCACCTGGTCCATATGGGATTCAGATCAAACCTGTTAGAAAGTATACCCAAAGGCAGCCAAAGTACCTATGCCACCTTCCAACATCTGTCACTTCCTTAATCCTGCATTACAGAAAACCAGAGGAAACACGCCTCACTTCATGCACAGCACATTTTGTCAGTAAACACCTCTAGCACAGTTTCTAAATCTAAATCTTCTAAATATACAAAGTATTCATACAAGTGTAATTTAGGTGTTTTAGATGTTTAACTTCCACATCATTTTATTCTGAAAGATGCATCGCAGTAATTTTGTAGCAGCGGTGCACCATCACTGTACAGCATAGTGAAACTGAAATCACCATCAAGCCTTAACGCCAGCCTGACCTCCTGCCACCACATCTCACTGAACAGATTTTCAAGCCAAAAAATTCTCATATCTTTGTTATTTTAGAACTAATCACACACACGTAATTCACATTTTTTCCCTTTGGATAGCAGCGCTGCATCTTTAATTAGACAGTTTAATAGACAAAACCAAAGACAAGAAATAACCAAAGCCATCTGGATCTGAGGTTTTCTTACTTCAATACTTGTCTTATTTCACTAGCTCAAAAGTCTTACTCACTCTAGCAAAGTTGTTTGGAGTATCTGTTATTCTCTCCCACTTTACAGTAAGACTTCGGAAATTAGATTTCTTTCTAAACAGAATCTAATTCAGGGCAAGAGCAGCACATTTTTCCTGAATGCCTTTGGGAGCTGTCAGGAAACATGTATTTGAGTTAAAGGAGTTATGCCTCTCTATTTGCCTACCTTCTGCTGGTGCTGAAACGGCTGATGAAGATGTGTATATCCACCTCTGCACAGCAAAGCTTTTTGGTCAGACTATGACCTTCTCCTTCCAGTCTCTGGAAAGCACTCATACCAAAACACAGTGTAATGCCTGCAGCACAGTAAGTGCACTGGTGTCCTCAGCAAACCAGAAATTATATATGACAATAAATGTTTTTACAGTTACATTGAATTCAAATGCATGGTAGGACGTATTTCTTGGCAAATACCATCCTCTACAGCAGGTAGGGGGCTGTCCAGTTAATTACAGGCAAAAAAACCCAAACAAACCCAGAAATATCATTTTGTGGAAATATGCCTTCTTTTGTCAGAGTTCACGCTAGTTTGTTGCGCAAAATAAGCTGTACTGTCAAGAGATTCTAATGGTGCAACAGCATCTATTATAGGTCCTTCTGCTCCTGCAGTATATTGGCTAAAAACCAATATTCCACATTTAACTGCTTTTCATATACTTACAGAGAGTAGCAAAATTGAGAGTTTAACCTGATTAAGGGAAAAATCTGGGGAACTTTGCACCTAACACCAAGGAAGTTTAAGCCATATCCTAAAATGATATGATTATTAAATCATGCTCTTCCAACATCATAAAGATCAAAAATTACTTTAAGTAATTTGGGTTCATTTTAATATAGGAAGTATCAAAAGCCCAGTACATAAACTTACTGAAGTGGTGCATTTTCTGGCATGTAAGAAACAGAAGCAAGTCCAAACTATTTAGAATTTTTTTTAATTAGTACTGTTTATTACACAACAGTTCTACATGCTCTTCCTTAGAAGTAGCATGATACCCTCCTGTTGGAGCAAAACTCCTCAGATAGTAGGCTTCAGCCCAGATTCTCACGATGAAGAAACTTTACACACATCATGCTACAATCCAGACATTTCCTATTTTGTGTAGAGAATCTGTATATCTTACTTTTCTGTTGATCTCTCAGGAAATACCTACAGCATGCCTCCACAGTGCCCTGTCAGATGATCACTTGCTGGTTTAGCTGACTAAACAGAGCTTAACAGGTCTTAATGAAAACTATAAACCATGACATAAGAAATAGCCTAACTAAAGTGGAAAAAGGGGAAAAGTGGGGAAAAATAAAGCAAAGTCAAGAAAATCAAGCTGCTAATAAGCAACAACACAAAACAAAAACCACATTTCATGAGGGAGTTTTGCTAAGGAATCAATTTTTTTTTTTTTATGTAGTTTCTATAAAAGAAGCTGGTCAACCCCAAACTAGTAACCCTCAAGATTATACCGTAAGAGTTCTCTCTCCGCTGACAATGCAGGAGCAACAAAAACACTTGCTCAAAGCTTGCTGCAAAGCTTTCCTTACCAAATCTCAGTTAATAGACCAAGGAGGAAAGCAATTTAAATTATTTGCCCATTATATCATACAATGCGTTTTCTTAAAGAAAAAAAAAAATCCTGACAAATTATTTGAATGTGCAAAGCAGCAAATCCTCAAGCTTCAAATATTTATCATTCAATGAAAACCAAACATCAACCTTCGCCTACAAAGTGACTGGCAGAAAATCACAACACAGCACGGGTTTACACAGTTGGGTACTTGGGCTAGTACCTCAGAGATCAAACAGGCTAAGTTTTGTACTCCCCAGTGTTATACAAACCAATTTGAAAACAGTTTTGCAGAACGTGTCCGAGATTTTTCTTTCTCAAGGCCGAAAAAGTGAAAGAAAAACAGGCAGCTTTGTAACAAAGCATGGGGACTAAGATGATAGTATAAAGTCTGAAATGAATTCTAGACATGAAATTGTGAAATTGTGTTGCTTTCCTTCTATTCCTTGCTCTTTCCCCTAAATCCCACAAGTGATTTCTTCATGTGAAAGGCCATCTACATACCAGCCATCTCTACATGACTTCTGTCTACTCCGAAGTGGGACTAATCTTCATTTTTCTCAGCAGGAACAGGAGAAAGAAGCATAACAAAAACCATGAAGCTGCTCCTTCCATGCTAACATATTTGGTGACGTGCAAAATTCTAGTAATTTTGGTTAAGCATCACTACTTTCTAAATTACCAATTTTTTTTAAGCAACTAAAATGCAAGATACCTGGATCTAGAGTACTTCTTGCAGCCATTTTAATGCAAGCTCCATCAATTCTATACCATCTTTTCACACTGTGCACTTAAAGTAGGTGAACTCATTAAAGGAGATTTGTCACTGACAGCCACTTTCATACCTTTTCTTCTGGCCAATACAGGATCAGATTTTGACATGCACTGTTAGAAAACTGAATAAAACAGAGCAGCAGAGCTCAACGGAAAAAAAAAAAAATCTCTCCCCCTTCAAAACACAGGTATCTTCACAAAACTGTTTCAACTGACACTCATGTACTGTAAGTGCGCAGCTCTCCCATGAAGGGAGGCAGTCAAGTAAAGGAACAGCTAAAATCCTCCATGCTATTAATAGAAACATTGGAAATGCCTGCTTAATTTAGCTTTTACTTCCTTCTTCAATTCAGACTAACATCTCTTCTGAGATATGTGGAGCTCCCTGAGCAAACAAAACTCATCCTGGCTCATCCCAAGTACAGCTTCAATACACATTTGAGTAGCACCCTTTTACAAGGGCACAAGAGCTAAAGGATCAAAACCATCCTTTACAGCCCACGTCAAAGCTGCTCAGAGTAAAAGTTTTAAAATATACTGTGATACAGGTTAGGGTGGAGCAGGATTGGTCTTCATTGAACATGGAGAGTGAAAACAAAGTTGTATTTTTCCAGCACCGTACATTAAGCTTTACTGATTTTCAGTAGATAAAGCAAAGGACCTTACAAAGGGGAACCCACCTTCTTACAACAATGCTGCTATGTCTGAGTTTCATAAATCCAGATCAGCTCTTCCCCTTATCCCCCAGTTTTAGAGCTCATTCATGAGCACTTTATTAGTGACCATGTGGTTATCAAGTTTCACAAAGTTTTAGAGCAAACATAGAGCTTCAAACCCTTAAGTTTGAAACTGGACTGGTAAGGGAAGTTGTACACAGAAAGAACTCCTCCATATCCCACAGCTTTCAGACGTGAATTTCTCTATTTGCCATGCACAGTGACATGTCCCTATCACAAACAGCCTCTGAGATAAACTAAAGCCAAGAGAAGAAGTATCATCTGCCTTTTGGTCCTCAGTAAAAGGAAAGACAACTTCAGCCAGATTCTATCTTTAAAATGAAATTGTTTCACGAAGAAAAGCTCTAACAATGCAAAATATATTTTTTCCATTTGCTTCAAAGTAAGATTTGTTCACTGGTTAAAACCTCAGAGAGCTAGAAAGACTGTGGAGCTATAGTTAAAACTAGGTGTCAGAACATCCTGTGTCAGCCCTACTACATACCAAGAGGCTGACCACATTCCTGTCTACAAAGGCTCCTCATTAACAGTTTAAAATAAGAACAAAAGCATCTCCTCCAATGCATTCTATTTTACTTACAGATAATTAAATCTGAAGAAAGTCTCCTCATAAAATAACTGTGTGTAAACAAAAAGCAAAAAAACTACAAAACAAACCAAAAAATCAGTCCCTGGAAATGTAAGAGCTTCAAATTCATAACAATGCAATTCTAAACATCAGAGGTTGATCTAACTGTGCTGTTCCCTGGTATTTGAGAATTATCACAAAAGCTTCTCTGGATTTCCATCCACTTACATACCAAATTCAGCACTGAAACACACTTCACATATTCCATATTTTTAATGCAAAGTAATCTGCCAGGAAGTTTACTTAATTTATGTTTTACTTTTAATTACATTTGATAGACGTAATGATGCTACTGTTGTGGCAAAGCATTCCAACTGAACAGATCTGGAAGAAAGTTTGAGCTAGCTCCCTATTAACTATCAAGAACTTAAAAATAAAAGTTGATATTCAGACCATCATTTTCCTCCCAAATCACAACATAGCGTGCTAGTCCCTGTGTTTCAGACAGTTTACAGCTAGGAGCTGTGCATCCTGAGCTTTTCCATCAGACAGCTAATCAAACGCAGCAACTTACTATGCATTTCATATCCTTATCATAAATAACCAGGAATGCAAAAGCGTTCATATTTGGTTTCCACTGACTTTTCCTTCATTCCTATGATTAAAATCCACTTCATGTATATTTTTGATACTCTAAATTTTATTCTCCAATGCTGTATGGTGACACTTATGACTGAAATGCAAGCACTCCAGGGAGAAAGAACTCTTATTGAATTTAAGACAGGTTATTAATATATTACAGAAAATTTTATTAAAAGGATAATAAATCCAAATTCAGTAATTTGAAGAAAAAACAGCTAATTAGAGCATGTCTGTATCAATGAAAGCAAAGTCACATGGACTGTCACCTCGACAATTAATTCAAAATTAAAATCTACCTAAAGATCCCAGTACATTTCTAAATAGTAAACAAACTTGGCTTGTCAAGAGGAAAAAAGAACACAAGGATATTGTTCAGACAGGCATTTTTTCCTGTTTAACTGCAACTATGATTTGAACAGTACTAGTTGTAGCTCATGATGAATAAAAAGTAATTGCAATCACTTATGTAAACATTAAACTTAAGTAACCCTTGTAAGACAGAAAAGGATGAAGGCATTTCATGAGTAAGCTAGACTCAATGAAGCTACCTTTACATCAATACAGAAATGAAGAACTGCTTTGTGAACTACAGCTGTATGTAGCTGCTATACATAATCAAGTAAATATTCCTAACAGACTGATTTTTAAATGAAAGTTATTTTTAATCTCTTCATAACAGTATTTTTGCTGAATTACAAACACCAATGGTTTCTGGCAAATAGAAAAAGGGACAGACAATTAAATCCACTCAAATTACACCACCATTCTCAGTATGGTGGCTTAACCATCACAATAGTTTAAACAACTTTTAACATTTCACATAAAAAATAAGGTCAGGTCAAGAAGACACAGAGTTGTGGATCAGAAAAATTAATAAAGTTTGAAACAGGTTGCAATGATGGCTGCAACTATTATGGCAACACCGGGCAGGGAGGGGGGAAAGGGGATAAATCAAATCCGAAATCAAGTGTGACCCAATTTCCAATTAAATATTGACCCATTTGTCAGCAAGAGTGGAGATATCAGCTAAATAAACCAAGTGCAACTGCAAACAGATGTAGGTAAAATGCTGATGTGATTTCTGAACATATGGGAAGAAGGGGGAAAAGAGGGACACAACACTAGATAACAAAACAAAACCCGAAACAAAAAGCACACACCTGAAAAGCAAGAGACAGGTACAGAAACACTGCCATATTGCATGACAGCTCATTATCCACCCCAGAAGAATCCAAGCATCGCCAACAGCAAAGCGAGTTACAAGCAGCCCTTAAGAATGCCAAAGAACATGAAGACACCTACTTCTACCATTTGATAGCCAAGACACTTGACCTTCTGATTTGGCAGATAGGGCAACAAATTACAGACAACCAGAGCTGCTCTGAGTGGATTTACTGCCAGATTAAAGGCACTGACAAATTAAAAAAACAAAAACAAAAACCACCCAGAAAAACCTTAAAACATGTTTACTCCTGTTTGTACCCTGAGTTTAGTTTAAAACTTGGCATATTATCCATCCTGGGTCTTGAAATCCAGTTTACTATTGTAACTTTAGTAACTTAGGCCATGCAGTAGGATACCAGTGGGTTGGTTTTGTCAGGGTTTGGGGGCAGTGTGTCTTTTGGTTTTTAACAAAACTAATTGAGGAACGATGAATTTCATTACCACCCTTTTCAAAAGGATAAAACCTCCCAGGTTTTACAAGCTATTAATGTGGAAAAACTTTTTCAGTACACTAAATGTTTGACTAGGAAACAGTGTTATTAAAGATTCATAATTTGTGCTTTAAATTGTATTAAATTAACTGTTAAAAATTGGCAAAGGTTACAAACAATAGAGATACTTTGTTGATGTCATAGCACGTGGTTGGCAACTGGAATAGCTGAGCTACATGCTACTGCAAGTACCACATTTAGAGTAAATACATGAAATACCAGAGTGCAATTTCAACCCGTGCAAACTTATCACTTCCTACATAAGCGAAAGAATCACTGTTGCTAGAATGGCACCGCTGCTAGAGAGCACGGATGTTGTGACTGAAGGACTGCTTGCTTGGGAGGAGGCAATAAAGAACATTAAGTGAAGATTTCTGAAAAGGGTCTTTTCAGGAGAAAGGGAAAAAGAAGGGGTTGATGTGGAGAGCTCTTCCTTAGTAAGTTAACACAGCTCTGAAGGAAATTACATAGGAGAGCTCAGAACGAGTATAAACCCTACCTTTTGCATTTTTAATTTTACAGACCATGTATATGTCATGACATGAATTAAAATAAACCCACAGGATTTCCCTCTACACCACCACTGTTCATTCCAGTAAATTTTCTTACGCTTCATGCTAGGAATCGACACTCCCAAGGTAACTTTTGGTGTAGATTGTGTTATTTTACACCCTCTGTTTTGAGGTAAAACTTATAAAAGCCTAATTTACTCACGTTTAACATTGCAAATGATCCAGATAAGCATTACTTTAATAAAGCTCCTTTAGCAAAATAGCACAGGAGATGTTTAGTCACAATCAGAAAATCCAGTGTATTTGTTAAGTCGTTATGAAACGCTTAACTTCATTAAGTTATTTTCACACAGTTAAATACAGCTTAGTTCCCTAGTTTCTCAAGTCTCAATACCTGATTTGTCACATATTACTCATAACTTGGACTTGCCATCAGTAAAGCTAAAAGTACCACAATAACAATATTTTGAGGTTTAGAAGCTACCAGCTAATTGATAAAGCTGTAATGTAAAGCTAGGGGTGAAATATGAAGTGCAACAGTACTTCTGCTTCCCTTGAGTCCAGAAGGATATGTAGTTAATATAAAGTTCCTACCCTGCCTGCTCACGATCACATTTCACAATGGAGAAAACCACTAGAAGAGCAAGAAAAATACCAAAACCAATAATTTTATATCAACATCAGTTTCTTTCCCTTCTACTTGGCTGCAGCTTTTTGGCCAGTTATTTCTTGTTTACTTCTAATCGGTGCAGACGTAATCAGTAATAAAATCTCTCTCCTACCTAAGCCTTTGCAAGACAATATTCCACTCCAAATCACAACTACTTCTAGCATTAAGACTTCAACCATCAGGAAATCTAAATGGTTAAACTCACATACTGACAGACACAAAAAAACAGTTCTTTGACACAAAGCAAAGTTTTCGTTGCTGCAGGAGCAGAGTTTGCCAAGATACTCGGAAGTAAGAATACACACTTGAGATTATTGCTTTAAACTTGTATTACAAACTATTTGGAAATGTTTAATAACTGTCCCACTACAGGAATTCAAGATTTTATAAACAAGTCATTTACAATACTTACCTGATTTTTCTAACATGCTTGAGGAACAGCTTCTGCACAGTTTACAGAATATAAGGTTGCACACATCTGACCAGTAGTAACTGGGCTATTTTTAAAGAAGTAATTGATGTTTGAAAATTAATGAGTGGAAAGATTTTAAAGATATTGAGAAACTTAAATTTAAGAAGGCTGTTAAAAAAAATTAAGTTTTCAAATACAAAAGGTGTCTCTGCTTCAGAAAACATGTTGCATTTTCCAGGGAGAGCAAGACGTCAGTAACTTTTTACAAGCGAACTTTCCCAGCATTCTACCAGCATCACTTTCTACTGTAGTGTACTGATCATGTACTTTATATAAGGCAACATACACAATGCAAAAAAATAGAAGCTTTAAATTCTGCATTGGATAAGTCATCTCTTTTGTGTTATTATGCAAACTAGTGCTTTTGTAAGCCAAGTCACTAGGAACAACTTAAAACTTCCATATCAAAAACTGATCTTAAGATTAGGAGCTAAAGACTGAAATAGATCATTAGGTCACAGGCTGAACTGCAAAAGAATGCCTCTTCCAAGCATCACTTTTAGAAGTTATGAGCGATGAAAAAAAAAAATTAAAAAAAAAAATAACAACTAGAGCTACAGCCCGAAGTTACGTGACACCTGAATAACCACAGATGATGAGAAACAATGGCAGTATGAAGATTCACAGTAAGCTGATTGCAGGTGTCCTACAGCTTCTCCTCCTTAGTTCCTGCCTCTTACTTCATCCAAAGTAGAATACTGCTTCAGGCTAAGTAAAATAAAACAACAGCTGCAGAACTAAATGGCTATTCTTTCTGCAAATGAGCATCTGTGGTAGAAAATTGGCCCTCTGGCAGTCTAGAGGAGTATGATAGTTCTCGTACTCTACTAAAAGACTCAAACACCCTAAAGGAATTCTAGTAAAAAGTTAGGAAAAGTGGGCTAAGGAAGAAATGATAAAGGAATCATGGAAGAACTCAGAGAGAAAAATGAATACTTCAAAAGAAAGTTGTAATAATGCAATTATCTGCATTTGAAATAATTACAGTTACACAGAACAGTTCTAGGCAAAAATAACAATGGACTGCCTCCAAAACTTTAAGTCAACTATAAAATGGGAAGCAAAGCCACGAGAAACTTCAGGTAATCCTGCCAAAACCAGAAAGAAAATGCGAATTTGGTGAAGTACTACAACACCATAAAAGGAATGTGGATAATCTATTTCTACTGGAGAACTCCGTATCCACAGACACCAGAAGTTAACTCACTGCATCGCTGAAATAACCCAGTTACACTTCAGTACGTAAAGGCAGGTAAGCACTTAAAACACTGCCTTTTCCCAGCTTTACTACAAATCTCTTGTGAGATACAGGGAAAAGCAGTAATCCTTATCCCTCAGTTCTGCAAGATTCCCTCTGCATACCATCTCATTTGGAAACGGAAGCTGTCCCCAGTACAGACATAAAGCAAGTCTTGAGATGGACTTGTATTTGTACTAGTAGTAGCCCCTAGACGAAACCAAAACAGCTGACACTAGGGACTTGGGAAATAAGTTCCCAACAAACTCAATTAAGTTGACTTTCACTTACATAAGCTTCTCACAAACATCTACAAAACACAGGGCACAGTGCTAGTTTACCACCTTCCTTAAAAATACAGATTCTTCTTCACAACAAGAGTCAAGGAAGTTACACTCTGGCATAACTATAGAGAGATTTCCTGTTAAGAATGGATAATTACAGCATTGCAACTTCCTTCCAAGCCATCCATCCACATTCTCCTTTAAAGAGCGCTACTCCATTAGCTATAAGCAGATAGGGTTACTACGCCACACTCATTCAAGCACCCAACCTTAAATGTGTTTCAGATCACAGCTGTTTTAACTTACTCCACAACATGCACACACACACAAACATTTTTATACTACTGAGATATCACCACTACAGCGGTTTCACTGAACTGACCTAGTAAAACCTCCTACTTGGCATTAACTATGTATCTTCTGGTTTTCCTAGTATGAATTATCCACTACTTATACCTATGGAATCACCCACACCCCCCCCAATAGAATCACGTAAAAAAAGTGAAATCTGGCAACAAGTTTTCCAGCACCATTTACATTCAAACAACCTAAAGCACTTGTTCTTAGCATCACTATACAGCACTGAACACAGCAACCAAAAGCTAAATGCAAAAGAAAGGGCTGCATAAATCACAGCATACAAGTTAAACCCACAAACCAGTTTTGAGCTATCACTGCTCAGAGAGGTGTGAAAACTAGGACAAAGTCCTAGTGAAACTAGGTTTTCTGTAAAAGAAATTTCATGAACTATGCTTTGAGGGTTTCAAGACTATCAAACCTGTCTGATCACCGTAAAACAAGTAATCCATCATTACAAAATCAGCACCTAGATTACAAAACCGAGAATCCTTATCCCAGCTATAAGACTGGGCTTCCCAAAGAGGAGAAAAAGCATATCATGAGTGCAAGTATATGACAGTAAGATGATTGTTGCTACCTATCATAAGCCAGGTCCGCTTGTAAATTAGAATCATAGCTCTTTCTCTCAAACCAAACAAGCAACTAAGCTTTGTAACAGGAGAGAAAGAACATTCTTTGTAGTACATTATATTTTTATCATTATGGTCTAAGAATGCCTTTTTATAGTCTTTGATTATTAAGGTAATGGTCACTGAGGGAATATGCAAACCCAGGTGGGGAGCACTTCAGTTTTGGAATCCATAGACAGTCAAGAGCAAAATAAATAAGGATAGGAATAATCATGTGCATGAGTACCTATGTTGCATTTCCCCCCATTTGTATGAGTTAATGTGAGGCTGAGCTACTTCAAAGTGTTCATGATGGCTCAAGCTTAATAAAGAAACAATATCAGAAACAGGACAGTCAGAAATTTTAAGACCTGTACAAGCAATACAAATACCACATTAACAAGAATGTATGCCATGGTCACAGAAAATGCTACAAAACTAAGACTTCATTCCAGGACAGTATTAGAAAACTCAGCTTATCAACTTGTCCAGGACACAACCTTTAACAAAGTAAGTTTTAACTGTCATTATCACAATAAACACTAACTAGAAAAATATTTAAGAAGCATGACACCTATGAAGACTAGTATATTAATTGTCTTTCACAGTGAGATGTCAGTTCACAGGACTTACCTAGTAGTAAACTGTTCATTGTAAAAGGAAGATATGTGCAAATAATTCAGAAGTGGTGCTTGAGTCGCAGATTGTGCAAAAAGCATTCATTTTTAAACATACAACCATAAACGGTATGAACAAAGAAAATTTTCAAAATAGAAAACCGTGTGTCATTTCCTGATGCCAGGAACAGAGACTCCCAAACTTATTAGAGGCAGCACACAAAACTTATCTACCCATGATCTATTTTAAGCACTAAAAAAAAAATTGACTGGTAGTAAAACCAATAAAAAAAACCAAACAAGTTTGCTTTGCTCTGATAGAAGAATTCTCTGAAAAGGAGGCAGGAACAGGGACCTTTGACAGTCTAGAGTAGGCAAGGGAAATACAGAAATGGGCTTCTCATCCAACAAATACCAGATAGCTTTCTACCCAAGTTCAAGCACCCTTCTACAGCAGCATCCTGTAGGTCTCAGTTAGGATGTGCCCTAGCAACCGCGTTCAGAACACCACCCTTGCATACACAGGCCAGTCTGAAGAGCAGTTGTCTGGTCAGTTTGATGTTCTTTTTCATAAAGCTTATACCGTGAAATAATTCAGCTGCTAAATGCCCTATTACTGAAACCGTACTTTTAGCACTATTCCAGGCTAAACCTGACAAAGTTTTTTTCCAGAAAGCCTCCCTTCTGTTGTGTGAAATCCAGTAACACCACGACTTCAAACACAGGCCATACGACAAGGTGTTTTCTCTACCTGAGACTACGTTACTTAAAGCCCAAAGATTTCCTCAGCTTTCTGACACCCTGGGCTGACCAAAACCAACACAGCCACTCAGTTACTACTCAGTCTTCAGGCAAGAGATTACATGGAAGAGGGAATACCAGGAATAAACTGAGGCAGCTGTTCTGGGGCTCCCCTAAAAAACTGATGACATCCCTCTCAGGTACTTGCAGAACAAGATTGTCTGAAATGTTTAAGTCAGACATGCTTTGGTGGAAAGAAGAAATAACCACAGTACAATTAATCCTGGTACTATCATCCGGTCTTCTCATTTGGATACAGAGCGACTCAGAAGGCACAAATTCAAGACACGTGAAGACCCAACCTTCTCCTCACAGACGTGGGTGGGAGGAAAGGAGAAAGCACGCATACAGAAGGCATGGCCACACATCGTTCTCCAGTATCTTTCGTTACGTATTGGGGGAAATGGAGGGAGAGGAGGGGAGGGGAGAGAAGGGTCTTTAACATGCCTGGAATAAAAGATGCAAGATAATCAGGTATTCAAGCCAAGAACATCCTCAGTCCTGTGGCCTTACAGCATAGCGGGAGACACACTAATATGAACTTCAGTGCTCATCATTCTCTTCGTAATAACCTGGATGGAACAGAGTTGATCGAAAACGTTTTAAGCCTTCCCACCTCGGATCTATTTTTAATAGAAGCTGAAAAATGGCCAGTCCCTGTATGGGATGTTAAGCTCAGGTACTGAATGTCTAAAGTTAGGCCCACATTCCCAAGTGAAGGAGACAAACTAGAAAGGATAAGACTATGAACATCCTCACCAAGAGAGATTAGCTCCTCAGCTCAGTTCACATTCTGCTATGTGGAAGAGTTAAAAGAATGACAGCGAAACTATTTTTTTTTTCCTCTAGTAGACTGTCCAGTAAAGAATTAAGATAACTGATCAGCTATTCCTTCTTGAAACTCCTACACCTCCTCTACGGAATGGGGGAGTGCTGCCCTAGCAAAACACAAATCAGATCAATTAGTAAGTAAATCACAGCCCATTCCTCTGCCTGGCCTCTGTGGTTCTCCCTCTCCAAGGAAGGGGTATGGGGCAAGTCTTGTCCTTCAGCAGCTCACATTGTCCAGGGCCCTGTGCACAGGTTAGAGCTAATAAGGCCCCCTCTGGAGAGCAGATACACCGAACAGCCTCTCCCAAGCTCCCCATCGCCACGTCCCCGATCCTAACCCCCCACCCCCCCGCCATGAGAATGTCCTATGCTGAAACACACAGAGCTCCTCCGCCTGACGAGGCTGCACGTCCCCGCGAGGCCGGTGGAAAGGAGGCAGCCCCACGGCGGGTACTCCGCTCCGCAGGACGCCGAGACAGGGGGGAGCCCGGCGGGACGCGGGGGAGAGCCCTTCGGCCGCCATCCCTCCCCGGTACTCACAGTCCAGGTGCTTCTTCTTGGGCCCCATGACCTCGTGGGTCGTGGCCTTGCAGACGGTTTTCGAGACCGCCGAGCCGGTCACGCTGTGCTGCGCCGCCGTGATGCGGTCGGTGAGGCTTTGGCCGGACATGGCGGGTTGCTGGCGGCGCTGGAACCGAGAGCGGCTCCGCTGCCTCCTCAGGGGCCGGGACGGGAGGACTAGCCGGGGGATGGAGCTGCGCGGACTCCTCACCCCGCCGTGCCGCAGGCGGCCCCCGCTCCGCCCTCAGGGACGGACCTGTCACCCGAGCAGGGACCCCTCCTCCTCCTCCCACCCCCCCCACCCCCAGCCGCCGTCCCCTCCCCCTGCGCGCCTTCCGCTCGGCCGGGGACAGGGGACACACACTGGGCGCCGCAGGAAAATGGCGGCGGCCGAGCTCCTCCTCGGATCTTTCCGGGCCGCCCGCATCACGTGACCCGCGGCGCCCCGCCCACGTGACACGCGCCCGCCCCTCCTCGCCGGCGCGCCCCGCGCGAGGCTCCTCGGTGCGAGGGGGCGGCGGGTGGGGGGGGGGTGGTGTCACGTGGCGCGGCGCGCGCCCCGGCGCGGGTGTGGCGGGCTGCGGCCGTTGCGGGGCGACCGTTGGGGCGGGGGCCGGTGGCAGCCCCGTCCCCTCAGGGCTGGGGGCCTCGGGGCGGGCGCGGGGGGAGGACGGGCACAGCCCCTTCCCGAAGCTGGGCGATGCCGGGGGGCGGGCTGTGCCCCTTCCCCTTGGGCCGGCGGCGGTGGGAGCGTTGGTTAGGTCCCTCTTGGGGTTCGGCAGGGTGGGTTAAAGCGCTGGGTAAAATCTCCGTGGAGCGAGCGGGGTGTCTCCGCCTTGAAGGAAGTTTTTGTATTTCTCCGCTTGGAAAGTTTTGTGGAAACTCCTTCAGAGTCACCTTAGACAATGAGAGCTTAAAGGGAAAACCTCTTCACAGGCAGCGAGGAGTTTGGAGCTCTGTGGTTGCTGTGATCGTGCTTCTCCTCAGAGTTATTTTTCTTTGAAAGCTTGCCAAAAATTTCTCGAATGTACATCACGGCGAGCATAAAAAATTGGTGGTTTTCAGGTCTTTCATGATCAGCCTCCCACTGTTTTGCTACTCAGCTAATGCTTCTCAGGGCTCTTGGACTTAGTCGGTGGCTCTCTCCTTGGCTTGTTGGGATTTTGTACGAAGTTACTTAATGTTTCTGTTCATAAAAGTTAGCTAACTGTTCCCTAACGTGCCTTCTGTAAGCCTGGTACCTGTATGCCCCAGACACAGTGGCGGACAATGAGGAAGAGCCACTGGAGTCGTTGCCTCCTAACGTGCATTGCCAAAACGCAGCCACAGCCTCCCAGCTATCTGCAAATTTCACTACTTGTTACAACAGGGCTCTTCTCCTCCTTCCCGAACGCACAGCAGCGAATAATACAGTGAAACCACAGGACTCCAGCAGACAAATGTTCTTTCTCTCCCAGAAGTGCCTCCTGATAAGTCATCTTGGAACTAACTGTCCCTCATCCGTGAAGCCGCTGAAATATTTATTGGACAACTTAAACAGAAGCAGTATACAAATGATACTCGGCTCTGTCTGCTTGACAGGATATATAAGTAGGATTATCTGTTTATAACGCGTAAGGAAAACCGGTGTCAGAGGAAGGACGTCTGGTGAAAGCTGAACCCAAATAATGCCAGTGCTGTGTGTGTGGAAGGAGCGCTTGCACATGTAGAACTTGCTTCCTTCATAATGCTAGGCTCTTTGAAGATACTGTCGTGTTTGTATTTCTTGGCTCCTTCTGAACTGCTTCTGGAGTCCCAAATATCCATGCTGGAGAAATAAATCACTGACATACACAGCAGCAGACTCTGAGATAAGACAGCTTTAGCATAAAGCTCCACACCACGAAAACAGAGACCGTATAGGCTATTGATACAGCAACACATATCGCTGTGAATACATCATCTTTTTGTATTGTTTCCAAATTATACTGTAAATCAATCATACAAATAATTTTGACGCTGCTGGTATTTTCAGCAGGCGCCAAGATTTCAACACCCCACTTCAAGAACTCTTGCTTGCTGTTTAGAGAAGTTCCATGGAATTGGCCTAAGTAATTTAGGCTCTATCAGTTCTTCTCTGATTATGCCCGTCACTTTCCCCAGGAACAGTGAAACTAGCCAAACAGAGGAAGCTTGTGACTCTAGGAGTTACTGAGACCAGATTTGGATAAGAGATCTCATTCCTAAGGGAACAAAAAGTGACCTTGGTCTTTGAGGTCCAAAACAACAACAACAAAAAAATTAGCCTTTTTAGAGCTCTTCATATGCACAGAAACCTCACAGTTTTACCCCACTCGGTTAAAAATTCTGCTCGATATTTTTGTTCATAAGCAGAAATGGAAGGGAGAAGTGATGGGAAAACATATTTTTGTAATTGTTTGTTGCTTATTAATTGCTTGGGAAGCACTTGACACCATTACAGTGAGGAGCTTGAAGCACTGTGATAGATAATATCTGAGCACCTCCCAAAGATTTGGAAATTGAAATCAAAATATTATCTCTTTTCTTTTCCAACCTGAAGAAAACAAGTTTGATTAGTTTATAGCTCATTTGTTTTTGTTTGTGTGCCTGGGTGTGCTTGAGAATGAAAGGAGAAAGGAGTACATATCTGAAGAGAAACTAAGGCAAAGATAGGAGTCCTATATTTAGCGAAGCGGCAAACCTAAACAAGATTCTTTTCTCTTGTGAAAAGTTCTTCCAGCGTCTGGATCCAGCTCCTGTGAAAACGCTGTGTCTTGCATTCACAAGCTCCCAAAAGCGTCAGTGTTTTGCTGGCATCCAGCTATCCTGGAAGGACAGACAAGCTGACAGGGCTGTTTCTCTCCATGCATATTGTATAGAGCTGAAAACCTTGCCTCAGCACGACCTCTGTAATTTATTATGTATATCGCTTTCTTGCAACAGTGTCATTTCCACTCTGCGCGGTGCCTGCCACGCTGTAACGCCTGCAATGCCACTGGGTGCTTTGGTGTTCACAGTGCTGCTGGCATCTGTGCCCTTCCTCCACGCTTCATACGATTAGGAAAGCTGTGTGCATTGGGGGACACTATTAATTGGATGTAGCTTCAGATTTAAAACAGGTGTTTTGGCTGAATTTCAGGTCTATTAGAAATCAGCCCTTCTGGGGCGCAAAATTGGAGAGGCACAAAGCCGAGCGCGGGCTAATAAACTGTAGCAGGCTCCTTACCAAGGGTTTGAGGGCATACCCGGAAACAGCAACAAAAACCCAGCAACCATAATCTGGGTGGTGAAGGGGGCTGATAAAGAAAAGTTTCAGAGAGGCAAAAAACTTGAAATAGGGCTGGGCCGGTGGAACAGAGATGGGACTGCTGAAGAGGATGGTAGGAGGGACAGCGACGGGGCAAGGAGGCAACGGGGAGGAAAACCAGAGGCAGGGAAGCCCCCTGCATAAGGTTGGGAAACACTCTTTTGGTGTTGTATAAATGATTTAGAAACATGCTACGATCCAGATGTTTCCCATGACTCATTTCAAGGATCACCATAGTTTCCCTTGGCGTTAAGGGTTATTTTCCCCAGCTTTTAAGGAAAGGTGAATTTGACGTCAGCCCCAGGAATTTAGCATCTGTTTGAGTTAGAGGCGTAAGATATAGAAAAGAATAGACTGTAGGAAGCGGAAAACACCAGCTCTTTGGCTTCCCGAATGTAGCTAGCGATGGTGTATGCCCGCGTCCATGGCCTCTTAGGACCGCAGGGTTCATTCCTCGTGCGCCTCTGGCAGCGCAGAACTCCAGAGCAGCTGCACGGCTAGAGCCAGGCCGCTCACTGACCCTCTACAGCAATGCAAGGGTGTTGGTGCCCTTCTGAGCAGCCTCATTTTGCCCAGCCTAGTAGAACTCTGCCCATTTAACTGCAGTAGAATAATTTCAAAACCATTTTCAAGGAGTTTGGCAAAGATTTACCCGATGTTGCTTTTCTATGAAAGACATTTTAGGGTCATATTCCAGCTTGACTATAATAAGAACTCAATATAATTTGCGTCACCATAGCAACTTCATCAGATAATTTTATGGACAATAATTAATTTGTTCTTGTAGCACCTCTAAGAAGATAAACATAAAGGAACTGGGGCACAGAAAAGTTACGGTCAAAGTGACACTTGTTAGTGGCACAGTGAAATAAAGTAGCCCAGGTGTGTGGTTGTCATTACTCACTCCTGCTGCCAACAGGATCGTGTAGCGGGAGGAGGAGGCGCGACCGTTGAGGACCGCTGCAATATCACAAAATAGCCACAACACACAACAGAGCTGGGCTACTTTTTTAGCTGATACCCCTTGCCACTACTCCAGAGGTGCTTGTTTGAACCTCCAACATTCCTCTTGCCCACACGTAATGTGATGACCCGCCAGATTTTACTTTTGCTTCTCTTGTATTCAATTTGTATGAAATTGTGTTTCTGGTCCTTCAGACTTTAAGTACTCAGCTCCTTCCTTTCCTAATGATCATTATTCCATGCTCAGTTCATTCCTGCTTCAAATACATCACCCTCTTCCATCTAAATACCCACCTTGAGCCTATCCAGAATGTTCCTGCTGAAATCACCTATTGCTCTGCATTCCTCTTACAGCACCTGCTTTTCTTCTGGCTCCTCTCTGTCCTCACATCCAGCCCAAACCTCTCGTCCTTGCAGACAAAGCCAACTTCTTCAAGTCCATGTTGAATCAGACATCTCTTTTTTAATTCTCTTCCCTTTTTCTGGGAATGGTGGCAGCTTTGATGTTTCTTCCTCTTGCATTTCCTCTTTTGTGCCTTTCTCTGTAAGACCAATATCCACCATCCTTCCTCATACGTAGCATTCTGAGCTCTGCAGCTTGTGTCACCTTCTCATGCAGCTCCAGTTAACTAATCAGAACTAATTTTACTGTGTTCACTTAGGAGTAGGTTATTTGGGTAGGAGCTCCCATGCCGTAGGAGAAGATCTAAGTAGAGGTGGAAAACAAACATGATGCTTCTGGATTCTGTTGTGTGTTATAACACCTTTCTCTCCTCGCCCTGACATGAAACTTGCACGTTGCAAAACTGATCGTGTCATTAATGCTATAAGCAAATGCCTTCAAAACCAGGATTGCTACCTGAGGGACAAATGCGTGTAACAAATGCCTTTTCGAGTGTGAGATAGAAAGGAAACAAGCTCCCCTACATTTTGTTCACACTTTCCAGTGGATGTGTCAAACACTGACACCTCTGAAGAGCAAGAGGTATGCTGTCCCCTGTGCCTGCCATGCGTTGCCCATCAGCAAGCATTCCTAAAGCACTCCTGCTGCTTTTTCCTAAGGACTATTTTTTTAGACATCCTTTCTCGGCAGCAGACGCTCTCACAGTAACTCGCTCAAATGCTCCAAGGGGAAAAACAAATCTTGCAACACAGCCTCACCAGCATGATAAGTGCACCAATATGCTTCCCCAAAATTTCTGGAGACCATCTTTCATACAGAGAAAACCAAGTGGCCCCATCCCAGCTGGTAACACTGTCCCCATCCCTTCCCCCTGGTTTCACCTTGAAAACCTAGGGCCTTGCTGCCAAATACTTCTCCCCATCGTTCCAGGCTGGCAGTGTTTGTGAGACTCGGCAGGAGATAGCATTTGATAAGAATCCTTCTTTGGGCACTTCTGAGAGGGCACTGTCATTCATTTCACTCCCCTGCCAGTTCACAAGCACCAAGCCAGCAGGGCGAGTGTGGGAGGAACTGCATTCCTTTCGGGCTCCTGTAACTCAGAAGCAGCTCCTATCATTTTCTTCAGTCACCTTTGAGCCAAAAGCAAGCATAACACACTCCAGCCCCAAAGGAATATTTTTAAGGAAAGTTAGAAGCAAACGAAAATGCAAGGTATGAATGGAACAGCCACTTCAGCCTGCTGCCAAGCTATAATTGGTACTTATGCTCACACTCTTGCACACACATACGTGCAGCAGAGCTTAATAGATTCCCTCATTAATGTTGAGGCGCATGTGCTCATGCTCTATGTCTGGGAAAGCTTTACTACACCCACATGAATTTTGATGTGGAGCTGAAACAAAAATGTTGATGCTGGCAATGCCAACTATAGAGAGTAAATAGCTGGGTCCAGTCCTGCCAATGCTGACTTGAATGGGGCTTCTCACCCAGAAGAAAACCTATGTGTGAAAAGTATTCTCACGACCGGGTCTGTGCAGCAAAAGTAAATCCTGGTTCCCTTCCTCAAATGAATAAATCCATTTATGCCAATGAGTTGGTTTCAAGCCTTGTATAGGTAGGTCCCACTCCCTGGTCTTTATGTGAGATCTGAATCTTGCCCGCTGGAGTGAGTCAGGCTATCAGCGTTTGCCTCCGTGCTTCAGGGGTCAGCGACCGCATTTACATGTGGGCAGACTTCATGCTGATTAAATCAAACTGCTGCACTGAAAAGGACATTAACTAAGTGCCTCCCAACATTCTGATGGTGTATAAGCTCTTCTGAACCTTAAAATCAATAGAGGATTTGTCCTAATTCATTCCAGTACACACAAGTACATAAATGAAAGTGCTTTCCATTCGGTGAAATGGAGGAAATGCATAAAAAAATAAATGAACTGGATATTTAAAATTGTTTTGTTTTTCACGATCTGAGAAGCAAAAAATTACAAGTACTGTCAAACCGACTGTTCTCACCCTCTCTGTCATCCTGTGTTTCCTGTTTTATTTCTTGCAGCTCAAAAAGTAATATTTTCTGAGTAGCAGTGGTGCAGGCTTGTCTCGATAACATGCTTCAGCCATGACCCCTGTCTACAAGTGATCGGATTATATGTTCTGCTTGTTTCCTCCACTGAGGCCAGGGACAGATGCAGGCCAGATGTGAGTGGCAGGGACACAGCGCTCCCTTCACAACCACATGTCAGGCACCCACCTTCCTGCCAGCTCATCGGCCTCGGGGAGATCCCACAGCGGAGGGCCAAATGCAAGAGAATACATACTCCCAGTTCTGCCCCAGGTTGTGCCTTCTCTCTGGCTCGCCGCTGCTTGCAGATGGGGTTGAGGTGCCAGAGAGAGGATGAGGTGATACGCTGGGAACAAGTGAATTGCCAGCGCTGCAGCAATGGAGTGGGAGAGGGCAACAGTAAGACTAAAATTCCCTTGGTAACCTCCTGGTAAATCCATATTGGTTTAAAGCTACAAGTGAATCTGGCAACAAACTTCTGTGACTTCAGATCAGAAGACGCCTACTGTGTTGGAAGTTGTGTGATGTGGACCTTTCCACTGGGAACTGTCCACAGGCCAACAAATTCACTTTCCATGGATCACAGAATCACCAGAATTTTTACTGGTCATTTTTATCTGAATGCAGGAGCAAAGAGCAGTAGAGGATCTGTACCTCATTTCTAATGCATCCACCTATCCAATTCTTCTCTTTGGACCACTTCTTCTGTGTGCTTTCGCTAATCAATTAAGCCCTCCCTTGCCCTTTCATACAGTGTCCCTTTTCATTGGAAAGCCAGACATGTTGGCAGTGCTTGCTACTGGAGGAATAAAGGAATCATGATCCAAAAGAGAGGATTATAGTCTCTCAGGTTGCACTGGGATATTCTCAAGTCAAACACTAACCCTGCCTGTGTTGGTATTCACTTTTAACATTCTCCAAGAGCCTGTTCATTGCTAAAGACTTCGTGCATTGCAACAGCAGCTGAATCCTGGAAAGAACTACAAAAGCAAGATGCTGATGAACAACATTCTGTGCATCTGTGGTTTTTAGCGCTCACAACCCAAGAAACAGTGAAAGACAGAGAGCAAAAATTAATATCGGATGCAGTAAACTGATTCAGATTACATAACCCAGTTGGAGGAAATAGGAGAAGATAAGGTAGTTTGTGCAACACCTTGTTGACCTGAAAGATCAGATGCCTAAAAGAAAATTTAACTAAGAACAGCTGTAAAGAAAACAGTAGTGTAGGCAGGTAAAACTACAGATCAAATACTTTGCAGGTCCGTATTTCATCACGTGCAGTATGCTTTCAGATGCCAAATTCTGTTCCTATTGAATCTATGGCAAAATGCCCACTGACTTCAAACAGAATAGGTTTTGTCCCGGTAAGCTAAGAGTACAGCCAGCAATAGCAATGCAGTATAGAAATAAATTGTGTAGGCGAGGAGGAGGGAGTTGGTACTGCAACTTTAGTTTCTGCCTGATCTTAACACTTTTATTTTCAAATTAACAAAACCCTTTTCCTCTTGGGACATTATATCAATCATTTTTTTTTTTTTTTGATCCACAGTATTTTAAAGTCTGTTGGCTGGAGTCCTTGATGTTAATAAACATTATTTAGTAAATATTTTTAAAATGGTTAAACAAAGTGTTCAGAAACATTGGAATAATTCTTTTCAAAACAGAACTTTTTGGTAACGTAGCAAGTTTTGTTCAGTAACGGTCTTTATTCTCTTTCTTTTACCTTCTCTTCTGTGCCATGACATTCTGTTTACTGAAGTTTATCCAAATCTATATTCTTAAGCCTTATCCTGAAAGTGGATTTGATTGTAATAGTTTGGCATCTCTTAGCATTATGGCATGTATCTGAGCGTGGGTCTGTGCATGGATGTGAAAATGAAGAGCAGGAAACAAACTACTGAATTTTTGCGCAATTAACTAATTTTGCATCAAAACAAGTAAAGTTGCCAGCAGTGTATCTGTAGTATTTTAAAATCAGTTAAAAATAGGATTGCTGTATTCTTTAATTAGCATAGCTGAAAGTTAGCCAAATCAGCTTTGGACACAGCAAGAGACGTACAGTTTGTCCTGATTTTGTGGGGAATGAAAAAATGTAATACTTGGCACATGAACTAACTATGCTAACTGAAAATGTTATTAAAACATATTCAACTAAACCCAATATGGTGGTTTACCAGAGATTAGTCGACATATCTTAACAGAACACAAGAGCACAGTGTTAAAGTTGTGGACTACTGAAAGAAAGAGAAAATCTGGAGAAAGTGATTATCAGTGACATGAAAATTTTGAGGAAAACTACTTACATACTGAAATCAGTAAGCTCCTTTTGCCGAACTCTGTCATTCTTACTGACACAGAGTAACATCATCCTCTATGAATAGTGTTGTTGATTTGGGAATCCAGTCTTTTATCGCAAATGAAATTGCAAGGTGTCTCAACTTGAGTGAAGGTTTTCAAATGTTAAGATGTTAAAAGTCACCACTTTTAAATTTCTATGTACTCAGTTGCATAAGGTGGGTTTTGATGAGGTTAGAGGTATCATATCAACATGGGATAAATTGTTTATTAAACAGGAACATCAACTGAGTAAACATCTTATTAGTGCTTACAACATCTAGCCTAGATGTAGTCCCTGCCTATGCATGATGGAACTGCAGTGTCTTATTAAGCAGATACTTTCTTGTGCAAATTCCAGGGCAGAATTCTGTCATTCTCAAACGCACATTCTTAAGCAAAGATACTCTCAACAGTCACGAAAAACTTACGAAAAGTCCAATAAGAAAGCCTCTGATGAAATCAGATGCGGGCTTCAAACCAGTCTTTTTACAAAAAGGTAAAACTGATTCTTCCTGAAGCAGTGAGGACTGAATCCAGAGAAATTCCTTGAGGAGGGGCATTGCTACACTCCCTGCAAAGTTTTACTGCTTTAAATTGCAATTTGAATTCCTGCCAGTAAGGTTATGAAGGATATTCAATAAATTAGGGCATGTAGCAGCTGCTCTCACCATTCACTTTAGCGTAGACAGCCCAACTCAGTTTGGGAGCAACGCTGTCCCCTATACTAGAGGGCTATGTGCAGACAGCTGCTAAATTTACATTTACTGGCCTTTTCTGTCTTTAGAAATTCTTACTATTTTTTTTTCCAAGAACTTAATTATAAAGGTTGCCTCATTTCTAGATATGACATTTTGCAGCTTTAGAAGAAACAGCTACCTGAGGAACTTTTCAAAATTGCATCACAGAACATATCTCTTGGTGTTTCTCTAATCCAAATAATTTTGTTTCCTAGAAAGGACAGCTCATTGTTTCATAGGACTGGCTTTCCCCTGCACAGATAGTTTGCCTGTTAAAGAACTATCCTTCAGAAACCACAGTAGAACATGAGCACTCTTAGGCAATAGTTTCCAATTTTGGTTTCTGACCCTGCATGAAGTGGTAGCTATCCTGCGTGAGGTTGTGATTATAGCCAAAATTAAATAATTTAGATAGTTCTGGGGCTGTGAGCCAGACTGAAAGGGAACTTGCAATCAGAAGAAGAGTTACTGAGAAGCCAACTGGACCATATCTTACTCTTGTACCAGTTTCCATCTTTTAAGACTTTGATAATTACACACATCAGACTGTCTATAAGATGTATCTGATAGTCACAGTGGGTGAAGATTATAGCCCACCCATTTTACAGACTGAGACGGGAGGCACAAAGACAAGAAAGGCCCCAAAGACTTGAGGGTGAGGCAGAAATCTCGCCTTTCCTGAAGTCAAAGCCACTGATTCACTTTGCAGCACACTCCACAGAGCTGTGACCTCTTTAGGTGAGAGACATTTGTTGGCATCCTTCCTCAAAAATCCTCAGATCTCTTTTCTACGCCAACTCCATATCCCATTGGTGGGGGGAGGTAGGATGGCTCAGTCACTCCACGGGCTCTCTGTCACTTCTCCGTGATACGTATTCTCAACAAAAGCAGAATGCATCCAGGTTCTTTGGTAAACAAAGGGATGTGTGGGAGCATTTGTCCCCTTAGAGACTTGATAAACATCTCATGGGTAGATGGAGCATAGCTGAAAACAAAGGCCTAATTCCAGTGCTCTTGCAAAAACTTCTGGCCAGCACTGTCTCTTAAAAAAACAGACTGGAGGAATATAAACATGTGTTTGGCCAGTAAAGGAGTCATTATATAAATGTTAATTATGAAGAGGAATTCCCATGAGTGCAGGGCTTTTGATACAACTTTGATCCCATGCAAGACACAAGTCTCAGGAGTCACATGCCCTGCCTTAGAACTGTGCTGACGCTTCTCCGAGCCCTGAGAAGCTGCAAGGGCATTTGCTGTAGCACGGGACCAGAAGACGCTTTGATGATTGAAACTGAAACTTGCACAGCATCATGCTGAAGCAACCCTGTGTTTAATTAAAAAGTTCCATTGGTCAGAACATGTGAATATCTAGCTATGACAGCTGGGGGGCCCATGCATGACAAAAACCAGGGAAGAATGTTTCTAATGAGCCTCCCAAACTCTCTCCTTTTCCCCGTAATCTAGCTGAAACCAGCCATAAAATACACGTATCTCATTGGGTCAGCCAGCTATTACCTTCTCTTCAGGTTTACATGCCTGCCTTTGGTCTTCCCTCACCTTCTGCATCTTCCCAGAGGTCTTTCTTTTTCTTTCCAAGGCCAACACAATTCAGGCTCCACCTACAGAGCACACTATAGCAGCCTACTGAGCAGGTAGGTGTAGTAATGAGATGGATTGCTGAGCTAGAATACCTACAGTGTGTACTGCAACCCAGCTAGTTCATTCGTTGTATGGAGTAAATATACCCTTAGGTCTTCTCTGTCTCCTTCCTGACATTTTTTCCATCTTGTCCCTGCTTCTTATGCCCTCCTCTTCTTTCCCTCTCCCCCCTTACCTTCCTTCCAAAACTGTTTGCCCCTTGGTCTTCTTGTGCCCCTAATCCTGATCTACACTCTGCTCTCCTCTTGGGACGCGCTTTCTTAAGTAGGATGCATTGAAAGCGGCTTTTCTCTTAATGAATGGCAAACAAAATAGCTAATAAAAAAGAACTAAACAAAAGCCATACATTTGGCATAGCATGAAGTATGGTGTTGTTACATTTTTTACTGTTATGGGTGTGAGATTATTCTCTTTGCTTTCAGCTTTTTGAGCTGTTAGGATATGACTTGCATGCTTTTTTCCTCCACAGCCAGGAGGGATTCAAGCTAAACTGACCTTTCCAAAAGGATGCGGAGATTCTGACATGGATAACATGACTCCAGGCTCCCAGAAAAATCAAAAGAACTGGGGACAACCTTTGACTTTCTTTGCTGTGGATAGTGCTGTTTAGTGAAGGGGATGACTCACCATGTCCAGCATGAAGCCTGTCCTCGGACCATCAGGGTGAAGGCACCAGAGGACTAGTTTAATAAACAGCCTGGTGGCATTGCTGCTGTCTGCTTAAGCAGACACTGTGACACTCCTCTCCTCCTCCCACTACAGCCATCCCTTCCTCATGCGCTGCCCTTGTGCATGCAGCTTTTGTGCTGCTGGGTGATGAATACAACCAGGGAACTTAATCTGACCAAAAAATAATGCTGGCCCTTTTTTGCAGGGTTACTTTTTCAGTTGGATCAGAGTTCCCTGATCCAATTTGTGATGTGGCTCCAAAGCGTGTCAGCACAGAGTAAAGACGATGAGAGGGGGGAACGTGCAGGCAAGAGTGGGAGTTCGGGGATTTGAAAATTGTGCAAGTGGTCTTCAGCAGTCCAGTCAGTGAATATTGAACCATGCTTTGGGACTGAAACCTTCTGTCTACCTTGCCTGTTAAACTCTTATTGCATGTCGTGCTCTATAAATAATGTCTTTTGAAACTATTGTGAGGCTATTTTAAAACAGAAATACAGGTCCTGAATTTCCACTGTGATTTATCTTCCAGCCCTCCTCCCTTCCCAGTCCCCTGTGGCTGATCATCTCATTTATGTATTTAACAAATGCAAAACAGAATACTCCACTGCTTTTCTCCCTGTTCTTAAAAAAAATGGTGAGAATTCTGCCTTTCAAAATGACTAAGCAAGGCAACAGGACCTCTGTTCAGGAAGAAAGACAGACATCTTCATTTGAGGCTTTAGAGGTTTTCAAATAGCGAGAAAGAGTTGAAGCATTCAAAAATGAGAATTCTTAAGTGACCTTTTAATTGAAGGAGTGTTTTATATATCAGAATTTCTGCCTGTATCCAAGGGGCTGTATAGAGGTTCTGTACTGGCATCAAAGAGAGTCTGTAGTCACAAGGTAAATGTACGCTTTGACTTAGTTAAGATATTAATGTTAAAAATAGGATTTTTATCCCAGACAATAAAATGTGAGTTACAGTTCTGAAGATGACAGAATTTGAAGCATTTTTATTTGCAGTAAAAATCTGTCCCTGAAGGAGAAAATAATGGTTTGTTGATAATATTGATCCCAAAATAAACTCAGTGGTGTCAGAGGGCCAGCTTCTCCAAGAAGATGATTCTGTGAGTGCTATCGGTACCCACAGAGCAGGTGATAAATTATGCATCCTTGATCTATGGCTTCTAGCCACATTACCTTTTCTTCTAGTGAGGTAATAACAAGTTCCAAAAGGGAGTCAAAGACTCAACTGTATTTAATATTGACTCACAAGCTTTTGTCACAGGCGAGCATGAGTTCCTGATGTCTCTGACACCCAGGAAAGAAGGATGACTGAGAGATCTATAAATTTCGAAGTCCTGTCTTAGACATAACAGAGTGAAGGAGAGAAAATTATGACAACGTAGCATCTACATGGTCAAAGTACTACAGTTGTAATAAGAGCCCCAATGTCGTTGTAAAGCTAAGGAGTAAACACTATTATCTCCATACAGAAGCTTGCCAAAGGTGATATGCCCTGGAATTTATTTAAGTAAGTTTGAGCTCTTCAGTTCTTCTCTAGAAACTAATAAGCAGTCGCAAAGCAAGCGTGTAGCAGAAGTGAGAATAGATCCTGGGACTTGCTGGGTTTCAAGCCCACGCCACCTCACAACCATCAAAATTTCCTGTGCAACAGGTAGCTGGAAGCTATATTAGAAGCTGGGGTTTATTGTGTTGTTGCTGCAGAGTGGACCAGTTGTCTGGAATTTGGCTCCTGCAAATTGTCCTTCATTTGGTGTGTCCCTGAAAAGAAGTAATCCTTGTTTCCGCTTCAGATGATCAACCACAAGTTAAAACAAGCAGGTTTTTTCTTGAATGCCAACCAGCTATTATTATACAATTTGTTATCAGATCAAAGCAAACATGACCTTAGCCCTCAGACAGCACATCATAGCGCCATACCTTTCACATGGCAAGGAGTAGGAAGGGGGAGGAGAATACATATCCTGCTTTGCACTCCAGATGTGACTGCGGGTATTTTAAAACATAATTATGGAACCGGCTAAGCTCTTTGGCTTTCAGACTGATTGGGTGTCTCACCTCCTCAGTCTATTTCTGGGTGCTGTAAATATTGCTGTTCATGTAACAGGAAAGCGACTGAGCCACAGCCTTGCTGGCTAATGACTCAAAAATGTGAGGACAGATAGAAGCCATACCTACTTCTGAAGTCACTTGCTCAGCAAATCAGTACAAATCTATGCAGCCTTTATACCTTAGCAGTAGTCCTTGCTGCATAGAGGTGATTTCACACGTGAGGGATCATGTTGTGACGTGTCCTTCCCTCAATCCGCCCTCTTCTGCACATTAGGAGAAGCGGACAGACCAGAGCCCAAACTTGCCACCTGTAGGAAGCCCTTGCCAAGGACGGAAGATACTTTGCCAAGCTGTTAGCTCTGCTGTTGACATTCATTTAAAATTCTTTGCATTTTACATTAAAGCCCAGCTTCTGGAATTGAGTGGTTACATGAGAAATTCAACTTTTGTTTGTTTCTTTGGAAGGCTTCTAGTTTTCAGGTGTGCAAAGAAAGGACTTATGAATTCAGGGCTCAGAAGGAAGGGGAACCCCACTCCACAATTGCTACCTATAGGAAATGTAGAGATTTTTAAGCAAATTTCATGATAATGAAACCTGAGTCATGATGTTTTAAGATCTGGGCTGCTGATAGTGCCTCTTTTAATGTCCTTTGCATAGTCCCACAGACTCATTCACATCTGGTCACAGACCAAGCGCACAGTTTGTGCTGTGTAATAGCAGTACAACAGGTTTCCTGATACCTGCTTACACCTCAAAAGTTATGTCAGGTAGGCACTGCTTGCCCCTCCACAACTAGTTATTTTCCTTCTGAGCAAAGGAAGACCTTTAGGCCAACGTGGATGCCACTTCCCACGGGTGGTGGCTTTTTCCCACTTTCCTCAGTACAATGTTTTCATCAGCATTAAGAGTGAACTCAGTATACAGTGCAGCTGTTCTTAAAACGGCTCTTTCTGTAAGGCTTCAGCTCAGAATCACTTGAGCTCTGAAGGTGATCCCTTTTTCATATGCTGCTCACACTTTTCATTATAACATTTTAAGCAATTACAGAATGCTTTACAGGCATTAATTAATTTATCCTTCACAACACCCCTCAGAGGTGTGCAAATTTATTATCCTTCTTTTACTGATGGGGAAAGCAAGACATGAAGATTAAAGGCGATACTCTCGCCTTTGTTTCCACTCTTGGAAAAGAGCCAAATTTATTAAATTCCAGTGAAGTAGGGGGAGGAAAGTCAAGATGTGGGGGCAGGTCCGGGGCAAACTCCTACCATTCCTTGGAGCCTGTTAAAAGCAGCTCTTCCACAACTGTTGGAGGTCAGGTCTCTGTGAGGTCCTGGGGATGACAAAAGGAGGTAAGAGGGAGTTTTGTGATGGTATAAATTTTCCATCAGTCTGAGCTGAAGGTTGCCGTTTGTCACTGCAGAGACAGGAGACAGCCAGTCAGTGACACAGAGTTTATAAGGAGCCTGTATTTACAGGGGCAGCGAGGTGGCCGTAAGAAGTGACAGGGCTTCTTGCGAAGTTCACTAAATTGAAGTGGACCTTGAGAGGGGCAGCTGCTGGTAAAGGAGCAGGGAACAAACACGGTGAATAGCAGGATAGTGGAAGGTTTGTTGTGATACCAGGAGCCCTCCTGGCTCTCGCTGCAGTGGAAGTGTTGCTGGCTTACAGAGGGAAAGGCCAATCCATTAAGAAAGAGAAAATTATGCTGATTAAATCACTAGAATTTGGAATGCATTTGCAACGTCCGTAACTCCCAGTGCATAAGATATGTAATCTAAGTACAGGGGGCCAAAACAGAGCCTCTAACTTTATAGGGAAACTATATCCTAGTGGGTGAATGTCATAGTGATAGATAGGTATCTTCCCCTCACCCTTAGGACAAGGCATTCCTTGTGGGAGCTGGATAGTATTCCCTGAGAGAATTATGAATTCTATGTTAGATGAAGCAACTCCTATACTTAAAAATCATCCAAATGAGTCTCCAAAACAGCTGGTACCTGGCAAAAAGTCTGTGTTCTTGCACTTAAATTTATGCCACAAACTGTTCTTCCTCCATCCAGCTGTCTGTCTCAGTAATGACTCCAGTTTCCGGAAAAGGAAGGAGATGCCTCTATCCATCATCTGTTTAAGACTCACTTCACCTACCACTGGCATACCAGAGGAGCAGAGAGAAATACATGGTTCCTCTGAACTCTGTAATTCTGTAATTTAGTTTGGGGGTTAGAAAACAAGGTGATAGATGTCTTCTAAATGTCACAGAGAAGACAGATAGGTATTCCCTCCTTAACCTACCATTTTCTTTTAAAGTCTCCCTGTCTGTTTATTGTCTCTTCTTGTTTCTTGTATTTGTTGTGGACTTGAGAGCTAAGGCCTGCTGGCATATCAGTACTGACAGCCCTGTGGCCAGGATCCCTGACTTCTCAGCACTATGAAAACTGTACTGGTAACAGTGCCAAGCTCTGTTGGAAACACATGCAAAGAGTCCAGTCATCATTTGTGTATCTCTGCACCTTCACTTCCTATATCCAGGGGAATCATTAGCCAAGATGTTCTGTCCCAAGAGTGAGATTTCTTCTTCTCTCCGTGTTTTCTTGTCCGCTGATATTGGTATCCAGTCTCCCAGTTTATATTCTGATCTAATCCCTCTGATCACTATGGACATAAAATAGAAAATTCCCACAGGCTGGATGTTCAGTGTAGAACAGTTGTCTTGCTGAGAACACAACAATATGAACTTTTTGTGGGATGCAGGAAGGGCGATAAAGACAATGCTCAAATACAAGCCAGAGGTGGGGTTGACATGAAGACATTTTCTTTGTCTCTGCGCTCCATTCTCAGTTTCAGCTTTCTTCTCTCCTCCACCTCTCTCCCCAACAAGGCCAGACTGTCTGTCCAGTGTAGTGGGATGCTCCTGCTGACACAGATGGAACGGTGGTGATATAGTGATAGCGGAGTTTCAAACTCCTTACGCAACTCTGTGTCAGATGCTTTCTCTGCAGATTTAAATGCACAGCTCTTAAACCAAGCTACGGTCTGTCTTCACATCCCTTATACGTGCATCTGTACATTCTTTTTCTGAGTCAGATTTACCAGCATGTTCTTGCCACCTTGTCATGTTTATATCACACTGGGCATCCCAGCAGATTTGTGGCTGCTGTGCATCACCAGAATATGGCAGCCAACATGCACTGGGGCACCCATGTAGCCGAGAGAAAGAGAACTTACTTTTCTAGCTTACTTTATGGTATTATTTGTATATACAGTGCTTCATAAGAAATAGCTACATATTTGTAACAGGCCAGTCTTATGCCATCTAAACAGCTGTTTAAACAAAAGTCCCCCAACCTAAAAACACTTAATTCTGCCTGCTACTACATTTGATATTCACCTTCAGTCACTGTGGAAACCTGTTGTTTTTACAGTGACTGCTAATGACTGGTGCCCAAGATGAGCTATTCCCCGTGTCGTAAAACCCACCCACTGCTACTGATCTTGTTAACATAAGATATTGGCAAGTGCAGTTGAATATACTGCCTTGAGATCTCCAAGATGCAGTTTTTAACAGATGCTAATCCTGAGCTACCAAAAAACCCATAGGTACAGGAAAGGCAGATCATGTTCTGCAAATCGTACACTGCGATCTAGCCAAGTACAAAAGAAACTAAACAAAAGCCACAGCCAGGCCTTTGAAAGTAAAACTGTGTGAAATATTTGCTTCTGTTAAAAATACTCCAACTGGGTTTTTTGTGTCAATCTTCCTGCAAATCATTTGCCTCTATGGCCTTTTTTTCCCCAACTTTGGACACAAAATGCACACTCTGGATGGCTGCCAAAATGGTGAGGTAGCTCCTCTTAGGTCGCTTAAAGAGGACATCTGAGCATTATTGGTTGGATTTTGTCGCACAGTGAGAGAAATATAAGATTTTTCTGCTTCCTTAATGGTACAGCCTCTTGCAATACTTTAAGCAAACTGTGTTTTCATTGCTTTTCTCAGAAGGGGCTGCATTATGAGTTAGCCAGAAAAGTAAAGCCAAGCTGGTTATCTCACACAGCTTGCAACATTATTAAGAAGCTGGTTCCCTTGTGGCTAAGATTTTCCAAAGATTCTGATGATTTGAATGCACTAACGTCTTTAATATCCAAGTGGCCTCCTTGAAATATCTCAGAAAGCCTGTTTTTGGAAAAACTGTACTCCTCAGCTGTGAAATTGAGCCCTTTTCAGTTGTCACGATGTAAATGGGTAGTACCAAAAGTCATAGACACTTTGCAGATCTTGGCACAGTTAATCTTTGCCCTTATGGTTACTATATATATTTTTTTTTAAAGACGCTGCAAACTTGTTTGTATTATTAGAGTCTACCTGCATTAATCCTGCACCCTCCTCAGACCTGTCTTATTTAGATACAAATTTAAACAAGCAAGTAAGAGCCCATTTAATATAGAATATGGGAGTACTTCAGCAGAATTATCAGTGCTGGCTTTAGCCTATTTTCTGAGGTAGACGTGAGTAGTATCTTCCCTCTCCCATTAACTTCCTCACTCCTCACTAAAACACTATAGAGACTTAGATTCTTCTCGGTTGCCAATTTGAACAGGAAACATTTAGTGCTGGTGAGTAATAAGTATTTCCCATATGCAAATTTGCTTATTTGTTGCCCCTAACTTCTTGTTAAGGGAAGGGGTCATTTATTTTGCTTAAAGCTTTCCCTGGGAGCTATTCAAATTAACAAGATGCTAAGTGCTTTACTGAGGAGGGTCTTTAATTTCCTCAGCTGGTACAGCTGGAAAATCCATGTTTATTTATTCTGTGCTCAGAAACTACTGGGACAGAGACATATATTTGCTATGTAAAAGATATTGTTTGTTTCTCAGCATGTATCATCATGCTGGGTCAGAGTTAAGAAGGTTAATGAAATGTTTAAAGTGAATTTTCACATAGCATTTTTTTAGTATTGTAATGGATAAACCACAAAGCCAAGAGCATGTTTATGTAGGGTATCTAATCAGTTGTTTTCATCCTATATAATGCATAGAGGCTATTATCAAGATGTTCTTATGCCACTTGGACAAGATTATGCTCTTTATAAATACTCTTTTAAAGGCAAATTTGAAATTTGCTTGTAAGGATGTGTTGCTGGAGCAACAAGCATTAGAGCTGATGTCTCTCTGAGTTTGTTTTAATTTATGCTAGAGGCCAGACTGGCTCTAGTTGCTCTTAGGATTGAGATTTCTAGAGAAGGAACACCTGCGTCACCCCTGTTGGTCCAAAAACCAGTAGAGCTCAAGGGGTCTGAGTCTGTCACATATAATAAAGACAGTATTTCTGGCTAGCTTCCCTGGTCCAAGACATCCAGACCAAGGCATTATGTAATGGTGATTTTGTCTCCTTGTATTTCTTTGCAGAACTCCTTGAACAATGGAATTTCTCGAACGTCGTCAAAAGAAGTCAAACCCAGATGTGGGCTGTTCCTGCTCAAGATGTCAGAAGTAAAACCAGCTTTCTGTACCTTCCCATGCTGCAGCAAGACAAGGATTAAAAACTAAGTTATTTGAACACCATGAAATTACCCCCAAATGGAGCAGTGGATATGTTCATAAGGACTTTTTGCAAATAAACAAATAAAAATCTCACCACTTTCACACTGTGAGGCTTGAAAGGAACATGCCCAGATCAAACAGCAGCTGTACCTGCTGGAGCTGGAACTGAAACAATCTGATCCACTTCGTTTGCTACTTAACAAACAAGAAGCTTGACTGATAAAAATGCTCTTAAGCCTTTCTAGCTCTGTGGTAGGTACAAGATCGCTCCAAAGTGGCTTTACAGGAGCAGGCTGTACTGGCAGAGCATGGTGACCACTTGACTTTTTCTAAGCAGTTTGGCATCTGCAGAACAGATCATAGAATCATAGAATGCTTTGGGTTGGAAGGGACCTTTAGAGGTCATCTAGCTCAACCCCCCTGCAGTGAGCAGGGACAGCTTTAACTGGATCAGGTTGCTCAGAGCCCCATCCAGCCTGACCTGGAATGTTTCCAGGGATGGGGCATCTACCACCTCTCTGGGCAACCTGGTCCAGTGCTTCACCACGCTCATTGTAAAAAATTTCTTCTTTATATCTAGTCTAAATCTACTCTCCTTTGGTTTAAAACCATCATCCCTTGTCCTATCACTACAGGCCCTATGAAGGTCTCTGTCCATCTTTCTTATAAGCCCCCTTGAAGTATTGCAAAGCTACAATAAGGTCTCCCTGGAGCCTTCTCTTCTCCAGGCTGAACAACCCCAACTCTCTCAGCCTGGCCTCATAAGAGAGGTGCTCCAGCCCTTGGATCATTTTTGTGGCCCTGTTCTGGACCCGCTCCAACAGGTCCATGTCCTTCTTGTGCTGAGGGCTCCACAGCTGGACGCAGTACTCCAGGGGGGGTCTCACCAGAGCAGAGTACAGACATAAGGACCAGCACTACAAGCCAAACACATAGTCCAAAAAAACCTTGGGAGGGTAGATAGGCATTTTATTTCCATCCTGCATTTAGAGGCAGAAGCTGTCCTCTTCAGTGAACTTGTCATTAGCAGGGATGAGAATGATAGAGGGCAAGTCTCTGACCCCGTTTCTGCTATTGCAAAGCTGAAGTAATTCTGACTGTAGGGATGCTTTTCCATGGGTGAGCACTTACAGGCATTTAACCATTGATGTCAACAGCAGCCAAGCATGGCTCCAGCTGTCCAGATAAAGAAGACAAGATTGCAGTTTCAGGGAAATTTGACACACACAGCACCACTGATCTTCTCAGTGTGGTGCAGTGTAGAAAGACATAAACTGCCCTGGTTTTAACAATACAAGAACCAGGCATCTGAGACAGAGATGGTTTCACTTGTGTATTTTTAAATGTATCACAACCTATTTGTTTGGGAATTTGTTTGATTGTTGTTTATCTTTCAGAAATCTGGAAATCAGCTTTCTCTTTTGTTTCAGCAGAGAATTTTGCAGCAGTTTCAGCTAAATAAATATAAGGCATGGGATCTTGAACAGATAAGGTTTTCTTCAGGGTATGTCCCAGAAATTGGAGTTCGTGGGTGGCAACAACAGAAATAAATGAAAATTCTATGCTTTAAACAGTGGAAAAAATACTTTTTCCTGGTAAGACTAATTTTTTGGTTACTTTATAGAAGAACTTTTGCAAGTTCTCCTATCTGTTTTCCAGGATATATGTAAAACAGACAGTCAGAAACTCCTTTTATACCTTCTGCGGTCATCATAAAGAAACAAAGAATGACATCAGCCTCAAAAATATCCAGGTGACCTAGATTATCATCTGAGAAACATGTTGCTAGGACCAAAAATTTGGCCAGCAAATTTGAAAATTCTGGTAAATCACAATTGCAAATAACCCAGCCACGCTAGTCAGAGCACTCAATATTTTTTAACATTATAACTGGATATGCACAACAAGTCAGTGTGTGCCTCGGTGAAACTGGACGGCAGGAATCCACCAGCTTAAAAGGAGGATTGCATTACGCACGAAAGGGAAAAACCTGTTCAAGTAAACGGTTTCATTTGTATCTCACAGCAAATTAGATTCCTTCAAAATCTCCTCAGGGGAGTGTGGCATCATGAAGCCTTTCATCAGGGGCCCCAGACTGGGCTCTGCTTCAAACTTCTTCAGAAGAACAGAACAAACATCCTCCTTCCACTGAGCCGGATGTTTTCTGAAGGTGGAACAAGGTATCCACTGTAACTCAAAGGGAGGAAGGATCACATAACACCAGGCATAAATGTGGAGTTACCAGTTTTTGCAAGCTTTTTTATTATTATTACTTTTTTAAACCAGGAAGCTTTTCCACACCCCTGTTAGAGCTATGAAGTTCCTTGGGTTTCCTCTGCTTTGGATGTACTGACATCAAATCCCAGTCTCTCAAGCAGTTATTATGTGCTCGGCGTCTTAGCAGAGAGGGTGGCTGGTAGAACATTTCACTCTCATAACAGCCCTATGACAAGTACAGAAATGGTGTACGTGGAAAAATATTTATCAGGAAACATTTGATGTATTTTTAGGTTCTTCTTTAAAGCAATTTAGTGGCTGGAAGGCAAGGGAGAGGAGAACAAATTCCCTGCACATTGCCAGTAACATCTTTGTAGAATTCAGCTTTGAAACCTGGTGCTGACCAGCTACACCTAAGCTTCTTGAGAGCTGTCTGCAGTTCAGATCAGGGTTGAAGCACCTTTCCTATGGCACCATGCAAGAAGCAGTTCCTGCTGTTTTCTTCCCTTAACTCAATGTCCTGTTGTTAGGCAATAGAGCAAAAGTTGTTTCTGCAAACTTCTTCCAACTTTTGATCACTCTCCAGAATTAGACAGGTTTGTAGTCCTGTTGTAGAGTTCTCCAGGATGATGGAACAAACCATGGAAAGGGTCTTTTTCTCTAGCAAACTGTGTAAGTTTCAAGAAAGAGCCTCTGTGACATTCGGTCACTTTAAAATAGCTCACATTCCTCTGGGCTTTTCTGTTGTTGCTTTAATGGTTTTGCATGTTTTGCCTGCATATGCAAAAATACTTAGATGGAGATGTTGTTTTAAGCATTCTGGAAAATTAATTTTTTCATTCATGCCCAAGAGAGGAGAGGGCCTGATCAACTCAAGGGATTAGTAAAAAGGGATTTGAAGTTTTTCACCTCATAGTGACTCACTTCTAGAGTGCAAGTTGTAATGATTTCAAGACTGGCCAGCAGCACACTGAAAAATGTTTCACACTTGCAGTCCCATTTCCCTACATGGGAATGTCTGTCACAAGCCTCACACTCCCTGGCATTTTCTGTGCATTTGTGGGCATTTCCAAGCTAATAGACTAAAAAATGAATGGTGGGGAGATGACCTACCACTTTACCTGTAGAGGGTATGTTTCAAGGACAGAAGAAAGTAATTTTATAGTCCTTTGCGATTGATTTATTATATTGATAATGAAAGTGGTTTTCTCTTTTACACAGTCAGGCTGTCTGTCTGATAAACTCATGTTTACAGAATAATGTGTCTTTATAGACATTTTTAAAAACAAGAACTGCATAAACAGCAGCAATGGAAGCTTTAACATCTCTTCCACACCACATGTTCCAGTCTTTTTCTGGAGGGACAACCTTTCAGAGAGAAAAGACCGTTTCATTAATACACTGGTTGAATATTGGCTTCTCTTTTGAGATGCTAGTGTGTCCTCAAACAATGATAATGGTTCCTATCTGCTAGGAATGAGACACAATTCTCTTTGTAGAAGCTGAAAAAGATAATTATATTTTCTAAGTGCCTACTTAGCACTGTGAATTACATTCCCAGAGGTAAGCATTTCTCTCTTAAGCTATGTTGAGTATCATAACTTGAAAATGTCTTTCTAGACCTAGACCATAACCCAGAGACACTGAGGTCAATATGAATCTTTCCATTGACTTCAGTGGGTGTTAGACTAGAACAAAATTGTGAAGTTCAGCACTTTGACTTTGGAAGAGTAACGAGGTGGAGCACTAGATGGGTGAATCGAAAGAGGATGGAAGAATAATCAGCAATAACTGAGATTATTAGCAGTTGGTTAAGAGCTTGAGTCATTTTTTCAGAAGATGATGATCAAGGTTCCTACATGTGCACAAGACACAGGCTGCAGCAACAAAATGAAGCCACAAAAAAACTACAAGTGATGTCCTGAACCAAATTAGAGTAGTTTTCCAAGCAGTCCCAATCATTAGCTTGAAGTCCTGTGTGCAACTGGTATGAAAAGGAGAGAGCAGACCAAGCAGCACTGATAAAGAACAGACTCTTGGCTCAGCCGGCTTCAGAAGATAATCACAAGCTTTCTGGAAGCCAATTTAAGTGCCATGCCAGAGCACAGTCTAATTTCTCTGTTAAGCCCTTTGCCAGGAAATAAACTATTTCATTCAAGAGGTTATTGCATTAAGGAGAAATGACTAAGGCTGAGATTCTGAGATCCAGTTCAATGCTGAATGTCACCTCACTTGAGAAGCAGACCTTAAATAACAAGAAAGGCATTCAAAAAGTGAGCTTTTAATTCAGTTATATTTTTAGCTGGGCCTCCTGCTTACCTCTAGATATCTTGTTTCTTATCAGAATGAGTTAAAGCTTCATGGAGCATAAGATGGAGGAAAGCTGAGGTGCTATGATGCATGACTTTATTTACTGAGTAGGATCAAATGGGTGAGAAACCGGTGATGCTGGACAGGAAATAGGATTCCTTTCTCTGCACAGAGCAATGCCCAAGTGTGGTAGTAAGCAGAATCTATTGAAAAATACAAAATACCAAATGTATTCACAAATACTTTAATGAGTTTGTTTTACTCTGGCTTCTGCAATCAGAATTATTTGCAAATAGTTGGATGACAACCAGATTTTTTTTCAGAAGAATGCCATTTCATTGTTCTGCTTTAAAAATTTCCGTCATTCAATTAGGGAGCTGAAACAATGTCTTGGACAAAAATGACATGTTCACTGCAAAGCAAACAAAAAACAAACACAAGCCCAGTGGTTTTTTTCCATTAAAAGAGCTGTCTTTCTCCAGCTGGCTATCCCAGTATAAATCCTAATGGAAGCAAGGCACAGTGGTTTCTGTCTCTGTAAACTCAAGGAAAAATGCAGCTGGGGGAGCAAAGCTGATCTCACCCAGGTACCTCCAATTGAAGAATAGATCCCTTTTGCAGTGAAGATGAAGCCTTAAGCAATCATCGGCCACACGACATGAGTAACGGGTAGTAAAGTATGCGAACAAATGATTCACGAATAAGCCATAGGCTGAGAATTATTAATTGTTTTACTCACTGGATTCTGACACACACCACATTTTTAAAGACTTCCTAACCAAAAAAGGTATCCTATTTATTGCATATTTTACCCAGAACATTAGTGTGCCTAGAAAGAACTGCATTGTTCTGTAATTTTGATTTTTTAAAAATGGAAATTGAATTGAAAAACCTTCCTTTGAATGAAACATGAGGCCTTGGCCACTTTTTTATCATTATGACTATGACACTTTTCACAGAAGTAGGGTGTTAACCTCTGAGACATGGCTATGTTCCAACTCAGATGTTTTTCTTTCTTCCTGAATTTTCTCTGTAGTTTCAGCTGGATGACGTATTCCTCACTTCCCTTCCTTTGTGTAATCCTGGTGGCACAGAATGGGAAAGACTGCTGTGTTTCCCACCACAGAGATTGCCTGCTGCTGAAATGCAACTTGAGAGGGATATCTGCACAGAGAACCACGTTTGTACTCTTCGATGCATTTAGGAGAAGCTGCGTATCTAAGAGGCAGACTTTGCCCACAGTTTGTTAAGCACACTGGTATCCTCCTTAGATAAAGGCAGTGCAGAAATGGGGAGCGGTGTTATCCTGAGGATTGTTAGTTGCCTGTTCTTCATCCAGAAAACAAGGGTTCTTTTGGTCAAGCCTAGAAAGTGACAGAGAGGACCATGATTAGCTGATGTGCAATTAAACTCCAAACTAAAAAAAAAAAAGGCAATTCTGCAGCATAATAAAGGACAAAAACTCCAGAGGAACAGACAACTTATAGATGGTCCATCTTTATGATGCATAAAAGAAACCTGAAAGAATTAAAAAGGAGTCCACTCTGGTGTCTACTCCTCTCTTTTACATTAAACCTTCTGCTTAGACCTGAGTATGAAAATCTTTAACACCTTTTCTCTACCATGATGTCTTGTCAGTAAGTGGTACCTTTTGCAAGCAAAGAGGTGTTTCTCACATATTCCCGCGGTACTGTTCTAAAGTGGAAGACTATTTCTCATTTCTATAGGCAGGAATCTGAGACATGGGCAAGTTAAAAGCCTTTCCAAAAGGTCTTTGAAAGGTCTGGGCTGGCATTTTTCCACTGCACCACAACCTCCCTCCTAACACAGCTACATATCTGGGCCTGGAATCAGCTTGGTTGTTATTCTGGCAGCTCTCAACTTAGAAGCAAAGGATGAAGAAGCACTCAAGATACTTTTCAGAGCCTAAGAAGCCATTTCAATAAAACCAGGGCAAAGTCAGTCTTGTTATTGCTCATATTTAATAGAAAATCCACCTCATCCCAAGATCTTATTTTTATAACCTTTCAGGATTTCTTTGTATACTATAAAGAGAGACACAGCCATAATTCCTTGAGGATAACCTCTAGATGTGCTTCAAAGATGTACTGGGGTAATACCCCGGGATCTAAATGCTTCCAACTTTTGAACAACCCAGATCTGACATTTGTGGCTTAAGCCCATCTCTGCTCTGAAGGTTAGAAAGCTATTCCCATTCCACCGGTGTGATTTTAATTTTAAAAGCAGTTCTCCTGGCAGGCTGCTCTGCCCTCAGCCGATTACGTAAAGTAAACTATTGACATATGCAGACCAGTTGAGGCCATTTTCTCTGTTAAATTCAAACCTTGTTTTAAAAGTGCAGTTTTAACATGTTGTTCTTTCTGAAATATTCCACAATATGTGCTTTCACGTTTGGTTATATAGCATTACATTCTTTTACAATAATAAAGCTGAGTGTATTTTGGAATTGTTCACAGACTGAAGCAGTTTAGCAAATGGGACACATCCAGATGTGAAAACGTTCTGCGGCTTGGCTAGACATGTTACTAAACCTTTGACTCAGACATCCAAATGATGCTCAGGATGAATTTAGATTTCCTTTCTGAAAGGGACCTAGCGCTTTCCTAGTATGCACAGGGAGAATCAGGGGTTCCTATTTCTGATGCCAGGGTTCTGCAGTTTAACACAATGTAGCATAAATTTAACTGAATGTTAATTCAGTAAGTTGTTAAAACTGCTCATGAGCTTCATTTAATCTGCTAATTGCCTTGATACAGGAGAATACATCATTAAATAATAATACTGTATTGAATCTGATGTCTTCAGGCTTCAGGCAAGGGGCAGAGATGACTGGTAATAATGTGGAAAGAAAACGCTGCTTGGTAGTTTTTCATGTATGGGCAAATTGCTATGACTTTTCCAAATTCATAGATGGGTAAGCAATGTAAGCAACAAGGGAATCTGCTATTCTAACAGAATAAATAAAATGATTTGTAAGTATGTGGAGTTTTTCTGTTTCAAGAAGCTGATGAAGGGATGTGATGTAGGTAGGGCTACTGCTATGCAGCACGCTCTTGGGTGGAGACAGGCAGCTTGTGTGCTGCGACAGGAGGTTTTGCCAGGGGACACCTCTTTCCTATGAGGGCATTTTCATGACCCTATGGAACAGAAGACAACTCAGGTCAAAGCTGTGGTCTGCGTCTCCAAAGAGACATTTGAGAGTACTTACATAGCTGTGCCAAGGGTGTGACATCATCGACACGAGTCTTGGCACAGAGGATCTCTTGTCCAGATACCATCCATTGTCTCCTGCACTGTCATGTTGCCATCCCCGGTGCAGGTACATGACCTGCACATTTGATGGCTACAGCATACTGCTTCACCCTGGCCCTGTACTGTCGTCCATGCAAATTTAGGCTTATGACCTTACAGGATAGATCCCACAGGACTTATATCTGTATCAGTCCTGTATTGTCTTTGCAGAAGGAGAAATTCAATGGACTTCAGGAATTTCATTACAGCCTCCGTGTGCCACTCATTGCTCTGGTCCTTCACTGAATCAGCTACCTGACACATGGCCTGGGGAAGTTAGAGGACGAAAAGGCCTCCACTAGGATCAAATAATCTGCTTCAGTTGGCTAATTCCAATCTCAGATTCTGGTCTGAATCAGTCAGGACCTGTCCTGTTAACTCAACAGCATTTCCGTTGGCATGGAACAATGGGTCTATGTCAACAGCGTGCTGATCGGGCTTTACATCACATTGAAATCAAAGCAGTCATCATGTCATCAGCCTGTAGAAACACAGTGGTGAGTTCATCCACAATAGTTATTTTAAATCTGCCTATTTTTTTTTTTGTGAGCTGACTTTGATAGAAAACTCTGGGCTGACTGCCTTTGAGTTTGCTATTTTATGTTGTTTGTTGTTCTGCTTCCTGGTTATTATTGATATCCCATCATTATCCAAATACTTTCTAACCACAGGAATTAGTGCAGCTACAAATTCTCTTTTTTTTATTTCTCCCCTTCCCCTGTAACTTATGAATCTCTATTTATTTGTAGAGGCCAAAAGTCACAAAGTGTTTTCATCCTTTCCCCGCATATAGGCATGATACAGTGATTTACCATGCAACCAAAGACTTTAAATTTATTACCTCACAGCATTTATTGTTTTATTTATTCACACAGTTCTTATTTATCCATTCAAAGGATTCATCCTGGCACAATTCAGTTTATTGCAGTGGTGAGATTCTAATTCAAATGTTGAGCTTTGGCTTTCCTTATCAAAGTCACTATTTTAAAAACATGCTTATCTCTGAATACCCTTCATCCACAGCTGCGAGATATCTGGGTGGGAAATGAGAGACAACATAAAATTGCATGCCAGATCTGCTTTATTTACAGATGTGCCATGTTCACAGAACAGCCACCTGTCCTTGCCAGCAGTGAGAGAGATGTATATTAATGTCTGCACTGAGCTTTGCAACGACGAAAGCTTTTTCAAGGAAAAAACTCTGGACATTTCATGCACTTATATGGTATTTTGTAGCCCTAGTACTTTAGAGCCAAAGGAAATGTACATGTCCAAGAGAGTTTGCTGGATACACAGACAGTATTCTTGGAACTGGTAATCATCAGGGAAATCACTTTGTTGCTTTCCTTATGCTAGTATAGCCAATGTGCAATGCAGTGCGAGCCTCCATCCAGAGCAGGAACTTTTCCATTCTTTCTGAAAGCACCACTTTCATACACAATAGATTGACAAGCAGCACATATACACAAAAAACATAACTTTTGTTCTCTTTGCACTTTATCACTGTGAAGCCTCACACTCGCATGTATCTTAATCTACCAGGTCTATTCTGGAGACTTCCAGTTCTGCTCCAGATCTGCCTCAAGGGTTGAGAGGCATCTCACCTAACATTAGGCAACCGTAGCATAGATTTCTACAGCTAAACTAGGCATCTGAATTGCCTTTTGTCATCAGTGGAGAGAGACAGGCATTTTCAGGGACTGAGGTTAGGGATGTTTTTATTCAGAACTGGTCTGTGTTAGATATTTAGCCTGGATGAAATGGATTTCACCCTAAAATCCACTTAATAGATCTTCACTGTCTATAAAGGGAGCTTGGGTGACTGGCTTGGATGTATACATATATGTTATAGTGATGTCTGAGCCCTATGCCTTCTGTTCAAAGTAAATTCTCATCCTGATTTGACATCTTCTGTAGATGCATAGTGGGTTTATTCTCCGTCTAAGGGGGACATTTCAGCCTTCACTACCAAACCCTGTTTATCACTTTCTCAGTTACCATGTACTGTACCATGATCTCGCTTGTCAGTCAGACCCATATGCTGGGTATCAGTTTTGACTTCTTTGACCTCTTTTGAACTCATTTAAATACAGACTGTCTCAATTGTTTAGGTTCCTCTAGAATAAAGGCTTTCCTATGCATCTCATAGGCAAAAATCGTGTGCAAGCTTTAGGTCTCTCTCATGAGCAAGCTGTAGAAATTGTCTACAGTCAAACTACTTCAGAGTATGAAACTCATTGATAACTCTACTCAGAATACGGATCACGCTAACTATGCAGTTATTATGTACAATCCATATATTATATGCATAGCCACATCTGTACTGTTTTACTGGCTTCCCCTTCTGTGTTCATTAAACCTCAGCTGTATCTCTTCACTTTGACTGAGGTCCACAGCTTTTCCTTCCTACTTTGTCCTATCATCCATATCGACAGAGCGGCTGCTGCTCATCTCATATTTGCCACGTTTTCAGAAAAAAACTATTCCATTAAATATGTATCAGCCCCATTCATTGTTCTCCTTCAGATTCCTCCTCGTAGCTCTCCTTGGCCCTGATGCCTAGAAAATACTTGGCAATACATGCTGTCTTGCTGACTAATGCAGCTGCATCATTTCCTCGCTCTCCATATAGGTCTGTTGCCTTTTGTCTTGGATTTAGATTGTGAAGCTATTTGCCCATCTATATAGAGTGCTGAGCCACCATAGTATAATGAGTAAATATTAACAATCAGATAAACAAATTTTGAAAAATCAGGGGTAAATAACTTTTCACAAAAACTTTCCAGTGGAGATTTCTACTGTCCTCTTTCATAAACACTAGCACTCTGCTCCCCTTGTTATAAATTCTTCATTCTTCTGGTTTTGATTCATGCTTCTAGTTGAAAAACTCCAGCTAGGTCCTGAAGCCAACACACTGTTGCAAGCATGCACTTTTTTGGTAAAATTCTTTTATTTTGTTTGTGTCTGTAAATTACCACATTTTAGGAAAAAAAAATTCCTACCTTTTTGAATATGCCCAAGGGAGGCAGGAAACCTCCAACCTGTAGCAGGTTTCTACCATCTGTTGCTCAGACAGAAAGGGTTACACTTCCATTGCATATTGGTGAGATAAGGTTTATTGGTAATCTTTTTTATTAGACCAGCTGGTATAGCTTGAAAAATTAGACAACTTTCCAAAATATAAGCCCTTTCTATGTCCCAAATATGTCCAAAATGTAACGCATATAAAATGGTGTAACACATGCCACAGAAACAAGAAACATAAAACACACCAGGAAAGGTGTAATATATAGCCAAGCCCTGAGATACCACTATATTTGGTCTAGAAAGAACACAGTCAATGCTACATCCATAATCTAAGGATTATTTTTACCAAAGGATGCTATTCTACTTAAGTAGATGGAGTTTTTGAAGTAGGTATTTAAACACCTCATAAGGAATTCCTTCAGAACAGACAGAAAAACTCCACTGATTTTATGGAGTGGCCAGCAAGTGCCATCCTAGCCTGGAACCCACACAGAGCAGTTACGGCTGTGATTACAGTCTTAGGAGATAAATATCCTACTTTGAAAAAGTCCTTCTAGACCTCCTATCCTACCCTCATGTTTGAAACGACAGTAACAGCCCTCATGTTTGAAACTAGGGTATCATTTACAGAGCTGCAGTTTCTTCAGGTCTTTTGTTTTGTGTGGTGTCTCATTTCTGTTTTACCTCCAGTGCAGTCTAGGTGAGGAGATAATAGGTGGAAGAATTAAACTACTACATGGCAGTAATTAATAATGCAAATATCTTTGAGAGGAGAGAACTATGTATTCACTGATCTTGTTTTTCCCGAATGTATGAAAACCCGAATGTATGAAAACTGAGCACTGTCAGGAGGGAAAAACAGTTGATCAGGGGACTAGCTCAGGTGCCTGTCACCATTAAGCATCTATCTGTGCCTGCTCTAGGGTTAAAGCATCTGCCACTGCAGACTGTGGCTGAATGGAGCTGCTCAGAAACGGGTATAGATGGCTATGGGGGTTTCATCTGGAATAGAAATCCTTACAAGCTCCATCTCCGTGCAATCAGTCAGCATTCCTCTGAACTCTGCCAAGCCTTTTGTAGACACCTCAACAGCTTTGCCTTGTCTTGTATGCCCTGTTACTCTGGATAACTGTTTTTTGCTCTCTGCTAAACACGCCTTATGTGTTGGGAAATGCTGTTGATCTGGCACGATGCCCGAAAGCTTTTGCAGATGGGCAGGAATGTTTTATTCTGATAAAGGGTTCCAGATGCAAGAATATCAGTTCTCAAGAAAAAGGGAGGAGAATACCTGGTGGAATGGAAATAACCCTCCTTTTCTCAAGGACAAGAGATGTGCTTAATAGTTTTTCTCACTCTCTTTTGTGCTCAGCAGCAGCAACTCGTGCTTTACCCATTATTTTGTCTGTGGAGGAGGACCTAATCTTCAGCTTGGTGTTCTGCCATCCACACAAGCAACTTTTAGGAGAGGCGGTGAACTTATCTGATGTTAGTCATTTGACTGCAGTGATTGCTGCTGCTTCAAATCTGTTGATCCTGACATTCAGGTAACAGCTGCACACGACTTTCTCTATTACAGTTCCAGGCACTGTCACTTTCCTTCTCTTCACCGTCTTGATCTGATGCAGTGTCTGTGCAGCACTGTGAAATTAGTCACCTTTATGTAACACAGCACTGTTCTAAAAAGCAAATCTTTTTTAATTTTTACTTGAAAATTTCAGATCTTATTTAATAGGATCCACTCAACAGGGAGTGGATCTATTCACATCAGGTATGAATGTGGTCTGAGAGGAACTAAAGACTGTAGTATTAAGCCATGAGTTAGCCTACTCTTTTTTTCTTTTTCAATTTTAAGATTAATAGTCTTGGATTGTATTGCATCCCTTTACGACACATAGGACAGAAATCGCCCCATCCTGAAGTAAATGTCTAAAACAGAGTAGATGAATGCTGCTGCCTCCTCCACTGACTGCACACGGGCCCCAAGGTGATTAGCTGAGACAGAGTCACCTCTGCTATGGACACGAGGCACTGGGGGCAATGAATCCCATCTAAATTGCCTGAAAACACCTGAAAATTCTTGAGTAACTGTGTTCCAGCACAGAGTATGTATGCTGACAGTTGCTATGGGACAATAACCTCATTGTACAGCCAGTGAATATAGTTTGTCCCTATAGCTCAAGCAGCCTGAGCAGTCAAGCAGATGGGTCAAGATTCACGGTGGTTCTGCATGTGCAATATTTGCTTCTTTCTTCATCCCTGAAAACCTAAGGAATAAGGGTACTAGTTGTTCAACTATAGCATATATGTTAGGATTACATCTTTATTTACATCATCACATGCTGTTTTGTCAGAACAGGGTACAGAATGATTTCACAGGAGGAAGGAATTAGGACAACTTTCCATCTGGCATCTGCTTAGCTTTCCAACCTATATGCATGATGTTTGGCAGAGGATATATAGGAAATGTCATTATATTGCATTGTATACAGTAAGTTGCCCGTGAATCCTGTTCATGGTGCAGTCAGGAAGTGAGGGGAATGGTAAAGGATGAGAAGGCAGTGCAGAGGAATGAGGTTATTTTTTAGCATTGGTTTTCTTCACAAAGCATGCTGGGAAATGGTAGAGAATGGAGAAAAAAATGAGGTTATTAGCAAAGACTAAGGAATGAAGTTACAGGAGTGTAGAATAAATGGTAGCATGACTCAAAAACTGTGGATACTCATTGTAGAGCTCTGAAAGAGTTTAAGATTCAGTGAGATGCGTGCTTGTGAATGCTCAGCCAGAGTTTTAGTATTGAGAGGACAGGAGAATTCATGTTTATTTTGTGTCTGGAAACTCCAGTATTGGTCTCTGAAAAGGAGCATCAAGAGTATGCGCTTCATTTAACCTTTCACTGCTTTCTTGGGTGTAAAACAGGGGCACTGTCAGCCCCATGGTTGCTCTAGTAGCACGTCCTGGCTGGACTTAGATCAGGCTCCTCCACCTCTCACTCTCCTCACGAACATTTGTCTATATCGTGCAGATGAGCACAACGTAGAGCATCCTCTAGTAAGTGCTGATCCCTACTTGCAAATCATTATAGCAGAGATGTTCCTGATCTTATCCACTGTCATTTTTATGGAGAAGATGGCCTGCAGAAAGCAGAAGCAGAAAAATGCATCCCATATGAACATCATATTGGTAGACCAGCTACTAGGTTTAAATCCGAAGTGAGATGTTTTATGTTCTTTCCAAAAACCTATTTTGGCCTTGCCAATGGTAAGTCTGGATAGCCTTGGAATGCATGCACATGTCTAATTTTTCACAGAATCATCTTTAAGTATTGGTCAAAGTGATATATAGTGGCTATAAATGTTCTACCCAGCAATGTGCAAAGTTAGAAAGCACTTATTTTGACTAGTTGTGAATGTTCCCCAGGGCTGCATCCTTGAACTGAGAGTCCCTGTGCTCATCAGTATGGTAATACAAATTCAGTGACACCTCTAGACCATTCCTGTGTAAGGATGAAAGGAAAAGCTCTTCAAAGGGCTAAAAGTCTCTGGATCTTTTCCTCTGCAGAGCCCTCCAAGTGCTAACCATACCAAATTGCCTCCTTTACCTGGCAGCTAACTTCCTTCCCCTTGTATATGTTCCAGGATACGTATCTGGCAGGTACATATGGGCCATTGCCCTTGAGTCCTGTAAGTCACTTCTAACTCTCCACCCTGGGTCTCCTGGGGTTTCTCCTCTCAGTCCCAGCCACATACCTTACCGCCTTAGGCTCTGTAGGCCAACTGCCCATCCGCCAGACAGTCTATAGACAGATGTTCTCTTCCAGAGCCAGCTGTTGGTGGAAGAAGTGACCACTTCTGCCGGTGTCATTGTGTCTCCCCACCAAGGCTGCTATTCTTTCTACCCTTTTAAAATACCAACTCCATAGGTCTCTTCTGGTGAAGCGGTGGGAATGTTTCCTAACCCATTTGAGTGAAAACCAGTCAACTTAGCTTAGAGAGTGTAAATAATTCTTTTTCACAATCTATGTCACTTTGCCAGAGATGGGTTTAGAAGTGTTTACATGAACAACTCACCTGACAGATATGAGGGGTCAGGAATCCATGGAAGAGAGGAAGCAAAGGACATTTGGGAGTGACAACTTCTTCCACTGTCACAGCTGAATCTAGAGGAAGGTATCAGGTCACAGACTAAAACTGCCTGCTCTTCAGAAAGAACGTGGGCAGCTGATGTACACAGCTAGTAGCGAAGCCATGCTTCGGTGCCTGGGATACCAGTTGAGCTACAATTCAAAATGGAATGATAAACTAGGAAGATGATCAAAATATGATAGATCCTCACACATCTTCTAAAAAGTAAACTTCTATCTCACCCTTACATTCCAGTACTCTGAATCCATCAATAAAATAGGAAGATGAGAAGAATCAGGTGACAGAGAGTTGGACTTGAATGAGCTTTTGAGTAAGTTCTTTACAAGGAATAACTAAGCTGTCCGAGAGAAGTAAAATACCTTCACAGGCCAGAGATGGGAGAAAACAGTACTTACTCCGCCCTTGTTCATCACAGCCAAGAGCTAACACTGAGCAGCCAAAAGCTCAGAGTAGAAGGCGCAGTACTCAGCATGGCCTTGCCATGCTGCTGAACGGCAGGAGACACCCTGGTGCTCACAGCTTGGTGTCTCAATGCAGTACTTGCACTTTTGCTGTAATAAGATGTCATGCAGACCTGGGAGTGACGGTGGTGACGGTGTCACCTACTCTGTCATAAATGCCAGAAGCAATGCTGTCCCCAGATCGGTTCTGGTGAGAAGGATTAAATGAGAGAACAAATGCTCTTTCTACTTGCCATCACTCTTCCAAAGGAAGACCATCATAAAATAGACATCAGTAAAGCATTTTCTACCCAAACTAAACACTTGCTTACGTAATAAGAAAACCAACTTGTATTATTGTCTGTAAAATTGCCATCTGGGGCTACTCATATTATATTCCTTGTTTGGAGTGGTGTCCATGGATTTATTTATGAATGTTCATTACTGAGCTGGAAGAGAGGTGAGAAGTAGGGAGGCAAAACCTGCAGACTAGTCAGTATTATTTAAGGAAGGAGAGACCTGGAGACAGAGCAAAGAGTTTCTGAAGGGATATTCTGGAATAATGTGCTCAGCTTGGCTGCTCTGTCTAATAAAGAATATAGCTGAAAGAAAAAGGCTGAGAGATGGGCAGTAAAAATCACGTTAGAATGGAAAACCATAGGTATTAAAGGAAAAATGCTGAAACTTAATTTTAGAAACAGGACAACGAGGGGAGACTATGATGAAGTGCTTGAAATGAATGCTTAAAAGAGGCACACTGGGATTCTTCCATTCATGTGCTGTTCACAAGAAGCCATTCACTGAAACAGAATAGCAGTGAGCGTGAAAGGAAGGAGGGAAATATTATTTCAAACACTACAGGACCTCCATTGACTTACAAGGTATTAGGGTGAAAGATTAGCTGGGCTGAAGAAAGTACTTTCTGAATTTTTCATGAGTATTTTCTGAGTATTTCAATGAAAAATGTGAACATCCCCACTTAAAGTAATAGAGATCAAAGTGTGGTATGGAAGAGATATAAAAAAATTCCATGGCATGAATGTAGCCAAGCTGTAAGTGATACTGTTAGGGAGAATCCACTAACCGCAAGTATTCATGCACCTGGTTTTATAGGATCTGGACGTTACCAGGGACAGGATACTTAACTCAATAGAGCACAGTACAGATCCAGTATAATTCCTGTGTAAGCACCAACACTTTGTTGGGCATCCCGATTAAAGATGATGCATCGCTGCCATAAAATTTTAGACATCTATATTGAATCACCTTGTTTGGCTTTGAGTGCCAACATCATGAGGTACTGGGATCTGCTTAATCCTGCTACAGTGTTTGTAATGTCTGTGCAGAAGATCTTCAGATCCTCCTTCTCACTACAGTGACACTTGAAGTGTTTCATGCCGCAGGTATTATGTGGGATAATGGGTGTAATAAAACCTTTGCCCTCAAATGTCTCCAAAATGGTACCCTCTCAGTATGAAAAAAGGCTCCCACTGAAGGCAGAATTTGCTGGGGTTTTTCGGTTTCCTTCTTCTAACCTTTTTGTCTTTGCAAACTTGAATACACTGACATCCCAATTCAGCACAATATTAAACTCATTGATAAAACTACGGCATGTAATTACAGCTGAGAAGGTGTGGAAATGCTGTGTATGTAATAACTGTGTGTGTATATGCATTTGAGACTTCTTCTGGAGGATGCGTCACCAGCTTTTGCTAAGGAGTTTACTGCTTTATAAATTGCTGTGAATCAGAACAGTAGTGCATATGAAATGAACATGCACAAGGGGAAGACAGACGACTGTGACCAGCAGCCTGATGGCCAGCGCCTGTTTAGCTGCTGTGGGAATCTGTGTATGAGCGTGTATCATTAAGATATTACATCTTCTTTAATGGTGCCATGAAAGTGCCATTCCCTGGGCAAACAAAACAAGGGCTAGATTAGGTGATCACCATTGTTACAAATCTTAAACCAAAACAACGCAGTCTTTCTTTTCTTTTCCACTATTTAAACATCTCATTGTTGAGCCAAGAGTAAAATAATGCTGTTCTGCAGAAGCCTATACATTATCCTGATGTGCAGCAGCTGAAGATTTAGTCAAGGTTGCTAACTGGGACCTTCTCCCTAAACCTCTGGCCTCCAGTTCAGGTCTTCAACAAAGTGGCTGCATTCCAGTGAGTATCTTCAGGGACCTCGAAAATATGCTGATCTCCAGTTTTCTTTGCAGCGTGTAGTACAAGATGTAGGCAGGGCTCCTCCAACAAAAATTTGAGAACGCAGTCCTAATATTACTTCTTCCATGCGTCCGTATTCTATTGAAACTTGACTTTATAAATAAAATGGCCAGCTTTGAGGTGGTTTTAGCTCTACAGATGAATTGTGAGAATGGTGTTGAACTGTGGCGTTTCGCTATGAGGTCAGAGAAACTTAGGGTTGTGACTCATGGTCACAGGCAGATTAAAAACAGCTGTAGGGGCTGACACCTATAATATGAACACAAATTTCAACGTCCTCCATTGCGTTGACACTGGAGCTTGTCCAGCCCCTTGATGAGTTGGTTTTGGGCAGCGAAGTGGTAGGAAACTACTTCAGGGGGAAAAAAAGTGAACGCTTTCTGCTGATTTATTGCCTTGGCGTGGGTCATCGAGGGTCATATGAGCATGAGAGTTGGCACTAGGAACAAGATGGGATCATATAGCCTGGGACTGATCAGGGCTGTGGCAATTCAACTGGCTTAAATTGTCACAGAATTGTGACCAGAGTTGGACAACCGCTGTGGGTCAGAGCCCCGTGGCTGTGGATGGAGATCCTTCCCTGTGCTCAGCTGTGCGAGCTGCTGGTCCTCAGCCTCCTCCTCCCACCAAACGCTGCTGTCGCCCGAGATCTGCCAGCAGAGCTGCCCCATTCAAGTCACAGTGAGCCAGGATACTTAACCGGTAAAGGAATTAAGCAAACCAAACTATTTGGGACTCAAGTGGGCTGGGAGACAGGTCTGCCAGCAGCCAGGGGACAGTAACCTCCAAGGAAGGAACATGGCAAGAGGTCTGACGGGCTGGGCAGGCAGGGTACGCGCAGCAAGCACTCCTCTGTGTTCATAGCTGTTTACAATATGCATGCTGGTTTCTACCCTTTCGGAGCCTGTATGTTTTACCTTTAAAAAATAAAAAATAAAAAAAAAAACCCAGAGACAGACTACTAGCTGGCTTGATAACAAAATTTATTCTTAGAGGGAAGAAATACCAGGTCTCTTTATTTTAGCAGACAGAGACATAGCAAGAGGAGATGGTAACAGCTGGAGCCAGGCAAATTTCACATGAGAAATAAGGCACAATTGTTCAACTGTGAGAGTGATTAACCAGTGGAACAGACTACCACGGAAAGCGGTAGATTTTCCATTTCTTCAAGTCTTCAGCTCAGGACTGGATGCCTTTGTGGAAAATACTTTTAATAAACATGAGATTTTGAGCTCCACACTAACTAACTCAGTAAAATTCTGTTGTGCTTATTAAACAGGAGGTCAAGCTGGATGATATAATACCCCTTCTACTCTTAAAAATCCATGACGTGTAAATGAAACAGCTATTGAGCTCCACTATGGACCTGGTTAGGGTATACATTCATACACTTTCCTGGTCAGTGGCAATGTTTTGGCTGGAATATTGCAGCTCCTGATGACAGCATCCTGCTCCTGCTGAACCCTCCTCTGAGGTCAGTCTGTCTCTGTCTGAAGCCCCATAGCTATGATTACCTCCAATCCAACATTCTTTGTGTCTAATTCAGATTGTGTTATATAAAAGCAGATCTGCAAATTATGGGAAAAAAAGAAGCATGCTTTAGTATCAAATGAAAGGTAAGTAGAAAGAAATAAATTTAGTTAGCTACAACAGATGCTACATGTGAATGAAGGCTGAGTAACAACCTTTTCATGCAGTCTTAAATCTGCAATTTTCTCAGCAAGTCATCTCAAAAGCTCTCAGTCTCCTTAAAAATCTTTTTTTTTCTCCTGAAAATAACAAAGCAGCTCTTAAAAGAGCACTTTCCCTCAATAGGGTCCGAAGTCCATTAGTGAGGAAATCAGCATTATTATTTCCTTCAGTTTTATACATGGAAGTGAAAAAAGCGAGTTGTCCATAGCTAGTCAGAAACCAGTGACAGTGATCCTGCTGTCTATACCTCAGATAAGTATCTGACAAGATTATAAGTATACAAATATCTTTATTTTATTACAAGAAACCCAATGTATTTTCTTAAAAGGGTCTTCTGTGGCTGTCTTTTGATAATAATCCTGAAGGAAGCAGGCTAAAGGATTCTCTTGCTCCTAGTTGGATCTGGCCCTGATGATTTCTGCCAAATGCAGTCGAACAACAGACAATATATAGTTAAAAGCTGTAAACATTTCTGGTACCCTGTGTAGAGTCATTTCCATCCACTTAACAGCTCCTTTAGATGCAGTTAAGATGTTAAGAGCTGATCCGCAGCCAGCAGTGTGGGTACTGTGCAGCCCAATGGCAAATGAATGATGTCAAGTGGGAGGAGAGTAGACACAAAGTACCTGATGCTCGGCCTGAAATTCAGTTGTGTGCACAAAGCTAGATGCCTGCCTGCCGTCTGAGTGATAGGATGAGAGGAAATGGCCTCAAGCTGCATCAGGGGAGGTTTAGATTGGATATTAGGAAAAATTTCTTTACTGAAAGAGTGGTCAAGCATTGGAACAGGCTGCCCAGAGAGGTGGTGGAGTCACCATCCCTAGAGGCGTTCAAAAAACGGGTAGATGTGGCACTTTGGGACATGGTTTAGTGGGCATGGTGCTGTTGGGTTGATGGCTGGACTGATGATCTTAGAGCTCCTTTCCAACCTGAGTGATTCCTAGTTTTACTTTCGTTAAAAAATAATCCAGCCACCAAGCCAGGAAACATGAAATTAATTATTACTTTACCTTAATTGGTTTAGTGGTGGACTTGGTAGTGTAGGTTAATGGTTGGACTGGATGATCTTAAAGGTCTTTTCCAACCTAAATGATTCTATGATTCTATTTACATGAAACCATGATTAGGAATGGTTAGTATGTATGCACTCAGACTGTCTGTGCACTTGGCTACACAATTTAAAAGCAGGCCTTCAGTTTGAGGCTGAAGTAAGAAAAATAAGGCGGCTATTCCTATCATTTTTTTACAATATTACAACACAGTTTTCATCCACAAAAGAGCCACAGCAAACAGCCAAGCACAGGCCATGGTACACAGAAAGGATTTGAAGGCTCCACGGTTTTCAGGGTAAATTTTTTTTCTGCCAGCCAACTTTATAAACCACTTCCTAGCAGCAAGCCAGCATACTCACTGTGGAAACATTAACTCTTAAGTTTCTCAAGGATTATCAGAAATATGTAGCTACCCTGAGCTCAAATATTCCCTTGGCACTAAAGGTAAAGGAAGCAGGCCAATGAGACTTTCCCCTGGTTGTGCTGCTATGTAATCTGTTAGACTATTTTATTCTCTGCTAATCCCTGTTAATTCTGTGCTTCCTTCTTGTCTGCCCTGCAGCTGGAACATGCCTGTAGAGAAGGGAACTCAAGAGGCTATTGACCTCATCGGCCTTATATAGCATCAGTTATGCCGAAAATATTCCTGACTGACATTTCTCTAACTTTAAAGTCTCCACATACCATCCTCCACAGCAGGATTCTATTCCTATAGTTTCCTATATGTATACTGGATCTTCTTTACTGTAATTAAAGCCCATTGTCCTATAGAAAATAAATTATTTCTTCTTTTCAATGGCCTTTCATTTCTTTCATGTCTATTATCATATCTCTACTCGGATTTCTGTTGCTTAGGGTAAGAAGTTGCAGTTTGTTCCATTTTTTTGTTCTCTGTCCCACACTTGTGCAGGCATTTCTGCCTAAGTGTAGTACCTCAAATTTATCCCCATTAAAGAGCTATTTTCAGACCCTTTTAGAAATATGTGAAGCCTATACCCCAGTGTATTTGCAGTCCCCTCCCACCACTTTGTCATTTCCATGTGGAATGTGCCCATTTTCCATTCCAGCAGCTAAATTATTATTGAATAGATTGAAAAAGACTTAACGAAGGAGAGTCTCACTCGGTAGTGCTGCCATACTAATAAAGGATGGCAGCAAGGAACAGTACAACGCAATTGTGACAGCACCGTGCTAGTCTGGCAGTGCCCAACACAGAGGTAGACCAAGTTTGTCATCTCCAAACCTTTTAAAGTCTTCAAGTGGAAAAGTGGTGCAAGGCCACGTTGGGCCATGGTTTGACCTGTTATTTTTAAAAGCAGGATCAGCTTATGTATTCTGTTCCCTACCTTCCCTTTGGCACTTGCTCACACACCTGCACAGCCTCTTCTGTCAGGCCAACGCAACTATTTGTGCAGCCAAGTGGTAAACCAGGTTGGGGGAAAACTAAAACAGCACAAAGATAAGTAGTATAGCTCCTGGCTGGATGCACGCCCTGAGCCAGGTCACCGTGGAGCTTGTGCCCACGCAGGGAGGAGGACGGGAGAGCATGGCTGGAAGCGTATGCTCACAACGGGTTTAAGAAAAACTCAGCCCTCGCTGCTGCTCAGAGAAATGGCCCCGTGCACCTCTCTGCTCCTGCCTTCTCTCTGACGCTGGGTGTAGCCCTTAAAACTGATCTGTTCTTTTTGGCTTAATTAGTGTTCAGTCTGAGAGGATCCCTGATCTGGCTGACCGCATCTAAACAGTCAGTAATGTTGGCGCAAAAAAAGCGTTGGGCATAGGTCCCTAAAAAGTAGTTTCATGTCTGCCTTTCATCTAGCTAGCGTGATGTTTTGGCCCAGAAAAGATTCTCCTGCTTTATGCCTTCCACCAGCTCAGCGTGTGGCTGTGTGACTGATGGAACGGACACCGCAAGTGCCAGCTGTGTGTCCCGGGGCTGTCGCACCCTGCCTCGGGCGCCTTGGCCTTCCGTATTGCCAAGGGCCTTCCACCGTAACTCCGTACCTGCTTGCCACCCCCAGCGCTGCGTCCTCGTGCCCCAGCTGCCTCGGCAATGTTTCCCAGAGCCTCTGGAGCGTTATCTTTCCCTTGTTTTTCTCATGCTGTTGTTCTCATGCTGTTACTCTCATGACCTTGCACCTGCAAACCCCTGATAGTGTTCTTGGCAGGTTCCCATGGGAAGCGATTCTCAGCGTGAGAATCACCCCTTCTTCCCCACTCTTCCTACTCTTTGGTTGTAGCTTCTGGTTTACATGACAGGGGGCACAAAGCTGGACAGCCATCCGGTGTGCAGCGCCTGCAGCATAAGCGGCTGCACCCAATAGCAGCTGGGTGGGTCCCAATTACCATTACATCGTTACTATGGGAAAAGTGCTACGGGGGGCCTGGAGAGGAGGCCAGGAGAGGATGCTTTCTGGGGAGCCTCTCCTCACTTTTTTCTCAGCTGCCCACTTAGAAGTTCTCCCTTTCCTTTTGCTTTCTCAGCCTCTCTCTCTTTAGTTTATTTTCACTATTAGATTCAATATAAGTCCTCAGCTGTGAACCCTGCTAATAAATCTTTGTGCACGTGAACTTGTCCCCGCACCCCATGTGCGACAGGGGAAAGGCGTCGAAGGCAGGAATCCCCTGTTGCTGTAGCAACAACACAGCCTTAGGCGAGCTTTGCAGCACCTTACAGGTAAGAGCGCAGTTACAGGCAGTTTAAGTTCAGCTAAGTCAGGTCTGCCGTCATGTGTAACGCAGGGGAGGGAACACGAGGCTGAGGCAGGAGGGAGAGCGGCAGTGGCACGGAACACGCGCTTTGGTGGCAGCCTGCAGCCGCACTAGACTGGAATAGGGTGAAACCGTACTCTAAGTGGGAAGAAAAGCCATTAATACCCAGGACTTTCCTCTTTGTAGAGAGTTAACAAGTTTACATGAACCGGTGGGACCAGAGGAATGGTCCGGGAGTAGAAAGCTGCCAGTCACCACAGGGAGAGGCAGATCCTGGGGCGCAGGGTTCTTGGCAGAAGAAAGAGCAACAACAAAGCCATGAGGCGATGGGACACAGGAGCTGCTCCAGCAGCCTCCTTAGCACTGGCGGCAGATCTGTGCCTCCACCCTGCCACGACGTTTCACAGTTACTTTGGAGTTTTTCCAGTACAACTACTGAAAAATTAAACTGAAATATGAGCTGAGAGAATAACCCATTTATTTAAATATAGATTAACCTTAGATGTCAGACCATTTTTCCCAGCAAATAATTCCCGCACCATGCAGCTAAAGAAAGCCTAAATTAGAAAGAATAAGTACGTCTCTACGGCATTTCTAAATCATCAGATTTTGTTGCAGCTAAACATTGCGCTGATATTTTCGCTTCTAAAGATGATGCCAACACAGTCATCATGGCTGTGTGTGTTCCAGTGGAAAATATTTTGGGCTAAGTGTTGTGTGTGGCTATTTCAATAGAAAAATATTTAAGGGAAAGTGTATTGGCATGGTAAATTACATAGAAAAACTAGGGTGGGGCATGGGAAAAAAGGCAAAAGTTATGTACAAATAGGAAAAGGCAAAAGCTGCATTTTGCAAAATTTTATTCAGTTATCCGTGTATTTTTTGCATTAGCTCCTCCTTTGGCGAGTGATGCTTACACAGAACAGACAGTGCGGCGCAAGGCCTGAGTCTGTAGCAGCTTCCCCACGGACCGGCTGTGTAACAGGGTTGTTTATCGAAGAGGATTCCCTGGTGTTAAGGCGAGAGCCAGGCCAAGAGCAGCCCGCCCACGAGGCGCCAAGAGGTAAGGGAAGCATGGCGCTTCCCTGGATGGTCCTGACCCGTTGCATCTTTCCCAAGTTGAATGCAAATCTGGTGGGGACCATCCTTGTAGTGGTTTTTGGGAAGATGTGGAGAAAATTCTAGGGAGGTAGCTGCACACGCTTCTGTTCACCATACAGATGGGGCAAGTGAAATACAGTTTATCTAAACTTTAGTTTCTTATACTGGCCTTTCAGATTCTTTGATGCTATGGTGACAGATTTAGTACTTTACCATTCAAGTTCTGGGATGGCCAAAAGGATGGACATTAGCCCTTAGCATTTTGGACATTTTTAATTGCTGCTGATACAGGCATATCTGCCACACCAGCAGCCGAATTCCTGCTGCTGATGGAGGCTGCATTGTTATTGGACTTTGTCACAGAGCCAGTGAGGGGCTGCAGATCTCTCACATTTCTACCATAAACTGGGGTCTACAGTCCCTTTGTAAATACGCGTCACACACTGTAAACGTGCCATGCTGGTTCAGTGAGAGCTCCTTCACACACAGAACAAACTATTCAGGAAGAAAGGTCACTTTAAACTAGACTAAAGGCTCCGTTCACATGAGCTGTGGGTCCATGAGGATTTATTTGGTGACGACACTGGCTTAAGTAATTCTGGCTTTTTTCCTCCCACCTCCCTCTCTTCCCACCAATTGTTCGTGTGCCACTCCCTGCACTGCACCAGCAGAACTGTTTGTGTAGCTACGTGGTGAACAAACAAAGGGACTGACCTAATACAACTAGGCAAAATGGAGAAATGTTGTTTGTTTTCTTCTGCCAGATCATTTGACCTGTGTGATTCATTACACAGCTATATAAATCACTCCCTGGCAGAGAACAGGAGGGCAGGTGGAAGCAGAAGAGGCCAGATGGATGGGGTGGGATGGGGCTGCCTGAGCAGCGCTGTTGCTGACCATGAAACCTCAGAATGAGTTTAGGCTTTACTGATGCTATTTGCACATTGCTGCGCCTCTGTCATCATTACAGCAGCATTGTTACAGTAACATAGCCAGTCCTACACCTCGGGTCAAACTCTTTCACCCTTGAAGACAGACCATGGACTGAAGTGGCACACTGGGAGATTTCAGGAGATTGCTGAGCTGGAGCTCACCACTACCATCAGGACGAAGATCTTGTTTCTCAGCCATCTTTCACTCCTGGTTGCAGCTTCCAGCCTTCCTTTGACCCAGTTCTGGTGGTCATCAGAGAGTTTGCAGAAGTCTGGTCTTGTTCATTAGCTAAAGAGAAAAGATCAAGTTACTTTGTGCTTAATCATTTTTCTTCTGGGTTAATGAGCTGAACTGGCTCATTGATAGCCTTTTGAAAAGCAGAACCCATGGAAGGTAAAGTGGTGGAAACCCAGAACTAGGAACATGAAGAAGGTTTGGAAAGGGGGGTGGGTGAGATATCCTTCCTTCAGTAGTGTTGAGTTGTTAGATCAACTCAGCTGTCTCATCTTCTGATTCAGATACACCTTCCATTTTTATGCAGGTTGTTAGCTCTAGCAGATGGATAAAATATATGACTTTTATCCATATCATCCTGAACTTCTGCAGTGAGATTTAAATGTGTGAGCTGTTCCTTGCTTTCAGAGCGTGAGTCAGCTAAAGGTTTGACCCATTAATCTTTCAAAAGCAAGAGGGGAAAATAGACTGCATCCTTTTCTGGCTGTTGCATTCCCATTATGCAAAAGGGATGCTATGGGTTTCTGTGTTAATGCTTTTTCATTGCCTTCTAAATTTGCTGTTTTCATAAGGCAAAAACTACAACGTTAGCTGTCAGACTTACAAACTCAACTGGTGTTCTGAAAATCCAGCTGTGTTTTCAGATTCTTAATAAAAATCCCAGTAAAACAGCCTCTGTAATTGGAGATTAACTGACAGGGTTCCTGACAATACACGGAGCAGAACAGAATCCTCCTCAGTTGCCATGGCTATGTTTTCCCATTGAGCTAATAAAATTAAAAAAATTACTTTTTCCAGTTAATTCAGCAATTCTGACCTATACACACATAGAAAACAGTTAATATCAATATAAGGGACACTTTTTATAGAGCAGATGCCGGTATCGGGTAATTTGGGTGCAGAGCTATCTCTGTACATAGGTAAAATAGCTGTTACCAGAGGCAGCATAATATGAGGGGCAGCACAAAGGCCAGGGCCCCACTGAAAATGCCGGAGCTCTAAAAAGTCGGACTCACAGCTGCTCCACTGAGCAACAGGAGAGGTTTGAGGGCAGCAGGTACTGCCTGGGGAGAATACCTCTCGAGCCTCTTCCATGCTCCCTGTAGTAGGGGGAACAACAAGCTTAGTTTTCCAGGGCTCTGCTCCTTGATCCATCTGCCCAGCAGCTCTCTATTTCAAGTACCCTCCTTTCCCAGCACAGCACAGCACAGCCCCTTCACCTTTAGGATGGCAAAATTCAGTGTTACCTACACAGCTGACAAACCCTGAGCCTCTTTAAACCACCACTATTTCTTACATTCTTTCTTAAGTATCCTCTACTGCCTACTCTTGGAGAAAAAAGTACTGGGCTACCTGGACCAGCTGATTGCCAAAATCGCCACCAGAAGAATGCAGGAGGGTGGAGGTGCTTCTGTTTTATATAGACTGCCTGAAGCATATCAAGGAAGAAAGATGCCAGGGGAGATGTCTTGCTGGACCTGTTACAAACAAGAAAGAACTGGTCAAAGACGTGCAGGTGCAGTCTTGGCTGCAGCAGACACAAGACTGTAGAGTTGAAAATCTGGAGAGAAAAGAGCAAGGCAAGTCATAGAATCACAACCCTGGCCTTCAAGAAAGCAGATTTCGGTTTATTCTGGAATCTTCTTGGCAGGATCCAATGGGAGACTGCCCTAGAGGACATGGGGCCCAGGGCAGCTGGTTGATCTTCAAGAACAACCTTACGCTAAGAAAAAAGAGCAGTCCATTCTGGTGTACAGAAAATCAAGCAAGTGCGGCAGGAGGCCAGCATGGATGTACAAGGGACTTCCAGCTGACCTCCAACACAAAAAGGAAGTGTACAGAAACTGGAAGCACAGATGGGCTGCCTAGGAGGAATACAGAGACATTGCCTGAGCATGCAGGGCTGGTGTTAGGAAAGCCAAAGCTCAGCTGGAGTTGAAACCAGACAAAGAGGTGAAGGTTAACAGGAAAGGCTTCTGTAGGTATGCTGGCAGCAAGAGGAAGGCTGAGGAAAATATGGGTCCACTGCTCCATGGAGCAGGGGACACAGTGACATGGAGAAGGCTGAGGTACTCATTGCTTTTTTTCCCATGGTTTTCACTGACATGGTCTGCCCTTATGCTTCCCAGTTCCCCGAGCCTAGGAGCAGAGTCTATGGGAGTGAAGCAGTATCCAGCACAGACGACAGGGAGCACTGAAGCCAACTGGACATACTCAGGCACACAAGACCAGATGGGATGCAATGAAGGCTGCTGGAGGAGCTGGCCAACATCACTGTGAGGCCACTCTCTATCATCTTTGAAAGGTTATGGTGATCTGGGGAGGTTCTTGATGACCGGAGGTGGGTAGATATCACACCTATCTTCAAGAAGGGCAAGAAGAAAGATCCAGGGAATGAAAGGCCAGTCTGCCTAGCCTTAGGCCCTGGGAAGGTGATGGAGCAAATCCTCCTGGCAGCCACGTCCAAGCACATGAAGGATGAGAAGGTGATTGCAAACAGCCAGCATGTATTTACCAGGGCAAATTGATTGCTTTCTACAGTGAGAAGACTGTCTGTGTAGACAAAAGAGGAGATGTGGATGTAAAGGTTTTGCAAAGCTTTTGACATGTTTTCCTACAGTATCCTTATAGTCAAATTGGTGAAATATAGCTGGATAAGTGGACTACAAGGTGGATGGAAAGTTGGCTTGGCCATTGGCTCAAAGAATGATCAGTGGTACAAAGTCCAACTGGCTACAGATTACTTGTGGCATCCCTCAGGGATTGATACTGGGGCCAGTACTGTTTAATGTCTTTTATTGATGACCTGGATGATATGATGGGGGCAATCACAGCAAATTTGCAGAAAATACTAAACTGGGAGTGAATGATTGATAAGCTGGAGGTCAGGGCTCCTATGCGGAGTGTCCTAGACAGGTGGAGGAATGGATTCACAGGAACGTCATGCAGTTCAACAAAGGCAAATGCAAAGTCCTGCACTGGGAGAGAAATAGCTTTATGCAACAGTAAAGGTTAGGGGTCAACAAAGGAGCCTAGTCGAAAAAGACTCGGAGGTCCTGGTGTACATGAGTGGAACAGTAGAGTGCCCTCGCGGCAAAGAAGGTTAACCACACACAAGGCTGTTATTAGCAAGAGTGTAGCCAGCAAGTTAAGGGAAGTGGTTCTTCCCCTCCGTTTGGCACTTGTGAGACCACATCTTACAAGTGCCCAGTTTTGAGCTCCCCAGTACAAGAAATATATTGATGTATGCTGGATTGAGCCCAGTGGAGGGCCACCAGGCTGGTCAGGGGACGGGAGGTCGTGATGTGTGAAGAGAACCTGAAAGAACTGGGTCTGTTCAGCCTTAAGGGAAAGCTAAGGAGGGAGCTTACGCTGTCTACAGCTGCCTAATGGGAGGATGTAGAGAAAACATGCTCAGGGGAGGGATGGGAGGTCAGGATGAGGAGCAAGGGACACAAATTGAAGCATGGGAATTTCTGGCTCATTACAAGGAAGAAAAAAGATTACCATGAGGGTAATCAAACACTGAAAACAGGACCACGGTGGCTACAAAATCTCTTACCTTGAGGGTATTCAAAACTGGACTCAATGAGGCCTTGAGGAACCAGCTTTAACTGGCCCTACTTTGAGCAGGGGTTAGAGATGATGAGCTTTGGAGGTCCCTTCCAATCTACATGATCCCATGATTCCGTGAAGAAGCATGCCTTGAAGAGAATGAATGAAAGGAGTGACACTGATTTACTTTCAACCCACATATATAAAAAGTGTTTCAATGTCTCTGAATGATCCAGAAATATTCTGGTATGTAAAAAACCCCAAAGGCCAGCTCATCTCTTAAGACCCCATGTCTTTGAGGCATTCCAGAAATTCTTTTTTTTTTTGACATTTCCAATTGCAGTCCTATGAGAACTCACATTTGGCAAAATCCTCCCATATATATCAAATCTAGCCCTGCCAAGTACCCACTGTGTGCTTTTAAAATACCACTAAATCATTGTTCCTTCAAACTGACTGCAGATTTTCAAAAAATATTTTATGGGTCTCCCATTTTCCTCTATACACTATGTCAAGGGCCCTACTACTTCTTAGATAATATATGTATGGTATTTATATAGCAGTATCATATCAATTAAACAAATCATGAACTATAATGTACATATATTTACATAATAGCCCCTTGGGATGTAAGAAATGCTTCTCCCATAATACAGTGGAGAAACTGAGGTACAGAAAGGCACGGGGACTTTCCAAAGAGAATCTCAGCAGAGCACAAAGTGAAGCAAATTCTCTGAACTTTCAAGATTGTGTTTAACCATAGAACTAATTCTTTAAATAGAAGCTTGATGAAGTGTACGATGCCTTTTGGAAACTCAGCTCCCCTGGTGTACCGGCCTTTCATGTCTTCTGGGAAAGCAAAAAACAGGCAAGTGGTTTAGACTACGAACTGTCTAAAGAGGCCAGCAGGATTGTCACCTGGTGAAGGAAGTCCTCTAGCATCCAGAAGACAGGAGAAGGCAGAGACCAGTCTGGGCCCAGCAAGCTGGTGATGGAGCCTGGTTGATTCTGGGTGTGGGTGGGGAACCTTGCTGCGTGCAGGCCAAGAAGCACAGGCTAGCTGAGGCTTTCACTTCCCTTATGTTTTGGATGAGCCAGTGGAACCTGCTGGAGCTGAAGGCCCAGCTGGCCATCTGGAGGACATCAGTTGACAGCTGCAAAATGAAGGGGAGCTGTTCTCCCTCCAGTAGCTCAAGGGCACCCATGGGGAGAAGCTAAAAACCCTCACCACTGAAAACTTTGTGCCTGCCCTTCTTTCAACAGATCTGCAGCACAGTTGCGATTTAATCTTAAGATGCCAGCCTGAAAACATCCTGTCGTATTTTAAAAACAAGCCTGTTCTTTCTTTGTGTGTTTTCCCACAAACACTTTTATCACAACCTTGATCTTAGAGCACAGACCTGGGCAGAGCTTTTATTAATTGTAAACTACAACCTTTTGCTATGTATTATGCAATGCTTCATTGGAGCCTACAGTTCTGTGGAATTAAAAACAGGCTGCCTATTGCTAAAAACACTATAGTACATGACCCGTTTTAAGCTCTCTCTTCATCTCCAAAGGTTAGGCGAGATTAAATTGTACGTACAGGGCACGGCTCACCTCTGTCACTGCCCTCAAAGCAATCATTTTTTGAGACTGGAATGTCTCCCTCAGGGAAAAAAAGACTTGTTTCTGCCCCTACAAGAAAAGCAGATAAGACATTGTGCCTGCGGGCAGATTACTTTTCCCCTTTGGCAGATGTTTTTTTACTGTTTATAATTACTATGACTCTGGGAGCTGTGGTTTTTGAAATAAATAAATAAAAACCTGGCAACTGCAGTTATTTCATTTATAGCTGTAGTAGGAACTTGCCAGGGACTACGGGAGCAGGCAGCAGAGCCAAGCCTACCTTCCTTCTCCGGCAACACCATTTTCAGACTAAAGGACTTTGGTCGAGCAAGAGGAGAGCAAGAAAACCCCTTCAGGCGCAAGAACGGCACCCGAGAACCGCGCGAAGACGGACAGAGGGACCGTTACCACCCGTGGCGACGGGGGCTGCTTGCTTCTCCCTCACCCGCCGGCCCGCCCGGCCCTGCCTGCCTGCCACGGCCGCGCTACAGGCAGCGATATCAAGTGCCACCAGGCCTCCGCGCCGCTGCGAGACGGCTCAGGGCAACGCCGGGCCCCGCCGAGGCGAGCGGGCACCGCGCCGCCCCCCCCCCCCAGCGGCCCCCTCAGGCGCCGCGCGCCGCCGGGCGCGGGAAGAGCGCTTTTTCAGCAGTGTGGCAGCTCGCCGCTGCCCGGCCGCGGAACGGGGCGCGGCGCTGCTTTACGGCAGGCGTTTCGACCTCCCCGTCCGCGCTTTGCGGCTGCGTGGCGGGGCGGGGGGCGGGGAAGATGTCTGAGCGGGGAGAAACCCCGGCAGCGGCGGCGGCGGCGGGCGCGGGGGGGGAGATGCCGGCGAAGAAGCAGAAGCTGAGCAGCGACGAGAACAGTAACCCCGGGGACCTGTCCGGCGACGAGAACGTGAGGGCGGGCGGGGGAGAGAGGCGGCTGGAGCGGGGGGGGGGGGGAGGGGCGGTGAGGCGGGAGCGCGCGCGCGGCGGCTGCGGGGCCTCGCGCCGGGGGCGGGCGGGAGCGCTGAGGCCGGCGGGGGGGGACGTGGGGGGGCCGTGTCCCGCTGTGAGGGGGCTTCCCGGGTCCGCTGTGAGGGGACATCCCGGGCCCGCCGCCTCGGGTGTCCCCCGGGTCCCCGTCCGAGCCCGCCGGGACGCAGGGGCATCCCGGGCGGGAGAGGGGATGGGGGTGAAGCGGGAGAGGAGGGTGTCAGCCCGCCCGCCCCGGCTCGGGGGCTGCCCCTCGGGCGGGGGGGCCGTCACGGGGAGGCCCCGGTGGGAGAGAGCGGCGTGGGTCTGGGGGAGGGAGGCTCGCTCTTCCTCCACGTGGGTGGGGGAGAATTTGAGGCCCAAGCTCTAGGCGGTCTCGGACTCCCAAGTCCGCTTCGATGCGTTAGACTTCCTTTTTTTTTGCTGCAAAACAGCAAAATTTTCCATCTTTTCTTGCAGTTTTGTGTCGTGTGTCTTCACCGTCACGTTGCAGAGTAACGTGCAGCATAAATTTATGTGTGCAGCCCTTTGGTGAACGAGGAGTAGGGGACAGTGCTCATAAGCTTCTGTCAGAAGAAGGAGGCAGCAGGGGATGAGGGCTGTAATCTCCAAAGTTAGGCTAAAATCTAGTGTTCAGAGCAAAGGTAATGTGACTGATACAGAATAGCTTTATGCTTGAAAGTTAAACTTCACCTAAGGTATCTAGCAGTCATTTTATGTAGTTACTGCAATGGGGGGTGTTATTTGGGTGTTAGCGTTATGCAGTATGGGGATTTTTCCGGTTAGAGCACTTACCCAGAAAGTGAGGCATCTGGACGACATCCCCCACAGCCTGTGGAAAGTGCTGCTTGTGAGGCAACAAGTGGGTTCGAGGTGCTCCGCACCACTGCTACTGAATTTTCTTTTTTACTGCTCCGCAGCATTTGTGAATCCAAGTGTAATTCGGTCACAAAGGCATTCAGGTTTGCTTTGGTGGTCCGTTGTCGGCTGTCAGTGACCACAGATGTGGGCTGTCTGGTAATTGAAAATGTGAACTGTCTCAATGGTGAAAGGACTCCCTTTTCAAGAGTTTGCTACTGGACTCCACTACTCCTGAAAGATGGGGATTCTGTTTAAAAGTTGGCATAATAGTGTTGGCTTGGAGAAAGGGTGTATTTTGTTCCACAGGTATCCTGGGTGCAAGGTTGTTGGTTATGTTGTAGTTGCAGGTACTCAGAGTAGTGGCATCATACCAGGTGCCTGGTGTTCTGGCATTGACGATATCCGACTCGTCTAAACTTCAGTCTTGTGAAATATCACGACTCTTGCTAGCAGGTGCGCTTGGGAGATGACAATTTGGCAAGCTCTGAAATTTCTTAGGGTGAAGGAGAAGAAACTGGAAAACATAAAAACTGCTAAATCTGGTTATACTTCTTTGGGGAGGGTTGGCTCCTTAGGGATGCAAGGTGAAGGGAATGACTCCAGGTTTGGGCAGTTCACTTACAGGCTTGTGTGTTGTCTTTCCTCCTTTTTTTTTCCTCCTGATGTCCTGATTTTTAGAGTTGTTGGGCAACCAAAGACCGGTACACCTCTACTGGCTTCTGATGATACAGATATGAAACTGGGACAAAGAATAAATGTTTGGTGGGAATCAGTGTTTTAATGTTTACAGTTGACCTTATTCTGTATTCCTAGTAGAGTTCCTGATGCAGCTTCATGTTACACTTAATCTCCTCCAGTGATGGGCTGTTGTCTGCCTCTGTATCCCTTAGTTCCGATCTAGAAATCGCATGGCCTTGAGATGAGTTGTTTTCCCTCACTGCTCTGATGGAAAGTGAACAGACCTTGCCAGAAAAAGAAAATAATGTTGATTTTTAACAAGCTGAACTTACTCATATGGAAGCACAGGGGTGCCAGTTATGATGCAGGTGAAGTTGAAGTGCGCTGTGATGGGTGATGCAGAGAACAGAAATGTCCTTTCGAGTAGCGTCCTGCAGTCAGGCTGTGTATGAAATTGTAGTTTCTGTTAATTGTCCAAAGCTGAGCTAAAACTGCTCAGCGACTGGGTGGGTTGTTTTGCGCACCCCTTTTTTCGGTTCTCCCTGTCCTTACCTTAGCTCTGGCTGCTGACAGTTGGAGGGCCAGTTGGATTAGTTAGCTGATCAGACAGCAAGCTGATTTTCTTTTTGATTTTGTTTTTTCTAACTTAGCTTTTAGTTGAAGCAAGTATCGGTACGAAAGAGCAGGAGGGAGAGGTGGGACTTCCTCTTCTAGTGGCAGTGCTGACTTATTGTAGAACTGTGCTGTGCGTGATGCTGCTGAGGGCGTACAGAAGTCTCCCAGAACGGTTAGATTCTTGGTATGGCTAAGCACAATGTTTTTACACAAACAACTTCTTCCTTCAGTACTTGAGAAGTACTCGTTTCATCTGTGTCAAAGATATTTCCTAGGGAAAGCGACCACTTTATCTTAAGACGTTTTCTTAAAAGCAGCTACCAGTATTCTGAAGAAACTTCACTAGATCACAGTTCATGTCTCTCCCTCTTGGATTAGTCCTCATGTGACTCACGTTCTGTTTCTAGGGAGGAATGCTATTATGTTAGTAATAGATTTAAATACGTGAATCTAAATAACACCAAGTCCTAGAAGATCTTCTGTTCTAACGGAGGAGAAGGAAAAGTGAAAAGGCCAAGCGCTGCCAAAGTAGTTGAATTTATACAGCAGTTAATGATATCTTTATTACATTCTGTACAATTTAAATGTTTGCAGGATGATGCTGTTAGTATTGAAAGCGGTACTAACACCGAACGCCCTGATACACCAACAAACACTCCTAATGCACCAGGAAGAAAAAGCTGGGGGAAAGGAAAATGGAAGTCAAAGAAGTGCAAATATTCCTTCAAATGTGTAAATAGCCTAAAGGTAGGTATGTGTAAGCTTTAATGGGGGAATACTGGGTACCACTTGCTGGCAGTAATGTTAATGTTGACCGTGAGACAGTGTCAAGATAAATACTTTTAAATATCTGTATATAATTATGTTCCGTGCTCATTTGAAGAAAGTACCTTTCTTATTTGGAATAGCTGAAGCTTTGAAGAAAAAGGATACTGAGAAATAGGAAGCAGTAGGTAGTGCTGCAATCAACCCAATTTTTGTGCAGGTTTGCAAAGTTACATGCAGTGTGTTATTATTACGTATTTCATTGAAGCTGTAGCTGTTTGAGATAAATCTAAGAAACTGGATAAACAAATTCAAATAAAATAAAACCTGTGACGACTTGATGCAAAGCATAGAACCTCTACAACTTTTTCTACCTGTTGAAAAGTATTTTTAAAAAAAAAAACGCTAAACAACCCAACAATCTTGGAGTAGCTTTTTCCTTTTCCTCTCACTTACCAGTTGAGGTATTTTCTGTCCTCTGGCAATTGTCATAAATAGGCAATTTGGTTAATTTATCGTGAGCGTTGTGATTATGTGTTTGCACTTGATCTAGGTCATATTTATCTTCCCACATAATACCTGATGGTGTTAAAACTGTGAATCCACATCCCTTTATCTCCTGTTCTTGTGTTTTAGGGTAGTATTCTTTTTTTCTGCACTGGTGACAAGACTATGGTGGACTGAATGAATTTTCTCTTCTTTTACACTGTGGGGATGTTGTTTTTTCATTCCCCAGCCTTGTGTGGGATATTTATGTGGCAAAAGCTGTAAATATGCCATCTGATTTGATTCTTATAAGATTTCTAAATAAAGAAAAGATTGCGTCTGGAACAAGATGGGAGTTTTGTTAAACTTCATATTTAGCTAACAAGGGAATGTGTGCAGCAGAGAATAGTGGATATTTTCTGCAGAATTGCTTTAAGAGGTTTTTGTCATTCCCCCACGCTTAACTCTTGAGCTGTGCTGATGTAGCTGTTTCTGAACTTTGGCTTCAGATGCCTCACTGAAATGCTGGGGTAGCTGAGTGGGAGGGAATAAGAGGTTTGGAGCACGGGAATCTCATAAAGGAGCTTTGCCACTGCAGAAATTGTGATATGAAGTTACACTGGCAAAAGTATCTGGAAAACAAGTTGATCTTAATGTGTTTTTTGAAGTATAAAAATTATCTCCAGCCCTTTCAGGGTGTAGGAGGAAGGGAAGCTCTTTTGTTTCCACCTAGGTAGGCAGCTGTTCCTGTGATATGCAAGAATCGCCTCCGCAGATAGTGCTTTTTGTGGCTTCAAGTCATGCTTCAAACACAGGCACAGGCCTTTCGGCACCCAAACATTTAACAAGTTCTGAGTTTTGCTAAGCATATTTGTTTTCTATCTGCAGACCAAATATTCCAATCTAGTTATTATTTTTCAAGTGTCTTCTGGGAAAACAGAACAATCCCTCACCCCAACTTCAATCCAGGCCCCACTATAGGGTGACCCCGTGAAGTTAAGCAATCCCTGACTTCTGCAGATTTGGATCAGGGCCTGGAAATGGGTTCCTGTGCAAGTGGAATCAAGCTGTGAGGGAGTAAATGTAGTGTTTCAGCTAAGTGGGGTATTTTTATTATCTTTTCTTCCCATTTCTCTTTGAACTGAAATTAATGATAATAATAATAAACATGCATGTTAATACAAAGACTAGGTAGCAGCCAAATTTGGTAACTCCTTTTTACTTAATGTTTGAGGAAGCCTCTCTTCTTTTTCCTGTTCTTCCATACTAATTTTGCAGATACTGTGGAGATGAACTCTAACAATTGAATGTTGTATATCGGTTCAGAAAGACATTTGTGATTCTTTGGATATCACATCATATATCCCATAGTTTGTATGTCTTTGAACTATGCTGTAAGGTGCATGTACTGACATTAATGAAGAGTTAACATGATTTAAAGACGTGGAAGTTAGTATTATTTAGGGTTGTATAAAGTATGTGTTTTTCCAGTTTCCTACTCTTGTTTTTCCTTCTTATTTTGCTTTTTACTCTTATTCCTTGGGGAAACAAAGAAATATGGCCATTACCGTCTGCTTTGAATGTTAAATGGTTATGATTCAGCCTGAAAAACTCAGTGCTTGCTAAATATGCTTTTTAAACACTACTGTGGAAGTTATTTCGGGTGAAATTTAAGCATTGGGAAAACAAAAATATAACTTGGAAAATTACAGGAAATAAAAAACTGCTTTTTTTTTTTTTTTTCTTTTTGCAGTACTAAGTTACACTAAGGTGTACTGTAAGACCTTTGCTCTCTGTGGGCTGAATGGAAATGTGGTTTATAAATGAGCATATACAGCTAACATCCTCGCATATGTCCATATAGGTTTTGCTTATAGATCTTTCAGCAAAGAACTGTGTGTATGCTGCTTTGATGTGCTCCCTTTAAAACAATGCTGTTATTTACCCTACCCGTTGCTCTTGCTTGAGTGTGGCTCAGTGGTTGTTAGCAGTCCAGCGTTGTCTCTCAGCTTCTACTTGCTGTCCCCTGAGCTGGGAATCGGTAACCAGCCACATGCAAGATTCTAGCTTGTTGAGGTGTAAAGGAGAGGTAACTAAAACCACTGCCAGTACTGGCTTGCTTCCGCTTCAGGGAACTGGAAACGCATGTGTGGTTGGTTGGTTCCTCGCTGGCAGTGTGGGTGACAGTGTATTAAAATGTGTTCATGCAGTTGCAGGTGATTATTTTTTGCGTTGGCATGGTATTTACTTCACTGCCGTCAATCTAAAGACAGGTCCAGCCTTAATGTCTGACTGACCCTGAGTTGGCGTTGAGTGAGTAAGGGCAGAACTAACCATTGATTATTTATTTATTTGCCTTTTTGTAACAGTTGTGGGTCTGTTTTCTCCTCTGCCTTCTTTCTCTGGTGCATGAAGAACCTGAGTACTTTGGGTTTTGTGCCCTTTATTCATACCAGGGTCAAGATGGCATTTCACAATTTTACTTTTGGACCAGCATCTGGGTCATTTTTCTGTCTGTACAAACCAGTGGTCAGATTTGCATGACATACTTGGCATCTCAGGATAACCATAAGGTGCAGCACCTAGAAGTGTAATGTTTTTTTTAAAAACTGCTTCATTGTTTAGCACCTGGGACAAAAATTAGAGTGGACAGGCATTATCAAAATAGCTATGTGCTGTCTCTGACCAGTGAGTATGATGGTAGTTCAAATGAGGTGAGCATAACTTCTTCAGATACCCTAGTGACTTCCTGCAAGAGCCTCTGCCTGACTCCTTTATCCATTAAACACCAGGAAAAACTGCGATACGTGCAGTCAGGCTCTTGGAGGTTGTAGCACTTGATGTGAGGAATGTAGTGCGGATGATACAAGTAGTCTAAAGACATATGTCTCGCAGAGTAATTTTTCTAGGGAAATAGGTTGTCTTTGAAAAAGCTTACTAAATACTTTAGGTATGTACTCAAACATAGAACTACGGAAACAGTATGGCCCTCTGTTGTATCTCTCTACTTACTATGTATCATGCTAGTCTGGGTCCTACCTAGAAAATCACAAAACTTATCACAACTTATGCTGGAAAAAATGTCCTATCTTGAGGGGGGGAAAAACATTTTCCTCTTCACTTTTCCCATTTCACTAAATTTATCAGAAGCAGTGTACATGACAGAGAACAAGGTTATTCCAGAAAAACAAGCGCAAAACCTGCTAATACATCTCTGTAATAAAGTAGTAAGAACTCATGCATGTTACCTGGGTTATCTTCATGCAGTATGTCAAAAGCCCTCAGTATTCACCAGCATGAGCTCTTTCACACAGAAATTCAAAGCTGACTAATTATTAGTGGAAATTTTTTTTTAAGTATTCTGTATTTGACCTCTCAGCCATTCTCATCAAGGAAGACTTAAATACACTCAAAAAAATAAGCCTAGAAAGGAAAATTCATAACTTCATTGGACACTACAGTCATGGCCTTGTGTATGCAGTTTTATGGTGTAGAGTTTTCCTCATCCTTCATCTCTAACTAAACTGTAGTGCTTTACAGATGCTGAATACCTGCTTTTTCCTTCTGTCACAGGGTCACTAATAACCTTGCTACTTTTCCCTTTGCTAATATCCCATATCCCTCATCACATAAAGCCGCTAGTCTGTTCTTTGATGTTATGATGGGTAATACTTTGTGCTAAACTTTGAACAATTCTTTTTAATCTGTATTCAGCTTTGAAAGTTGCTACCTCTCTTAAAGAATTGCAGGAGGGCCTTCATCTCTGAAAGGTTTTCCCCCTTCTTTTTCTAGCTCTTCTAACTACGTTAATAACAGACATTGCCTTTCTCGGTAAATAATGCTGTTTTAAATTCTTCCAGGCTTCCTTACTTTTCTTTTTCTGAGTAGTGTTGGACTCCCCACCCACACCCCCTCCTCAAATTTATTCTTTGGTTCTTGGATAGGCCAGAGCTGCCAGGGCTAATATTTCTCCTGTTGTCTCTGAAGCACTGCCATTTAAAGGCTGCTTAACAGCCATCCTGAGACACTTCCTTCCTGCCTGCACTGTCCCAGACAGTCCCCTGTGGGGAGGCACTTTAATGAACATTATTCTTACTGAAAACATCCTGTCAGGACAGGCCAAAATACTGTTATCAATTATTAACAAGCACCACCATATTCATCACAATTCATAAACATGTCTGATTCTTTTTTTCCTCTATTAAACTGATGTAAGCTGTATAAAAATAATACTTGGCATTTCTCTGGTAACTGTTTGTGAAGGCGATCTGAAAACACTTTGTAGACATGAACTTTGTAGCAGCATTGTGGCACACTGGAGTGTTTGTCATGTCTGTGACAGTTGCAAGACCTAACTGTGCTGTAATAGTTAAATGTGGCCCTTCTCCACCCTTATAGCAGTATAATTCCTCTCTGTCCTAATAATTCTTCTCTGTGAAGTTGTAAATCCTTGTGTGGAAGTAATTATTACAGTATAAAATGCGTATAGATGTGGCCTTAGATGTAGAGGTTGCCTTGCTGAAAATTGCAAAACAAAATTGTAGAGCTGCAAATATAACTCAGGAGTTCTGCCAGCTTCTGGCCATAACTGTGAGACAACATTTCTTCCCCTTCACTTTTTAAAAGCTTGGAGGGGGGAAGGAGGAGAAAGAAGGGAGGGGCAGAATGTTCCTTTAACCTCCCTTAAGACAGCGAAGTTAAAATGTGATGTTGTAAAACTGTTCTTTTCAACCATTCACTATCTGAAATTATTTTGGATGTGAACCCAGTAGTTTGAGGAGGAAAACATATCAATTAAACTGTATACCACCAGAGCTGAATTTCACATATATTCTACAATATGCCTGTGGGTTTTGTTGTTTGGGGTTGGTTGTTGTTTTTTTTTTTTTTTTTTTGTCTCTAATCTTACTTTACATCTACAGGAGGACCATGGTCAGCCTTTGTTTGGAGTCCAGTTTAACTGGCACAGTAAAGAAGGTGATCCTCTTGTTTTTGCCACTGTAGGCAGCAACAGAGTGAGTAATCTGTTTTTAGCCATAAGCTCTTCCGTGTAGTTATGTTTGCATTCTTTTTTTCAACCAATCCCTTTACCTGTCTTTACTATGGACACAGGATACTTCATACAGAAAGCTTTATTTCCGAGATATGTAGCATCTGTGATCTTGGGAGAGTTGCATCCTCTGGATTGTTTTATGAAGTCATGTGTTAACTATTTGGGAATTAGCCTATATAGTAAAGAAAAAAATCCTTCAGTAGTGTAAACATGGAATAAGGAAGAGAGGTGCATAAATGTATCTTCGCATTAAAATTACTCTTCATAGATGTTATTGTTTCCAAAAGGTCATACGCTCTAAAATGGGATGAGGAGTGTCTGCAGTGATGCCAGGTAGCTCAGTAGCTAAATTAATGGCCTGTGTGGAGTGAATTTATAGGCTTTTTCTGACCAAGGATCTGTGTCATTTCAGTCTTGAAAATAACTCCTGAAATGCATTCTATGCAAGTGTTGTGAGTAAACAAGAAGCCTTTTATTTCCAGGTTTGTTCTACCTGGCAGTTACCAAAAGTGCTAAACAAGGCATCAATGGCTCATTAAAAGACCAGGTCATGTGAAAGATGGCTGCAGTAACTAATTCCAAACAGCGTTCAATCTTACTAAGACAATTTGAATAGTAGATTTTAATGCCTGGGAAGGACTGCTGACAAGTCCTGGAGTGGTGCTTTTCTGAAACTGCTGTGAGCATTCTTTTATCAAACCATTTCCACCTGTTGAAAACAAACAGATGATGGATGAGATCTAAACCGTAAAGGCACACTACCTCTCCCCATCAGGAAGTTGGTACACAGGTGCATGTGATTTCCTTTTGAAATATCACAAGTAAGCAGCAATCTTTCCCACTTTTTTTTTTTTTTTTCCCTCTCCAGGTTACTTTATATGAATGTCATTCCCAAGGAGAAATCCGTCTGCTGCAGTCGTATGTGGATGCTGATGTATCCTTTTAAGTTAAAAAGCCACGTGTTTGCTTCCTCTTTATCAAAAATGAAGAGGCTTTGTAGAAGAAAGCATAGGAAGGTTTTGTCTGTGATTTAAGACTTTGCTCGTGTGGCACATTCTTATGTTAGGTCCAAGTTTTACCTCTTTCCTGCATCCTCGATTCCCTCCTATTGAAATAATATTAGAAATGTAGACTCATGGAACATGCTGTATTAAAGTATCTGAAAACTGATTCTCCATCAGTTTAATCTTCCCAACAATAATATTTGTGTAACGTTTCACATTTGCTGCTTTACAGTGGTCTCAGTTTCCCTGTGAATTGGAACTGGGTTTAAAGTCTAAGAATTATGTTTCATGCTCTGAAGTGGTAATAACTTTTGTTGATCATTTGCAGTACACAAGTCAGTAACTTGTGAACTCAGTCTTGATCCGTCCTCATTTTATTCCTGGTCTTTGGATGTTTTGGAGAAAGAGGTTGAAAAGTGATGCCAACAGAGAGAAGGTGTGCCTTGTTATGGAACAGAATTGAGGAAACCGGCATCTATAGAAAAGGCAATGTTGATTGTATTTGTAGATGTATAATCAAATATGTATCTTTTTCTTACTGGGTCCAGCAGAGGCTCCTGGGCACTTGCATAAAATAGCAACAAGTCTACTTAAAAAAAATCACCTTTTAAAAAAAAAAAAAGTGCTTCTTTTGCTTTTAAAAACAAAATCTCCTGTTTCTTCTGTGTTCCTTAACATGAGATGTTGTAGGCAGATGAAAATTTCTATACCTGTGCGTGGACATACGATAGCAATACAAGCCATCCTCTTCTGGCTGTGGCAGGGTCCAGGGGTATTATTAGGATAATTAATCCTATTACAATGCAGTGCATAAAGGTGAGTGCTCAGAACTTTGAGACACAGCTTGCATTTCAGTAAGGCATGAAACTTATGTCTTCTAAAATCGTGTAAACATGAGGGGAAATGATAACTTGGTCTCTGAATTCTATCCCAGCACTACGTGGGCCATGGAAATGCAATCAATGAACTGAAATTCCATCCAAGAGATCCAAATCTCCTTTTATCTGTAAGCAAAGGTGAGGAAAAAAGCCTCTTTTGTTTTTGTGTAAATCAGGATACTTTGGATTGGATTTTGGTCTTGAAAATGGCCAAAACCTCCATGAATTTTTTTTTACTAATGGCACTGAACCAGTTTACCTTGAAAGTTGAGAGCAAATCTTGCTCTTTTATGGCTATATACATATGTACATCTTAACTCCATGGCCTACAATAAACATAACTCCACCTGTGGTGCAAAGGGATTGTGAACGGTACTGCTTTTAGGGAAGAAGAAACATGAGCATTGGGGTTGCTCTTTACCTTCGCTAACAGTCATTTTTTCGGTTGTTGAATCACGTTGCCATCTAGTGGGGATGTCGTAAAGTCGCAGACAGCATTCACCACCACGTTCATGGGAAAACTTCCATTCTCTGTTGCTCAGGAGCAGCTCTGACTTTAACTGAACTTTGTGGAAAAAGCATATTAGTGAAGGGAGAAGCGAGTTTTTGGTATGGTGTCTTACGGGCTTGTCCCGAATGTCTAAACAGTCTCAACTTCCTAATCTTGACTGTATTGTTAAGTAAGGGAATACCTGATCTGTCGCAAGAGCAAGGCTTCAGGAATGCTAGAGTTGGAAATGTTCACGTAAGGGGACTTTAGCGTATTTGCTATTACTGATGAAGCTACACAATAACAGGAGTTGGGAACCTCTCCGATTCTTGCAACTGTCAAGTTTGTGCTGTGGGTCTGCAACGTTGAATTTCTTGCGTTCTGTATGGTTTTTTAGGTTCTCTTTTTAATAATATTTTGACATCAGCCATAGTACTACAAGTTTTAATGTGCTATCTCGGGACCAGGTACTATCTCTGAGAGGGCATGAGGCAGGAGAATATTGGAGCCTCAAAACTGCTTGGCTGAGAGATGAGTAGAAAAAAAGGGAAATATTTGGGACTGTGTGGCCTTCCAGTTGATGTTGCTGTAAGTCAGTGCAGTGAACTCGTGGAATCCAAAAGGGAAATACAGTAGAGGTTCCCATTTCCAAATTGGAAATACAGTAGAGGTTCTTCATTAGAAATTGTTAAAACTTTCTTTAAAAAGTGGATTAGTCCAATTGACTTTGGAGTACATATTGTTTATAGAAACAGTGTCTTCCCATCACTACAGTCTGTGGTTCGTAAAGAATAATATTTTAAAGATTAAAAATATGAAAAATCAAAACTTCTCTGAATGCTGATGTAAGAATGGCTGAAGGGAATTCTAGCATTTTTTGGTATATACAATTATTTTTGAGATAAGACTGAATAAAAGCATGTTTTTCAAGATCAGATGACTCTTTGCTTTTTGGATGATCTAAAGATCCAAGGATATTTTTGTTAGAAGCTGTCCCTAGGGGAGGAGGGTGGGCACGCTTTGTCAATTACAGAATTACTCTAACAATAGTTTAGTTGTAACGGCAATTTTAGTTAATGCAGTTCCATTGTTTCTTACAAGTGAAGAAGAACTAAGTGCCTTTTTGATGTTTACACGAACATCTGTTATTGAAAGTAGTTAAGCTGAAATATATTATTCATATGTACATATAAAAAGCAGCATGTAATTTTATTTGTTCTTTATAGATCATGCATTGAGACTGTGGAACATCCAGACAGACACGCTGGTTGCAATATTTGGAGGAGTAGAAGGGCACAGGGATGAGGTGTTAAGTGCAGTAAGTGGAAGACTGTGGGGCAGTGATTTAGATTTACAAAGGGTAGTAAGCCTACCGTATGCAACTTTTTATCCTCTTGTGCACTGTTTTGATATTATACCTAATTTAAAAAATCTTGAAGTGCATAAATACTGTTTTAAGGGGATAGACAAGTTTAAATCTAAGGTGGTTTGATTGACCTGGCCACCTCTCAATATACAGGACAGGTGTTCACTTTCTGCTAGTTTTCTCACAGTGCAGCCTAGAAGTAAACAAAATAGAGCTCAGTGGGGCTAGAAAGAGTAAAAAGTTTTCATGATGGTCCCACTTTTGAAGTTCTTGAGGTCTTATCAAGCTGAAGCAGCAAGAACAACTAAGCCTTGAGAGACATGGTAGTGAAGGAAAGAACTTACTTCAGGTGAGTTATGCTGCATTTCAGTGGCTGTGAACAGACACTGGTACCCAGCAAAAATCAGCTAGAATAGGTGACTTTTAATACGCTGTTCCTAAGAACTGTTTCCATTCCTGTTGTATAACCTGAAAAGTGAGGGGTGCATCTGTATGAAACCTGACACTGTATTATTCTCTTGTGGTTCTAAATAGTCATCACCCATGTGGTAGCCCTGGAATTCTGCCGAAGTTGCTCCATAAAATGAAACCTAGGGAATTTACTGAGGGGGGAGCATTAGCAGTAGATTTATTGTCTGTCAGTGCTGTTGAATATGCCTCCCTTTCTTGAGAGAGAGTAAATATAATTATTAAGATACTGTGCTACTTTGCAGTGAGCAGGTTTAAGTCATTATTTTTCTATTTGAAATACACACTTTTATTGTATTCTCTAAGCCAAAAATGCTGTTTTGATGGAAATGATGGACTAAAATCTGAGTTGATACAATGCACCTTAGGCTGGGGTCGTCAAAATTATTTCATATACATAGGATTATGACCTTCTTGGTGAAAAAATCATGTCCTGTGGGATGGATCACTCTCTAAAACTCTGGAGAATTAATTCCAAGAGAATGATAAATGCCATCAAAGAGTCTTATGAGTACAACCCAAATAAAACCAACAGGTATGTAGTCTTCGTCTTCTTGGCTGTCTTTGCAAAACATGAATATTCTCATCAATGGCCCAGATTAATTCCTATCTAAATTGGGAGTTCTTGGGGATAGCGAGTGACCTGGGGGTTGTGCTGCATACTGAATCCCTCTGCAAGATGTGTCTTATTGATGTTTGCTTCAGTAGAATTTTACTGAATTAAGATTTAAAGTCCTGATGCTTTTATTTGTAAATATATTAATTATTTCTTATCTGCTTGACTAGAAAATATCTGGAACTATTATCTTTATAATTCTTAATTAAACACAGTGAAATACAAGCTTGTCAATGGCTTTTCTTTCTCTCACCTCAAAATTCCTAGGAAGCAATCAAATCCATGTAATTAAATATAGCAAATAGTTTATGTTGGGTAGTTATTACTAATTATTGTATCTGTTATCTGACTTTGGGGTGGGGACAAAACCGTTTATGTAGTAATAACCTGAATTTTCATCATGCTCTGATGTGACCTCAGATATGAATAAATTGTCAAGTAAACATAGCAATTAGATACATGCTAGATAAATCCTCCTTTATGAAGTTCATCAACTTTTTAATCTTAACTTCCAGTTAAACCATTGAGAGAATTGAAGAGTCTAAAACACACTGAACATGTTCAGCAATGAGACTAGCTGTGAAAATACTCTCGCTTTTTTTGGTAATGTTACCAAATATTAAATGATGCTTTTTTAGCGTGCTTTTTTAAAATTATGGGTTTTTTTCTAGTGTGCTTTTCTGTTTAACAGTTTAGATGTTGCAAAAGCAGCATCAGGAAAACTGAGCTTTAATTTGTTCTTGAAGTATTTGGCATGGAAGCTGTATTCGGCATCTGAAGGAGTGGTTTTGTTTAGCACTGTCTCGGCACAGTCTTGTACGGTGGGAAACATTTCATCAGGAATGAGATGAAAACAGGGACTGTTCCCACTGTTTAAATAAAAACCCTAACAGCAGAACAACATACAAAATCGACTTTGTTATAAAAGTGTTAAAACAACAACAGAGACAGGCTTGTCCTTTTAACATTGAGATATCTTAAAACTGGTCATTAAAAATTAGACTTGTGCTTCTGTGTTTCTCCGAACCTCACTTGGCAATTTTTCTCCATAGGCCTTTTATTTCCCAGAAAATTCACTTTCCTGACTTTTCTACGAGAGACATACATAGAAACTATGTTGACTGTGTACGATGGTTGGGAGATCTAATTCTTTCCAAGGTAAAGTGGCAGCTTTTTCAGCTATATTACTCATACTTGCTTGTTTTGAGGATCTTAAACAGTAGAAGTGTTACTAGAATTTGGGTTGTAGGTTAACTTAATATGCTAGGTCAAATGATTTTATGCAGTGTATTGTGAATTTTGTCAGCTGTCAGGATGTGTGGATAAGCAGCTTGTACTTAAAAAGCAAAATTATTACTACAGCTGTACCTCTGCTAAAAGTACAGGGAAACCAACTAACCAGATTGGTAGAGAATACAGAAGGAGAATATATACATACAGATGAGGGGTCTTGCTGCTAAAGGGAGAAATGAGGGTTCCCTTAATGGACTAACTTCGATTTGTGTTTGCGTCCACCAGTACCATTTACTTGCAGATAATAAACTGGGCGGCCTTACTGCCTCTTTGCCAGAAATTGTTGCATGCATGGTCCTGTTGGTTGGAGGGGTTGGGTAAACAGTCCTCAAGTCTAGGTTCACCTAAACTGCTCATGCAAGTGTGTTCGAGCACATCTGGTTGACTTCCTCTGAAGTGGGTGAGGTGGGGCTTGTGCAGTCCTGTCACCTGGCAAAGCTGTGAGGGCAGCAGGCTCCCAGCGATGGGCAGTGACGTATTGTTGATGAGGACAGAGTTTCTAAGGACAGAGGTGAGAGTTTCAGTTTTATGGTTATTTTTAATGTAGTTGGGGAAGCTGTGAGGTGAAATGTTTTTATCCTCGTGTTTATAGCTAGACTGCTATATAAATTGTGTAATATAATTGTATAATAATTGTATAATTGTATAATAATATAGTTTATAATATAAATTATTTATAATGTAAATTATACAGTTTCTAATATAAATTGTGCAGTATAAATTGTAAATATAGGTGATTGGGGTTTTTTTCCACTGTTTCCCCCTAGTCTTGTGAAAATGCTATTGTGTGCTGGAAACCTGGCAAAATGGAAGATGATATAGATAAAATCAAGCCCAGTGAGTCAAATGTGACCATACTTGGGAGATTTGATTACAGCCAGTGTGATATATGGTACATGAGGTTTTCAATGGATTTCTGGCAAAAGGTATGTGTGAGCTTTGACTTTGCTGTATTTGAAGGTGCGTAGCTTTTCATTGATTCCATATTTATGGATGTGGGAAGTCTTGGTTCATGTGATGTGATGTTTGAGAAGCAGAATGATTTACTGCAAGGGGCTTTATATGAAACAGGAGGAGCTCCAGATTTTTCCTTCTGGGTTCTGCCTGATGGAAAAAGTTCTACCAAAGATATATTAATTTTCGACTAAAGATATGTTTACTGATATCTTCCTCCCCCATCTGCAGAGGTGGATAATAAAGTTGGAGAAAGGAGGCAAATTTTATACCTTTCCTAGACCCTCCAAGAAACTCATTAAGTCATTGATGTTCAAACATTCACACGTAATTTATTAGCTATAGAGCCTTTATAAAATTCCGACTTCCATTCTTTGAGGTAGTATTTTAAAACTTCTATATCCTCTGCTTTCCTTTAAAGATGCTTGCTCTGGGCAATCAGGTTGGCAAACTTTATGTTTGGGATTTAGAAATAGAGGATCCTCATAAAGCCAAGTGAGTACTTTTTAAATTTTATTTTTGTTAAGACAGGGAGTTGGGGTACTTTCCTTTTCCCTTTACTTGATAACTATAGAAATTCTTTAACAGGAGTAGTCACCTTCCATTTTAACTACTAGGTAAATAAATGAACATTCTGAGCCCCTGAAGGTTAACATTTACTATTTTTTACTGATTCATTATTTATATTACAGTAGTGCCAAGAGGCCCCAATCAGATTGTGCTGGGCACCATATGTCAATACAGTAAAAGACAATTTGTTCCTCAAAGAGCTTACAAAGTAATTAGGTGGAAAATTTACAAAGCAATTAAGGGAAGATAGGCTAGGTGGGTGTAGCACGTGGCAAAGGAGAAATAGGTGAAAAGACTAGAGTAATGAGAGTATAAACGGTAGCTATGAGCATGATGCGGAGAAAACAGTATGGCTTTCCAGTTCCTCACCTGCGTGGCCAGGAGATTTTACAGCATGTCTTTTTTTTTGTCTTTCTTTTTTAAATATATATAAAAAAATATATAAAAATACAAATACATATAAATAAAAATATTATATATATGAAAATAATATGCACATTATGTATATAATATATGCATTATATTTATATACACACTACATATTAAATTGTATATACTTCTTTTTACTTTTTTCATATATAATACACACACACGTATTTATATACAAAATATATATAAAGTATCTATATAAATACGTTTGTGTGTGTGTGTATATATATATATATAAAAAAAAGTACGAAGTTCCTGAAAATGCTGAAGTCTTCAATCACCCAATTATGATACTGTATTCCTAACCACTGGGAGAGAACATTGGTGATGAAGTCCTAAATAACATGATTCAATAAGCTTTCAGTCAGTGCTTCAGTGAAAATTGGGTGGATGAGAAATGGCAGTGGGTGAACAGGAAATTACTGCTTTCCCAAGTCCACGTTTGGAATACAAAATACACCATGAAGGGTGTAATCCTGTTGCCCTCCAATTTCTCCTAGGCCACATAAGTAAGAGGTTGGTGAAACAGCGCTCCATAATGTAGTATGTAAGTTCAGATTTAACATTGCAGCTGAATAATTTTCTTTTATTTATAGGTGTACGACCCTTACTCATCCTAAATGTGTGGCTGCCATTCGACAAACCAGTTTTAGCAGGGATAGTAGTATCCTTATAGCTGTGTGTGATGATGCCAGTATCTGGCGCTGGGACAGACTACGATAAATTACTTTTTCTTAATTCAAAGTAGAAAATATATTTTCAAATTATAATATAGCCTGTTAACTCGCTAGTACGGTAGATGCATTTAGTGTAGACTTTCTCGAAGGTTTGGCAGGCTGGAGCTGAACTTAGTGATGTTTACATTCTGTGTATTGTTCTGCTTGAAACTGCTGCTTTTAATAAAAAGAAGTATTTTTGTAAAGTTTTCTGAATTGTCCATTTTAATTATTTCCCACAATGAGTTTTTGCTTATGGCCTATGAAATTCCTTTGCATACAGCTATCACATAAATATACGGTAACTTGCTAGAAATTTGGTAAGTGTATGCTTGCAGCTGTCTGTGCCTTTTTGACTGAAAACCCAATGAAGCTATTGAATATTATCCAGGGACCACACAAAGGAAATACTGCATTTAGGAACATAGTATAAATAAATGTTAAATCACTGCTAAAAATATTTTGAACTCATTCCTTAAGTTAGTTGCATATTGAAATTGATTATGTTTTAATAATCTCAAAATGGGATGTGCTTTTCACCATTTTTGTTGCTCATTAGGGGGAAAAAAACTACCAGCCTTTTTTTTTTTTTTTGTGGATCACATTGCTCCACTGTTTGGATTCTGTCTGTTTAGATATGCGATTATCAAAGTTAGTTATTGGAAATATATTTTAATTGTCTCTATTGTTAGTATCCCCAAAGAGCCTCATCAATGTTCTACTTTCCCTAGGAATAATGAATTCTAAAATCAATACTATTTCATATAAGTTTAAAATATGTACAATTAATAAAAATGAAAGGCGGAAAAATGGCTAAGATGTCAAACATCATTAACAGTGATAATCTGTGTTCAAAACACCTGTGTGTATCTTGTCAGTGTATGGATGAAATGTTAGTGTTCCTATTCTGGTCCAAGGCATTGCACAACAGCTGTGTGTATCTAACAAGGAAGAAGGTTAATAACATTTACCAAAGCTGAACCATTTATATACTACTTTTTTTTCCCCCTCCTGTGCTCTTCTTATCCTTCACCATAACATGTTAGTTGAAAAGAATGTATTAGGATAGTATATAAATACAAGTACGCTGTCATTGGCAACATAATAGTGCTTTTTTGATCAGTAGATTAAGTAGTCCTGTCTGCTACTGACTCTTTAAGTGCATATCTGACTTTTATCTTTCAGGATATTACTTTTTCCTGTTTGTTACCATTTGGGAAGCTTGTAAATGCTCTGTTTAGATAAACTACCTGTTCAGTTTGAAGTAATATCACTAAGCCAGTTTTGATTTGTGCCCTTGGGAGCCTGCAGAAAAATGAAATCCAGACCTCGCAAGTAGTTTACCAGTCTTACTCTCTAATATTTGATTTTGTTCCCTCACATTTTTTTTTTTCTTTTTTAAAATCCTTGTCCTTACTACTGGGGAGGTGAAGTGGTACTATTGTAGCACTAGTCTGTCCGAAACTAGTGTTAAATTGAACTGGATTCTGGACCTTCTCTTTCTTGTGGAAGCCAGGCAGCCAGCATGCTCATTCTCTGAAGGGGTGCCCTTGGCTGACTGGTCATGGGGACGTGATCAGGAAGCCAAGTGTAAAACCACAGAGTCGGGCAGAACCACGTACGAGCCTGAGCGCTGGAGGGAGGAGACTGAAATACCTGCTGAGCTGAACACAAATTAGCTGAAGAGGGAGAGGAAGGCGGGTGGGACTGGAGCTTGGAGGCAGTTTTTAACCTCTAGTTCTATTGCATCTACAGAACCGCTGGCACCATATGAACCAACACTTATGCAACAGTGGTGGCCTGTATACCTCATAGTTCATCTTGTGGAAAGTATTTGGGGCTGCCAGAGTCTGAAAAACTGTGGGGGTGGGGATGTGGTTGGGAAAGAACTCCAGAAAGGCAGTGGGAGTGTTCAGGCTTCCTACAGCCTTCAAGGAAATGCCTTTGATCAGATGAGCTAAACTATATTGAGAACACTTGGGGCGGAGGCTGGTACCAGTTAGGCTTTGCAAGTGCTTTACGGTGCCATTGGACTGGGTCTCCTGTGGTTTTCCCTGTCCAGGGGTGCGAGTGAAATGGGATACAAAAGCAGGAGGGATTTTTCAGCCATGGTTGTTGGTTTTGGTATGTAAGTGGTATGTTCTGACAAATGAGCTGCTCTTGTTTCTGAGAGGAAGGAAAGGAAGGGTGGTACGTGACTAGAGAGGCCCACCACAATTAGAGTCAGCTTTAACTTCTGTATTAACTTAAGGATATGCTGAAGACTGTTCTCTTAAAATACAGACAAATGTTCCAGCAGGTTTGTCCTGAGAAACCTGGGTGGAGCTGAAATCAGATTCAAGGTGTTAATGAAGGGAAGAACCAGAGACTCTGAACTTGCAGAAGTACAGCTGGAGCAAGCTATGGAAAAGAAGAGATTCTCCTTTATGCAGTCAACTCTGTCTGCTTTTAGGATATAAAAACAAGTCAGTGTTGGAGTAAATATCTTGAATACAGACCACAAGGGAACAAACTCCTTTTCTACATTCAGACCCAGACTCAAGTGAACCTAAAAGTTGTGTATTTATTTGATTGGGGTGTTTTCTTCCTAGAGTTGCCTAGTTCTAGACTAAAAAAGGGGGGGGGGGGGGAATCAAATTATTTTTATTGTGTGTCTTCTGGAAGAACTATAATCATTGGGAAAAGAATTTAAAGAGTTTAATATTCTCCAAAACCTTTTATCCCTTTTAATATATACTTTTGTGTAACATACCTTGAGAGCTCCAGTGCTTCAGTTCTTCAACAAAAGAAATGTGGTTTGACCCTAGTATTGGAGAAACCACTGAAAATATCCTGAAAGACTTGAACATGTGTTCTTCCCCATTGTCTGCAAGCCACCTCTATTTCTGTTCTTTGACAAATTCTGTAACCGGCTCCTTCTGTTTCCCATCCCAGCAAAAGGCAGATGAGGGGGAGGTAAAGTCAGGCTCTGCCTGGCTCTGATTCTCTTGACTGATTGTTGTAGTACAGCCAGGAAACTGTTTGAGGCGGCTGCAAGCGTTGCAGCTGTCTGTTCTGTATGGACTCTGCATGAAGAGTACGATAAAGTTTGACAGTCACCGTTTCCTTCAACTATTGCACACTGAGTATCTCTCTGGAGAGATACATCTTTCATCCCTTCATTAAAAAAAGGAGAGAAGAGGTACTTGAAAGTCCTTGTCTTTCCCCACCAACTTTCAGAGACTTTGGAACTGGCTCAATGATTGGCTTGGACTACAATCCTAATTTTTAGGCAGAGACTTTTCCCAGAGTCAGCAAGGAAGTCTGCAGCACAGCTGGAAGTAGAAAACAGGTTCCCGACTGTTAAGTCAGTGGTTCAGTTAGAAGGGTTTCTCCTCCTCAGAGCTGAAGTCCTGTTTGCTAAGGTTTTACTCCATCTGGTGGTGACTGAATAAAAAAAAAAGTTACCACAATGTAATTTTAAATCGGGTTTTTCTTGAGGCTTCTAATTTTAAGCCAAAGAAGTTCATGCAAATATGGATTGCATTTGCCCTTCCTAGTATATGTAGGAGTGTATGTTTTCTTTGGTGTGTTTCATGCTCTCCTGGGTTTTCTTCACCACTGATTATGTTGGGGAGCTCTGGCTCCATGGCTGAAAGTCAAGAAATGTACTTCCTCAACAAGGGCTGCAGGGAAGGCTTCAGGCTCAGCCGAGAATGCTTAGCTGTCAGCACAGGGGAGGATCTCTGTGCCAGAAAAAGATTTGGTTCATTTCATTATTGTAACTCTTTTTGAAAACAAACAAAACTACAGGCCCCCCCCCCGCATATTGAGAATTTTGATTCCTTTTCATGGATTTTTGCATCTGTTTCAGCATAAACCAGTATATGCACTTGTTGCTTCTTGTATTTTTTTAATTTGCCTCTGGGTGTGGGGCTGAGGTGAGGGCAGACTCAGAAACAGATAATGCCCTCCTGAAAAGAAACTTTCCCAACTCTGGCTACCAGTTCATGGTGACTTGGGAAGAAAAATGACTGGGAAAATGTCCCAAAATGGAAGGAAAGAAGTTTATTGCTGTCATGGTTGCGAGTCTGCCATGGCAAGGCATGTTCAACCTCAAAGCCTAATGATCAGTAGACAGACTTTTTTGTTTTAAAGGCTTTTCCATTCAAGGGACCTAACCTCTCAGTAGCAAGAAACTGGCAACAGCACAAAGGAAAAATACTCTCAATGCAGAAGGACCTTTACAAAACAATTGATATTACGTATAGGTTATTATTCTTACGGGCATTACATCTCTGGAAGTACCCAGGGGAAGGATTGTTTATGGTGTGTGTGTGGGGGGGGGAAAAAAAACCCAAACAATATGTATGTAAGAGGCAGGATGATAGATTGATATGTGCATGGTATCTTTCTGTTTCTCCCCAGGCTTATTCCTGACCTACTTCTATATAATCCTGTTCCCTCATTTTAAACCACTGTGAGGGAAAAAGTAGTGTTAGGAGATGTCTGTCTATGTAGATGGGTATGTTGAACAAGCATTTGGCTCTTCAGTGATGAAGATAGAGGACAAAGTATAATCCCTTCCCTGGGAACTGCCTTTTATCCAAAACATGCAGAGAAAAGACACTAAACCACTATTCATCCTGAAACAGGAAAATGCAGCAAGAGGTTTATTCCATTCCTCAGCAAGGAAATACTTCTCTGTTCTAGCAATCTAATACATCATTATCCCTCAAAAAAAAAAAAAAAAAATCAGTCTTTTAGGGTAGTTTCTATTCTCCCATTCATTGTCATTACTCCCAAAAGCATGTACATGTGTATGTCCTAAGTTTGGCATGAACACTGCAGATCAGTGAACAGAGAACTTCTCCTTTGAAACCTGGTTTAGACGGGGCACGTGGGTCACCCACGGCCCAGTAACCCGGTTGCTGGGAGCTCTGTGGGCTCTGAAGGGCAGCGTCAGCGCTGGAAGTCGTGGCCTGTTACTGCATCGACACCTCTTCTCCTGCAGTGGGACTGGACTCCCAGTTTGGTTCAGAGCCACCCACAAGAGTTCCTGACTCTTGGGACAAAACAGACAAATATAAGAGCTAACCAAAAATTTGCAAGTCCAGATGGTATAAAAGTTGGGTTGAATAGCTCAGTTTTAGGCTTCTACTTTGAACAATAGTGATCAGGCTTTTGTTTTCCTTCTCATCACAAAGAAAGAGTAAAGACTTCTGATATCTCTCAGGACAAAACCGTGTGGAACACAAGTTGGGTGAGGTAGAAATTAAAAACACTTACTTATGCTTGAGAAGTGCAGCTTGGCAGTTCAAATAAACAACCCACAGAAATGAGTTCTTTTAGTGGTTTCGAAAGACACCTCTCTGATACAATTTGAAGGGGGATGGAGTCTTCCTTCTGCAAGTTTCTGTTCTGCAAGCTCAGTCACAGCAGGTTGTAAAGAAGAGTGATGGTCTCAAGCGTGTTCGACATTCACTAAGCTCAGAGATGGCACGGTGAATCCACGGTGGCTACAGTGCTGGGAGAAGTTCTTAATACACACTGCTGAATCATTCAGAATGCATATGACTACATATATTCATTTACAGCCTTGAAGGCTGGAGCCAGGGCAAGAGCAGTCACAGAGCTTGTGCTGGAGAGACGCAGCCATCCCACCCACACGGTCTAGCCTGGCTTCCTGAAACCCAACCAACCACCATCCCACCAGTGTCGTGAATAACCAGAATGCAGTTTTGACCAGCTCAGAACCGAAGCTGTTTGTTACCACAGCTACAGGAGAGAAGCCAGAGCAGCAGAGTGACAGCCTCTGCTGGTGTAAACTCTGCCCAGAGGGGTCCTTATGGAGTTTATATACCTTTAGGTTGTAGGGCTCATTCTTCACCAAACCGTGTGAGGTAAGCAGGACTATAGAAAATTGCAACGAAGAGCAGTAACGCATGCATTACCTCATGCAGGGATGCTCCAGACAGTCAGATAAGGAAGCTCTAGACAGTACCTGTTTTTTACAAATAATTCACTCTGTCGTTAATTAAATCATGCTGACCCAGTGAGGCTGTTAGGTCATGCTGACACGTATTTCTTAGCTAGTGAGGCCTTGCAAAGGCCTATGAAGTGTTAATTATTTTAATTCCACACCAGGCAGATGCTTCCTTAGAAGCGTGAGAACCTGAGCAATGACCACCAGCAGCCTTCAGTGCCGTTGCCGCGCCACAACTTCACGACGCTTCTACTCTGGCTTCTGTTTGGTCCCTCTGTCTTCTTCTGATACCACTTCTGACATCGTCAGCTATGCGAGGCATCTGCCACCTGCGTAACAAAACTACCATATCCTACAGCAGGATTTGACAGCTCGCACAGAATAATCCTAATAACTCATTCCGACGAGAAGTTCAGCCTGGGCCTCTGCTAACTGCCCTCGTTGCTTCTCCACAAACAGCCTATAAATGTGTCTTTAAGGAAATTAAGTCCTTGGTTGAGCAGGAAACCAAGTAGCTGAGCATCTGGGCTTGTTACATGGCTTCTGGAAAACAGCTCAGAGCTTTGTCCATAAGTTACCTGGCATGTAATTAATTTTACATTTCAGAAGCAGTTCTTACATGGCTTTCCTGGGTCTCATCTGTCTTCTCCTATTTTTCTCCTCTTGTGGCCCCCAGGTTGAGCTCGTGCCCTCTTTCTCGTGACTCTCCCTGGTGGGGTCCTTGGCTTTTACGCAAGGAGCGAAAGAGTCCATTTTAGGCTGAGGTGTGAACACAGGAGATGTCACTGAGCAGTCTCAAAGGCATCAAAGGAATGTGTTCCTAAGGCTGACTTTACTTGATAAAGGAATCCTTAAAGGCTTTGTTCCTCAGACACTGAAGCTGATAAAAACTTTTGTTTTCATGCCAGTGTTCTTGGGAGCAAGTCCTAATTCTTAGTTACAGAAGGTAATTTACAAAAATATGATATATTCTTCAAAATGGTATTTCTGATCAAGCTAATCTAGGTCTAGTGAGCAGGAGGGCCAGCTGGAGCTATCCCCCTACAAGATGTCTGGACACGACTGGCTGAGGCCGTCTCACTAGCAGAAGTTGCACTTCTAATCAAGAGCCATCCCGTTGGGCCAAGGAGGACCAAGTCAGAAGAAGAGAACATCAGTGCACGTGAGCACAGCAAGCCGCTCTCCCTGTCCTCTGACTTGGATTGGGAACTTTTCCCTCCTGACCATGAGCTGCCAAGCCTGAGAGACAAAAGTCACCTCCTAGGCACTGCTAAAGCAAAACTTGCACGATGACTTTGATAGCTTCAAAACTCAGCTTCCCCTCGGGGGAGGAAAAAAGGCTATTTCTCAGAATGTTTTCAAATGCTTGTAGTACCTGGCTCCCATGTGTACTCTTTGCCCTCTGAGCCTCATATTCTGCCCAATCTGCTCTTGCTTCCTTCTTCCATCAGGCAGCAGCTGTCAGGACTGTTCGTAAATGCCACTCCACAGCGAGCTTCTCCATCTCCTGGAAGAGCACAGAAATACAGCAGCCTGGAGGATTAGTCTCTTCTTTGGAAGGGCACAAAGGGTTTTATTTCTCACCCACCTTGCTGAGCTTTGTCTTCAGCCTTTCTGTCAGCACTGTTTAGCTCCACCGGTAAAAGGGAAAAGCCCTCCTACTACAGTCAATGATCCAAATTATCTAAAAACCACGTGCATTTCTATCCTGTAACAGCTTAACAGTTATCCAGGTACAGCAGTCTTAAGTATTTCATGAGCACGTAGGCTTGAAGAACACAATGTAAAAAGAGAGTAACTTGTACCCATTACAGAAAGATCCAATAGAAGCATTTGAATGCAACAGTGAACATACCTATAAGGCTTCTTTTAATGATCAACATCCATCTTCCTAAATTTTTTTTTTTTTTTTTTTTTTTTTACAATTAAAGGTGGCACTATAAATACAATAATTCATAGAGTGTACCTCTGTTACTTAGATATCACAGTCAAGAAGAGGGCGTTCAGTTTTAGGTTTCACTTCAGGTGTCTTTACTGTCCAGTTCCTGCCAGGAGCTTCTCCAAACTTCAGGCAGACTCCTAAAAATACTTATCAGCAGGAGTCTGAGCGAGGCCAGGACAAGTTAGTTCTACAGCTGATGGCTTACGGCAGGGGACCTGCTTCTGCTGCACAAGGCAGACCTCCAGGACAACTCCATGCCTTCCACTCCTTTGCTCCAACAAAAGGAGAGAGCAGAAACCCCGAGCTGTACAATGCAGCTCTGGTTCCAAACTCTCAAGTCAAGGTCAGGAGGCCCAGAGCGAGGACCCTTCAGTACCAAAGTTACAAATCAAGATGAAGCCAGCTGTGGTTCTGGGGAGCACAGAATGGTTGAATTGTGCTTTGCCCTGTCAAGCAGCATCCTTTCACCTCAAAGCAAGAGTTCCTTCGTGGTCACTCACCTCTGAGCTCCACTGGCCTCTGGGAAGAGTTTAAAGTGTTGAAAAAAGCTCAGACACACAGACACCATCGAGAAGTGGTTCAGAGAGCATTTTGACCTCTCCCCCCTCTCACAAAATATTGCTAGACCCTGAACGTTGCTCTCAAGACAAGAAGAGCAGGTTCATTCAGATCAAGAAACTAAGGAAGTAATTCTCTACTTCTGGAACAATTCTATCCATTCAGTTACTAAACGGATCTGTGCACTGGAAGACAACTCTGGAGTAAAATGAAGCAGACTTAAAGAATTCTGCTACACACATATCCTCCTGTAATTCCTTGTGACACATACTTGTAACTGGTCACACACACACACAAAAAGTTCTTTCCAAAAGAAACATCTCACACAAGTACAAAGCCACAGTGTTACCCTCCACCATTTCCTCAAGAGGCTCACCTGAGGACTCTCTTCTCTTGATTTTCTCCCTTGGTCCTTCCTTCAAATCAGCTGCCCTTACTTTCACAGGACCACTGCAAGGAAGAGCTGGAAGAACCCCTGTGAGCATGAAACACTACCTCTTAAAACAGCATCTTGGTGAGGATTCACACGAGAGTGACATGGAGACATACTCGATCGGGTCATAAAAGCAACTAAGACTATTAATTCCCCATCTGTCCTATTCTTAGACACTTTTGAACGCTGGAACTCATCCAACTTGTTCCCGTGAATCAGTATTACTCCTGGTGACACTATTTTTGTCCCCTGCTTTATCTAGTCCCTATTGTGAAGAGTTGGTTGGGAGATGCCAGAGACGTAGCAGTCTCTTTTGGAGGAGCAATTTTTTTTCTCGGAGTCTAGGATCTCTGTGCTGACCCTGCCTGCACAAATTCAAGTTTCTGTTATATTCAACCCACAGACATTCTTCTGGGGAAGTTCATGACCAATTAAGGAGAAAAAGGTCTGGAATTCCCAGATTGAAAAGTGAAGTTCCTTTTTGGCACAGGTGATGAGCCTTTTCTACAACCATCTCCAGATGATGTTTTTCCTCAGAAGAAAACAAATAGGCTCCATGAGAGAGAGAAACACCACCACTACTGGCAGAATTTGGTATTCAGCATCCTGAAGGATCTCCCTAAATGTTTACTCTGGTGCACAAACTGATTTAGAAAAGGAAAGAACAGTTTGCACCTGTGATTCGCCAGAAAGGGAGATCAGATGCACAACAGATGGATCTGTACCATGTGCCACACAGCAGCCTTTTAACAGTTGCCATAGGTACCTAGCAAGACGGACAAAAAGAACACACACAATGTTCTCAGGAGTCTGCCCTCACATTACCTTTCCTGTTAATCTTCTTAAAATAATCTCTCTGCTGCTTCTCCTTGGGGGATTTAGTGGGTCTTTCACGGAGGGATTTAAGAAAAAAATTCTCCATATTCAGTGTTACACTGCAGGCTGCAGAAAAGACACCACCACCAGTCTGTGTGCAGGATGCCACACTCCTCTACACCTTTCCTAAGTGACCTCATCCTGCCACAGAGATACCTTACAAGTGATCTGCAGCCCATTGCCTTCAACAGCCTTAAAGGCTTTAGGAGGAAACCAAGTTACCTGGGAAGGGACTCCAGTGCCTGGAGGAGCTCTGTCCACTTCTCACTAATCCTTACTGTTAGGAAGTTGAGTCTAATGCAAATCCTCCTTGCTCCAGTTGGAGACCATCTGTCATCCCTTACTCCAGGTGCACCTGGAGACCTTTTGCTCTCTGACATGCCAAGAGCATTTTGAATTTTAATCTTACCGTCCCCTTCACTTGGGTATGTACCCTCCCTGCCTAACATCACAGCATCTGTAAAGAGGGAACTCCACCACCTGGGTCAGGAACAGCGCTCCTTTGCAGCGTCAGACTCAGGACACATTCCCCTACAAACAGCCTTCCTGTTTGCCAAGGAATCACTTCTACCACACTCCTGAAGAGGGCATTTAAGATAGTTTCTTCACTTAATTCTCACAAAAGGCATGGGAATTTCACAAACATGTGACATGTATGGATCCCATCTTCTATCATGGATAGTTCCGTAGAATATAGAATTCCATGTGAATTCTGCACAGGAACATGTCTTAATATTTTTCCTGTAGTTCTGTCATTTTGTAGCCTCACTTAAACAGGAAAAAGCAGGTAAAACTTGAAGATGTTGCCCATGTTCTTCTCTATGCTCCACAAATTCTGTCTAATGAATGATGATTTTGCATGATTGATGGCAGGCTGGCAACATAAAAAGCAATCACTTCTCTATATTACTTCAAGTGAAGATGCACATCTTCCAACCCAAGCAAGAGTAAGTGTGGAGTGTCCTGTGAATGACTTTTCTGCCTCTCTTGAGGTTTGAGGGAAAAATCATAGTAATGCAGTGCTACCCTACATGAGCTGAGAGCCTCTCACATCATCAAAGGTGACAGAAGCAGCCTCACTCACCTGGGAAACAGGATGTCAGGTTTAGGAAGGATGTCAGGAGCTCCAGTTTCTCCCTGGGGAATGACCCAATTCATCATCCCTTTCTTCCTCTGCCACAGGGACACAGACAGGCGAGATGATTCCAAGCCAACGACCATGTTGCTAATAAAGGCAGCAAACCTTTCAACTGCTAAAAGAAGCAGCTGCCTCACCAAAACTCTCCAACAAAGCTCTCTTGTTAACTATATGCCTCCTTACCACAAGCAGAGACATCACTGCTAAAAACTGATCCTAGGCAGTAATACTGCTAGGCTTTCTGCAAAGGTGACACTCAACAGCTTCAACCAGGAGACAAACTCTTGACCAACAGAGAAGCCAGTGGAGGCAAGCACAGCCTTCTTCCCTGGCTTTGAGCAAACTGAGCTTTCAGCCAGGCACTGACTGCTTTCCCACTTAGGCATAATGGCAAGTGCCACCATGACCCTGCCTGGTTCTCCTACCCTTTCTTAAGCCTTCAGGGACAGAACATTGGGCTGCATCGATCCTTGGTTTGACCCAACACAGCTCTTCTTTGGATCTTGCATGTCATCAAGATAACCGATGACAAGAGAATAAATCTATGGAGCACCTGTATTCTGTACATAGGCCAAGTGGTCAGGCAAATCACGGCATGCCAGGGGACAGCAGTTCAACGGGCCTTCGAGATTCAGTCTGAAATCCTGTAAGGTAGCATTGCCAAAACAGTAAGACTTAAATTGCTAAGAACTTCTTTAAAGTTTCGCGTTGCATCCAGGCTGAGAAGAAATTTTTCATAAACCCTTATTTTGGCTTTCTTTTGCCTGATAAAAAGGACACCCATGCCCAGGAAAACAAAATCAATATTCAGTCTGTTTGAGACGCAGTGAGAGGGATACATCACAGTCTCATTTACGCAGTTCTCCACAGTGTCATGGGGATTTGATGTCTCCAAGGCTATAGTTGCATAGTCCAAAGGGACAGCTGGTGTAGAATCTATTAAGCAACACAAGAGGAGCAAAGAGACTTACACAGCAAAGACGCTAATTGCAGTCAAGTTCCAGCAGCCTCCAGGCCCTCGGGCAATGCCTTCCTACAGAGTGGTCCTCTTGAGTGCCTGATAAGGCCACTGTAACTCCGCCCACACTTGGTGCGTGGGCAGTGAGGGCTTGAGAGACTTTGTATGCCCTGTCAAACATTTCCAATTAAGAAGCAAAAGAGAACAACTCCACCTGAGAATTTCTCAGAGCACTCCAAAATCCCATAAATTTATGAGCAAATGTGAGATCTTTTGGGGCCAGTGACCATTCCTAGACAGCATTATCAGACACCCCACATCAGGTTCAAAGGGAAACAAGATTTTACTCTGTGTTCTTACTGGGAATAATTCTTCTAGCACAGCCAAGGTTAAGAATCTTTCTGACAACATTGGACAGTTGAAATATGGGTCTCTGAACAGGCAACTGATCGTTCTTTCCCACATGTAGCTCTTCCATAAGAACACCAAACATTCCCAGTCCAACTATTCTGACACTAAAAGTGGAAAAGGAAAAAGCAACACAGACAAGGATTTGACATAAAAGTAGCGCAAACACCCTTCAGCTAGAGGAGATGCAAGGGCTTTCCAACAATTGTAATATGTTGAGTGGTCTTTCCACTGGCAGTGGGGAACAGAGGAACTCTGACAGCATTGATTTTTTTGAATATAACTAGAGCTGGACTTTTTTTTCTGTACACTTACAGAAAAATCTGATTTGTGGCACTTGTAGACTACATTTTAAAGCAGAAAACCAACATCCCAGAAGTAAAAGAAAGACAAGACTGATTAAATACGATGACTTTGGCAAGGGACAGGCTGCCAAAACCACCCGAGTATGAGGGGAGGAACAGGGCTTACAGATCACCTTGCCTGGTGCCAACTGCTGCTGAATGTAATGAGACACCTGTCCCCAAGTCTCCATGATCTCTGCAGAGCAAAGAAAAGACATGTCATGCCTAAGTTGGCAAGCTCACAACCACATTCTTAAACCAGCAAAATGACAGAAGCCACTGGCTCAGCCCCACAGGAGCTGTGAAGACTTGTGGATTCCCAAGTTTCTCATGTGCCATGGCCACTTTCTCCCACATTTGATCCCTGGACAGACAGCCCCTCGACTGCCACCCCAGCAGCTCCAGGTCTTTTAAGCAAGCAGGAGCCCAGCTGGCTGATCCCCACTTTGGGGACAGCTGGAACCCCCGGTGCCCAGCATCATCCAAGTCCACTAGAAGTCAGGGCCAGAGCTTGGAGCAGAACCCAGACGTCATGGCTGCCCTATTGCCCCCCTTGGAACAAGCGGTCAGATCTGCCACCGGTCCTGCACACCCACCCACCCCAGCCCCCGAGGCTGAGGCAGCAGTTGCCGTAGTTAGCGGTAGTTATGAGAGCATGCACAAAATGGATCCTGATGCTCCTACCTTTGGTCATGTGAGACATGAATGTTCAAAACAAGACTCGCTCAGATGCCTTCAAGTCACCTTCCTGGGGCCAGAAAAAGTCAGTCACGGTTTGTCACACCCACACCCTAGGTTAGCACCTGGACCTGAAATGGCAAAGATATTTCTCACTTGTGCTATTACAAACCTGCTCCTCAACCTCCTCTACACCTGACAGAAAGCCGGCCAGTGCTACCTCCCTGCCTCCCTTCTCCCTCACACTGCAAAGCAGCTCAAGAGAAAAGCAACTGCGAGAGCAGCCGGCAGCACCAGGACCTCCCAGCAACACGCGGGCAGGCATGGAGAACAGGGCTGGGCAGCAGAAGCCTTTAGGTCACAACCATCACCTGCGGATCACAGGTGGGGCCACGGCCTCTGCTACCAGAGCAGCATGTTTTGTCTCTCCCTTGAGTGAATAACCAAGGGGGTTGTTTCTACAGCATCAAGGAAGGAGCAGTTAAGTGCTATTTGATATTCCATTCCTCAGAGCCTGAAATATGCAGAAAGGTTTCCTCCCACCCACATTTACTTCCTTTCACCATCGTTAACTGTTACACAAATCCATCATGAACATGTCCATAGGGTCTGATCGTGAGGGAGAAACATAAAACAGCATATCGGAAAATTAACTTCCACACCCTCTGTACTAAAATATTTCCACACAAGAAACCATTTGCAGAAATTTTGTACAAGTAGGACACAAAACTTGGCTGCAAGCCTGTAACTGGGTTGCAAGTAGTGAGCCCCCGCCCAGCAGCACTGCGTGTTTCCCCTCGGAAAGCTTTAGAGCAGCCTCTCCTCGAGGAAACAGGAGAGGCCAGCAACAGAGAATGGGATGATGCACACAAAGACCATGCCTGCAACCCCCTCTGAGGGATGATAACTATCCTCGTTTACCCATCAGTCACACCTGAGCATTTCTAAAGCACCAGGTCCTCTATCCTCTTTTGCAGTAAACACCAGTGTCCCCCTCTCACACATCAACAACTGGGTGTGGGGGGGAAGAACTAAGGTCTCCTCCTGCTTTCTCTCTCACTGCTTCCTTCATAGGTGGCTGCCCCAACATTACACATAGCAACACAGACCGCAGGCATGGCAGGCCTACTTCAAACATCAAGCAAAGCACCTACAACAGATGAGGGTGCTTGGAAACAAAGCTGTTTCTTCATTGCAGCAGTTCTAGGGACATTGTGCTGTCTGGAGCACTAAATAGTGAAAGCTACTGAAGAAAAGATACCTTCTCATACCAAACTGAAGGGACATCAGCTTCTTCCAACCTCTCCAGAAGAATTTAAACCAACATTCCTTGAGCATGTGGGGACAGGAATATTGTTTGTCCACAAAGTGAAAGGACTTAAAGTGCAAGTACCAGCAGGAAAACCATCAGCATATTCTCAGTTGCCTGATCACCCTTCAGAATGAGGTAAAGAAGGAAAAACTACATTTATTTTGTTTACAATTAAACACCCCAAAACATCACACAAGTATGAAACAGTGCTGCAATTTCTCGTCTTGTAATTTCTTCCACTTTAAATGCAACTTCAAAATAATTTTTCTACACATGCACCACTGATTTCTTGTTGCAGCCAAGTACTTCAATTAAAAAAAAAAAAAACAACCCACAACGCATAGGCAAGTATTTTTCATGGATTTTAATTTTAAATAATTTTCAAGAGTAATACAAAAGTTACAAGTTTGTCTATTCAGGCTAATTGTCTTCCCCCACCCCCAGATTCTTCAGGGGAGTTACTTGCTGCATCTTTCAGGTAACACCGTTTAGAAAGCACTTCAAATGATACAATTTAAGCTTATGTTTTCCAGAAGAGAGGGTTCTGTGTCAGACGTCTCTGGAAGTTCTCATACCTAGGGGAAAAAGAAAAAAAAACAAACAAACCACACAACCAAAACCCAAAAGCTGCTGCAAATAAAATGGTTTAAAAAATGGTACAAATTATTTAGCCTATGTGGAGAACATGATAAATTACATTGACTCCACACAAGGAAATGAGTAAATCCAAAATCCTCCTTTCTGTTTCCGTATCAAGAATATTCACAGATGCTCATTCAAGCTTAGTAAAATTGTAAGTGAATTAAAAGTACCTATTTTGGGCGTAACATTTTTTGGACTAGGAAATCAAAGTTCAGGCAGGTACAAGTGTGAGTCTGAGGCTGCCCATCATCCTAGTAATTGCCCCAGGTATCTCACAGAAGAAACCCCAGCAAAACCAACCCAAGAAAACCTCGTGCCATTTAGGGATACACTGTAATACTGGGAAAAACAAGGTAACACCAGTGCTTCTGAACCCAGTTCAGCTGTCCCTGTACTACCCAGTCAGTGCTGCTCCATCTAGGATGCCCAGAGCCAGCTTAGCACTTCTCAGTTCACGGAACAGCGGACACGAGCTAGCAGGCTTGACAGACTGGAGCAGGCTTGCACAGAGACCACAGCCTCCAACTCGTGATCGCTTCCTAGCGGGCTACGTGCAACCTCCTCACAGGTAAGGAAGAGGGGACTGCAGACATTTCTGCACTTAGGACTATGCATCCATTCGCCTTGTAGTTCTAATAGAAACCTTGAGACAAAGTAGTCCCCATTATTTTTCCACCCTCACCAAATAATTCTAACTTCCACATTTATTATATACAGTAATGTTTTAATAAAAATCTAATGAGTAAAAGTAATTCTCTAACACATAATGGAATCAAGTATGCACATATGCTGTCCTAATTTCACTTTCCATACTTGCAGAAACAAGCAAACCACAAACAAACCGAACATCAGAATTCATTATTGACCTACAGTGAAGAAATAGGGAAAGTATATGATTTCTGTGACTTTCCAAAAAACCAAAAAAACCAACCCAGGCTCTGAGCTACAAAGGCCTAAAAACCCCTTTTGATCCTCATAAGCCCAAGCTGTAAGGTATCAAAAGGTACTGCCAATGAAACAAAACAAAAAAAGGTCCTCCTACATCTCATTGCTCCTAACCCAACTCAAATGAGAAAAGACTCTAACGGGGTTTTAAACCCACTCAAATTAGAGAAAGGCTTATTTATGAATGAATTTCTAAGCCAAACTATTGAATTTCCATTGCAGCTAGCCCGTTACAGAGACCTAAGATACTCTACATATTACAAGCTATAATTAAACACATTACAGTGACTCACAAACATATGAACAGAGCCAAAAAATGTTTTTCCCATGGCTGTAATCACATTAACAGGTTTCTATACACAAATGAGTTATGCCTCACTTCACTACACTATTTTGAACAGCCAAAAGCAAATTCAGCATCATGCAGGCAATGACCAGCCATTGCCCTGCTTCTCTAGCCTGTCTTCCTTTGATTTCTCTCATCAGAGACCTTACCCACACATATTCATGGAGTGCGTAGAGTTACCTTCTAAACAGAAGAGATCTGCATCAAGTTATACACCCAAAGTATATTGCTTATGTTAACTGCCTGCATATTCATGAGATCAGCACTAACAAGAAAACTGTATTCAGAGAGCCCAAAATACTGTCTTAAAAAGGGTTTAGGTTAATACTGTAGAGGCTAAAGAAGGCTAAACTGATAAACTGTAGGACAGAATTTTCCAGACATCCTGAAGGACTGCCTGCAGTTCACAATTTATCTCCAGACTACATGGGCTATCCCTATAGACAGTTATTTCTTAAACCAGTCCCTGGAAAACAACTCAGAGAAACTTCTGCATTTGTACTCAAGGGTCTTGGCGATAGAACCAGGTCAACTAGGAATACGATTTCCCCACCTCTCCCATATTCTGAAGCAATGCAACTATGCTGGAACCATGTCAAGGAAGAGACCAAGCGTAACAAATAAGCACAAGATGACAAGTATCAGTGTGTTCTGTCTTCCCATGACTCCAGAGCATTTGCATAATCAGCAACATAGTGCAAATCCACATACGTCAAGGGCAACATTTCTAGAAGCAAAAAGATTTCATAGACTGTATAGCATTTTGCTAACAAAAAACTGGTAAGAAGATGCTGACAAATAAATGTAAAAAACAGCGGGTAAAACCTCTCTATACTTGAGATAAATAACAACAAACACTTTTAAATGTTTTTGCATCGTCTCACTGAATAGCATGACAGTAGTTCAATACTTGGAAACCAGCTGATTTAATGCCTAGAAAAAAGAACACTTGTTACTAGAGATCATTGCCATTACCATTTCAGAACGACATTTGCAGGAATGAAAGCTTCAGAAGGATTTGGGATCATCTGTGCCTGAGTAACAGCAAACGAGGAAGCAAAGTTATAGAAGTTATCCAACATTTTCTGAGTGAACTGAAATAAAAAGAGACATTTTAAGTAAGTTCTTCTTTCAATTTGAATTTTTGTGCAAAAGTTTAACAGATATACAACTCCTATAGGAAGTAAAATTAGCATTGTCATCTAAAACACAATGGGAAAGTGGACATAGTAGGTCCAGGGATGTCCATTTTAAATTGATCAAAACATACTAACTCTCAGTCTTGCCCTCAGATCCAGACACCATCCAGAAATAATTTTCAGAATCTTCACTTGCCCTCTCCCTGCCCAATTTCATCCAGCTGAATAAGCAGCTTTGGGAAGAACATTTTCTTCTTGTGACAAAGAAGTGATGCAGTGACAAGAGGTATCCCTCTCCTCCAAATTAAACCAACAGAAGAACTGTAGACCAGGTCAAAGCTGCCATTCCAGCTCATAGCAAAACACTAGTTGTTAAACCAGCTGAAAAGTCTGCAATCTGCCTCGTTATGTTACAACTCATTGTCAGACTCCAGTGACTGGGAAATTTCCTTTAGCTTTCACCACACAAGGACTGCTATCCCGGCATCCTCTGCCACAAGATCTTGCTGGGGAAAACATGAAAAAGATGTATAGGAAACTCCTAAACTGTAGGAATAAGGGAGTAAAATATGGAAGTAAAATAGCGAAAGACAGGCCAAGAAACAGTAAGCCCCATGTGCAGAGGATGAGGCTGTCAGACACTCCCAGCCAGTCTACAAATACATAAGCCTATGGTACCTCCTTCTTTCCCCTATTCTTTTTATTGTAAAAAAGTATGCATTGTTTTGGTGGGAGAACAAACTATTTTCATAGGCAGCGAAATGATGGAGAAAAACAGAGCCTGGGGCAATACGTGCACACTCCTGTGCTTCCCTCCACCTGCTCTGACAGAAGCAGTGGAAGAACTGATGTCCTAGAACCCAGGAGCCTACCCTCAGTCTCACCCCACTCACATGCAGAACTCTGTGGTTTTGTCCCACTTTTTTCCATACAACTCTTTTGTAATATAACTACATATATAAAAAATATATACAATCATAAAGCTTCATAAAACTTACTAAAAATGTAGTGGGAGAGCAACCCCTTAACTTAGAGTAGCAATGAATGATTCTGCCTTTAAAAAAATATACTTTTATTGCTATAATGTAGCAGTTCCAAAGAGATGACGTTGAGTATTAAGTAAAAGCCACTAGTTATTCACAAACATGCTCCCAGTCATATCCCCTTCCTCTGCTACCTACTCCCTCAAAGGTTTTCTTCAACTATGACTTTACACATTTTCACTCCAGGAGTAACTATTACTTCAACCTTTGGCTCAGCTGCATTCCTTGAAAGCAATACACAATTTCGGTTAAGATGCTACTCTTTTTTTAATAGAAAAGTCCGCCTAACTGGAAATAACATTTAAAAAAAATAGAAGTTATGCAATCATGAGGTGTGGTGGGTTTTTTTCTTTAAATACTCTTGCCAGAACAATTCACCAGCCACCTTCCAAATGACCTCAAGTGGCACATTACTGCCTCATGACTTAACTACTGCTATTACAAAAATTGGTGGAATCAGAAATATTATTTAGTTGTCACTTGCCCCTAACAACTCCAGAAAAAGCTCAATTAGCCATACTATACAAAAACAGCTGTTGATTAACTCCTAGTCATGATACCTTTCTCCAAGAGACCTTACCTATTTGGAGCTATTATGTGCATAAACTGCCAAAGGACATCAGCTTCATTATCAGGATTACTGTTCAATTACCAATCTACCTCAGCAAGTGTCTGTAAGGAAAGTGAGCAAGAAAAAAAAGCCTCAAGAAAAGCCTCACCAACTTCTGAAATGGTAGAAGATAATGCCAGAGCCATCAGTGTTAGGGAAATCAAGACCTGCCATGCAGATCTATCTTGCCTTGAATTGCTGTCAGATGGCCAACTAACTGCCACTGCTGGCTGGGGATTGCTAGAGGTTCAAACTAACAGACATGCTGGGTAAAAAATGGCAAGTGTTGCAGCCCAAGGCCTGGTCCACAGGGAAAGAACTGGGGAAAAAAAAAACCAAAACACCCACATCTTTCTGTGGGAGAGGGCATGATTCTGTAGTTCTGCAGAACTACATCAGAAGGATTTCTCAAAGGTCAGGGGTACACTTGGACATCTATCTGCATCCATGCCCATGTCTGCCTTGACATTTGAGTAATTTTTGACCATCCCTGCAAGTCTATGCACTAGAGTTCCAGCACCTACAGATCACCAAAGATCCACTGTCTCTTACATGCATTTAGTCATAGCTGCTCCTACAAGGAAGTATCATAAATATTTTGACAGTAGAGTGACATCAACACAAGTGAGTCTATTGGCCTGATTCCACTGAGCATGCAAAATCTAATCCTTTACAGGAGACAGTTTTCCAGTGTAAAAAAAAAAAAGTCATTTCAAAGTATCAAAGCATCCAGCCAAGTGACTTGACAACAATTAGGTTGGTTACAATCCTACAGCTTTTTTTTTTTTTTTTTTTTTAATTAGTTGTTCTTATGGGGACAATCTTTTTAGCAAGGCCTGTTGTGACAGGACAAGGAGTAATGGTTTTAAACTAAAGGAGGGCAGATTTAGACTGGATATAAGGAAGAATTTTTTTTTTTAATGAGGGTGGTGAAACACTGGCACAGGTTGCCCAGAGAGGCAGTGGAGGCCCAATTCCTGGGAACATTCAAGGTCAGGTTGGACGGGGCTCTGAGCACCCTGATCTGGTTAAAGCTGTCCCTGCTCACTGCAGGGGGTTGGGCTAGATGACCTCTAAAGGTCCCTTCCAACCCAAAGCATTCTATGATTCAGAGGCTCAATTCTTAAAACTTCCATAGTACAGAGAATTTCTGAAAGCAAAACGTCCAAGCTACCTCTGTGAATGAATCTACTGATGACACAGCAGCATTTGCAACCGGAGTCTGCTGGGCCAGGTTCTCCAGCAGTTCCACTGAGATTCCAATCTGGGCCACCGTTGGCGTCTGGGGGAGGTTCATGGCACCAAAGGGATGTTGACTCCCCTTCCCTGAAAGCACCACAAACAGCACACATTAGATTTGGCGCACGTGTAAAGACTGTGTTACTTAAATCACCATGTTTCTTCTACAGAAGGTATTCCTCAACTCCCACCAGAGAGATCTCCCTACCTCAGAAATACAGAAAAGTCATGCAGTCCAAGCACAGGCACAAGTGCACACAAGCACAACAGATGAAACAGTGTGATAAGTACATTTAAAATAACCACAGCAGATCTTAAGGAAATTTCTAAAAAAAGGAAAATGTAATTTTAAAGCTCCCTATGAGGTAAATGGATTCAACAGGAAATATGATCTGTGAGTAAAAGCCAGCAGAACCTTTCTCTACAGGAACCAACCCTCTAATTCATATTGTAACAATTGCAGCTAGACAGGAAACATGCAGCACTGCTGCACAGTTGTTTGATTCACTCATTCAAACCAGGTGCTTGTGAACCTGTTTGTGCACCGAAAAATAGAGAACATTACCTCAAGAAGCTATCCCTGTGGAGGGCTGGGCAGCCCCAGGTCTCATCTGAACTGCTCAAAACCACCAACAGCACCAAAGGTCAAAGGAATAGCCACAGAACAGAAAGACCTCTGACTTTGCAAGAGCCACAAAGGAAACAATGAATCAGGCAGAAAAACACCCCTAAATTGCATACGGCTCACACAGGCATCATCCCAGCCCCTGCCATCACTTCTGACCTTTCTCAGCTGAGTATTAACCAGTACTTTTAGTCCCAGCTTCAGCTAGGGTCTCTGCAAACAATGACAGGCATCTAGAGTCACTTAAATCATGCACTCCTCTTTGTCAGCATCTGTAAAGGAATATACAGGAAAAAGGTCCGGGGGACCACAATGCTATTAGTAAACAAATACTAATGCTCCACCTAAGTTTGAGTGAGCACAATAGACAAGTACCCCCTTAACGCAGAACTGATGTTTCAGTAGCACACTCTGGCCTCCTACTAGGAGGAGAAAGCAAAGTGAATTAAGAGCTGTCTTACAGACCAATCGACACTATTTTGAGCTGCAAGAAAGGCTAACTGAAACCTAAAGTACCATTTGACTTAGCTCCACGGTCAAAAACTCAGCCAGCAAAAACACCGCAAGTTTGAGAAATCGAGCTGAGGCTCAGACTGAAGATCTCAGAAACTTGCCCAAACTTCTGCAGAGACACAAGGCATTACCACAAAGAAACCAACATCCAACCCATAGTGAAGGCACCCCAGTACCCTTTTCAACTGAAGTCAAGGGTCGCTCCGCACTCTAGATCCTACAACTGCAATATAGTGCTACATTTACAAGTTAAGCACTCACTGTTAAAATGCTACTTTAAACACAAGGCCAATAAGGCAAGAGAAACCTTGCCCGTGTGTAGGCCTCAAATGCAGACATTATATTAGAAGGTATATTTGTAAGTGGAAAACAGCATCACTGCTGGCTGCACAGCAGAAAAAGTCTGTAATGGAAGAGGCTATCCTGTCACTTTTATCCCACTTGTCAACATACTTCCAGTAAGGGTGCAAAATCCCAGCCCAAGGTTTGTTTTCTATCTCTGCTACACTTCAAGGCACAACTGAAAAATAAAAAACCTTACAACTCCAAGGCAAGGAGTATTTATAAGCCCCTTCTTTAGGCACAATCACACTAAATTAATCTACTCTCAATCAGTAAAACAACATGCAGTCACAGAAGAATATATAATTGCACGCACTGAAGTGTTACCAGCCATTATTCTTCTCCAGATCTGAAAGTACAGACAAGCCAGTAACAGTGGCAACTGGCAGCAATGGCATTCTTGTAAAGCTTGATCCTCTAGGCCCAAACTGCTTCCCTGCAGCGTAACTTCCTGCTTGGAAAAGGAAGGCCAGCAAATCATTCTATCCGCAACATTTTCCAAAGCAACCTAAACACACCACCTGTGGCAAAACCCAGCAGAACCTATGTCTTGCCTTCCAAGAGCAGTCATGCTCTGCAAGGGCATCAGGAGCCCAAGCAAAAAACTTGAACTCTTCGGTCACACCCTGAGAACTGACCACAGTTCCCTGTGGCGAGTGACAAAGCTCACAGTGATGCCATTAGGAATGCCAGTGACCTTAATGAATGAATACAGTTAGCACTGCTAGCGCAGCTCCAGCAGGCACTGAGGGATCTTACTACAACATTTGATTACAGCTGCAGCTTATTACACAAGTGCAGGAATTGCACAATTTTAAGAGATCGACTCAGCCTCTTTTCACGAAGGTATATTGCTGCTTTATTCCTCCTGGCACTAAAGAAGTCACTCAGCTTTGTTAAAGCCAGAAACATTCTATTCTGCCTTGACTACAGGCTGTTAAATGACAAATCCAGAAGCAGGAAGAGACTGAAAGAATACACAGTGACTGTCATCCCACTGGCAGGGTGAGGAAATGACCAGAAAAACCCCAAACTTCACAAACACACATTATTCAGCTTTTAGCATGAAATATAACCCCCAATTCTGGTTGGGGGGGGGGGGGTGAGTGGGTAGGAAGCAGTGATTTAATAGTCTTATTTCCAGCAAACACGAAGATTGCATCTGAAGAGGAAAAAAATTCAGATTTAATGCTTATTGCAAAGCCAGTCACTATCTTACATAATAGTTAATCCTCAAGAAGAAACATGTAATAATGCTGGACACTTCGGGCCTTTGACTCCTGAACTTACAATCAATATCAGCAGATGCAAGACTTCACTTGCTAAATCAAAGGGTCAAAACAACAACAAAAAACCCAAACACAAAAAACCCACAACCCACACAAGCACTTACATTTCTAGCCTCACAGCATACCTTTTAAGAATGGTCAAAGGTTAGCAAGAAGAACAACAGAAAAGCCTGCTTTTAGATATATTAAGTTTGTACTGAGACTACTAAGAAATACAATTCAACAAACTTCTCCTGATTTGTAGAGGAGCTCTAAGAGAATCTTTTAGGGGGTACTATGACATTCCTATGAGACACCTTCAAGAACCAATCTAGAAATCTCTTATTCAAGGAAGGCTATCCGAATTTAAATAGCAACTGTAGTCAAGGAACAAGTGTCCAGGTTCATAATTTAGTCTCTACTCCACGAGTCACTTTCACATTGAAGACTGTATTCCACAAAAGCAATTTCCCCTTTAGTTCATGTATTGAGAAAACATTCTGGTATCCCACTTGGAAACACTGCAACGTTCACCTGCATTGGCTTTCCTAAGCGAGCATGGGACAGGAAGAAGGAGAGAAACAAACAAAAAAACCTGGGGCAATGCCATTTTACTTGACCCTCATAGTCCAGGAGTCTAATCCCTCACCCCCAGACACTGTATTTAACAGCCCAACCGGTCCTTACAACAATGTGCAATGTGGGCAAGTTACACACATCACAAAAACTGTACAGTTCCAGGGCATTTCAGGCACTAAACAAACTTAACATAAGAGTTACAAATGGTATGTTTAACCTTTCCCAAAGTCTGTGTAATAAAACACTATGGCACTTCAGCTGGCCACTCACGTCCATATAAGAAATGTGCTGGTCCTCTTCATCACATAGCAAGAAACTCTGCTGCAACCACCGCTTCACAGGGAGCCGACAAACAGGGACACAAATTTTTTTCCTCTCAACAAGAGATTAAACCCAAAACACAGATTTTAACAGTCAGTAATGTCTCTCGATGATTCCAGCTCTCTGTAATCCCCCTCTGATCTCCCCTTTCTACAGTCTCATAGTCTTCTCCGTCATACAGTTGTTTATGGCAGTGGAAACTAAGGCTGTGTAGCTTATACTGAATCTACAGTCCGAGATAAGCTGTAGACAACAGTGGGAAGAGCAGAGCTCTCTGCTGTTCAGATCAAGCACAGCACTGCCTCACGACATTGCAAGTGCATTCAACCATGTCACAGAGTTCTTCCTTGAGAGCAGCCCTTGGAAATCATGGCTAGTCATGCAAAAGGCATCTGAAAATGTGTTTTCCTCCAAAGCTGTCTGAAAGCATATAAAATACAGCAAGTCTTTCAAGCATGAGAAACATATGGCAAAAGAACCAGCAATACACTTTACTGTTTCACTAACAACACAGCTTTGGGATACACAAAAACACGCCCCTGCCAAAACCCTTCCTGTGGCTGTTCTCTCTCTGAAGTAAGCCCAGATTTTTGAGAAACGTATATGATCAGAACTCATTTTGCTCTGCACCTTGAGAGCCCTTATCTCATGTCACACTGCCATCTAGGACTGATTCAAAAGAAAGTACGCCACCTTATGAATGAATACATTTTATCACAGCAACCTCAATGCTTACCTAAACAGATTCAAGTTAAGGCTGTAGACTACAATGAAGCCTATAAAAGATGTGTATTACTTTATCACCATAACACTTTAAGCTGATTGACTGACGTATCTGTCCCTTTAATAAGACAAAGCTGTGCCATTGGGGCACTTTATCATTTTTATAATATGCATTGCAAAACCCCCATATATTTAGGGAAACACACCCACACCTACTTCAGCTAGTACCAACATCCTCTAGCTCCCATACAAGTCAGACTTCTCTGACTCAGGTCTATATAAAAAAAATACTAAAACATTTGGAAAGCTGCTTTCCAATGACGACACCCTCTACTGGACAATTGTATAGCGCAACCGCGCCTGAACTGGAAGCGGCTAGCTGTCCGAAATCACTGCATCAGACTTTACTAATTACGAAACCTGTCTCTGTGCTACAAAGAATACAACGACTTAACAGTGGAAGCTGAAAGAAAATTCTGCAGGCGTGTCTAGACAAATGCCTAAAAAACATGCTATGGAAGTTACAGGGTCATTCTTCCACTGGAACACAGACCAAGCCTGCTCAAAGGAATTTCTAGATCAACACCACATACAAGAGCGAATGAGAGAAATTCCGCTAGGAACATTAATGTACAGACAGACTTCCATAAACCTGGCAGACTGCTTTTAGTACCACATCTGCTAGGGACTACCTGAAAACACACAGAGGTCTGCCTTTTCAAGCAGTTTTTTGTTCAAAACCACCTTCAAACATTCATCCCCTTATGCATGCAGAAGCACATCTGTTTCCTTGACTGTTACACTTTACTATTCTTACCAGATTTCAGACCAGAAATTTTGAAGATGGCACTTGGCTTCTCATTAGTGACAAACCCCAGCAGCTGCCACACTGCCATACCACTCTGGTCCGGATAACAAAAATAGACAGATCCTCCCATTCCTTCTGGAAATGGTATTGTTCCCAGCATGAAGACCACTACATGGTTGATGTTTTCATAGTCCGGTAAATCAAATACAAATTTGTCTTCAGCCACTTGTTGGGGAGCTGCTTGTACCTAAAAAGAATGAAACCTTTATTAGTATTACTATGTTTTTCATCTTGAACAGTAACTGTGAATTTCCTATTACAGAAATGCACCTAAAGCAGAACACAACAAAAAGTTATGTTTACTAACCTAAATAGCAAATAGCCAGATAAAAGTAAAACACAGAAGAAGAACAACTGCAAAAAGTATCACTAAAAAGCACAACACTCTTGTTCTACCTGCACTGAACATATATCCCACCCGGGACTACAGGATCAGAGCACCTTCGCTCCCCATGTGCGCAGGAGGAAAACAGAGCGCAGAAGAGCTTGCCACGTCTATAAGCAGTGGCTCTTGACCACCTGGCTGGCACAACCCCAGGCGCACGGAAACCTGTTCATATAGGAAATACCACAGACCTCGAGGCAGGCGGTAGAAGGGTGGCTGAACGCCAGAGCAAACGGTACCCTGCTCTTTACCCGAGATGCCACAACCTTGCTGCCGACGCACAATCTAGCCTTACAAAGCTGCTTCTAAGCTCCCAGCTGGCTTCTGAGGAGCCCGAGCCTCGCCATTAACAGAGGGGACGGTGCCTCCGGGGACGTGGGGCAGGAGCCAGCCGAGGGGCCGGGCGGGCGTGAGGAGGACGGCAAGGTCCCCTCTGCCTGGGGCCGGCCCCGGGCAGCACCCCGCGAGGGGACAGGGGAGCCCCGGGGGGCGGCCCCGCGGCAGCTCCAGCCCGGCCCCGAGCGGGTGGAGGGCCCCGCCCGCCGCCCGGGCAGCGCTCACCAGCCTGCCCGCCACCAGGCAGCCGAACATGGCGGCGGCCACCGCACCCCCCTCAGACGCTTCGCTGCTCCGCAGCCTCCATGAGCGGCGCCTGCCGGAACCCAGCGCGCCCCGCGCAGCCGGCGCGTCACTTCCGGAGCGCGGCCGGCGCGGCGCAAGCGGGGTGCGGCGCACGGGGTGCAACGCGGGCGGGGCGGGGCCGGGCCGGGAGGGGAGGTGCGGGCCGGGAGGTGCAGCCCGCGGGGCCGGGCCGGGCCGGGCCGCGCCGCCCCTCTGCACCCAGCCCGGCGGCTCACCAGCGCTGCCGTGCCTTGCTCTGTGTTCCGAATTAAAACATGAGTGATTCCGCACCTGGAATACTGTGTCCAGTTTTGGGCCCCTCACTACTAGAAAGACATTGAGGTGCTGGAGCGTGTCCAGAGAAGGGCGACAAGGCTGGTGAAGGGTCTGGAGCACAGGCCTTATGAGGAGCGGTGAGGGAACTGGGGTTGTTTAGCCTGGAGAAGAGGAGGCTGAGGGGAGACCTTATCGCTCTCTACAACTCCCTGAAAGGAGGGTGTAGTGAGGTGGGTGTTGGTCTCTTCTCCCATGTAGTTAGCGATAGGACAAGAGGAAATGGGCTCAAGCTGCTCCAGGGGAGGTTTAGGCTGGAAATTAGGAGAAATTTCTTCATGGAAAAGGTAGTCAAGCATTGGAAGAGGCTGCCCAGAGAGGTGGTGGAGTCCCCATCCCTGGAAGTGTTCAAAAAACGGGTAGACGTGGCACTTTGGGACATGGTTTAGTGGGCATGGTGGTGTTGGGTTAATGGTTGGCCTGGATGATCTTAAAGGTCTTTTCCAACCTTAATGATTCCTAGTGTTCACTTTGATTAAAAAAGATTCCAGCCACCAAGCCAGGAAACATGAAATTGCTACTCTCCCCTTAATTGGTTTAGTGGTGGACTTGGTAGTGTTAGGTTAATGGTTGGACTGGGTGATCTTAAAGGTCTTTTCCAACCTAAATGATTCGATGATTCTATGATTCTATGATTTGCTCTGAGTACTGAAGAGCAGAGGAAATATCATATCAGTCTTGATATGGAAGTAAAAGGTGAGATCCAAAGTGTTTAAATCCAGACAGAACTGGCCAAAGCGATCAGGAACGAATAAAACGTGCGTTCTAAAATAATGGTTTGAACCCGTTACTCCCTTTCCCCAAGGCAGCACCCTACCACAAAGCAATTCTGTGTGATTCTTGACATCCCTCCTGTGGTAGCTGGGTCATAACGTACAACAGAGAACAAGATTAATGAACCAGGAGAGAATTAACAGGGAGACATTGATAAGCACTTCCTCCAAGGGAAAATACGGTCTGTAGTTCCAGTGTATGCAATGTCTTTTCAGAATAGGATTCATTAAGCAGATGCAGAAGCCCAGAGCTCCCACACAAACATGGTCGGCAATGACCCAGTCACTCAGGAAGATCAGAACAGAAATAAAACGGAAAGTAACTATCCATTTATACAGTGTAATTCTTTAAAACTTTGTCCACTAATCAACAAGTTATCAAACATGCACAGACTACCTCAAAGGCACTGTTCACAGGTACTAATTTCCATTAAAAGGAGGTGCCGTACTGCCTTCTCCTTCATTTAAAAAGAAGACTGATTCTTTGAAGTTTAAAAGCTGCTGGCTCAGAGCTCACTTTTTTGGGAGGGGAGTGAGGGCTTCTGATCGCTACTCCAAACCTGGGAGAAAAAAGAGATTTTCATCAGGGTCAGACAGATGATTGATGTCTCACTAGAGGCCGTGGGAGAAGGGCACTCACAGGCACCACCACCACTACTACTAACTACTAACTACTACCGCCATGGGACATTTTGCTCAAGAAAGATTAAAGTTGTTTTAATTGGCCAACTCCAGGTTAGCAGCCGAGGCTCAACCAGATAGAGACACCCCTCACGATTTTGGGCCCTTTTAGTATCTCTTCTAATCTGATGCTAAGCAGGGCCTCCACTTGATTTTGGACCACACTGAGATCCTTCTCCTGCCTGTTTATCACTGCTGTCTTGTACATGGAGCAGTTCACCAGAGAAATGATCTCATTATACCCCTGGCAAAATCAGTTATCGCATTAAAATTAAAAACTTAACACAGTAATAATATTACCAGCTTTAGGAAGGAGGGGGAATGGCCAGACTTTTCCTGACGACTCCCTCTAAGGGACCTCCTGTCCTCAACAAAGGCAGGCAACTTCTTGTTTTAAACCCATGAAACCTGGCCCTGATGAAGAGATGACTGACAGAGAAGAGGTGCCCGACCTACCTGTGGAAATTTGGTGCCTGGAAGTGGCGGGGTTTAACCTCTCCCCAGATGTCAGAGAGCTTTGTGCATTTGCCTTTTCTCCTTCTTGCTAGGTGCTTAACACCAAGTTTAAAGGCCCCTGTGTGGCATAGGACTTTACAGCCGTAGTGGATCTTTCTACCAAGGGAGATGTTCTAGGGCCTAGTGTCTACTGCAAACTGTTCTTTCCTTTTCTAAGTTGGTTTGTGCACAAGGGAGTAAACATCTATGGAGATCCTTCAGGCTGCTGAATACCGATTTCTTCCTCGAATTGCTCATAGTGGTGGTGTTTCTCTCTCTCATGGAGCCCATTTGTTTTCTTCTGAGGAGAAACATCATCTGGAGATGACTGTAGAAAAGGCTCCTTACCTGTACCAAAATGGAACTTCACTTTTCAAGTTGGGAATCCCAGCCTTCATTCTTAATTGGTTGTGAACTTCCCCAGAAGAATATCTATGGTTTGAATATGTCAGAAACATGACTTTGTGCAGATAGGGCTAATACAGAGATCTTAGAGTCTGTGAAATAAAATCGCTTCTTTAAAAGAGACTCCGCTAGGTCTCTGGCATCTCCCAACCAACTTTTCACAACAGGGACAAGATAAAGCAGGGGACAAAAATTATTCCCAGGAGTAATAATGACTGAAATGAAGTGTTGGACAAGTTCCAGTATAAAAAAGGCCTAAAAGTAGGACAGATGGGGAATTAATGGTTTTAGTTGTTTTTATGACCTGACTGAGCATGTCTGCATGCCATCCTCCTGTGAATCCTCACCAAGATGCTGTTTTAAGAGAGGTGTTGCTAAATTTTCACAGGGTTTCTTCCAGCTCTTGCAGTTGATTTGAAGGAAGGACCAAGGGAAAAAATCAATAGAAGAGAGTCCTCAGTTAGGTGAGCCTCCTCACCTAAGTGGTGGAGGGTACCACTGTGCCTTTGTACCTGTGTGAGTGAGATGTTTCCTTTGGGCAGGCAGACATCCTGTGGCAGAAATCTCCAGGTGGGCTGTCCAGAAAATGGATATACTGTACTTAAATGACTTTCACGCTGTTCAGTGGTATTTTCTGTGCTTACGCCTCCACCTAAAATGCATTTTTTTTCCCCTTGCAAAATAGATGGAAATGCTGGCAGAAAAAGAGATAAGGAAGGGAGTATGGTTGTATGATGAGAAGCTTGCCTAGCTGAAGAGAAAGAACAATACGTATTGAACTGAGATGCTTCAGTAAGAACTGTTTTTGAAAAAACAAAATTTCCTGGTAATTTCTTTGTCACAACTCTAGAGTTATTTCTCAGAATCCACATAACAAGCAAAGAAACCTTGGAAAGTGGCTCTTCTGCTCAAGTAAAGCCTATTTGTCCAAAGGACAAATTTCTAGGCTATTTCTGGAGAAGCAACAATTGGCTGGTTAGCAGTGAGACCAAGGTAAAGTCCATGGCCAGAAAGAGTTGTTAGGTTCATTTTGTGTGACCTCCCAAAGCCCACTGGAGGATTACTTTTCTAATTTTTGCTATGCAAATGGAAATTGCCTCATGTAGTTTATGATGTCCTGAGTGATATCAGAAGGGTATAGGGGTGGCCAAGTGGAAACTGGAGTGAAAGCAAAATCAAACAGTGACATTGCTGTACAGACTGTACAGAGATGATTAGTGTTATGGAAGTGTCTATGCCTGGTGGAATAGTTAGTTTAGGCTTTATGAAGCCAAACTAGACCATGTGGATTGGATGGCTGGCTAGCTCTTTTCATCAGTAATTTCTTGACTGCTGTGTTTTCAAAGTGTTTGAGAGAGGTTGGAGCCAGGGTAGTATCTTCATCTAATTACTCCATAGATTGAACTGCTGTACAGAAAATTGCAAGTGATTAAGCTAAGTCAGCACTCCTATTTCACAAGTATGTGACTGAGAAAAAGAAGTCGGTGAAATGCCTGGGAAAGTGAGAAGTGCCATAAAACAAGAAAAAGAATGCTTCCTGTTATTCTATATGAATGAATGAGAAAGGAACAAGGTTGGTGGAGAGGATACTGGATGAGTAAGTGTGCATGCACTAGGCCCACTTGGCACTGGAAAAATAAGGTGACAGAAACCCGTCAGAAGTGCCAGGAGTGAAAAGTGCTGAGCTTTGGAGAATGATACAGCTTCCTCTGGTTGCTTGAGACACAGGAATCACCTGAATTAGACTTTAACTCTAGGGACCTCTGCCCAAGTACATGCCTGAAACTCATCCTGAGCTTATGATTGTGGGATAAATTAGAAGGTGCTTATGTTCCCCCACCCCAGGGGTTGTGGGCAGGCAGAAGCAGGAGTGTTCTCAGCCAAGGTATGAGAGAGTCTTTTTCCTTTCTGTTTTAGCTAGGCTTTGTTATGATACATCCATGTTAATGCAATCTAGATGTGCAATGAAATCAAGCAGACAACAAAGGAAGAGAATGAACAGGGAGATGAAGAGAAGCAGTTCAGCTGGTAAATCTCCATAAATTGTGATAAAGATTCCCCCTTTCCTCCAAACCCCACCCTTCCTTCCAAGCAACTCCTTGGTGAAAGAACTTTTGTAACATCCTTCATGGGACATCTGCAGGTTTTGGAGCCTGTGGCCTTCTATCAGACATCCCTCCTGTTCCTGTGGTCCTTGGGCATTGAAAAATACAGGACAAGCCAGTTAGAGGCAGCTGATGGCTACAGGCTTCTCTGTCAGTATCGAGTGTTGCATTCTGCCTTTTCAAATGGGATAGGTTGTCTTTCCTCTCTCAGAGCATTTGAAAAGGCAAAGGTGTCAGCTCCTGTCTTGTTTAGCTCCAAGGTGATTTAGCTGGAAATGTTACCTTAACTGTTGGCTTGGACACAAAAGGCCACTGTATCATGTTACAGAGACTACTGAAAATTCATCCGAAGCAGAACCAAGACTGTATGGCTTGAAATCAGCATGTGGTATTTCTCTGCCTTTCTCCTAATACCTAAAATTTAACATCTTTCTTTTTAATTCCTTAGCACTCTGGAGAAGGTCCACCTACAGGACAAGCACAAAAAGGTATAGGTATAGGTATTGCAGGTTATGTAAATGAGATATGAACAAAACTGAAGTGAAGAATATCATATGAGATGCTAGATAGACCGCTAGATCCTGCACATCGCCTCTTATATGTTCCCTTGCAAGGAGTTAGTTCATTCTTTGAATTTGTAATGCTGTAATAATATGATCAGTAATATGCCTTATTGCTAGTTATCCCCGTTGGCTGACAAGATTTTTGTATAGGCATATATTTTGTAGTATTTGCATGGTAATTATATTTAAATAAAACAAATTTCAAGTTTTGGATTCATACCCACTTTTTCTTGACAGGAAATAAAATACTGAATGAGCAGAGTGTGAGCTTTGGAGGGGTGAGAAAGATCAGCTCCAGATATAGGGATTGCATTTCAGTCTCTATGGGGCACTTCTCTCCCAAGTTAGTGCAATAATTGTTAAACTGCAACCATGTTCTTTTGGTCCAGGGAAGCTCCTATGCTTCATTGCTCATCCCTTCCTGGGTATCAGAGAACAGGCTGCTTGGTCTAGATGGAAACAAATCATTCCTCAATTTGACTGGGAACAGTGTTCTGCACTTTCTATAGAAGCCATTCTTTTAAATCTTGTTCTGCTGTTTCTTCTGGTGTTTACACAGGTATTTTCATTCATGCTTCAAACTGAATCATGCCTGGTTTAGTATTTCTGTTACAAATCTCTATAAACCTTCCCTGTTTTTACTGTGCCAGTGCTGCTCTGGGCTCTGAAATCTGTGATTAGATCCATCCCCCTAGGAAATGTTGGGGTCTTTCCTGCAGCCCGGCTCAGCTCTGATGGACATCTGCTGTTGGGTAGGGTCCTCAGCCATCCCACCACAGCCTTGCCAGGCCCTGGGCACTACACCTGTGGCTCATGGTAGAGGCCTATCTCTGGGGAAGCTCCCAGGGTTGCTTTTGTTGCCCACTTTGCAGTACTAGAGCTGTTAGCAAAGGGTGATGCTGCCTTTCCAAATGCTAAAAACTTAAAAAAGACAAAATAAGGACCCTGGTGCCTGCTACCAGATGGAATAACCAACCTGTGCCTTGCAATGTGTTTGTGTGGGAATTATGAGAGCAAGATCTATTAAAAATCCTGGTGCTAGCCCACTGTTATTGGTATGAGCATAATGGAATAAGTATTTCTGTCTGATTCACCTCTTGGATTTAGCAAGAAGCCCAGGTGTGAGAAGTGTTGAGGCATTAGTGCAGAACTGCCTGCGTCCCAGGCCTCATTTTGGATGTGAACCTTTGCAAGTGAGTTCTCCACTTGGCAGGTGCTTTTCCAGCTGGCCCTGATGAACTGGAATGAAAGAAAGTGTTTTAAAGCTTGAGATGTTGCAAATTAGTGGAGGGTGGCCAAGCTCTGCAGTGCAGTCACTGAGGCACAATGAGAAATCTGCTAATTAGGCAAGAGCTCATCTCACATTGCCAATTTGCTATGGACCTCTGAGATTACACCATGTCTAAAAGGCGCAGGGCAATCCCATCTTGTAGGCCTGAGTTCAGCAGGGCTCTCATGCCCTCTTGCTGAGGCATGAGTTGTTTTTTTGTTTTTAAATTTAAACCTAGTTCTTTAGTATTTGCCTAAAACTTGAGCTTTCCATGCAAGGACAGCAGTGGAGCTATTGCTGCTCCCCTTGCCAAAAGCTGATCAGAGAATCATAGAATCGTTTAGGTTGGAAAAGACCCTTAAGATCATCCAATCCAACCATTAAACTAACATTACCAAGTCCACCACTAAACCAATTAAGGGGAGAGTAGCAATTTCATGTTTCTTGGCTTGGTGGCTGGATTCTTTTTTTAATGAAAGTAAAAACTAGGAATCATTAAGATTGGAAAGGACCTCTGAGATCATCATTCCAATCATCAACTCAACACCACCATGCCCACTAAACCATGTCCCCAAGTGCCACGTCTACCCAGTTTTGGAACACTTCCAGGGATGGTGACTCCACGCCCGGCTATGACGTTGCCCTAGAACGTACTTGTGACGCTTTGATCTGCACTTGAACCCCTACTAAGATCCATGGCTTAGTGCCATTGGTAAAAGAAGGTCATAGGGAGGAGGCATGTTCCCTGTGTGCAATAAGTGAAAGTATTTCCCATTCAGTATTAACAGATAGCGGCACAACACAGGAAGCAGTTATGTGTAGAGAACCTCTGAGAAGGTAGCTGTTCCTGGGTGAGGCAAAGGCATGAATAAGAGGCAGAAACCCCAGGCAAGTTGAGTCCAGACAGGTACAAAACTTCACCCATACAATGGTGGGTGGTGTGCCTGAATACGTACTGGGATCCCACCTGATCACACAGGCTAGCGGCATCTACGGGTATCTGAATGTGGGTGCAGTGAGGTGTGGATGCTGGATGAGCAAAAACTGTGAACAGTAACCTTTTTTTCTGAATAAAGAGTAATTTTCTTGTACTATGAGCTTGGTCTATTCAAATTAGTCACAGTTGCAAAAGCAACAATTGCTTGTAAAAGGCTGTAAAAGCTGTAGGGTTTTTTGTTGTTCTCCTTTCCTCTTTCTCTAAATGCCTTTTTCTCGTGGTTTGCCAGTGTGTTTTATTCCCGTCTGTCTAATCTCCAGGCTGTTAATGAGTTCATGAGCCTATGTCACGTCCCTCTTCGCTTGCATCTTTTCCAGCCTGAGGAATCCTAGCCTATGTAGTCATTTAATGTGCAGAAGTTATTCCATATTTTTGATTGTTCTCGTCATTCCTTGGTCACAAGGAAGTTGGGGCTTTGCAACTGCTTTTCCAGGGACAGAGATTTTTTCCCCTCTGCTGCTGTAAAAGTGAGGAAGGAACTGGAGAGAATTTCTTCTTGGTGTTCACAGTGTTTCAGGCAGCTGCAACTGCCCAACTATGTATCTGCCAGATCTAGGCTGAGCAAGCTGCCCGTGATCCATTTCCCCCAGATTCACTGCAGGGGAACAATCATCTCTGTAGTCAGTTCTAGCTGTCAGCAGTCAGACAGGCACTAGCCAGATCTGCCCACAGGTGGGTGTCTCTCCCATTTTGGGAAAGTGGTAAAGGTCTCTTTGTCGGCCAGGTAGGATCAGATGATATTGAAGAATAGACTCTTGACCTGTTCCCCTGACTTAATAGGCCTGGGATGTTTCAAGAATTGATTCCTCTGTGTAGCTGAGGTATTGCAGAGCTCTGCTTCTTAAGAGCTTGAATGAGGCTGCGTAGAAACACTCGGGTGCCAGAAGGTAATAGGGCTGAGGGCATTTGGGGTAATGGAAATATGTGGTAGGAAGGATAGAGTTATGTAACGGTGAAGAAGGAGCTGCCTCATGGGATAGAGAAGGAACAAGGCTAGATGGAGCATGCAGGAAGGCGATGTTGAGTGGTTCAGGGTCGGTGACTCTAAGGTCATTGCAGAAAGAGATTTTAATCATCTTTCTGCTGGGCAGTGGCCTGTATTTGTTGTGTTGCTGCTTTCCTCCATGCTGTCGACCAAGTGGTATTAATCATCACCCCTTAGGAGCCAGTGAACATTTTGTTTACAGAAATAGTGATCAGGAAAAATTACCAGATAAATCTGCAGAGGTTGAATATTTACTTGGAGATTGGAAAAAAAGAGCCAAAGTGCTCAACTTAACTGCAGACTAGCTATGTTCTTTTGGGTCTGTTCAAATAACTGTGTAAAGCAATGAAAATCCAGAGACAGTGAACACAGGTGCAATTGGTGGCACTGTTTTATATTAAAAGATTTTAATTTGCTTTAAAATTTTCCATTATCATAACCTTTCCTTGGCTGCTTCTCAACTTTTCCAAACTTTAACTGTTACGACTAAAGTTCTTTTCACTACATGCTTGCCTTAAGGTTTGGGGTGGTTTTTTTTTTTTTTTTTGATATGTGAAAGTTTCAGCCAGAATATTTCGGTTGTTTCAAAGACATGGGTCAAAAAAATGCGTTGTTTTGCTCAAGCTAAAAAAAAAATAATTTGGATGACCTGTTCTTTCAGAAGCCCTAATTCCCTCATGTTGTAAAGGAGGGACTTGCGATTTGCTGGCAGGTAGCATTGAGTCAGAAATGATGCCATGAAAATAAGCTCACCTGTATCTAGATATGAAATATTTGAAGAATCCCAGTTTGTACGTGCTCAGGAGAAATTTAGATAGCACCACCGATTCCATCCATGCCGAACAGGTCTCACTGGGGGCTGCAGCAGTTGCTCTGTAGCTGCCTCTAAGTTGAGCACCAAGCCAAGAAGAGAGTACTGAGGCCTTCTCACCTAACTTAACCACCTGAAGGAAGTACCTAAATTATAAATGTGTTTTCCTTCTGTTCTTTCTAGATAGTGGCTCCTCTAAGACAGAAGTTGTCCTCTGGAAGAGCGTCTTTGCTGCTGGTAACTACAGAAGACATCTTGGCAGTACAGCCTTCTAACTGAGGAGTTACATTGGAATTTAAGTGAATCCAGTCATTTCTCCAGCTCTCAGTGCTGGTGTTTAGGTGTGATAGGAGGTACAAGAGGGGAAAGAAGAAATAGTGAGACTGGGGGAAACCATAAGGGCATTAGGTTGCAGCAAGGGGCAGGAAAGAGGGAGAATATAGTTTACTTTTTAGTAGTGCTGCTTTTCTGAGGTTTGAGAAACCTTTTTAAGACCCTCTGAGCAACTGAAAGAGATGATGACTGCTCTGGTGGTGGAAAAGTGCCTGACTTACTGACCTTGCATGATCTTTTGTTTTCCAGTGGTAGAGAGGAAATTGGTGTCTGTGCTGTGGATTTTACTTCACTTACCAACAACCGTGAAGCCTTTGTCATGACAGTGGTATCTGACAGCACCTGACTATGGTTCAGTGAAAGATTTAGCAATGACAGAACAGGTTAATTGTAGGAGAATATAGGAGATCGTGTAATTTCTCTGTTCCTCAGATGACTTCTTGGGACCCAAGTTCCATGGAGATTTTACTAGTCCTTGCTGCCTTTAAGATCTTTGAATCTTTATGGAGAGGGTTATTTTGTCCATGAAGTCAAAAGTTTTAGGGCTGAGGCTGAATTTACATTTTTTAAGTGAATGACACTTTATCTCCAGCAGATGGTGATAAAATACCAGGGTTTGGCCTATTCAAAACCAACTATTTATGTCAGAAGTTGAGACTGGCTCTTACTGTTTCTCAGAGGAAAAACTGCTCAATTCAGTTTAAGCCATAATCGGGATGAAACAGTTTATAAATATATTAATGACATGTAATTAACTGGCAACTAGTGAACTATACATTCAGGGTTAAAACTGGTGATACAACAGATAAATCGTAGTGCTAGAACCTTCACAGAATATTACTAAAGCTCCAGACACCTTTCTGCAACTTATCCCAAGAAGTTTGAGTCCCCCTCTTGCCAGACACACAGAGATACATGTACCCCCCACACCCTCAGGTTTGGGTTACAAGCAAACCAACCTTTTCTAGATATGCTATCCCAGTGCTTAACTTTCCACCTGCAATTAGAATTTAAAATCAACTTCACAGCAAAATTCTTTTTTGTAGATCACTGTGTAAGGATTTCTTTTTTTAAAAAAACATCTTTATTTGGTTATATAAAGTCCTCTAAGTTACACAACCCCATTTTAGACCTGCACTGTCTGAGTGTCTCTCCAAGCACAGCTTTTCTTACACACTTCAAATGGCCAAGTCTAGCTTCCCCAAAGTTGTGAATGTCAGTTTAATTCTATGTCATCTAAAGTTGCTCTGTCTCCTCCCTGTATACATGAATAAAAACTAGCATACAACTGCTTAAGGAAAAAGCTTGGATTGATTTATAGTGTGAGACACTCATTCTCAGGACTTTTTTGATGGGTGACAACCAAAGGTATTGTCCAAACATACTTTTCTAGGTCCAGCTGTGCTGGCTCCACAGGTTTGCATCTTCTGCTCAACCGTAGATGTTCATCACTCCTCCTGTTAAAGCTTTTTCATAGAATCATAGGGTCATGGAATTGTTTAGGTTGGAAAACACCTTTAAGATCACCAAGTCCAACCGTTAACCTAACACTACCAAGTCCACCACTAAACCATGTCCCTAAGCACCACATCTACACATCTTTTAAATACCTCCAGGGATGGTGACTCAACCACTTCCCTGGGCAGCCTGGTCCAATGCTTGACAACACTTTTGGTGAAGAAATTTTTCCTAATATCCAATATGAACCTCCCCTGGTGCAACTTGAGCTCATTTCCTCTCGTCCTATCGCTTGTTACTTGGGAGAAGAGACCAACACCCACTTCACTACGACCTCTTTTCAGGTAGTTGTAGAGAGCGATAAGGTCTCCCCTCAGCCTCCTCTTCTCCAGGCTAAACAACCCCAGTTCCCTCAGCCGCTCCTCATAAGGCCTGTGCTCCAGACCCTTCACCAGCTTCGTTGCCCCTCTCTGGACATGCTCCAGCACCTCAGTGTCCTTCTTGTAGTGAGGGGCCCAAAACTGGACACAGTATTCCAGGTGCGGCCTCACCAGTGCCGAGTACAGGGGCACAATCACCTCCCTGCTCCTGCTGGCCACACTATTCCTGATACAAGCCAGGATGCTGTTGGCCTTCTTGGCCACCTGGGCACACTGCTGGCTCATGTTCAGCCGGCTATCAACCAACACCCCCAGGTCCTTTTCTGCCAGGCAGCTTTCCAGCCACTCTTCCCCAAGCCTGTAGTGTTGCGTGGGGTTGTTGTGACCGAAGTGCAGGACCCGGCACTTGGTCTTGTTGAACCTCATACAGTTGGGCTCAGCCCATCGATCCAGCCTGTCCAGATCCTTCTGCAGAGCCTTCCTACCTTGAAGCAGATCGACACTCCCACCCAACTTGGTGTCATCTGTAAACTTACTGAGGGCACACTCGATCCCCTCATCCAGATCATTGACAAAAATATTAAAGATTAATATTAATTAATTATTAGCTCCAATACTGAGCCCTGGGGAACCCCAGTTGTGACCACTGCCAACTGGATTTAAGTCCATTCACCACAACTGTTTGGGCCAGGCCATCCAGCCAGTTTTTTACCCAGCAAAGAGGTTTTCAGATTGCCTGCTAAGTGTTCCCCAAGATGTTTTGTCAAAATAAGCTGGATTAGTTTAAACAGATTAAATACTAGATCTCTGCTAACTGGGCACATTGTGGATGAAACATGTTGGTGGGTATAATGAACACTAGACAAGGTGACACTGCAGCTTCAGGTGTTGTTCTTCTGACATTTGTTGATCCACAGTTCATACCAGGGCTCCTCACCCTTAGTTCTTGTTTGCTGTCCTTTGACTGTCCTTTGAATCCTCAGCTTTGCTGACATCCCTCATGCTTACTGTTTTTTCTGTCTTCACTCATGACTGCAAATAGCTACTTTCTTGTACTGTCATCTACAGCTCATTAAATGCAGTTCCTCAACTTCTCATCGAGGCAAGGCCATGATGCTCCCCTAACAGGAGTATTTACAGGAGGAGGCAGATCTTAGATGCTTGAGATCCTCAGATACATCAAAGATGGGCAATGCATGGCTCTTTCTCAGTGAAGAAAACTGCTTCTTTAGGAGCAGGGTTCTTCTACTTTGTGTGCTGTTGGTGTTGCTATTCAGTGGGCAGAATTGCCCTGTTTTTCTTGCTGTTCTGAAAAGAATTAATAAATTCTACACCAGGATGACTGTGTTCATTGTTGGAGCTGGGAGAAGGTGAGAGGAATGTGCAACTACCTGAAGTTGAGGCGTGAACTGATCTTCAGGGTTTGTTCACAGGATTGTAGGTGATTGACTTTGTCTGTCTTGGTCCATTACAGCTTGACATTGAGACAACACAGCTGCCCATTTCTGAACTCATTCTGTCCCAGATGAGAAAGTAACCTCCCTGTGTTTCACTTTACAGCATACAGCCAGGTAGACTATGACAGCTACAGGTCTCAACTGACACGTGCCACATGTGGAATGGATTAAGCCTTGTCAGTGTGCAGTTAGTAGTTAACTGCATGGGTTGTTAATTCCTGCTCTTAGAAACTGTAGTAACTCTTCATCATACCTGACTATTTTTTGCTTCCCCAGACAGAATAGAGAATCTATCTGCATGGCCATTTGACTGTCCTTTGAATCCTCAGCTTTGCTGACATCCCTCATGCTTACTGTTTTTTCTGTCTTCACTCATGACTGCAAATAGCTACTCTCTTGATGGAGCTAATCTGGATGTCCAGAAGCTCCCACTGCATTTCAAAACTGGCCAAGTGCTTTTTGTTAAGTTTCGTCTCACTAGATACAATAGGAGTGAGATCAGTGTCAGCTTGAGCCAAGGTACACCTGAATTCAGGATCTGAGTTTGCTGTTCATGTGTGCTGGACTACCTCCGTGAAGGGTAGGTGTAAGTAAAAGAAGCACTTAATCTCATTATCATGCTAATAAGCTGATGTTACACAATATGTGTACTGCTATCTTTGCAAGCAGAAATGTTGGATGAGGGGCTGAATCCAAGGCCTTCATGTATGAGCAGTTGGTGAGAAGCAGCAGTACTTTTAAAAAATTTGAATGGGATTCCTCCATGTAGAAGAATCAACATCTGAGCTGCATACGCTAGGCCATCTCAAGCTGTGTTGCTTGTTGGGTGGTTTGGGCTGTTTAATAAGATAAATGTAAAGGAATGCAAAGTGATTTGTGTTGTAGGGGTTCATTGTAGAACCTCTCAAACTTTAAAAAATACATTTTATTCAACCTGAAAGAACCTTTCTTAACAAGAGACCTTGCTTTTTTGGGGGTAGTTACTTAGGGCTTTTCAGTGAGAATGCGGAATACAACCTTGTAGCCCTTCTTTATGTAAGCAGTCTAATGAAGTTCCATCAGGGTTACAGGATTTGCATGTTTAAAGACTTGATCCATAATTACTAGTCTCTGCCTATCTGCTAACTAAAAATGTGCATTAAGGATGCAGTATGCCTTGGCTTCCAGGATTTGGAAAAACATTTTGAGATACATAGCCAATCCTGAGATGTGTTGAACTTCTTCAATCCCTGTTGAGTTCAAAGGCTGTGATGGTACCCAGAAACCCTTGGATGGAAGTCAGGAAAATCAGTGGGGGAAAAAAAAAATCTTTTATCCTTTGGGAAACCTCATCTGCATTCCAGTTAGGCCAAGCTGTGAGCGGCCACTGGCAAACACCATCCTACCAGCTGAATGGTGTATTAGCAACTTGGACAAACTCATGCTTCCTACCCTGTGCTGGAGAAAGGGCATAGGGCTGACGGATGGGTAGGAATGTCTCTAGATGTTGACTTCAGTGAAATGTGGCAGTTTCCATCAGAGGAACTTATTGCTCATCTTTTCCCAAGCTTCCTTCAGAAAAGCAGTGCTTGCGCTTCCGGGGAGCTTTGTAATTAACAGTCTGCACTACCACAGTGCTCACAGAATCATAGAATCATAGAATCGTTTAGGTTGGAAAAGACCTTTAAGATCATCCAGGCCAACCATTAACCTACACTACCAAGTCCACACTAAACCAATCAAGGGTAGACTTGACTAAACCATGTCCCCAAGTGCCACATCTACCCGTTTTTTGAACACTTCCAGGGATGGTGACTCCACCACCTCTCTGGGCAGCCTATTCCAATGCTTGACTACCCTTTCTGTGAAGAAATTTCTCCTAATATCCAATCTAAACCTCCCCTGGTGCAGCTTGAGCCCATTTCTTCTCATCCTATCGCTAACTACATGGGAGAAGAGCTCAACACCCACCTCACTACAACCTCCTTTCAGGGAGTTGTAGAGAGCGATAAGGTCTCCCCTCAGCCTCCTCTTTTCCAGGCTAAACAACCCCAGTTCCCTCAGCCGCTCCTCATAAGGCCTGTGCTCCAGACCCTTCACCAGCCTTGTTGCCCTTCTTTGAACACGCTCCAGCACCTCAATGTCTTTCTTGTACTGAGGGGCCCAAAACTGGACACAGTATTCCAGGTGCGGCCTCACCAGTGCCGAGTACAGGGGCACAATCACCTCCCTGCTCCTGCTGGCCACGCTATTCTTGATACAAGCCAGGATGCTGTTGGCCTTCTTGGCCACCTGGGCACACTGCTGGCTCATGTTCAACCGGCTGTGTACCAACACCCCCAAACCCCCATAAACCAGTTTGGTTGGTGTTTGTATACTGGGCACAGAAAGAAGCAGCCTGAGTTCAGAATTGCTTTCAGTTTTGCAGCCAAATTGTGGATCTCTCCCATGAAGACATTTTCTAGTTCTTCTTTGTTATACTCCACCCAATCCTGCTGAGCAATCCCTCAGAGAGCTCACTATAACTTAGCTGTGTTTTAAACTCCTTTTAAACTGTGGGTCTGTATTTCAAATACAACTAATATTATTTAAGCATTCACATGCATCAGTCCACTGGAAGAGATGGACAGTCCCAACCAGCCAGCATTTATAAGCTCCCTTAGGAAGAAGTAATGCTTTTTCCCCCTCATCTGACAAATGCCTGTCGTGTCAAAGATGTTGTAATTGATCTTTGTCATTAAATTCAATAATGTCCAAATTTACAGATCTACCTTGTTTCAGGCTAATGTAGATGAATGAGGTTCACAGTAAAATATTGACTTTTACTTGGCACCTATGCACCTCAGCACTTTATGCGTTTGATTAACATACAAGCAAGGCTGTAAAATCAAATAAATGAATGCAAGGAGTAATGTTTTATTCTCCTTAAATGATATATGAGACTCAGCTATTTATAGCAAGGGGTTGGGAGAGAAATGTAAAGCTAAGCCAATTCTAGGAATGCTGATGCAGGAGATTCAGTGAAAAATTTATATTCATATGAGGAAACTTCTGTAGGGAAAGTCAGAACATCATGTAGCAGTGCAAAGCTCATTTGTTTGTGCCTTGATCATGGTCTCTACCCAATGCAGCCACACATTACATAAGAGGCATTTTGGAGAAATAAGGAACATGTTTTTAATGGTTAGCTACTGGGATACCTTGCTAGGGGCTGTGTTAGATCTTTTGTATGGAAGTCTTTAAAGCAAGATTTTATACTTCTCTGCAGGCAATGCTGCAGCTCAGCCATGAATACTGGACTTACTAAAGAAACTTCTTCAGCAGATGATCATTAAGTAGGAGCCAAGACTTGGTGATCGCGCTGACCCTTGCATGGACATGACACACTCAAATCAGAGAAGGCTTGTTATGCAAATGCTGTGAAGTGGCTGAGCTATTAAGAATGGACAGAAATAATTTAAAGAAGGATCCCCTCAGAGAGACAATTCCCTTGAAGTAGTGTTTATCCATTGCAAGAGGAACTGCTCAGGTCTCACTGAGCCCACAGCCAGGAGAGTTTTCAAACTATCTCACGTGAACACAGGAAAAATACTGACTCATTTCAGACTTATTCTCTCACTATTTTGACCCATGCGAAATACAAATAGGCAGATTCTTAAGTGATGCAAATCACTAAAGCTCCATTGGCATCAAGGGAAAATCTTTAACAGATGAGAAGGATGCTGCATTTCTGAGAAGGCTGCATATGAACCATTTTTCTCCACAAATAATGAGGACAGGTACAAAAAATATAAAAAGTGTGACCGATGTAATCACAGTCCATTTATATGTTTTCCTTGCTGGTAGAATCACTGCGGGAAGAGCAAGGTCTAGACAGCAATCAGAGAATCCCAGGCTCAGCTTTCATTTGAAAGGGGGGAAGTTTTGCAGCACAGACACGGTGTAAAATGGCTGATGGGGAACCTGAGCAGAACAGTTCTCCCATTGGAGTAATCCTGGAGTAGGTCACTATGGGGATACTCCGATTTCAGAGTGAAAATTATTTCATTGCAGATACTTAGTTTGGTCCCAGAACAGAATCAATTTTCAGGAATAGAAACTTTTATTTTGGAATAAGGACTGCAGGTTGCATAGCCAGTGGACTTCTGAATCACTTGGATTCCAACCCACTGTGGCTGCAAAAGGTATTTCACATCTAGGGACTCTTCTGCAGGGCATTTGAAGAGTGCAAATAAGGGTATAAGGGTGATGTAAGCTGATGAGGAGCTAGTATAGAAATGATGCTGTCAGAGATCATGTAGATGTTGGGATTCAAGGGAGTTGCCTTCCTGGTCTGCTAGAGACAGGCTGGGTCCTCAGGTCCAGCTGGCAATGAGTCTGAGCACCCAGCTGGTGCATACACACACACAAACACACACTCACAATACAGGCATGCAGTCTATCTGGTAGCTCTCCCTCGGACCCTGAGCTCCTCCAGTTGCTGGCACCGAGACCTAATGGCACCTCAAGCTTGTGGCTGGCAGATATCAGCTAGGACCAGTGAAGTTTGCTAGTGGATCATGGACACACACACACACAGAGGGAACAGGGAGCACACTTACACAGTCCTCAGATTTTTTCTGCTCCATCCCTGTGCCTCCCCTAATAAGTCCTACCTTGCTTTAGGCAATGACACCTTTCAGTTTGCTCAGCTTTCCAAGGAGAGAGTTTTCTTTGGTTGACTCATCTTGCAGGGTTTCACACCAGGTGTAATCCTTGTTCTCTGGAAGGCTCAGGAGTAGGTCATTCAGTGCTCCAGCTTCAGAGCTGGGGCTCCTCCACCTCTAGTTGTTCCTCTGGTCCTCCTTGGGTCTTTCTTTAATGTGGTTAACTGTTAGTCAAATAACCTTACAGATGCTTCAGCTATATTACTGGAAATCGTCTTTGGAAATTTCTGAGCCCACATTGACTTCAGCTTATAAATTTTCTTTTATTTCTCACTCTGAAGTTCAGTCAACCATTTGTAAGAACATTAGAGAGTGGCCTAACCAACAATGTGCAGAGATATTTGGAGGCAGATCCATCCTGATGCAAAGTGGCATGGGTCAGTTGGAGTCAAGAGAGTTATGCAGTTTCAGTCATGCGACACTGTTCTCTGATGCCTGATGCATCTAATGTTTGCTTTTTTATAGATGTGGGCAACAACTGCAATTTGTCTGGTGACTAGCAAACTGCCATGCAATCCTGTTTTTTTAAAAATTGTCTATTTTCCAATGAAAATTACTGGGAAAAATGTCATTTCTTGTATTTATACTGCATGAGGTTTCAGAGGCTTGTGGGGATTACATACAAGTCTATAAGGAGTGCTGATCCCACGAAGGAGCCAACTGAGAATGTTTCTACTGAGCATAGCAGAATTGCTTCTCAGGTTAAGTTCCTTGTAGGTCTTGAGAAGCTGGTCTAAATCTGAGCTTATAAACTGTGATAGTAGGTAAGGTGTCCTGGTTAAACCATGACATAAAGGAAATACAGTGCTGTGTGTGGAAGTTCAGCAATACAAGGTGAAGAGTACAGTAGTTTACACAAGTTGACTGTGTAGGTAAATACACTTCACACAAAAGACAACCATTTATCTTAACAAATTTGACATCCAAATTCTGATGAATTGGAAGAATGTCCTAAAATCATGTGAGGTAGTATTTCTGTGCTCATTTCTTTAAAGTGCTAAACAGTAATTTCCTATTAGTTTGGTATCTCTTCTTTCTCATGTTAGATGCTCAAATCTAGACCTACATGATTTTGGGGGTTTTGCTGTACATTTACAGTTGGATTTAACTCTAGAAAGATCTCAAATATTCAACTATGAGGTGTGAGGATAAATGCCTGGTAGGTTTCTCAGTTATTGTGAAAATAGGGTCTTATGGAAATATCATTGCTAGACAGTGAGTCAGCTTTGGTAGAAGGCATTGTCCGTAATGGAAGAGCCTGGAAAGGGTGTTTGCATTACTGGGTGAAGGGGCATCTGCCCATGCTCCAAACTGTTGATCCGCTATTTCTCAGTGAAGCTTGAAAGCAAAATGTTTTGTACTGACTTTTTTTTATGTATTGTGTATGTCTGTTCTTCAAGGCATGTGGAGCTTTCTTTGGTTTCCATAGGTATACTAGAGAAGTGTGTATGTTGTCATGAGGAAGAGAATGGGAACAGTGGGAAAGAGGGTTCCTCCTTGTCCGCTTTTGCAGCTTTTCAACAGACAGCAAACTCAATGGATATCACAATCCATGTTTCCTAAACAGAAAGGCTGTTTTTACATGTTGCCTAGACACATAATAAATCAGTGCCCTAAGGTCTGGCTTGTCTCCACTCTATATGTCATTTTTATATGCAGTCCCATTGACCCCAAGACTGTTATTCCTGCTGCACAAATGTAAGCCATGACAGACTGGGTCTTTAGGACATAGCAATCTGCACAAAGTGATTCATTTGTGTGTTACACTGGGATTTGTTCATATTCTGTCAATATTCATGATCTTCTGAAAATGTTGCTATCTGGAAGGGAATTAATTTTGGCTACAAAAGAGGTGTTTCCTCACCTTCAAGCTGGAGCACACCAGAAAAAAAACCAAGATGGTAGTATTCAATTAAGTGTCTTCCCAGCTTGTGGGTGAAATACTGTGTTTGGAGAAAAGTGTGAAAGTGAGTAACTGCTATTCTATTATGTCTACTATTATCTGAGCCCCAAATCTGTGAAAGTTTTAGCATATTCTAGTTTTCCTTAATAGGCAGAATGTTGAATTTGTATTACAACAGGTAAAGATATATTGCTATGCAAGGACAAATAAAAGCTGCCCCCTTCTCCTGGAAAAAATAATGATGGGTCAGTTGCATGAGGGTCTGATTCAAAATAGTGGCATAAACCAGGAACAAGTTGTCATGCAAACCTGATAATAGTTTAAATGAAAGCTAGTCAAAAGCATTTTTCTCAAAAACGTCTGCAAACATTCTGGTCCAGCCAAATTATCCCAAATGCAGGTGTACTCTTTCTGGAAATCTTTTTCTCCAGTCTTTCCAGCTCCTTTCTGCAGATGATGCCTTAAGTTCAGTAGGGCTAAACAGTACTATTCACCTTCTCCATGTAATTTTTCATTTCATAGACCATTATCATTGTCTCATTCTTCTGGCTTTTTTCCAAGCTGAAGTCCTAGTCTGTTCAATTTTTCCTTGTACAGAAACTATTCTACATCTCTCATTGTCTCTGTGTATTTTCTCATTTGTCTCTCATCTAGCTGAGATGGGGTGAAGGCACAGTACTGACGATGGGATTTTAGCATCTTTCAGATAAAGGAGAGAAAAAGGGCCTTACACCTCCCAGGACTGGGCTTTGTCTGCCCTAGGTTGGTCAGAACAAGTTCACTTTAAACTAAAAGAAAAAAACAGAAAAGAAAAAAGGACAAAAAGATCCAAGTGAATAACATCATCTTCATCATGACCCCATTAAGGTTAATAAAATGTTAAAATGAGACAGTGCTCACCCACTGTTTTATCTTTACTTCATTGCTTTTTCCTACTGCCAGTGCATCAATAACCAGCAGTATATTTTAACTGATTGAATAAAAAGTTATATTTAATTGGGAAATCAATGAGCAGGAATAGGGCACTGAGGTCATATAGATTGTATCATCCTGACCAATCTAACTCACTTGCCCTTTGAGCTGGTCTTTCATCATTATATTTCACTTGCCAATTCCTCAACAGTCTTAATTATGGGCACAGCAATTTGTCTTCAAATATCACACTACAGTGAAATCTATGCATCAATAAATACAGCTCAAAAGCTGTTTTCCACACGGCTGGAGAGTTAATTGCTTCTATGGTTAAAGCAAATGCTGTAATTCTTTACATTTGTGGTGCTTTTCAACATCTTCAAGTGACTGGAGGCCATTCAGAATGGCTAAATTAAAGGAAAACATGTCTTTGAATATGAAGATTGGTTCTGAGCAATTTTTGACACTATCTGTACAGAACATTCTGCCATGTGCTGCAGTTGGAGCATGGCTAAGAAATAGCAGAGGACACTTTAGAAAGCCTGGCCAGCTTAGTCAGAAGGATCTGCTGGCTATTAATTTTCTACCTGCCTCTTTCAAACACCAGCTCTATGTAGGGGAAGTGGTGAATACCGCATTTACAAATTTTGCCCAGTCTAGGAAAAACAGCTTTTTCTGTTCAGGAAAGTGCAATTCTAGTGCTGTCCTTGTGTTTGTCCTCTCCAAAGCAGGCATGTTCTCTAATGTGTGAATGCCACTTGGAAAGCATGGGGTGCAAGTGAGCCTTGAAAAATCGGTCTGTGAACAAGAGTAGTGGTGAAGTCCACAGCTGTGGAAGACATTGGTTGGGCTGGGTGACTTCCTTGCAGGCTTTCATGGAGTTGCCACAGCCAACCCTCCAGGCCATATAAAGCATCTGTGTTTTTATTGTGCTCTTCTTTTTTCATGCCGTAGCTGTTGTGCTCCTTGACTCCTAAGCTGCTTATAAGCTACAGCGCTGGCTTCTGTACTGGCAGCTTGCCTCAACCTGATTTCTGAGAGGCTGACAATATTTTCTGCCCTTGTAATAGGCAGCCTCAGGCTGTCCTAGGAAAGATTCTGGCATCTTTAAAAGGAAAGATGTAATTTCTGCCTGATGTTGTCTTACCAAGGGTGGATGGGACAGGAGCAGACCTGGGGCCACTCATACTGCGTTGCAAGTGTGCTCTAGGCACTGGGGTCTCCTGAGTTCCACTGCCAGGAACACCTGCTCGGTTGCTTGAAAAACAGATTTCAAGTGAAGCAGTGTGCATGGGTGATTAATTTAACCTGCAGCCCATGAGACGTTCCAGTCCACATTGTATTCTGCATGCAAACAGGGAACCAGCTTTGGGGCAAAGAACTCCGTAATGTGCTCAAGGGTGAAAAATGAGATCTGGGCATTCTTGTTACCTTGACTCCTTGACTGCAGACAAAGATGGTAATGATTTATGCTCCAAGTGTTTGAGGCTGCCATTTGAGCAACAGACAAGAAAACACTGTTGTTTTAATTTGTGGGTTTCTGAACTCCTGCTCAACAGTATTTTCAGCAGGAGTTGCTTGACTGTATCTAAATATGCATTGGTCCCATTTGGTGCTACATTCCAATATCTGTTAAACGTGTTTGGCATTTAAGTGAGCCAGGGTCAAATCCTAGGTCTTTACCATATTAAAAAAAAAAACCAAACCCAAAACCTTATCAGGCAGAACACCTGTTATTTTGCCTTTTCATCATCTAAAACCTCAGTCACGCAGCTGAGGAACCTCTCCTGACCAAATGTTTCATGAAAACAAGTAGGTGATTGTGAAAATTTTGATTTTGATGCTTCAGCTTTTTCTGACAAAAACTCTGTTGAGAACTTTCTGACAAGCTGTAAACTGTATCTCTGAGATATCTGGACAAATGTGTTATCTGCTGGGGAGTATTTTCTGTGCAAGATGTAGCACGCTCTGAGCTGGTGCTAGAAGGACACCAGGAGTACCTGGTTCTGAAAAACGCATGTAGAAATAATCCCTGACTCTGGAGAAAAATATTTCTTCAAGTAAACATGCTCTTTAATGTCCAAGGCATGTATTGCAAGAAGCTGATTCTCTAAGCCAAGCAGAGTGGAGCTATTGAATAACTGTGCCATTGCATGCATAAATATCCAGAAGACAAATCAATTATATCTACATTAGACATTAGGCATAATGGAAATAAAGCTACTATAATTGAATGTTATCACAGGTTTTGACGTTCTCGGCTTGGAGAGCAAATATCTCAGCTTCTGCTTGGAAGATTGTCTTGGAAAACTACCAGTCTGCACAGGGGTACTGACAAGACAAATACACTTTAGAAAAATCACAGCCCACTGTGCCTCAGACTCTATCAGCCCCCAAAGTCTGTCACAAAAAGTGACAGCCTCAGGAGACGTTTGGGCTTCTGCCTTGGCTGTGTGTTTACAACTTTGGAAAGCCTTTTCATGAACTTTTCATACATAAAAACAATGTGTTGGACTTACCTCATGTTATGATCATGTCCATCTCTAAAAAGAATATTAAAACTAACTTCTTGCTATAGGGACACTAATAATGTTGAGTTTCATCCCTACTGTATTCACAGTGCTTTGTCACGGATGTCAAGACCAGTACCTGCATCTTCATGGACACGTTTGAAAGCTCTGAGGGCTAAGCATTGCCTCCAAAAAAACCCAAAACAAACATGAAGCCTATCCTCAAATAGCCACATACGATCTAATCACCATACTTGCAGATAGGCTTAATGAGCCTGCCATGGAAAGTGATGGAGTCCACACAAAATTAGGCAGCTGGTCAGAACATGCAGGACTAATATTTAGAGACTATTAGATATGGACCTTCATCTAGAATGTCAAATTTCAGATGCCTTCCAAAGTAAGGTTGGTTTTTTTTTTTCATCTTCTGAGTATTCATGCCAATGGTTCCCAGCTTTGGTGTCCAAAAGGCAACAACACTGAGCCAACAACGTGCTGTGTGCAGCCTCCTAATTTGAGCTCCGTGTTCATGCGGATCTCAAGAAGCAAGGGATCCTACAGCTGTTGGAGGATCTTGTGGTGAACCTGTTGTCCCCAATTCGAGGTATGAGGATCACTTTCTACATGACTAATGCATTTTTTTGCAGGAAGTTTATGGATGGAGAGATTGGGGTTAAATGGAAGATGTATGGCTTCTAAACAGTGAGAGTACTAGAAAGGAAACACAAACCATTCATTGTGGACCTGTGTCCTCATCTCAGGTCCTACTCCAAGATCCACAGCTCTGGCTGGTACATAAAAGAAGACAGGTACTCCTTTGTCATTAAATCCCTGTGGTTGGTCCCCTGCCTCTGGATATAGAAATTACTTACTGAAATGCTACATCAGCAGATACTTTTCTTGATCTTCTCTGGCAGGGGAAAACATGCATACCCTGTTTTTCTTCCTTCTTTGGTCACAGGATCTTGTTTTGTCTGTTTTATGGAGCTCTGAAAAGCAGTCAGGTTTGTAGGCTTTTGCAGACATTGGAGCTATTATCTAGTTTGTTTTGTTTTGCCGATGGGGATTTGGCTAGATTATCTGCCTTCAGCACATAAACCCTAACTGTATGTCTTCTATGCATGAATGATGTGGTGATATATCATCCTACAAAAGCTGGAAAAGTGTGTCTTGTGACTTTGCCCTGAGCAAACTGACCTTCCTAAAAATGAAGCTTCGCCTTTGTGAATGCAGCTTTAGTGCTTCCTTTGTAAGATAATTCTTTTCATGAGTAACGAGCTCAATAGCTGTGTATTGGAACACTTTCTGTCTACAAAGAATTTGATCTTCTTGAGGAAATAGCAATGGTTAAACATTCATTTCTTTTACAGAGTGTAGATCTGATTATTCTCCAGTTTATTCAGTCTTTTTCTCGAGGTCTTCTCTGCTAGTCACAGGCAGTGAAATAGAACAAAATTATGAAGAATATCACTGCAGACAGTGAATGGAGAAAAAATTTTAGGAAGAGGTCACCTTTGTCCGTAGACACTGTATCAGATGCACTAAGGATAATGCAGATTTCTATGGGTTTCCACATTAATTAAAAATAGTGCTAAAGTATAATGGTGGGCACACATACAAATGAACTGAAATAATGTTTTTTCCCCCTTTTTCAGAGCACAGATTAACCAGGGCTACTGCTTCACTGGAATATTTCTTGAGACCATTATCAAGTTCTGGTGCAATTCCCTTATGTCCAGCTTCGCCACCCTTTATTCATCTAAAAATGGAAGTACTCATGCAATAGCTCTAGTGATGTCGATAATGTTGACAAGACTTGTCACCAGTATATAATAAAGGAGAAATTAGAGTAGCAGAAAAAAACTATGTCAGGACAGAGAGAAAAGAGTCTTTAAATATGATTGAATAGATGATGGATTGATTCTGAGCTTCCTGAGCTGCTGGATATACAAAGACCACTTTTAAGGAAGTGCAAGCTTTTCATACAACTGAATGGAAGAAGAGTTGCAGATCAAATAATTTTTCATGCTGAATCCAAGACTAGGCAGAAACATTCTTCACCTTAAGAAAATGAACTGAATGAAAAATAAAGTCTGTTCACAATATGCAGAAGAGAAGCTTCTACACATGGCAGGTTCATACTGTGAACAGGCTTATGTTCTTCTTCCTGGAATGGCTATGTGAAAGTAAAAAGGAGTAGCATGACTTTAAATGATCAGGAATCTTCAAAGAAAATAGTCTAATGGGAAACTGAGCAAAGAGGTGCTGGTGGTGGCAAGTAGTAAAAAGTAGTAAAAATCTTTGAGGAGCTTTCTTCAGTGAAAGGAAGCAAGTACTGGAAGCAAGAAATGTTGATTTCTCATTCTGCAGATTATACTGAAATCCTTCTGCAGTTCCTCTACATCCAAAATGGGAATGGTCCGTCTTTTAATTGTCAGCAGATGACTCCCATAAAAGTCCACTCTCAGTAATGCACTCTATCATCTGAAACAGTGCCAGATCCCTCATGTGTCTTGATTACATGGAAATTTTCCATGATTAGCCAAATTCACCAACATACCCACCCTTGTGCTGTTTGGAAAGTTGGAACTGCAGCAACTGCTGTTATTAAAGGGAAGAATGAAGGAAAAGTTTGTGTTCAGTGTCAGTCTCCTCCAAAAGGTATTGAAAAGTATTGGTGTTGCTGAAATACTTTCACCAATGTATAATTGTTGCTGCTTCCCGTGGTCTCATAGTCCATATCCCTTGACATTAAATATAAAAATCTTCAGCAACAGCAGATGGTACATCATTTCAAAGTTGAGTATTGAATTTTGGAGTTGCTCTACTCCTTGACATCTGAGGTTAGTTATTTTTATTACTCAGAAGTCTGATATATTTACCAATTAATTTCAGGTCAGGCCTTTGTTTGGGTCATTAAAGGAAATTGATTTTTGTAAGGAAGCAGCTGATTTTTGTGAGGACATGGGAATCTTCATACTGTACTCAACCAGACATCCAGGGCTAGAATAATAATGATAAATGCATTACTTTTTAATGGCATGGCTTATAATAGTGTGAAACCAAGAGAAACATGGGAAAAGAAGTGTGACTCAGTGTCTGGGTCTTTTTTGCTTCCAGAATAAGGAAGCTACTGGAGCTCTTCCTAAAGTATCAGCTCTTCTGCATGTATCAGCAGTGGCTGATGAAGATAAAGCAGGATCAAGGCTCTTTGCCTCCTACCTATGTTCTCCCTTTGCACCAGCTTGGGTGGGTGGGATGTTTGGGTGTGATCTGGATGAGCTAGTCAAGAGTTTGCATTTTGCATTTGTGCATGTGTGTGTGCAAAAGAAAGGGTTGAAAGGGAGGACAGCTCAGTCCTCACTATTTCCTTCAATGGACAGAAAAAGGAAAGCCCAAGGTAAGCCCCTTTCTCATTGCAATGCTGGGAGAGGACGTGTAAGGAAGTTGTTACAGTACACAGGCCCACACTGGCCTTCTGGGAAAATTCTGTGGCTTTTAACAGTAACCACTCTAAGGCAGGTGTGGAAAAATTGTAGTTTGTCCTGATAAGAGAGGAACCTGCCACCTTCAGAGCAAGGCCTGGCTCTAGATGTGTACAAGTAACATTATGGTTGACTCTTCTCCAGTGCTGTGACCTCTCTCCTGGTCTGTGACTAAGGCCACCTTCTGCACACAGGACTGCAGAGTGGGGAGGGGCAACAGAAGTCTCAAATGATAGTCACAGTCCCTGGGGGTCATGCTCTGCTGTTGTCCCTCCTCTCACATGGCCAGACACACCAGTGGTAACCACGAATAACACTCAAGCTTGAGAGAGCAGTGGCCAGGTTTTCCCTAAAATGGCTGAAAGAACATCAGGAAAAGAACAGGTACCGAAGAAAAATGACATTTTGGAACTGTTTCATGTTGCATCACGGCATGAAACTGTGTTGTGGAAGAAACTTAGGTGCAGTTGGGATATGTCCTGAGCTTGGAAAACAGCTGGCCAGCTTACATGCAAGAAATTAGGGAGAAAGGACACGGAGTACTGTATGAGGAAAGTAATCCTCTCCTCAGTTCTATATGAAGGCTTTAAGAGCCATTGGTTTTGTATTAAATTTACAGGCCCTTTTTCCCCCACAAAGGTGATCTCTCCCCTGTGAAGCAATTAGCTATTAAGAATCAGTTTCATCTTTGTCCTCATGATTCATGCCACACATTTGTGTTCATTGCAGAAGGCAAGTTACGTCCCTTATGTAGAGAGCCCCATATAATTTTATAGTCATCTGCAGAAAGAACATAACTCAGTGTAATTTGCGTTGCACAGCTCACCTATTGTGTAGCACTGGGTACACTTGCAAAGCTATCTATTAGGAGAGCTGTCGTGATGGTTGTTCAGCAGTATGAGCCGAACGGCTGCTTTTGGGAGGTGATCTGGTAAGGCTGTGTTCTATTCAGTGAATGGGGATGCTCAGAAGATGTCTTCAGAGGAAAACAGTTCCGCACTGGGATGTTCTTGCACCATGTTTTCAAAAAAACAGTGTGTGATGTTAATATTTTTAACCACCACAGGCAAGGTAGAGGAAACAGAGAATTTTTATATTGTAGCAAACCATTCTGTTTCCTTCTGAGCAAAATACCTGGATTCTGCCACTGCTGTGGCTCTGGACAAATACGAAGAAGGTACCCAGGTTAAAGGTATAGTTAAAGACACATTTGATTAAAAGAAAGACAGTGGTGATACTGGTGTGGCTTTGAGATGCCTAGAGGAATTGTTTCTCTCATTGTCTCTAGGTCTGGTATAAGCATTGCTGTCATCGTTCCTCTAAGTAAGCCAGATACACACTGCAAATAAAAAAGACTGTCTGAATAGGACATCTTTCTGTCACTTAGTGAAGAACGTGTAAAACCAGCTAAAGTGTCTGATTGTCTGTCTGGCCCACCAGTCAGCCAGACCTTGCTAAAGGGCAGCTTTACAGATGGATACATGTGATCAAATTCTCAGAAGTTACTATACGGTGTGCAGTATTGCAGGCAGGGGAGGCATGCCAATGCACACAGGATGATGCAGCATATGGACTTTGGTCCATATTCTTCATTTACATCTTTAGAATCATATTGTGTAAATCCATTACACAGGTTAACAGCTACTAATCCTCTGCGCCAGCAATTTTCGTCTAGGATCACCCTGGTGCCAACACACTAAATCCAAAAGGTCCTTGCATTGAAGTCCCTTGTGAATAGGTTTAGACTTGCTGTTCAGGCATCTGCATTTCCATTTGGATCGCAAAGAAAAAATGTTGAAAGCCTTAGAGTCAACAACAGAATCCCTAGCTGAAGTCACTTTCATTAGTTGAATTTAATTTTCTGTGCAGATAGACATCTTGAAGCAGATGAATAGAGAGGAGAGAAAGGTTGAAAAAATGCATGTCAGTTCAAATGTTAGTGTTAGTACAAAGGCAAATAGAAGATAAGGAACATGAGGTCAAAGAAAACAAGAAAAGAAGAAAGACCCCCAGGCAAACCCATGGTGCTTGCACTTCTGGTCACTGTTTTCATTGACGCAGTGGGTCAAAAAAGCTATCTAGAAGAGTAAGAAGCATGGCAAAACTGTTGAATGGATGTAGTTTCTTCCATTGCTGAAGAACAAAAGAGAGTATTCAAGGAGCAAGGATACCTCAATGAAGGAAAAGGAGAACAAGACTAGAGAATGATGAGTCTACCTTCTGCAGCACAAGAATTTAAGACACCCAACAAAATTTACAGATAGTGGATTTAAAAACAACACCAGGCATGCTTTTCCACAAAGTGCATAATGAAAATGTGGCAGTCATCACCCCAATTTATTTTTGATGCCAAAAAAGTAAAGAATTAAAAAAAGATAAAAGGAATTAATGGAAAATGGACCCTTAAACAGCACATTGCAAATGGGAACACTGCTGTAAGAATTCCCTATCTCACTGAAAGTGTAAGGAAGCCAGAAGTGGAGAAGCTAGGCTAGGGAAGGATCACTACAGGTTTTCCCTGTTTTTTAAGGTCTTTTTCTAAGCATCTGCACTACTTTCAGTGAAAGGTTGTGGGTATGGCCCTCTATTGCTCATCTGAGGTTCTTAATAGCACTATACATTCAAAACACATCCCCCCTTGTCCCTTATTACAGTCACTGGATTTGATCCACTTTTTCAGACCCATTCTTTCTAACCCCCGATGAGGACAGGGAAGCACATGCTGTAGGGTATTCTTATTCATCACATGAGATTATTAAATCGTGTTGTTTTCTTCAGGGTGTAATCACTTCAGTACTTAAGAAATGAAAAATGACTCTCAATTCTGAAAGGCTTTGTTAAGTAAATGTTAGATTTTTGGCTTCAGTAAGCATCTGGCTGCACTGGTCACTCTCAGAGAGGAGAGACCAAAAGAGACACTACTTTGTATATTCCAGATCAACTGATTTCTGGAAGTTACATTTTGGTCGAAAGGATTAAACTCTCTGCTATATTTCATATGTTTGAAGGACATTGTGCTTTGTTTTCTTTAGCAACAAGCCCAATATTTTTGTAATGTTTTCAGACCCTTTTTGACTTTTCGTGCATGTTCTTTCTTATTTGTTCCAGTTAGCAATATGTCTCCCAGATAAGAAGCACTGCCATTTAACTCCCAGCAGACCAAGCTTTTCTGCTCTTAAACACTGGAGCTTGTTAACTTGGAAGATACTTAAGCTAACATTCGTTTTAGCACATCTTGTACTACTTGCCTGGTGCTTCCTAAATAGAAAATGAACCACATATTCCATCCTATTGTTTTCTTTAATCCCAATTAAATCATGGTTTCCTTCTGTTTATTAATTGTATTTAGGCTAACTGACATGTATTAGCTGTATTGAAAATGGAAAGTGTTTTATGTGGTACCACACCTGAACATACATTTTTCAGATTTTACGCTTTTTAGCAGAAAAATATAGTTCCTTTGACAGACATAATCTCTAATTTTGCAAAAAACTGTAATTTTAAAGAGGTTCTCTTCTTGTACTGTTCTCCTGAATAACTTAGCATGGGATTCATCTCTACTGGCTAGACATCTACCACTTAAGGACCTATGCCCAAGCTAATCACCCTTGGTTCCCCTTAGGGAATTTGTAGGTCATGCCTCTCAGGAACAAACATGGACCGCTGCTACAGCTGGAGTGAATTTCCCTCCTTTGATTATCAAAGGAGTCTGAAATATGCTTGCACTGTAATGTCTGTGTAATGTCAGGTAAATCTTACCTTAGTTTCTTGGTAGCTTGCTTAGAATTACAAAATGTTGCAGAATGAGTGATGTCACTGATGGGACAGCATGTAGGTAACTTCTAGGACAATGAGTCCAGAATGGGTTTAGAAATGGACAGGTGAACTGGTTACCACCCTACTTTGTCTTCAGGCTAAATATCCCCCAGTTCTTTTTCCCTTTTCTTGAACTTGGGCTCTTTCTATTGCTACCCTCTGCACTTTCTTTGAAGGTCCACATCCTTCCTGAAGTGCAGGGTGAAAGCCTGGAAAGGACAGACCATCTGAAGCTATCACCAGGGGAAGTGTTCTCAGAGAGTGTATTTCTGCTTATGCCTCCTACTACTGTTTGCCTTGCTCCTGCCATTGCTGGCTCATTTTCAGATCATGATCCACTACAATGTATAGCCTACTTCTGCAGAACCGCGGTGTGAGTGATTGCTCCCCTTTAGTGTGAGCGCTGTTGATGACTCCTGCCCAAGTGGTGTGCCTCACCCTGCTGAACAGCAGACTTCCCCCCCACCGCCTCCCGCAGCACATTTCTCCAATTTTTCAAGATTATTTTCAGTAATAATCCTGTCCTCCAGTGGACTGGCAGTTCCTTCCAGCATTGGGTCATATGCTTATTAAACACTCTGTTGTCCTTCATCCAGGTCTTTTGCAGTGGTGAGTAATACAAGACCTAAGGCAAACCTTTGCTGAACAGCATGGCATATGTCCTCCTTTTTGTCCGCGAGCCATTTTTTGCTCATAGTCAGAACCTTAATTGAAAATCCAGCTGTGAGGGGGATGGCAGCTGTGGGGGCAGTGGGGAGGCAGGCATCTAAAATCAGTTTGGCCATCCCAGGGAGTTGCTGCTGCACCTGAGCCACGACCTGCAGATGGTCCTTCCTGTACAACCCTGGTACCAAGTCCAGTCAGGTGCTGATTGTGGGGTTTAATTTTAAGCAGAAATGTTCCTGAAACAAGATATGAAAAGGAGGGTCAGATAGATGCTAAAGCCTGGGCTGCTTGTTCCAGATCTGAGCTTGGATACAGGCACAACTGATTCTTCTCATTTTGAATAATTCTATTTCACTGCAGCCTGGGAAAAGTCAGGTTATAACTTGTTTTGAAATTCTCCTGTTTTGCCTTAGATCCATCTTTTAACAGAAAATGTATATTAAATAATCTTTCAAGTAGAAAATATTATGTCATGTGTAGTGCAAAGGAGGACTCAGAAAACAGGGTCTTCAGGAACATCTTGCACCCTGGCTCTGGAATATGCTAACTTGAACCCAAATATGTTTTTTCTTTACACAGCATGTTTAATACAAAGATATTTAATTCTAAATAACTTGTATTATTTTGTTGTGATTTTTTTGAGTAGATAGCATTCTAATTCAATTTTCTGTAAATCTTTTAGAACACTTTCATAACAAAAAATGTCCTTGCTTGACTGAATTAGTTTAATTCAGAATTATGTTAATTGCTAATTCTAATAATAATTTAAATCAGTGAAGTGGGGAGCCTTAGTTTAAATAATCTATTGTAATCTTGTTTTGAATTTGTAATTTTAATTATTTTACCAAAGACAGGTTAGCCCTTACTGACAAATAACCATTTAAACAACTTGATTTGGGAATTAATAGATCTTTAGAATAAATTTGGTATTTTTCTGCTCACCAAGACAATATTTGTATACATATACCATATATAAGTGGATGTGGAGACATATATCTGTACCCGTATAGATAGGTATGTAGGATTTTGTATGTGTCTGTAAGTAGTAATACAGCTTAGCATATACTTTGATCATTATGTCTCATGTTTTCACTATATAAGATGATGAATGATACATTTCCTTTCTACTAGATGATTAATGTTTTATGTGCAATTCATGTCAAATTACATTTAAATGGGAATAAAATTCAATTAAATGCACAGAAACATTTTAATGATTAAATTTATAAAACTACCTTCAGTGAGGTAGATATATCAGGGAAAAAATTTAATGAAAAATGTTTCATATTCAAAACATCATTTAATAAACAGATGAAATATTACCATTAATTAGTTAGCAAATCTTGTTATTTCTTGTCATCATGCCCTTTAAGACTTTAAAACTACTGGATCTCATCTGCTCTGATTGTATCTTTTGTTCTAAAGCAGAGGAAGAAGAGAAACTGTTCTACTCTTTCCATCCATATTTTGAAAGAAAGAGTTACCGAACTGATACTTGATTAAAAGAAAATTAATATTTTCACTTTGGAAAATTAATATTGCCACTTGGAAAAGAAAGTCCAAATGTCAAAAATAGTTTTACAATGTGAGCAAATTCTGGTTTCAGGTAACAAGATGGTAACTTCAACCAATTCAGCAGTTTGCCTTTCTTTAAAAATTTACACAGTAAACATTTATTTTAATTTAAATTAATGTAATTATATTAGTTTATTCTTCAGTACAGATAGTCATAATTTCAAATGCCTTATTTTAAGGCAAAACACATTTCTCTGAAGTAAAAACTGATTTAAATAATCAGTTTTCATCATCTTTGTTAACACAGAGACTTAAAACAATTGAAAATGACAATTAAAACAAAGGGCATTATTTCATCCAAGAAAAGCAGATTCACAGGTCATCCAAAGCACCTTTTCAAGGGGAAAAAAAAATAGATGAACAAAACAAAACCACTGCTTAGTGACACTAGACATCAAACGGTCCAGGTCTGACTGCTTAATGAAGGTCATTTGTTAGGACCACCTGACATTTATTTGATTCTGAAAAAAACTATGATAGATGAGTCTTTTTTCTTTACTCTTGCTACAGCAGAGCGGGGATTATCGTCTGGTTTTGTTAGTGTGAAGGCAGCTTCCACTTTCTTATGGATAGTTATCTCCAGCCGGAGGAGCGGAGGGGCCCAGGCAGGGGGCATTCAGCCCTGCCTGCAGCCCCTGCCTCCGGCAAGGCTCAGTCTGCATGTCCGGTCTCTGCCCTGCCTGTATCCATCCAACTGGGTTACCAAGCCAGGAGGATGTGAACAAGCACTGAGTCACTGTCTGGGTGATTGCTTTGGTACGACAAGCACTACAATGAATACAACGTTTTTGAATGGAAGCTGGTGCGTCCAGCTTGGTTTGGAGTCATAGAATCATAGAATCGTTTAGGTTGGAAAAGACCTTTAAGATCATCCAGTCCAACCATTAACCTACACTACCAAGTCCACACTAAACCAATCAAGGGTAGACTTGACTAAACCATGTCCCAAAGTGCCACATCTACCCGTTTTTTGAACACCTCCAGGGATGGCAACTCCACCACCTGTCTGGGCAGCCTCTTCCAATGCTTGACTACCCTTTCCATAAAGAAATTTTTCCTAATTTCCAGCCTAAACCTCCCCTGGCGCAGCTTGAGCCCATTTCCTCTCGTCCTATCACTTGTTAGTTGGGAGAAGAGCCCAACACCCACCTCACTACAACCTCCTTTCAGGGAGTTGTAGAGAGCGATAAGGTCTCCCCTCAGCCTCCTCTTCTCCAGGCTAAACAACCCCAGTTCCCTCAGACGCTCCCCATAAGACCTGTGCTCCAGACCCTTCACCAGCTTCGCTGCCCTTCTCTGGACACGCTCCAGCACCTCAATGTCTTTCTTGTAGTGAGGGGCCCAAAACTGGTCACAGTATTCCAGGTGCAATAGCAAGCAGGGACATAGCTGCAAAATTGAGTGCAGATTGACTTCTTGCTATGACCGTTACTCAGGTCAGGAGCTGACATCGTCCTCCTGGAGCCCTGTGTTTACTTCACCTTTACTTCAGCTGGACACAGCCATCCCTTGTTTGGAGGCTCCTTGCTTGCTGTGGGGCGCTTGGGTTAGCTTGGTGGCAGCGTGCTTGGGTCCTGCTGGCCTGGAGCCGAGGCACTGAGCGCACGTCTGTGCAAAAGCCACACAGACAGATTGTCACCAGTGTAAAGCTGAAGCTCAAGGAAATCCAATATTCTCCCTCAGACCTTGACTTTTGTAGTAAATTCAGGTGGCGATTTTACCTGGGGCATTTTTAAAACCTGATGAAAGGATGGGACGGGGGCCAGCATGAAATAGGTGTGTCCGTTGTATCAATGTACCTCCTATTGATGTAAATGGGGTATGAGCAAGTGGCAGGTGTCTGCAGGCATTTGCAGGCCACGTCTGAATTCTTTCCAGTGCTGAGGTAGCGCTCTTGGAGCGGATGATCAAGATATTTCACAACTTCCTTCCCACTCAACATAATATTGCAGGTAAATAATGGCCTTTCAATGAACATCTTTTGAGTAGGATGTAGGGAAGTTGATGTTTTCATGGGCACAACCTTAAAAAGATGCTTTTGCTCTTGAAGGAATCAGGATTCCCGTTACCCAGGTACCAGACAGAATTCTGCTGCTATAGAAGTCTTTCATTTTGCTTTGTCTGCAAACTCAGGGAGGTGGTGCTGTGTCATTCCGATCTGGAGGTTTTATTTGTTGCTAAGCAGAAGAGAAATAATGTTTGGGGCTGGGGCGGGGGAGGAACTATATAGAAAAACTTTTTTTTTTTTTTGGCAGGACAGTCTCCTGTCTAAAAGGCTGTGTTCTCCAAGCCAGAACAGGAGTGCAGGCCAGATGTATTCCTCAGGAGTAGAAGAAATTACTGCAGGGATATTTGTATGAGAAGTCAGGGTAATTTTTTCTATACAGGAAACAGAAGAAAACATCTTCAAGGTATAACTTTTATTAGTAGAGCTAAAGTTCAGTTTCACAATCTGAACCTTTATATATAAATTATACATTTATTTTGGGGCCCAAAAGGGTGAATTTCTGGCTGACATCAAAGATATGGTAAACATACTATTACCTCAGGAAGGTTACAGAGAACTGATTTAACGTGTAATAATCTAACAATTTCTTTTACTCTAATGTCAGCACAACTGAAATGACCCTAAGTACAAGGAAAAAGCAATGATTTGGATTTCTAGCTGCTAACTTTGCTCTTGTTATCAGGTGGCTGGAAATGATGCAGTCAGATTGATGCCTGTATTTAAGAGTAGGTGTGAAAATGCAACCCCACATCATGCCTGCAGAAATGAAAATCTGCTTTATAGGACTTGACTGCAGCCCTGACCATAACCATAGAGAGGTCCTTTGGACTGTGATCACCGAGGAAGGTAGAGCACAGCTTGCTTACGCTTTAGAGCTGATAGAAACCTGAGGTCTGACTGTTAGCCAGCTTCTTACTTCTGGTTCTAAGTAATATTTTATCTTGCTCAAAGCCTAATTGTAAGTCCTAGATTCTGGCACAGAAAAGTTTCTGGGGATTTAGGTTGATGCTGATTGACCTCTGGAGATCTGCTGATGGATACCTGCTCACCCTCCTATCCCTCTGTTTTCTTTTAAAATGATGGCAAATGTAACTCCTTGCTGCAACTCTGGACTTAGCAGTTGCAATTTTCTTTCGTTTTCCTTTCTGCACCTTATTTTCTAATGTAATGGCTGGCTGAATGACATATGGAGCCTTCCAGGTTTTAATCCTGCCTAGCAGACAGGGAAAAAGTCTGTGCATTTCAGTAGTAATCTACTAAAGAAATCTATTGTAGATAAAACAATTATGTCTTTCATTTGTTCTTTTTTTTCCCTTGAGCTGACATACAGTTCTTTCCAACTCTATAAATGTGTTTTATTGCACTTACTAAAAATGTCAAGGATACTAAACAGCAATGCATAATTTACAATAGACTTTGCAGGCAATGGAGTCCTTACAGCCACAGCTTCCTGAGAATATATTTATTACTATTTTACTACCTGCGGTAGTATCCAGGCTCAGCTTCCAGCATATTTGGTGAAAAAACAGAAGGGGAGACAGGGACTGCTGGTAGAAACGAGTGGGTGATTACTGGACATTTGCCAGTTTACCTAAGATAAATGGGTATTATTAACTTTCTTGACCACATTGAAGTGCTTTAATTATGCAGAAATGCAGGCAGGAAAACATTAAGCCAAAGAAATGTACTTGAGATAAAGCATTGGGTGCTGAGAAAAAGAAGTCATCCCATTCCAGAAAGATTAAAGTGACCTCGGTTTTTGGTTAAGAAGCAAAGTGAAGATAGGATATCTTCGTTCAGTTTTAATGTCTAGGCTCTTTGCTGGAGTTGGTGTTGGTCAGTAATGAAGGGCAAGGTTCAGATGTACAATAATCATGACATGATAATATGTTGATGTCAACTTGATGAAAGTGATCTGTGCAGGCACTAACTATGATGTTTTAAAGTATTAACCAAGGAAGTTAAGAAGTCCCTAGGAAAAGAATACACAGGTAGGTACAATAGCTTGCAAGCTGTGTTTGAAGGGGATGGTTTTTGGAGCAATGCTTTTAAGTATGTATGGCACACATCCTCTCCTAGGCTTTTCTAAAAGAAAGCTGTCACTGTGATTTCAGTCAGAAACAGCATTTTCTGTCTCTGTATTGATTTCTGCTTAAGCAGCATGCACAGGTTTGTCATCATTTTAGCTCGTTTGTTCAGAAATGAAACTAGCAAAAGCAACAGGTGTTAATTGGGCCCCGTTTAATTTTAATTTACTCTGACAGTCAATACCTCAGACTCTGTGTAATAGCCCTTTATTTACCACGGGAAATGTCTTAAATGCTGAGCGAGGAGTCTGCCTAAGCAGAGGAATATTGAGGAAATATGTTCACATTAGCCACTGCCTAGGCTTGTGGTAGCCCCGAGCAAGCCAGCACACAGCTCTTTCACCAGGGCTCACAGTCCAGGCACAATCTCTTGAGTCTAGATGCCTTTTCTGAAACAGGGTGACAAGATCCATCAAGTCTTACAATCCTGTTAGTCATTATCGGAGCAGGGAATGGTGGCACAGCACCTGGCTGGAGGGATCATGCTCCCTTGCTGGCACCATCTTGCAACAGGAACTGAGGATCAGCCAGCCTTTGGGAATGAAGTCCTTTGTCTTACTATTTTCATCCCTGAAGAACCCGTAACTACACTTGGGACCACTTGAATGTATGTTGCTAAGTACTTTGGTTAAGTGCTTGCATGACTGAAGCCATTGACTGGAAATGGCACACAAAGGAAACCAGATGGAATTAATATGCTGGAGGCATTAAATCTTGCACATCAGATTTCCTCTTCCATAACAAATCCTGCATGGTAAAAATGTACACGGTAATCAAAGTAAGCTGAGCATTTCCTTTCATTTTTTTCTCACTTGATTCACTTTATATCTCTAACTAGCAGCAATAAGGTGTGGCTATCAGCAATCAAAAGGGGCCTTGAATGCACTAGAAGAACAGTGGATTTTTCTAAGTGATCCATCTAGATGAGTCTCACCAGCGCTGTATGCATCTGAAGACCGCCTTAAACTGACACAGTTTACAGCCTACTGCTTTTCTACATGGAGCTCCAACAAATACTTTGTTGACTCAGAATAAAATTCCCTCGAAAACCGTAGCTGTGTAGACCTGCAACGCGGCATTGCCTTTGCTAGTAACAGGCCACAAGCTTTGTGCTGAATTTGCAAGGCTACAGGACTGAGGCGTGTCAGGCTTGCTTTGTCTGAACTCTTTGTGACCTGCCTGAGCTTTGTTTTACTTGCTGTAGCTGTAACAGCAATTTTTCTAATTGACCAGGTGTCTACGGCTAATTTGTTTTACTTTTGTTTGTCTTTCTATTGTACCTCCGTGGTTTTATGACTTTAACATAGTGATGTAGTATAGGGAAGCAGAAGCCTGGTAGGGGAGCAGAGCAGTGGAGAAACAGGACACAGCATAAAGGAGCACAGGCAGGGGATGATAAGAGCTGGGGCACAGGCTGGCACTGGAGACCCAACGGCTCTAAACAACTCACCCATGTTAAATGGAATGCAGACCTGGAGCTAGGCAAACCTGATTTTAGGACTGTCGTGGTTTAGCCCCAGCCAGCAACTGAAAAACCAGGACAAGGAGTAACAAAGAAAACAAGGAACAAGTATCTGACGTACCTAAAGGCATGATATATAGGAAATTTAGATGTGACATGGAGCTGCAGACAGATTAAGAAAGAGCAAGGTGTAAAAGCTTGTTAATAAACATAGAAATGGATCCCCAAATGGATCCATAAATCAAAGGGATCCTAAAGGGAGGAAGAAGAAACCATCAATATGAAGATGATATTCCTCCCCGTCAAGGAATCCAGATGCTGATGGCTCGCCATAACACGCCCCGTTCCCCCCTCTGGAAAGAAACTGCCAACAATGTGACCCTGAAGAGCAGGGTAAGAGTGAGCATAACATCAGAAAAAGGGGTAGAAATTAAGATGTGTATGTATAACAATTTAAATTACATTCTTATGATTATTATAGAAACTTTTTTGCATAGCATATTCTTTTTCTGTAATAATTAGATCTGGTCTAATAATGATTAGACTGTTAAGATTTCAGTTATACTAACAATAGATTCCTGGCTTTATATGTATCAGGTGTGCTTCCTTTTTGCTCATAAAAAAAAATTTGAGCATAACAAAACACAGTAGGTCTTAGGACCATTAGAAGGAAAAAAGATGTAGGAGAAGAATGACTGTCGTGGTTTAGCCCCAGCCAGCAACTCAGCACCACGCAGCCGCTTGCTCACTCTCCCTACCCCGATGGGATGGGGGAGAGAATTGGAGCAGTAAGAGTGAGAAAAACTCCTGGGTCGAGATAAGAACAGTTTAATAATTGAAATAAAATAAAGTAAAATAATAATAGCAACAATATAATAATAGTAATAATAATATACAAAGCAAGTGATGCACAATGCCATTGCTCACCACCCGCCGACCGATACCCAGACAGTTCCCAAGCAGTGATTGCTGCTCCCCGGCCAACCCCCCACAGTTTCTATACTGAGCATGACGTCACATGGTATGGAATAGCCCTTTGGCCAGTTTGGATCAACTGTTCTGGCTGTGCCCCCTCCCAGTTTCTTGTTTACCTGGCAGAGCATGGGAAGCTGAAACGTCCTTGACTAGCATGAGCAGTACTTAGCACCAACTAAACCATCAGTGTGTTATCAACATTCTTCTCCTACTAAATCCAAAACACAGCACTATGCCTACTACTAGGAAGAAAATTAATTCTATCCCAGCCAAAACCAGGACAATGGCATATCTGGGAGTCCCTTTTTTTGGGGGGGGGGTGGGGTGGAACTTCCTATGTCCCCATGTATCTACCTCAGCATGCTGATACATGATTGATATTGTGATGGTTTAACACATCATTGTATGTTAGCTGAGCTGCAATCACTGTCCCTGCTCTCCTGCTTAGTCTGTGATTAATACAAAGTAATGCAATTTTGCCTGACTTGTTTTCACTGTGGGATGTGAAATTATCTACCTTGCATTCACCATTTGTTAAGGCCATGCATGCAACTACCCAGGCTCCCCTGATAAGGAGCAGCTGACATGCTGAGTGTGAGATTCATGTTTTCCTACCCACATTCTTGTAGTCTAGTAACCAGAAATCCCATGCAGCTGCATGAGGTACATGGATTCCTATCAACAGTCTGTATTCTAACATACCTACTTATCTTGCTCAAGTCTAAATGCAAATCCAGGCAGTGCTGTAGAAATAATAAGTTCAGGCCTTCGATTGAGAAGCTAGAACAATTTATTAACAGCTCCTAGAGTCTTATCAGAGGTCTAATGTGCTTGTCTCTCTTCAAAATATATTTGTTATTTTGCAAGGAAGAGCAATAGATTTCTTTCCCTGTAGCCTGCTGGATTCTTGTGTGAAAATGCTGCCATCTCTCCAAGGGAGGAAGAGAAGTGAAGTTAGTACTGTTAGTTCATACACCGTCTTTCACTTCATTCACATTCACTTCATTTCACATGTTCATCAATTAATCAGTCAGTCTGCACAGTGGGCCATGGAAAGGGAAAACTGACTGGCTCAGGTCGTATGGCAAGTGCTGGGTGGATTCAGGATTAGAACATGGAATGTGTTGGATTTTCTAAGCATGCTCTTGCCTCTAGCAAGTAAAGGCTAGTTCAGATACAAGACTGAGGACTGTGAGCAGGATGTGTGCAAAATTAAAATACCCAAGTTCAAAGTTCTGATAAAAGCATCTTGCTAAATCCCCTGTGGTATATTGACTCACTAATCACAGCAGTATTTGAATTCAAGTTATTTTAAATTCAGAGAATATTGCCTCATCCTCAGGTCAGACCCATTTCTGCCTGCACAGCTGAATCTTTAACTCCACGATAACCTGATAAGGAACTAAATATCACCCAGAAAAAGTCTTGTGGAAGCCCACTGGGGCAGGTGAGTTAAATGAACTCCAAAATACACGCAAAATACTTTTCAATTTGCTTTCTGTTAAAGTGCAAGTGCTAAGGACAGCTCATCCCACATATTTTATTAGGTAGCCAAAGGAATGTGTCAAGGAATTAAGGGTCAGTGCACTCCTTAGGTGCATATCCACATGGAGGATGAAAAAAATCTTAATTAACATCCTAGCTACTCTGGTCAGTCATTTTCTGTCCATTTTTATCACCCTCTCTCTTCTTGATACATGCTCTAACCCTTGAGCTGCAGGACAGAGTCAGACAACAGTCACCTCCTGAAAGAAAGAATCACCTGTCTGATTTTTGGAAGCCATGACTGTAGGTGCCAAGAAAGACAGAGGGCTTGGACCAGACCTGTTCTTCTCCTCAGCATTGGCTACTCACCAGCAAGGATCAGCTCCTTGTCTCAACAGTGGCAATGATTACTCTGAGGCATATAAACCCTCTACACTCAATGCTATTTTCTGGAGTGCATAAAGCCCCCATGGGGTCTGTAGCATCCTTTAGGAATCTAACTCAGGTTTCATGTCTAGCTGCTCAAAGTGGACTCTCAGCTGCATTTTACATGTACAATGTACATTCCATGTACTAAGTCTTACATGGAATCCACACGGAGCAACTGGTGTTGTGCACTTCTGAGAAAAGACAATAAGAAATCCAGAATTTCAGAGTATTCTGCTAGCAGTGTTACGTGAGATATTTTGCTGGATGGTTTTTATGGTTCACAGACAGTTACTTTATTCCTTCTGAAGTGTATGACATATATACACAAGGGAAAATCAGATTTCCAGTAGTGCTGGTGACATTAAAATCTCTCCAGTCCTCTGCCCCTTTCTGCCTAATAGAAAATGTATTTGATGTAACTAGTTTCACATGGCTACTAACAGGTAGTTGTAACAAGAATATAACTAAAAAAAAAGTCCCACAACCTATAGGGAGGTTGTTCTTTCTTCTCTAAAAGAGCATTGTTCCTGTCAGGAAAAATCTTCTTTATTCTTTAAAAGAGCATTGTTCCTTTCAGGAAAAATCAGCTTCAACTTTGTGATGGCATGATAAAAAATTCATGACTTCCTGCTGTTGGGTTCCAAATGTGAACATGTATGTGTTAGCACTCTTGCCACCAGAGTCTGTGGGTGTCAATAAATTCTCAGTCTGAAGCCTCCCTGTTGAAGGGTATCACTCTGGATGTCAATTATCCATGATGTCCTTATATCTTGTTTCACACCGTTTTTCTTCCTAAATCAAATAAGGCAGCTGCATTTCCAAAGGCTGTTAACTTTACTGGCAGTGTTTCCCCCCCCCGGAGATATGTGCTTCTTAAGTACTAATTCTCTTCAATTAAGCTTCCTAGATCATGCTGCATTGATCAGGCAATTAATTGATTGCTGAAGACTTACCTGAAATGACGAGTCAGCTGTTTCTCTTCCCTATGAGTTACTAACCCCGCATTTTTTCAACTCCATACAACTCAGAAATATGGCATTCATTTGTAGTTTGGTATAAACAGGCACCCTTTGGTGCATATAGCATCTTGTTGTTTGTCTTTGTTTCTCAGCTCAAAGGAAAGTGCAGCCTTACTCCTAATATCACAGAAAGCTGACAGAAGGAGGGCAGTAAATTGCTCCACGTTTCTCTATTTTAAGTAATGCAAAAATCAAGTGGCCATAGATGGGGTCTGGAACTGTAAGCCTAATTCAATTATGCTGTGCTGTGGTGCTGTGAATAGACATGTTTCATCTTCCCTACAGTTACAGGATAAGAGCGTCTTGTTTCTTCTGATGCTGTGGGAAGTTATTTCCCCTATAAAAGCTATTTATTTAAAATAAAAACTTGGAAAGTCCTAGGATAAAAGAAACAGAATATAAAAAGATGTCAGGCTGCAACTAACTAGAATAATTGTGCGTTCAACCTTTGCTCTGTAAGTCAGAACAATCCCAAAAGTTAGTAGCTTTCAAGTGCAGGACTCTGAGAACTTGTATCTGGGGGGTGTGAATTCTGGTGGCCAGCCAGATTAGCACGTTGTGCTTTCTGTTCCCCAGAGGTTCAAAGCAAATTTAAAATAACAGGGACTAGAGGATAATCATTGCAGTAATAAAAAACTGAAGGGAAGGTTGATTAAAGATTATAGTCGAGTAAGTGTATGAAGACTCCAGACAGCTTTCCTGGAGTCTGCTGCAGTGAGTGGCAATCCTTTTGTAGTCTTCTGAGGGTTTTGGTTTGGACTGCTCATGAGCTGGAGAAAGAGTAATGTAAACAGTGATATTCAGATCCTTGGTGGACGCTGCTTAGACACACAAAGAGAGGGAATTAATTCTACAGTGAAGTCAGACCAAAGTTTAATTTTTGTTAGATCCATCATGAGAAGTAGCTGAATACTCAAGCTCCAGGAAATGTCCATGCACAGCACATGCCCATGTTGACATTGGCAGAAGTCTTTAGCAGTAGATGGAGCCAAAACCAGGATTCAGCCCTTTTTTGACAATTAGTTCTAAACTGGAAAAGTAAATAGCAAGTGAACACTACTTGCTCTGACAATATGTTAACACAGATACATGTCTGGGTGGCTCACTACAGGGTAAGCACAGCGGTGGGACTTGAGTGCAAGCATGCCCTAAATGTCTATAGCTGACCACTGAAATAATCTGCCTGACTATAAATGTTGCCCAACTCCAATTGCTCCAGTTGTGTGGTTGCTGACTTTTAGTTGCCCATGTTGAAAAGATTCCTCCCAAATGTGATAAGCATTTTAGAGACAGAAGGTAAGTAATGAGGTAGGGTCTTGCTTTCATGCTGGTTGTTGTAAGCAAGAACTCAGATCAGGTTTGGAGGTCTTATGGTGATGACGGCTAAGAGTGAATCCTCAGGCTCAGAGAATTTCTGCTGGCACAAAAATAATTTAAGGAAGAGGTGAATGAGGTTTGGCATCTCTATTCCACACATTCTACTGAATAAGTGAGAAGAGAAACAGAGGAGTGGTGCACTATAACCATGATTATTGATTGAGCAGATGTGCATGGCATATACTTATTTAGGCACATATAGGTTTTGTTTCTGGTTAGGATCAGGATGGAAGGAAGAAATCCTCCAAGAAATCTATGTATGAACTTTCAAAGTTTTTTTTTTTCAAAGTCATCTTGCAGAATTACTGCACACTGGTTTTTGTTTTGTTTTGTTTTGTTTTGTTTTCAGAAGGCATTTTTTATAAGCATTTTCATTTGTAAAGGCTTATTTTAGTTGAACACAAATTCCGGATCTTTTGTGCTCTATTTATCTTCGCCTTAAATATGAAATGAAGTCACAAGGGCTGTTCTTGTTCTTGTCCTTCAGTTCTGCAAGAGTCAGGAAAATTAATATGAATGAGATTTTAAAGACAAAGTCTATGGTAGTGACCTGTCAAACTTGTGTGAATGTGGTTTGTATCCATTTTGATTTAAAGCAAATTATTTGTTCACAAACCAAAGAGGCAGAGAACTAGGTCCTATGGGAGGAGAGGGCTACGGTACCATCCTTTGTGTCCCTACAGTTAAGTCCTTGACTAATGACTGCTTTCCCCTACTTGTGCACGCATAATGCATACTCCCCTGCTTTATGTCCTGGTGTTTATTCCTTGACATCCTCAGGGGCTTCTTTTGTGGCCATACATGGCGAAACATCACTGGTGACAGCAACCTTGCCACTCTGCTTCTCCTGCCCTGCCAAAGTAGCTTAATGTATTATTGGCATGTGACAGTTTAATCAGTCCTACCTGTCTGTCCAGCTGTGTCCTTCACTTGTGACAACCTAATCTGAGAGGAGCAAAAGTGGTTTAAGAAATGACCTGTGTCAAAACAACATTTCAACCTATGTTTGCTATTTTCTTCTGTGGATATAGAATAGCTTATGTATTACCTGGAGAGGGCTATCTCTTGCATTTGGTTCTGTCTGCTGCTAAAACACTTAGTGTAAGGGTAGGATCATTTGTTGAAAGACCTACTCATCTTAATCTTGGATATTTCAAAAATTGCTTTTTGGGCATCTTTTTGATGATTCTTTCAAGCTTTCAGCAAGATGATATATTGAAATAGCTATGTGGTATCTATAAGGATATTTCTGGGCTGTCTGAATGCTAACTACACGGTACTTAGAAGATGCATATGTTTGAAAGATGTGTTCCATTTCCTAAAGAGGTGAAGCTTGGCCCAGTTATTGACATTCATGAGTTCTTAGATTGTACAAGTCATCTGCTACCTTAGATGTTACCCATACTTGAACTCTCCACAACAAGTATATTCAATGCAGTAGCTACTGGGGCAGCTCATACATCCAAATGAAAGAAATAAAGCAGAATCCTATTTCTACAGTCTGTGGACAGAAGCTACAGACCAGTTGGTTTGCTGCATTGTATCTTCATTTTCTGATTGCTCACAGGTGCCTGTGAGCACAAGCTGCCTCGTGCCCACATGCTTAAGGCTGTTTTCCTCTAGAGTTTCTGTGTTCTTGCTCCATAATTCTTGGCACGGTGGGCCTCCTTGGTACCCTGTGGTGTCCTGGTGACCCCAAAACATATTTTTTTTGTTGTTTTGTTTTGCATTAAAATGTCACAAGCAATATGAGAGCTGTGTTCCCAGAATGGTGTTTTCATAGGACAATACTGAGGCTGTGTGCTACATGCTCTGAGTTATACCATGAGAGCCTGTGAGGAAGTTTGAGGGTAGGGCAGCCTGCTGAATTACTATTGGAAGACTTCAGGGTGTGGGAACCAAAGCTGGTACGATCTCACCCATACTGCCATTTGGAAGCTGTGCTTGCAGGGAAAGATCTCCCAGACTGCTCCTGGGCTTTGTCTTGGAGAGGGAGTTAATTGGGTTGCTCAAAGTAAACAGATGGGATCAAGTATTCAAGCTTTCTCCTTGGCTGTCTGTTACTTATTCAGCAATATCTACCTACTAAGTTCAGATATTGGCAGATGAAAGTCAATGAAGAACAAAAAGAGAACAAGTAAAGAAAGAATTAGAAACAGAGAATGGCAATTAAATTGCTTTCCATGGTCCGTGCAGAACATGGTGGCTCAGGAGAATTCCTGCGCACATCACGTGCAAAAGGTGCTTGAGGAGAAGGATTATGGGCTGCCAGAAAGACTGACAGTAGCTGAAATGATTGTCAGTGGTATTCTAGTCCAGAAAAACATGAGGAAGAAACCCAGCCAAACTATGATGGCACTGCTTATAGCATACAGGAGTGCAGCTTGATCCATTAGAGTAAACAAATTATTTTGGTCTCATCCTAGGAAAAGGACTCAGTGGACCTGATCCAATTAAAGTGGAAGCAGTGAAGTGGGAAGGACTGAAGTAAATCTTACTGCTGTTCTTGAGCAGTAGCAAGGGCAATGGGATCTCCAAGGTCTTCTGGCGGGGTGAAATCGATAGCCTGGCTCAAGTGCATCTACACCAATGCACTCAGCGTGGGCAATAAACAGGAGGAGCTGGAAGCCCTTGTGCAGCAGGATGGCTACAACTTAGTCACCATCACAGAAATGTGGTGGATGGCTTTCATGACTGGAGTGCTGCACTGGATGGCTATAAGCTCTTCAGAAGGGATAGGCAAGGAAGGAGAGGCAGTAGGGTGGCTCTGTATGTTAGGGAGTGTTTTGGTTGTACAGAGCTCAACAGCTTATCATCATAAGGTCGAGTGCCTATGGGTAAGGATGAAAGGGAAGGCCAACAAGGCAGACATCCTGCTGGGAGTCTGCTATAGACCACCCAACCAGGATGAAGAGATAGATGAAGCATTCTATAAGTGGCTGGCAGAAGTCTCACAATCGCTAGCCCTTGTTCTTGTGGGGGACTTCAACTTGGACATCTGCTGGAAATACAACACAGCAGAGAGGAAAGAGTCTCGGAGGTTCCTGGAGTGTGTGGAGGATAACTTCCTGACACAGCTGGTAAACAAGCCTACCAGGGGAGGTGCCTCACTTGACGTGCTGTTTACAAACAGAGAAGGACTTGTGGGAGATGTCGTGGTTGGTGGCCGTCTTGGGCTTAGCGACCATGATATGACAGAGTTTTCGATTATTGGTGACATAAGGAGGAGGGGCAACAAAACTGTTACCATGGACTTCCAGAGGGCAGACTTTGGCCTGTTCAGGACACTGGTTGGGAAAATCCCATGGGAGGCAGTCCCGAAGGGCAAAGGGGTCCAGGAAGTCTGGGCATTCTTCAAGAAGGAAGTCTTAAGGGTGCAGAAGTGGGCTGTCCCCATGTACCGTAAGATGAACCGTCGGGGAAGATGACCGGCCTGGCTGAACAGGGAGCTTTTGCTGGGACTCAGGGAAAAAAGGAGAGTCTACCACCTTTGGAAGAAGGGGCAGGCAACTCAGGAAGAGTACAGGGATCTTGTTAGGTCATGCAGGGAGGAAATTAGAAAGGCAAAAGTCCAGCTAGAACTCAACCTGGCCACTGTTGTAAGAGATAATAAAAAATGTTTTTATAAGTACATTAACAACAAAGAGAGCCAAGGAGAATCTCCATCCTTTGCTGGATGAGGGGGGTAACATTGTCACCAAGGATGAGGAAAAGGCTGAGGTACTTAATGCCTTCTTTGCCTCTGTCTTTAATAGCCAGACCAGTTATCCCCAGGGTACTCAGCCCCCTGAGCTGGAAGACAGGGATGGGGAGCAGAATGGAGCCCCCATAATCCAGGAGGAAGAAGTTAATGACCTGCTACTCCACCAGGATGCTCACAAGTCTATGGGGCCAGATGAGATCCACCTGAGAGTACTGAGGGAGCTGGCAGAGGAGCTTGCCAAGCCACTTTGCATCACCTATCAGCAGTCCTGGTTAACAGGGGAGGTCCCTGATGACTGGAGGCTTGCCAACGTGATGCCCATCTACAAGAAGGGCCGGAAGGAGGACCCGGGGAACTACAGGCCTGTCAGCCTGACCTCAGTTCTGGGGAAGATTATGGAGTGGTTCATATTGAGTGTGCTCAACAGGCAAGTGCAGGTCAACCAAGGGACTGGGCCCAGCCAGCATGGGTTCATGAAAGGCAGGTCCTGCTTGACCAACCTGATCTCCTTTTATGACCTGGTGACCCACCTGGTGGATGATGGAAAGGCTGTGGATGTCATTTACCTGGACTTTAGCAAAGCCTTTGACACCGTCTCCCATAATATTCTCCTTGGGAAGCTGGCAGCTCATGGCTTGGACGGGCGTAGTCTTTACTGTGTAAAAAGCTGTCTGAGTGGCCGAGCCCAGGGAGTTGTGGTGAATGGAGTTAAATCCAGGTGGCAACTGGTCACAATCAGTGTTCCCCAGGGCTCTGTTTTGGGGCCAGTCTTGTTTAACATCTTTATCAACAATCTGGATGTGGGGATTGAGTGCACCCTCAGTAACTTTGCAGACAACACCAAACTGGGTGGGAGTGTCGATCTGCTGGAGGGTAGGATGGCCCTGCAGAGGGACCTGGACAGGCTGGACCCATGGGCCAAGGCCAACTGTATGAGGTTTAACAAGGCCAAGTGCCGGGTCCTGCACTTGGGTTACAACAACCCCATGCAACGCTACAGGCTTAGGGAAGAGTGGCTGGAAAGCTGCCTGGCCAAAAAGGACCTGGGGGTGCTGGTAGACAGCCGGTTGAACATGAGCCAGCAGTGTGCCCAGGTGGCCAAGAAGGCCAACAGCATCCTGGCTTGTATCAGGAATAGTGTGGCCAGCAGGAGCAGGGAGGTGATTGTCCCCCTGTACTCGGCGCTGGTGAGGCCGCACCTGGACTACTGTGTCCAGTTTTGGGCCCCTCACTACAAGAAAGACATTGAGGTGCTGGAGCGTGTCCAGAGAAGGGCAACAAGGCTGGTGAAGGGTCTGGAGCACAGGCCTTATAAGGAGCAGCTGAGGGAACTGGGGTTGTTTAGTGTGGAGAAGAGGAGGCTGAGGGGAGACCTTATCGCTCTCTACAACTCCCTGAAAGGAGGTTGTAGTGAGGTGGGTGTTGGTCTCTTCTCCCAACTAACAAGTGATAGGATGAGAGGAAATGGGCTCAAGCTGCTCCAGGGGAGGTTTAGATTGGATATTAGGAAAATTTTCTTCACAGAAAGGGTAGTCAAGCATTGGAAGAGGCTGCCCAGAGAGGTGGTGGAGTCCCCATCCCTGGAAGTGTTTAAAAACCAGGTAGACATGGCACTTTGGGACATGGTTTAATGGACATGGTGGTGTTGGTTGATGGTTGGACTGATGATCTTAGAGGTCCTTTCCAACCTAGTGATTCTATTGTCATTTTACTTTCGTTAAAAAATAATCCAGCCACCAAGCCAGGAAACATGAAATTGCTAGTCTACCCTTAATTGGTTTAGTGGTGGACTGGGTAATGTTAGGTTAATGGTTGGACTGGATGATCTTAAAGGTCTTTTCCAACCTAAATGATTCTATGAGTCTATGATTCTCTTCATTAGGTGAGGGGATAAGTTTAGATGTGTGTCTTCCCTGTCAGTCTCACTCTGGGGAGAAAGAGAAGTGTGACCTTAGTAAATTTAGGTCTGAAACGGAAATGAGAATGAGATATATAGACAGATTGAATAAGAGAAAGTGATTAGTTCTGAGAGACTTTTCCCTTTTCAAGGTTAAGAGGTTAGAGAAGCTGTTCAGAGGAAGGTGAACGACCTCTTGGCATTTTGGTTTCTGTGACCTCTTTACAGAAATAAGCATTTACTTACAATCTTTCAGTCTAAATATAACACAAATGCAATCAACTTGTCCAAGGCTTCTTGTACATCCTACCTCTCCATCCTCAAGGCAACTTGGGAAGAATGGTCTTTAGTTAACTGACTTTTGCTGAGGCATTTTCAAATTTAGACTTCATAAGAACATAAAAACCTTGGAGGGACAGGGAAGTGCACAAAAGGTTAACGTTAGAGTTCAGAATCAATTCAGATTTGCAAATGGCATTGTCATTCTTGCAGAAGCCCTGGAGAGACAGGAAAGAGTAATTAGGGAGAAGTTCGTAGTAGGTGAGGAATAATTAGGAGCTGCTGAGAAACAACTGATGAGGACAACTCAGACGGTGCCTGGGAAAAAGAGCACTCAGCTCATATACACATAAATGAGGTACACTTGTGATCGGATGTTAGAGTTTAGATATAGGGTCTCTTTTTGTATTCATCAGCACTCCTCAATTCACACATTCTTCCTTGCTTTTGAACCCCAGTACCTTCTGTCTGCTGAAGCATTGTTATCCTTTTCATTACACTAGTAGTTGAACCTGTTCTTCCCAGATGGGGACCAGAGATGAGGAGGCAGCTGGACCTAGATGTTAGCAGGACATTAATGCTGCCTTGGTATAAAGATTCTCAAGTTTGACTCTAAATGGTGTCCTCTTTGCTGTTTGGGGGCTGGTCACCAAAAAAAATCATGAACGCCCTCACACATACTCTTGAGTAGATGTGACACTGCAGGCAGAAGAAAGATGCAACCCTAGCACTACTCTTCATATAGGGGACATGATGAGAAACAGGAGTGAATGAGGAGACTTCATCAACCAGTACCTGCAATCCTTGAGATCGTGCATAGTTATTGATTTAGCATTGTAAGAATACAGCACTGGCCATCATAGACCATCTTATCTTATAAACCAGAAGGACTAGACGTGTCAACAGTCCTTACTGTGAATGAGAGTGGTACAACCAACATTAAATCCAACCATTGTATATTTATTCTATTAAACTGACATAGAGAAATTGAACGTGCTAAGTCCATTTTCCCCTAATTTTCCATACTGAGTTATACCTAACAAACAGGTAAGAGGCTATAGACTTTTTTTCATCTCCCAAAAGAGGGACATTCTCTAATCCGACCATCAAGAAAACTCCTGTTTTTTTCATTTAAAGACACCAATAGGAGCTATTGCATCTTCCTGCAGATGACAGATGATTTTCTATTCATCAGCTCAAGAGATTCCTATAAGATGATTTGATTTATATTACAGCTACGCTGAAAAAAAACCCAGAGAGAAATAATGTAGTCAATCAATACAATATAAAGGCAATATGAACAGAAGCAAAGAAGTAGTTTGTTAGAATATGATCTCTGAGCAGTATTTTTGGAGTAAAATTCTCACCTATGGAGAGTCTAGAGGTGGTACATTGGCACAGGTGACAATTTGAGCATAGTATTTCCAGACTGAATTATTACTTCTAGCTGTTGTCCTTATGGCTGTGGTAATGTCTGGAGCTATTTTTAGGTCCTCTAAGCAGGAGTTGAACCACAGTGCCAGTATAAGTGAACTCAGGAAATCCAAGGGTCAGTTTGTCGCAGGGGTACAATATGAGTGAGTCCATGGAGTGACACAGCTGAGGCTGAGGACTGGATGACCGCATCCTGGGGTTTTGTAGTTGGTACTAGCTCTGGCCTTGTCCCAAGGACTGAATACCAGTTAGTGGTTTGAACACGTAAGGTGTGTTCCTGGAGCAGTCCATTTGGTTTGCTTTCAATAGAAACAGATCCCATTCATGCTCTTGAAGACTGAGAAGCAAAGCATGGTTCAGTGGGGACAGGCAGGAGAGTCACGTCAAAAGTGCCGTCCTGATCCCAGCTACGCACTAGAGCAGACGCCCCAGACTCTTTCTATGCCTCTGGTCTCCCTCTGTAAAAGGGAGAGGAGGTCTTTTCTGCTTGGCGGCAATGAAAATGGGATAAGGCAGTCGTAAGAGAGAAGGGAGCTTGGAGGAATAAAGTCAGGGGTAAACATAGTTGTGCAAACTGGGTAGGTTCTCTTCAATTTGACTTACCCTGGTGAGGATCCCTGATGGGGCCATCCCACAGTCACTGGTGGGACTGCACTAAGTTTCTCCATGTGTTATGTGTCCTGTCTCCTGTCCCTTACTCAGGTGGATGTGAAATTGTTCCACCTGTAAGGGCCAAATTCACCTGCCCATATCAAAAAAGGTAGGATTTGTACTTCAAGAACACCATTTTCTTTGCCAGTGAACTGCATATTGTATTGACATTGCAGTATTTAACACTGCAAACTGAAAATGATGTTATCATCATCTTAGAATTATGCATCATGAAAATTCCACTTCTTTGATTAGTCTAGTATTGGCATTTAGGCATCATGATCTCTCTTTAGCAACTTGTGATGTTTTAGGTAATTTCATACTGTTCAATTTACATTTATCGTTATCAGTAGGAAGAAAACTGTTTTTCTTCTACACAATAATCCAAAGAAAAAATCTGTACCCGTCCATTCTTATGATGGATGATCTTTCTATTTTCATTATACTTTTATGAGATGAGCTTATTAAAATGTGAAAATAAAGCTAAGCAAATCCACCATATCAAATAAAATGCACAAATATGTTTTTACTATCGACATGGAAAAGTTTTTTCTCCATCAGGCTACCTTGCTTTTCAAATTAAATGTCAAGTAGCATGTCTCCCCCAGAGATTTGAGCTATAGAGCAAAGTTTAGATTCATCAACTACAGAATTGTATTTACCTTAATGCTTATTACATATCAAATTACTATGCTGTAACATGAATAAATATTGGATTTTAATGTTGTTCCATTCAGAGCTTTACTGAAAGAAATTCCACTGCTTTAGCACAGCTATTTGGCAGGCCAAAAAGGTCATATATTTTAAGGGAACATTCAGCTAGAAATATGGCTGTGCTCAGAGGAAACAGTACTTCTCTTGCCTAGTTACTCAGCACATGTTGTTGAGGTGTTGCATCTGGGCACCTGCAATCCGTATTGCAGTTCCACCCACAACACTGTTACAAGGTAAATAGGTGCTAGATTTCTTGTTTTACCAAAGGAGGAATTGCAGCACAAGGACAGGTATTCGCAGTAACAACCTGACGTACCTAACTGAATGTCGTGGTTTAGCCCCAGCCAGCAACTCAGCACCACGCAGCTGCTCGCTCACTCCCCCTACCCCGATGGGATGGGGGAGAGAATCGGAGGAGTAAGAGTGAGAAACACTCCTGGGCTGAGATAAGAACAGTTTAATAATTGAAATAAAATAAAGTAAAATAATAATAACAACAATATAATAATAATAGTAATAATAATATACAAAGCAAGTAATGCACAATGCAATTGCTCACCACCCGCCGACCGATACCCAGACAGTTCCCGAGCAGCAATCGCTGCTCCCCGGCCAACCCCCCCCAGTTTCTATACTGAGCATGATGTCATATGGTATGGAATAGCCCTTTGGTCAGTTTAGATCAACTATTCTGGCTGTGCCCCCTCCCAGTTTCTTGTGCACCTGGCAGAGCATGGGAAGCTGAAAAGTCCTTGACAAGCATAAGCAGTACTCAGCAACAACTAAAAACATCAGCGTGTTATCAACATTCTTCTCCTACTAAATCCAAAACACAGCACTATGCCTGCTGCTAGGAAGAAAATTAACTCTATCCTAGCTGAAACCAGGACACTGAAATAGAAGGCTGCTTTGCTCCTGCCCCGAATGAGCATGCCTGAGCTCTTGCGTTTGGCTCCTATGTTCAAAGCTTGGACTTCAGAGGGGAACAGCCATGTGGCTCGGAGCAAGCTGTGAGCGGCCCATGCCCTGAGGATGGGACAACCTTGGCCCAGAGCTAGCCAGCGTCTGAGGTAGAGGTGTCCCCGCTGTGGGTGTGGAATCAAGAATCATGAGAAGACATCATAATCTAGACCCCATAATCTTTGTCACCTCTTCTCTTGACGCGACTCTATCGTTGTATCTCTGATGTTTATTCACAAGCTACTGCTTAATTATTAGAAAATCTTTGCTTGTTTGGCTTTGACATACATTTGTCTCTCCATTCCTAGACTCATCCTGTTAAGTGCTGGCCTGTGGGTCAGATTTTATGCCAAGCTCTGTGTTCTTTTATTTTTTTTTATGGTGGAAGGGCAGTGTAGAAAAAACTAGTTTTGTTACTTTCCCAATTTCCTTCTAGTCCAGAGCCTCATTTGATTAAGGTTTCCTGTAAGTCAAAGTAGATACGAGTACAGAATGAGACAGTGTTATTTGTCAAAGGTCACATAGAACTGGGAATAAATATGAGGAAACTGGTGTTTGCCAGCTGCTCAGACTAACAGATCCTGATCTGCTCTTTCAGGCTTCCTGGGCCATTTACATTGGTACAGTCTCTTTCAGGCTGAGGATCTCATAGGACTTAAATTGGCCTTGCTTGATTAACTTCTGATTTATATAACACCACCTCTAAATTTGCCTTTATGTTTGCATCTGAAAAAGACAGGTTTAATCCTGTTACCTAATATTAAATTTTAAGACTTCAAGTCAGGGGGTCATGGTTGTTTCGTAAGACTGCCTTGGATAAAAATAGTGTGACATTATTCCAACAATATTAATCTTAATGAGATGTGCAGTCTTACCATGTGTGTATCAAGGACACCATATTTATACGTTAACTTTATTATGCCAGTTAATGCAATTAGTGTAGTGTTGCTAATGTAGTTAAAAGTTTTATCAGTAATCATATAATCTCCAATAGGAGAAGTATAAAGGGTTATTAATGTGATAATTTATTATTAGCAAGTAGAGAAGCAGCAGAGCAATAAACTTAGCCTTGCTGCTGTAATGCCTTTGTATGCCAGCACATTTTGGTTTTCATAGCATGACTGTGCCATTCCTTACACTGACTACTGGCTGCTGCTGGATTTTGTCTAATATCATATAAAAAGGACTTGGCACCCTTTTGAAGATCTCAGTGTCCCTCAGTCAGTTATGTGGTGGATAATTTTCTTTCACTTTTTCTCCTTCCTTTTGACAGCTTGCAGCAGGTCTGACTCTTATCTGATGAGGATTCCTGTCTGTGAGAATGATCTTTAAATACCTTCAGTTCAAGGACACTGTAGACTGTCTCCTTCAACTAATATAAGGTACCATAGCAGTGAAATGTAATGAGATAGAACACCAAATTGATTGTCTCAAAAAGAGTACCTGAGAGGGTAGTTAAGATGATGTGTCAATCACTTGTCTTAACAGCTTGTACCATCATCATGTGACATTTCTACAGAATGACATGAACGTATTTGGTGTCAAAGGACTCATATTTGCACCTTTGATTTAACAAGCAGTCAAAAATCATTAAAGGGCATGGACTGCTTTGCTTGGTTGAGAGGACACAGGTTGTGTGGTTCTGAACAACTTAAAAAATACTGAGGCACTAGTTTTAAGACAAATTTTGGTTTATTTTTCCATCACGAGTGTTAGAATTTTGAGGAGAGCCTGAACATATTTTAATTCTGCTAGGTCATTTGATGTCTGGGAGACAGACAACTATTCCCCATGTTACAGGGGCACGAAGTTCAATCAAGTCCACTTGTGTTTCATGATTCAAGGTAAGAAATCTAATTAGATGAGGTTTTTCTTCAGATTTTTCATCAAACTGAGTCTTCTTCCAGACACAATTACATGGGTTGGATATGGGCTGGCCTGCTGTGTACTGGAGAGTGATATGATAAAGCTGGCTGCACAGCTGCTTCATGTCACAAGAGCAACATGAAACAGCTAGGTGACAGTAGTGAGTCTGGACCAGTAACTGTGAATCTGGATTTGGGAGCTTTGCCTGAATAAGAATTGAAGGATGAGATTACAGCTGCTTCTGTGTGAAGGGATACAAAGGCAGTTGTTTTCCTGCCCTCCTGATTTTTCCATATGCGTATCTGAATTCTGGTTCACGGTGCTATCTCCTGTGCTCCTGCTATCCCAGATCATTTTGGATTCAAACCAGCATGCCGGCAAGTAATTCTTAGGAAGGAGTTTTAAGCCTTGGACTTTTCTGTCTCATTAGACCTCCACAATCCACAGTTGGTTACTTTCAAGGTCTGCTGTAAAAGCAACATGTAAGATCTTCTTGTGGGGATGAAAGTCCAAGAGAGAAGGGAAAGGGATTAGGAAGAGAGGATTTACTTTACACACCGCTGCATTGTGTACTTTTACGTGGATTAAGAAGAAACTCCCAACATTTAGGGACAGCATGCAAGGAGATATAACAGTGAACACAGAAACACCTGTGGAAGGAGCTTGTCTGGAAGCAGTGGAAAGCAGAATGAAATTTGCAAACTGCATAAGCCTGGCCTGAGAATGAGAATAAGGCTTTAAGAGCTGTGAGGTTCTTAAATGACATTTAAGTTAGGGCAAAACTCTCCTGGCTGAATTTAAGATGGACTTTGAGATATTTTATGAAACGGGTCATATCATCTAGTTTCTTGAATATGGAATTTGGACTCGGTAAGCCAGTCAGTCTTTGGTCCTATGTTTTTAAAAGCTTTGAATAATATGTTTGCAAGAATAGTGCCTAGCAGAGTCTTAGGGATCAGGACAAAGCAGCTGAATCTTATACAGAGCCATACACAATCTGCTCTTAGGAGGGATTAATTTTATAATATGTTAGTTACGCCACATTGTGATGTTGCTGAAAATCTGTCAAACATCAGTTAGGGCACTTTCTATGCTTAATCATTATGGCAGCAATATAGTTTTTGTAGAGTTGTCCATTCAGAAAGATCCCAAAGCATCCATATGCTGCTATGCCTAATGAGAGTCACAGGCTTGTCAGCCCTTCCAGTGAAACAGAGCCGTCAGATTCTCAGATGTAACCAGAAAGAGGAAGAGAGAGCAAGAGCTACTCAATGACATTTAAAATTCCTTTCAAGTAGGTATAGATAGTAAAATGCCAGCAAGAGGTTTAGACAAGTTCATAACAAGCCTCATAAATGGGTTACTCTAAATGAGAATGTGGAGGTCTCAATAATAAAACCCACACACCTGCTTCCTCAAAATGAACTTTTAATTGAATTTTCTGCTCTTGTAGGCTCCTTTTTGAATCTGTTTCCCCATCTCTGAGTTGTAGCTGTGCCCCCAATCTCAGTCTGAGCCATCTGTTCCACTTCTAATATTAACATCTTCTATCATGTTGTGTACCATACCCAGAGAAAAAAGCAGAGATAAAATCGCTTTCTCCTGGGAGAAAACCTTATATTTCAGCAAAAGGTTCAGCTGTCACTTTAAAACGACACCTTCCCACACACAAATATGCACCTGCCACATTAGAGTATTATTAATAATCCAGCCTTCATGTGTTTGACAAGCCAAACAAAATTAACCAAAAAATGTGAAAAGGTCTAAGAAAGGTGAGAGCAAGTCAACGTTTCTTTTCAGAATCACAGCACCCAAACTGATCCACAGTAGAAAGTAATTACATTTTAAATGAAGTGTTGTAACTTAATTTAACTCCTTGTATACATTGCAAATTACCATTAATTTCCAATTATACAGATATCTGTTTAAGCTCAGTGAAGTTTGCTGAGTTGTGTTGTCTCTTCTTAGTCCCAATCTAGACCTACAAATCCCTGTTCCTTCTGTGTTGTTGTGGTCCTTCATTAGCTAATAATCTCCATCCGACCTCCACCCCTCAGTGTAATCCCAAATCCACAGGGGATTTGTGGGCTAGAGGAAGAGGCAACAGTGGTACTGCTCAATTTTGCCTGTGACTGCAAGTCCAAGCTGAGCTAGAGAGTTGGCATCCTGGTGAAAACAGAGTGGTAGTGGAAAGAAAGGAATAGACTCAAGGTTTGGGGTTGACCCTAGTGAGATAAGGAAGACAGCTGTAGTGGGAAACTCTTAAAATGTGATGAAAACTTGAAAACTGGCCTGGGAGAATTAGGCTGGGATGAGAAAATAAAAACTAGAAAGAAATCAGGTAGGATCAGGAAGAAGTTTGGAAAGATGAGGTGAGAAGTCAGGATTGGTTGGAAGAATCTGGGAATCTGTAATGGAACACAAGATGTGATCCTGGCTGGAGCAATTTAATTGAAGAAGAAATATTATGTGACCAAGGAACTGAACTGGGTATATTTGTATGTGCATATATAAGCATATGCACAAGTGACTGAATTAAGGTTAAAAAAGACATCTTAATTTTGACTGCTGTTAGTTTCTGAGTTCCTAAGTTTATGAAAAATAATGTTTTTTAACAGACATATTTCTCATGTAAGAGGAATGTATAGTATTGGGTTAGTCACAAATTACCAACATATTGTACGCTTTATTCTTCTTTACATTTTATGGTTTGTTTTTAGTGTTATCTTCTTCATGACTAGCTTCATCTTTTGTGAGTTCTGGTATGAACTTACCATTAACAAACACTAAGAATAATGAGATTAAAGGAAAACACTGATATTATCAGAGAAGAGAAAATGTCAAATCCTCACATTTGCATTATTCCAAAGGATGTCTGGATGGAAGCAAGCAGCTCTGAAAGTCACTGTTCATCAGATCCAGAGAAGCTTGTTTTCTTGGCTTGGAGAGATTTCAGCATTAGATGGCAGGAACTGTGTAAGGAAAGTTTGGAGGACTTGGAGCACTTTATTCAAAATGCTTCTCTTGTTTTTGTTTTCTACCTAATCTAGATACTCTCTTTATGGCCCTCAGGGAGGCATGTGATTCTCTAATCCTGCAAATATCATCATAGTGACTCAGGCATTGGATTCCCATTTACAAACAAGGATTTGGAAATCCAAGTTGAGGAGACTAGGACCATAGAGGTACATAAAGGTTAAAGCTTTGAATGTAGCCCAGAATAGCTATTCTGTACTAGTGCTTCTTGTTGACAGTCTGATTTTGGCTTAAGCTAAGCTGCAGAAAAGCATGCTCATGGCCAGCTAGTTAATGAAGTTATGAGCTGGCTTGCAGAACTCCTTACGTATTCAATGGTAAGACATAGACAGAAGGCAGTTCAGCCAAGCTGAATCTTCCTCTGAAGTCTTTCTCTATTGATTAGAGAAGACATTTAATGTGGGGTTCCTAAATTGAGTGCCAGTAGTTAAATAGAAAGAATCTTAGCTGCAGGCTGGAATAATGCCATTGGCACTGGGGAATGGCACAGGGCAACTTATTAGTATCAGTCCAGCAACAGATATACTGTCCACCAGCCAACAGGAAAAGTAAATGACTGCAGAATAGTTATGTTTTACATTCTTACCCTGGTTCACTTCACAATGGCTTTGTGTTTGAAGATGGCCTTGACGGCTTTTGAAATCAGGGCCTGGGGTTCAAAGACACATAAATGAAACCTAAACCGTACCCAGGTTTCAACATCTTTTCCCTGATCCTGCCTCACTGTATAGAAAATAGAGTGTGCTGCCTCAATTAACATGAGATTTATATGGTATAATTTATATATGTGATTTAAAACATTTACTATTGGAACACAGAGTTTCCTCTGTGAGCTACGAAGTCACACTGACTGCCTTTCTGTGGGAAAGTAATTAGTTACCTAGAAGATAGGACAACACTGGTTATTGCATGTACCCTGTATTAATGAAATGGCTTCACTTACAATAGAAAGTCATCTAGGATTGAATAACTATCTATTTGACCAGCAGAGTTTGAGACAAAAGAAGCAGATGTATTTCCTGGATCCTACAGTAACTCCAGTGCCTTGACAAATATTATGAAAAGGAATATAATCATCTGGCAAAGTTGAGAAAAGACATGGGGTGTATCTTCACAACTAATTCCTACCCCACAAATATTTTAGTGTCTGCAAGGCTCTGGAAATGCAGTGCTACAAGTAGCAAATTGAAGTTACAAGTAATGTAAACCCAAGAGACTTTAATAGGAAGTGTTGTGTGTTAGAAGAAAGTCCCCCTGGAGTGTAAAAATAACCTGCTGATTATTGGACAGAAATGTCAGAATGGCAATGATATTTTTAAAGAGAGAAGGTAACTTCAAAAGCTGCTTGTGTCTCCTAGGGACAGTTTACAGCATTTTGTCTTCAGAACCTCCAAAAGGGTTGGCTCAGGCATGAGAAGTTCATGTCACATGGATGGCCATGAACCATGTTCTTTAGTAAGAATTTAAAAAAAAAAAGAAGAGAGTGAGACTCAGGGATTTGGAACATGTTTCTCACCAAATGGTCCTCAATTCCATTACAGCATCTACCAATCTTGTTGCTTTCAAACTGAAAAGATGCTTTTTCCTTCTGACCTTGTGACTTGAGGTCCTTTTTCCAATAGTTTGGTCCTGATGAGCCCAGGCTCCCATAACTCAATAATTACTGTCTAAAAAATGTCTTTACAACATATACAAGTTTCTTAAAATATTAACAGGTTTTTTTAAACCATGCCCACATATTTGGAAATGTAATCACAGTCCCAGAAAGTTAACAAAGCTAATGAGATGTAGGAAAAACCAAGTCTGATTAATACTGAAAATGACAGTAAAGAAAAAGTGGAAGGTTTACTGAGTGTCATGATGTATCCCTGCAGGACATGTCTACTAATGTCCTATTGCAAATATGTTATTATTCTCAGGCATGTTTTTATTGATATCAAGTCTTAAGATAAAAACATGTTCATGTTCTCACTATAAGTTTGATTATTCATTGAATATGTTATAGAATGTCTTCTGCAGAAACTGAGCCTCAGCTTTGGACAACTGATTACAGATACCTGGTATATCAGAGATACAGACAGCAGGTAACGATGTATTATATTCAAACAAAGCTCTGATCTTTTTGGAGGAAATATTATTGTTAGAACATACAGAAATTATTTTCTGCAATTTACTGCTTATAAAGAGACTCTATTGGCTAACACAAAATGGCTACATTTCAGACCAAAATGTCTCTTGGAGAAAAATAAAATGTCTTAATACTAAATAAAATAGTATCCCTTTATATAAAGAAAAACTATCTAGTATTTGTGTACACATGGTTTCTTTTCTTAAGGGGAATAGGTATGTTGACTGAGGACGTGAGTTAACTTTAGAACAAAAGAGCTGTCCCACTGGGTTGGACCAACAGACCTAATCTTGTATTCCGTTTCGAACAGGGGCTGGTACCAGATGTTTAGAGAAGAGTATAAGAAATAAGAAGTATACAAAGGGATACTTCCCACCTTCCAGATATATTGTTTATGGACTTCCTGAGCTGGTGACTATTTTCAGACCATCTGCTTACTGCACCCATTCTCCATGAATTAGTCTAGGGCTTTTAAATGCATTAGTGCCTTTCGTTTGGGCCTCCGCAGCATCCTGTGGTAATGAGTTTCACAGTTTTATTATGCATGATGTGAAAAAGTACTGTTGATGGAAAAAGGTATTTCCAGAGGGTGATTCATCCTTCCTGTCTTAGCAGAGGATTAATTATCCTTTGAAGAGTCTCATCTTTCCGCATTGACATTAGAGCTTTAGTCAATTACTTTACAGTAGACACCTATATTTTAGATAACTGCAGATAGGGGAGAGTTATCCCAATATAAGGGTCAGTTTAATTAAATGCAATAACCTCTTTTGGTTAAACACGCTCAGCATAATATTTTTCTGTAGATTCTGATGATGGGAAATATTGTAAAGTTTTCCACAAAGGTGTACTTGAATAAAAAATTGCTACCTACCTTTGTAAGCCTGATAACAAGGTTTTTCCTCTGCCAGTTTAAAGTAATTAACTTTGTGTGTAGATGAGGCCTAAAGGATCATTATAAGAAGAGGAACATGAGGTTCCATTATTTCTCTTTTTAATTGAAGGACCTTGGCTAGTACATGTGGATGGTTACATTATATGAACCGTGCTCTGAAACGGATGGCCAAATTCTTCTTGTCCTGTCAGTTAGTGGTTACTAAACAAATCATCTTTTGGAGGGAGAGACCCTCACTAGATTTTGGGAAGTGAGCCATATATCGTGTATCAACTATATTAACGAGGGGGGTGTTTTTCACATTCAAAAGATAAAGGTTTGTACTTTGGGAGATGACAATGCACACAACACTGATCATGTAGATATAAGGTTTTTAAGCAAATTAAGCTTTAAAGCTTTCTATGCACCTATTACCTCAAAAGAGTAATTAAATCACGTAAAACTTATTTTTAATAGCCCATGGCATAGACTGAAGAAATTATGTTAGAGTGAATACATATTTTTAACTCTTGGGATAAGAAATCTAAATAAAATATGCATTTACACAATATGCTGGAACCATTATAGCTCTGAAATAGTTCTTATTTGGCAAAAGCACAGACAACTACTTGGCATTAACTAACTTAGCTCCTCTAATTGTAATCAAGGGAAATCACTGCACCAGTACTCAGTTTCGAACAATAAGCTTCATGAAGCTTGTTAATGAAACTCACCGTTTAAATCTTTTTTGTTTTTGGAGAATTGTTCTTTCCCCAAAAAGTAATAAAGTTGTAGAAAAAACACCAAACCCAATCAAACACCATTTTCACTTAAGCTTGACTCTCTCCCCTAGCTTTCTGAAGAAGTGTCATAGAAATAGAAACACTGGCATTTTGCAGCTGGAACTACAGCAGGATGAAATAAAATGGTTGGCTTATTAATGCAAGCCCTGTGAGACCTGAATTCCTTGCACAGCTGAAGATGTCTGGTGTCCTTTTGCAGTTGACTGGTGAATGGCACAGTACAGAGATGCCTAAGTTAGCTCTCAGGTGGGACGGCCACTGGAAGCAGTAAGGCTGTCCTAGCAATATGCCACAGCATAGGATCATTGGTGGAATAAATAGATTCAGTAACAGTTTTGCATTACCTCTGGAGGAGGGTAGAACTGCACCCAGAAGTCAGTGTCTGGATGAATGCTCTTGTTGACCTTTTGCATATGAGAGGAGCAGGACAATAAGAGCATGTTTTGGAGTGCATCTTGGATTGATAAGGGTGTTAGACTCTTTAAGGGTTTGTACTTAAAAGTCTGAGAAAGCTTGGAGGGAAGATAGATATACAGCTGCCAAACCATGCCAAGATGGAGCCATTTAAAACAGAAACTCGATGGCAAGTTGTCTGGCAGAAAGTTGGCTTGTTTAGACCTTAGACGGTCTCCAAAGTTAGGCAGTAACTAAAGTTTCAGTGTCAGTCAGGTGCCCGTCTTTTTATGGTTTTACCCTTTAGCTTCTTTGTATTTCTTGTAAACAAGGGACATTGGTAGTTCTCTGCCTCACAATGATGTTTTGAAATAAGACAATGACAGTTTTACAAATACTGTGAAAATGACAGGCATTGTTGTAAGTCGAATGTGTAGACCTCATTCAGACATGGTCTTTCTATTTGCTTATGTACTGTCTAACTATGGTGATACCCTTTTTTCTTTTCCTCTTGGCAAGGTTGATTTGTTTGTAGAGGCTGGACTTTCTGACATTAGATGCACAGGATCTTGGCATTCACTGTGCTGACCTACCTCATGGAAGTCATCTAATAGTTATTTAACAGTAATAAAAATGTTTTGAGAGTCTCCAATGAACAGTATTCTATGTTTGCATAGTTGCATTCTTGAAATGATACTGTTTGTACAGCTATGCTTCTGAGGGCAGCAATATAAGTCAGAATGTCATCACATAAATAAAGTGTTTACCCATTAAAACAATGTGTTATTCAGGAAATTGATATTATAAGCTGTGTTTTCTAGTACATCTGGATGAACTATTCTGTAGGACGTTATTTGTTGAATTTCTCTCTCTCATGCTTTTTGTGAGTACAGTACATTTCATACATTTGCAGATATTTCACTTTGCAGATGGTGTTTGCAAACTACTTATTCTGCACTGCTTAATTATTGATAGTTGCGATTAAAAATTCTAAGCTGTGTATATGGAATTTGTGACAGATAGGGGAATGCATCTTTGACAAACGGTGGACTCTTAGTTTTGTTGCCTCTTCCACTTTTTCTTTTGGAATGAAGGTCAAGAGCATCCTGGGCTGTATCAGCAGGAACATAGTAGATCAAGGAAGGTGATCATCACTCAGCACTCATTAGAGCACACAAGGAACATTGTGTCCAGTTTTAGGTCTGTCAGTACAGGAAGGATGTTGATGAACTTGCATGATGGCCACCAACACGGTGAGGGGCTGGAGCACTTTCCCTGTGAGGAAGGGATGAGGGGGTGGGTCTTGTTCAGCTTAGTGAAGAGATGTCTTTGGAGACACCTAACAGCAGCCTGGTCATACCTGGAGAAAACAATGAAGAATGAAAATAGCCACTTAGTGGGATGGCAGTGAAAGACGTCAATGTCAAATCAGGTCCTCAGGTCTCAGAGGACCGGGAGGCAGGAGACAGGCTATGCATCTTTACAGACTGGACTGTGGCTAAATTGTGTTGTGGTTGCTTCCTGAGTCAGTGACTGTGACTCTCTGGGGTGAGAATTCATAAGGCACAACTTCAGAAAACTTCCGCGAGTGTCCTGCAGTGCTGATGTACACCTGGATGTGCCAAATATTGCCTGGCAAAATTCTCTACTGGAAGAAATTCCACTAAAGCCAATGAAGTTAGATCAGCAGATGGTTTGGTATTTCACACGTATGCTTGCTTGCTAGAGTATTTGTGGAAGTAACGCTAAAAGAGCTGAAGCTGAGGTAAGACTCATTGTCAGTGCTTGGACACGTGCTGTGGTGTATGGCCAAGTTCTGGGAAGCATTAAGTGCCTTCTGCAAAGGCCAGAAATCCCAGGCTGGGATCTCGACTTCTGATTATAGTGTCTGAATTTAAAGTGATGTTTGTGCTTGTCAGACGCTTGTGCATGCCAGGCATGCATAAACCAGTTAGTTTATGCATCTTAGTTTATCAGTACACTGCTGATTATCCTCTGTCTCCATTAATGTCGATACATTCAGCTCTTTACAAGGGGCTCTAAGCAGCCTTCGGGAACAGGTTGTCTCTCAGACCTGCGGTGTCAGTGTCCTGGTTTGAGACTGAACTGACAGCAGACTAAAGGGGCTTGGATACCCAAAACACTTTTGGTCACACATATGTTTGGCGTTAGTGCGTGACATAGCTTCCCCATCCCACAGGGAGACACTGCAGTCCCGTACCAGACTGGGGGGGGGACCGGGTCCTCCTTCCCAGGAGCCTTCAGACCACCTCTCAGGGGGTCTTTGCCCCCTCCTGTCAGTTACAGGGATGGGGGGGGGTGGGGGGCAATATCCTTGATTCTGAGGGCTGAGGGAACTGGGGTTGTTTAGCCTGGAGAAGAGGAGGCTGAGGGGAGACCTTATCGCTCTCTACAACTCCCTGAAAGGAGGTTGTAGTGAGGTGGGTGTTGGTCTCTTCTCCCATGTAGTTAGCGATAGGATGAGAAGAAATGGGCTCAAGCTGCTCCAGGGGAGGTTTAGATTGGATATTAGGAGAAATTTCTTTATGGAAAGGGTAGTCAAGCATTGGAAGAGGCTGCCCAGAGAGGTGGTGGAGTTGCCATTCCTGGAAGTGTTCAAAAAACGGGTAGATGTGGCACTTGGGGACATAGAATCATAGAATCATAGAATCATAGAATCGTTTAGGTTGGAAAAGACCTTTAAGATCATCCAGTCCAACCATTAGCCTACACTACCAAGCCCACCTAAACCAATCAAGGGTAGACTAGACTAAACCATATCCCAAAGTCGTAACATGGTTTGGTCTAGTCTACCCTTGATTGGCTTAGAGTAGACTTGGTAGTGTAGGTTAATGGTTGGACTGGATGATCTTAAAGGTCTTTTCCAACCTAAACAATTCTATGATTCTATGATTCTGATTAGCTCAACTTCCCACTATGGCTGGCTATTGGCTGTTGCCTGCTGGTGCTCAGGGCCCACGCTTCTGGAAGGTTCTCCCCACGCAGCCACAAACACCTTAGTACACAGGGGTGCAATCTGAGGGTAAAGCAAGCTGACCAGTCCCAACCGTATGCCCAACTACCATTAAAACTTACTGGTTTTGGGGTCTGAGCATTAAGCTCTGGATACATGGAGTTGCAAATATGGACATTTAGATGTCATGTAAATAATAATGACTCACAAAACTGTGACACAAAACCCTGTTGGTTGAGTGAGGGTGGCCCTTAGGCTAAGTCCTTCAAGAGCAGCAAAGGTCTTTCTGTCTGTCTTTTCTGCACAGCCATCTGTCATTTCTCTCTGAGTCTGTCCTCCTTCCTCAACGCAAAGCTGCTTTGAATAATTTGTCCCAATTAATTAGATCCCAGAGTGGTTTTCAGAAGCCTGTATCATTCAGTCCCCATGCTGTTGGCTACCTATTAAATGACATAATCTAGGATCCTATAAAGGAGATCATGCATTTAGCTTACTGTTTGTCTACGTCCACAGCACACCAAAGAGCTGGTATTTACATGGAAGCCCATCTGAAATGCTAATGCAAATAATTAACTCCAGCCTGCAGACTCCATTCAAATTGCTCGCTGAACCCCACACTGTCTCAAGAAATGAAACCTGAGGCTTTTTTTTTAATGACTCTTTTCTTAGTACCGATTAAAACTGTGATTTAATCTTTTATCTGTATCTTCCTTAATTTGAAGTACAATTAAAGGATGTCTATAATTGCCAATCCTTTTCTACAACACCAAACTTTTTTTGCTGTTTTGTTCAGTAATTCTTTCAGGAGACTACATAAATTTAACAAGGCTCCCCAACCTCCTTTTTATGTCCAATAACACCAGCTGCCTTCTTGCGTCTCTAATGACTGTATCTTCCTTGTCTCACTCCACCATCTCATCACTTTTGTTGTATTCCCCTTCTTTAACAGGTGGTCTTGTGGGTATAGCGACATCATTAAATAGCTCTAAAGCTGCTAGTAAGAAAATAGTTATTGAGTGAATCAGAATATCATCATGTGAGACACCTTTACTGCTATAGCTGAATGAACAAATTATGGTGTTTGCTAAATTTAACTGTTTGTCCTCTGCTTGATCTCATCCATCAGGTTCATAGATTTTGGGTTTCTGTTGATTTCTCTGAATCATGATAGAGTTTTGTTCCCTATATAAAGAGGTTTAGGGCCACCTGAAGTATGTGGGGCTGCCCTCCCCCTGCCCCACCATGGGGGACAGATATGACAGAGGGTCTCTGGGTAACTTGCATCTTGGATAAACACATGTAGGGCATAATACCCTGGAGCACCTACAGTAGCATTATGAGCCTGTGTTTAGGCAACTGAGTTCCCCCACTTGTCTCACACATGACTGTGGCTTGAAAGGTGATTTGTTTCTTTTCCTACAGTCCAAAAAAATGCCCTCAGAGATATAAAAAAAAAAGAAAAGATGGGAAGGGGCAATGCTCTAAAACTAGTACCCAGACACAAGTAAATCCTGTCAAATATTCCTGATATTTATTATTACCACAAGGAAAACTGCCTATTGTCAAGCAGTGAAAATGCAAACCCAGGTCACAATTCAGTCATCCTTCAGGGATTCATCGAGGAGAAAGAGGAGGAAAAATGAAGCCACATCCAAGGGACATGGAAATCTGTACAGACTGGAAAATTTAGTTCTCTGCAGGACTCTGAAGCACACCTGCAGAAAGCATCCAAAGGATTTGGTTGGACTGGTTTTCTCAGTGTGGCGATTTAGTTTTGGAGATAGCAAGCGAATCTCAAGATGTCTGGGTAAAGAAAAGGTTAGGAGTACTTCAGCATGGAATATTATTTAAACATGTTCTGTTTAATTGAAAAAAACTTTAATGGTAGTGAATAAAGTGCAAAAAGCGGCCAGTGATTTGGGAGCTCTATTACCAATAAATTCCCTGATGCAGTGTGCCCAGTGAGTCTTGTTTAAGATGGGCCCTAGCACTCAAACAGAGTCAGGAAAGACCTTTTGCACTAATTTGAAAGCTTGATTAACTCGTCTTAACAACAATTGTGACCTGAAAGGCCAAGTCCAAGTATGCAGAGGGCACAGCCACATCCTTTTCTCCCATTACATAATGGGAGAAGTGCTGCTCTCCTCTCCGGGTAGGTGAGAAGAGGAAGTGTTGAATTAGGAGTCACCATAGGAAACAAAATTGCCAGCACAAGTGATCCCTGGGTGAAGATTGGCCTGCTTAGATTAGAGTTTTGTTCAATTTGTAGTCAAGCAGCAGCAGGCGGGCTGCTGACATTCTGAGGTGTTGCTGTGGACGTTACTGCTGTGCATGATCTACCGGTGGCTGTTGAATAATGTTTCACATTTACATTTTGCAGTTCACAAAACTATGACATCTTGTGTCAATGCAAATAAACCTGTCACAGTCTGATACTGTGTTTGAGGCAGTAGATTGAAAATTGATTGTGTGACTTGCCTGAATATAAATCATGTATTTATTTACCCTGAACCATGGACTTGCAATTAGTCAATACATATTCATAAAATATGGGTTAGGTAAATTAACACTTGCCTATTGTAAATTACAACTGAGAATAATTTGCGGTGTCCAGGAAGTCGAAAATGCAGTTAATTTTAAAACGGATTTGATGCATTGCATTATTTAACCATTCTCTGAATAATTTCAAGCCATGAATTTAGATGGAACGCAAAGTATTGCTGACATGCAGGAGAAATTTGCTTAGAAGAATAGCCTTTCTCTTCCATATATTGATGTTCTTTTGCATATATGTTTTAATTGACCAGTTCAGAAAAAGAATTTTTCAATTTGGGCCCATTCTGTTGGCCTTACATTTCTGCTACAGAGAGATCTAAACCCTCCATAAATTTCTGATACCTTTATCCATGCTACATGGCTTCTTCCTTTATAAGTTAAAGTATAATATCTCATGTATAATCTAGGTTAATATTGGCTCGCGTTGCTCCCAGCAGGATAGGTTATAGTACTTACACATCCTGGTGAAATAATTGTTTTGAAATGTATGGAAATGGTGGCTACTGGGAGAAAGAACTTCATACATTGGCATGGAAAGTATTTGTAGCCCTGCTCTGCCTGATTTAAATCAGCGATCTGAACTGAACTGTTTTGCCTCTTGGCCGAATCTTGTCCCCTGGACTACTGAACATAAACATAGCCAATACATGGTCTCCAAAAGTGGTCAATAGCTGTGGCCAGTGGAGGAGTGTAGCAACAGGGCGTATTTGGAGAGCTGTCTCTTCAGTGTATGTCCCAGCTTTCAGTAATATGCAGTGAAGACAATTCCTCAGCCAGCAGTGGTTTCCTCTGTGTTTATAGCTCTTACTGGCTTTTCAGCCTATTTGAAGATGTTTCCTGTGTTCTTTCTCCCTGATATTTACCGTAAATTAAATCTCAGCCCTGACCGACCTTTCAGAAATTTTCACTGAGTACCTGTTTTTTTTGGTGAAGTGCTTCTATGTTTGTAAATTGGAATTTTTGAGTGAGAAGTTGTTGTTCAAAAAAATAAAGACCAGCTCCAGCACAGAAAACACAGACTATGTGTGGAAATGAGGTGTAGGTGGATGTGAATTTCTCAGTGAAAAGTGCTTCAAAGAGGTAAGGGCCACACTTCAGAAATTACATTCCTCTGCCAAAGAATTTACAGTACAATAACCATATTCTGCAGTCTTCTGCTGAGTAATTTATTACTCTTCAAGCAGGTACTTGGGTACTGAAGTCAACATGGGTAAGGGAGGTGGTATTCAGCCTAAATAAAGGTTCAATTCAACCACTACAAATATGAGGAGAGGAGAAGGCTGACTGTAATTTGTGCAACAAAACTGTGGAATTGCAAAGTTTCTTGTGGTGAACATTGATGGCTGTGTGATACAGTTTTGTCCTTCTGGGAATGCAGAAGTGTAGAATCCTAAAGTAGGTTCATGCTGAGCATGAATTTTCCACTTTCTGGCCATGCACTGAGCAAACACGGCCTAATATAGAGTGAATTATTTTCTCTTTTCTTCAAAAAATCAAGTGCTTTTAAAATAAAGAAAAAAAGTAAAATGCTTTTGTGATTATATATCTCAACCACAAAAGAGTTTTTCTATGGAAAACTTGAACAATATAGAATTACTCTTGGGTCAGAGGGCATAATGTTTGTCTTGGCTTTTAGATCATATGGAAAGTTTTACATGGAATAATGAGTATTCTTCTGTCTGTAATAGTAAATAAAGGAATATAAGGTGATTTGCTTCTGGTATTCTTGAGTTGGTGTTTTCAGCAGTACCTCTTCACCTGTTTAAAGGTGCCCAGCTACCGAAAAAGTCCACATTCAGATTTTAATTCTAAATATCTACTCACTTTAGAAAGAAACCCAAAAGACAAATGACTTCCTTTCTGTACCTGGAGACATATATATATATATATCTTTTTTTAATCTTCACGGCATTTAAAGTATGTTCCCAATATGCTGATGCTCATGGAGAAATGCTGCTGAAAGTCACTCACATGGCATGTTTCTCAGCCAGTGAGGTACAGATATTTAAGGGAGAGTGTTCCAGGGCTCCTGAAAGGTGCTTTTTGCCATGCTGTGTAGAAGCTTAGACCTGCTTTCACTGGCTCCCTTGGACAGTACGGGACTGTCTGCTTTGGGCTTGAGATGATAAAGGTACTTGGCAGAGGCAGCTGAACTTACTGAAGCCAAGTGGCATGCTTCTGTCATGTGCCCCGTTGCCATTCTTTGTAAACCCTATGGGTTCCCCTGCTACAGCTGTCACTGCTGTCTGGGTGTTTTCTCTCTGTTCCTCTTCTGGACATCTGCAGAGCAAAACAGACCAAGTTCCTGAAGACTTCTGCCTTGTAAACCCTCAGTAGCTATGGTGTTAAGTCCAGCCTGCTGTCAAGGAGCAGTGGGGTGACAAAAAGACAGGCTGGGAACCTGGAATCAGCGTGGGAACTTTGGTGTGGAAGCATCACTCACTTCCATGGTGTAGAAACCTTCCCACTAATGACTGCCTTTGACTCAGAATAAAACATACCATATGCCGGTAGTTGAACTGCTGTATTTAATTTCATTCTTTTAATTTACATCAATTTTTGAAATAAAATTGGCTTGAAACAAAATGTCATAAGGTTACATTTATAAAATAGGAAACCACATTCCAAACCAAGAAAACATATTGTTTTAAAAAGTGTTACAGAAATAACTTTCTTGTTTTCGGAAGTAAGCTTTTGGAGTTTGTTTTGTTTTGTTTTGTTTTTCTTTTTGATACCTAAGAAACTCAATTTTAAAAAATGGATTTACTACTGTTTGAAAAATACTGACATAAGTAAACTCTATGTCTGTCTTAGTGAAATGGGAATAATGCTTCTCCTGCTCAAGGTAAGCTATGTTCAAAATACACAAAGTAGTGATATTTTTCTTAGTTTGTAAATTACACCACATAAAATAGGCAGAACATTCCTAATTAGCAGAGTAACGTAAGGCATGTGCATCTGTAGAGGATGGTGCAAAATGGGGAATAGCATTTTAGGTGCCAAAGACTAAATAATTTTTCGTCACCCCCTCTGTGTCTCCCTGCATCGAAGAGCGATGTGTCTAGTCTTCCCCTTTGCCAGCTTATAAAGTGAGATAGGATTTTTTACTTCCACTCCCAGAGAGCCACATGGACATGAATTCACAGCACAGGCTTTTAAGTTTTGCAGCTCTCTGGCAGAGGTTCAGGTTAAAACACACATAAATCACAGGTCAGCCACCAAGTAGACACAGGCATAGCTGTAGCTCCAGAGTGCATGTTGTCTTCAAGGCGCATCTATATTAGTGGTTTAGTTTGTGTCAGGAGAGAGCTTTTGAAGAAAACCATCTGTTCATCCCCTTTACTGTGCTTTTTTTTTTCACACAGCAGAGTAGTCTTGAAGTGCACAAATTGGATTTCTTTGGCATGAAAGTGACCACAAGATGTGCTCCAGGATTGCCCCAAAGGCACTCCAACTGTTAATGGACCTTCAGTTCGCAGGAGCAGGCTAGAGCTTGGCTAATGTAAGTCTCGCTGACTACGTGTGCATGAGTGCTGGTCCTTACCACCAGTTGTTTCTCTCCAGATATCTACCCTTGGGCCACTCACTAATGTAGACATGGATTTTCCCGTGCAGGAGGAGGAAAGAGGTGGACTGATAGATTATTTCCCTATTCTCTTTTTCATGTGTGCTCAGTTATCTGACAGTCTGGCTCTTATTCATGGCAATATGGCTCTTACTCACCTGTTTCCTTCTCCAGTTTTGGTCCTTAGGCAGGTCTCTGCACAGAGCTGGCCCAGGTGATTGCTCAAATTCATAACTTTATCAGGCAAACAGAGAAAGCAGCTGTGACCAGATCAGACTGAGGCATAGCTGAGAGAGAGCAGCTAAAGCTCAGGTCATGGATGATGGCATGGGGACAGAGACTTGACTCACTGCTGAAAAGGATTCAACAGCATCTCCCTTGGGGAAAGGCTCAAGGACTTGTCCAACCTCATACCTGGTCTCTGTGACCTTGCCTGAGAGCGGATAAGTGCACAGAGAGAAGGAAGGGAAGACTCTGCAGATGGCAATGGATTTCATTCGCCACTAAAGCCGCCTGCTTTGACGTGGGGTGGGTTGACTCTGCCTGAGAGTCACTTTGAAGCCTGCTCACAAATTAGTACAAAATTTCCCTGACTTTATGCAAAACCCCTACAAGAACCTTATTACAGTTCCCCAGAGCTTTAAGTTACGTTACCTTATACTTCTGCTTCTGACTGTAGTATGAGATGATTTTGATCTATATAGCCAGTAAGATGGCTCTCATATGCTGCCCAGTGGAAAGATGCATATCTCTGCAGGTATCTGCACTATAAGTGGAGGGATGCTTTTCCTGAAATTCATAGGGCATCAGGCAGGTGTCCTCTTTACTGAAGCATTAGACCTTGAATTTGTTTCTTTCACTGATCCTGCAGATCCATCTTATCCTCCTGAGTATGCAACTGAATGACACCATTTCTGGATTTGTTTGCAAGGAGAATGATCATGATATGATAAAACAGGAAATGACTCCTTCACTGACAGCTGCTTTTAATCAAAACCTCATGGACATTTTTAGAAATAAATAATTGTTTGCAGAAGACAAACCTGTAACACTGTAACTGATGTCCCACTGCTGATTAACCTTGCTGGTTACCTTCAAAAGAGTCTAGGAACAAATCAGGCCATTCAAGCTGGGTCTGAAAGATCAGTGTTGGGGTTTAACCCCAGTCAGGTGGGATTGGGGGAGAGAATCAGAAGGGCAAAAGTAAGAAAACTCATGGGTTGAGATAAGAACAGTTTAATAATTGAAATAAAAGAAATAATAACAACAACAACAATAATAATGTAATGAAAAGGAAAACAACAAAAAGAGAGAGGAACAAAACCCAGGAAAAACAAGTGATGCAACTGCTCATGACCTGCCAACAAATGCCCAGTCTGTCCCCAAGCAGCAATTGCTGCTCCCTGGCCAACTCCCCCCAGTTTCTATACTGACCATGACGCCATGTTGTATGGAATAGCCCTTTGGCCAGTTTGGGTCAGCTGTCCTGGCTGTGCCCCCTCCCAGCTTCTTGTTTACCTGGCAGAGCATGGGAAGCTGAAAAAGTCCTTGACTTAGTATAAGCACTGCTTAGCAACAACTAAACCATCATCGTGTTACCAGCATTATTCACATGCTAAATCCAAATGACAGCACTGTGCCAGCTACTAGGAAGAAAATTAACTCTATCCCAGCCAAAATGAGGGCGGTATCCACCCCTTATTCTATAGCATCTACATCATGCCCAGGTGATATTTTGGCTTAGAAAAGCTGGTTTTAGTTCACTCTCACCACCCCATCAGATTCCAAGATAAATGACATTCATTTGGATCTGTCAGATTAATAGATGGGGAAGGAGGAGGATAGGGGGTCACTGCATCCTGAAGAATCAGTTTAAAATTGGAAGGACCCCAAAAACGGCATGCTCAGCTGTAACTCTGCTGGGAATGACAGGGCTTCGAACAATATTTATTGGGATGATTGGTAGAAGCTAATAGTAGCAAGGTATGGTCTGTCAGAGACTGGTGACGACGGAAAATCATATGGCAAGATGGATGAAGAATATCTGGTTGGGAGACCTATGTGATGCCTAGACCAGAGATTACTGATAAAAGCACAAGCAGTGGCAAATTAGTTTTGGGAACATTCTTCCAAAGACCCCAGAGGAGACCCTTCAGTAGATCTCAGTGCCAGTTGGAGAGGAGGAACCTGCCTTCACTGTGCGCCTGATGCAGAGAAGTTATGCATGTGGACTCTGGGCTGGATCAGTGAGGCAGTACCCCCAAATGTGTGACACTCGGCCATCTTCATGGGTACCCTCTGCTGGTCATCACTCATTCAGCATGTAAGAGCATGACTTCTGTGTTGTTGCCATACTGATGGCATCAGCAGTGGTAGTTCTGCAGTATTATTAAAGTTCTCTCTACTATTAAAACATTAGTAAGAAGATTAACAATAATAGTTTGATTTTTTATGTAATAAAGAATAGTGTAATTCAAGATTCTTTGTAATATTCGCTGTGTGGATTGTCATCTGCTCAATCACCAGTCTGTTTGTGCAAATTAATCTTAAATTTCCAGAGCCCTGTGACAGTTCCACAGTGAGATAAATGAATCAGCTCATATTCCTAAGAGCTACCTTTTCACAGAATCACAGAATAGCTGAGGCTGGAAGGAATCTCTGAACTTTGCGTAGTCCAACTCCTCTCCTCAAACAGGGTCTGCTAGAGTAGGTTGTCCAGAGCAATGTCCAGCTTGGTTTTCACTGTCTCCAAGGACAGTAACTCCTGTTCCTGTATCCCACAGGTTGTGCTCCATCCAACCATCTCTTCTAGGAGAAGAGTTCTCAACTCAGCTAGCCATGTCTTCTAGGCTGCCTGCAGACTTTGGCAGACAGGATTGAGCTAATTACTAATTACTTATGAGGAGCAGCTGAGGGAACTGGGGTTGTTTAGTCTGGAGAAGAGGAGGCTGAGGGGAGTTGGTTAGGAAAAAACCTATCCCTGATGAACAGACAAGAGGTTTAGCCCACACAACACACAGATCCAACTTCTGGCCCCAGAAGCTCCATTGGCAACATGGGTTTGTCTCCATACCTTCTTTCTTTCCTTTTCCCTGCCTTCCAGTTACACAAATCTGGGGGTTTGGGGGGGTGTTGGTTGGTCGGTTGGTTGGTTTTTCCATTGAGGTATCTACAGCTGTTTAAGATTATTGGAAAACATTTTGTGGCTTCTGACATAAGCAGATGGCACAGGAGAGTTAATACTTCCTGAATTCTCTTGAAATAAATCTCACTTAAATCTTCACATGCACCCAAAATCTCTTTTTACAGGCTGTCTCTCTTCATTTCTAAGATCTTCAGGCACCACCTCTGCTCCAAAATCACTCCCAGTAGACAGGATACCAAGGACTCATTTTCAAACACACATTGCCATTACTGTCAGTATTTTTTTTCCATGAGCAATGGTCATTTTAAACCCAAACCCATTCCTGGACAATGAAGTACTTAGCTACCTTTAGGTGTCAGTCCCTCAAGAGCTTCCAGTGGTCCTCAGACAGACGTGGTTACTTACCCAACACATTAAAGCTGCTCTGTCTTTGTTTCTAACAAATTCGTATTTTTGTACTCATCTTTTCCTCTCTCCAGTGATTAAGGAAAAGCAATGTTTTAATAATTTATGAACTTGACAGCCAGCCTGCAAGTAAATGCTTGGCCTCCCATGACTTCTAAATATATCTCACTAATTTCTAATGTTTTGTATAATCTAATTGAATGTCCAAAGTAGAAGTTATTTTGATATTGCTTGTTACAGACTCTTTGCTTAAACAATATATTTTGCCTCAATTGAGCTGCTGCACCATGTTTTATACACCAAAGTCAGCCAAGGTGACTCTAGGGCTTAAGCACGCAGGTGCCATAAACCCCATTACTGCAGAGTAGAAACCTTACATGAACCATCCGCCAGGCATTTATAGCCACCTCACCACAAGCACATCCCTGAAAAATCTGAAAAGAATTCACAGATGAAGTTCAGTTGATTTCCGCATTATGGAAAGAGCATAAATGCAAGCAAAATTATGTTAGAGAAACCAAATTAATGTCTGGCTTTTCCCTTCTTTGCAGAAGAGTTTGGACTAAAATTGTTGTCTTTTCTGGAAGATTTGTGTGGACATTCTCCCTCAGTAAACTATATTATATTTCACAGTATGAGTGAATTCTACAAGTAGGTTACATTTAATGAGAAAAAGTACTGGGTTTTTTTGGGTTTTTTTTAATCTAAAGATAGCAGAAACTAGGATGTCACTAAAAATAATCCTGATCATGATGGTTGTCTTTACATTGGCTTTGGACAATGCATTCAATAAGTAACACCCATTTCACCTCCATCATTAGAAAAACTTTGCTAAAATAACCTCAGTAACACATGCTTAAAAGTTTCTGGCCTTTGATCAAAAAGTAAAACTGAGAGTTGCCAAAGTAAAAATGTGATGATCTGCCCATTATTAAGCTGAGTAGTAATGTCTGAAATTATCTCTTTAAAATACAGGGCCCTATTCAGTATTCACTCCTGGTGTACTCTCACAAATATTAAGAGAATTGCACAACTAACCTTCCCCGCACCTGAATGTGCCTTATAGATTGTACCATTGTATCTCACTCCTTGTTATTTTTTTGACTGCCAGACAAGGAAGATAATTGCAGGGAGCTGAATCCCTGAGATACCTGACTGCTGAGACACGGCCAGAGTTGAGAATATAAAATTCAGGAGGAAAGAGAGGGAGAAATTATTTTTACCATAGTTTATTTATTTCCCTTTCTCAGTGCACAGGAAAACTATCTATTTGTTCAATTTTTCCTTTTATAACCTCTCATTAGCCTCTTAATTATTCTGAAAATATAATTCAAATTATCTCTCATTACTAATCCTGTTTGTTCTACTAACATAGCACAGAGGGAACACATTCTGGCTGGCACTGACCACAGCTAATATCCAACAGTCATTCCCCTCCTGCCAAGGAGCTGGCATTAGAATCCAGGTACCCAGCTCTACTGGCTTCCCTTATGGCTAGTACACGAGGTACCAAGGGGAGGAGTATGGCCAGTTAAGTGTTGTTCTCCACATACATGTCCACACTTCAAATCAGCAGCTACAAATGTGATAGCTGGTAGGCCATGCCTAAATTAGCTTTGAAGGGTAGATTCTGGGATGGAGGACAGTTTAATTTTGGTTACACCCCTTAAAAGCAGGGACTGGGCTGGAATGCAAGCAGCTGCAGGATTTTCCTGCAGGACAAGGGGGTGTTACTTTTTTTTTTTCCCCCTTAGCTTTCTTGTTTAAGGAGGTTCCCATACATATAGTCTCAAAACCACACAAAAAACATGGTCCAATGTAATTATCATAGAATCATAGAATCGTTTAGGTTGGAAAAGATCATCCGGTCCAACCATTAAACTAACACTACCAAGTCCACCACTAAACCAATCAAGGGGAGAGTAGCAACCCCACGCCTCCTGGCTTGGTGGCTGGATCATTTATAATGAAAGTAAAAACTAGGAATCATTAAGATTGGAAAGGACCTCTAAGATCATCATTCTAATCATCAACCCAACACCACCATGCCCACTAAACCATGTCCCAAAGTGCCACATCTACCTGTTTTTTGAACACCTCCAGGGATGGTGACTCCCCCACCTCTCTGGGCAGCCTCTTCCAATGCTTGACTACCCTTTCCATAAAGAAATTTTTCCTAATATCCAATCTAAACCTCCCCTGGAGCAGCTTGAGCCCATTTCCTCTTGTCCTATTGCTAGCTACTTGGGAGAAGAGACCAACACCCACCTCGCTACAACGTCCTTTCAGGGAGTTGTAGAGAGCGATAAGGTCTCCCCTCAGCCTCCTCTTCTCCACACTAAACAACCCCAGTTCCCTCAGCTGCTCCTCATAAGGCCTGTGCTCCAGACCCTTCACCAGCCTTGTTGCCCTTCTCTGGACACGCTCCAGCACCTCAATGTCTTTCTTGTACTGAGGGGCCCAAAACTGGACACAGTATTCCAGGTGCAGCCTCACCAGCGCCGAGTACAGGGGGACAATCACCTCCCTGCTCCTGCTGGCCACACCATTCTTGATACAAGCCAGGATGCTGTTGGCCTTCTTGGCCACCTGGGCACACTGCTGGCTCATGTTCAGCCGGCTGATTTGGAAAAATGAAAAGTGCTCTTGATAGTAAAGAACATTTATTACTGTTTTTGTAATTCCAAGACCATGGTGGCTGTCTGGAGTTTCTGTATGTTGGCCTGTGTGCTTACCTTACACTGTCTGTGGATAACAGTGAATCCATATCATTGGTGCTGAAGGGATTGCTGCTCTCTGCTTGCTAGCCCCCTCACTACTTGTGCCCTCAGTACTTATCCTCTCAGCTATCAACTAAAGCAAGGACAGATGGTGTAGTGTCAGCTTTAAAAGTCAGAGCAGTTGAGGTTGACAAATGTTTAGGAGATGGGCTTCAGGTGCTAAAGAAGTGATACTCTCTTTTGAGTCAGCGCTGCTGACTTCTTGGGGAATCATTTTGGGTGATGAGGTTTGCAGCCTTTGAGATGGCAGTTAAAAAGGGTTCTGGTGCAGTCTAGTCATTAAAGTTTCTTGACTGAAATTGCAATCTGTATACTTTATAATAATTACAAGCTACTTTTTTTTTTCTTATAGATTATGGAAGAGAATAGAAATATTGCTAGATATGTTATTCTGAACAACTGATGGCAAGTAAAGCAATTTAAGTGAATTTAAATATCTGTGAGGGACTACGATGAATATAGAGCAATGATCTGAAATCCAACTAGAAAAGGAGAAAAAACTAATTTTATTAACTACTGAGCATGAATTAGACAAAAATGTGGGAAGAGGAACTAGCTTCTACATGAATACTCCTCACTTAGAAATCCTAGTGTGTTCTCAGTCCAGATGTTAACTGATTTGCAGGTATGACTGCAGTACCCTTTGAAACTGCAAAATGTGTGTTGATACCAAATGAAGAATCTTAGTAGCATGTCCTTGTTCTTACCACGGCTTTTAAAACAGGATCCAACATAAATCAAAATACAAATTTAATTTGTTTAAGAATTTATCCATCTGGGCCCTTTGTGGCCATATTTTAATTACTTTATTCGTATATTGTACATTTGTAACCTAATTATGGTTCAAAGCTCTACACTGCTAGGTTCTTCATGAACCTAAAGCAGAAAAGTGACTCATGATTAAAAGACTTACATAAACCAAGCGATGACTGAAAACTATAGTCGATGTGAACAGTACAGTTGGTGAACATAGTAGGTATTGGTGTCAGTACTGCAGTGGTCCAATCACTACAATAATTTTTAGGTGGAGAAGGTGAAGGAGTGATTTGAGTGAGGATAACAAAATGAGTTTACAGGCATTTGTAGGTATATTTAACCTGTACTATTCATAGAAAATTGATCCTATTCCACAACTTAAAGCTGGAATGCTGTCTAAAGGATAGTACCTTTTTAAGGCAAGTATATCAATTAAACATTCATGTGACCTCCAGTGGTTTCTTTCAACCTAAATTATGCTGTGATTTTTAATATATTTCCTGGTGCATGAAAGCACAGATGTATTATGTAGCCTTAGGTTCGTGGGCCAGTTCCAGCTAGAAAACTAGGCACTTTATTGTAGGTATCAGTATGAAAATGGGGTTCCAAACAATGGAGCATTTTCTTCTCTGTGATTACTCTGGCTCTGCCTGAGCCAGCTTTCATCATATCTTCACAAGTTCTCTCTTTCTTCAAAGGTCAATGCCCTTGGTACCAGATCTGTCTCTGGAAGATCTTCTCATTCTAAATAGATGTTTTGCTTATAGGGGGGTTATGAAATTTTTGTGCTAAAGTATCAGCCAAAAAATTAGTTTGTTTCAATAAGTTTTAAAGTGGCCTTAAGTTTTTCCTTACTGAAGATGTTGACTTAATTCAGGTCTTCATCAACAAGAAATATGATAATTAATCTGCTAAGAATAGTCATGGTATTTGATAGGAAATGAGTCTAAACCATGTATCTTTAGTTTGAAAGTGAAAATCTCTTTTGTTCCCATTTACTGAAATAATACCTGATTTATACCAGACTGTCCTGGTTTCAGCCAGGATGGAGTTAATTTTCTTCCTAGTAGCAGGCATAATGCTGTGTTTTGGATTTAGTATGAGAATAATGCTGATAACACAATGATGGTTTAGTTGTTGCTAAACAGTGTTTACACTGGTCAAGGACGTTTCAGCTTCCCATGCTCTGCCAGGTGCACAAGAAGCTGGGAGGGGGCACAGCCAGGACAGCTGACCCAAACTGGCCAAAGGGCTGTTCCATACCATATGGCGTCATGGTCAGTATAGAAACTAGGGGAGTTGGCTGCTCAGGAACCGGCTAGGTATTGGTCAGCAGGTGGTGAGCAATTGCATTGTGCATCACTTGTTTTGTATATTTTTTTATCATTATTATTACTTTCTCTTCCTCTGCTGTCCTATTAAACTGCCTTTATCCCAACCCATGGGTTTTACTTTTTTTTCCCTGTTCTCTCCCCCACCCCACCAGGGCTGGGGAGGGTGGGTGAGCATCTGTGTGGTGCTTAGTTGCCGATTGGGGTTAAACCATGACACAGACTAATGTTTATTATTTCATTGGAGTTTTTCCTGGCTAATATTGATGTAAATGAGAGCAGGGGCCTCTTCTACCATCAAGGACTGAGCATAACCATCATTAATAGCTGTTTCATCAGGCAACTGGTAACATACCCTTCAGCTAAGAATAGCTATGTGTCTTTGAATGACTTCTAATGCAATTATAAAAGGGAGAAGAGCTTTAAAAGTGGGTTTAAATACATTTACAAGTGGTGAAGTTCTTTGAGTAGTACACATGAATAAGACATGAATGATGACACCTCAGAAACTAGCAATGTTTAGACTTTTCACAGTCAATACAGAATTGCAAGAATTACATTTTTATTTTTTATCTGCTCTCTTGTCAGAAAAAGATTATACTTACAACAATGTTTTTATGAGTCTGTACTAAAGAACACCATCTATAAAAAAATCACGCTTCTGTTTGAAGCTTTTTTGCCTTTTTATTTTAGCATGAAATTTGTTGTATTGTTAAAGCTGTAAGCAAGGAGATTGGAGGTAAGACAATTCTGCTGCTTTTTAGCTTTTTTTTTTTTTTGCTTTTTTTTTTTTTTTTAATGTTCAGTGCAGTAGGGTAAGGTCATTCGTTTTTACCTCCTGTTGAGTCCACTTCCAGTTCCACTGATGTGGGTCACCCTGCCGTAAGGGAGAAGGGGGAAAAAAAAAGACAAAAAAAGGAAACGATGGCTTTACAAATTTAAAATTTTGTAGAGAAATTCATGTACAGTTTGACATGGAACTACTTTGACATCATTTATACAAACTGATTCAATTTCATGTTGGTAGTATCATTATAAAAATGAATTATTTTCTCCACCTCATGTAAGTAATTTTGATTTGAGCCAGGCGTTCAGCTAAAAGCAATGGTGCAAGTCTTGAGAGTGGACTTGAACTTCCATTACAGAAGAAAGGATCCATATTACAGATATTCCTATGATTCATCTTAACTGAAAAATGTATTTTTACTGTTCAAGAGTCTTTTCTAAAATGGGATTATTCCTCTTGTTGAGTTCCTCATGCAGTGAAATTGGCACAGATATCTCTGTGCGGTTTGATGAGTACAGAATCAGTTCCTTATTTAACAGTGCTGTTCTACATGGTTTGCATTAAAAAATTGCCACCAGTGTTAGTCTAGCAACTTTATGGTTTGCCTCCACTGCACCATGTTGATCTTCAGGATCTGTGGATGGTTGAAATCACACATGAATATGAGCTTCTGCTTCTTTGCAGAAAGCCTCATGTACTACTTACCCTTGTCTAGGCAGTCTGTAACACAACCCTCACCCCCAAATCCTTTTAAAGTTCATTTTTTCTATGACTGAATGAAATATTTGGTTCACTCTGGAATTTTTTTTTTTAATCTGTAGAAAAATCAAAGTCTTGGTTTGGACTGAACAAAAATAAATCTGGAATTTGTATTTATTTGATTGCATCTCTTTGCTTTTGCCACTTAATCAGTAAAATCAGTTATTCACTTAATTCTAGTCTCAGTGACAGCTGAAGTTCTAGGTAACTTAAACTTCTAATTAAACTTGTCAATGGAAAGTAAATTAAGTTACTGCATTTATTGTGGCATTTCTTGTAAGTATGGTTGGATTTACATCATCTTATTTTGACCATGTAAAATTCAAATGAATAGTCTAAAAGGTAGGCTAGGCTACTAAAAGAGACTGGGCTCTTTCTATGTTCAAAAGAGAAAAGCAGGCTGCAGAGGGTACATTATCCCTTAAGGTAGGAAGAATGAATCACCATCTGGAAGCACCTGTTTCTCTCTGCTGACTATGGAGAGATGGAAAAATCAGCTCAGTCTGGGTGGCTAACTTCTACTGCCACTTCAGACAATGTGAATTCATCCTTAACATCACTAGTGCCTCAGGAGAATTTCTATTGAGTGTCTTGTGTAATATGTTAATTTTTTAATAAGATTGAAACAAACTATTTAAAGGTTTTCACTTTTATTTTTGGTATTTTGGATTTGAGTGCATGTACTTTAGTTTAGTATTCAACATGGGTTGGTATCCTGACCTTTGTACTGCTAAAAGCCACGCTAGAATGAGGTATTCCATCCAAATAAAGAGTTTAGAATGCTCCTTGTTTAAAAATTTAAATATTTTTTTCTGTTTGAATCTTGTTTCATATTTTAATAATGACCTGCATAATTTAACAGCATTTGGGCTAAATAAAAACCTATATATGTTTTCTCCTTTCCCATTTGAGACACTAGTATGCAAAATAATGTCTGTGCAGATGAACAAAGGTCTCCCCTATGACCTGTGATGTGTATAATTTTAATCACGAGACATTTGCTTCTGCAGGCACCTTAATGGGCTGAGGACAGAAACTGGTATGAAGGTTTGTCTTAGTATGACTGCTACTCTGTACAATTGTGTTTGTACTATTAATTTGTCCATGTTATACTGCTACAGGGATCCTGTTTCAGGGTGGGGGATGGGGAGGATGTAGAGAGCGAAGGATGAGTTTCCTGTCTGGTTTGTAGATATGCTCCTATGAAGTCTCCTGGGAGTAATATGTCTTACATATTTCTCATGCTGAGGACTTTAAAAGGGCTCACAGGATCTGATCAAACAGCTGTGACTCAAGAAGACTGACAGGCAGTGTGTTTTAGACTCTTCTGGGTTATTTATTTTGGCAACACTCCCCACCCCCTGCGCTCATAAACCTGCATAGAAGACCCTTTGGATTGCTTAGACTTGGGGCAGCAATACATTTTTACCAGGAGATGTCAATAAAAGCTACGTTCCCCTCATGACCTCAACATGAAAATAACAAATGATACAAGTGCTGGGGACCCAACCCTTGGCAGCTGTGAGCAGGTGTATCATGATAGACAGCCGTAGAGCTGTGAGTATCGGCCAGCTGATATGTTATCCTAAGACTATATCATGCCACAGAGGCAGACATTTTTATTTATCTCCATTGCATATTTGCTATTAAATTATTGAATTGAAACAATCAAACAGTTGTTCTTTTTTTTTGTTGAGTTGGGAAAACTACGTACTTATTCTCCGTAAGGAGATGAAGCTGAAACATTAAATAGACAACGATATTTCAAAAATGTATGCAAAACTGACTTTGAGATAATACCTCATGTAATTGCATTCTTAGAATATCAGTGATATCAATAGCTTAATAGTGGTGTGGACTCATTTTCTCCCTACTTACCATTACCACTGTTACATTTCTACAGTCAAGCTGTACCCATTTCTGGTCTCAGTCCTGTGAAAAGCCAACACCTGCAAAGCAGTTCTCAGCTTCTCTTGATGTTGATAGAAGAACAACTGTACTTGGAAAGATGAAGGGCTCATCTTGTCATCTTTATCCAAGTTAATATTTATGGGATTCTGAAAGGAGACAAGCAAGTAACAGGAGAAAATGTATACAATTTATCTACTCCTAAGAGTACTTGCATGCCCATGTGGCTTGTACTAGTGTGGTGGGTTAACCCTGGCTGGACACCAGGTGCCCACCAAAGCCCCTCTATCACTCCCCCTCTTCAGCAGGACAGGGGAGAGAAAAATATGATGAAAGGCTTGTGGGTTGAGATAAGGACAGGGAGAGATCACTCACCAATTACTGTCACAGGAAAAAAAAGACCCAGTTTGGGGAATTAATTAAATTTATTACCAATCAAATCAGAGTAGGATAATGAGAAATAAAACCAAATCTTAAAACACCTTCCCCCCAACCCTCCCTTCTTCCAGGGCTCAACTTCACTCCCAATTTTCTCTGCCTCCTCCCCACGAGCGGTGCAGGGGGATGGGGAATGGGGGTTGCAGTCAGTTCATCACACGTTGTTTCTGCTGCTCCTTCCTCCTCACGGGAGGACTCCTCACACTCTTCCCCTGCTCCAGCATGGGGTCCCTCCCACGGGAGACAGTCCTCCATGAACTTCTCCAATGTGAGTCCTCCCCATGGGCTGCAGCTCTTCACGAACTGCTCTGGCATGGGTCCCTTCCACGGGGTGCAGTCCTTCAGGAACAGACTGGTCCAGCATGTGTCCTCCACAGGGTCACAAACCCTGCCACCAAACCTGCTCCAGCCTGGGCTCCTCTCTCTCCACGGGGCCACAGCTCCTGCCAGGAGCCTGCTCCAGCGTGGGCTTCCCCCGGGGTCACAGCCTCCTTGGGGAACATCCCCCTGCTCCGGCGTGGGCTCCTCCCCGGGTGCAGGTGGATCTCTGCTCCCCGTGGGCCTCCATGGGTGCAGGGCACAGCTGCCTCGCCATGGGCTGCACCAGGGGTGCAGGGGAATCTCTGCTCCGGTGCCTGGAGCACCTCCCCCCCTCCACCTTTATCAAAGGCTTGGTGTCTGCAGAGTTGTTTCTCTCACATATTCTCACTCCTCTCTCCCTCTGCTCTTATTCCGTGCATTTCCACACCCCCCTCCTTCTTAAATATGTTTTCACAGAGGCACCACCACCATTGCTGATTGGCTTGGCCTTGGCCAGGGCAGGTCCATCTTTGAGCTGGCTGGCATTGGCTCTATCAGACATGGGGGAAGCTTCTCACACAAGCCACCCCTGTAGTACCCCTGCTACCAAAAGCTTGCCACTCAAACCCAATACAACTAAATAATGTGCTGGCTATGCTTTGCCTTCCAGATAATCTTCTTGGTATCCATGACCTGTCATATTTATGATTAGAATATCATCACAGCTTTATCAGACATCTCATAACATGGAACATTAATTTTTGAATGTGGAGATCTGGGCTGCTGCACTGCATGCTGAGGGCTTCAGTGGTGTCCTGGATTCAGCTGGGATAGAGATAATTTTCTTCCTAGTAGCTGGCCCAGTGCTGTGTTTTGGATTTAGTATGAGAATAATGCTGATAACACGCTGATGGTTTAGTTGTTGCTAAGCAGTGCTTATACTAAGTCAAGGACATTTTCAGCTTCCCATGCTCTGCCAGGTAAACAAGAAGCTGGGAGGGGGCACAGCCAGGACAGCTGACCCAAACTGGCCAAAGGGCTATTCCATACCATATGGCATCATGCTCAGTATAGAAACTGGGGGGAGTTGGATTGGGAGCAGCGATCGCTGCTCAGCAACTGGCTGGGTATCGGTTGTCAGTTGATGAACAGTTACATCACTTGATTTTCCTGAGTTCTGTTCCTCTTTTTGTTGTTTTCCTTTTCACTACAAATAATAATAATAATAATATTTTATTTTATTTCAATTATTAAACTGTTCTTATCTCAAACCACGAGTTTTCTTACTTTTGTCCTTCTGATTCTCCTCCCCATCCCACTGAGGTGGGGGGAGGGCGAGCAAGCGGCTGCGTGGTGCTTAGTTGCTGTCTGGGGTTAAACCACGGCAAGTGGTTATTATGTTATTATAAATGGGGGAATATCATGATTTGTTGCATAAAGTGGGATATCAAGGAATCTGGTCCCCTCTTAGTGCCATACAGAATCTTTACTAATGATCTGTAAGAAAATATCAAGTTAACACGAGTAAAATTGTCAACTGAAGCGAAAATATTTATGAGAGAAATAATAATGGGAATAGGTTAATAAATTATGTTTTGCTAGTATCCTAACAGCTAATTGCACATTAACTCTGTCATGCTGAAAAATAGTTATTTCTTCTCAGGTTCTACTGGTCAGTATAGGCTTGAATGTTGACTTAATTACTGACTAGTGTGGTTATTTCTTCATGGGACTTTGAGCATGTGTTCAGAAGATCCAGACTCACAGAAGATCTATGGTGCTTCAGACACTGCTAGATAGGTAGCTTTGGGTTTCTTCTGGGCTTTTGTAGAAGTCAAATTCCCAGAATCATATATAACATCATTATTGCTTGAACAACCTAAGGCCCCACTACACAGGTTCATCACTGAACTAGGATTCAGGTCTTAGGACTTAGCTGAAAAGGATGTTGACATAGATCCTAGCAGTGTGAAGCTGATAGAGCACTGAACCATGACTACTGGTTCAAAGGACATATAAACACCTTTGTCTACGTGACAAGGTTCTTAGGCCTCCTCAGATGAGGCTAGAGTAAAAGACCCACACATTTAATTCTGATTTCCAGACTTAACTCTTCCTGTTAAAAAAACCCAAAGGAATCTTCATTTGTTAGAAGGGGAATCTCTGAAGCAATGGACAAATCTTTAACTGTCTGATCCTTGTACTGTGTCTCAGAAGTCATTAGACGAGTTAATAGTTTGATTCTATTTTGATTTCATTTATGCAAATTTATCTTAATTGAAGTCAGTCATCTTAATTTGTATCAGAATATCTGAGATCAGGATCTCACCTGCTAAGATTACCCTATTTGGATGCAGTATCTTATTTCCAGACACAGTAAACTCAGGTATAAATATTAATCCTTTCCTCATATATTCCTCTTGATATGATTGCTAATGTTTTGCTTCCATGCAGACGTGACATCCCTTCAAGCTTTTTCTATTTAGATAATTTTTAAAAAAAGCAGAATGAGATTATTTTGGCGTGGCCTCTGTAAAACTCTGCTTGCAAGGGTGAAAGAGCAAATCTAGGGCAAAGGACCTGACTCAACAGAGCTGGTTACATTTCTGTCAGGGCTTATCATTGTAATTTTTCTACGATGCTTGGCTCAGAAACTATTCTACACACACACACATGCACACACACACACACAAACATACTCAGAAAAATAGGCACAAGAAAGATCAGAAGCAACCATAGATAACATCCACCATGTATTCCATGTAGCATATTGACATCAAAAAGCAAAATAGAGTCATTGCAATGGTTCCTTTATGACACAGATACTAACGGCTGCTACCAGGTTTCATCTTTGTATACCCAGATTTCCTTCTTTTCCCCCTACTATCTATCATGATTTAGGAATGTTGTAATCATATTTGAATGGGTATTTGATATGTCCCTATTTAGGTCATGATTAGAGAGATAGCTTGTGAGATCTCTAGCAGCTGTCAGTTGTAGTGTGCTAGTTGTGCAAAATTTACAGATGACATGAGGGACAGTGGAAAGATGTCATTAGATTAGGGACAGATCATTTATAACATTTCAATATCTCCTCATATGTATTATTTGTAATGGCAACTGTTTTTTAAGGCCATCTGGTTAATAGCTGTTCAGCATAAAAAACAAAAGACAAGGTACAGGAAAAATCATTGAATACATAGATACACAAACTGTAACATAGATAATAAAGCCACTAACAAAGACCAGTCACTGATCATTAGGCAACTGATGGAGCCACTCAAGCATACCCTTGAAGAGATTAAACCTACAATTTTGTATCTGGTAAGAAGGGAAACAAAATTATCCTGATCATTGCAATCTGTCCTACCGTCTTATTAAACTCTATTTCTAACTATTTTCTCTGTGGCGTTGCTCTCTTCTCTGTCTGGGTGTATGTGGGTGGTTTGCCAGTGAACTTCAAACTGGACTAGCCAGTCAGTAGGAGAAGACCAGAATCTGGAGACACCCAAGGTGGGAGATGAAGGCTGTATAAACAGTACCTGGGGTCTGTGCATGGATTCTAGATGGATTTATGGTCTGGTCTAAGGTTTGAGGGGATCTATAAGTCTGAGAAAAGATTGAAAACGGAGCAACTAAGGACCATATCTCCCAAAGGAATCACATCTTAAGTTCCAATTTAAGCACTTAAGTCCTATTAAATCAATATATAACTCCTCCCTGCAGATGGTTATCCTTGAAGACACCTGAAGGTTGTAGCTCAGTTTTCTGTGTTACAGTTCAGGTGTGACAGGACTGGATATCTTAGAAGTCCATCACATGCCGAAACTTTACTGAGATCTGCAATAAAGGCCATCTCCTGTGTGTGTCTCTTGGGGAGGTCAATCCAAACAGTATGTTCTGAGCTTGCTTTAACAAATCAAGATCTACACAAAAGTCACTAATACTTTATTTTGGCACATCATGCTATCACAGAAAGCCAGTGGGGCAGTCCCAGACTACTCTGTAGCTTTGTCATGAGCTCTATATAATGATCTTTGACAGCTGTAGGTGTCAAAAGCAGAAAAGGACTCCTGGCATGGAGAAAGTGAGCTGTGCCATTTCCTTGATGCTGCCTCCTCTGTCTCTGGACCAGCTTCCCAAACATGGGAATGAGTGGAGCTGCCCTAGAGTGGCTACTTTTCTTTGGCTGTGCGTACACCAATAACAGTGGCCCTGGCAGAATTGCAAAGATTTTCCCCCTGTCACTGATAACTGGATGTTAAATAGCAAAAATATATCATGCACGGCAAGGACAAGGAAAAGGCTGAAGTACTTAACGCCTTCTTTGCCTCTGTGTTCAACAGCCAGACCGGTCATCCCCAGGGTACTCAGGCCCTTGAGCAAGAGGATAGGGATAGGGACCAGAATGGAGCCCTCATAGTCCAGGAGGAAGCAGTTAATGACCTGCTATGCCACCTGGACGCTCACAAGTCTATGGGGCCGGATGGGATCCACCCGAGAGTACTGAGGGAGCTGGCAGAGGAGCTTGCCAAGCCACTTTCCATCATCTATCAACAGTCCTGGTTAACAGGGGAGGTCCCTGATGACTGGAGGCTTGCCAATGTGACGCCCATCTATAAGAAGGGCCGGAAGGAGGACCCGGGGAACTACAGGCCTGTCAGCCTGACCTCGGTGCCGGGGAAGATTATGGAGAGGTTCATCTTGAGCGAACTCCACAGGCAAGTACAGGTCAACCAGGGGATCAGGCCCAGCCAGCATGGGTTCACAAAAGGCAGGTCCTGCTTGACCAACCTGATCTCCTTCTATGACCTGGTGACCCGCCTGGTAGATGATGGAAAGGCTGTGGATGTCATCTACCTGGACTTTAGCAAAGCTTTTGACACCGTCTCGCATAATATCCTCCTCGGGAAGCTGGCAGCTCACGGCTTAGACAGGCATACTCTTCGCTGGGTAAAGAACTGGTTGGGTGGCCGAGCCCAGAGAGTAGTGATAAATGGTGTTAAGTCCAGTTGGCGGCCGGTCACGAGCGGTGTTCCCCAGGGCTCTGTTTTAGGGCCAGTCTTGTTCAATATCTTTATCAATGATCTGGATGAGGGGATCGAGTGCACCCTCAGTAAGTTTGCAGACGACACCAAATTGGGTGGGAGTGTCGATCTGCTCGAGGGTAGGATGGCCCTGCAGAGGGACCTGGACAGACTGGATCGATGGGCCGTGGCCAACTGTATGAGGTTCAACAAGGCCAAGTGCCGGGTCCTGCACTTCGGTCACAACAACCCCATGCAACGCTACAGGCTTGGGGAGGAGTGGCTGGAAAGCTGCCTGGCCGAAAAGGATCTGGGGGTGTTAGTAGATAGCCGGCTGAACTTGAGCCAGCAGTGTGCCCAGGTGGCCAAGAAGGCCAACAGCATCCTGGCTTGTATCAGGAATGGTGTGGCCAGCAGGAGCAGGGAGGTGATTGTCCCCCTGTACTCGGCGCTGGTGAGGCCACACCTGGAATACTGTGTCCAGTTTTGGGCCCCTCAGTACAAGAAAGACATTGAGGTGCTGGAGCGTGTTCAGAGGCGGGCAACGAAGCTGGTGAAGGGTCTGGAGAACAAGTCTTATGAGGAGCGGCTGAGGGAACTGGGGTTGTTTAGCCTGGAAAAGAGGAGGCTGAGGGGAGACCTTATCGCTCTCTACAACTACCTGAAAGGAGGTTGTAGTGAGGTGGGTGTTGGTCTCTTCTCCCAAGTAGCTAGCGATAGGACGAGAGGAAATGGGCTTAAGCTGCGCCAGGGGAGGTTTAGACTGGAGATTAGGAAGAATTTCTTTACGGAAAGGGTGGTCAGGCATTGGAACAGGCTGCCCAGAGAGGTGGTGGAGTCACCATCCCTGGAGGCGTTTAAAAAACGGGTAGATGTGGCACTTCGGGATATGGTTTAGTCTGGTCTACCCTTGATTAGTCTAGAGTGGGCTTGGTAGTGTAGGTTAATGGTTGGACTGGATGATCTTAAAGGTCTTTTCCAACCTAGATGATTCTATGATTCTATGATTCTATGATTACCCTTGAAGCAGATGAATAGCTAAACCATGAAAGATGGTTAGTTTTCTGGTCCTGCTGGATGAAGACAGTAAGGTACAAATCACAGCAATGCAATCTTGTTCAGCTGCCATGTACCCTGCTCTATGAGAGGAAATATTGGGCTGCATCCTCATGTTTAATTATGCATCCCAAGCTAACTGGGGAGTGTTCCGCAAAGATAACCCTTTCTTTTCTTTTATATCAAGTTGACTTTTTCATATGCCAGAATATTTTACTTTCTAAGTAAGTCTTCTGTTATTGCCAGCTACTACACTGCAAAGGGTTGAGACAAAGCTTTTAGGGTAAAGGGCTCTGTAGCCCGCCCCACCATAACTGCTCACCCAGGACAATGTGCAGGTTGTATCAGGTGGTGACGCTGGGCTGCACAGCCTCTCTCCTTTCTTCCCCAGTGTAGACAGTGCCTGGATATGACTTTCCGGTATTTTTGCAGAACTGCAAAGACAGACAGTTATCACTGTCATTATTTATTGTTGTTGAAGGCTTGAGAAAGACCTGTGATGTGGACATGGGGTGGTAAGTAAGAGAAGACAAGTGATTTAGGAGAATAAGCTGAGACTGCTAAAAGAAATTGTGTCAAAACTGATTTTCAAAGAAAACCAAGTTTTGATTAACCATGCTTTTTTGCACAATGAGAAGTGGGTTTTGGCCACAATGCAATACGTCATGGAAGATGCTGTCTGATAAGCGTTGTTGCCCCACAGAAGAGGGGGGAGGCTTGAGACAACACAGCTGTCCCTCCCATGTGACAATGAGGTTTTATTTAATAGTGACATATTTGGTTTTCAGGCAGCTATTTCAAATTTTTTATTAATTTTCACTCAATAGTTTAACTTTTTGGAGAAGAGAATAAACTCTTCTGATCTGTTCCATTTTTCATCCCTTTTCATTATCAACACTCATAAATTATAGAACTAACCCAGGAAAAGTCTGTGGAAACTGAATCCGTGTGGGATACCAGAGAGTCTTACAGCAGGATCTATCTCTCCTACCACAAGAAAGTCTAGATGTTTCCATCTGCGCCAGCTGCTCTGCGCTGTGATGCAGGGAAGGAAATAGGCTTGTTTAAGGTTACCTTCCTTTGTCTACCTTAGCAAGAAACTGTTTCCTATAAGCATCTATTAATATTAAAGGATGTTCTATTAAATAAAAAGTAGCCTAATTATATAGTCTAGCTCAGATGTAGGTGCCATCTACATCTGAATTACATAAAAAGAACTTATATATCTGTTTTCCCATATGCTTCAAAACTCTTCTGCATTTTCTGAGAAAATATCCTACCCTTCAAACTTGCTTCTTTGCTTCTGGTTTCCTACTTTTGCATAATTGTCCTGCTTTGAGCAAGTGTTAGGGTTAGAAATAGTCTTTGTTATCACATAAAGTTTTCATCAGCTTTCCAGGAATTACTTGATTTGATCTTCCACAGCCTTACAGTTAGCTGTGACCTTCTAGTACATGGCTGCTGCTCAGTTCTGTGAGCAAGAGAGGTGCCAGGTTTCTCACTCAAAATTGTCATGAGCAATGGTGGCACAGAAGGTTGTCTGGAAACTCTGCAATGGAAAGAAAGACTCTGCTTGGTGCCTCCAGGAGCAGCCAATAAATTCATAGAATCATAGAATCGTTTAGGTTGGAAAAGACCTTTAAGATCATCCAGTCCAACCATTAACCTACACTACCAGATCCACAGTAAACCAATCAAGGGTAGACTAGACTAAACCCTGTCCCAAAGTGCCACATCTACCCGTTTTTTGAACACTTCCAGGGATGGGGACTCCACCACCTCTCTGGGCAGCCTCTTCCAATGCTTGACTACCCTTTCCGTAAAGAAATTTTTCCTAATATCCAATCTAAACCTCCCCTGGAGCAGCTTGAGCCCATTTCCTCTCGTCCTATCACTTGTTAGTTGGGAGAAGAGACCAACACCCACCTCACTACAACCTCCTTTCAGGTAGTTGTAGAGAGTGATAAGGTCTCCCCTCAGCCTCCTCTTCTCCAGGCTAAACAACCCCAGTTCCCTCAGACGCTCCTCATAAGGCCTGTGCTCCAGACCCTTCACCAGCCTTGTTGCCCTTCTTTGAACACGCTCCAGCACCTCAATGTCTTTCTTGTAGTGAGGGACCCAAAACTGGACACAGTATTCCAGGTGCGGCCTCACCAGCGCCGAGTACAGGGGGACAATCACCTCCCTGCTCCTGCTGGCCACACCATTCCTGATACAAGCCAGGATGCTGTTGGCCTTCTTGGCCACCTGGGCACACTGCTGGCTCATGTTCAGCCGGCTGTCTACCAACACCCCCAGGTCCTTTTTGGCCAGGCAGCTTTCCAGCCACTCTTCCCCAAGCCTGTAGCGCTGCATGGGGTTGTTGTGACCCAAGTGCAGGACCCGGCACTTGGCCTTGGTGAACCTCATACAGCTGTCCTCGGCCCATCGATCCAGCCTGTCCAGGTCCCTCTGCAGGGCCATCCTACCCTCGAGCAGATCAACACTCCCACCCAGTTTGGTGTCATCCACAAACTTACTGAGGGTGCACTCAATCCCCTCATCCAGATTGTTGATAAAGATATTAAACCAGGCTGGTCCCAAAACGGAGGCCTTGGGGAACACTGCTCGTTGACCAGTCGCCAACTGGACTTAACACCATTTACAACTACTCTCTGGGCTTGGCCACCCAACCAGTTTTTTACCCAGTGAAGAGTATGCCTGTCTAAGCCATGAGCTGCCAGCTTCCCAAGGAGAATGCTATGGGAGACGGTGTCAAAGGCTTTGCTAAAGTCCAGGTAAATGACATCCACAGCCTTTCCATCACCTACCAGGCGGGTCACCAGGTCATAAAAGGAGATCAGGTTGGTCAAGCAGGACCTGCCTTTCATAAACCCGTTCTGGCTGGGCCCGATCCCCTGGTTGACCTGCACTTGCCTGTTGAGTTCACTCAATATGAACCTCTCCATAATCTTTCTTGGCACTGAGGTCAGGCTGACAGGCCTGTAGTTCCCCGGGTCCTCCTTCCGGCCCTTCTTGTAGATGGGCATCACACTGGCAAGCCTCCAGTCATCAGGGACCTCCCCTGTTAACCAGGACTGCTGATAGATGTGTGTTTCAGAAAAAAAATGTCAGAGATTTTAAGGCTTGTGCAGAGAAAGGAAAATCAATTAGATCAATACTAAGTAGAAATATTATTGTTTTTTTCCAACCAAAGTAAACAGCACTACTGCAGGCACTACTGTAGTTGTCCTGCTTTTCCCCCGCAAGATCTTGTCTATATGAAAGAGGTGCAGAGTGATGCTGCTATGACAAGTGAGGCTGCTATGACAGCCATTTAAAGCTCCTTTGGGTAAATCTTTGATACTGAAGTATTCCACCTGTAGTATTAGAATAAAAAGTGAATGAAATAAACATTTCATAGATAGAAGGGGAAAAGAGAACCAAAATTGACCAGGATAGAAATATGTCAGAAGAAAACTCTATGTGGGCCATAGAGGAGATGGGACACAGCTCAGCTGGAATTTGTTTCTTTGCATGACTTAAACTAATTTGCAAGCTTTAGGGTATTGCTAGCGCTAATATTGTCTTCTTCCTGGCAGGGAAGAGAATCAAGCTGGATTTGGCTAACAACCATGATATCTAGTTACCTGGAATTTTGAGATTAATTAAACTTTTAATGCTATTTGGTTTCAGTCTGAATCAACTGATTTTTTTTCTTGTAGGACTATTGCTGGTGAACTCAAAGCTCCCAGGATCCTCTGGCTACTCCCCAGGGTTATGATTATTTTTAGCCTATAGCGTAAACACGGTCTCAGAGCACAGCCCGTCAGGAATCCAGGCATCTTTTTTGTCAGGTTTTGTCTATAGAAGTGAACTGAAGAGCCAAGGCATGGGCTCAAATACTGCTCCATCCCTGTCTACATCATTCCATGTTTTGCAGAGTCCCTGCTGTGGTTTTGGCTCGCGCAATCTAATGGTCTCCTAGACGATGTCTGGGCTATTTGCATCAGGCAGAGTGGATGACACCATGCTGTTTCAGAGTGGAAGAGAGGTTCATTGCGTACATGACTGTGCTATGCCACTTGCCCTTGAAGCCAGAGAAAGTGCCCTGTACTTATTAGTAAAACCATAACCTCTAAGTCTTACCTTGAATTTGCTGAAAGCTACAAGGTATTTAAAGACCCAGTGAAGTTTTTTAATGAAGCTTTATGTCATTAGTCTCTCTACTTGGGCAATAATGAAGTATAGTTATAACACCTCTTTAAAGTCACTGCTCTCCTGTAGCGACTTTCACACTGCAGGTTCTGGAGCACAGTACAACAGATAGTATACATTGCTACCGGTGAAATGAAGCACACTCACAGCTGCTGTGCACCAGTTAATAATCTGAATGCAGCAATACTGTGTAATTGGTATAGTGGTGATCCACAGCGAACATAGGTCATGAAACTCCCTACTGCTGTGTTTTTGCTCTTTAGCTTGTAGTTGTCCGTTCAATCAGCTAAGAGGCTTTACACAGGAGTTTTAGGGAACCAAGTGGTCAAGAAAGTTGTATCCAGCTGAAATTATAAACAAATATGGTTAGGGAAGATGTGAATTTTCAAGCAGGAGTTCATTCTAAGGTGTTCTTGAAAGAAGTACTACAGAATACTTAATGAGAAAATGGTCAGGACCCCAATATTACATCTTGTCCAACAGCTGGCACCTTCAGAAGCAAAGCACTCCTTCCCATTGCAAGCAGGGCACCAGTTCACAGTCAGAAGGAAGAGCGCCATTCACCGAATCACCAACTTCCAGGCACTGAACCAGTCAAACCTAACTTGGCTTTAAGGTCAAAAGTCAGCAGAGATAGCAGTAGTGTGGTAGTTAATGACCATGCATTGCTCCTAACTTTCTGACCAGAAGTCACTGGTAGCTATATTGGATAATGAGAATAGTATTTACCTAGATGAACTGAAGTAATATATACACAACTGACCTGACAAACAATTATGTATTTACATTTTTACTTCAGAAAAATGAGGATGATTTGCTGTGCACTGAGCTAAATGTATAGGCTGTGGATATTGCATTTTGATGTATCAGATACACAACTTTTTCTTAGATATAATTTGTAAGAATAATTTAGCATTTCAGGAAGGGTTTTTTGTTTCTTTCTATTTGTGTTTGTCAAAGTAACATCAGTCTCATACTGCTTGGCATGGACTCTTCAAAATACGGCTAGAGATGACACTGAAGCTAATAATTCAGCTACATCTTGCTGTATAGTGAACCGATCATCACATTAGTATTATTGAAATATATGCAGCATCAAACAGCCATTTCTATTTCCTCATCTGGATTTCAACAGCAGGAAGACATTTAGAGGCATTTATGTTATGCATTGTTCTAATGGCCTGCAGTGGTAAGAAGCAGTCTTTTTGGTAAAACTTCAGCTGGGGTCCCAGATTATAAGAGACTGGGACATTTGTAATCATTATCAGTTGGTGGGCCTTTGCTTAAGAACCTTGCTTGCTTCAGACTCCATAAATCTTAGTCAAGATTGCTGCTCATGGTCTGTCTTGCCTTGTTCATTTGAATTATGTATCTGTTTTCCTGTTGGATTAAAAGGAAAAGAAATGGCATACGTGATGTACTGCCACTGTGTTGCCATCTTCCTGGTATTGGGACACAATCTTTTCCATTGACAGATCAGTTGTGCTGTGCTCTTATCAGAGGGAAAGCCTTGTGGGAGACACATCAACAACACATTCCTCAACTGGGCATCTGGGAACAGTGTCCTGGGAGCAGTGCTTTGGGAATGCTGTTTGCTATCAATACAGGGCAGTATTTTAATGCCTGTTCTGCTGCTTCTTCACTGCCCACACACATAGACACACATTTGCATTCATACTGCATGCACATCAAGCTTATTATTCCTGTTACAAATCTCTGCAAACCCACTTCTGGTCTCTGTGTTGACTAGTTTCAAATGGGCGTAGCTGGCAAAGGAAAGAGGCCACATCAATACCTCCAAAGGATTTCACTGTGTGGGGCCCTTGTCAGATTTAGAACAAGAAAGACAGTTTAAGCCCTGAAACATTTTCAGGCCCCAGGCAATGAAAGCACGTTATTGCCTGTGCTGCATGGGTGTTTTAAAATATACGTGTCCTATTTGCAAATTCTGCAGAACACACCAACATTAACTATGACAAGCAGTTGAATTTCTTACTATTCTATCCTATTCCCTCTTACTACAGCTATGACTATCTAGGTTATAGCTAGATCTTTTAACCTTTCCTAGCAAATCAATCCTTCCTGCCCTCCGATTATTTTGACTGCTGTTCTGTGAATGCCTTCCATTTTTACCAATATCTTTCTGATAAATTGCCTACAGATGCCTTTGGTATTCCAGCTACAGTTGCTGCACTGACATCCAGAAAGACCTTTTATGTATTTGCTGTTGCACATGGTGTCTATGCTTGCTACGTTTTACCATCAGCGTGTACCATGCCTCAGTAAATGCATTCCCTCATTGGGACTTTCTAAGTTTTGCTGCCCCATTCAATATCTGGGTTGTGAACTATTTTAGAATCTCACAGTGAATCTCACCTTGTTAGTTTACCATCACATTCTTTATTACTCTGCTCCCCTCTCATTTGTTATCTGCCCTTGGGAGTTCAAAAGTAATTTAATAAATATTGCTTTTATTTTATGATTTGTATTAAAGTACCAGTGGCACAAAGTCCAACCAAAATTGGGGACGCTTTCACAGCACTGTTCCATCATTGAGTAAGAGGCAGAGATCTTGCCTTAAAGAAGTTGCAGTCCACAGAGATTAACTGAAGTTCAAGAATGTGTATTAAAGTATGCATTTTACAGAGGGGAAACTAAGCAGCAGCGGCTACCATACCGGAGGGTACTGAGACCCAAGCAAAAGCTTTTACCACGCCACTTTGAAGGGCAAGAGTGATGTGATAGAAATCAACAGATACTTTCAACAAAGAAATTGCGGAGATGCCTCATATCTTTAAAGTTCAATCTGCAAGTAGCATAGATTTCTGAAGAAAAAGCACAGATGCTAAAAGGGAACTGCTTGGAAAAGCACCAGAAAAATAATAATCAGTCTATGTCTAAATGGCTGCAATATTTGGACATGAAATGGCTCTTCAAATAGTGACTTTAATAAAAAGCCAGTTTATTTTAATAAGAATAAAGCCCTCTTGAAGTGTTACCCTGCATGTCTGTGCCACTTGCATATTTGTAGGATGAAATCAGGTCATTTCCCCAAGGGCACACTGGTGACAGAGAGCTGAATCAAGAACTTCCTCAGGCCTAACTTGGCACCTTCATCTTACAACCATTTCCTTTTTAGCACATCATTCTGTTCTGGTCACTTAATCTCTTGTAGGGTGGAAGCAAATCTTGCAGCACAAGACTTTATACCACCAAAGTCCCACCTGCTTTTTTGAAATAGCGGTTGAGTGCCATTTAAGTAGCACAGAAACCTTGTGTTATCCCCACTATGACAGAGGAAATTACATCTTGGATTATTTTTACTAGGAAATGTTATCTGGCAGCAGAAGAGAATAAGTGGAAGAGATAATAGGATTAAAACTAAGTGGCTAAATGGGCTTGATGTTTGTCATATCTCCATTCTCATTTCTTTCCCACCCAAAGAAACACCACCACCTTTATCAGTAATGAAGCTGTTTATCTTGGTAAAGTGCTGAAGTCAGAGTTACAGCTTTGAAGAAAAAGGTTGATTGAAGAAAAAAATAACATTTGCTTTTCTCTTGTTTGCAGTGGCATTATCATCAGGAAGTCCCCTGAGAAATGTCTATACAAGACCAGAGAGGAATAGTGGTTAGAATACTGTAATACACCTCCTATTCCTCAGTGCTAATGAGGGATGTCCCAGGCTCAGATGCCCTTTTAAAAAAACACCCCACACATATTACTCATTCCCTTTTTTAAGGTTTTTATTCTTAATTATGACTTGAAATTATGAAGATTTTTGTCAACAGTAATGGTGTAGGTACAATAGGAAAGATCTTGCTGGTTGGGAGCTATATTAAAAATGTAGTATAATGTATTAAAAATGGAGTAAATGGATGTATTAAGAATGGAGTAAAAATTACTGACACATTTATTATTTTTAGGGTTTTTTTTCAGGTTTAGGTTTGCATAGCAGTAAATTCGGGGACCAGAATGCTTTTAGAAGACATGAAGAAGATCTACTGATGTTGAATATCAAGGGTGTCAAAAAACTGCCAAGTGAAACTTTTTTGGCAGCAGTTCGTGATAGTTAATAGAGAATGATGTAAATATGAAAGAATAACTGTTTTACTGATAGGGTGAAGTATTCCAAATGTTTCATGGGATACACACACACACACACACACAAGCACACAGAGTTTACATAAATATGTAAATTGCATGGCATGGATTGTAAAAGAATACAGCCTTTGAAGCTCTCCCCAAGGTGTCCTTTTCAACATTTGTTTTCTGGCTTGTTCTCTCAGCCTGAGGATACTGTGAGTATGAAAGACATACAGCCAGCTTTTGCTTTTAAGATTGCTTATGTGATTGCAGTAAAAAAGTCAACTTTGCTTTTTGATTTGATTTTTTTGTAGTATTATTAGCATGACAGGCTGGAAAACAAATCTAACAAAGGTGGCAGGTATCAATTGTTCATTATCCAATCTCTATCTCTTCTGATGGCCAGCAGACCAGATAAACTATAATAGCTTTTGGATCAGATTCTTCCCACAAGCACAATACTAAAAAAAAAAAGTTCTTGTCCCACACTGGAGTTTTTTCTTTCCTTTTTCTTATGGTATTTTACTCAAAGCCATGCAGGGACAGAGAGCTATTAAGATAAAAATCAAAACCCTCTTGGAGTTAGACTCATCAGACTCCATCTCCTGTAATGTTGGACTATCTTGTCTTTAACTGGTGCCTCACCAGCTAGCTATCATCTCACCTCCTGCTGACTGCTGAGTTGTTTATAAAAACACATTTCTCTCTGTGTATGATACAGATGCTTTGGAGGGGAGAGGAATATATTAAGCATGCAGAAGAGACAGGCAGCCTTTTCAAGTTTCATGGGTCTTGCTGGAAATCAAGGGAAGTTAGTGGCAGGAAAAATAATTCAAACTCTTTAAAGCTCTTTTGAAGTGATTTCTTCAAATCCCCCCTTTTGCATTTTAATGTACAATCCTTAAGCTTGGAGATGCAAATCCGGGCATGATATTGTATCACTCAGGAAATTGCGCAAGTTAAATCTACTGTGAATGAACAGGCAGGCTGAGATTCATCTCACCTGTCTAGAAGTTTAGATGTCTGTGCAAGCTATTTAGTTTCTCTTGTCAGTGGGAGATGAGTAGCTGAAAAGGATGGTTCATCTTGTCCTAAGCTGGTTGTCAAGGAGAGGTAGTTGGAGTCATGCTTCGGAAGTGCACTTCTCTGTCCTTTAAACACAGATCACTAACTTGAAGCAGATAGATAATTTTTAGGTGGTTGAAGTCAGGTTAGATGCAGTCCACCAGCAGTGGTCTGCTAGCGAGCGTCATACTGCTAATACCTGGATGTTCCACTGCAGAAGAGATGAAACTAGTTCTAAATCTTCTGCCCCATCCTTTTAAAGCTATCCAGGGAAAAGGAATAGTTGGGAGGTGGAGGAGAGTTCATTTCACATGATATATACTCAGCTCCCTAAATCTGTAAGTTAGCTGTAAGTTATTCTGGACTCCCATTTCATAACCAGAATTATTCATTAGACTGAAAATATTATAACACGAGAAGTTTTGAAGACAAGATTTATTTCAAATAAGAATTTAGGATGTGAATCAAAAGTGTTCAGTGGTCACTGAACAGCAGCTAGTTTCTACGCCTTCTGCATGTGGATCTGTCTTTAAATTTCATTTCTGAATGGGAAATAAGGAAAGCCAAAAGAATCAGGATTAGCTCTATCCCTCTCAGGATTTTCTTAAGAAGTCTGTTAGCACCCATATAGCAATGGGAATGGACTTCGGCCAAGGGAAGTCACCTCTGAAAAATCTCAGTTTAATCCTGTTAAGGCAACTTTTCAAAATACTGAAATAAAGGAATTAAAAATAATGTTAACCATATTTTATATAATTTTAATTTATGAGTCCAAGAAAGATAATCTTCAAAAGAAGTGGTCAGTTATTAAGTGAATAAGGAGTTGTTTTGGGGTCACTGCATCCAGCTCTGTAAGAAAAGACCCCTTGAAAAAGTAGAAACTGGTGGAATCAGGCTCTGTTTGCTTGCTACCATTTCAGCTATTCTGTCAGTTTTTGGACTTCTTTCCTGCTGTGCGGGAGATCTAGAGTAGTCTGTTTGCAGCAGGTTTTCTGGGGTTCATATGGTGTCATGGCACAGCAGTGTTTGTATTGCAAGTGAGGTAATAACACGATGGCTTTCTGAAATGTGGTATTTTCACAGGCAAACTGGGTACTAATGAGGTCCCCATGGACAGCTGGGTGATTTAAATATTTTCATTCCCATCCATCTCTTTTGTAGAAGTAACTTGTTTACCATTTTACTGCTGTGATAGCAGTAAAGACTCCAGTACTAGAGAGTGGAAAGGAAAGGCTCTTGTCTGAGCAGCAATTTTGGAGGGACTCTGTTCAATTCCTTCCAAGATTTCCCCCTGAGCAAGTTCCATGACTCTCTTCCTCAAGGATTTGCTGCCAAATACAAGAAATAACCAGTTGGTCTGTCTAAAATACATAGGTCAACCAGTCAACATGGGGAAAACAGTCAGCAAAATCTGCTGCCCGCTGTTCATTTTCTACCCACCAGCCCAAAAAATACATCCCCGTAAGCAAAGAAATTGCCCCTTGATTTTCTGCTCTGTTCCAGCTATCATCATGCCCTCTAGCACAGAAAAATAGCTATTGGCTGGTGTCTGCATATATGCTGCTGTCACTGGAGCTTAAACAGTCCAGAAAGGATAAGTTTTTATTAACAGAAACAAATGTTTCTGTTAATAAGTTTCAGCCAGCTGCACAACAGCGCTGCTTTTATACGTTCCAGCATCTTGAGCTTTATGCTAATAGTCAACATCACAGCACTGTGCGCATGCAGTATGAAAAAGGGAATGCTGTGTGACACTGCTTCCTGTTGAACACATTTTTGTTCTGAACAATAAAGTCTCACAAAAAGTCACACTTACAGAATGATACTGTTGTTCCTTTTTTTGATGAAAGCTTCCAATCAAAGGTCTCCGATTTCTGTTTCTACATTTCTTACACTGTTGGGCTGAAGTAGCTGTTTTGATTTAGATACTTTAATATGAGAAAGGGCAAAATTATACTGATCGCAGAGGGTATATTATATTGTGGTGTATCTATAAATGGGCACAGACTGACACTAGGGGCACCAGCATATAATGATAAAAGGCAGCAATAACAGCCACAAATCATACAAAACTCTGTACACAATGGTTTTTTCAGGGAGGGGTAACATCAGCCTCTTATATTTTACTGTACACAGAACTTGCCAGAAATGAGTAAAATCATAGAATCATGGAATCATACAATCATAGACTCATAGAATGCTTTGGGTTGGAAGGGACCTTTAGAGGTCATCTAGTCCAACCCCCCTGCAGTGAGCAGGGACAGCTTTAACCAGATCAGGTTGCTCAGAGCCCCGTCCAACCTGACCTTGAATGTTACCAGGGATGCGGCATCCACAACTTCTCTGGGCAACCTGTGCCAGTGTTTCACCACCCTCATCATAAAAAATTCTTCCTTACGTCCAATCTAAATCTACCCTCTTTCATTTTAAAACCATCACCGTTTGTCCTGTCACTTTAGACCCTTATAAAAAGTCTTTCCCCATCTTTCTCATAAGCCTCCATTTTAAGTATTGAATGGCCACAATAAGGTCTCCCTGCAGCCTTCTCTTCTCCAGGCTGAACAACCCCAGCTCTCTCAGCCTGGCCTCTTAGGAGAGGTGCTCCTCGGATCAGTTTTGTGGCCCTACTCTGGACCCGCTCCAGCAGGTCCATGTCCTTCTTGTGCTGAGGGCCCCAGAGCTGGACGCAGTGCTCCAGGTGAGGTCTCAGCAGAGCAGAGTAGAGGGGCAGAATCCCCTCCCTCGACCTGCTGGCCACGCTGCTTTTGATGCAAGCACACATTCAGTTGGCCTTCTTCACTGTGAGCGCACATTGTTGGCTCATGTCCAGCTTTTCATCCACCAGTGCCCCCAAGTCCTTCTCCGCAGGGCTGCACCCAATCCCTTCATCCCCCAGCCTGTGTTGATATCGGGGCTTGCCCTGACCCAGGTACAGAACTTTTCACTTGGCCTTGTTGAACCTCATGAATATCACTTAAGAGTCTCAAAATAGAGAAATAAGTCGTCTCCGTGGAGAAAAGAAAATTACAGTTCCAATGGTCATTCAAGTTAGTCGAAAATGAAAATGTAGGTGGTGGCGTCAGACTTTTCTCCTGTCAGAAGATTTGAAATCCTTAGCTACAATGAAACCTAAGGGAGAGGGAAGGAAACAGAAAGCAAAGTTTTATAAAACAAAATCCTAGTAAACTATTCCTCCTGTTTAGATTTTTTGAGGGTTTGAGGTAATAGTGTAAGAGCCCGATTTCCCACATCTTAAACTGTTATTTTCATCTTTTGCTGAAGACTGTTGAAAGACACAGACTTTTCCTTTTTGAAAAGGAGACTGGAAAAGGGAAGTTTTCCCTGAATCATTCTGCAGGTCTAAAAGAAAGACATTTCTTTAATATCCAAGCAGCGTGCCTTAACAGCAAAGGGGACAAGGCACTGGGGCATGTAACATTATGGAGGGTGGTAATTTTCTCAAAGCAGCAGCTGGGCAGCTGTAGGTCAGAGCTCTTTATGTCTGCAACACTCCTCTGAATATTGTATTCTTACCCTCAGCTGATTTGGCGTGGTCATTTCTGTAACAGTTTTAGTTCACTTTACAGCAGTTAATGTCATGAAAATTGTGTGAAGCTGCCATAAACTGATTCAAAACACTCCAGGAGATTACAAAAGTGAAGGCTTTGGATGAGCTGGGATTTCCTTACTGCATGAAATCTGGCTGCAATTGATTTGCATGCAAAGATTGTTTGCCCAGTCCTACTGTTAGGTGGTTTATGCTGAAAATAAGCAATTTTGCTTATTTCTGATGAAGCCTGCTCTTTCAAGTGGAAAGCAACACAGTGGCCCTAGACTGCTGTGGGACATCATGGGACTGGGGGCTGCTCTGGGATTTGTACTGTGTGAACCACAGTTCCTCCAGCATGTGGGCAGCCCAAAAGCTCACTTCTTCAGCCCATTCAGACTGCATAAAACTGTAATGTGCAGTTACTATTTTCCAAAACAAAATTTTCCTTCTTTTTTAAAGATGTTGAGAGAGAGAGACTTCTCGACCTAGTTGTTAGTATAATGTCTTTACCGATATGGCTTTTGAGGGATACTTGCCTTCTCTCAGGTAAAATAAATACACCACTCCCCTCCCCTGCCCCCCTTACCCCCCCCCCCCCCCCCCCCCCCCCCCCCGAGTATAAGCATCTGAAAGTTAGCTATCCAGGCTAAATTAATTTTCCTGATTCCCTCTGAAGTTCCCTGGGAAAGATAATCACCTCCAGATGATTCAGCTGACCTATTTTAAACATGTATTTAGAAGAAGATGAATCAGAATTTTGTTTTTCCCAGGATTCTCCTATCCTGAAGACTCCTTGTAAATCTAATGACTAATATTTATTTTGTCTAGAGAGTTTATACAGTAGCATCTTCGGTAATAGAGTTGATAGATAAAGACACATGAAAGTGTACAAAGCTAATAATAAAACAGTAGCAGTGGGAAAATGTATGTACATATACATAGATCAAAGCAGCTCCTTGAAATTTAGCAGATTATAGAAAATAAATACATAACTGAGTTCAGAAAAGGAAATGAAAGAGAAAAATAAGAAGAAAACATCTCAAATTATTTTGTTATGTGATCTGTGTTGAGCACCTTGTGCTGTATTCATATGCATGACAATGATGTTGTCTGATAATAATAATAATTACCAAATCATCAATGCAGGGACATGGAAAATCTACAATCGGATTAGATTTTTTTTTGTCATCAAGGTTTTGTTGACCTGTAGAGGCATATCATAAATGACAGCCCTTTCTCCAGAGAGCTTCCAGTCTAAAATACACACCATAACGGGCTGATGAGGTAAAAATGCACCCCATCTTCATTGGGTAAAGGAACATAAAGTAGAAACAGATTGTGCAAATTCATAGCAGCAGTTTCATCCATTTCTAGTATCACTGTATGAACTACTGGTTTGCGAATGTAAGCACCATGATGGCTTTTCAGGTTTTGATGGAGAGATTCTTTTCTACTTGTTACTTGTGACACAGGGTAAAAGGAAAAAAGATAAGAGGAAGATGTGTGACAGAGGCCTTTGGACACCAAAGGTAGGAGAGCTGAACTTCTGGTATACAACAAATTCAGCAGGTGTGTTAAGTAGAATTATGGAAGGACTGGAATGAAAAAAATTACATCTGATGTAAAGGAACATGAAGAATGGAGGACATTAGTGATAGCTCAGAAGAAAGAGGGATTAAAGGTCCAGATAAAGCATCAAAGCCAAAAGAAAGGATGTTACACCAATCAAGGGGGACAGTTTTCAAAGTTTTGAGAAAACTTTCAGTAGAATAAGTAGCATGAAGAAGACCATATTGTCAAGATATTGTACATGGAGAAGCTGCAAACTCAGATCATAAACATAGCTGGGCCATAAGAAATCAAATGAGACCCTGCAGTAGCACGCATCCCTTTGCCAAACAAACTGACTGGTTGAAACAAGAAAATGTAGGTTCTCATATGGTTCCCACTAGAGATACCAGCAGTTTGCCTTTGTACCAGGGGGATCTGGCTCAGCTCTGAGACATGCACTCTCCTTTGCAGGACCCTGAGCAGAAGCAGTTTGCGGCCTCACTCCCTGCTCGTTGTAGGCTGCAAATATCGGCTGTTCAAGGGGATGCAGCAGAATCACAAACTGAGGTTCTGCTACAAGGAATTTAGCAGTCAACTTTTCCTCTCCTGCAGCTGCTTATATAGGATGAAGTGATTTGGGCTGTAAATATGACCAGACAACTTTTTATTTGCTTGGTAACTACCGAACATCCAGCTACATGGTAAAATGAATGCAATAGCAAGACAGTTGCAATTAAAGAGTAAATTATGATGACATACATTATTTCTCAATGTCTAAACCATGGTTGAAGGTTACATAGCAATTACTTTTGATCTCATTAAGAATAATTAGTAATTACCAAGTACTCTAAGGGAAATGTGATTACTATGAAGCTACCTGGTATTTCCCCAAGGGAACTCTATCTAGTTACAGAATATATATGCTCCATTACTTAAAGCAGCACGTAAAATACCACTTTATTTATACAGTACAAGCAAACCAGGCCTGTTAAAAAATGTTTAATGAAATATTTGGCAAAGACAAAAGCTTTGCAGAGACTATACTACAGAATGTTTAGAGGCTCATTTAAATCAGCTACTCTTATCTGCCATCTAACATGCCTTATTTTTTAAGGTAAAGCAATAGATGAATTAAAACAAAATTAAAACCATGCTAATCCTCCTCACCTTTTTCTGATGTACTGCTCAGAGAATAAAGTAAGATTTGGGAGACATCTGCTTCTAACTAGAAAATGCTGGAGACAAATATGGGGCAAGCTCATCCTAGCCAGCTGACCACAGCATTAGTGTGAAAAGATACAGATCTACCTGCCTGACTTTGCCAATAGCCTTCAGAAAGACAAGCAGATGTTTAAGTCTCAAAAGAAACATTCTCAAAAGAAACAAAGAGAAAAAGCTGTAAGCTGGTATTTCACTGACGGATTTGCCAAGAGCCTCTGCTGCTGTGAAAAAGGCATCTGATATAGAAGTAGAATGCACCATTTTTTATTTTAAAGTGTATTGATAATAATTAGAAAGGAAATATTTGATATTAGCAACTGGCTATGTGTGGGACAGTGTAAATGTTTATAATGAAACAAAGAATTATTTGTGGATTTTTGTGATTATGCAGTTGACTGGCTTATAAGATTTTTTGTTCTGAATTGACTGTTGGAAAATAATTCTGTTTTGTGAGTTTTAAATCCCCAAATTTCTTTTCTTTACATTTTGGAATCTGGTAAATGGAACTACAGAAAGCATCAGTAAAATTGTCACATATAAGACTGATGCAACTGCCCATTTTGAGGAAAACCCATGTTGTCAGAATTGGTCCAGTTAGCCCTAGAAGGAAATCTTCAGAAATACGAAAGAACTTGCTTTTCACTTTTGAGCTACTGTTTGCCAATGAACCACAGCTGATAAAATCAGAAGAATTATTTTCTCCCTGTTTCTCACATTTTTGGAGGGACTCTAAATGGAAAAGTAAGTGTTTGAGTACTTTTATTTTGTAGAGTGAGAGAGATGCCTTTGCTATTATGGCAGGGCCAAGATATTCTCTGCTAAGGCTTAGGACACTCCTGTATTAAGCAGTGTGATACTGTAATGATAGCTGAATGTCATTTCAGCTGACAGACCCACATGAGGCCTGACAAGCCACACTTGTTCCAAATTCCAGAATAACTAGTTTATTATCAGTGGTGCTTACATTGAGGAAAGTGTTCTGTCTCCTTCATTGTTAATGAGATTTGATAACCTTTCCTCTTATTTAATATTAATTCTTGAGTTTGACTCTAAGTCTTACTATTATTTCAGAAGTTGCTATTTTAATTGTTTCACCTCAGCCTTTAACGTTTTGGCAGTTCTGTAAGTATCCTTTGTACAGCTCAATTTTGTAAGTAAATAACTATTTTTCTATTTTTTCACACTGCAATATCTTCATTCAGCTCTTTGAGAAACACATTTTAATCATTAGGATAATTTGTCTTTCCACATTGATGGTACAAATGTCTAAACGTGTAGGTGTTCCATTGATTGCATTATCTGTTCTCATGACTATGTCATGTTCAAACCAGAGCACATATCCCCTCTGAAAAAGTACAGATCTTTTAGGGCCATATGGATTCACTTTTGAACATGTTGAAACTTAAAACATATTTGGAACTGAGAATATATTTGTGTGTCTTTTAGAATACGTATGTGAATGCAGTCATCTAAGTATTAGCTGGTTCCTAGTCACAGTTGTTGACTTCTGTACTGCATAGATTATATTTCCTTTAAGAAATTTATTTTTGCCCTCATTGCATTTTTCTGGTGATTTATCTGCAAGCAGGTTTAAGCCTACAGTGGTGTTTCACTTGCCATTTCCTTCTCCTTCAGACCATAACCCCATATTAAAATAGGCCTACTCTCCTCCAAACATTCAAGGACGATGTGCGGGATTTTCTGTACTTATCATCCTACTGTGTAGTTCTTCATCAAATGACTCTCTCTAATCAAATTAGATTACCTCCAGCATGCTATCCTTGTCTGCTCTCTGTTATATCCTTGAAAAAGTACAGGTGAGCTTGTCAGACAAAGATTTACTCTTTATGAAACCAGCCTGAGTGTTTTTGTCCATCTTAGATTTTTCTCGGTGCTGTGTGATCTCAGGATTTCTCTTCTTTTTGAGGTCTGATGTCTTAACTTTCTTTTTTCCTTCAGCTTTACTCAATACTGACAAGGCTCTGTTAGTCTCCCTTTAGAGAATCACTTGGTTACACTCAACTGGAAATGCTGCTCAGTATTTCCTTTCAGCTCCAAAGGAAAAGACTTTTTGAACTTAGGATCTGGGTTGGATTCAGTGATTGAGTGCTATGTGGATAGTTTTAAGGTCCCATTCTCTCACTGAGGGGCTGAAGACATTTTATCAACGGTACTTAGCACTTCACACATTTGGGTCTTTATTATGCTTGATGTTTGAGTATTTACACTCACCAGTTTAGGACATAGGCACATTCCAGGGGTCCGAGAGCTCTGCTCGCATTAGGAGCTGGTGTGATGCAGTAGATTGGACCACTCCAAAAAAGTGGAGCACAGTAAATGTCCCTTCCCTACCCTGGCTGCAAACAGCTTTCCTCTTTGTGCTGTCATGAGAGAGACATTTTCCCATTTAAAAGCCATAAAAGACTATTTTGGGGGGGATAATCTCCTAGAATAACCCATTCAGTGACTATTACTGGGCAATTTGGCATTAAAGGGAACTATTCTGCCTTATTACATAAAGTTTCAATTGCTCAGAGCATGAAAGTATGTGTTTTGCTTTTAGCTGGTGAGCTGTGTGGTTCAAATCAATGGAGTTATTGGGTCCTTAAAGTTACCCAAATGTTCAAGAGCTTTGCTGACTCCCAGCCTATGTAAACATAGTGTGCATCTTAACAGGGAATTCAAATCAGGGCTCAGTTTCATGCCTTATAAATCACAGTGACTACATTTACGAATACAATTTACTGAGCTGCTCTTTAATATAATGGCCTTATGTATTAATCTTCTGAAGCATTCATGTGTTTGTTTCTTTTTGTGGTACAATTATTATTCAGGTTTCTTTGCCTGCAGTAGTGCATTGCTGAGAGGGAGAGGTTGTATTTCCTTAAGTACCACATATTTAACAGCAGCAATACTTTTTGAAGACAGAGAAAAATAGCTTTGCATGCTACATCCCAGAAAGTGAAAAAACCCAGGTACATTAGGTACAATGTATTCAGAACTCTGAAACTTATACACAGTCACTTAACTGGCTTGCAGGTTTATTTGGCAGAGAATGAAACCCTACAGGCTTCCAGAGTTAAGTCCTACCCAGTAGATGGCATCCATACACCAACACTCGAGCCTACGCCCAAAGTGCAATGCAGTGAAGATTTTTTGCAATGTTTTATTTATGAAAGAAAATTAACTTTGAATCTTTGTGCTTTGCCTCGGGCAATATAAGCAGTAAACATGATTTTCACACTGATAGGTAACAAATAGTTTTCTTAACAAATTAGATGAACCCTGATGTCTGGTTTCAGATTACTTTAGAGTGATGTGTGTATAATACATTTCTCCTACATTCAGAATCTTTTTGTTTTACACAGGATAAGGTGAAAATGACTGGAGATGTACTGTGAAGTATGAATTATCTGTTGGACAACAGGCATTTTGGTTTTTAAGACCTGTTTTTAATACATGTATAAACCATTCAATTTTTTCACTGCCTGGTACTTCGTAGAGGTGTTTTGCTTTCATATAACAGCTTCCTTGATATTATCACAATATATTTTACAGACGTTGCTTAATTGCATCTCGCAAGAAATACCCCTGTGAAGCATTGCCAACCTGTAGTGATATATCTATACTCCTTTTATGATGGGGAAGCAAGGTATTGAAAGAAGAGTGATAGTATATCAGTGCCAGAGTAAGGAATGAAACCCAGGATAAGTGACTTCTGCTTCCCTGCCCTGTCCATTAGAGATGTTCCTCACAACTATCCACACCTGCTCTTATCTGTCTCACAGCACTGCAACACAGCAAGTATAATCGCACTTGTCTTGATAGGTCTGAAATTTATTGTGGTCTCTTGTATATGGAAATGCAGAGGGAAGCAAGTTGGTGAGGATGCTCTGCAGATAGCAGACTTGATAGCTTTTATATTGTGTTACGAGATTAGGGATGGTTGGATTCCAATCCTGCCTTTCTGACTTAACTGGAGAGACATTGTGGTTGCATATACCCAGGGTTTGAACTGAACTGAATACAAATGATCAAAAGCTTGTGACCATTTGATTTCCTTTCCAATTCCTTTCCAATTCATTTTTTGTTAAATAGCACTTTTTTAAATTTTCCATGGAAATTTTTTAAAAGCTGCTGTTCAATCCCTGAATCTGTCTCCAGAGTAGTTTTGAAAAAACTTATTCCTTTGTACCATCCTGCTTGGACATATAATTCAAGTCCCACTGTGTTGGCAGTGAATTCCACTCTGGAAGAATTCTGATGACACCAGACTTGGGGTGGGTTAGATTGCCTACCAAGGCACTGACCTTTCTCCTCTGGTGATACGGAAATCCTTTGTTAGGCTTGCACCTGAATTTTAGACAGCTAAAATTAGGGGAAATGAAACTATTCTTAAGAGGTTCATCTTCATGCATTATTAAACAACAGGTTCTCTTACATTGGGTGTTTTATCACACTCAATCTTTTATTTTCTTTCTGAATGAAAAATCTGTGGGCTGGTGTACAGTTACCCAAGATTTTCTTTCAGAGGGGTCAGCTGTCTTAAGGTCTGTGGCCACTGCGCTGGGAGCTTGGACAACACCTCCAGAGACATGAGGGAATTAATGTCATGTCTAGCTTGTTTTGTTTCCCTGGATACCATAATTTAACACTGATTCCTCCTTTAGTCTAAGGAAATTGCAAAACTTGATATTTGGTATAACTGGCAGTCAAGCAAGGTACAAAATTACGGTATCTTTTAATAACTGGGAAAATAGTGAGGTTTTTCACCTTTAATTTAACTACCATTCTTTATGTTCTGTGCACTGTCTTCAGGGCATGATTCCTAATGCAAAATATTTTTTAAACATCAAGATTAGAACAGCTTCTTTTCCTGGTAAGATTAAAAGGAACTTTCTAGTAATCCTATTCTATGGCTGTTTCTTTGTGAAAAGTTGAATATATTACACAAAAGATGACTATTGAGTTTGCAACAAATTCAGCCTCCTTATGAAATATTATGCTTGAGACCTTGACTTAATGAAATTCTTTAACAATGCCTATCAGTCAGCACCAGTGCTGCCTCTATTACAGTCAAACAGATAAGTTTAAGAAAATTCTCTACTTTTTTGAGTGAAATTTCCCTGTGATTAAGTGGTGCCTGAAGGTGAATTTTCTTTTTAAAGTTTGAACAAAAACTGTGAAATAATTTGTGACTTATAGCCCCCAAATGAGATTTTCCCTACAGAAAAATTATTGCATTATTATTTTGCTCTTTATAAGTAAAAAAAAGGATAAAGTTTGAGATCTGAAGCTTACTTTAACTGCCTACTGAACTAATCCCTGATGACTAGTAAGTGGTTTGGTGACTAGTTAAGAACTGACATGAAGAAAGGGAACCATGGCTTGTTTAAAATAATAGCAGATTTAGAATGTATGTTGAATGTGCAAATTTCAGTTTTGACCACCGTTGGCGTCACTGTTTGTGGTGACTGCATCTAGACCAACAAACCTGCCGGGCTTGATCCATATTCCTAAATTATTAGCTGCAAAAGACTCAGATTAACCAGGGATCAGACACAGAGCTCTGACTGAACAAAGGATTACAAACATCATCCTGGCTCATGAAGCTCTTTCAAACAATAGAGACCCTGAATAGTTAAAACTTGGAATTGACCATTCATTATTGGACGAGGTGAATTTTCTCTCCTGAGGGCTGAATCATAGACGTCTAGGTCTAAAGACTTTATTGTGAATTACTGAGAGCTGGGAAAATCCCCTCTGAATTGGAGACAGAAGAAGGTTTTTCAGATATGCAGAGTCTGAACCCATGCTGTATTGCCAAATTAAAGTGGGTGCAATGATTCACTGCTAAATATGCAGATAAGACACCTACTTAAAGGAAGGTTAGGGCTTTTTTACTTGAACATTGTTTATTTGGAATATAATTACTTCTAGAAATGTTGACCTTTACATGTCTTGAATAGGGTGCTGTTAAGTTGTGTTCCAAAATTAGGTTCTGCAAAAAGAAAGGCTAGAAGAATGGTAAAACTAGAATAATAATAGATACATCTCCAACTTGGTAACTTTGGAAGGGAATAGTATTTTTAATGTCATTACCTTGCTGTGTTAGAAGCAAATGACAAAAGCTGCGCTAGTGAAGAAAAACAGAAGCTCTGTGCAGACCTTGACACCTCCATATTTCTGTGGAGCTTTGTGATGGTTTCCACAGTTGAGGTGCAAGGGCAAGAGTGAAGACTCTTCCCGAGACCCAGGGGAGGGAAGACTCAGTAAAATGATGAGCAGACATGGTCTTGAAAACATTTCATTTGGAATGTCGGTCCACTTTTGACAATGCAGTGTCAAATTTTAAGTGGTGCTGGATGTCCTTTTCAAACAAGCACAGACTAATACTACCATTGTCATACAACCTTACTGCCTCGGGAGCTTTTGCAACAATTTTGCAACTATCCACACAAACGATTGAGGCTGAAAGCTTGCATTAGACTCTCCTACATTCTAAGCACAGGAAATTTGACCATGTTTCACTTCCAGTAAAGGCATCTTTCATGCCCCAGTTTTGACTGGTGGAAAGTAGAAGGTAAGAAGAAAGAATAAAAAGAGCAAATTAAAACATAACTGCTGGGTCAACATGGGGACATTAATTTTTGGTCTATATGTTAATTGCTGTGATGTCCACAGTAGTAAATGTGTCTGCTGCTATGGTCTCTTGGGGGCTCTGGGATGCTGCCTGGCTCTCTGGTTTCCCACTCGCTGTTGCTACTCCCCAGAAAGAGCTGTTTCAACAGTCAGCTGGGCCTGGCTAACAGGATAGGTGAACTGTGCTGTGGATATATGTGAAGTACGGACCTAGCCATGGAGGACATCTGGTGGTCTGCTTATTAGTGAGCATTACTCTGCAAAAAACCTATTTTAACAAAACAGTCTGCAGAGAAAAAATATCTTGAGAGTAGAAATTCAGTGTGAGCTGTTAAAATGCACCTGAAGATGACCACGCTGCTGTTGCTTTGAATCACTTCCTGCAGCTTGCTGTGGACTGTTAGTCAAAAAGAAAACACCAAGAAGAAAGTCTAAATTAATCCCCAGACAATACAAATGCAACTACACTTGAGTTCGTATGTACTGATTTCACACTGCATTGCCTGAGGATACACTGAGTGTTAGCATGAGGCAATGTTCATCTAGACTTTGGTTGAAGTTGTGTCTTATTCCTACAGTCATAAAATTCACTAAGTGAAAGGTCAGACATTTTATTTGGGGAAAGTACATGAAGTGATTTTCTCTAATGGGAATTTGTACCAATATAGAAACAGTCCTTCCTAAGATGCTTGGAATGTGATGAAAAATAACGTCACAGCCTCATTTTTGTGTTTTTAACACTTGGAGAAGCATCTCCTGATACTAACTGTTGCTGAGGATGCAGCGTGACTGTCATTGTGCATGAGGCAATATTTATCCAAATCTTTTGCTTTCTTCACTCTAACCAGGAACATCTGCTGTTTAACGAAAGTGAAAGTCCATTTTATAAAATATTTTATTTTTGAAGATTTTTCAAGCAAGTTTATTACAGAATAGCAAACCCAGAGGGAACTAAGGGTGTTTTGCTATAAAAAAAAAAAAAAAAAAAAAAGCTTTCTGCAATCCAAACCACTGCTTGGGTACTTTCTGAAGCCTTATAACCAGTCTGGGAAGGTACATTGGTAAATTTCCTCATGTCTGGCATCAAGACAGATCTCAGTTAACCCAGAATTAATCTTAATATGAACTACTTTTCTTCACCCTTGGCTCACCTCTTCCTCTCCTCCTTCCCCTGTAATGCTTTAGTTCCTTCAAGGCCAACTAGAACTGCCACACTACAGTTGTCTGTATGTGCTAGCAATGACCTGGGGTTTCATCCAGCTGCCAGGAGAATTTGTACTTACTGCAGGAGGACTGGGGCATCAGCTCACACCAGCTTCAATGGGAATACATGCTTTTCATAAATCTGCAAAAACCAGGAGAGACAAAAAAAAATTTTTGTATATTTTATATGATTTTCTTGAAATGTTTGCATTTAAAAGGATGCAGACTGGTAGTGTCCAGTCCTTCCTTTCCTTCATTATGGAAAATAGGAGATTTTTTTGTCACTAACTTAAGCACTTATTTTGGAACAGTTCTCTTGCTAAAATTTCAAGGAGACCTGGTCAATGCAGAGACACTGTCTGGACAGAAAAGTCATCTAATGTTTTCTTTGAGAGGACTCTGTGTTCTCTGGCTCCAGCCTATGTTCATCTGAGAGCTGACTCTTCTTATTACAGCTGACAGGGCTAATGCACCTCTTCCCATTTCTTGTACATATGTACAGACGCTTTTATGTGCATACCTAACTGAAGTGCTTGGTTTGCAGCACGAAGAGAATTGAATTTGAAATAATTCCTGGTACAACTGCAATTCAAAATGAATGTTATTCAAAATGAATAACACTGCACAATGTTATTTGAATAGTAATAGCTCCCACAGAGGCAGTAGTTTTGGAACTATATTATTAGCAAGAAAGCTTGAATTACTACCAATACCTACATATTTGCAATATACTTAAAAATATTGCTGTTTCACTATTTTTTACCCTGCTTAAAGGATGATTGAGATGTCCATGAATTGTGAAGCAGTCTTCTGGGCAGAGTTTTAATTAAGTGGATTCTGTGGAAGTGAATTTGATGTTAATAAAACAACCACAGATCTTTTTGGTTTAACGTAAATGTTTTATGTATGTGCCCTATGGGGAAATAAAGAGAAGAAAGGTACAAGCTGTGTAAATATAGCAGTATAAGAAACAAAAATTAACTCATCTACCTCCACTTTGGAAAAGAAACCTGATTATTTGCAAATGTTATGCTATTATCTGCTTGAGTTTTCAGGTGAACAATTTGCAATAATTTTACCTAGTCAGTTATGCATAACATCCCCAGGACAGGATATCTGGGCTTAGTCCCTGCAGTCCTGTATGAGAAAAGGGCATATCACCTATGTTTTAAAACCAGATCCTATAGATACAGATAGCTCAGGTGAATTGCTCAAAGTCTCACAGGAAGTCTCAAGTGAGCCCAGGTAGACAACTGAACCCCTGAGAGCTCTAATTCAGTACACTAATACCAGAGAAACTTCTGGTTTTTAGTTCACCCATAATAAAATGACAGAAAAAATGCCACCTCTCCATGAAGCTTTTAAGCAATATTTACCATAACAATATGCTGTGCTGTTGTCTATTGCTAAGCTTTCAGTCAACCTGTTTCAATATTACCAGTCCAGCTGATGAAAGTGTTGTTGAATATTTGTGTTACTCTTCAGGTGCTGTTCTTTGAGAAATTCATGTGACTGGTTGTTTTTTCTTATTCAAAATATTTAATCTCTTTAGGGAACAATACCCTCCCAATTTTAAATTTTCATCATGTGTGCCTGATTTTCAGCTCTTCTGTGGTGCAGATGAAGTTTAAAACTTCACAGCTGTATCTATGTGTAGGGTTGGCTCAAAACCTCTCAGCAAAATGGACAATTTCAGTGGCAGTGGCAAACTCTCCTTCTCCGGAGACTTTGAGTAGGTGCCGTTTTCTAATATCGTGTGGCTGTGGCCTTGATCCCTTGCATGGCCAGCTTGGGTTTGTGCCTATTTCCACCTTTGCTGACACGAAGAAGAGGAGAAAAGAAAGTCTCCGGAGTCCTTCATCTTCCTTCCTGTGGCTGGGGTGACCTGTTGCCTGCACTGCCTCAGTGACTGAGGCAGGAGGAAAAAATTCTGAGAATGGAGCCAGGCTCCCCACTGAAGTAGATTGGGAGCTTGCCTACTTCCTAGTGATGTAAGCCACTCAGTTGAGGATGGACCCTGGGAGAAGAGCACAAGACAGATTTTGCTGACCCTGTCAATCTGCTTGTTGTGGGGACCTTCTGGCACTACTATGCAGTAGTGCTTGCTTCATGGTCCATCTGGTGTGAGGCAAAGACTCTTCTCAAGTCTTTGTGTCCACTTTGCTTGGATATTAGTTTAGACACACTTGTAGGCTGGTCTCCAATGGTTTGTGGAAAAGGAAAAGCCAGGCACATTCAGCCTTTTAGTCCTTACTTGCAGAGCTGTCTTTAAATTTTTGAGATGTAAACATATGCAAGTTACTGGAGTTCCCCTGCATGACCATCTTTCCTTGGAAGTAACTATTATCTCTGTATTTCTATCCATGGTTTCAAAAAAAAAAGTCTGTCGGCTTGCTTTCCAGATAAGGCACCCTAGCAAGAGAAGATGTTTGCTATCAGGGAGCAGCTACCAACACTGCAGGCTTGGTGCCTCAAGTTCAAATGTGTGTTTATTATCAGCCTAACAATCTATCTACATACAGTGACAAGTTTTGTAGCTGTGTATGGAAAATGCCTGAATGATTTCTGCATGGTGAAAACAGATCACATCTGCTTTGAACCAGGGACTTTTTTTCCTCATGTAACGTGTTGGGGAAGTGAGAGAGGGCATGCAGGACTCTCTAAAGCTGCCCATCAACAGACTTTGGCATCCCAAGGGGAGAAAGGAGGGAAAGTTGTAGCTCAAAACTCCAGATATTTTTCCAAGAGTGTCTGTAATTGGACTGGCATGGCTTGCTGTTATTTTTAAATTCTGATAGCACCCATGGGCTCAAAACTGGATCAAAGCAATAGGCAAAGCCAGGCACACCCTGGTTAACGGACAACATGGGGAGAAGGTGGAATCTCCCATAACTTTTGCCAACAACAGCATCTGGGCTAAATTAGTCCATTTTGGCTCTGTTTATAGTCACTGCAAATGTGTTGAAGGTGATTTGTCCCATTCTAGGAGAAGTATCTACTTTGGATGATATCTTTGGATATCTACCCATTGTCATTGACTACAGGCGGAAACAGCATAGACTGGATGCTAAACAGTTAACGATTGAAGATAAGTAAAACATAGCCCACCTGTAATTCTAACTGGCGGGAATTTTGGGTATTCATAAAATTGAGCCTGCAAAATAGTAGCACTGTGGGAATCCATTGACCTCACACACATGAAGACAATATTTTTCCTGCATCTGACAAAATTGTTTGCCTAAGATAGATTTTTATTTACATACCCACTAAGATGCGAGTTAGGCTTTCAGTATTGTTTCTATTATGCAGGCTGACTATTCTAACTGATATTGCACAAGTCTGATTTCCTTTGTCCAAAAAGAAAAGAATGCTCTCTTTGGGTACATGCAGAGTCCACCAGGGAAGCATTAGGACTTCAATGGTCAGGAAAATCCAAGAGCATAATAAAACGAGGTTTAACTAAGGTGGCATGCAAAGTAAATTACATGCTTCTGTTTCTAAGCAAGGTATCTTTAAGCTGTGAGGAATTTGTAATGGAATGACTGATACAGACAAGAGCGTTTTATTCCCATCATAGAATCATAGAATCATAGAATGTTCCTTTGATTTCAAAGTACTGCAAGTCAGAATTGATGAGGATCCCTCTGAAATAAAGAGAAGAACTAAGTTCAGAGCTGCTCTCTGTGAAGGTCAGAGATAGAAGTGGACTGTCTAAGGAAGTTGCAAGTAACAGCTTTGTAATTTAAGAAAAGTAATGAAAAGTGTTTTAAGCTGAATCCACATGTAAAAGTGAGTAGAACTAAGATAATTACAAAAACTACAGAACATTGCCCTTTAAAAAAGGGCACAAAAACGAAAAGAAAAAAAATAGACTTAACACTCTATTGGGGGCTTGTGAGGAAAGACAAACCACAGTATGCACAGCAGCTTAGTAGATAGGTAACAAGCATTAACATGCACAAATCTGTGTTCAGAGAGGGTGTAGAGAAGACAGAGGCAAACTCATCTCGGAGTTGCACAGTGAAATTACAAGAGGCAGTGGACAGAAGCTGAAACATGAGAAAATCTGATTATATATCAGGATTTTTTTTTTCACCAAAAGTGTGGTCAAACAGTGGAACAGAGTCTCAGAGAGGTTTTACAGTCTCTGTCCTCAGAGATACTCAAAAGTGTGTTGGACAAGGCCCTGAGCAACCTTACCTAACTGGCCTTGTTTTGTGTAGGGTTTGGAATAGATGACACCTGGAGGTCCTTTTCAACCTAAATTTTTTGGGTAATTTTGCAAAAAAAGCATGAAAATTTACCAAAGATTTGGGTGATCTGCCTATGCCAGGTTTATCAAAATACATTTATTGAACAAATGCCATTTCCCTAAAAGAAAGGCAGCTTACAGAAGAGCTATATTCTCATCTATCTCGTGGTCTTTTCTTTTTTTTTTAAAGATTCTCAATTGCCTGAGTATTCTTGTCCTTATTTTATAATTTAAACTAGATTTTTTTTTTTCAGGAAAGTTCAAAATGAAAATGTTTGGAAATAATTTCAAATAAAAGGTTTGGGTTAGGGCCATGCAAAGAGTTTATCTGTTTGGCTGTCCATGGAAAAAAATATAAGTCAACCCTTACCAAAAGAAAACCTGAAAAAAATCCAATTTTAAGGAAAGCTAAGCATTTTCTATATGACCATAATTCCAGACTTCAGCAAATTATTTGGGTGTGTTTGTATTTTGGAAGAACTTGCACCTTCAGCAAGTTTGCAGATGACATCAAGCTGAGTGGTGCGGTTGACACACCAGGATGAGATGTCATCCAGAGGGACCTGGGCAAGCTGGAGAGGTGGGCCTGTGTGAACCTCATGAGGTTCAACAAGGCCAAGTGCAAGGTCCTGCACCTGGGACGGGGCAACCCCCGATATCAGTACTTGCTGGGGGATGAAGAGATTGAGAGCAGCCCTGCAGAGAAGGACTTGGGGGTACAGGTGGATGAAAAGCTGGACATGAGCCGGCAATGTGTGCTTGCATCCCAGAAAGCCAACCATATCCTGGGCTGCATCAAAAGCAGCATGGCCAGCAGGTCGAGGGAGGGGATTCTGCCCCTCTGCTCTGCTCTGGTGAGACCCCACCTGGAGTACTGCGACCAGCTCTGGGGCCCTCAGCACAAGAAGGACATGGACCTGTTGGAGCGGGTCCAGAGGAGGCCACAAAAATGATCTGAGGAGCACCTCTCCTATGAGGCCAGGCTGAGAGAGCTGGGGTTGTTCAGCCTGGGGAAGAGAAGGCTGCAGGGAGACCTTAGTGCGGCCTTCCAGTACTTAAAGGGGGCCTACAGGAAAGATGGGGAGAATCTTTTTAGCAAGGCCTGTTGTGACAGGACAAGGAATAATGGATTTAAACTAAAGGAGGGTAGATTTAGACTAGACATAAGAAAGAAGTTTTTTATAATGAGGGTGGTCAAGCACTGGAACAGGTTGCCCAGAGAGGCAGTGGAGGCCCCATCCCTGGCAACATTCCAGGTCAGGTTGGACGGGGCTCTGAGCACCCTGATCTGGTTAAAGCTGTCCCTGCTCCCTGCAGGGGGGTTGGGCTAGATGACCTCTAAAGGTCCCTTCCAACCCAAAGCATTCTATGAGTCTATGTTTCCATGAATATTCTATTTTATTCAACCGATCACTGAGCCAAAGAAGCTGTCTGTAGCAAAAGCAGAACAGAAGGAGGTGGAAAGAAGGCAGCAACAGGTCAAGAGGTTTGGAGGCAGACTTTCCTCCTGTCTTAGCTATCTGGGAACTAGCCCATACTCAGCAGAGTCATTTTTTTTTATTCTAGTTTTCCAGTGCAGCAGGCCAGGAGTGTGTGAAGCTGCCAAGTGACATCCTTCCTTTGTACAAGGTGTCAATACAGCCCTGAATCTGTAAACAGGAAATTAAGCTCATTTTGAGGTGGAAATACATCCAATTTTGGTCCCTGCTCTGGTGACTAGAAAAGTTTCATGTAATATTTTATCATAGAATCATAGAATTATTTTGGTTGGAAAAGACCTTTAAGATCATCCAGTCCAACCATTACCCTACATTACCACGTCCACACTAAACCAGTCAAGGGCAGACTAGACTAAACCATGTCCCAGGGTGCCACGTCTACCCATTTTTTGAACACTTCCAGGGATGGGGACTCCACCACCTCTCTGGGCAGCCTATTCTAATGCTTGACTACACTTTCCATGAAGAAATTTTTCCTAATATTCAATCTAAACCTCCCCTGGCACAGCTTGAGCCCATTTCCTCTTGTCCTATCGCTAGCTACATGGGAGAAGGTCTCCCCTCAGCCTCCTCTTCTCTAAGCTAAACAACCCCAGTTCCCTCAGCTGCTCCTCATAAGGCCTGTGCTCCAGACCCTTCACCAGCCTTGTTGCCCTTCTCTGGACACGCTCCAGCACCTCAATGTCTTTCTTGTAGTGAGGGGCCCAAAACTGGACACAGTATTCCAGGTGCAGCCTCACCAGCGCCGAGTACAGGGGGACAATCACCTCCCTGCTCCTGCTGGCCACACTATTCCTGATACAAGCCAGGATGCTTTTGGCCTTCTTGGCCACCTGGGCACACTGCTGGCTCATGTTCAGCCGGCTGTCTACCAACACCCCCAGATCCTTTTCTGCCAGGCAGCTTTCCAGCCACTCCTCCCCAAGCCTGTAGAGCTGCATGGGGTTGTTGTGACCCAAGTGCAGGACCCGGCACTTGGCCTTGGTGAACCTCATACAGTTGGCCTTGGCCCATCGATCCAGCCTGTCCAGGTCCCTCTGCAGGGCCATCCTACCCTCCAGCAGATCAACCCTCCTACCCAACTTGGTGTCATCTGCAAACTTACTGAGGGTGCACTCAATCCCCTCATCCAGATCATCGATAAAGATATTAAACCAGGCTGGCCCCAAAATGGAGCCCTGGGCAGCACCGCTCGTGACCGGCCACCAACTGGACTTAACTCCATTCACCACAACTCTCTGGGCTTGGCCACCCAACCAGTTTTTTACCCAGCGAAGACTACGCCTGTCCAAGCCATGAGCTGCCAGCTTCCCAAGGAGAATATTATGGGAGATGGTGTCAAAAGCTTTGCTAAAGTCCAGGTAAATGACATCCAGAGCGTAATGCCTATGCTGCAAACAAGTTAAAATTTTCCCTCAACAAACATGTTGCTTAATCTTAGTCTTCATATATGTTGTTTAGGATGGTTTCTGGAGGCATGGCCTCCCCTCTGTCAGAAGAAAAAACTGAACCTTCATCTACAATATCTTGAGTGAACAGGTCTTTGGGAGAAATGCAGGAGATAGGGGATATCTTGTCTTCATGGGAGGGTTTGTAAATCTAAGACTACCTTTTTTCCAGCTTAAAACTGTGTCACAAAAAGCTTTTTTGTTTGTTTGTTTGTTTTGCAAATAAGATATTTATTGGAGATACTTTTCACTGTGGTTTCAATTGGTCTCACTGGAAGTATTTTTGTAATATGAAGTGACAGAAATATCTGGCGTTTTAGCTCATTTAAACTCAGGAAAAGTTTCTAAAAGTAGATGTCCAGTTAAACTGTCATCTGCATGCTGAGAGAGCTTCAGGACTTACTCACTAGCCAGAAGAAATCAATGACATCCCATACTACCGGTGCACACCTAGCTGTCATTTTTGCCATGATTATCCCGTAGTTAAACTGGTCATCTAATAAGAAGTGCCAGAGTTAAAAAATGTTGGATGTTGTTATTCTGCCAAAAGAGCTAGTCACTGAAGGAGGTTATCATAGGATCATGAGACAACTAAGGTTAGAAGGGGACTCAGGAGGTCTCTAGTCCAACCTCCTGCTTGAAATGAGGTCACCCCAGGTTGATGAGGGATTTATGCAGCTGGATCTTGAGAACTACTGAGGTCTGAGATCCCACAACCTTTCTGGGCCGTTGTTCCACTGCACAACTGTGCTTGTGGTGCAAAAGCTTCTCTTTATATCCAAATCTGAACATCTTTTGTGTCAATTTATGCCTGTAGTCTCTTGGTACCCCAACATGTACCACAGTGAAGAGCACAGCTCTGCCTCCTTGATGATGTTCCTGTAGGCACTGGGGGGCTGCCGTTGGGTGACCCTGAAGCCATCTCCTCTTCAGAATGAACAAATCCTGCTCTCTCAGCCTCTCCTCACAGACGAAGTGCCCCAGCCCCTGACCATCGTAGTGACCCTCTCTTGAACTTGCTCCTGTTTATCAACAACCAGAAAGGTACCAGAAAGCCCTGTCAACTGGAGAGGTACAAGAAGAAGATCAGTAACACTAGAGCCTCAAGCAAGACAGGGAGTTCAGGGAACAGGCAAAAATGTCTGAATGTCTGATAGCAATTGCCAGGCCCCTGATTTGGCCAGCACTAGGGATCTAAGGAATCCCACCTCTTAGTGAGCAGAGAAGCTAACCAAGGAACTGGATCTAGTATTAGGGAACAAGTATCCAGAGAACAGGTATAAAAAATGGGGAATGGGAAGAATATATAGGAGATAAAGGAGGATCATAGAATCATAGAATTGTTTAGGTTGGAAAAGACCTAGATCACCGAGTCCAACTGTTAATATAACACTGCCAAGTCCACCACTACACCATGTCCCTAAGCACCACATCTATACATCTTTTAAATACTTCCAGGGATGGGGACTCAACCACTTCCCTGGGCAGCCTGTTCCAATGCTTGACAATACTTTTGGTGAAGAAATTTTCCTCAATATCCAATCTAAATCTCCCCTAGCACAACCTGAGGCCTTTCCCTCTCATCCTATCACTTGTTACTTGGGAGAACAGACTGTCACCCACCTCGCTACAACCTCCTTTCAGGTAGTTGTAGAGAGTGATAAGGTCTTCCCTCAGCCTCCTTTTTTCCAGCCTAAGTAGAAAAAACAGCCAGACAGGCATGAAGGAATCATTTTTGAGGAGGGGGAGAAGCAAACTCATAGGAAGCATGAGGAGGAGAAGCAGCAGCCTGGGAAACAGGGAAACGCATGCAATGCAGAAAATGACGGAAAAGTGCATGAATGCGATAAGAAAGAGATAGCATGAAGCAAATTGAGACTGTAACACTCTGTACTCCCTGCCAGTTGGACATCTGTCTGTTTTCCTGAGGGGAAAAAAGAGAGGATGGTTGTGACGGGTGATAATTTTGTATGTACACAAAGGGTTTTCATCTTGAGAAGAAAAAAGGTCTCTGTCCTTATGGTTTAGGCTTTTTGTTTAATTACACTTAATGGCATCTTCCTCAGTGCATTACACAATAGAGCAGCTGTCACCAGAACAGGATCTTGCTACTTTGAGAATTTAATGACCTATCATTTTTGCTTTGATGGTGGCGGGAACATTGCACTGTTTTGAACTACTTACGATTGTTCTTGGTGACTTCTTTCTGCCTTCTGTCCTCCCAGTGAAAATGGAAAAGTTGCTCACAATGTTTTTTTAAGAACTTAGCAGAAACATCCTTCTTGATATGACACTACTTTTCCAGCAGCCTGACTTCTGAGACTAGGGTGAAGAATTGATTGCTAGTCTTTTCTATTATGAAATCCTGCTTCCTCTGCCTTCATCATGAGAGAAAAAAAAGGTGAATAAACTTGCTTGGCTTTTCTGAAGTATAATAAGCAAGACTAAGAAACTTCTTTTATCAGAATTGAGGTCTACAGTCAGTGCTGAAAGAAGTCCTGCACACCTAGTGTCATGGCAAAGACAACTGAAGCATTATTATATGTACAAATGACACAAGTGGCAAGGTGGTTATCTACTTGAGAGCTTTGCTAACCCTGTACAGGAATACTGTGATGAGTTCTGCTGTCCATACTTTGAAAATGATCTTGAAAAGTTAAGAAGAGTCAAAACAGCTGCAAAGCGGAGGCTGTACCTTATGGGTGCACTCTATTCATCTAACACTTTCTACAGTTGTAGAACAACCCCCGATATCAGTACAGGCTGGGGGATGAAGGGATTGAGAGCAGCCCTGCAGAGAAGGACTTGGGGGTACTGGTAGATGAAAAGCTGGACATGAGCCAGCAATGTGCACTTGCAGCCCAGAAAGCCAACCGAATCCTGGGCTGCATCAAAAGAAGCGTGGCCAGCAGGTCGAGGGAGGTGATTCTGCCCCTCTACTCTGCTCTGCTGAGACCTCACCTGGAGCACTGCATCCAGCTCTGGGGCCCTCAGCACAAGAAGGACATGGACCTGCTGGAGCGGGTTCACAAGAGGGCCACCAAAATGATCCGAGGGCTGGAGCACCTCTCCTATGAGGCCAGGCTGAGGGAGTTGGCGTTGTTCAGCCTGGAGAAGAGAAGGCTGCAGGGAGACCTTAGTGCGGCCTTCCAGTGCTTAAAGGGGGCCTACAGGAAAGATGGGGAGAATCTTTTTAGCAAGGCCTGTTGTGACAGGACAAGGAATAATGGATTTAAACTAAAGGAGGGTAGATTTAGACTAGACATAAGAAAGAAGTTTTTTATAATGAGGGTGGTCAGGCACCGGCACAGGTTGCCCAGAGAGGCAGTGGAGGCCCCATCCCTGGCAACCTTCAAGGTCAGGTTGGACGGGGCTCTGAGCACCCTGATCTGGTTAAAGCTGTCCCTGCTCCCTGCAGGGGGGTTGGGCTAGATGACCTCTAAAGGTCCCTTCCAACCCAAAGCAGTCTATGATTCTATAAAAACAACGGCACATGAACTGGTAACTGAAATGGGAAATATTCAAATAGGAAGTAAGATCTAAAAGTGTTTTTGTCAATAAGATTGAATAGCTTTCAGATCCCTACTAAGGAGTATGGTAAATCACAAATTTCTGCCTTTAACTCAAGAAGAGATGTCTTTCTAAAGTCTTTGTGCTAATTGAATTGCAGGCTTTTGCATATGAAAAAAGTATTATTAACATTCTGTGACTTCTATGCTTCAGAGAGCACATTAGAAGACGATTAGTTTCTTCTGGCCTTATAATCCTGTCTTTGTTTACATTTTTATCTGAAGCTTGGGTGTGAGCTCATGATCAAAATGAGACTTGCCCATTTTGGATGCTGTTTTCATGCCTGCAAGCAAGACCTCAGACATGTTAGGTCCTCTACACTATGCCCCACATGTCAAAACATGTCTAGTGTGTTTGCAGACCCTCAGATCTCCTTCAATACGTTGCCATTAGGCCCTCTGCAGGGGAATGGGAGAAAAAAATGAGCAAGTGGCTGCTTTCTCATCTGGTAAATTGCTACAATCTTTACAGCTAAAAGGAAGCTGGTAGGATATTCTTCCAAGGATCCCTAGGTGTTAGCAAGACAGACACTGATAAACTGCTCTGTCTGCCACATGATTAAAGCACAGCTATGTTACATCATAACTTTTCCTCATTGAATTCCTGGAGTTGTGCGTAACACAAGGCAGATTTGTCCCTGGATTCTGTTCCTGCATAATACCTATTAAAGTCTCTTTCCTAGGAAAGCGTAAGATGGAAATACAGTGACTTATGCAGCATCCCTGGAGGGTCACAGTTGTAACGTCTGCCTAACGCAGTGTCATTGATGTCATCTTCTCTGCATGAGTATTATTTTGTCAGTGTTGTGTGGTGCTTTGAAGAAACAAAGTGATACAGAAATGCACAGTACTAATGAAATACTTACGCATTCTTATCATGTAACCTCATTTTCCCAGTCTTTAATCACCATATATGAATATGTTTCTACTGTAATTTAGGGAAGAATTTAAGCATAGATTTAACTCAAAACTGTTTCTTGTCATTATACTTTATATTTCATGTTGAGCACATGTCTAAAAGTGCCTTGATTTTGGTCTGTATATTTAACCTTAAAGTTCACTTGTGACTGTTGCTAAAATGGAGTAATTAAAAGGGTCATGAGATAGGTGGAGTCAGTGGAGAACCTGAAGGGAAGGCCAAGTGCAAGCATTCTGTTTTCAGGGGTTAATTATTCCTTTTAGGATGTTTGACTTCAGTGAAATTCAATACACATTTTTATCCTGGCAGCTGAGAAATAACATTAAACTTGCAGAAACTGGCTGCGTGAAACAGGTCTAACATTACAATTTCTGTAGTGCCTTGTGTCCTTTTTTCAGAGATGTTTAGCTGCTGATGACACAGAATTGATTCACATCTGACCAGGGATACCCTTGGAACTGAACATTCTGGGTTTTATATCATACTATTGAACCTAAATCTCCCTGGAAGATCTCTGCCTGTGGTCTGAAGACCTCCCTAGGCGTGCTGTTGTCAAATTGAGTGATGAGTGAGCTGCTTATTTCAGAACTCAGCATGGAAATGGCCGTATTAATGACCCCTATCCACTTATCACAGATCATTGTTACTATAGGTTTTCCTGCTGATGACTGGCTATAGAAACAGAAGGAAGTAAAAAATGGACTCAGTCATTTAGCCCTTTACAGACTGCAAATCATCATTCATACACCGGTAGCATAATAGAAATATAACAAGGTGGTCACAGGAATTAATTTTTTTTTTTTTTTTTTAACTGTGGAAAAATGGGTCATAAAATCAGGAAGTTATGCCTGAATGTCAACATTAAGTTTAAACAAAATCCCAGGAAGCTGAAGCAAAAAGATTATATTAGAACCCATTCCTTCTTCTAAATTTTGTCCCATATTGAGAATAGGTTTTAAGATTTATGGTGCAGGACTAAAGTGTGTTTCAGTTACCCAAGTCTAAGACATAAATTCTCAGAAGCCTTGCCTGAACTTTTACATGCCTGAAACCTCAGATACATTGTGTACAGTAAAGTTCTCAAGGTAAAGGGATAGTGTTTATCTCTTCTCACTGACATCTCCATCTGTGCTCCTTACCCTATATAAAAAAACAAGCCCTCATAGCGTGCAAGGCAGCTGATTAATTTTAGGCCTATAATTTTACTCAAGAAGTCACTTCAAACAGTGCATTGCTGCATGTTCAGAAAGGAGAGCGAGCTACTAGGTCCTGCCTCAAGAGGCACATGGATTATTATTATTTTTTAAGCCAAGTCTATTTTTCCATGCCGAGTTCATTTACCTTTGCTTTCTTTGTCAGATTTTCCCAGTGACTTCAGGTGGGGTTTTTTTGCCATGCTATAATAAGTCTTACTACACTGTATGCAGAAATGGTGGCAAGGCAAAAGTAGTTTTAACCTCTTTTGCAGCATTCTCTGTTGGAGTAGACGTACTCTCTAGCATGGCACAGCAGTGGTTACACACGCTTCAGTGATACTGAGGATATGTTAACCTTTATGTGTAACAACTTTGTATGATTTTACATATACTCCAAACAGGCCTATCATAAATGCATTTGTGACATTTGTCAGCCTGTATCACCAGGTTAATGTTGAATAGCTTTGGCATATACAAGTCATAGAATCATAGAATGCTTTGGGTTGGAAGGGACCTTTAGAGATCATCAAACCCAACCCCCCTACATTGAGCAGGGACAGCTTTAATCAGATCAGGTTGCTCAGAGCCCCATCCAACCTGACCTTGAATGTTTCTATGGATGGAGCCTCCACTGGGCAACCTGTTCCAGTCCTTCACCACCCTCATTGTAAAAAATTTCTTCCTTACGTCCAATCTAAATCTACCCTCTTTCAATTCAAAACCATTATTCCTTGTCCTCTCACAACAGACCTTGCTAAAAAGATTCTCCCCATCTTTCCTACTGGCCCCCTTTAATTATTGAATGGCCACAATAAGGTGTCCCTGGAGCCTTCTCTTCCCCAGACTGAACAACGCCAACTCTCTCAGCCTGGCCTCATAGGAGAGGTGCTCCAGCCCTCGGATCATTTTGGTGGCCCTCCTCTGGACCTGCTCCAACAGGTCCATGTCTTTCCTGTGCTGAGGGCCCCAGAGCTGGATGCAGTGCTCCAGGTGAGGTCTCAGCAGAGCAGAGTAGAGGGGCAGAATCCCCTCCCTCGACCTCCTGGCCACGCTTCTTTTGATGCAGCCCAGGATTCGGTTGGCTTTCTGGGATGCAAGCATCCATTGTTGGCTCATGTGCATCTTTTCATCCACCCGTAACCCCAAGTCCTTCTCGGCAAGGCATTCATCCCCCAGCCTGTATTGATATTGGGGGTTGCCCCGTCCCAGGTGCAGGACCTTGCACTTGGCCTTGTTGAACCCCATGAGGTTCACACAGGCCCACCTCTCCAGCTTGCCCAGGTCCCTTTTGATGACATCTCGTCCTTCTGGCATGTCAACTGCACCAACTCAGCTTGGTGTCCTACAGCAAGAATGAGAAATAGGTGCAAGGAGGGCTATCATGTCTGAATATTATGAAAGGAGGAAGAAGAGGAGTGAAAGGACTTCTTCAAAAAGACTGCCTGTTCCTTTGGGGGGATCTTAACTGCAATATTTCACAGATCTTTTATTGGGCAGGTAAAGATAGAATCATAGAATCATAGAATCATAGAATCATCTAGGTTGGAAAAGACCTTTAAGATCATCCAGTCCAACCATTAACCTACACTACCAAGCCCACTCTAGACTAATCAAGGGTAGACCAGACTAAACCATATCCCGAAGTGCCACATCTACCCGTTTTTTAAACGCCTCCAGGGATGGGGACTCCACCACCTCTCTGGGCAGCCTGTTCCAATGCCTGACCACCCTTTCCGTAAAGAAATTTTTCCTAATTCCAGTCGAAACCTCCCCTGGCGCAGCTTAAGCCCATTTCCTCTTGTCCTATCGCTAGCTACTTGGGAGAAGAGACCAACACCCACCTCACTACAACCTCCTTTCACGTAGTTGTAGAGAGCGATAAGGTCTCCCCTCAGCCTCCTCTTTTCCAGGCTAAACAACCCCAGTTCCCTCAGCCGCTCCTCATAAGGCCTGTGCTCCAGACCCTTCACCAGCTTCGTTGCCCGCCTCTGAACACGCTCCAGATGATGAAGATGATAGAACGATCCCCAGGATTTTTTACTTTCAACTTGCCCTTCAAAATAGAGGTTTGGAAATGTTTTCTCCTATTGTATTCAAATAGCTTGGGATATCAGTCTTGCCAAGCACTTGCTATCAATTCAGCTGGTAATGCATCATGTCATTATCATTCATTAGGGCCAGTGAGTAAAAAAAGTGAATAAATACATTCCCTCCACAAATTTAAAATCATGTGAAGCTAGAGGTCCTACTGATACTTCAGTGCTAGAAGATAAATGCTTTTGTTTAAAATATCTGATTATTGAGCTAAGTTACTTCTCTCTGAGAGCAGTATAAGGAATATCTGTGGAATAGGAGTGCTGTGCTCCTGTCGTTAAAGTGGAGAATGAAAGAAAGTGTCACAGGTGATTGTCTCACCTCTGGCATTCAGTGGAGGTTGGACAGATCTGCAGGAGAAAACTGAACTGGTATTAGGAAAAGAGTCACACAGGAAAACAGTCTCTCAGAATCCATCTGCCACTGGCTTAGCCAAGACAGTGGAAGGGACCTCAGGAAACCATTTTGTCCATTCCCTTGATTCAGAGGGGATTGCTTATGTTACATTACTCTAGATAAATTTTCTTTCCTCTGTTTTGAAAGACTTTCAATGGCGGGGACACCACTAGCTCAGAGGCAATTTATTCTTATGCACAGTATTTCCTGTTAGAATGAACATCCGAATGTTTGATCTGAATCTCCCTTTCTGCAATTTAAAACTATATTTATTTGTTGGTTGTAGGTGTTTATGTGAAGAGACTTTCGGGTGGGGGGAGATTGAGAGATTGTTTTTATTCTCAGCAAGCACTTGTAATGATCTCATCTTTGCTCCGGCCTCTGGATCTCTTAATCCTCATTTTCCCTTTCTATGGTTTCCTTGTGCTCCCACAGTATTTTCGGCTCCTTACTGGACCCAGCATTTTGTCTCCTATAGCAACTCCTGTTGCATCACATTCCCTCAGATGTCTTCCTCTAAGATTTCTATGTCTTATTAGAAGTAGCTGTGTCTAGTGCCTTCTCTCCTCACCTGATCCTCTCTGACCCTTCATTTCTAGAAGTCTTTTGACTTACTCACTTGCTTACTTCTTGTAGTGTCTTCTCCTTGCAGAAACTCTTCCAAATTCAATAAATAGGCTTTGGTGGGACTGATACAGATGGAGTTTCTATCTATGCTTTTTACTGATAATTCACTTATTAAAGATGAATAAGAAAGAAAGCATAATGCTGTATAATTGTAAGTGTACACTGCAAATAATCAATCGATATTCAGATACAGAGTCAACCATAGAAGGTTTGAAGACAGTTTTTTGCTTCCTTCATATTTTGTTATAGCTAAGGTCCTGTACATAAACTAAAGCAACTTGTTCTGCTATTGCATGTGAGTTAAAATAAACCAACCTGAGAAAATAGCATCAGTTCCTTGTCATGCATCTTAGGCAGGCACTTGGAAAATAAGATGGCATAGACCCCTTGTGCTCTTGTGATACCAGACAGCACAAACTGTATACAGCGGTGTTCCCTGAGGCACTCTTTGGCAACTCTCTGCTGCTTCTATGTCACTTAAGTCAGTTCACCAGCAGAATTAGGCCCCAAACCTGGTTGCCAATCATTGCTGAGCAGCAAAAATGGGTTAAATTGGGAATGTAAATCCCTCACAATGAATAATTCACCCTAGACTAGTCTTCTAACCTTTCTCCATCAGTGTTTATTCATGTACACACTGCATGTACTATTTACCTCTCTCACTAGGACTGTATGAGAATTAAACCATGCTTGCAAATTATGCTGTAGTATATTATAGGAAGTGGCACTTGGTAAGGGCTCAAGAGTTAATGTCAAATTGCATTTAACTCAGGGACTACACCAAACACTTCATCGGTCGATATATAAAATGCTGTGAAGGTGTTTACTGTTATTGCTTTTATTACTATGCTGTTACACTAACACTTTCTATGTGAAACCGAGAACTGGGCCCCATGATCCTAAACACTCTTTATGAAAGGTGGCTTTCACAAATTGCTTAAATTGAAAAGACATATGAAAAAAAGGGAGGCTTGAGGATGGATTGCTGTGACCTGATCAGGGTCACAGTGGTAAAAGATAAATACAGCTCTGCCCGTCCCTTTCTTTCTTTGCTGTCTGGGAAATTACAGCACTTGTGTTGCACTTTGCAGGGACACTGTGCTGTATTCCAGCTGCCTATTGTGGAGGCCTTACTTGGGCTTTGCAACACTCAGGTAACAAGGATCTGGCCTTGCAGGATGCTTTGGAGAACCGGAAGAATGAATGTGGGCTCCTTGTATGCCAAGGGATAAAGTGATGGGCTTGACCTTACTCAGTAGGGGCCAGATTCAGTTCCCTAAAGTCAGCATCTGGTGTCATTTTGGTGCCCTAGGGAATCCTGTCTTGTCTCCAGCTGCTAATCCAGAAGAAAAGAGGTCATGAGTCATCTTTTATGACCCTATGTAAATGTCTCAGGTACCCTAGTGAAGCCCAAAGGACACTGGACACTATGGTATGGCAACTGAATCAAACCCTTATTAACCATTGACAGCAACGGGAACATGGACACCTTGTGCTCACGTAGATATTTGTTTAAATCCAACGCCTACAGTCCAGCTGAGGCCCAGGCACCTCTCCACTGGCTAGACAGGGAATATAGGTACATTTCTTAGGTTGTATCATCCTGATATCCTAGACACCCATAATTTCATTGGACATTGCACACAAATTAGGCTTCTACAGTGGTGAGTACACAGCCTGTTATCTCTCAGAAATGGTTCTCTTCCAAGCCATCACTGTTAAATAATAGGTGGGAGGAAGGAAATAGGAGAAGCTGATCTAAATTTTAAATATGTCTTTAATAGCTGACTTTCACAAGTCCTTTATCCCAGATTGTTTCTTCCATTAGCACCTTCAAGAGTTGATTAAATATGAGACAGACATGCCAGATTCATCAACACTGACTTTTTTTTTCAGATTGTATGTACCTACCAAAAAGAAATTGTTGCCATTTGTTATTAAAACGTTTCTAACTACACCTCCTAGGAGAAAAAATAACTTTGTTTTTTATGCCCAATAGTTTTTCTTGTCCTTGATAGCACAATCGACAAATTAACTGTGATCTCGTAATTTATTCATCCAATGTTCATTTTATTTATAATCCAAAAGCAATTAAATTCTCTTTTATGCCACATTGTCCTGGTGACAGATGTGTGGTTACTACTCAGACATTTGATGGCTGACATAAATCATCTTGCGATCAAAGTGTCTGTTGACTTGAGAGCCTGTATTTGCAGCAGATGCCTCCACATACAGAGTGACAAGGAAATTCTTCATAGGAGTCGCATTTCAGTTAACCACTCTGCTTCACTCTGACTTTGCAATCTGACAGCTTGGTTATTTTATGACAGCCAGGATTCTTCAAACGTATATTTACAAAGCTACCAAAAGTGTCACTTTATCACTTACACCAAATAATACCTTTGAGATAAAAGAAGTATATTAAAATTTATAGGGGCACAGTGCTTAAGGAGCAGAAATAGATAGTGAGTTTAATAATTTGACAAATTTATCCCCAAATGTTGGAAGAACTGCAGGATCTTTTTTTTTTTTTTTTTAAATTTTGCTAAGAGCAATATCCACACATGTAATAATTCCCTTTTTTCCCTGTCACCTCACCACTGTCTCTCACAGCAGCTATAAATTAAATTGCAACAGGAGCCAGGAGTCTTTGACTGCAATTAAAACAGAGTCAAGTCCTGGGCCAGAGCTATACAACATGATTGTCTACTCTGCTAAACTGTGAGAAAGCCTCTGGAGCAATTTTAACCTTCCCAAATAGTTGAAGAGGTTCAGGAGTTAGTGCAGTCCAGAAAACATTCCCTGAAGTAATTTTTGCTATGGCTACCCTTTTTTGAAAGGAAGGGGATTTTTAATATTACATTTATTGCCAGAAGGTGTCAGCTAGTCTCACTGTTGGCCAGAGATTGAGCTCAGGCACTGTTTAGTCTATTAGTATAAAAATAATATAAGGTTATAGAGAATAACAGTTTAAACAAGATAAGCTTAGGTGGTGAGTGAACTGTCTGAAGTGAGGTTTTGGCTCTGGCCATTTAGTGCAGTGTGAAATGATGACCACTTGCCAGGGACTGTTCTCAGTCAACAATATGGACAAGTCCATGATCCCTCTAGTCTACAAAGTCCTTCAGGACTATGTCAGCAGCATTTATGCCCTCAGATACCCCCACATGCCTTCATGATGCGTCTCAGGACACATGTAACATCCGTACCTTTTTACTCTCTGCTGCGGTGTGCTGTGATACAGCCTCACTTTGTTTTGGACGCTTTGGACAGAAAAAGAGCAAAATAATAACCATGTCAGAGGTCTCAGGGACACCACAGGGGGTCCAGAAGAGACCCAGGATGAAGTGCTGTGAAATGTAGATGGATGTTAATAGATGCCATTTAGCTTCAGACTCAGACAGTGATCCCGGCCCCTGTTTTATTTGGTAGTATGGACACAGCTACAGAGAGGAGATCCTTGCTGCAGTGAACCTGCACCCCCATACAGGCTGAGCTGGCAATGGGATAACAGGCAGGGGAAAGGCAGAAATGACATAATATTTTTTTTCCTGTTTGTGATGGCTGAAGAGATGATTGAGGCAGAGATAGGAATTCCCACAAGCTATTGTTTCTAATAAATACATCAACAGTTAATCAGTTGGTTATTTAACTTCTTACCAACCCGTATGGGATGCACCTTCTGGGTTAGACCATGTGGTGGAAGTGTGATAGCCGAAGGATCACACCAGGCTGCCACATTGCCTGGTGTCAAACATGTAATCAGCTGGATCTAATTTGTAGCTGGAGAGATGCTGTGAGTGAAAGGCAGCACCACTCATAGCAGGAGCCTGAAATTCAGTTCAGTATTGCTCTCAATGGAGGCTCTGTGTTCTCTGGAGTTTTGGGGGGACCTGAGCAATTTCTGCTTAGGGAATTTTATCTTCTAGTTGTGGTTTAGTTTATGTGCTCCCTTCAGGCCATGAAGGGGAAGGAAATTGCTTCAGCTTACTCTGCAGCGTGGCCTCTCTAGATGTTTCATGTTGATGCAGGGAAATAAGAGCTGTGTGCTCATTTATTCTTTCCTAGGTGAATGAATAATGAGCATTTCTTTTGTTCTCTTTCCTCTTTATATCCAAAGTACCATTAAAGGAGGATAACAATTTGCTCTTAGCTTGACTCTGTAGTGAAAATCCAGCTTGGACCACATGGGAATGATTTGAGGGCTTCCGTAAATGCAGTACCATCACCTGCATGGGGCATGAGCTTGTTGCAAAACCTAGCCTCGCAGGTTGGCCTAGTTCTTGTAATATTCAAATTCTTTGAATTAGCTCCCCAGAAAGAAAAAAAACTGTGCATACTACTGTGTCCATGGGGAAGTTAATGACATCAGAGTTTTATTTTGTGCTATTTCTGGAAGGGCATTAGATTGCAATTGGGCTTCTGAATTCTCAGCTGGGTCAGGATCAAGAACTTATTAAAACTGGGGAATGTTAATATCATCTTTTCTGTAGTACTTATATGCGTATAACGCATGTCACCATTCATTACAAGATTCATCCTTTCACTTTCTAGTTCCAGTGATTATGTCATGCTGTAGAATAGGAACATCACTCCTCTTATTCCTTTCTATGGATAATTAATTCATACCAGTAAAGAAGGCTTTGCACAAAGTGGAAAAATCTAGCTTTAAAGAAAGAATCATTCTGGCCAGTGGACTGTGTTTAAATATTTTTTCTTGTACCTGTGGGGATAGACCAAAGTAAAAAGTATACCTTTTCACTGGAGATTTCCAACATAGCTATTAGCTAGTACATCAACTCTCAAGGGCTTTTTGTTTGTTTGTTGAGATTCTCTCTACTTTCTTTATAAAAAGTGGATCACCAGAAAAAGAACATTTTTCCCTTTTTAAAATGGGTTAACAAGTGACAGAGGGAGCACTAAAGAAAGTATTACATATGTAAAACAATTTCACAGAACTGAAATACAACCATTTCTGGAGTTAAGGGCAGGGTGAAATGTTTATACACTCCACACTGCGTTGTCCTAATGTATGAATGTATCTCACTTCAGCGCTGCCTCCATTAACACTTCCCACTTACTGTAACCTTGATGAGAGTGTGGGAACTCCACAGTTAAGATGATAAAAACTGTTCCCTTTCAAAGTGATGAGAAGAGTCGTTGAAATCAAAGGTTTTCCCATTGATTTTAGTAATACTATTTTGTGCTTGAAGGGTAGAGTACAAATATTTGCAGGCCAGAGCCTATCTCTTTAGGTAGTTGTTTTCATGTTGCTACCGCTCATTAGATGCTTTTAGGTAATACCCACATACTCACATCCCAATCACAATCCGGAAAAAACTCTGAGAACCACACATTCCTTTCCCTGAAAAACTTATTCTCTAGGGGGTTTTCAGGACCCCCACTTACTTCTGTGAGAGCAGAATTAGTATAACAGCAAACACTTTTGTCAGCTCCCCTCTGCGATAATGTGCAACAACAAATACATGAAGAGAACACAACTCTACATAATCTGAAGCCATAGGGAGAGATGTGGAGGCAGACACACTTTGCTATGATGTGATGCCAATTTTGTCTCAAAACAAAGCATGAGCATCTCGTGTTCTCATTCCTCTGCTAGGTTTAAGGTCTCTGACTGAACCCCATCTTCTGTCTGCACTGTGATCATCAGCCTCCCATGAGGCACAGCTTCCCCTTCTCTGAGGAGAAATATAATGTATTGTGGGATCTCTCAAGGGAATTTCTAGGTTTGGTTGGTTTTTTTTTTTTTTTTTTTTCTTTCACCATCTCTATAAATGACCTGGCTTGCAGAAGTGCTGGGTAATCCAGACTAATATTAAAGTTATGGGATTGGTGGAAACTCAGCAACTTTGAAACTCTGAAAAATCATAATCCATACCTCTCCCTCTATTGCTGGTTTCTTTGGTTTTCTGACTTTACTAGGCATTCGCAGAGCTGCTGAACTGCTTACACTGGAGAAGCATGATAGCTTCAGCAGTTGCAGAGCACAGTAGGTCCTCAGCATGTCCCTGATCCCTGAGCCAAAGAGGTTATTTTCCACTTGACTGAGTTTTATAGACATTGGAAGGTGTATCAAATTAAATTAGTTCTAGTTTGTGATGGCATTTG